>NC_056670.1:63571569-64843652 GCF_018350195.1 Panthera tigris | reverse complement strand
TCTCTGGACTCAACATTTTATCCCAAAGGTATTCTCTATATTGAAAACTACTGTAAAAAATACCACCACAATTTTTTTTAATTGGTTATTAAGTCATCTTTTTAACTTCTTTGCCTGCCCTGCCTTGGGGTTCTGATCTGGATCGACCACATGGTGCGGGGTGTTCCTGAACTTTCTTAGGGGTCCTTGTGTCATTGGCTATAAAACTTTTCTTGAAGTTCCCTGGGAGCAGTATTATTAATAGTTACTAATGGCAGATGGCCTCACACAGAGTGGGAACGCACAAATTTCAGAGCCATAATTGGAAAAACATGCTTCTTAATATGATTTAAGTTATTTTACTTAACTTGGAAGTAATTTGCACCTCTATCACCTTGAGTTATTTCTTTTTATTCTGAACAATACTAGAGGTATGTCAAATTTCAGTAAGAAAAAAAGACCTTAGAGGATACGGAGAAAGAGAATCTCTTTTGCACTGCTGGTGGGAATGCAGACTGGTGCGGCCACTCTGGAAAACAATATGGAGGTTCCTCAAAAAATTAAAAATAGAACTACCCTGCAATACCCAGCACTACTGAGTATTTATCCAAGGGATACAGGTATGCTGTTTTGAAGGGGCACATGCACCCCAATGTTTATAGCAGTGCTATCGACAATAGCCAAAGTATGGAAAGAGCCCAAATGTCCATTGACAGATGAATGGATAAAGATGTGGTATATATATACAAAGGAGTATTACTCAGCAATCCAAAAGAATGAAATCTTGCCATTTGCAACTACGTGATGGAACTGGAGGCTATGACGCTAAGCAAAATTAGACAAATATCATATGACTTCACTCATATGAGGAATTTAAGATACAAAACATGAACATAAAGGAAGGGGAGCAAAAATAATATAAAAACAGGGAGGGAACAAAAACATAAGGACCCTTAAATATAGAGAACAAACAGGGTTGCTGGAGGGGTTGTGGGAGGGGGGATAGGCTAAATGGGTAAGGGGCATTAAGGAATCTATTGAAATCATTGTTGCACTATATGCTAACTTGGATGTAAATTTAAAAATAATTTTTAAAATGCCATAGATATGTTTTAAAAAATAGGTGAAAGGAGCTGAAGTAAATATATACATCTTTATGTATACATACGTATGTAAGAAATGTATACATGTATGTGTTCATATATATATATATATATATATATATATATATATATATATATGAAATAATGTACGTATTAGGAAAACTGGTCACTTACATAGCATCATCAACTTAGGAGTTCTTGTTACCTAATATAGGCTGTAATTCTGAATATCATAAATGCTGACTCCTAAAAGTTACATTTATGACTGGGATTATAAAGTATAATCAGACATTCTATTCAGTATTATAGCTGTGCAAAGGTACTATGTTTTCCTTTAGAAATAAAAATTTATAGGGAAAAAAAGAGCCCAAGAGAAGAAAAGATCTAAGGAATAAAATAGAAGTCATTTGTAGCCCATCTCTTTGTAAAAAAGTAAAATTATATTTTTATACCTATACCTTTATCATGTGTCTGCATATATGATTATGTGTTTATGTGTAACTGTTGAAATTATGCAACATGTGGTTCTGTAGTCCTACATTTTGCTCTCTTACCGAATATTATATTGTCTTTTCCTGTGCCATTACCGATTATCTATAAGTATTATCATTATAAGGATTGCATCATAATATTGAATGAAAACACTAAAATTTATTTAATGAATTACCCCTTATTGTAATCCTTAATTTGCAGCCAGTTTTTAGGAGTTTCTCGTTGAGAAATGGAAATTGGGAAAAGGCAACACTTGTAGATTCCTGCTGGAGGATTTTCTTTCCCAGGTGTCAGGGTGATCTCTTCACCCCATTCTTCATTTCCTAATTGGGCAGAGTTAACAAGACATAGATCAAGTCCTGTTAGAGCTGGAAAGCTGAAAAACATGGGTTGATTTGTGTGTGTCTGCAGTTCACATATTCAAGTTTAAAATGCTATGCTGGTGATGTATCTGATTAACAAGAGGTTTGGGTTTGTTTCATTTACTTATACACATTGGATCCAGCAAGGGCTTGAGTGACCCCTTTCCTCAATAGGAAGACTTTCCCTTGATCTAGGAAATCAAGGAAATTCAAGTATCAAGAAATTGCTGTCCTTCAGTGTCAGAAAGAAAACTTTCAATGCACTTGAATCCCCAGGTGGAAATCAAGGAATCCCAGATATGTTTTCCAGTGACAAAATCTGAGGCTCCCTTGCTTGTTAGAGCATAGCCCTGGCAGCACAAAGGATTCACTCCCATATAATCAGATCGGTCTTCTGGGGAAATTGAAAAGGGGGCAATACGCCACTTCTCTGCAGACTTATAGACCAATCACCAAGATAGGGGACTAGAAATCTGTTTTTTAAAAGTCTCCAGTGAATTTTGTCAGGTAAATTTAAGAAATGGATCTTATACAATAAAATCAAAAATTACACCAAAAAATCATACACAATAAAAGATTTCTAGGCCATCAACTTAGCCTGAAAGACAATCGCTTTACCCTGCCCCACACCTATATTTCCAAGGAGTATTAGTGTCTTAGATACTGGGCTTTGCTTAAATAATTGTTTCGTCTTTGGTAACTATCAAAATCACATGACTGGAAAGGCTTAGCTTCATAAACCTGTAGCAAGACTGATGGAAGGGGTTTTCTCCAATATAGAAGTGATCATTTTTGAAGGAAGTCACCCACATCTCCCCAAAGGCACTGCCACTCATAGAGAACCAGCTGCTGCCTCCATCATGGGCCAATACTACCCTTGTGGAATGGATAAAAACTATGTGTTATCACCTATGGGGCCTGGCTGATTTGAGGCAATAGCATATGGTGAACTGTTAAAATAAAACCAGGCAGAAACTTGTAGTTGCTTAGTCTCAGTAGAATTCTCAAAAGCCGCTACAAATGGCTAAGCCCAGACACAGCCTTACTCCATATGTGTTTTATCTCCAGCCCGGAGGAACAACCTTATTGGGCCTGGTGTGCTGGGATGCTTCCAACATTGTCCAGACTTTTCTGAGGACACAGGTTTCTGTTTGTGCAGATGAGAAGCTGCTAATGGTGTATCTCTTGTGCCTGTTAGGAAAGATGAAAAGTCACCTCCCACAACGACCTGGTTCCAGTAGTGAGGATGCCTGTATCTGGGGACAGGTGTCCTCATAGTGGTAGGCTGTGGTAGAGAGGAATAAAAGTTCTAGGTTCTTACCTTTCCCTGTGGTATGATTTCAACAACCAGAGAGGCCAGATCCTTTAACCCTCTAACTTTGGTCCTAATGCAGACAAAAATAATAGATAAGAATTATCTTATAAAAACAAGGAAGAGAGAAAGTTTGAGAAGGAGGAGTGGGAGAGAGATAGGGAAAGCCTTCTCTCTTCTCCACATTTAAAGACATTCAGAAGTGTGGGCTGCTTGAAAATAAGAATTGCTTCTCTTTTCTTTGTTGTGCTGCCTGCAAGAGGAATGGATGTTTTCTGTCCCTTCAGTATTGGGGGGTTGTTAGATTTTATGGGTGGCAGGTAGAGGTACTTGGCGTCCAGCAGAACAGGAGACGCAGCAAAGTGGGGCCCCCCCTCCTTTCAAGTGTTGTCCCTTGCAAGAAATGCAGGTGGGCCTCGGGGCTCTTTGCTCACTGCCTGTGTTTCCTGGAACATTCGGGAAATAAGAGGTTTCATGAGCATGTGCCCAGTTTTCCCAAGGGAGAGGGACACAGCCAGTGTAGGTAGAGCTGACACCCAGCAGAAAAACTGGGCCCCAAACAGGAGAACAGGAACCAGAGGGACAAAAATTCCAGGGGTATCCCACCCTGCCCCAACTTGAAGAGAAAACTCGGGTGTTGCCTTAAACACCTGTATTTGATTGTAATCCTTGTTTGCTTTTCTTATCATTCCACTTTTTTTCTGACTACAAAAGCAACACATACTTGATAATAATAAGTATCTAGCAATATAAATTATATCTAATGTGACAATCACCCATTATTAAATTGCCACTTATAGATACCCACCATTAACTAGTTTTTTTTTTCTTTTGATGTTTTCAGGAGCTTACAAAATGATTGTGTATGCATTTATAAAAATAATGTTTCAACAGAGACACCCACCCAGAAAAATCAGTTCATACATTGAATATTAAGCAACTTGCTTACTTTTACCCTGACGATAGATTTCATTTTTTTTTGTTTAGACCTATGTTGCAAATCTACCTCATTCTTTTTTTTTTCTTAAGTAATAGATTTTATTTTTAGAGCAGTTTTAGAGTCACAAAAAAAAAAAATTGAGCAGAATGAGAGTACCCACATAACCTCCCCTCGTCACAATGCAGGCTCCTTCACATTCGATATCCCACAACATGGTGTGCATTTGCTACAGTCCATGAACCAATGTTAGCACATGATTATCAATCATAGTTCACATTAGGAATTATTCAAAACGTTGTACACTTTATGGCTTTTGATAAATGGATAGTGACATGTGCTTACTATTATAGCATTATACAGAGTAGTTTCTCTCCTAAAGATTCTCCATGCTCCACCTATACATTCCTTCTCCCCCCGAACTCCTGGCAACCACTGATCATTTTATTGTCTGCATAGTTGGGTCCTTTCCAGAATGTCATAGAGTTGAAATCATATAGGATTAGGCTTTTCAGATTGACATCTTTCATGTGGCCATATACATGTAAGGATGCTCCGTGCCTTAATATAGCTTGGTAGCTCATTTCCGTTTCGAGCTAATATTCTATTGTGTAAATGCACCACAGCTTATTCACCTTTTGAAGGACATCTCTGTTGATGCAAGTTTTGATAATTCTGAATAGCTGGCTGTAAACATTTGTGTACCGGTTTTTGAGTAGACCTAAGTTTTCAACTCACTTGGGTTGATACCAAGGAATGTTAGAGCTGAATTGTATGATAACAATATGTTTAGTTTTGTGAAAAGCACCCCGTCTTACAGTCTTTCAAAGTGGATTGTGCCTTTCATAGATCATCCCTTTGCTGCTATATTTAAAAGGTCATTGCAAAATGTAATCATTAAGATTTTCTTTTGTTAATCTCTAGGGATTTTATAGTTTTGTATTTTAAATCTGTGTGTCTGATCTGTCTTGAGTTAATGTTTGTTAATTAATTAATTTGCATGTGGTTGTCCAGTTGTCCCAGTGTCACTTTTGAGAAGACAACCCTTCCTCCACAGAATTGCCTTTTGCTTCTTTGTCAAAGGTCATTTGACTATATTTCTATGGGTCTATTTCTGGGCTCTGTGTTCTTTGCCAGTATGGTACTGGAACAAAAACAGACACATAGACCAGGGGAATAGAATAGAGAACCTAGAATTGGACCCACAAATATATGGCCAACTAATCTTTGACAAAGCAGGAGAAAGTATCCAATGGAAAAGAGACAGTCTCTTTAGCAAATGGTGCTGGGAGAACTAGACACCCACATGTAGAAGAATGAAACTGGACCACTTTCTTACACCATACACAAAAATAAACTCAAAATGGGTGAAAGACCTAAATGTGAGACACGAAACTATTAAAACCATAGAGAAGAAAATAGGCAACAACCTCGACCTCAGCTGCAGCAGTATCTTGCTTGACATGTCTCCAAATGCAAGGGAAATAAAAGCAAAAATGAACTATTGGGACCTCATCAAGATAAAAAGCTTCTTCACAGCAAAGGAAACAATGAACAAAACTAAAAAGCAACCAACAGAATGGGAGAAGATATTTGTAAATTACATATTGGATAAAGGGTTAGTATACAAAATCTATAAACAACTTACCAAACTCAACACCTGAAAAACAAATAATCCAATGAAGAAATGGGCAGAAGGCATGAATAGACACTTTTCCAAAGAAGACATTTAGATGGCCAACAGACACATGAAAAGGTGCTCAACATTGCTCATCATCAGAAAAATACAAATTGAAACGACATTGAGATACCACCTCACACTGGTCAGAGTGGCTAAAATTAACAACTCAGGAAACAACAGATGTTGGTGAGGATGTGGAGAAATGGAAACCCTCTTGCGCTGTTGGTGGGAATGCAAACTGGTGCAGCCACTCTGGAAAACAGTGTGGAGGTTCCTAAAAAAATTAAGAGTAGAATTACTTTACAACCCAGCAATAGCACTGCTAGGAATTTACCCAAGGGATACAGGAGTGCTGATGCATGGTGGCACTTATACCCCAATGTTTATAGCAGCACTTTTAACAATAGCCAAATTATGGAAAGAGCCTAAATGTCCATCAACTGACGAATGGATAAGGAAGATGTGGTTTATATATACAATGGAATACTACTTGGCAATGAGAAAGAATGAAATCCTGCCATTTTCAGCAACATGGATGGAACTGGAGGGTATTGTGCTAAGTGAAATAAGTCGTTCAAAGAAAGATATTACATGTTCTTACTCATATGTGGAATTTGAGAAACTTAACAGAAGACCATTGGGGGAAGGAAGGAAAAAAATAGTTACAAACTGAGAGGGAGTCAAACCATAAGAAACTCTTAAATACAGAGAACAAACAGGGTTAATGGGAGAGGGCGTGGGGTGGGGAAATAAGTGATGGGCTTTGAGGAGGGCACTTGTTGGGATGAGCACTGAGTGTTGTATGTAAGTGATGAATCATGGGAATCTATTCCCGAAGCCAAGAGCCACTATATACTCAGTATGTTAGCTAACTTGACAATAAATTATATTTAAAAAGGTAGTTAAAAAATATATTGTCAAAATATTGCCAAAACTAAAATGTGTGTGTGTGTGTGTGTGTGTGTGTGTGTGTGTGTGTGCGCGCGCATGTGTGTGTGTGTATGTATGTAATCTGAAAACTTCTTTTTTAGGATTTAGTTGTCTCTACTGTATCCTGAAGTCTCTTCTGTCTCACCTGCTCGGGAAATGTAAGCCCTGAATTGTAGCTGATTTGAAGTTTAAACAGACTATACCTCAAGTGTAATGGCAACTCCAGTGTTCATTTACCAGGCCATTAAGCCTGTCATTTCCCAAGGTAGCCTACAGAGCAAAGTTTTATTTAATTGTTCAAGCATAAGAAATAAAATATAATAGGTGCCCTCCTGGTCTGAAGCATTTTCCCCAGACCTTGCCGTCAGTTAACATTTAAGTTATAGAGAAATAAATTCGGTGAGATGGCCCCATGAAGACTGAAGACCACAATCAAATGGTAATACACATATCTCAAAAGGATGATTTCAGGATAAACATGTGGCATGAAAGAATTATTTTTCCTCACGTTTAACTACATATTTTTTAAATATTTGGAGAAAATGGTCATTAAGCTAAAATTACAAAATAAATCCAGATGAACAGGCCCTATTTCTTTGACTCACCTTTTTAGCTATTAAAGTTTCATCTGTAAGACCAGAAATCAGTATAAGTCTAGCACTATCATTACTAGTTTCCAACAATTATCAGTCATTCTCATCAATTGATACAGAGAAAGAAATTTTGTCAGTCAGGTTTATAAGGAATTGCAACTGTGATCACCAATCTTGAGCAAGATTTTGACCTTGCTCTCCTTCAATAATTGGTGATTTTCTAGTTCCTTACAAGAGATGTAATGGAATCCCCACAAGGGTCCTGTATGAAGGACTAACACTTTGGCTTTGTGGAGGACAGATAAGTTTAAAAGGAAGATGTGTTTCTCTATTTTCAAGTACTATAGTTTTTAATTGCAATGTTAGTTAAAGGGATAGATGTTAAAAATTAAATAATGTGCAAAGTCTATAAAGCCACAGATAAACAAGTAAATAAGTCTTAGGAGTTAGGTTGGCAGATCTGGAGGTGGTAGACTGAACAGTGATCACCAACCCTAAGGGGGCAGCAGATGACCATCTCCAGCTAAGTGTTACAGTATTCCAAAGAGAACTCAGAAGAGTTGAAAATCATCAAGTTTGTTTCCGCACTTAAGCAAATAAATGGCTTGCTTTGGCCAATAAAATGTGAGAAGGGATTATTCATGCAGAAGCTTGAAAAACTGCTTGCATGGGTCCGTCTCCTCATTTGGAATCCTGCTACCATGAGTACAAGCCTAGGCTAATCTGCCTGAAAGTGAAAGACCCAAAGAGTAAGGAAATGTATCCCAGATTACCAGCCTGGAGCCAGCTAACTCTCAAATATGAGGAAGTTCAACCAAAATCAGTAGAAACACTTAAGGAGCTGTAGCTGACCAGAGACAACACACACACAGTGAGTCTAGCTGGGCCTGGCATAGACCAGTAGAATTGTTCAATCACCCCACAGACCCAATGAGAAATAAATGTTAACTGTTGTTTAACAATGAGGTTTTATTGTTGTTGGTTAGACAGCATTAATGTGGCACTAGATAACTGGTATACCAGTCCATGGAAACTGGTCAGTAAATATTAGATATATATGCTCGTATTTCATTGGTTCTATAATGGTACCATCTTGATATTTCCAGAAGCTGTCTATAGAAGGTTTTTGCCCACTATAGTGCCAAGGTTTTGGCATTGTAACTGCCAACTGGATGATATTGACTATTATATTCCACTGATTCTAAGATGCATCCAGAACTTTGAAGATGTTAAAATGCAAAAATCCTGCTTATTGTAGAAAATTTCACTAAGACTCCTCAGAGTAGTGGTGATTTGTGAGTATAGCTGGAGCCCAGCCCCTCAGATCCAGAGCATGCTGTGGAAATAGAGGTTGTCAGCATGATACGATGTGAAATCAGAACTTCAGGTTAATGGGAACGGGGGACCTGGAGAGTGTGTGGCAAATGATTCCCTCCATTCAAGCATGTCAGTGCTATCATCCTCTATGACCTCCTAGGAGACCAGAGGAGGAGTATTTTCGGTGACTCATGAGTATCCTCTAACTGCTTAAACATCACCAGAACAAAAGCTCAGACGCAAAGCTTTTTTTGCTCTTATAGTTTGAAGGTATAAAATATGCCCCCTAGGGTCTCCTTATGCTGAATTAGGATAGTGTCTAATTAAGCTGCCCATAACTGGTCCTGGGAAAGCCAGGGAGAGTTTAAATACTATAATTAAAGGCTCTCATTGTATGTTTTGCCTTTTATGTTTCCTAACGGTTTGTAAGCTACCCAGAGACAAATTAATATTTTATTCCATTACCTCCACCTTTTACTATCTTTAATGCAGTGGAGCAAACAGGGTTAACATTGGGCATTTAATGGATGTTTAACAAGCATCACAAGAAAACCAATACTGTCATTTCATTGTTATACATCATTTTGGACCAAAAACATTCCCCAGGTTGAGTCCCACCCCTGACTCCAAATAATCTTCCCCTGCTGAAAAAAAAAATGCTCTTAAAATAAAAACCTTCTCTGAGGATCACTGCAAAAATAGATGTCCCTAGACTGGGAAAAAAAAAAATGATGGCACTACAGGGATCCTGAGTGCCCTCTCCATAGCAAAATGCTTTAAAGGGCAGTTATCAGTCAAGAGGAATCAAGCTGAGTGCTAATCTGATTCTGAATACTCTTTCTGGCAAAGGATTCCCAGTACTTCCTTGTGTCCATGTCTAAGAAAGTGCCCTTGACATTATTGATTATCAGGCTGGGAATTGAGCTACTGAATACCCTTCGTGTCTAAGATACAGCTTTGGTTTCCTGCTCAAACCACTTGTGGTTCCCTGGGAGGGCGAAGGTACTATCTAGGTGGAGTGAAGAGGAGTCTAACTCTGGCTCCACCATATACTGGCTGTGTGACCTTACCTGAGTGCTCTGTTTCTGAACTTCAGTTTCTTCTTTTCTTACAAGGTATGGTGATGATTAATAATACTGCCTTGTAAGGTATGGTGACACCTAGAAACAATAAGATACAGCAGGTACCTGTGCATAGATTGGTGTATTTCCATTTTCCCTTTTTGTGTTGTTGGTTTTTTGTTTGTTTGTTTTTTTTTTTTTTTTTTGGTAATCAATATTCTTTATTTTTTTTCAATATATGAAATTTATTGTCAAATTGGTTTCCATACAACACCCAGTGCTCATCCCAAAAGGTGCCCTCCTCAATTCCCATCACCCACCCTCCCCTCCCTCCCACCCCCCATCAACCCTCAGTTTGTTCTCAGTTTTTAAGAGTCTCTTATGCTTTGGCTCTCTCCCAATCTAACCTCTTTTTTTTTTTTTCCTTCCCCACCCCCATGGGTTTCTGTTACGTTTCTCAGGATCCACATAAGAGTGAAACCATATGGTATCCGTCTTTCTCTGTATGGCTTATTTCACTTAGTATCACACTCTCCAGTTCCATCCACGTTGCTACAAAGGGCCATATTTCGTTCTTTCTCATTGCCATGTAGTACTCCATTGTGTATATAAACCAAAATTTCTTTATCCATTCATCAGTTGATGGACATTTAGGCTCTTTCCACAATTTGGCTATTGTTGAGAGTGCTGCTATGAACATTGGGGTACAAGTGCCCCTATGCATCAGTACTCCTGTATCCCTTGGGTAAATTCCTAGCAGTGCTATTGCTGGGTCATAGGGCAGTCTATTTTTAATTTTCTGAGGAACCTCCACACTGTTTTCCACAGCGGCTGCACCAGTTCGCATTCCCACCAACAGTGCAAGAGGGTTCCCGTTTCTCCACATCCTCTCCAGTATCTATAGTCTCCTGATTTGTTCATTTTGGCCACTCTGACTGGCGTGAGGTGATATCTGAGTGTGGTTTTGATTTGTATTTCCCTGATGAGGAGCGACGTTGAGCATCTTTTCATGTGCCTGTTGGCCATCCGGATGTCTTCTTTAGAGAAGTGTCTATTCATGTTTTCTGCCCATTTCTTCACTGGGTTATTTGTGTTTTGGGTGTGGAGTTTGGTGAGCTCTTTATAGATTTTGGATACTAGCCCTGTGTCCGATATGTCATTTGCAAATAATCTTTTCCCATTCTGTTGGTTGCCTTTTAGTTTTGTGGGTTGTTTCCTTTGCTGTGCAGAAGCTTTTTATCTTCATAAGGTCCCAGTAATTCATTTTTGCTTTTAATTCCCTTGCCTTTGGGGATGTGGCGAGTAAGAGATTGCTACGGCTGAGGTCAGAGAGGTCTTTTCCTGCTTTCTCCTCTAGGGTTTTGATGGTTTCCTGTCTCACATTCAGGTCCTTTATCCATTTTGAGTTTATTTTTGTGAATGGTGTCAGAAAGTGGTCTAGTTTCAACCTTCTGCATGTTGCTATACAGTTCTCCCAGCACCATTTGTTAAAGAAACTGTCTTTTTTCCATTGGATGTTCTTTCCTGCTTTGTCAAAGATTAGTTGGCCATACGTTTGTGGGTCTAGATCTGGGGTTTCTATTCTATTCCATTGGTCTATGTGTCTGTTTTTGTGCCAATACCATGCTGTCTTGATGATGACAGCTTTGTAGTAGAGGCTAAAGTCTGGGATTGTGATGCCTCCTGCTTTGGTCTTCTTCAAAATTACTTTGGCTATTCGGGGCCTTTTGTGGTTCCATGTGAATTTTAGAATTGCTTGTTCTAGCTTCGAGAAGAATGCTGGTGCAATTTTGATTGGGATTGCATTGAATGTGTAGATAGCTTTGGGTAGTATTGACATTTTGACAATATTTATTCTTCCAATCCATGAGCAGGGAATGTCTTTCCATTTCTTTTTTCTTCTTCAATTACCTTCATAAGCTTTCTATAGCTTTCAGCATACAGATCTTTTACATCTTTGGTTAGATTTATCCCTAGGTATTTTATGCTTCTTGGTGCAATTGTGAATGGGATCAGTTTCTTTATTACTCTTTCTGTTGCTTCATTGTTAGTGTATAAGAATGCAACTGATTTCTGTACATTGATTTTGTATCCTGCAACTTTGCTGAATTCATGTATCAGTTCTAGCAGACTTCTGGTGGAGTCTATCGGATTTTCCATGTATAATATCATGTCATCTGCAAAAAGTGAAAGCTTGACTTCATCTTTGCCAATTTTGATGCCTTTGATTTCCTTTTCTTGTATGATTGCTGATGCTAGAACTTCCAACACTATGTTAAACAACAGCGGTGAGAGTGGGCATCCCTGTCGTGTTCCTGATCTCAGGGAAAAAAGCTCTCAGTTTTTCCCCATTGAGGATGATGTTAGCTGTGGGCTTTTCATAAATGGCTTTTATGATCTTTAAGTATGTTCCTGCTATCCCGACTTTCTCAAGGGTTTTTATTAAGAAAGGGTGCTGGATTTTGTCAAAGGCCTTTCTGCATCGATTGACAAGATCATGTGGTTCTTATCTTTTCTTTTATTAATGTGATGTATCACGTTGATTGATTTGTAAATGTTGAACCAGCCCTGCATCCCAGGAATGAATCCCACTTGATCATGGTGAATAATTCTTTTTTTATATGCTGTTGAATTCGATTTGCTAGTATCTTATTGAGAATTTTTGCATCCATATTCATCAGGGATATTGGCCTGTAGTTCTCTTTTTTTACTGGGTCTCTGTCTGGTTTAGGAATCAAAGTAATACTGGCTTCATAGAATGAGTCAGGAAGTTTTCCTTCCCTTTCTATTTCTTGGAATAGCTTGAGAAGGATAGGTATTATCTCGCTTTAAACGTCTGGTAGAACTCCCCTGGGAAGCCATCTGGTCCTGGACTCTTATTTGTTGGGAGATTTTTGATAACCGATTCAATTTCTTCGCTGGTTATGGGTCTGTTCAAGCTTTCTATTTGCTCCTGATTGAGTTTTGGAAGAGTGTGGGTGTTTAGGAATTTGTCCATTTCTTCCAGATTGTCCAATTTGTTGGCATATAATTTTTCATAGTATTCCCTGATAATTGTTTGTATCTCTGAGGGATTGGTTGTAATAATTCCATTTTCATTCATGATTGTATCTATTTGGGTCATCTCCCTTTTCTTTTTGAGAAGCCTGGCTAGAGGTTTGTCGATTTTGTTTATTTTTTCAAAAAACCAACTCTTGGTTTCGTTGATCTGCTCTACAGTTTTTTTAGATTCTATATTGATTATTTCTGCTGTGATCTTTATTATTTCTCTTCTGCTGGGTTTAGGCTGCCTTTGCTGTTCTGCTTTATTTCCTTTAGGTGTGCTGTTAGATTTTGTATTTGGGATTTTTCTTGTTTCTTGAGATAGGCCTGGATTGCAATGTATTTTCCTCTCAGGACTGCCTTTGCTGCATCCCAAAGCGTTTGGATTATTGTATTTTCATTTTCGTTTGTTTCCATATATTTTTTAATTTCTTCTCTAATTGCCTGGTTGACCCACTCATTCTTTAGTAGGGTGTTCTTTAACCTCCATGCTTTTGGAGGTTTCCCAGACTTTTTCCTGTGGTTGATTTCAAGCTTCATGGCATTGTGGTCTGAAAGTATGCATGGTCTAATTTCAATTCTTGTATACTTATGAAGGGCTGTTTTGTGACCCAGTATATGATGTATCTTGGAGAATGTTCCATGTGCACTTGAGAAGAAAGTATATTCTGTCGCTTTAGGATGCAGAGTTCTAAATATATCTGTCAAGTCCATCTGATCCAATGTGTCATTCAGGGCCCTTGTTTCTTTATTGACCGTGTGTCTAGATGATCTATCCATTTCTGTAAGTGGAGTGTTAAAGTCCCCTGCAATTACCACATTCTTATCAATAAGGTTGCTTATGTTTGTGAGTAATTGTTTTATATATTTGGGGGCTCCAGTATTCGGCGCATAGACATTTATAATCGTTAGCTCTTCCTGATGGATAGACCCTGTAATTATTATATAATGCCCTTCTTCATCTCTTGTTACAGCCTTTAATTTAAAGTCTAGTTTTGTCTGATATAAGTATGGCTACTCTAGCTTTCTTTTGGCTTCCAGTAGCATGATAAATAGTTCTCCATCCCCTCACTCTCAATCTAAAGGTGTCCTCAGATCTAAAATGAGTCTCTTGTAGACAGCAAATAGACGGGTCTTGTTTTTTTATCCATTCTGATACCCTATGTCTTTTGGTTGGCGCATTTAATCCATTTACATTCAGTGTTATTATAGAAAGATACGGGTTTAGAGTCATTGTGATGTCTGTATGTTTTATGCTTGTAGCGATGTCTCTGGTACTTTGTCTCACAGGATCCCCCTTAGGATATCTTGTAGGGCTGGTTTAGTGGTGACAAATTCCTTCAGTTTTTGTTTGGGAAGACCTTTATCTCTCCTTCTATTCTAAATGAGAGACTTGCTGGATAAAGGATTCTCGGCTGCATATTTTTTTCTGTTCAATACATTGAAGATATCGTGCCAATCATTTCTGGCCTGCCAAGTTTCAAAAGAGAGATCGGTCACGAGTCTTATAGGTCTCCCTTTATAAGTTAGGGCACGTTTATCACTTGCTGCTTTCAGAATTTTCTCTTTATCCTTGTATATTGCCAGTTTCACTATGATATGTCGTGCAGAAGATCGATTCAAGTTACGTCTGAAGGGAGTTCTCTGTGCCTCTTGGATTTCAATGCCTTTTTCCTTCCCCAGTTCAGGGAAGTTCTCAGCTATAATTTGTTCAAGTACCCCTTCAGCACCTTTCCCTCTCTCTTCCTCCTCTGGGATACGAATTATGCGTATATTATTTCTTTTTAGTGTATCACTTAGTTCTCTAATTTTTCCCTCATACTCCTGGATTTTTTTATCTCTCTTCCTCTCAGCTTCCTCTTTTTCCATAACTTTATCTTCTAGTTCACCTATTCTCTCCTCTGCCTCTTCAATCCGAGCTGTCGTCGTTTCCATTTTGTTTTGCATTTCGTTTAAAGCGCTTTTCAGCTCCTCGTGACTGTTCCTTAGTCCCTTGATCTCTGTGGCAAGAGATTCTCTGCTGTCCTGTATACTGTTTTCAAGCCCAGCGATTAATTTTATGACTATTATTCTAAATTCACTTTCTGTTATATTATTTAAATCCTTTTTGATCAGTTCATTAGCTGTTGTTATTTCCTGGAGATTCTTCTGAGGGGAATTCTTCCGTTTGGTCATTTTGGAGAGTCCCTGGAGTGGTGAGGACCTGCAGGGCACTTCCCCTGTGCTGTGGTGTATAACTGGAGTTGGTGGGCGGGGCCGCAGTTCACCCTGATGTCTGCCCCCAGCCCACCGCTGGGGCCACAGTCAGACTGGTGTGTGCCTTCTCTTCCCCTCTCCTAGGGGCGGGATTCACTGTGGGGTGGCGTGGCCCGTCTGGGCTACTTGCACACTGCCAGGCTTGTGGTGCTGGGGATCTGGCGTATTAACTGGGGTTGGTAGGCATGGTGCACGGGGGCAGGAGGGGCAGGCTTAGCTCACTTCTCCTTAGGTGATCCACCTCAGGAGGGGCCCTGTGGCAGCGGAAGGGAGTCAGATCCGCTGGCGGAGGTTTGGCTCCGCAGAAGCACAGAGTTGGGTGTTTGCGCGGAGGAGCGAGTAAGTTCCCTGGCAGGAACTGGTTCCCTTTGGGATTTTGGCTGGGGGATGGGCGGGGGAGATGGCGCTGGCGAGCGCCTTTGTTCCCCCCCAAACTGAGCTCTGTCGTCTGGGGGCTCAGCAACTCTCCCTCCCTTTGTCCTCCAGCCTTCCCGCTTTCTGAGCAGAGCTGTTAACTTATGACCTCCCAGACGCTAAGTCGCGCTTGCTGTCGGAACACAGTCCTTCCGGCCCCTCCGCTTTTGCCAGCCAGACTCAGGGACTCTGCTTGGCCGGCAAGCCGCCCCTCTGCCCCGGCTCCCTCCCACCAGTCCGTGGAGCGTGCACCGCCTCGCCGCCCTTCCTACCCTCTTCCATGGGCCTCTCGTCTGCCATTTGTTTGTTTCTATGTTTTGTTTTCAATCCTGAGCCTCTCTCTCTCTGGGCTACAAGTGCTATATCATGATGCCAACCATCTGCCTGAAGGTCCAGATTTGGTCACTCTCAAATGACACAAGTCCATGTTCCTCCCATTAGGTGGGGCACTCTCCTTTTTGATAGATTTCTCTGAAGTGACAACCAATCTAAATTACCAGCATTCATTTTACTCTTCAACACAGTTTCTCTGTTTCTGATTTTTTGTGTTGCTGACCATCCCAGTGGGCATGCTGTGATCTCTTTCCCTTCCTAGGGAAATCTTGAGACACAAGGTTGTACCCGTTTGCAGCCCTGGACTCAGCAGCAACCAGCCAAGGGAGAGCAAGAATGAATCTTTGCAGCCCATCACTATCCCTGTGAACCTTGTTAAAAGAAAATTCAATATGGAACTTGGGTTACCTGTGTCACTTTCATATAACAACAACAACAACAAAGGTGGCACTGCTTATGGGATCACCATAAGCATTGACATCCAAGTTTCCAGAAATTTCATGTGTCAAAGCAGAAAAAGAGTGAACATTCATCATGCATTTTCTGTGTGTGCCAGGCTCCCTTCCAATGGCCACACATTTATCATTTTGTTTAATACAGCAGACCTATGATGTGAAAGTATAATAGCTATATTTTATATGAGTGGAAACTGAGGTTTAGAGAAACCAGGTGTCTCACAG
This sequence comes from Panthera tigris, assembly GCF_018350195.1. Classification (NCBI taxonomy): domain Eukaryota; kingdom Metazoa; phylum Chordata; class Mammalia; order Carnivora; family Felidae; genus Panthera; species Panthera tigris. The sequence goes on along the minus strand of NC_056670.1, from coordinate 64,827,160 downwards.
AAGGCTATGTAGCTACTGAGGGGCATTGTGACTCCGCAGTTCTCTCTGCTACCCTTCAACTAAAGCCATCCTCCGTGGTGCATTTGTCATTTTCAGATTCAAACAGGTTACTAAGGGAACTGGATGTGTTGGGGAAGTTCTTGAGACCTGAGAGGAAAGAGACACCTATGGTTGTGTTATGGATGGAACTGTATGTTCAGTCACAAGTGATCACATTCAGGACCCTATAAAAGGTTTCTCAGGGGTCAAGGAACAGCAAGAGTTTCAGGTAAACTGTGTCAAGTGTCCAATGGCATGGAGGGGATTAAATTTCCAAGGTCAAGTCTTTGGGCACCAGTGCATGGAATGTCTTCAGGGTATAAAGAGAAAGACAGATCTACATGCCCTTCTCTCTCTTGGACTCCACTGTCTACTCTGTGTCATATGTAATTAGAGGGCATGTGTATGTGAGCCCGATCTGATGCAAATTAGAAGAGATGTTCTCTAGGGGTGCCTGGCTGGCTCAGTGGGTAGAGTATGGGACTGTTCATCTGAGGTTCGTGAGTTCAAGCTCCATGTTGGGCGTGGAGCCTGCAGAGAAGCGAAGCGAAGCAAAGCGAAGAGAAGAGAAGAGAAAAAAGAAAAGACAAAAAGAAAGAAAAGAAAAAAAAAAAGAAAAGAAAAGAAAAAAGGAATCTTCCTTCAATGCTAAGTCAAGGAATTAACTTGACATGTAATTCTCTCACTAACTGTAAAAATCAAAATAAAGGCATCAGGAACAATACATCCTGAAGCAGAAACGGCATATTTATTTCTGTTCTTACACTTTAATATCAAAACTCAGTTATTTGAAACTTTACCCTCTCTAGGAGATTTTAAGTTGCCTCTATTTGCCTCTCCTCAAGAAACGTCATACTTAAGCTTTGAATCTTTAGGCGGTGAGGTCACTTAAAGGTTTTTCCTGCCTGTTGGCAATGTCAGGAAGTGAAAATTAATTGTTTTGTTGAACATCCACTTTATTTCATTGATAAAATGAGGACATGTAAAAAAAATATGTTCATTGCCTTTGAAAAATCAAAATGTATTAGGGTACATGTTAGATCACAAGCTCATGCCTCAGAAACTGTTTTGTTTGAAAACCACAGAAGTAAATCTTACTTATCCTTATCAAAAACATATATATATATATATATATATATATATATTTTTTTTTTTTTTTTTTTTAAGTGAGAGAGGGATTTACTGGAAAACTATCATTAGCCCTGGGGGCAGGGCAGCAGGAACCACAGCTAATATTCTACCAAAGGGACAGTATGTTTCATGCACCACTGAGTTTCAGATATTCCCTTATTCTAAGTATAATTTGATCAAGATTAAAAGTTCTAAAGAAGAAAATTTAATTGACTAAGACTAGGTCGCCAACCTACATCTAGGCTTTTCCAGGAGGTAGGAAGGGAAGAATATGGCCTCGTTGGCTCTCATTTGGGGGAAGTGGCAGAGGAAGGACTTACCTCGAAGAATTCACCCAAATAGGAGGTGACTGTGTTCCAGAAACAGAGGTAGGAAAGTGTTGAATGCTAACAAGGAAGAAACAAATTATTATTTTTTTCTTCTAGAAACCAATGTACATATCATGTGTGTGTGTCTTATATAACATAAGTTTCTAAACACTGTGTTTAAAATGTCTTTCATCTCAGTTGTAAAAGAGTAACCATCTAATTGCAATAATTTGGGCGCTATATCTTTTCACAACTGGTAATGCAAACGGAGCCACAAATTGATTTTGTTTAAAACTAGAGTTATCCCATAATGGCTTTCTTTAAGGGACAGAAGCTGAATATGTAATTGAACTCCCTTAGGGAAGGGAGTTCTGAATTCTGCCTTCAGGAAGCTTCTTTTTTTTTTTTTTTTTTTTTTTTTTTTTATTTTTTAATATATGAAATTTACTGTCAAATTGGTTTCCATACAACACCCAGTGCTCATCCCAAAAGGTGCCCTCCTCAATACCCATCACCCACCCTGCCCTCCCTCCCACCCCCCATCAACCCTCAGTTTGTTCTCAGTTTTTAACAGTCTCTAATGCTTTGGCTCTCTCCCACTCTAACCTCTTTTTTTTTTTTTTTTTTTTTTCCTTCCCCTCCCCCATGGGTTTCTGTTATGTTTCTCAGGATCCACATAAGAGTGAAACCATATGGTATCTGTCTTTCTCTGTATGGCTTATTTCACTTAGCATCACACTCTCCAGTTCCATCCATGTTGCTACAAAAGGCCATATTTCATTTTTTCTCATTGCCACGTAGTATTCCATTGTGTATATAAACCACAATTTCTTTATCCATTCATCAGTTGATGGACATTTAGGCTCTTTCCATAATTTGGCTATTGTTGAGAGTGCCGCTATAAACATTGGGGTACAGGTGCCCCTATGCATCAGTACTCCTGTATCCCTTGGATAAATTCCTAGCAGTGCTATTGCTGGGTCATAGGGTAGGTCTATTTTTAATTTTCTGAGGAACCTCCATACTGTTTTCCAGAGCGGCTGCACCAATTTGCATTCCCACCAACAGTGCAAGAGGGTTCCTGTTTCTCCACATCCTCTCCAGCATCTATAGTCTCCTGATTTCTTCATTTTGGCCACTCTGACTGGCGTGAGGTGGTATCTGAGTGTGGTTTTGATTTGTATTTCCCTGATAAGGAGCGACGTTGAACATCTTTTCATGTGCCTGTTGGCCATCCGGATGTCTTCTTTAGAGAAGTGTCTATTCATGTTTTCTGCCCATTTCTTCACTGGGTTATTTGTTTTTCTGGTGTGGAGTTTGATGAGCTCTTTATAGATTTTGGATACTAGCCCTTTGTCCGATGTGTCATTTGCAAATATCTTTTCCCATTCCGTTGGTTGCCTTTTAGTTTTGTTGGTTGTTTCCTTTGCTGTGCAGAAGCTTTTTATCTTCATAAGGTCCCAGTAATTCACTTTTGCTTTTAATTCCCTTGCCTTTGGGGATGTGGCGAGTAAGAGATTGCTACGGCTGAGGTCAGAGAGGTCTTTTCCTGCTTTCTCCTCTAAGGTTTTGATGGTTTCCTGTCTCACATTCAGGTCCTTTATCCATTTTGAGTTTATTTTTGTGAATGGTGTGAGAAAGTGGTCTAGTTTCAGCCTTCTGCATGTTGCTGTCCAGTTCTCCCAGCACCATTTGTTAAAGAGACTGTCTTTTTTCCATTGGATGTTCTTTCCTGCTTTGTCAAAGATGAGTTGGCCATACGTTTGTGGGTCTAGTTCTGGGGTTTCTATTCTATTCCATTGGTCTATGTGTCTGTTTTTATGCCAATACCATGCTGTCTTGATGATGACAGCTTTGTAGTAGAGGCTAAAGTCTGGGATTGTGATGCCTCCTGCTTTGGTCTTCTTCTTCAAAATTACTTTGGCTATTCGGGGCCTTTTGTGGTTCCATATGAATTTTAGGATTGCTTGTTCTAGTTTCGAGAAGAATGCTGGTGCAATTTTGATTGGGATTGCATTGAATGTGTAGATAGCTTTGGGTAGTATTGACATTTTGACAATATTTATTCTTCCAATCCATGAGCAGGGAATGTCTTTCCATTTCTTTATATCTTCTTCAATTACCTGCATAAGCTTTCTATAGTTTTCAGCATACAGATCTTTTACATCTTTGGTTAGATTTATTCCTAGGTATTTTATGCTTCTTGGTGCAATTGTGAATGGGATCAGTTTCTTCATTTGTCTTTCTGTTGCTTCATTGTTAGTGTATAAGAATGCAACTGATTTCTGCACGTTGATTTTGTATCCTGCAACTTTGCTGAATTCATGTATCAGTTCTAGCAGACTTTTGGTGGAGTCTATTGGATTTTCCATGTATAATATCATGTCATCTGCAAAAAGTGAAAGCTTGACTTCATCTTTGCCAATTTTGATGCCTTTGATTTCCTTTTGTTGTCTGATTGCTGATGCTAGAACTTCCAGCACTATATTAAACAGCAGCGGTGACAGTGGGCATCCCTGTCGTGTTCCTGATCTCAGGGAAAAAGCTCTCAGTTTTTCCCCGTTGAGGATGATGTTAGCTGTGGGCTTTTCATAAATGGCCTTTATGATCTTTAAGTATGTTCCTTCTATCCCGACTTTCTCGAGGGTTTTTATTAAGAAAGGGTGCTGGATTTTGTCAAAGGCCTTTTCTGCATCGATTGACAGGATCATATGGTTCTTCTCTTTTTTTTTGTTAATGTGATGTATCACGTTGATCGATTTGCGAATGTTGAACCAGCCCTGCATCCCAGGAATGAATCCCACTTGATCATGGTGAATAATTCTTTTTATATGCTGTTGAATTCGATTTGCTAGTATCTTATTAAGAATTTTTGCATCCATATTCATCAGGGATATTGGCCTGTAGTTCTCTTTTTTTACTGGGTCTCTGTCTGGTTTAGGAATCAAAGTAATACTGGCTTCATAGAATGAGTCTGGAAGTTTTCCTTCCCTTTCTATTTCTTGGAATAGCTTGAGAAGGATAGGTATTATCTCTGCTTTAAATGTCTGGTAGAACTCCCCTGGGAAGCCATCTGGTCCTGGACTCTTATTTGTTGGGAGATTTTTGATAACCGATTCAATTTCTTCGCTGGTTATGGGTCTGTTCAAGCTTTCTATTTCCTCCTGATTGAGTTTTGGAAGAGTGTGGGTGTTTAGAAATTTGTCCATTTCTTCCAGGTTGTCCAATTTGCTGGCATATAATTTTTCATAGTATTCCCTGATAATTGTTTGTATCTCTGAGGGATTGGTTGTAATCATTCCATTTTCATTCATGATTGTATCTATTTGGGTCATCTCCCTTTTCTTTTTGAGAAGCCTGGCTAGAGGTTTGTCAATTTTGTTTATTTTTTCAAAAAACCAACTCTTGGTTTCGTTGATCTGCTCTACAGTTTTTTTAGATTCTATATTGTTTATTTCTGCTCTGATCTTTATTATTTCTCTTCTTCTGCTGGGTTTAGGCTGCCTTTGCTGTTCTGCTTCTATTTACTTTAGGTGTGCTGTTAGATTTTGTATTTGGGATTTTTCTTGTTTCTTGAGATAGGCCTGGATTGCAATGTATTTTCCTCTCAGGACTGCCTTCGCTGCATCCCAAAGCGTTTGGATTGTTGTATTTTCATTTTCGTTTGTTTCCATATATGTTTTAATTTCTTCTCTAATTGCCTGGTTGACCCACTCATTCGTTAGTAGGGTGTTCTTTAACCTCCATGCTTTTGGAGGTTTTCCAGACTTTTTCCTGTGGTTGATTTCAAGCTTCATAGCATTGTGGTCTGAAAGTATGCATGGAATAATTTCAATTCTTGTAAACTTATGAAGGGCTGTTTTGTGACCCAGTATATGATCTATCTTGGAGAATGTTCCATGTGCACTCGAGAAGAAAGTATATTCTGTTGCTTTGGGATGCAGAGTTCTAAATATATCTGTCAAGTCCATCTGATCCAATGTATCATTCAGGGCCCTTGTTTCTTTATTGACCGTGTGTCTAGATGATCTATCCATTTCTGTAAGTGGGGTGTTAAAGTCCCCTGCAATGACCACATTCTTATCAATAAGGTTGCTTATGTTTATGAGTAATTGTTTTATATATCTGGGGGCTCGGGTATTTGGCGCATAGACATTTATAATAGTTAGCTCTTCCTGGTGGATAGACCCTGTGATTATTATATAATGCCCTTCTTCATCTCTTGTTACAGCCTTTAATTTAAAGTCTAGTTTGTCTGATATAAGTATGGCTACTCCAGCTTTCTTTTGGCTTCCAGGAGCATGATAAATAGTTCTCCATCCCCTCACTCTCAATCTAAAGGTGTCCTCAGATCTAAAATGAGTCTCTTGTAGACAGCAAATAGATGGGTCTTGTTTTTTTATCCATTCTGATACCCTATGTCTTTTAGTTGGCGCATTTAATCCATTTACATTCAGTGTTATTATAGAAAGATATGGGTTTAGAGTCATTGTGATGTCTGTATGTTTTATGCTTGTAGTGATGTCTCTGGTACTTTGTCTCACAGGATCCCCCTTAGGATCTCTTGTAGGGCTGGTTTCGTGGTGACAAATTCCTTCAGTTTTTGTTTGTTTGGGAAGACCTTTATCTCTCCTTCTATTCTAAATGACAGACTTGCTGGATAAAGGATTCTCGGCTGCATATTTTTTCTGTTTAGCACACTGTAGATATCGTGCCAAGCCTTTCTGGCCTGCCAAGTTTCAAAGGAGAGATCAGTCACGAGTCTTATAGGTCTCCCTTTATATGTGAGGGCACGTTTATCCCTTGCTGCTTTCAGAATTTTCTCTTTATCCTTGTATTTTGCCAGTTTCACTATGATATGTCGTGCAGAAGATCGATTCAAGTTACGTCTGAAGGGAGTTCTCTGTGCCTCTTGGATTTCAATGCCTTTTTCCTTCCCCAGTTCAGGGAAGTTCTCAGCTATAATTTGTTCAAGTACCCCTTCAGCACCCTTCCCTCTCTCTTCCTCCTCTGGGATACCAATTATGCGTATATTATTTTTTTTTAGTGTATCACTTAGTTCTCTAATTTTCCCCTCATACTCCTGGATTTTTTTATCTCTCTTTCTTTCAGCTTCCTCTTTCTCCATAACTTTATCTTCTAGTTCACCTATTCTCTCCTCTGCCTCTTCAAGCCGAGCCATCGTGGATTCCATTTTGTTTTGCAATTCGTTTAAAGCGTTTTTCAACTCCTCGTGACTGTTCCTTAGTCCCTCAATCTTTGTGGCAAGAGATTCTCTGCTGTCCTGTATACTGTTTTCAAGCCCAGCGATTAATTTTATGACTATTATTCTAAATTCACTTTCTGTTATATTATTTAAATCCTTTTTGATCAGTTCATTAGCTGTTGTTATTTCCTGGAGATTCTTCTGAGGGGAATTCTTCCGTTTGGTCATTTTGGAGAGTCCCTGGCGTGGTGAGGACCTGCAGGGCACTTCCCCTGTGCTGTGGTGTATAACTGGAGTTAGTGGGCGGGGCCGCAGTTCACCCTGATGTCTGCCCCCAGCCCACCGCTGGGGCCACAGTCAGACTGGTGTGTGCCTTCTCTTCCCCTCTCCTAGGGGCGGGATTCACTGTGGGGTGGCGTGGCCCGTCTGGGCTACTTGCACACTGCCAGGCTTGTGTTGCTGGGGATCTGGCGTATTAGCTGGGGTGGGTAGGCAAGGTGCACGGGGGCTGGAGGGGCAGGCTTAGCTCGCTTCTCCTTAGGTGATCCACTTCAGGAGGGGCCCTGTGGCAGCGGAGGGAGTCAGATCCGCTGCCGGAGGTTTGGCTCCGCAGAAGCACAGAGTTGGGTGTTTGCGCGGAGCGAGCAAGTTCCCTGGCAGGAACTGGTTCCCTTTGGGATTTTGGCCGGGGGATGGGCGGGGGAGATGGCGCTGGCGCCTTTGTTCCCCGCCAAGCTCAGCTCTGCCGTCCGGGGGCTCAGCAGCTCTCCCTCCCTTTGTCCTCCAGCCTTCCCGCTTTCCGCGCAGAGCTGTTAACTTATGACCTCCCAGACGCTAAGTCGCGCTTGCTGTCGGAACACAGTCTGTCCGGCCCCTCCGCTTTTGCCAGCCCGACTCGGGGGGCTCTGCTTGGCCGGCGAGCCGCCCCTCCGCCCCCGCTCCCTCCCACCAGTCCGTGGAGCGCGCACCGCCTCGCCGCCCTTCCTACCCTCTTCCGTGGGCCTCTAGTCTGCGCTTGACTCCGGAGACTCCCTTCTGCTAATCCTCTGGCGGTTTTCTGGGTTCTTTAGGCAGGTGTAGGTGGAATCTAAGTGATCGGCAGGACGCGCTGTGAGCCCCGCGTCCTCCTACGCCGCCATCTTCCTTAAAACTCCGACAGTCATTTATTTTGAATAAATTTAGCTTTATGAAAAACAGACTTTACTTTCTTACTTTTTTCTTATATTTAAAACATGCCTCACTAAACTCTTCAACATGACACTCTACAATAAAGGTAAATCTCATAAACCTAACGGTGAGTGAAAGAAGCCAGACACAAAATAGCTCATACTGTATAGTTCCATTTTTAGAAGTGATATAAACAGGTGGAGCTAATCTCTGCTGATAAGAGTCTGGGCAGTGGGTTATCATCAAGAGATAGATGGGGAGGGTCTAGGGAGAGACTGGAAGGGAGTGAGGTAGGGCCCATTTCTAGGGTGCCAGTAGTATTTGTGTGCTGATTCAGGTGACATTATACTAATCTACTCATTTTGTGAAAATTCAGCAAGCTGTCCATCTTTGACATGTACTTGGTAATATACTGTGATTCAATTAAATAAAAAATAAAGGATTTGTCATCATATTCCTGTATAAGCCTATAAGCATTTTTGAATCACTGATTCTGGTTTGGTTTCCCTCTTGACAGAAAGGAAGATTGTCTAGTTCAAAGTCGTGAAGCTAACCGGTGATCTGACTGGGAGCAGAGCTTTCTCGGCTTAGTCCGGGGGCTTTGCCACGCTGCCGGGTCCCTCATCCCGAGATAACCATTGTATTTGAAAAGTCTCTGCAAGGAAGGGCCCAACTTACGCTAGTGTGTTTATTCAGGTGCCAGGCACTCAGTAGACACCCCATCTTTACTTACTAAGTGAGGTCTAGAGTGCATTTGGCTGTTACTTGTCTTTAACCACGGAGCTAGGCAATTCTTGCTACATAACTGTCTCTTTCACACTTGTATATCTTTTGGCCATCATATTATCTCTTTAAGAAAATTAATTTCTGGGGCGCCTGGTGGCCCAGTCGGTTGAGCATCCTACTCTTGATTTCGGATCTGGTCATGATCTCATGGTTCATGGGACTGAGTCCCCTGTTGGGCTCTGTGCTGACAGCATGGAGCCTGCTTGGAATTCTCTCTCTCTGCCCCTCTGCTACTTGCACGTGCTTGTTTGTGCATGCTCTTTCTCTCACTAAAGGACTCCTTCTGGGTCCTTCCCTTCTGCTCACAGATATGCTCAATATTCCTGTTAGAGAACAAATGATAAAAAAATAGCAAAGCAAAATAAACAAAAACAGCCCCTTTCTTTGTCTCTGATAGTGCGCCCTCAGATATATATTGGGTGTCCATCCTGTGCCCACCTGCCAGCCCAGGCAACAGTCAGTTCCCAATCTCCCTCTTTGGCTGCTTCTTTACATCTTCATACTTTTTGAAGAAGACATGTAATTGTCAATTCTTCCTCTTCCTCATCTTCAATTTTCTCCTCAGTCCAGGACTGTCTGGCTTCTATTCTCACAGGTCTGCAAACACTGTTCTTTTAGCGAATGCCCATGTCCTCTTGGTAGGGCATCCCTACATCCTAACTTTCCTGGTATAGTTACAGTATATATACCTGTGGTCCTGCAGCTCATATTAATGAATCTCTATCTCTATTTTTATTTTTTTTTACATTTTACAGTTTATTTATTTTGAAAGAGAGAGAGAGCATGGGAGGGGCAGAGAGAGAGGGAGAAAGAGAATCTTAAGCAGACTCCATGCCCAGCACAGAACCTGATGTGAGGCTTGATCTCATGAACCATGATATCATGACCCGAACCCAAATCAAGAGATGGACGCTTAATTGACTGAGCAACCCAGGTGCCCCAATGAACCTCTGTTTTCAAATTCACAAAAATATCACAGATTGAAGAATTAATTGTGATCAGTACTACATCTTAGTCACTATATAAATGGCCATTACTGAGGCCACTTTCTTATTGGCAGCTGTCAACCTTGGGCATACGTGCATTAAGGCTGTAAGCATAGGCTTTGGCACAGTACCCTGGGTTCAATTCCTAGAAACCTTGTGTAGGTCAACCTTGGGCATACGTGCATTAAGGCTGTAAGCATAGGCTTTGGCACAGTACCCTGGGTTCAATTCCTAGAAACCTTGTGAGTTTAGGCAAGTTACTAAAGTATTCGGATCCTCAGCTTCTTCATTTGTAAAAAGGGAATAGTAATAGTAGTGCCTACTTCATAATGCATTTACATACATTCAATAGGGAAAGTATCTAAAATGTGTTGTGTGTTACCTGGGACAATTAACATTCAATTTGTGGGACCAGTTATTACTGCATCTTCCTGGTTGAATCTGTCCCATGTTCTTCAGTGTTTCCATGTTTTGTTTTGTTTTGTTTTGTGTTTTGTTTTGAGAGAGTGTGTGTGAGAGCATGTATGTGCAATTGGGGGGGCAGAGGCAGAAGGAGAGAGAATCCCAAGTAGGTTCTACGCTCAGCACAGAACCCTATGCTGGGCTCATTCTCATGGCTGCAAGATCATGAACTGAGCTGAAATCAAGTGTCAGATGCTTAGCTGACTGAGCCACCCAGGTGACCCCACCATAGTGTTTTGTTTTTGTTTTTTGTTTTTGTTTTTTGTCTTCCATGATGTTTCTTGGAATCCTTCGGTCCAATCACCCCTTACTCACTTGGTGTCCATGTTTATCATTTCTGTGTTTGACACTACATTTGTGTCTTATGGTTAAGCCTGTGGGCTGAGCAGCCTGACTTCATGGGTTCATAATTTCAGATCTGTCACTTAGAGCTGAGTGTACTTGGACTCGTTATTTACCTTTTGTTGCTTTGATTGCCATAATTATAAAATGAGATTTATAGCAGTATCTAACTTCATAGCTGCTACCTATTTCACAGCCATTATTATAAAGATTCAGTGAGCTAAGGCATGTATCAAGTGCTTAACATGACACATGGAAAAGGGTATACAACCACAAAATGTTAGCTATTGTCATTTTAAGTCATCAGATTTGGTATTTTGGCCTTGCATTCATTCCCTCCTCTCCCCTGCCCCCATATAGGCATCTATGTTTAGTCCTGTGCATTTGTTCTCTGTGGAGCCCTCACAAACACCACCTCCCGCCCCACCTTTCCCTACCTTCCACTCTTACTCTGGTTCAGACCATTGTTCCTTCTTTCTGATTTACTAGAATAACTTCCTAATTTGTTTCCCTGCCTACACTCTGTTCCTATTCAACCTGTTGTCCATAGTAAAGGAGTTGAATTTTTCCAAACCATATCATGTGCTCTTTGACACTAAGAACTCCTGTGGTCTCCCTTTGTCTACCGATTAGATTTCAAACTCTAAGTTCTGCTGTTTAAGCCCTCCTACGTCTAGACCTTATTCACCTTTCAAACATTATTTCTCTTTTGCTCAATTGCTGCATCCAGTGCCTAACCAAATGGGCCCGTTTTCTCTTCCTCATGTTTGACTACAGTTACTGCATTAAAGACTTTGTTTCCATTGTTCTGTAATTTTCAATACCCTCCCCTCTCTAAATGCCCAGTTACTACCATCTTTTAAAATTCAATTCAGATGTCACCTTCCCTTTGACTTCCCTGATATGTCCTCTGCCCCTGAAATGGAAGGTTTCTCTCTAACCAGTGCAAACCTCTGAGATATTGTCTAACTCTTCGCAATAGGTGCAATACTTTCTACCATGTGTTGAAGACAACTTTTTCCCACAATAACAGCACCTGCAAATGCTTATTCTCCTTGACTCTCTGTCGTCTGTCCTTCATCATGCAGTTTACATCAGTGTGTCCAGGGAAGGGAGGGGAGTTGCTTGATTCCATTAACCTCGTTGTGTGCAAGAATTGAACCAGGCTCTGTGAAGGCCACTACAAAAACCATAAGGGCCTCTATTTCTGCCTTGCAGGTACATAAAGCTGAATTGAGAAGAGGGCACACACATGAAAATGACTTAGGGACATAAACAGGTGCAGATTAATGAAGTACCCCAGGAATTGGTAAGTGCTGAAAACATGCAGAGTCGGCACAGCCCATCGGCTCTGTGGAATAATGGGTGAAGGGTTGGCAGAGAAGGGGAGTTTTGCAGAAGGAATAGAAAGAAGAGGAACAATATAGTATTGCTGGCAAAGAGAAGGAAAGTTACCCTGGTGTGTAGGAGCAAATGGGCAAGGTGCAGCACTGTCTTATCTCCTAACTAGCTGAGGGACAAGGCTGGCTCTGTCCTGGAGAAGTTTAGGCCCAAGTCAAGATATTCTCCACCCCCAGCTCCAACACTGAGGAAATCAATCTTATGTTTAATGGTAAGAACATGCACTTTAGAGTCAGACATGCTGGGTTACTTCTTTTACTTATCAGATGTGTGATCCTGGGCCCATCAGTTTACCTCACTAAGCCTCAGTTTGCCCTTCATCACAGGTCAGGGGTTAAAACATGGGTTTTGTGGTAGATTAAATTCTACCATTCCTAAGTTCTGCATCCGTGACTTTGGAAAAGTCTCCTAACCTCTCTGATCTTCTTCATCTTAATAGGATGGCCATAAGAGTGACTGAAATAGTGTATGTAAGGGTCTTCTATATCATAAAAAAAAAATCAATGCATTTTATTTTTGTAAAGTTTTTATTTAAATTCCAGTTTGTTTCAGATGTACAATATAGTAACTAAACACTTCCATACAACACCCAGTGCTCATCACAACAAGTGCTCTCCCTCATCCCATCACCTATTTAACCCATCCCTCCACCAGTCTCCCCTCTGGTAACCCTCAGTTTTTTCTCTATAGTTAAGAGTCTGTTTCTTGATTTGTCTCTCACTTTTTCCACTTTGTTCATTTGTTGTGTTTCTTAAATTCTACATATGAGTGAAATTATATGGCAGGTGTCTTTCCCTGGCTGACTTATTTCACTTAGCATAATACTCTCAGGCTCTATCCATGTCATTGCAAATGGCAAGATTTCATTATTTTTTATGGCTGAGTAATATTCCATTGTGTTTGTGTGTGTGTGTGTGTGTGTGTGTGCGCGCGCGCGCTTGTGTTTAAAATCTTATACCGTAATCTCCTTTATCCATTCATCAGTCAATGGAAACTTAGGCTGTTTCCATAATTTGGTTATTATAAATTTTTTTAATGTTTTTATTTATTTTTGAAGGAGAGAGAGAGACAGAGCACAAGCAGAGAGAGAGGGAGACACAGAATCCAAAGCAGGCTTCAGGCTCTGAGCTGTCAGCACAGAGCCCGACGTGGGGCTTGAACCCACGAACCGTGAGATCATGACCCTAGCCGAAGTCGGACGCTCAACCAACTGAGCTACCCAGGTGCCCCTGGGTATTATAGATACGCTGCTATAAACATTGGGGTGCACATATCCCTTACATTACTATTTTTGTTTTCTTTGGGTAAATGCCTAGTGGTGTAATTGCTGGGCTGTAGGGTAGTTCTATTTTAAAGTTTTTATGAGCCTCCATAATGTTTTGCAGAGTGGCTGCACAAGTTTGCATTCCCACCAGCAGTGCTAGAGAGTTACCCTTTCTCCACATCCTCACCAAAACAATGCATTTTAGAGGATATTATCAGCATTATTCATTATATCCTTAGAGTCAATAGCATCTTCTATGAAATGGAAAGCTAATCATTATTTACAGAGAATGTTGTGTGAGTTTAGTGAGCCATCATCCAAAATTCTGGGCATTGAGTGGGCACCCGATAAATGAAGGGTTGGTACTACTCCAAGACAATATATACCCGAGATCTTCCACTGGGTGTCTGGTACTAAACATAGTTTCTAATACAATGTCAGTATAAACTACTGTCCAGACAAAAAGAGGGACTAGGGAAATAAAATTTTAGTGGGAATTATGGGTCATGCACAGCTGATAAATAGTAGATCTCTATGGACTAATGAATTGTGCAAATTATTTCTGCCTTGTTGGAGGCCATTTTCATTAAATATGGAGAGTATTAATAAGGCTGTAGATTCTAACTTTCTCTAGACGATATTCTTCTGTTTTATTTACACCTTATTTGCAACAAATTCATGTTCTTGCACCCATATTCTCTAACTCTATCCTTTGATTCTTATTTTATTATGGATTTTATCACTTACTATATAAAACTGAAATATTTGTAGGCAGAGTCACCTTGCTTTTAAGTGCTTTCTATTAGAGTCTAAGGCATGGTGTGTGTCCTGGCAGTTATAATTATTGACTTTTTAAAATGTTTATTTATTTTTGAGAGGGAGAGAGAGACAGAGTGTGAGCAGGGGAGGGTCAGAGAGAAAGGGAGACACAGAATCCAAAGCAGGCTCCAGGCTCTGAGCTGCCAGCACAAGCCAGACATGGGGCTCGAATTTACCAACCATGAGATCATGACCTGAACCAAAGTCGGATGCTCAACTGACTGAACCACCCAGGTGCCCCTGGAAAACTTTAATTAGATCCTGGAAGGGAGGAATAATTCCTTGGGTTAAGTTACACAGAAAAAAAGAGACAAAAATGAAAAAAAAAAAAAAGTTCTCTAAAGAATGAAGAAGGGAAGGAAAAGAAGCTTAGTCATGGCAATTTAATCACCTTAGCTAAACTTTATCAACTTGCAGTCTTGGAAGTGGCTAGCAACTTCATTTGCAAATGTTTATTAAGTACCTCCTAAATGCAGGTAAGTGAAGTGCTACACGAGGTAGGGTGGGAATTAGAAGGATAGGGCGTAGCCTCTGCTCTCAAGGAACTTCTATCTTAGTTGTAGAGGGAACTAGAAATTAGTAAAACTTGAGTAAGCCTCTTGACCACTTTGATTTTAGTCTGTAGAAAACAGGCCATGATGTTGAAGGAGTTTGGAAACTGGTCATCTGAGAAATGATGAAAAGATGTCAGAGTCATTGCTTTGGAGAGATTAAGTGGGAAGGTAGTTTCAGAAACTAAATGGCTACTATTAGGAAAAGTTTCAGATTCATTTCATGTGGCTCCAAGAGGCAGAATTAAGACTGATTAATTTACTATTTCAACCATTTATTTAGTCATTAAATAAATACTTACAAAATATCAACTAAATGTCAGATAGTGTTGTAAGTGTCACAGAGGAAAAAAAAGCAAAAAAAAAAAGAAAAAAAATCTATGCCCTAATGATGGGAATTCCCTAAAGGATACAAAGGATGTTTGCTTCAGGAGTTGGACTTCTTCAGAATCCGAGCTTTTCAGCAATGAGCTTCTTATGGAGGTAGGATCAAAAATTTCTCAGAGCTTTCAAATTGTTTATACACAAAAAGCATTCAACATATTGATTGATTGATTGATTTAGCAAATATTATTATTTACTATAACCCACAAATCATGCCAAGTGATGGGAATACAGAGATAAATAAAACACAAGTGCTATCTTCACAGACCTTACATTCTAGATGGAAGGAGAGACACAACAAACATTTGTACAAATAAACATGATAGTTTCAGGGATGATTCATGTAAAAATTACAAAGCATCCTTTATAATTGTGATAAGGAGAATCTGAATGGGATGCTTTAAATTGGATGATCAGCTTGCAGACGAGTTCCCCATGCCAGTGATTGCCCTCAGCTGAAGAGGGCAGTCACCCAAGACCATGTTCCCTTCCAGGGAGGGAGGTTTATGGGGAGAGTTCACATGCAATGACTCACCAAGTAAGTATATAAAGACCTAGATACCTCATTCTAATAAGGTACAACTATGCAGAGCCTTCTTCTCTCTAAAACTCACCACAGTGTTGCCTGAGACCTTCATTGAGATGGCATCACATTTCTACTTCTCCTTCTGACCAGCTCTGTTTTCTTCACTTCCCTTCGGAGTTTCATCCTGAGAACACTCCCCAGTAAATTTCCTGCATGCAAATTTCTGTTGTAGAGTTGGCTTCCCACAGTCTGCTTTTACATGGCCTATGACAGATGTAATTGATAAGGAGTTAACTGTGCAAAAAATACATTGGTCTAGTCAACCATTTAAATCAAACAATGAAATTGATGACAATATGGTACTATTATTAATACAAGTCCAAGAAGATAAGATCTTTTTTTCTGATTTCCAAACAAATGTGATCCTAGCCAGCTGTCCCCTCACGGATGTTCTCTGTGACCAAGACTGCCTTAGCATTCCCTCAGCGTGACTCAACTTCAGACAAGTTTCCCTTTGACAAGAGGCCCCAGACTTCCATTTTCTTCAAGCATTTGCTTTAGAACACTTGGAATTATAAATGTTTTCTCTGCCCTTGAAAATGTAAAGCCTTCCTTGCCAGTTTTATAACCCAAGAATGTCTTTGTCAAGGACAGGAACTCTCCCTTTGAAATATGATCATCAGGGAAGATAGGCATATTACCTTGCAGTCTCTGTGAGTGGGCAGGAGCCTAACTTCAATTAAGCACCAATTAGCAGAAAGTGATGGTGTAACCACATTGACCAAACTCTATCCCAATGCCCTCTAGTAGTTTTCCACGAGCTCACCAGCTGCTTAAAAAACAAACAAACAAACAAACAAAACACACACACACACACACACACACACACACACACACACACACACACGACTTCCTTGTCTGTTGAACTGCTTCTGGTGAATTTATTTCTTTGACACCTCCTTTCTCTGACAATCATTTTAGCAAGCAGGGAGGCTGGCAAGGGAAAAGTAGCTAGAATTAGCAAAGCTTGATTCTTCCAGCAGTAAACTCTCAGGTTTTTATATTATTCATTTGAATTCCTCCTGGTCAGGATCCCAGGAGACTATGAGTCCCTGTAGTTAAACTTCTATAAGGGCAGCCATAATAAATCTGCTGATATCTCAGACACCCAACTGGATAGTGAGGTGGAAAAGAGCTGGCCTTGGAGAGCCAAGCATGGGAATGAAGCTTGGGCTCTGGTGTGGCTGAACGGGCAGTTGAGATTTCAGGCCTCAGGATCTACATTACCAAGCTCCAAAACTGATACTGAGCATCCAAAAGTATGATTAACTTGGCTATTTCTAACGGCTCTTCCTATTCTGATGCTTCTGTATCAACTTCTTTAAGCATCAACCTGGACTTCCAAGAGTTCATTTGTTGTGGTTACACAGTGGTCTATTGAGCTGATACACTGAAATTTACCTTACAACCCCCCACTAGAATTTGAGTTACCTATTCTTTGCTATTTGTTGTTTGTTTGCTTGCTTGCTTGCTTCAAGGTTATTTTTCACTAGGATACACTATCAGTGTTGGGATTACCAGGTCAAAATGCATATCTTTTTTATGTTTTTGTTACCTCTTCAGATTGCCCTTTTAAAAGATGGAAAAAAGTTCATTTGCTGCCAGCACTGTATATACCACTACTCTACAATCTTCTCCAATTCCCTTTATGTAATTTAAATTTGCTGTTTTCGTCATTTGTTTGAATGGACCTGGTGATTATTTTAAAATAATTTTAATGTATTTAATTACTGTTTAGTCTATTTGTTCCCTGCAGGTAACATGACAGCAAAGACTCTTGACATACGTTTCAGATAATTGTCCTTGGGCACAGCCCTCTGGTTTCATCTTGTCCTTGGCTAAGTGTAAAGGATTCTTTCTGTGGTTATTTAATTACTGTGGTATGAACAATGGTAAAGGAGAGATCTCAGAGGAACGAGTGCCAAGCATGGAGAGGTATCCAAAGCAGGACTTATTTCTGAGCTGTGAGAGAGGGACCCTCTAAGTTTAGGGAGATACACATTGAGCCTGATTCCTGTACTCTTTTCTCCCCCAATCAACTATGCGACATTATGTTAAAATCAAGTAAGAGCAGCTCAAAAAATGTAAGAAGCCCTCTAGAGGTCGCTTCAGTGTGAGGCAGCCAGATAGGAATGGGAAAGAGTATTGGGATTGGTAGGTCACAGGCTAACTGTATGTATATGAGAATTAGTTTATTTATATTAAACAAGCAAACAAGCCTGTATAGAGATAAACATTTTGCAAAAATATTACACACAGTTTGAAACAATTGAAACAATATGCAAGAGTATACATTTTTAAATAATGATCATTTTCCCGTTTTATTTCTGGGAGGCATCTTGTGTTAAGTTCTGTGTACTTATATAGAATTTTAAACATTATTTCAAATATTATTATGAAATATATGCATACAAGAAACAATAAGGATTTATGTAATGAATATTTCTTTACCTGTTTTTACTCAGCCTTACCAAATTTATCAAACTCCTGTATTTCAGATAGTTCCACATTTGTTTTCTTTTATGCCATACACATTATGTAGTAGGTTGAGAAATTTTTAATTCCATCTTTCTTTCTAAATATACTCATAGTCTGTATACAATTACCCTTCTGGCATTTTCCCAAGTCAGTACATCTAGGATAGTCATTTTCAAACTGACCACACATAATCACATGGGAGCTTAAAATAAATCTTCATATTTATGTTAAGATGTTTAAAAATGTAATTGAGAGCTTCTCAGTCTTTGCTGGATATCTACATAATTTCAAATTATGTGCCCCAAATTACTTAACTATTACCAAGAGGACAAGGGTGACCTCACAGTAAAAAGGTCTGGATACCACCTTAATTATGTTATCAAAGATAACATTACCAATATTAGGACAAGATAACATCAGTGTGCTTCCTGACATGATGCACTGAAAGCACATAACCTCACTTTTCTAATGTTCCTATCAAAAATTCATAAACTAGATCTAATCTTGAGGATCGCCAAGACAAACAGGACAGTCTACATAATAACTGTTTTAATACTCAGGGCCAGCACTTGTGTTTGAAGTAAAATGAAAGAACTATAAACTACTCCTCCCATTTAGTGACTGCTCAAAAGGTGTTACTTTATAAACACACGTAAACAAATGTGAAAGAGGGAGACTAGGGAACCTAATAGACACCTTCTCACTCTTCAGACATAATTTCTTTGTGCTTTCAAACATATATTCTTATATTCTTGATCAGATAATCTCATCACCAAATATACACTTAGCAATGTACTATCATAATTTGTGTATCAATATATCTTCTTTTGTATGTGATTTTTGAATGTTTCATTGTATGATTACATCATAATTATCTAGAGTTACTCCTACAGGGTTTATTATAGAATAGAAAATCCTCCAGGAAATGCTATTCTATTATGGATATTCTATATTCCAATGCATCTGCTTAATTTTTGTCTTAGGCTAAATTGTAGGATTGGAATTACTGATCAAAACCTTTTTTTTCTCGACTGTTTTCCAATGGCTATGGCATTTCACGTCAGTTTTATATTACCTATAAGTGAGATGAAGAAGCATTTTATGTATTTATCTAAGTCAGTAAAAAATTTGTATTAGAGAGATCTAAGTAAAAAGATTTTTGGCAGAATTCTAGATATGAACATCTAGATTGACCCAGCGAACAATTCAGAGTCCCCATCAAGTGTATATACATTGAATAGTGTCCTTATCTGTCAGTGATGTTCTTCCAAAGAGACTTATATTTTCTAAAAGAGTCACCATTACACTGAACAGCCATAATTTCTAGAATGGAATTTTAGTACTATTTTATAAAATCATAACTACAGCAATGAATTATTATGAAATGCTAATATAAAGATACATGGTTCATTTCTCTCTCTGGATCTTCTTCCTTTCCTATTGGGTGTATTTCAAAATCATGTGGCTGTACACTATTGGGTGACAAAGACAAACGTGACTTTTCACTTTGAGAGTACCATTCCTGTTGACTCCTAACAATCATGTCTAATTTTTCTCTGTTTATCCTTTCTTTCCTCTTTCCTTTCATCCCTTTCCTCACTCCTTTCCTCCTTGTCCCTCTTCTTTCTTTCCTCCCTTCTTCCCTCCCTTCCTCCTTCCTCTCTTCTTTTTTTCCTTCCCTCCTTACATGCAGTTGAAAACCATCTGCTTAATAATTAGCTGTGGAGTTTGGACAAGTATTTTTGGAATATTCTAGGTAGAATAAGTCCACATTTTACTATTGAAGGAGAGCTGGAGTTACCTGATGATGATGTGCGTTCATTTATACTCATTCTTATTAGGTTTGTATTTGTTTATTATTTTTTTGGTTAATGTTTAGTAAAACATTGGGTATCCATACTCTTGATAAGACTAGAACCCAAGTCATAGACTATCCAGTGAAGAAAGCGTTCGTATGAAGCATCTTATTTAATGTTGGAATTTTTATTCAATATGGAGCCTAAGGATGGATTGTGATTTGAGTAAGTTTATGGTTAGGCAGTGGTAGCGCCTGGACCAGATTCCAGTTCATTGTGATTCCTAGATTAATGCTCTTTCTCTACTCTCTGTTCCCTGATTTTTTATTTCTTTTCAATTACTATTGGGTAAATCCAAGAATTATGCATCCTTTATTGCATTTTATCAAGTCTTTCTTTTTCCTTTCATTGTCTTAATTTTTCTTTTCTCTTTCTTTCACTGCAAAGAACATAAATCTAAAGGCTACCAGTTCCTTTCCGTAACAAACCCTGCTCTCAATTCTGTTTTCTCCAGGCTATATACAAGCACTGTGTGTAATACAGTGATATCTGTTTGAAGCCCAGGACATGGAATATGGAACCTGGCCTCCACTTTCCACCCTTGAATAAAAATTCCCCTGTCCTATTTGCAGAATATTCCTGGCTAATTTGGATCCTAGGAACGTACATGGTCTGTAAAGGATTTCCTCAGTTTTGCTGCACATCAAGTTCCTGTGCTAAGTTATTTTTGTGTGAATTGTATCCCTTAACACAGTTTGTACAACAATCCCTTTAAGAGATAGTATTATACCTAATTTATAAATGTGGAAAACTGAATCTCAGAGAGGAAATGATAATAATTTATGTTTTAGATAATGCATGATGGACCTAGAATCTGAGGAGCAGTCTGTCAGACTCAGCCAGCTGAAGCTTGATTCCTTCTCTCTTCAGTTTCAAGTGTGTGCGTGTGTGTGTGCGTGCACGCATGTATGCCTGAGTATGTGTGTGACTGCATATGTCTGAGTCCATCCACATATAGGTGATGTTTGTATCTGAAATGTGTGCATGTGAATCCATACATATACGTGAACAGGTGTATCCTAACAAGGGAGAGAAGATACTATAATTTCAAGGGATGTGGCTTCTGGTACAAAAAGGAAGCCACTTCAAAGGAAGACTAACCTTTGAATAGTCTAAGCATCTCTCAATACAAGTAGAGCAATGCCTATTCTCAGTCTTTTCCAGGGGAGGAATGAGCTCTCATTTCATTTTTTTATAGGAACATCTATCCCTAGCCGGCAGTTTATGAGCAGCTTTCTGTCGTGGGCAGGAGCGCTGGCTCACTATAATTAATTCCTTTCTCACCCCCACACTTGAGAGTGAGAAATGAAAGGGCACTAAAGGGAATGCAGTTACAACCCACAAAGGAGCTACATAAAATGTTACCTTTTGGCTCAACACACCGCTCCCTTCAGGAGTCCTATTCCTAAGTCCCCATCTCAGCACTGAACACCAAGTTTATTGCTGGCTGAGGCCCAATGACAGATTCGTTGGCAGTCACTCTCCAAGATTTGGTAGGGATATTCATTAAAACTTTGCTGAAAGTAAAGATTTTGTGCCAAAGGTTTTCCCTTATACCATATGTGTTATGTATAAGATAAATAAAGGCAAAGAAAAGAGATGAATTATTGGTGGAATTTAAACCTTGGAGTCAGAGAGTTGGGTGTAGTCCCCACATTGTCATGTAACAGTCTAGAGTAGGGTTCAGTCACCTAGACTTTCTGGACTTCAGTTTCTCTATTTGTAGCACAAGCATTGCAATACATGTAAGATTTGCGGGAAGGTTAAGTGAGTAAAGTGTATATACTGCCTAACACTGTGCCTTGTACATAGTTCTCAGTCCTCACAATGATATAAATTAAAAGCAATTAAAATGCTTCTCCCATTTATCTTCCCATGTACGATTTACAAGGCACGTTCACATCATGTTGTTTTATCCTCAGAGCAATCTGTTAAGACAGGCATGCATTCTTTTTTTCATTTGAACATGTTTCATAAGTGATGGATGGCTTGGTTGGCTGATGCTCTTTCCATTGTAGTAGATGCCACTAGGAGAAGAGAACAGTGGCTCTTTTAGCTCTGGATCATGCTGGATGGCTCTGAAGAAAACCTTCAGAACACAAACTCTGCTCCTTTCCTGTAGTAGGACACATGGTCTTAAGGAACAAGGGCCTTACAAGGGCCAGAATCCTCACCCTGACCTTTCAGTCTGTGGTAAGCACCTTGTGCAAAACCTCAATCTTGTTTCAATTAATACATTTCATAATGTTAGTTCTATTGACTTCTGTGTTTCTTTTTGTTTCTTTTTTTAAATAAGGCAGTGTTTTCTGTGTGTAATGTATTATTTGAGGTTCTATCTTCCTCTGTGAATCAGGAAAATAAATTATGGAAAGAGTTGGTACAAGTCCAAGGCTTCAGTTTGAGTTTTCCTCCCAGGGGAAATGCCCTGGGGTTATCTCAAGTGGCCACAGAAGAGTACATGTAGAAGGCTTATGCAGGGAAGGGAGGATTCTATGGTAAAATGCAGATATCCTTCCCTGGTTCTCCTAGCAGTCTTTGGTAATTTGGAGAAATAAGGAAAAAGAAACAGGTTGAGTGATCCATTCCCTTATAAAAGGTGAGAGAAACAGAGACAGAACTGGGTGGCAAGGAGAATATGAAAAACTTTGTTAGCTTTATACTTTTGAGCCTTCTACCCTTGCCAATTTGGAAAACAAAGCACGTACATAGTGTCATTATTATTGTTTTAATCAGCATAATGCATCCATCTACCCATGTTTTTTAAAAAAAAATTATGTTTATTTACCTATTTATGTTTTTGAGAGAGAAGAAGACAGTGCGAGCAGGGTAGAGGCAGAAAGACAGAGACACAGAATCCAAAGCAGGCTCCAGGCTCCAAGCTGTCAGCACAGAGACTGATGCAAGGCTTGAATGCACGAACTGCAAGATCATGACCTAAGTTGCAGTCGGACACTTAATTGACTGAGCTCCCCAGGCACCCCGATCTACCCATCTTTAGTTTATTAAAACCCAAAATTGTCATCAATGCATTTAGGTGAACGGTACCATTCTTTAGTTCTGGGAACTGACCTCTTTCAAATCATGGAATGTCTCCATGTGCTCTCATGGATCCAGGGTGGAAGACACTAATTGGAAGTCTGTTCCTCTGACACTCATCCATTTATTTTTATTTGTTTATTTTTAAATTCATCTGCAAGCACTTACTTGCTGGGCATTTACTTTGTGAATGGAGGAGCTATCCTAAACTCATTATTACTGGATTCCAAGATAGTCAGGTGAAGTCTGTGTTTCTGGAGAAATGGAGAGAATCAGCACAAGTAGTGTAGATGGATCATCCCCAACCACTGAAAAGAAACTAGAATGTTCCCCGGGACTAGGTGGTATGTATGGACACCCAACACTCACCACCTGCTGTACCAGAAGATGGTTCTACCTTGACATGGTCTGGCTGGAATGTGACTTTTGAATATTGAAGAATATTCAAAAGTATACATCATGATCAGATGGTGGTGAGGGAGACAGGTGCCATTTAAATCTTGGGTGAAAAGAAGCCCATGCCCTCTGAACCTCAAAGGAACTGGGCAATCTGATCCCACATTTTGGAGATGAAGAATCTGAGATTCAGAGAGAAAAGATAACTTCACCTCAGCTTCCCATTGGGCAGCAGGGGCATTAGAACTCACAGCTTCCCATCCCATGTTTGATGTTTTTGGTTTGATTTTGTTTTCCATAAATCATACTGCCATGAAGCATTAATACAAATAATCACAAAGTCTTAATTATATCATTATATGTTACCTATGGGTTTTTTGGGGCGAAACAAAAATTAGTTCCAAGAAAAAGGACCATTTAAGTTGAGATGTGATGGGTAAGTAGAAGGTTGGCTAGGTGACAAATGCCAGGGTAGCACTGAATCACTTTGAAGGTGTTGGTTCTCTAGGCAGAAGGATTTTAGTTTAATTCTACAACAAATTTGTGCATTGCATCCCATCAAAAGTAAAAGGCAAGAAAAATCTTAACAAAACCAATCACTGGGATTTTTTTCACAGATGTCTGTGATGGGCCGCCGATGAGGACCTGATGTCCTTAGTCGAACAGCCTGTGAGGAACTCAATCATGACAACAACCATGTGATGAGCTTGGAAGGGGCCCTTCTCTAGGTGAATCTTGAAATGACTGTAGCCCAGTCCACAGCTGGATCACAACCTTATGAGAGAGGGTCCTTGAGCTGGAGGGTCCCAGATAAGTCATACCCAGATTATGGTTCCAAAGAAACTTTGAGAAAATTACTGTTGTTTTAAGTTGCTCAGTTTTGGGGTAATCTGTGACTTAGCAGTAGATAATTAATAATTATTCCTTGCTGGGATCAAGACATGTCCAGTCTCGTTTTCATATGTCTTCTCCTTGAAGTCTTTGTCTAGACCCTTGAAAAAGAGGGTCATAAAATTTCTTCTCATAATTTTTCTTAGTGAAGATAGACATCAAACAAACCATTAACCACACAGCTAGAGAACTTTGTCTTTTTCATAGTCATAAAAGTCTGAATCTGAGGTTAATTGACATGGAAACATCCAGTTATTCAGAAACTATGCCTTAATAGTGATACTATTAAGGGCCTCATGTTAAAAAAAGGCCCGTGGGGCTTCTCAGGCCTATGGTACACTGCACCTTAGGCTATCATAAGGTCAGAAGCTACTTTCTGGAAGGGAGTGGGGGCTGGGGTCATATTAATCTTCTCAACACAGTCTTTTGTAGCTATAGACAGCCTGCTTCGATGGCATGCGTTGTTCCCAGTGAGTTGGTTTCCATGGCTTCTTTTAGGCCAAGGATCTCCAAAGAAAAGGAGAGGTAATTTGTGATCTCCTGTAAGCCTATGGAAGTTTTTATGCTAATAACTAGGGAGACCGTCCCCTGAGGGATTTGGGAGCAATCCCTTGCCCTCTGCCTCCCACTTCTCTAAGGGGAAATATTACTGCCAAGTTTATTCTGAGAACAGCTTAAAAAACACATACCGAACAGCATGTCCTGGCAAAAATAAAAGCAAGAATGAGGATAGGCTATTTCTAGATAAAAATTTAAAAAAATATATATGCAGAGAAGAAAAATTAAGCTCATGCAAATTTGTGACTTCTCCCACAGTTGTAGGGACCTACATACCAAGAATTTGGTTTTCTTTCTGTTTGCTTTCATATTTTAATTGTGCAATGTTTCAAACTTATCCAGAAAAGAAGAGAATAATATGACGAGATCCTGAGTACCTTAATTCATCCTCAGTAATGATCAGCTCAATTATATGTAATCTAGATTCTACTTGACTCCCACCCCCAATGTACACACTGGGTGTGGACTGTGGATTATTCCTTATGCATTTCTAAGACAATGTACCACTTGTTTCTGTGTGTGTGTGTGTGTGTGTGTGTGTGTGTGTGTGTGTGTGTGTCTCCCCCTTTCTTCCAATGCTATTCCAGTGCTATTTTTTCTCTTCTAGTACCATGGTCTGGGATGAATGCATAGGTACTGAGGTAATGTGATTTTGCCTAGATTTCTGTTTGCTAAACATTGTTTATTGAATCCTCTAATAATGCTTTGAAGACAGTACTATTACTAATTCCATTTTACAGATGCAGAGAATGGTCTGGTGAGATGACATCACTTGTTCAAGGCCACGGAGATGGCCAGTCTATGACATGAAGGAAAATCTATCAGAAAATTGATCAATGCATTTTAACAAATAGTTATACTCTTTCCTAAAAGAGGTTTGCTTTCTTCTTTCCTAAAATAGGTTGGATTGTTTTCCATGCAAGAGGAAGCCCTCTTTTTTTTAAAAAATGAGCCCTCATTTTTTATCCATTGCTGAAGTAGGGCAGTGAGAGGCTCAAAGGCCTGGCAGGGATTATGCTGAGAGGGCGTTGTGACCACTAGCCACAGGTCAGCTCAGGACATCCATCTGGGGTGCTGGGGAATAAAAATAGGGGAGGAGAACAGTTTATTTCAGCTCCGATTAGAATCAGAGCAAAGGAATCAATGTTTACCAAATGAAACTTGTCTAGAATAGCACTTATTTCCTAAGTCCCATAGGTATTACAAATTGAAACAGGAAATGAGAAGCTATTAAAATAAATGATCCAACAGTGTTCTTTAAACAACTATCAGCACTTTGATAAAAAGGAAACCCGTACCACCCTCTTCTATATTTTCTAAGCTCAAACTCCTAGAACTTACTTGGTAGGTCAGCACTAAATTTGGGTGATGACTGCTAAGTCCTAGACACTAGTACTTAATAGAAGCAGAAGTTAAAAACAATTTCTGTACACGTGGGTGTTTTGCTTATAGGTAATTGGTTGCTAGAGGTGGAGGAAAGTTGAAAACATGGCTGTGAGAAAAAAACATAAGAGGCAAGTATTACATTTTATTTAATTTAATGTGCTGGATAGAAATGACTGAGCCCACTTCCTCATGAGCTTTAAAGAAAGTGTTGTACCTCTGTTAATATTGTTTCTTTCCTCACATTCCATGGAAGTATCTGTGAAAAGTGCAAGGGGAGAACAATAGATGTAAAGTGAAAATAATGATAATAGTCATCATAGCCATTATAATCGTAATAATAGCCTCTTTTCCCAGTATTATTTCTCATTGGTACCTGGAGTTATGATCATTCTGTAGGTTTATAGGACTGAGAGCCTTTTTAAAAGTTTTTAAATGTTTATTTATTTTTGAGAGAGAGGCGGGGGAGGGGGGAGAGGGGCAGAGAGAGAGACGGGGAGATACAGAATCCGAAGCAGGCTCCAGGCTCTGAGCTGTCAGCACAGAGCCCAATGTGGGGCTCGGACTCAGGAACTGTGAGATCATGACCTGAGCCAAAGTCAGACACTAAACTGACTGAGCCACCCAGGCTCCCCAAGGCTGAGGGCTTTTCAAAACTACTTTAAGGAGGATAGAGTAAAGGTTACTATAGTAGGTGTTTTAAAAGTATATGAATACATCCTATAATACATACACACACGCAACTGAATATATACCACATTTTCTTTATACATTCACTTATCGATGGATGTTTAGGTTGTTCCTGTATCTTGAGTCCCATGAATAATGCTACTCTCTCTTCAATACAATAGCTACTCTCAAATGCTAATCTCTCTTCAATACTCTGATTTCCATTATTTTGGATAAATTCCCAGAGGTAAGATTGCTTTTCAAATGGTAGTTCTATTTTTAGTTTTTGAGGAACTTCCATACTGTTTTCTCTAGTGGCTGCACCCGTTTGCATTATTACCCGCATGGTGCAAAGGTTTCAATTTCTCCACATCCTCACCAGCACTTGTCTTTTGGTCTTTTTGATAATAGCCCTCCTGATAGGCATGCGATTATATCTCATTATGGTTTTGATTTGCATTTTCTGGAAATGAGGCACTACTAATTAGCAGGCATAAAGGTTCACTTACACAAGACAAATAACTTCTAGAGATCATCTGGACAACAGTGTACCTATAGTCAACAGTACTGCATTTCACACTTAAAACTCTGTGGAGGGTAGATCTTGTGTTAAGTGTTCATACCACCAGTAAAAAGAAACGTGTATGAAGAGATCTAAGTCATTTTGTAATTACTTCTATAGATCATGTGTCTTAAGTGGTTCCATGAAAGTGTTCTTGGCCTGAACCATGTGCATCACAGCTTTTATAAATGATGCATCCAGTCTATAGGAAGAGGTAAGCTCCATTTTTCCTCTACATTCTTTCTTCCTGTCTTGATGTTTGCTGGCAGTAGGAAGGGCTGATTGAAATGACTGGTTAGTACAGTGGACAATTCCTCAATATACTAAAGTTAAAATTGTGGTAAATTAAATGAATAAGAAAGTTTAAGAGTTTTTGAAGGACTCTGGCTTTAGTTTTTAAAGTTATACATGTATCTTCTGCAATTAAGTTCCCAAATTAAAGTTCCCTTCATACTTTCGAATTTGTATCTTCCTAAGAGTACTTAGCCAGATATTCCTTCAAAGACCTTGTGTAGTTTATCCCCAGGGAGGCTCATTCACAGGGATTTACTCAAGAAGTAACTGTTATGTTTGCAGGATGTTTGACATCCAAGCTTTTGTTCTTGGCTGAGCTGTTAGTAACCTTGGGAGAAGTCCAGCAGAAGTGGCTATGAGCAAGGAGGAGGGCAGGGATTGATTGCTTCTGTGCATTAAAACATTGAGTGGGAGCAAAAAAGCACTGCTTTCTCAGAGCCTTGCAATTATTAATACATGTCAATACACACATGTACTTTCATAACAGACTGAATACAATTCTCATCACGAATCCTGTGCTTCTGTATTGTCTTTTAACAATGTGGTAGACTTAAGAGTTAGCATGTTGACTGCTAAGTGCAAGTTGTTTACCCAAATGTGGTCACACTGTGGTGAAAAAATAGATACAACAAGAGTCAGGACTTTGGGAAGGCTATTAACAAAATTAAAACCAAACACTTCTCCCAAAACTTCTACCTAACTGATCCAGAACCTCCCATTTGGAGACTTCATTCCAAATAATTATGGATCATTCTCTTATTCTCTATTATTTTGTGAAATCTATTTAGATCTAGATGAGCTAAATTAGTAGAATTCCTCCCACATACAAACAGGTTGATTTGAGAAAATATATCCAGGGTATATCTGGGTGGTAATTGCTGGTATTTCTGAAGCATTTAGTTTTTAAACAGTTATCCTTCAGGGATGCCTGGGTGGCTCACTTGGTTAAGTGACCGACTTCAGCTCAGGTCATGATCTTGCAGTTTGTGAGTTTGAGCCCCCGGCCGGACTCTGTACCCACAGCTCAGAGCCTGCAGACTGCTTTGAATTCTTTGTCTCCCTCTCTCTCTGCCCCTCCCCTGCTTGTGCTCACTTGCTCTCTCTCTCTCTCTCTCTCTCTCTCTCTTTCAAAAATAAATAAACATTAAGAACAATTTAACAATTATACTTCATATTTTGGGCCTCTTCTATTTGTAAAAGCGTTCCAGTTTGCTAAAGCCCAATTTCTATAAATAGGTTTTTGAGAGTATAGTTAGGTTGTGAAACAGAGTAGGCACATGGCAATGCCCAAAGCAAAATCTTGGATGAAACAGTACACAGGTCATCTCTAACCCTTAAGCTGTCTTGGTGTAGTAGAAAAAAAAAAGGAAAGAAAGGAAGAAAGGTGCTTACCCTTTCCTCAATACAGTTTACTTTCCTTAACAGAATATGGTGATAAGAAATTAATTTGTTTAAAGGAAATTAGGTATCTTACTGCTGGCCGTGTGAATGTTTTTCTTAATAACTACACAAAGATCTGATGTTGGCGATGTGCCGATGCCCTTTAGTGTGTTACTATTCTGCACTACACAATCTGCACAAGCATATGCACCGGCTCCGTGGTTTGATGGTTAGTGCTGAAAGCTAATGAGGAAGGCTTTCATTTCCATTTCTTAGGTCCTGCAGACTGAGAGTTGGGTGATGCTGACCATTGTGGTGGCAGGGGTGATGCTCTGATACCTTTACCTGGCAGGGGTGGAATGTTTAGAGGTTAAAGGGGCCCCTACAGAGTACCTTGAAATACCAATAAAATATTAACATTTCAGTCTGTATCAGGCTTCATCTTATATTAGATTTAATATTAGCAAGTTGAATCAAGCTTTGAGGATTAAATAATTATGAAAGAAAGACTTTAGCTTGAGAAAAATTCAGCCCAGTAATTGAGTGTCTTGATGACAATTGGGTAAAGTGCCCCTCTTAAAGCAGCAGAGTATCTATCTGGGTCAGGTTTCTACAGGAGTGGAGGTTGATATCTCCTCCTTCCTTTGAGGTAAGGTCAAATACTAGCATTTGAGTTAACCAGGAGCTCCATTTCCACCAAGGGAAGAAACCAGAAAGCTGAAAGCACCTCCAGATATCACTAAGGCTATCCATATGTACTCGTTTTCTTCTCCTTCTATGCATATTGTAACATTGCGCTTGAAACCAGCTATGACCTTTACACTTGTTTTGTCCATTGAAATGTAAATGAATGTAACTCTACAGGTTTGGCCTCCCCTTGAGATTGACTTGGAGCAGAGCTCCCTGATAATGGGCCGGTACTATGAGAGAGAAATAAACCTTTTAAGCCTCTAGGAGTTGAGAGTTCTCAAATGTTAGTGGTCATCAGAATCACCCAAAGGACTTTTTGAACAGATTGTTGGGCCCACCTCTAGAGTTTCTCATTTAGTAGGTTGGTAAGAGATGTGAGGAGCTCTAACAAGCTGCCAGATGATGCCAATTCTGCTCATCCAAAGTCCACGCTTTGAAAACTGTCTCAGGCTATCTTGACCAGGCAGAGAAGATGCCCTGATTTATTTAAGTGAATATAAAGGATGACCATGTATTGGTAATTTACTCTATGGTAGACATTGTATTTCTTCGCTGTAACCCTAAAACTATGTTGCATTAATATCACCCATTTTATTGAAAACTCAAGACTTCTAGAGCTTACACTATTGCCCACAGTCTTTTACATAGTAACTGGCAGATATGATATCTCAGGCTGCCTGATATTAAATATGAAGCTTATATTAATCTGTTTTTGTATGATTCAGACTATTTTGGAGGTGTTTGATCACCTAAATAACGCTGTCTATCAAACTACTGGGTTTTTGGAACATTTTCTCATGTAGTAAGATTATACTGAGTTACTTCATTTCAATATAATTATATTTTAGGATAATTAGGTTTTTTTGGATGTGATGGAGGCCGCAAAGATGGATAAGGTCCAAAATGTTTTCAAAGAATTTTCAGTCTTTTAGAGTAAGTATCCCCAAAGCAAGGCAGATTATAAATGCATTAGGACGAGAATAAACAAAAGACTCTGGGAGTCCACAGGAGGGAGGGATTCCACGGATGGGAACCTGTAACAGTGACAGGTCTTTAGAGCAATGTGAGAAGGAAACCGTACAATTGCAATACTGAGCTACAAATCACCACTGAGAAGATTGGTTTGATCCATAATTTCTTTAATTAAAAAATATCCTTGGGACACTTTAGTTCTTTAAAGGTTAATTAATAGATGTATTGAGTGCTATGGTGAGGATTAATTGAGGTGGTGCTGGAGGAATACTGAGGAACTGAAAGCATTATGTGGATTTTCTGCTAGGTCATTTTCCTGTGAGACAGCTAAATATGATGGCAGCGACAAGACCAAATCCCAAATAATATTTCTAAGTAAATTGCTTAAATCCTCAATCTAGTTGTTTTTTTTTAATCTAAAAATGTAATAGCTAATAAGTTTAGGAAGTGCACACAGATGAAAATGATTTGTGGAGATAGTGATGTAAAATATCTTTGTCCCCAGATTAGGTCCAATAGTGTAGCTTAGTAGCTTAGTATAAGTGGGAAGGAATTTGAATTTCTTTTGGAAAGGATCGTCTAGCATCTTGTGCCTTCCATAAAATAACTGGCACTTTTTAAGAAGCTAACATTTGCCAGAAACAAATGGAGCTGTTTTTGTGATGCTTTTTTCACACAAACATGTCACAGTGAAGTCAATGTGTCAGCTGCCTCATAAATTTGATTGGGTTTTGAATTTCACTTTATAGCAATCGCTGCTTGAGGCATGTCCAAAATGTTTTGAGACTGCCAATAAAGCCACTAGCTGACCATCTATAGAGACATCACTGTGAAGTGCCCTGATTGTTTTTTTCTCCAGATGTTCTCCACAGTATTCCTCCCATGAATCGCTAACATTTCTGTAATTCCAGGCTGACAAGTGGGGATTGTGGGAAAGTAGGTGGATTTCACTAAGCAGAGTCTAGCCACCAATTCCATCATCCCTTCTGTGGGCAAGAGAAATGAGGTCAACAGGGATGTGGATTCTGCACTGAGACCGTTTGGATTAAAATTCACAACTTCACCTTTCACTAGGGAGGACTGAGCATTATTCCTGTTTGAGGAAATTAAGATCGTGATGGACTTTGGATTTAGACAGACTTTTGTCAAAATCTAAGCTTTACTACTTACTGGCGAGGCATCCTTGGATAAGTCCCTTAGCTTCCCTGAGGTGAGGGCTGTGAGTGCTAGGAAAGCTTTGTGCAAGACATGGATGGGCACGACCTGGAATATGTGAAGCTAAGATATTGAAACTCCAAGGCTGCATTTGATAACGTAAGTTTAAAAGGATCTGACTGATGTGGACATTCTGGTGGGATGGAATTAGACAGGAAATTTGACCACCTCCAGATGAGAAGTATATTAAATTCTCTGCACAATTTCCCCTTTTGACATGAATTCACTGGATTTCTCCCAGGCACCAAGGTTTCCATCCTTGTATGTGCTCTCCACTTAACCTATATTATCCAGTGTGAGGCTGAGGGTGACAACCTATCAGAGAGAAAAAAAGAGGGAAGCAAGGAAAGCATTTCTCTTTGTGTGTATACTTTAATTTTTAAAATGTTTTTATTTATTTTTGAGAGAGAGAGAGTATGAGTGGGGGAGGGACAGAGAGAGAGGGAGACACAGAATCCAACGCAGGTTCCAGGCTCTGAGCTGCCACCACAGAGCCCGACCTGGGGCTTGGGCTCACAAACCACAAGATCATGACCAGAGCCAAAGTCAGACGTTTAACTGACTGAGCCACTCAGGCACCCCTGTGTGTATGTATTTTAATATAGACACCTAGACTCAAAAGCTCTGATATACCTGTCTTTTTTGCAGTCAGAACTCTGCTGCTGGGTCTCAAGATTTTGACTTTTTCTCACAGCCAGTGGGTTTGAGTTTAATATTTGTAGGGAAAAGTTTATCAGGCGTGGTGAAGAGTTTGGTTACTTCAGTGTAAAAGGGAGAAACTTACTGCTTGTAGATTACTCATCAGACTTTAAAGCCATACCTTTAAAAAAAATATTTCTTTATTTTTGAGAGAGAGAAATAGAGTGCAAGAGGGGAGGGGCAGAAAGAGAGGGAGACGCAGAATCTGAAGCAGGCTCCAGGCTCTGAGCTGTCCGCACAGAGCCTGACACAGGGCTTGGACTCATGCACCACGAGATCATGACCTGAGTGGAAGTCTGACACTTAGAACTAACTGAGCCACCTAGGTGCCCCTCAAGCCATGCCTTCTAAAGAGTCTTTGGAGTAAAAAAGGGATTTCTGTGGTGGTTGTGTTCCATTCTTAACATTTTTTTAAATTTTCATGTCTGAATCTAACTGGTTTATGTGATTGCCCCCGCATGTGTGCCAGCAAATAATTGTGTTACTCCTCGTCCCATCACTTGAAATGTGGACTTAGAATATTCAGTAGAGAACACATTTTATTTCCACTAACATGTCAAGTCATGAGCATGGGAATCAATATTATTGAACCCTAAGGCATAGCCCATCTTTACTTTTCAGACTCTGCCTTAGTTGGGGTTTGACAACTCTAAGACAGTAGACAGTAAGGGCTGGAGGGGGTTGGAGGTGGAAGAAAGGCATGAAATGAAGTATCAGTCATTTCCTAAGTCCATGACTTTTCTATTTCTTTTCTTGAAACAGATACAGGCTATAAAAAGGGTCATATTTAAAGTGAGTTAAATGGAAATTTTATTTGAATAATCACAGAACATATTGTCTGTTTCTACTTTTTTCAGAATCTCTAAATTTCTCACATGGTATTTATTTTCCCATATTATAATTCAAGATGTCATATTTTTAAATTTCAGTTTACTCAGTAAAACCTATTGCAGTCTGTCAGAGACTTGTTAACTAAAGAAGAATAAGATTGCCTACTCATCCCAACCTGATCCAGTGGCTTGAACTAAAAAAAAATAAGGAAAAACACAAACAATTTTGACAAGCAGCACTGTTAACAATGAGCTGAAGTATCAGTGGATATATTGGGAAATCCTCCGTAGAAAATATTCCTCCGCAGAAAGCAAGGATTAGCCTTCCAGGCTTATGAGAGAAGATTTATCAGTATCACCCAAATTAATTCTAAAGAATGGTAATCTACGTTACAAAAAGTGTGTCTTATCATTTGGGAAACATTACGTTAAGCATATTTAACTTTAGGAATTGCCAGAGGCTTTAACATACTACTGCACATTAAGAGAGTCCGATGTATTTGACAATAGGAACATTTTTCTCTTGGGCCTTATTTCAGGACTAATCTTCAGTAGAGGACATTTAGGAAAGCTGATTTAGTTGCCTTATTTTCATATTGATTGTTTCAATGTGATAAGTAGAATAGGGCACACACGAAACCTTTAAAGGGTGGTATTACAAAGGCACATCACATGACTTTATGTTTTGCAGCTTGGTGTTTCTGTCAGAGTTGTAAATGAATCAAGGCATTGAGCCAGAATGAATAGTCTTGCGCGGTACTCTTCGATGTTGCCCCCGCCTTTACCCTATTAGTCCTTCTACCTAGTATTAGTGCTTCTTCCTGAAAACAGTGTTGCTTTTTTTCTGGGGCGGGGAGTAGGAATGCAGTGCTAAGTGTAATAAGTGTGCTGCCCCTTTTATGGCTTCCCTTGCAGCTAGGGACTCAGTTATGGTCAAAATACATAAAATGAGAGCACTGATAGTAAAGGTCAAGCATCGTAATAGGAGACAATTCTCAGGTACCAGATCTTTCCATTTCTGCTTGCATCAGATATGTTTAGACTTCTTGTGTCCATTCTGTGAAGGTGAGATGAGAATAATGAGGATGAAGGTAGCAGAGCAGGATGGAGGAAAATGGTTTATTGGTGGCTACTGCCTCAACTGTGAGTGTCTTCACAGTAGATATCACTATCTTAGGAAGCTTAAAAATTTCAATATAATGTATTTATTTGTATTCCCCGATATAAGCAACTTTGCCTTATTTTCTTTATCCGAACTCTTTCTTCATATTGTAAGTGTTCGGGATGCCCAGGTGGTTCAGATGGTTGAGCATCTGACTCTTGATTTTGGCTCAAGTCATGATCCCAGGGCCTTGGGGGTCAAAGTCTGCACTGGGCTCTACCTTGAGCATGGAGTCTGCTTAAGATTCTGTCTCTCCCCTTCCTCTGCCCCTCTCCCCTGATCACACTCTCTCTCTCTTTCTCTCAAGTAAAAACATAAAAAATAAAATAAAACATATTCTAAGTATTCAAAATCAGCAAGGACCTTTCTTTGAATGTTTTGAACTGTGATCAAAAAAGTTAATAACTTTTTCTAACATATACAGCATTCAAACACCTTCTGGTTTGATTTTTCTTCACGTGTGTGTGTGTGTGTGTGTGTGTGTGTGTGTGTGTGTGAAGGCTAAGCAGGTCGAAGACTACTAAGAAATTTGCTTATGTTCTTCAAAGGCACAAACGTTAGACCTGTAATTTTGATAATTAAATATACATATATTATAAATATATAATATATAATATAAACATATATATATAATGGAAAGTGTGTACTGTGTAAATGTAAATATGCAATATACCATACATCTAAATATAAATATATATATATATATATATATATATATATATAATGGACAGCATATACTGTCCATATATAACTGTAAATATAGTTAATAAATTAGAATCCTCACATCCAGCACATTCACTAATCAATGATCATATGCCATTGGCCTGCCCATGCAAATAGTCACATGAATTCTGTGACCCAAACCAGTGCTGAGTCAATTGGTAGGATTACTAATATCTTTAAAACTTTTTGTGCCTATTGTGGGACAAATTGTTTAATATGGAGATTGTTTTTAACTTAAAGACCACTGATTTGAATATTTATAAAATAAAGGAAAAGCGCCAGCAAAACATAATAATAATAATTTAAAAGACTTTAAAAAAGCAATTATTATTGGTTAAAGCTTTGAATTTCCTGGACCATTTCAAATAGGATTGTTAACTAAGTTGCTCAGTCTTTCTGTTGATTGTAGTCTGTTTTTTTTTTTCCTTCCTTCCTTCCTTCCTTCCTTCCTTCCTTCCTTCCTTCCTTCTTTCCTTCCTTCCTTCCTTCCTTCCTTCCTTCCTTCCTTCCTTCCATCCTGCCTGCCTGCCTGCCTGCTTGCATTTCATCCTTTTTTCCTGTTTTATTCTGGCTGCTGCTAAGTTTTGTATCCAAGTAGCCATGCAGCTTGGCTAGCAGGGATTCTGGGAGCTGGTTACATGTTCCTAGGGCTAAGAATTTCTATGAAAGACTCAAAATTAGATATAGAGATATAGATATCCAATTAATTGCTTTGTAATCCTATCTCTGATGGGATCACGAAAAGTTATAAATCTGCATTGGGTATCATCATTGAGACATATTCTTTGCTAATGTACTTGTTGTAGAATGATATCTTGCTCTTTTAGTTTTCAAATCACTCTAGTGAAAATGACAATGTTTCATGTTTGTTGAAATAGTTGAGAGTCCCACTGAAACTTTGTTCAGGAGGAAGCATCATAAGGACATTTAAAGAAGGGATAAACTGAGGAGCAAGGCTATACATTTAACATTCCAGGTGCTATTTAATCACTGGCTAAACAACTATGTGGTCAGAATGTGTCAGAGACAGTTAACGAGTAATATTTGGAATAAAAGAAGTTTCAGTCTCCTTGAATCCTGACTATGTACTTGGGGATAAAAGAATACATAGAAATGAGTTGCATATCAAAGTGCTAGATTCCGAGCAGAGGAATTTTTTTAGGGTCTTCCCCCCCTTCCTGATGACTTCCTTCGTTTGTTCACTTCCCTCTACTCTTTACCTTTCCCCCTCAAGAACAAGATGTTGATTATCATTTATCTAATGGCAACTCAGATTAGCACCTTCGAAAACATGCCAAGTTTTAACCTAGAATTCGGGGTATCTTCATCTCAATTGTCTTAAGATCCTTTTTGTTGTCTTTCTTTCTAAAGGAGATTTCTCCTCAATAAATTGAAGCTCATTTCATTTTAAAATGAAGCAGCTGCACGTGGTGTTAAGTCCGGGGACTGTTGTGTATGAGATAACAGACTATTGGTCGGATAAAAGCTGTGTCTAATGGGAAGTAGGATCAATTTAGCAAATTGCTGTACTAATTTCTAATGATAGCCTGATTTGAAAGACCACATAATCCTGTGTGAAAATCCTAAAATTTTGGTAATTTGGGGGAAGGTTTTGAGAAACCACAATTAGACAAAAACTTGTTTGTCTTTTGTTTTGGCTGTTCTTACTGTGATGCTGAGATATGATGTTGTTTGAGTATAAGGATAAATACACTTCCCCATATTCCGGAGTCTACCACTCTATATCAGAGGCCAACATAATGGCAGGGGCTACTCCTAGGGATTCAGTCTAAGGAATAAGTCTGCATAATATTTGTAACTATTTCCCCCCTTGTTATAAATGCTAAGGCCTGGAGAAGAGGAAAGAGTTCTTCTTGGTTCCCACTTGAGAAAAAAGATTAATCCT
The DNA here is from genome assembly GCF_018350195.1 of Panthera tigris. Lineage (NCBI taxonomy): Eukaryota > Metazoa > Chordata > Mammalia > Carnivora > Felidae > Panthera > Panthera tigris. Next base: position 64,790,028 of record NC_056670.1, on the reverse strand, counting down.
TCTATTAAGAATTTATTTTGGATCAATGGGTAGAAACCTCCTGGGCTATTTTAATGTTGTCAGAGATCACTCAGGTCAACACATTCTCTCTTTCCATCTCTGAAATGTCTCATGAAAAAGGTTAAACATCTGATATCATCCAGAGGTCTGTAGCTAGGGAGTTGGCAGAACTGAATTCTCATCCTAGTTTCATCACTGACTAGTTTGTTACTTGAAAAATTTCTCCAGGTATTGGAGCAGCAGGAACCTCAACTGTAAAAGAACAAAAATAAAACCAACAGTCCCAGGGATAGCTATAAAATTCTGTGGGATGGCCACCAAGCCAAGCAATCTCATGCCTTCCACAATACGGTATCCCCAAACTTGTGGACACTCTATACCTTGTGTTGTATATAAGTGTCTTAATCATAGTATATAAGAAATGTGAATCATATGCATTTGAGGTAGTTCCCATACAAGCTTCTCCATCATACTCATAATGGTCAATCAAGACTTCAGTAGATGTCAGAAATGTTGGCACCTGGTACTTCTGTGGTCGATAAAGTCAAGTCAAAGAGTATAGTGATTAATCATATGGGTTCTAAAGTCTGTTGACCTGTTTTAGAATTCTAGATTCTCTCCTACTAGTCATGTGAACTTAGGCAAGTAATTTAACCTGTCAAGGCTTAATTTTTCTCACCTGTGAAATTGTGGCATCATAAACCAACCTACTGAGGAAAATGAAAATGAAATGGGAGCTTTTATGTAAATCATGGTGCTAGTACATTTAGGTGATCCAATAAAGGTTAGCTATTATTTTTACCAACCCAAACCTTTTTAACTGACTTATATTTAGAAGCTATAAAGTACTGTGTAAAATATGACTGAAATTTCCAGATGGATTGTGGTATTAAGGTATTTCCCCACTTTATTTTCCTTCTATAAGCATCTGTAAGCATCATTAAATTATGCTAATAAACACTGACTCATATCCTCTACTTCTACCTCTATCCTCTTAAATTTTTGTTTTTTTTTTTTTTAGGAATACTTTATTTCACATAATAGTTCCCTTGTGAGCAATTTAGAGACCTAAGAGAGCTTTCTCACTGATTATTTCACCTCCATTCTGTTAGAGAGAGACCTCCAGGTAACCAGTTCAGACCCACTAGGTTGTTAAAGCCAGACCTGTCATTTATTTCTTTCTCAAATATTTATTGAGCAGTTACCGTGTTTCATGTAAACGTCTAGTTGTAGTAGTGGATAGTGAGGATATTAAGGAATCCAACTTTCTCTAGTCTCAGTGAATGGAAGTCTGCTACCCTCCTGAATTCGTTGCTGTGAGTGTCAGAATTAAAATTCTCAGGGCCTGAGAAAGCTCTCCATGGAGGGTGGTTGGGGGGTGATGAGTTTGGAAAGAGTTAGCAATCAGTCTCTCACTCCAGAGGGTCCTATTACTATAAGTGGGGTCTGTAACCTGAAGAAAAGGGCTCATTTTTTCCCTTAATTTTTAAATTGTTATTTTGTGGCTCATGGATGTCCCTGTCTCTCAGGGTATAAATGGCAAAGATTTTATTCTTCTCATTCCCTGTTCTTGGATTCTCCCTCCCTCTTAACTTCAGGTCTCCACTCTGCACCACTCTGCATTTTCTCTTTCCTGAGCCTCTCCATTAAAGGGATGTTGCAAAACATGCAGTTTTTTTTTTAAACAAAACATTTTGTTTATGATACTAGTAAATTCTCTTTGGATTTGCCAAATACCCACTGTGGGTCTGAAGGATTTATATGGAAATTAAGGCAGCACTACATCTGCCTAATTAGACAGATGTACTCATAAAAGGAGCCCCGTGTCTGCTGGAACAGGAGGAGGATTGGGCTGGGGAGGAGGGGGCTGGAGCTCTTCCTCAGCTGTGAGGAGCTGTTAGCACACAGGCTCTAGTCTCCTGGGACACTTCCCTGCTCCACAGGCAAAGGGAGGATAAGTTCTTTTTCACAACCAATAAAGTACTCAAATTAACCTCCCTCACCACTGTGACATAAGTAATGCCAACTTTAAGGAAAGCAGTTCGCAGATTTCCAGAAGAATGGCAGAGACCTAGCCACTTTACTGGTAGAGAGGTTCTATACCTGTGTTGCACATGAGAATTACCTGGGGACCCTTACAACTTCTTATGACTGGGGCCACCTAAGACCAATCACTGTCTTTCAGCATCCTCCCAAAATCAACTTGAGGGGGGAGGATATAGGTCCCAATGTAAAAGAAGAAAATCAGAATTTAAAATTGTTCCCCTGTGGTGTTCACCATGCCTGTTAGAACAATTTAGCAACATTGATGGGCCAAATCACCGTTGCCCGACCTCGTCATTTGTAACTAAAAGTGGCATACAAGTGCTCAGAACTGATAGGGGTTCACAAAACACACACAGCACAGAGCAGGAACAGAGAGACAAACACTAGCATGTTTAGAAACTTCGTCCACACAGCTACAGATACATATTCAGGCACACAGATTCATTCCTAGAACCTCATGAACAGGTTCCTAGACATGTGCACACTCAGATGCACATAAACACAGAGATCTCCTAGGAAAGAGATCCACAGATACAGATTCACACAGACGTAAGTATTGAGACACAAATAAACAAACACATGGGTGTTTGGATGCATACAAAAGCCCACATGTATCAAGTTAGCCCCAAACGTACAGCAAGACCATTGGAGATACTCAAAAAGAGAAAGCAGAATTACAGAATTAACCTCATGGTTAATTATATCTCAAGAAAGCTATTGAAAAATTAAGACTAAAAATTGCAGAGATATACTTAGACAACCAGCAAACAAAGATGTAAGAGGGGACAGACACACTCAGGAAATATGCTGTAAAAGTTTTGGGCCTTTTCTATTTGTGTGCGAGTGTCTACAGGTTTTTGGAGTGGCACTGTGATGTTCTCTGCTGCCTCTGGGTGGAAATACTTTTGCCAGACTCCATTGCAAGTTCCCTGGCCCCTTGCCCAGATAGAGAGTGTGGAAGACAGGATTGAAAGTATAGTCTCCAAGGAGAGAATTATCCATATTTTTCTGGAAAAGGAGATTCTATTGAAAAAGTTCCTCTCATGCGAATCTGAAAATTTGAGGAGCAAGTAAAGAATGTTTAATTCAGGTTTGAAATAAAACATCCTGTAGCAATGATAATTAAGAAGTAATACCGGGGCACCTGGGTGGCTCAATCGGTTAAGGGTCTGACTTTGGCTCAGGTCATGATCTCACCGTTTGTGAGTTCGAGCCCCAGGTCGGGCTCTGTGCTGACAGCTCAGAGCCTGGAGCCTGCTTTGGATTCTGTGTCTCCCTCTCTTTCTGCCCTCCTCGACTTGCACTCTGTCTCTCTCTCTCAAAAATAAACATTAAAAATATTTTTTAAAAAAGAAGTAATATCTTTGTGGCCTTGTATAGGTACAAGTTGTCGCATACCTACTAACCAGTTAATTATATCACAGAGCTGTTCCCTATGATCTCAGTTGAACTTCAGAGTGATCAAATGAATAAGAATTATGTTTATAAACATTTTACACTCATTGAAATTACTGTCCAAAGAAGCTATGTAACATCCAGCCACAGAGTTGAAGGTTTTGAAGTCAAATTCACATCTGATAGACTTGTGAGTCAGTGCTCTTGACAACGTGTGCTAAGTCCTCTGCAGACGCTGGACTTGGGGTTGATCTTATGGCTCATCTTATTTGCATATGGGAAAACTGAAGAACAGAGTGACAAAATACTTTACACCTAGCTCCCAGGGACACATACAGACTTGAAGCTAATATTCTGATTCCTGTTCTAGGACTGATTTCACCAGATAAAAGAACCTTTAAAGTAGTCCATGGGCTGTATATGAGCCTGACTTGGTGAAGAAACTAAAGCTTAGGAACCAAGATTAAATTAAAAGCCCACTGGCCATGCCTAGAACATCTTCCAAAGGAGAATGGGTTTCCGCGGAAGACAAAGGGGGTTCTGTCTACTTCTCTGTACTCCTCTGTTGCTTTTCTGAGGAATATGAAACTATTCTTCTAGCATTTGGGCCAGTGACCAAAAAGTTCTTGGAGGTGATTGCATTCTATCCACAAGAGTGGAGGTACAGCTTTGCCCTCATGAGGAGGTCTTGTCCATTTGCCATTTTCTGAGGGTGTGGGTCTGGCTGGGATGAAACATGTTCAGTAAGTGGGAAAGCATCCTGATCACATTGTAGCATTTCCTCTAAATTCTCTCCCCAGAATCTGATTGTGATTATGAAATTCTTTAGTATTTAATTCCATGGGTAAGTGATTAGGGGGAAAAAATTAAGACTCCTTCAGGAAGGTGATCATGCCAAAAAAGGTGGAGAAGCACATTAGATTGTATATTATGGATTCACATATTATTCATTGAAACATTTCAAATTGTTGTCAACTTCAAAACTTAGAAGATTTTGTATAAATTTTAAAATTTGAATTGTAAAAATTTCAATTCATTATGTCTTTTTAAAATGAAAATCAGAAGATCTAACAACTCTGGCAATGGTTTCCATGGCAATAATTGACCAAACCTGTGTAGCAGTTTCACCCATGAGTAGGTCATAGCTCTGTTGTACATCACGATCTCTACACTCCCCACTAATTATGTTCATTCTGACCCATTTCACTTATCTGAGTTACCTGTCTGGACATTGCAGGTATGTATTTAAATTCCCAGTATTCAGATAAAAATCATCACAATTTCAGAGACAGATGTTTTAGCAGTCCAGGGAGAGAGAAGTCAGTAAAAGATTGAGAGCTCAGAGATGGCTTCATAAGGAAAGTGGGAATTAAGCTGTCTTATAACAAATCAAGATTTATTGAGGCAATAAAGGAGGGTACTTTCATGAAGGGTGTATAATAAGAGGAACAAAGTTAAGATAGTGCAAAATTAAATTCTGGTGGACAAAAGACCAACTGCACAAAGTAAAACTTTTAAACATTTTGAATAAAAGGTGAAACATATTTACAATCTTAGGTTTGCAACGATTTTCCTTTTTAAGCAACATAAAAAAGGACAAACCATAAAGGAAAAAAAATAGATAAGTTTGAATCCATTCAATAAAGAACATCTGTTCATCTAAAGACATCATAAACAAGGTAAAAAGACAAGGAACAGATTTTGAGAAGATATTTGCAATGCATAAAACTGACAAAAGCTAAGTATCCAGAATTTATAGAAAGCCTCTACAAATCAAAATGAGAAAAAGATAAACAACCCAATGAAAAAATGGGCAAAATATATGGAAATGTCATTCACAAAAGATAAAAGACAAATGGCCAATAAGTACATGAGAATGTGCTCAATCTGACATGTTATCAAGGAAAGGCAGATTAAAATAATAGAAAGCTATTATTCTGTACCCCTGATATTTACATAAATCTAAAGTCAAATAATGCCAAAGGGCTAGACACAGATATGACGGATTTCAAAATCCATACAGTGAGAGCTGGTACATTCTTTCAGGGGGCAAATGACAATATTAAATAAATTGTGTTATATACATACTTTTAAAAATATATATATTTTTATTTTTGGGAGAGCGCAAGCCAGGGAGAGACAGAGAGAGGAAGACAGAGGATCCGAAGCTGGCTCTGCGCTGACAGGCTGACAGCAATGAGCCCAATGTGGGGCTCAAACTCATGAACTGTGAGATCATGACCTGAGCCAAAGTTGGAATCTCAACCAACTGAGCCACCCAGGTGCCCCAGTAACTTTCGTATGTTCCTTGAAGAAATTTTCACTCATGTGGAAAAGATGATGTATGCTTGACTGTTCATTAAATTCTTGTATGTGATTGGGAAAAAAGTTAAAACATCTTAAATGATCCTCAACAGAAAAAGTGGGATAAGTAAATTATTATATAGTCACAAAATTATAAGCTATAAGATAGTGGAAATAATTGTGCTAATACACCTGTCAACTTAGCTAAATCTCCAAAACCTTCAAATAATCAAAATAGAGAGAAATGCACTCAACCAAATATAAAAGCAAGGAAAACAAGAGTGAGTAACATGATTTGTTTAAAAAACAAAACAAACAAACAAACAAAAAACCTGTCAGGATAGAAATGGGTTTGTTCCCTGGGGGAAAAGAACCATTGTAGATTCAGGTGGAAGATGGTAGTTTCTAGTTTCAAAACTTATGTCTGAAAATAAGTCTTTTGCAAAGCAGCCAGTCCTGAGAGATGGAAAAATCAGTTGATGTTTCCTTCAGTATAGACATCTCATCAAGGAAAATAGTTGGGCTCACATAGACCATTCCCTATATTAGATAAACTTCTCTTCTTTGTTCACTTGCTTACAATGACCTTACTGCTCTCATGACCCTCTGTCCATTCCTAGCCTCTGCTTCTTGAATACATACAAACCAGCCAAAAACAGAGCTCTGAAAATTATACTCCCCTTCTCAGAAATGCCAGATCCTCATTATCTAATCAGAGGGAGCATAGACTTTAGTCAAAGCCCAGATCCTGTATTCTCTGAGGTTTTTTTTTTTCCTTCTTTTAGAATAGTTTTTGGTTTATAGCAAAATTGAGCAGAAAGTATAGAGAGTTCCCATGTCCCCCTACCCCCACAAAAGCACAGCTTACCCCACTATTAACATCCCATACCAAAGTGGTAAATTTGTTATAAATGATGAACCTACATTGATACCTCATTATCACCCAAAGTTCATAATTTGTATTAGGGTTAAATCTTGGTGTTATACATTCTTATGAGTTTTAATATATGTATATCACATGTACTCACCATTATAGCATCCTACAGAGTAGTTTCTCTGTCCCCCAAATCTTCTGTGCTCCACCAATTCATCCTTTTTTCCCTACAACCGCTGAGAACCACAGATCTTTTTACTGTCCTCCATAGCTTTGCCTTTTCCAAAATGTCATACAGCTGGAATTATATAGTGTGTAGCCTTTTCAGATTGGCTTCTTTTGCTTAGTAACATGTATTTATGTTTCCTCCATATATTTTCAGGTTGATAGCTCATTTCTATTAGCATTGAGTAGTATTCCATTGTATGGATATACTATACTTTATTTACCCATTCACCCATTGAAGGGCATCTTGGTGGCTTCCAAGTTTTGGTAATTATGAATAAAGCTGCTATAAACACCCATGTGCAGGTTTTCGTGTGGACATAATCTTTCGTCTCCTTTTGGTAAATACCAAAGAGTATGATTGCTGAAGTATCATATATTATATGATATCTGAACTATAAGAGTATGTTCAGTTTTGGGAGACACTTCTAAACTGTCTTCCAAAGTAGTCGGATCATTTTGTATTCCCACCGGCAATGAATGAGAGTTCTGTAATCTTCTTTGATGAGATATCTGTTAAGACCTTTTGCCCGTTTTTAAATCAGTTTGTTTTTTTATTGTTGAGTTTAAAGGGTTTTTTCTATCTTGGATACCAGTCCTTTATCATATATGTCTTTCACAAATATTTTCTCCCGTTCTCGTTCTCTGACATTGTCTTTTATAGAGCATGTTTCATTTTAATGAAGTCCATCTTACCAATTATTTTTTTTTAATAGTCACGCTTCTGATATAGCACAGCCTCTGATTTTTGACTCCAGCTTTACTTTCTATCCTTCCTCAGCTCTTCATCTGTTGTGTCAATAGGTCTTTACCCTGAACTTTATTGTGATCACAGGGAATTGAGAAGGAGCAAGAGAAACAATAGGGTTATTTTTAGGTAGCGCATACACCCAAGTAGAGGCAGGCCATAAACACACTGACAAATAAGAGAATTTCAGAGACTATCAGTGCTATGAAATATGTAAAACAAAAATATGGTACAGTTTCACTGGGGACACTAGGCAAGGTGATCAGTCTAGGCCACTGGGTAGATGAAACCCAAGCTGACACCAGTAAGATAGGAAACAGTCATGTAAACATCTGTGGGGGGGAAGGGTCAGACTCCTCTCCTGTGCTTGGGGCCCAAGTACCCTCCCTACCCTGAAGGCGTCTCTTCCTCTTGTCTAGCCTGTTTTTTTTCCTACCTGGAACACCTCCACTGCTTGTCACTGATACCTGCTTGTGGCAGTCCTACTGCACTTCACATGGCACCTCCTCTGTGACATCTTACCTGACTCACCGCATTCAGTGCTATTGATCCTGCCTCTGCCAATCCCTTAAGTAGTAAGGTCAGCCTGTTCTCTCTGCTAGTCTGGGCTATTTTGATTACCAGTGATTGAACCACTGAAATAGGCATAAAGGGGAACAAAAGAGAAAAGAGGGCATATATTGGGTTAGAAAGCATGCCATTAAAAAATGATGACAGGTTAGAGCTTCTTAACCCACCTTCTAATTTTAGTACGTGGTTTTTTGAAGCAGAGGTTTGTTCTCTCTGGCACAATCTATCACTGTGTCTTACACATATTAGGTGCTTATAAAACATAGGTTGAATAAATCTTTGTATGCTGTTTATCATTGTTATTATTGGCTAATACTTATTGGGTACTTATGTGCCAAGCCATATGCTAAGAATTGCTTATTCATGGTCTTATTTCCTATATATAGCCTGTGAGCTAGGCAATATGATTATTTATGCTTTACCGATAATGTTTTCAGTAAAAATGTTTAGCTACCACAATAACAAGACAAGGTATTATTCTTCGACCATTTCTTTGGATGAGAACAGCTTGGTGAAGCACTTTTCTTTTAAAAACTTTCAACTCACCTGCCATTTCCTGTTGATAAAATGAAACAAATTGGTAGTGGCCAGGGCTGACATATTGGGTTACATCAGTTGGACCTAAAACTATTTCTCAGGACATTGCAGCCCATAGGTTATATGCAAGATCATTTTATTAGCCCTTATTTTTTAATACATTTCTTGATCTTTTTTTCCAAGTTCCTGCTTCCAGTCTTTAAAAAAATGTGGAGCATACTCTTCTTCTATTTGCCTTTATGCTTGGCCTTGTCGTCTGTTTGCCCAGTGGAGTATGGGAATAGGTAACAGGCTCCATTTCTAACTCTAGGCCTTACAAGCCCTGGTGTGTTTCCACTTACCATCTTTCATTCCTGGCATCTCTCAGGAGAGTTTTCTCTGAGTTTCCTCCCTCTTCAGTCTGGGCCCCAGAATGAACTCATGTCAGTCAGGACTGCCCCAGCTGACTATGCACTATAGACTGCAGCATGAAGTAGGGGGGTCAGTGGACTCAACAGCCTGAATCTGATCCACACCTTGAGAAAAAAGTGTGTATTGTTGTCCGTCACTGTTGGTGCCTGTTGCTTATGTAGCAATAAAATTTAAATATCTATCAAATAATTTTTATGAGGAATAAAAGTAGAGGTAGTTGGGGGAAGTGATCACCACAGGAATCTGTACTTTATTTAACCTAAGGCACAGTGTCATATTCTCTCTCTCTCTCTCTCTCTCTCTCTCTCTCTCTCTCTCTCTCTCTCCTGTCTTTTTCCTTTCTCTAGCCCTTTCCTTCTGCCTAAATCAGGTTTAATAAGATTGTTTACCTAAGTTAGCATGGGGAAGTATTTTTGCAATAAAGAATATCGCATTATGCTGAACTAAGCCCCAGAAGGAACAACAAAGGTGGCAAGGCAAAAAGAGCTAAGAGAAAGCCAATGTGGATCAAGATGGTTTTATGTGTTTTCCGGGAGTAGATGACATGCGGGTACAGATTACTTTCATTCATCCCCACACTGGCTAGTTCTGTCCGCTTCTCCCAAGTTTAGAGTATCAGCTTCACAAAGTATTTTTGGCAAAGAAAGAGGCATTTTGAAGCATTTGTCTCTATAATACCTAGGCTATGGCACGATCTTACCAGATGTTGGTCAAACAAATGAATGAATGAACAAGTAAACCAAATAATCAATGAATCAATGAATGATAATCAATAGAAAAGATTATCAATGATAACAACAATGATCCCAACAGCAATATAATTTATTAGACACTTAAAATGTGACCAGATTAGAGCTCGTCCTTTCCTTCCTTTTCCCATTAAATCTTTAAAATGTCCTATTGATATAGATGAGATCCATCTCACAAATGAGAAGATTGTGGGTGGAGCAATTAGCTCAGAATGATACAGGTGGTAGTAACATCCTTCTAGATATGTCTCCCGAGACAAGGGAAACAAAAGCAAAAACAAACTCTTAGAACTACATGAAAATAAAGAGCTTCAGCACAGCAAAAGAAATAACCAACCAAGTTAAAAGACAACCTACCGAATGGGAGAAGATATTTGCAAATGACATATCTGATAAAGGGTTAGTATCCAAAACATATAAAGAACTTATACAACTCAACACACACACAAAACAAATAATCCAATTAAAAAATGTGTAAAAGACATGAACAGACATTTCTCCAAAGAAGACGTACAGATGGCCAACAGACCATGAAAAGATGCTCAACATCACTCATCATCAGGGAAATGCAAATAAAACCTTCATGAGATATCACTTCACTCTATCAGAATGGCTAAAATAAAACACAAGAAACAACAAGTATTGACAAGGAGGTAGAGAAAAAGGAACACTTTTGCACTGTTGTTGGGAATGCAATCTAGTTCAGCCACTGAGGAGAACAGTACAGAAGTTCCTCAAAAAATTAAAAAACCCTACTATCCAGTGATTGCACTAGTGGGTATCTTCCCAAAGAATATGAAAACACTATTTCAAAGGGTTATATTCTCTCTTATGTTTATTGCAGCATTATTTCCAATAGCCAAACTATGGAAGGAGCCCAAGTGTCCATGGATAGATGAACTGATAAATAAAATGCTATTATATAAGTTTATATATACACACACACACACACACACACACACACACATATATATATAATATTAGGTATAAAAAAGAATGAAATCTTTCTACTTGAACAACATGGATGGATCTAAAGAGAATAATGCTAAGTGAAATAAACCAGTCAGCAAAAGATGGATATCATATGATTTCATATGTGGAATTTAAGGGGGAAAAAATGAACAAAGGAAAAAAAAATAGACAAACCAAAAAATAGGCTCTTAACTATAAAGAATAAACAGTTACCAGGGGAAGATAGGAGGAGGGGATGGGTGAAAAAAGGGAAGGGGATTAAGAATAAACTTGTCTTGGGGCGCCTGGGTGGCTCAGTCGGTTGAGCGTCCAACTTTGACTCAGGTCACGATCTCGCGGTCCGTGAGTTCGAGCCCTGCATCAGGCTCTGGGCTGATGGCTCGGAGCCTGGAGCCTGCTTCTGATTCTGTCTCCCTCTCTTTCTGCCCCTCCCCCATTCATGCTGTGTCTCTCTCTGTCTCACAAATAAATAAACATTAAAAAAAAATATTAAACTTGTCTTGGGGAGCATTGAGTCATATATGCAACTGTTGAGTCATTATATTGTACACCTGAAAATAATATAACACTGTATGTTAAGTATACTGGAATTACAGTCTTAAAAACAATGAAATTGGTAGTAAAGGCTAAAAGTGAGACGCAACTCCTACTTCTCAGGCTTTACAGAAACTCACTCACTGAATTACTTTTATTGTTGTGGCTTATATCTGTTCTACAGATGAGACAACATGGACTTAAAGACATATGTGAGCCTTGTTTTAGCCACCCGGAAGGACCAGCAGCAGGCAGTGTGGAGACGAGAACTGAGATTTGCTGTATGGAAATCGCAAAATTAAGAGAAACAGATGTGACTCCAAGGCCAAGGGTCCTACAATTGGAAAGAACACCAATACCCACACTATGAAATCAGGCTTTGAGGCCCACAGAAGGCTCAGCCATTGTGCTGCCATGCTGACCCTCCCTTCTGAAGGTGAAGATCTGGTCTACAGCCATACCACCCTGAATGCGCCCGATCTCGTCTGAAGGTGAAGATCTGATTGTTTACATAAACTGCCTCTCTAAGGGATTGTCACTGACAGTACACGCTGTGATACCTTGTGAAGATGAGATTTGATTTCTTCTCAACAAATAGTCTTTCTTCCTCTCTTCACTGCCAGATATGCTGAGAATTACACTGCTTAGACTTTCTTCCCTTAGACCAGGATTTCTCAGCCTCATCAACTTTATCACCATTAACATGTGCACTCAAATAATTCTTTTTATTTGTGGAGGGGGTCTGCCTTGTGAATTGTAGGATATTTAACAGGCTCCCTGGACTCTACTCAGTAGTCCCAAAAATTCCCATGCATCACCCCCCATTTATGGATTGTGAAAGTCAAAACTGTCTAGCTTAGTTCAATTAAGAATTCCTGTTAAGATTCTAGGATGCCCATTAAGATGGCTCATCAGTCAATTACCCCTTTTTGTGCATGAGTTTCAGATTCCTTCTTGAGAATATGTATTAATGGAATGGTGATTGGAGGGAAAGAAATAAGGAAAAACTCATGAATGTGAAGATGAGGTTTCAGGCATGAAGACATTGACTGCTAAGACTTGGAGCGACAAACACTAATTTCCTCTTTCTTACATTTTACCTCTCTTCTTTACATTCTAACATTTCCTGTTGATTCACATATATGTGTCTGTTACCAAATTAGCAAAAATAATACATTTTTTAAATGTTTATTTATTTATTTTTGAGAGAGAACAAGAGTGAGCAAGCAGGGGAGGGGCAGAGAGACAGGAAGAGAAAAAAATCCCAAGCAAGCTTCATGCTGACAGTGCGAAGGCTGACACGGGACTTGATCTCATGAACTGTAAGATCATGACCTAAGCCAAGATCAAGAGTTGGACACTCAACTGACTGAGCCTAATTTAGCTGCCCCTAATTTAGCAAAAAGAGTATTAAGAAGCACTCCTTTATGCTCTTTAGGGGTGAATATAAAATAAACCACAGTTCTGGACATGAAGCTCACAGTTTTGTGACACTTTTGCAGCCCAGATCTTTGCTTGCTGATGTGGCCTTGCTTCATCCTACACCAGACTGACACCAAGAAACAAAAAGCGTCTCTTCAAGAATCTTTAAGTACTCAATTCTCAGGAGCTCACAATTTAGGTGAAAGGCTAACAACACTCAGCCTAAAAGTGAACTGTCAGCGATTTCTTTTCCTTAAAAGATGGGGTAGTCAACTAATGAACCTGTGTTAAGGACTTAATTGCAAGGTGCTAATAGATTTGGAAAGCACAGTTTTCCATTTGTTTAATTTAAAAATGGAGGTTAAGTACTGATTTCTTTGTGCTACCTCAGGCTGTAAACACCATGCTCATTCATGTATGTGAAACAACAAAATTCACTGGGTCTCAGACAATCAAGGGTCAGTAGCCTGCTCTCGAGGGTTCGGTCTCCCTGGGGCAATTTTCTTCACCCTTTAAGCCCTTCAATCATTTATGTCCACCCAAGAGTAGGATAAGTGGTTGGCCCCTCTTTCACTGCCAGTTATTTTTCAGGGCAGACTTTTTCACATTTCACTGGTTCTGTGGGAGAAAAATGTCATGTTGACCATAGAGATAGCATTCTTTGTCCATATCGCATTTCATTAATGTGTCCATTCACAACTGGAGAATTTCCCCAGGTGCTTAGGAAAAGGGTAGGTGAATTGCTATTGACAGTATTTTCCCTTAGATAAGAGAGTTACTTGTCATGAATATTCTAAGAAGCTCTAACAAATAAAAGAACTCCTATGCATTTAGAAGGCACATATCGTGCCTTATGTGCCCTATTCTTCATATTCTTTCTATTTATCCTCAATTTCTCTTATACATTTTCACATGTTCTCTTTGGTGTAGAGTCATGAGGTTTGTTTACCAGGCATTATCTCCCGTTTAGAGAAGAGAAAACTGGAGCACAGAAGGGTTAAGTGATTTGTCCTGCTTTAGTGAAGCATGCTTCCTATTTATCCCCAAAATGATGACTGGGAGGATTGTGTTATTTTTCTAGGGATGCCCTAACAGTTCCACTAACTGGGGGCCTTAAAAAATAGAAATCTATTGCCTTACAGTTCTGGTGGCTAAAGACTGAAATCAAGGTGTCGGTAGGGTTGGCCCCATCTGAGGGCTGTGAGGGAGAGCCTGTTCCAGATCTCCATCTTTGAACATGGAGACGGCCCTCATGTTCACATGACATTCTTTGTTATGTAAGTCCGTCTCCATATCTTCTGTTTTGCAAGAACATCAGTCACACGGGATTATAGCCACCCTAAGACATCATTTTAACATTACCTCAGCAAAGGTTCTATCTCTAGAATAAGGTCACATCTGGAGGTACTAAGGATTAAGACTTCCACACAAGCATTTTGTGGGGAACGATTCAACCCGTAACAGGGAAATTCACGTAAACGGTTCTGAATAAACCTTTCCTCACCTGCCCTGAAATAAAGAAGAAGTTTCCCTCCACTATTATGAGCTATGTGTCCCTCCCAGATGTAGCCCTTGACCCTGGCTTCAGCCTAATCTCTTGCCACTGCACAGCAGGAAATCTAACTCTCCTGAACTACTCAGTAAAAATAACTCATATTTATCAAGCACTTAAGACTCTGTGTTAAGTGCCTCATATATGTGTATAATGTAAATATGTTATACTGATCCTCAGTACCACCATATTATAGATTTATTTCTTTATTCATTCATTCATTCGAGCATTCATTCAATCAGGTATGTTTTTGAGCTCTATTACATTGAAGCTTTCTTTGTTCAAGATTCAGGGGGTATAGCTGCCAATAAAATGAAAAACTCCCTAGCCTCACAAACTTACATTCTAGTAAGGGAAACAGATAATAATAAATTAAAACATCATATAATATGGATGACCCTTGAACAACATGGGTTTGTTTGAACTGGGATGGTCCACTTAGAAATGGATTTTTTAAATAAATGCAGTACAGTAGTGTAAATGTATTTTCTCTTCCTTATGATTTTCTTAATAACATTTTCATGTCTCTTTTCTAGTTTATTGTAAGAATATAATATATAATACAAACAATAGACAAAATATGTGTTAATTGACTTTATATTATTGGTAAGGCTTCTAGTTAACAGTACGCCATTAGTAGTTACTTTGGGGGTAGCCAAAAGTTATAGGTGGATTTTTGACTGTGTGGGAGATTGACGCCCCTAACATCCCTGTTGTTCAAGGGTCAACTATGTATTAAACAATATGGACTGCAGTAGAGAAAGTTTGGACATGGATGAAAGTGCTCCAGGAACAAAATGCAATTTTTAAAAATTATATAACAATTTTTATATTTATGAAAAGGTTAAAAGAATACTCTGCGTCCAGATTCTGCAAATGTTATTCTGAAATAATTCAAATGTATAAAGAAGCTGCAAGATGGATACAAACATGTCATGCATCCCCCATTCACTATTATTCATTTCCCAACATTTGTTCACAGTTTCTCCCTTCTCTCTCTTTCTCTCTCTTTTCTCTTCATCTGTCTTTCTCCACTTCCATATTTCACACACATGATACGATAACATCCTTCTTGGTGGATTATACTACTGATAACCTTTATATAACATACATTTATTTCTTCAACAAATTAGTCTTGAGAGTTTTTATTAGGTTAATATTAATCTTTTCTCAACAAGAACTTGGCTATGTTTTTACTTTACACATCAACATAAAAGTTCAACTAATTTTCAAATTATTGAGCACTGAACTCGGCTATTACAAATTAGATGCTAATTAATGCTCCTTTACTTGCTCATTTATTTGTAATATTTTTCCCCCTGTCAGGGCCCAGAAAAATGTGAAAATTCCATTAATTATTTTTACTAACTCATTGATGGATTGTAGAACAAAGTAGTAATTTTGAAAATTATAGTTATCCAACACCTACATTTTTAGAAAGATGCAATATTCTGAAGGATATTAACTAGATAGCAATTAAAAATTTCAAGAAGAATGCTTCACAGCAAGATCTCTGATAATTTTAATAAATTTCTGAAATGAGATAAACAGTTTCTCTCAAGGACACCTCTAACCTTGAGATTCCATGAAATTACAACTGGTGAAATGGTGGGAAGGGATATATCATTCAATATGTTTTGGTATAATGATTAGAAGATATCTAAAAATGTTTGAACACATTTAGGGAAGTTAAAACTTATCAAATATATAATACTTGTATTTCATAGTTTTGACAACCATGATCCAAGGTTATTTTATGCCCATTTTGTAGATGAGACAGCTGAGGACTGGAGTTACTCAAAATTTATACTCCTCTCATGGGAGCATTCCAGGTGAGGGACACATGTGAAAATGGGAAGCTAAAGGAATGTGGGCAGCTGGAAGAACTAAAGGAAGGCCAACGTGCCTGGACTATAAGTGTCGTGGGAGAGTGGTCTGAGCTGAGGCCAGGGAGATAGGAAGGATGGCACATGCAGTGTTATTTGGGAAATGACAAGCACCTAGGACTTCAGCCACCATGTTTCAAGATCATTCTTGTCACAGTGTGAAGAATGGCTTGGAGGGGACAAGTGGGAGACAAGATGCAAAGCAATTGCAGAAGTCCAGGGAGGATGATGGTGATGATGTTGATGATGATGATGATGGTTATGCTGCTGCTGATGGTGATGATGGTGATGGTGATGATGGTGATGATGATGATGATGATGGTGATAATGATGGCATGGCCTACAGAAGAGGCAAGCTGAATTTGCTAGAGAGTTCATAGGAAAGTGGTAGGAATCACTGATGTCAGGAAAGGTTGATGATGAGGGAAAGAAAGGTAAGGATGATGGCCTCCTTTTCGGATCTGCTCAACTGTCTAGAAGGCAGAAGGGAGCACTGAAGAAAGAGAAATTAGCAGAGGATTTTCTGAAGTGTTTCTATGGCATGAAGAGTTGAACTGAGACATGTAAAAAATGTATTTGAATATACAGATATGGAATTCAGAAATGTCAAGATTGGGGGCATGAGTTTGAAAGCAAAAGTAAGGAATATTTTTAAAATTTATTTCAGTGTTTTTCAAAGTGCTCTTTAGACTACTTATGTCCGAAGGCCCTGCATCTCTATTTCTTAAGTCAGTGGTTTTCAGGCTTTCAGATGCATCAAAATCAACAAAGTACAGGATACTGAGGAAGATGAAAGCTCTAGGTTCGATCAGCTTTGGTTTGAATTAGTTTAGACACTTTCTAGAATAAATTTGGGCAGCCTAGCCTCTGTGCCTCAGTTTTTTTCTCTATAAAATGGAAATAATAATACCTCATTGAATTTCTTGAAGATTAAATTTAAAAAATAAGAAAATAATTGAGTCAACCAAATAAATTAGATTATAAATAAAACCTTTAGGACACTTATGGGCATTTAATAAACAGCCAAAAAGTGTTAGGCTAGGCATTATTATTTTCCAGATAATTTATTAAAATACAGATTCATGGGCCTCCAACTCGGGATTTTCATGTAAATTTCAAGTTACAGGATGCTGTGGGCATTTTCATGTGGATTTGGCTGTGTTTTGGACTAGAGATAGAGGACAAATTAGAATTCGGTGATTCTGGACATAATAATCCTGGACCCTGCCACATTTATTAAATCACATGTTTTTTGTTGTTACTGTTTTTCAGAGGCCAAGTAATCTGCATTTTTAAATAAAGTCACCAAATCTTAATGATGCTGATCTATATCTATGCTTGAAAGGGATAATACTAGACAAAATCTTGTGATACTCATTGTGTCACCATTGCAGTCAATATCCACCATTGTGCAGTTCCATTTCATAGCGGCCATTAGTTTGCAGCAAAGTGATTTGCCAGCCTGCTAGAACACTGCATGCCCAGTATGAATTTTTGACTATTACTGACCAATAGAACATAAATAGAAGTGATGTTTGTCACTTCTGAGACAATACTTCTAAAACACAGTCATGTCTTTCCCACATTCTGTTTCCCCCTCTGCTCACCAATGCAGAGAACAAGCTCTAGGTGATGCTCTAGCAATAAGATGAAAGAAATCTAGGATTGAATTGATAACAGTAAGTTAGTCTGTTGTTACATGAATGAGAAAAAAGATAGCACAAACGAGGGAAACAACTTCTAATATATTAGGGAAATGTTGGAGATTACTGCCTATAGTAGTTGGTACCACACTATTTACTCCTCTTAAACAGGAGACTTCTTCTCCAAGTCAGTATTTATCAGTAGCTGCTGGAAGAACAGTATCATTGGAGTATTAGAATTAATGTGTCAGATTCTTATGATGCAAAGAATAAAAAGATCTCTTGTTTGGTTCTTGGAACATAATTCTGTGTCTGCACAGTCCCAATGTTTCAGTGTTTACTGGTTGCTTTTTGTTGTTGATTTATAGTTACTGCGAAAAAAAAAAAAAAAAGTGTGCAGTTGCAGGAAAGTTTTACATTTTCCTTAGTAAAATTTTAATGTAAAATCCTGAACATTGGTAGCTTTCTGTTTAGTATCACTATTCTTTCTTCTTAGCTCAGGAAACATCTTGGTGGTTTTGTTCCCCCTGAAAGTCGGAGATGGGTCTCTATTATGCATCTCTTCAGGGAACCAAGCACGTGGTTTTTTTTATAAAATAAAAGAATGTGGTTTGTATCTGGATCATTACTTAAAGTCATAAAAAACAAAAACATTGCCAAACAGTGTAAACATCGATACTCATGAATTATTATTCGTTAAAAATGGTGGCTAAATTTACATATAGATTAAACTTAGAATTTATGAAATGTGATTTTCTTTGAGTCTGATGGCTTAATGCCGCTGGTGTTTTATGGGTAAGGTCCTTGCACAGAAAGCTGCGTGTTGTTCCATGTGACTCAGGACACGGAAGACCTCGTCACTGGCAGACCTCACGGCGTTAAATCGCAAACCGAACTTGAGAGGGCAGAGAAAGGATGTGCTGGAGAGTGACTGAGGGCTGGAAATTAAAACTACATGGAGCCAACACATGTCCCTGATAAACTCCCAATGCAGCTTCCTCCTCTTGAAAGGGGGTTTACAGAGAGCAGGTTTCATCATTGAGGGCATATATTTGATACAGCTTTTTTTCAGTGCCAACTGTCTCTAGGAGAGGATGTCGATCGCCTTTCCTGGAGGTTTATCAACTGCACACAAGCACAGTGACACCCAACGCCCCTAGACTGGCCGGGCCCTTACTCTCACATTGCCTGACTGTGGGTGGAAATGAAACCAGATCCTCATGCTTCACCTTGACTTTTAGTGCTTCGTACACTAATGACTTTTACCTGCAACTTTGGTGACAGAACGTAACTTCTTTGGCAGATCCCACGACGTTAAATTGCAAATTGACTTTGAGATGCAGCAAAAGGATGTGGCAGAAAGCGACCAAGGACTGGAAATTACAATGACGTGGAGTTAATACCTGTGACCTGAGAGACTCATAATGATCTTTCTTGCTTTCTAATGAGGGTTTACAAACAGCAGGTTTAATTATGGAGGCTGCATGTTTGATGTCAGTCTTTGATCAATACTGATTCAGCTTGTTGTCTGCACGAAGATGACACTCCTCTCCTTTCCCAGCAGTCTGTTGCATGTACACACACGCGCGCGCACACACACGCACACACATACGCACACATACACGCCCATCTCCCCCACATGGCCTGGCTCTAGCTAAAAGAGAAATCAGATCCTTATGTTTTCACCTTGATTCTTTCATTCTTTACATCCCAATAGCTTTCTCATTGTGACTTTGGTAGCAAAACCAAACTTTTGTTTCTTTCTTTATCATGTTATTTTTTTCCCAACAGCATGTGATTTAACACAGTTTCTTAATGATAATTGGCCTCTCAATAAATAGCCATTGTGAACAGGACCCACACGTGTTGTGTTCTTCCTACCTCTCCCACTCCTCTTTGACATCGGCCCAGTCCATTGTCCTCTCCAAACTGTACTCTTCGTCAACTGTTAAAAGAACGTTTATGATAGATTGCAATATGGACCTTCCCAAGTCAGGGTATCATAATGTCTCTTTTTCTAAGTCTGTCTGTAATGTAAAATGTTCTCCAAATGCACAAATATTAAGAAATCAATCAGCAAGTTTTGAGTCCTATGTGATTTCTCAAAATATGGTTCCCAGCCCAGCAGACTCACCTCCGTGCTTGTTAAATACTGAGATTCCTAGACCCGACTCCGGACTTATAGAAAAAGAAGGCCTAGAGCTGGGTCCTGAACAACTGATCCCAAGCAACCCCGGCAATCATCTAAGTGTGAGAACCACTGGTCTAGTATATACCTATTACAGTGGGAGTTTTAAATGGGGTACAAATAAATAAAATTCTCATAATAAATCATTTTCCATTTTGATACATTAAATGAGAATCCCTTCATCTTCTACCTTACCACACCCATATCCAGAGCCATCCTTTGCTGGAACTCAACAGAACCAGATCCAATCCTTCCCCCAAAGCTGGGAGAGTGGTAAAACACTGCTCTGGTGGGTACATAAGAAAGTGTGCTTAAAATTTTTTTTTCAACGTTTTTTATTTATTTTTGGGACAGAGAGAGACAGAGCATGAACGGGGGAGGGGCAGAGAGAGAGGGAGACACAGAATCGGAAACAGGCTCCAGGCTCTGAGCCATCAGCCCAGAGCCTGACGCAGGGCTCGAACTCAGGGACCGTGAGATTGTGACCTGGCTGAAGTCGGACGCTTAACTGACTGCGCCACCCAGGCGCCCCAAGAAAGTGTGCTTTAAAACATTGCCAATTCCTCTTGCAAGTAGAAAGTAGAGCTTATGAATAAATAAATTAGAAAATCAAGAAAAACCCAATGAGTTCTATAAGGAGCCTTGAGCCTTTATTCCTCAGATCTAAGGGTAACTATGAAATTGGCAAAGTAAGTCATAGTCCTTGCAACCTGCCTCAGAATTATCGCCAGCTCCACAAAGTAGGTATGAAATGACAGCCTTTCCTTGTGGGAGAGTATTATCTCTTACCAGTTCCAAGCCAAAAGCTACAGTTAAAATACCTTATTCATTATCCTCACTTTTATATGTGTTTTAACACTTGCATGATATGATTCTTTTTTATTCCCAGGGTCCGTGTTGATCAGTGCTGTATTATTGATTTTTGTTTTTCATTAAATTAGAAACAAGCATCACTAAAGTTTATAAATCCCCAAGAGTAGAGAGTGAAGTGTTTTGCAGAGTGAGGACGAGGTATGAAAAATGCCTTCAAATTTCCTGATTTTTCTGATGATTCTATGTCTCTCGATGTATTACAAAGGAATCAAGATTGACTATTATTATTCTCAACTGGATCACGTTGCTCAAAATCACTCCAACTGTATTGTATGATTCTATGTATTTTGACACAGGTATGTTTTTTATACACACACACACACACACACACACACACACACACACAAACACACTCACTCACTCATTCACCCCAGTTTGTGTGGAAACCAATAAATCATTGTAGGAAAGCAAAACTCAGGAATGACTTCTGATATTTGATTCTACGAAACAAAGGTTTAAATTCTACTTGTATTCAACATCAGCCTAATTCCTATTATTTTATTATTTTCCCTGACAGTCAAAAGTCCAACTTGTCTTTGTTGGTTTTATTTAATTTTGCTTCCTTTTGTTTGTGATGGATGGGTCTAATACAAGGACGAAGTTCTCACCAAAACAAATAATGAATGGATAATTTTATCTTGTTTTGTTTTTCTATATTTATCTCCCTCAATCTTTTGCTGCTTATGTCCCTTTCTCTAAATTCTATGAACTAATGTTTATTGGACATTTAGTATGTTCCAGGCCTTGTATTCTGCGTTTTATGCACATTTTACTTCATCCACACAACTATCTAGAAGAGGTGCTTGAATTTAAAAAAGGAAATAAGTTACTCAAGGTCATAAAGCTAGTAAATGAGAGTCAGTTCACTTACTCATTGGTTCATTCATTCACTAATTCCACTGATATTTATAGTTCACTTATGTACCACAGTCCTCGGTCTTGGGATGCAGCAATTAAATAAAGGACATAGCCTCTACATCATGGAACCTTTACTCTTGGGGGCAGAAGGACACACACACACACACACACACACACACACACACAAGCACATATATATGGACTATAAATGCTATGGAGAAGAATTAAACAAAATAAGGACTGGAAGCTGATGAGGGTAACATGTTAGTTTGCATATAGTGATCAAATATGGCATTTATGAGAATGTGACATTTCCATTAAAAGAACTGAATAATGTGAAGGAGAGGATCATGTGGGTATTTGGGAGGTTTGACAATCTTAATATGGCCTATAAATCCCTGTGGGATCAGTTTCTTGCCTTTCCTTCAATCTCATTGTCCCCCATTCTGTACATTCCTGGATTTCTCTTTTTTCCTAATTGACTATGAACTCAGTTAACTTGGAACTTTCATTCATGCCATTCCTTTTTTCCCTCCTGGAATCTCCTCCACTTGGGTTCTATCTGGCTGTTTTGTGCTCCTTTGTCATGGGATGTGGGTCCTGATCACATGCTATTCAAAAGTTGAACTTTATCTGTTCTTACTTCCTCTTAAGGTGCAAGACCCATGAAGGAAGTAGGTATATATCCAAAAGAATTGAAAGCAAGGATTTAAATAGATATTTATACAGCAGTGATCATAGTAGCACTATTCATAATAGCCAAAGAGTGGAAACAACCTAAGTGGCCATCAAAAGATGAATGCATAAACAAAATGCAGTATACACATTCTATGTAATATTATTCACACGTGAAAAGGAATAAAATTCTGATGCATGCCACAACATGGATGAACCTTGAAAACATTATGATAAGTGAAGTCAGCCAGACACAAAAGTACAAATATTGTGTGATTCTACCTATACAAGTTACCTAAAAAAGATAAAATGATAGAAACAGAAAGTATAACTGAGATCACCAGGGGCTGAGGGGAAGGAATGGGCAGTTATTGTTTATTGGATACAGAATATCTGTTTGGGATGATAAAAATATTCTGGAAAGAGAGAGATGGTTACACAACATTGTGAATGCACTTAATGCTACTAAGTTGTACAATTAAATACAGTTAAAACGGTAAATTTTGGTATGTATATAAAATGTGGTTACAATTTTTTTAAAGTTTTTATTTAGTTACTTTAAAAGAGACAGAGTGGGGGTGGGCAGAGAGAGAGGGAGAGAGAGAATCCAAAGCAGGCTGCACAGTGCCAGCACAGAACCTGACGTGGGGCTCAAACCCACTAACCGTGAAATCATGACCTGAGCTGAAGTCAAGAGTTGGATGCTCAACCAACTGAGCTATGCAGGCGCCTCAGTTATGAAAATGTTTAAAAAGGCCCATAAAGGAAAGCTCTTTTATTATTTTACCTTTTACTCCAGTACTTGACATGCCCAGGAGGTACTCAACACACATTTCTGGAATGAATGAGCCAATATTAAGTCCAGTTCTCTGTCCAGAGCCCACTCATGCTCTTAATCTCTGTACAGTGACTTTCTAAGTGTGTTATGCATGCATCCAGGTGATTTCAGGTAGAACTTAAAATTATTTTACATGGTACAGAGCCATAACCCCATGTACACCACATTATATTACAGGGAGAAAAAATGTACATACTTTATGATTTTTTTTTTTTTATTCCTGTGATCTTTATCAAGGAACAAGCTTCATTTATGGTGCTATAGCTCCACACTTGTTAATCTTTCTCGATCTTTCCTCCCTCCTCCCTTTTTTGATAACAGGAAACATTCCTTTTTCAACAAGCAACATCAGGCATAGAGCCTTTTCTTGTCTTTTTCTCTTTTCTTCTCTTTTCTTTTTTTCTTTGAGAGAGAGAGAGTGTGTGCATGCTCTGGTGAGCAAGGGAGGGGCAGAGAAAGAGAGAGAGAGAGAGAGAGAGAAAATTCTAAGCAGGCTCCATGCCCAGTGCAGAATCTGACATAGGGCTCAACCTCACAACAGTGAGATCATGAGCTGAGCCGAAATCAAGAGTCAGATGCTCAACCAACAGAGCCATGCAGGCACCCCTTAGAGCCTTTTTATGGGTAGCAACACTTAGCTAGAATGTCATCATATAATCTTTACTGTTGTTATTCTGACTTTTTTTTTTTTTAAGATTTTATTTTTAAGTAATCTCTTACTACGCCCAATGTGGAACTCAAACTCATGACCCTGAGATCCAGAGTCATAAGCTCTACCAACCGAGCCAAATGGGCACCCCTATTCTGACTTTTTAAATCTATACGTAATAATACTGGCTTTTCATAGGTGGTTCTACTAAAATGTTTACATAAAAATATTTAATTAATTTAAAGAAAATTAATTAATTTAAAGAAAATTTAATGAATTTAAAGAAAAATTAATATTTAATTAATGGATTATTACAACAACAACAACAACAACAAACCCAGAATGGTATTGTAAAAATGGCTGAGGTGATCAAAACACTTGCCCCTATCTCTGAGGACTTGGTACATCCCTGAGCTTGGGTATGGTTTTCTCATTGTCATTGGTGTCTGCCTGTCTCACTCTCTGTCCCTGTCCTCTCCCCACTGTGTGTTCCATGACTGTCCCTCTTTCTGATCCTCCTGTCTGCTACTCCATCCCCCACCTCCCTACATTGGTGCACCTTAGACTGTGTCTCTGGTTAGTTATGTCACCCACACTATACCTGGGGGTAGGACAAAGTGCTGACAGTCTGAGAGTGACTTTTTATGTGGAATAATTGCTGTTTGTTTCCTGTGGGTCCCTGATGAACAGTTAACAGCTGCTTGCTTTATTTATCACCTCCAGCCTTACCCCCTGAAAACTCCTAAACATTCTCCCATCCTTCTATAATTTCCAGAGTTGATTCCCAGTGAATGCTAACAGTGGTCACAAAATTACAAAGGGCTAACAAACTGTACCATAGAGGAATATTGCTTTATTTTTTTAAGTTTACTTATTTATTTTAAGAGGAAAAGAGAGACAGAGACAGAGACAGAGAGTGGGGAGGGGCAGCAAAAGGGAGACAGAGGCTCCAGTCCCAAGCAGGCTCCACTCTGTCAGTATAGAGCCCAATGCGGGGCTTAAACCCACGAACTGTGCGATCACGGCCTGAGCCGAAATCAAGAGTTGGATGCTTAGCCAACTGAGCCACTGAAGCACCCCGAGGAATACTACTTTTAATTGAAGTGCATTTATTGGTTCTCTCTCTCTCTCTCTCTCTCTCTTTCTCTCTCTCTCTCTCTCTCTCTCTCTCTCTCTCTCTCTCTCACACACACACACACACACACACCACAGTCACCACCACCACCACACTGCCCTTCTTATGATTTGGAATTTAGACCAAACCACGGGTCTAGATATCAGATGAAGAGAGATGGGCTGTTATAATCTGCTGGGTGATTAACTGAGTCCTCCACTGGAAAGGAGTTTCAGGACACTTCTCTTGGGGTGGGGACCCTGTCAATGAGTCATGAGGGGTGTGTGTGTTTGTGCACACACACCACATTAGTAATGAAAAGACGCTGATTGTGTTCTTCCTTTTTTAACCTACAAAATTGAATTTCCAGAACATCTCCACAACCTCCTTCCATTCCTGTATCCAGCAACAGGGTGACAAAGTGGACTGCAGGGGAACAAGAGCTTTTCCACACTCTGTTCTACTCCTAAGTCACTTTTCTTCCAAAGCCATCAGGACAAAATTATTTTGAAAAGTATAAACTGCATGTTTGCAAAGCCAGGACTAGGCCTATGCAAAGATACACAGGGAAGAGGTGAGGTTAGACACATGGCATAAAAAGCCAGAGCTCCAAATTTTTCCCCAAAGGGCTCATTTCCATTGAAAGACAGATAGACAGCTGGGCACCTGGGTGGCTCAGTCAGTTGAGCCTCCCACTTTGGCTCAGGTCATGATCTCATGGTCCATGAGTTCGAGCCCCACGTCGGGCTCTGTGCTGACAGCCCAGAGCCTGGAGCCTGTTTCAGATGCTGTGTCTCCTCTCTCTGCACCTCCCCTGTTCACACTCTGTCTCTCTCTCTCTCTCAAAAATAAATAAACATTAATTTTTTTTAAAAGACAGACAGAAAGGCAGACACACACACACACACACACACACACACACACACACACAGAATAACTAAAGCACAGATGCCTTCTGAATTACTCTTCAAGGAGCAACTGTCCCAGCATCACTGCAGACAGCTCGATGGAACAGACTTTACATTTCACAGAAATCAAGACGATCAGCAAAGCCCTGGAGAGAACAGATGCCCCCACCTCCTCCAGCCAGTGTGCTCCCATAACTAATGGGAGAGGCGTCCAGGCTGCTAGGCTTGCCCCTGCTATTTATCTGCACAAGCTGCGTACCAGTCAGCAACCTTACTTCTTTCCTCCGGCCCCACATTACTGAGACAAATATATTCCTGGGTTCCATTGTTTCCTAAATTTCAACCTTGCTACAGGGCACCTTGCAGTGGACTCATGTGAGTCTGTAAGTGAGCTTACGGTCCACCAATCCCAGTATTCTCTTTCTGTCACAGATGATCAGTAGAATGGCATATTTGTCCCCCTTGCAGTGTTAGGCCTGCTTCCCACTGATGTCTAATATCTCATAACCTGCATGACTCAGTGGCTCACGTACACATTATTTAAAACTATCTTGGCCCAGTTTGCATTTTCCACCTATTTTAAATCTTAGGTCAGTGTCTCTGTGGCTTTCTCTTCCTACCATTTGCCTTAAAATTGTTTAGCTCTAGTGAGCAGTCCCTGTGAACATCCCTGTTATCAGATGAGAGGGAATGGGAAGAGTCCTGATCTCTGAGTCAGAGACCTGGGTTTTCCCCTAATCAATGTACCTCTGACTTCTGAATAGTCTTGGAAGCTTCCTTAACTTTTGTGAGTCATTTTTTTTTCTTTACTTCACACATGGAGCCATGAGCCTTGACTTTCCCATGTTGTTATTAACATGATAAGGTCCCAGTTAGAAAATACATGTGACAATTTATATTATTAATTAGTGAACTTAGTTTGCACTCTGTACAAAATCATTTTTAAATTTTATCGCCATCTATTATAGTATCTTTGTTAATTACATTTTTCAAAGTAATACTTGGCACAGTAAAATTTAATCTATGGATTAATGAAGAAAAGCAATAGTTTCTCACCCCACTGCTTATTGACTGTACCCCCTTCCTGAGAAGTTTTATTTTAATAATTTCTGGTTTTTAATAATTTGTTTTTAAGTGTTTGGGTTGTTAGCTCGTAGGTTTTAAGCAGTATTCTTAAAACTGCGTCAGTTTGTTAAATTTAGACCTAATTGTCCTTATTTTCTGCATTTCTCCATTTCATTTTCTGAGAACACTTCTAAATATTTCCCTAACCCAAACTTGTGTCCCAAAGAGAAACTGAGTAAAAAGACAAGGAGAAAGTTTCCCCATTCCTTCTCCGACATCCCAAGGCACGACAGCATTATTGTCCCCACCCAGAAAGAGCATTGACATGAGATCAAAGGTCAGCGTGGAGCAGTCACAGATGAGGACATCAATGGGGACACAAGGTCCCTGTGTGACAGCTCTTAATGCATTATTTACTTATTCAGTGGTCACATAACATAAGAGAAATCACTCACGATCCTCTTCCTGAACAATAGCGTGCCAAGAACACAGAAAATAGCGTGGTGCCCTTCTCAGACAAAATTGGATGGTCTTTTAGCTGCAAAGAGAGTTGCTTTGACAATAACACGTCTTTTCTTTTTTGCCAGCCTCTGTCTGTACTTTTAATGGCAGCACAATTGGAGTTGGATTCCTGCAACTGTCAAAATGAATGAGATGGAGCATGAATCCCCTTGCTTTTTCTTGCTGCATTCGGGGTTTGTTTTCTAAAGTAATTATTCACAAGATGTAGTGCTTCACTTTGTGTCTCCACGGCAGTGGATGAAGACTCACTACAAATCAATACCCTGTTCTTATCGAGAATTACATAGGAAGAGAGCCTTGAAGATGATTGGAGGTGTTTGAGAGAAGGAGAGATTTTTTTTTTACAAGGGAAAGTGAAAAGGACCACTTAGCTTGTAGTGGAACAGGTTCGGGAGAAACGGTCCCAAGTAATATAAATGAAGGGCCGATATCAAGAAAGCCAATAGAATATCCCTGTTTGCTGAAGAGTAATAAATATAAAGAAAAATTATAAAGAAAAAAGCAAAACCTTTTGTTGGGTACAACACTTAATCTGTAAGTGTCTTTCTCCATAGCACTAGTTCTAAAAGTCACCTTCACTACAATAAATAATATAATACTGATATGTAAGAAGAAAAATAATAGCGATTGATAGGTAAATTAATGCTAAATTTCCTCTTCTATTACCAAGTTATAAAACTACTATAGTGATAAAGACCTACTTTCTGTCTGATTTTAGAAATATCAGTAAACGATGGCACATAGCGTGTCCTGAAGGGAGTACATACTGTGAGATACTAATAACCACCTTCCATTTGGATTGTGTTTTTCGGGTTTTAATACACTTTTAAATTTCCTACCCAATTTGAATCTCAAGAAACTCTGTGAAGTAATATTATTTTCTAAAGAAAGAGGAGCTTGAGGCTCATGGGGTATACATAACTCATCCAAAATCAGATGTGAGGTCAGCAGCTTAGCCTGGACGTGAACCTGCTTCTCTTTAACTTAGTTTTCTAATACTCAACTAGAAGGGGAACAAACAATCTCTCTTTAAATCTCAGTTCCAGTATGGAAACCAATTTGACGATAAATTTCATATTAGAAAATAAAAATAAAAATAAATCTGAATTCCACACTATGGCAACTAACGGTAAATCTTTGAAAGAAAAGTTTATTGGTTACACCTAATTAAGAAATGTAGCATTTCTCTTGCTTTTCTGTTTAACCGATCACATCCATGTAAGATACCTTCCCCCAAGAAGTCTTTTATAATACTTCTTAGTCCATTCAAATACTCCATATTTACTTCACTCCTAGAATCAATGAGAAGGACCTGGTTGTCCTGGCTTAATCATACAGTATATTGATAACAGCTCTTCCAATGGTATTAACATAATCAGGACTCAAACCTTGCTTTCCCACCTATACATGATTGATCTTCCATCATTTACTTAATTGCTCTAAATTTTATCTGTAAATAGTTAATTAAATATACTTCCCTGTTGTGGTTAACCAATTTTTTTTTGTCTGCTTCCTTCACCAATCACATTTACTATAGTAGACCTACTAATGAAAAGATCACACCCCTGGGCCTTAGGGTTTGGCATGTGACCTAGGACAAGACAACCAGGAACTCCAGCCCCATGGTTGCAGTAATTGATAGGAAGGTGGATATGTTATTCAAGGATGATCAGCCAACGTCTTCCTTAGGCCTTACCTGGTGATGTAAGGTGCTTGTTGTAGTTGCCTTTGTCCATCTGCCTTATTACAGGGAGGAAACATGTCTATGGAGTAGACAGAGTAAAGTTAAAGCACAAAAAGTCAGTGGGAGGAGAAAGAGTGTGCCTAATCCACCCATTTCAGCAGAATCTTTACCAGTAAACCCTTTTCATTTTATTATTTTTAATATTAATATTACATTTTATTTTTGCTTAATCAACGCTGAGTTTTTAGACTTTGTTTATTGGTAATTTGAAAAGTTGTGATTAAGGGCAATATGATAGAGTTACTGTAATGAGGTGATAAATGAAAAGTGCTTAGCACAAAATCTTACAAATAGGCAAACTCACTTTACACTTGCATCTGGTATTATTTTACTGAGGCTTAAAGAAACTACATCATCAGCCCAAGATCAAGCAGCTAGAATGTGGCAAATGAGGTTTTAACTGAGGTCTGCTTGAACCAAAGTCTATGTTCCAAGGCACCGGTTTGCTGCTCTATTGATTTTTCTGTCATCTGGTGGTAGTATTGTTGGGCACATAGTTGAGTGATCTTGTTCCTTCCCCAGTTGTCTCATCATTTTTCTTACTATTCTTAGGAAGCCCAATGCTGGTGCAGCACCATCCACTACAGAGGAATAGGCTTTCTAACCCCCAAAGAGCAACCTTCTTGTTTCAGATGGAATAAAAGTTTCTAAGTCCAGAGAGATCCATGGAGAGTGGCTAAAACCCTGAAGATGTCTTGGCCTTGTTCTCCATTCTGTAGAACATACCCACACTTCCCAGTCCCTGTGTTTATCATCACACTCAAGGCAAAAGGATTCATCTGACACCAAGATCCTTCCATGCACATTGTTTGCCAATCCAGCTAAGTAACCTCTTAATGGGCTGCAGGACTGCCTTCCTGGTAGAATTCTCTCCAAGGCTGTTCACTGTGTGTGTTTGGGACAGTTTGGTGGCCTGCCAAGTTCCTTGATAAAAGGTATGTCTTTCTGCTTTTCAGTCTTGAGGGGAACATAATTGATTGTTTTTTCTTAGCAGCCCTCCCTCCACTTCCCTCCCCTCAACTCTTTGCTAAGAAATAGGATAGAGGTTGTTTCCTTTTGTATTGAAAGTTCACACTTCAGTGCCAAGAATGAAATGTTTTTGCAAAATGTCTTGTGAAGCTTAGGAGGGATATGTGAGTGTATGTGAGTATAAGAAGGTGTTACACAGTGTGTGTGTGTGTGTGTGTGTGTGTGCACGCATATACAAGTGGGCACTCCCTATGGCACCTAAAAATTCATAAACTTAGAAGTCCATGAGTGAACCCCCAATTAATGCCATCCATATAATGGACAGACTTTAGGGAGGCCCCATGCACCCTGCATGTTGGTGTTTATACCTTGTATTATGTCTTTCCCTTGATTGCAGCAGAACCCTGTTCCTTGCTTCTTACCAATAGACCATGGCAGAAGGGATGGGAGTTCACTTCCGTGATCACATACATTATATAAAGCTCTCTTGCTAGCTGACTCACTCTTACTTTCCTGTTGGCCTTGAAGAAGCAAGCTGCCTTGTTGTGGGAACAGCAGACAGTGTTCAGGTGCTGAGGGTGGCCTCCAGGTGACAGCCGAAAACCAGAGCTGTCAGTCACAACCACCAGGAAGGGAAATCTTCCCCAAACCTGAGTGGTTTTGAAAGTGAATTCTTCTTCTGCCAACAATCCAGTTGAGAACAGGCTGGCTAATTCCTTGGTTGGAGTCTGGGGAGACCCTGAAGATGATGAACTAGTAAAACTGTCTGAATTCTTGGCCCACCGAATCTGTGAGACGATAATCCTGTGTTGTTTTAAGCCATTAAGTTTTTGGTAACTGGTTATGCAGCAACATATAACTAACACAATACACACCAAATAAGGAATATATTATTAAAATTTATATAATTTGAATAAAAGGAGTCTGCAGTCAGATCTTCCTCATTTGAAATATTGACCTCAGCTTTTATTTACTGTGTTCTTCAGAAATTTATTTGCTGTCTCTGAGCTTAAATGAGACTTCCTATTTTAAAAATGGCTATAGTTGTTAACTCACAGGATGTTTATAAACTTGACGTGAATTAATTCATGCCGTAAGCTTTCAAAGATTATAGTCTGCTCTTCACCCTCTGGGTAATCTCTGCCAGTTAACCTCACTTCCCATAGTATCTTACTCATACCTTTATTTCAGCCTCAGAGCTAGACTGTGAGAGCAGCCAAACAAGAAGATTCCTGTTTTGTTGACCTTAAAAATCTCTAGCAAAACCATGACTAGGCTGCCTAGCAAATAGGCTTAATAAGTAATTGTCAGATACATGAATTCATGAATGTATATCAGGGGTTCTGAGCACATCAACATGGTATTTGTTAACTTGACGAAGTTATAAATTATGTTTGTGTTTACTCACTCATCCCCAAGGCTAATTGATGTGACAAGTTTAAATTAAGATAAATTAAAAAAAAAATTCACTATTGATTAAAAGCTGAGTTTTGCAAATAGAGTTTACTGAATTGCCCACCACTAGATGGCTCATTCATGGCCACTGACTGAGCATCAGTGTTGTGTCATAAATAGAACATGGCAATTATCTCAAAAATCTAGCTTTAAAGATCTAAGAGAGACCTAAGATAGAGCAAGCATCAACCAGGAAGGCTTTTCCTAACTACTTTTTTACCTGAAGCTTGAAATTTAGGCTATACGATCAATCACAAAATATGGCCGCAGATTTTTCCCAGCGTACTATGTACCCCAGTCTTCAACGTGGCATTGTGAATCCTTTCATTAAGGTGTAGCCTCTCTTTACTCAACCTTGAAACTATACCAGCCTTATGACTTGTACTGCTGAATACACTTTGCCAGAAGTCACAGTAGGAGGGTCCCAAAGCTAAGTCTTCAAAGGATTTGTGGCTTCCATCTGCAAATGCTTGGATACCCTCCTGAGTCAAACAAAGAAACAGGCTAGCTCAGAGGGAACGAGAGGCCGTGTGGAGAACTGAGATTCCTAGCTAACCTCGTGCAAGCACCACGAGTCAGCTAGATTACACGAACATTCCACTGATGGCCATGTAAGTTACACCTGGCAAAACCAGCATAGGAATCATTTAGTCAACCCACAGAATTATAAATAATAATAAATAATTATTTCTTATATAAATAATATGTATGTGTATATAAATAAGTATTTTTTATTTATATAAATAATAATAAATCATTGTAATTTAAGCCATTGACTTTCAGGGAGTTTCGTTACACAGCAAAAACTAACTGGACCCTCTTCCCTAAATTTGCACACATGTGCACATATGACATTGAGATTCATTGCTAGTTATTTAGTGACTCTGACAGGTATATTTTCTATCTATAGATATATTTAAGTCAAGAAAACAAGCGAACAAGCAGAAAGTGTTAAGAACCATAAACACATTTCCTGAAGCTGTTCTCCTTGTAGTAGAATGAACGGCATGGTGTTGTTTTCAGGATGAAATGGGTAGGTTCTGAAATATAGTAAGGGCATTACTGGTTTCATCTGTGTCCAAATGTTCATGTCAACTCTAGTCTGAATGTCACGTTGTTGTTACCCATTTGGTCTTTTCTCCATGCCTTCATTTTGGGAACTACTCCTCCCAGATTTGGTATGATAAAGGAGGGGTACAGTTTACCAAAAGGCCTTGCTTCCCAATCAGGACAAATTGAGGTCTCCTTTAGGAGATAGGTTTAGATTCTGGGAGGGGCAAGACCCTTGTCCTGAGATCACAAGCTATAAGAAGCATGTGAACCTGAAAAGTTTCCCACCAAGAAAAGAGAACCTGCCAGAAAATGAAGGTGTCCCAGAGTTAAGTGGGGGGGGAGAGAGAGAGAGGTAATATAATCAGATGTATTTATGTATTTCTTACAAACATAATTTGAACCCCTAGATCCAGCTATTTCTTATATATACAATTTTATTATTTTCAGTAACATGATCAAATGAATTCATTTTTTCCCTTCAATAAGCTTGAAATTAGGTTTCCATCACTCCAAGTAAAAAGCCCCATGGTTAATATACTAAGATAGACTTTTCTGGTGGATTTGCATTGCATTTAAATCCTTGTCTCATAATGAGATGCAAATGCTATTTTATATGAAAGCCTTTTAAATATCAAACTAGCAAGAATGTTTATTTGGGCGTACAGCAAGGATTCTGATGGGGCTTCTAAAATCACATCCATGGAGATACCAGCCTCATCCCTTATGTGCTGTTATTTACAGTAAAATTGCTAAGGACAAGGTAGAAGGGCTTGAATACAGTAAAAAGGCTGACTCCCCCTTAAGGAAGAGGGAGCTCCTCCTGCCTGGCTGCCTTGACTTGGGACATTGGTTTTGTTCTGCCCTCTGACACCAGGTCTCCTCAGCCTGTAACTTGCTGTCTGCAAATCTTGAGATTGTCCATTTCCATAAACATGTGAACCAATTCTTTACAATAAACGAGTCAATCTCTTTTTTCTCTCTCTTCCTCCATCCCTTCCCCTCTCTCACCCTGTTTGAGATAAATGAAGCTGTTACATGATCCACAGAAGAGGATTAATATGCTCCCACCATTATACCTCAGTGTAGTGTCTCTGCCTCATGTGGAAGAAGGCACACCTATTGCACATTCCTTCATATTTTAGAGAAGAAGAAAACACGCTTTGGGGTGGTGATGGCTGGATAAAATAGACATCCTTAAAATCATAAAAATCCTAGTAGTCTGAGCGTCTTCCTTGTCAGATTTGAGAATTGCAAAGCCATGGGAAATTCTCTCCAATTATAAGTCAGTATGGTTTCTAATATGACTTTATTGTGGCTTCTATCTTAAGGTTTCCCAGACAGAACCCTAGTAACCTTCAATTCCTTGAGAGAGGAAGGATTGTGTTTTTAACTGGAGTTTTCTTCCAGGTATGGGAGAAAGGAGTTAGATAATTTGGGAAGGCTTCATATTTTGCTCATAAGACAGACAATTAGTAAGCAGAGTAGGAGGAGGACCTTGGCAAAGGTGAATACCTGAAGACCTGCTACAATGGAGGGGAACCTGGTCAGCTGTAGAAGAAAATGAAACAAGAGTATTGCTGTGCTCATGGACATGCTCCCTGCCCCCCTGCAGCAGACCTTTTACGACTTCTGGATGTGTGACCCAAAGGTAACACACATGAATAAAACAAGCTTCATTCCAACATATTCAGCTTAAGGAGAGATTCTGAACATCAGCCTCCCCTCCACATGAACGTTACTATGACCTCCAAGAGAAGTTGGCACAT
This sequence comes from Panthera tigris, assembly GCF_018350195.1. Lineage (NCBI taxonomy): Eukaryota > Metazoa > Chordata > Mammalia > Carnivora > Felidae > Panthera > Panthera tigris. The sequence goes on along the minus strand of NC_056670.1, from coordinate 64,755,483 downwards.
TTAATGGCAGAGCAAAACAGAACACATTCCCCTATTTTGGTTGCTGAGGTCCTTGGAAATGCCTGGATTCTGATTCCCATAAATTAATTATTCAATTATTTATTGGATTTAAAAAGATACCCCAGTACCCTTACCTATTTGCCCTAGGATGGTTTCTTTTGTGACAAAACAAAACAAAACAAAACTTTAACGTGCATTTTTTAATATACAACTTTTGAGTAGCAACTGGAGATTTAAGCTCAGGTCTCTCAGTCTCTAAGATTTGAACATTTTTCTTCTCAAATCCAAAACAGTGTTAATGATGATACTTTCTCAGTTAAGAATAATACTCTGTAGATACTTGGTTTAAAGAATACTATTGACAATTTTGTAATTTATTCTTTATTCACATTTTGTTGGTTTAAATCGGTATGCCTATTTTCTCTGTATTTCGTTTTACTCGAAATGTGAAATACATTGCGATTGCTTCAGAACTTTTTGTTCTTACCTTCTCCACTCTCTAATTATCAGTAGGCACATTACTAAGTTCAAAAGAATTTCTTTAGAGTTTATTTTCTTTTCCGGAGGTTTTCTGGACGGTAAAAGTATCCAAAGGGGCAAGCGGGTAAATGTCATGGTCCCTCCCTTCTGCATCCTTCAGAACAGAGCCGGCTCTCCCAACTAATTAGTTACTCAGTGTGCAGGGATTCCGCAAAAGTGACTGATAACACTGTTTCCCCACCCCCCCACCCCCCCCCCACCCCCCGTTTTCAAAGATCATTTTACTCTTGCAATTAAAGTCTGTGATCCTAGTTTACCAGCAAACATCTGCTGTTCATTGATAGCGACATCAGGCACTCCTAACTCTGCTGGGAAAGCGTCTGTGCAGCGGCCTCCCAGAGGATGTTTATTCTAAAATGACGTGTTACAAGTACAGGGCTAATAGTGCAGGTTTGCTGAAACCAGCAAACCAATTTACCCTTTCCACGTTTCTGAATGGACTCTCCTTATGCCTCCACGTGTTCACGGTCCAAGTATATTTGTTTTTTGTATTTGAGAAAATACATAGTAATGTGCCTAGTGAGCGGCTTGAGAGTAAATATGCTTATCGGCATTTCTCCTAAAGCCAGTGGGCATGTAATTCCTAATCTGAATAATTTATTTTGAGGGATGATTATGACAAGGTACGGGCAGCTATCACATGACCTTTGGCGGTGCTCTGTGGAGAAGTGATACCTTTTAATGAATCCATAAATGTTGCCCCATTCAATTAGTAGCTCCTTGAATTATTGATCAAACACTTAAACTTACTGGAGTATCTTGATGTCACAATCATGTTGGAGAAGCCAAATTAGAGTGGTGTAATCAAAAGGGCACTGGATAGGATAATTAACTAGCCGCGTGAGCTTCGATGAGCCACTTGACCACACTGAGCCTCACTTTTTTCATTGGTAATGGAATACCTGCCCCACCCTGCCTCTAGATTATTGTGATGTTCAAATGAGACAAACAATATGAAAATAGATGATGAGCAAGAGTGTATAAATCGTATGTTTGATATTACTCAGTGTCTCTTTTATTTCCTCATAAGAATTTGATGAGATAGGATTATTTTGTGAGTTTAGAGCAAACTAATTATATATTTGTGGTAGGTATATCTACTATATTTCTGTAATAAGTTTATATCTGTAAGTATGCAGATATAATTGTATATCAATTTTATGGAGAGATTTACTCATCCAGCTTACTCCCAGTAAATTCCCACCCAAGAGCAACATACTTTCTGAAATTGTACATGCTTTCTAATGTGAGCCATATAAATTCCCCCAAGATTTCCTGGAAGGAGCACCACTATTTCAGGGGTGTTGGTCTTGAGTCCCGCACTGGCTTGTCATTTCAGTGGTAGAAACTATGTTATGCTTTCCTTCTGCGTCGTGAAGCAAATGAATAGAAACTTTTATATATAGGCATAACACATATTTGGATTGCTTTATTGTCAGAAGGGAAACAGAGAGAATCTAAAAGTAGCTTTAGTTTTGTTGAATGTATTTAACACTACCACACTTGCAGTCACAGACAGAGATCAAGTTTATATGGGATACAAAGAGCATTGCTCATTTGCTTCTAGACCACACGCTTTTTTTTCCCCTTTTTTTGCAAGCAGCTTGTGGAGCCAAACAACTTAGATATCTCATTTAAAGGATAGACATGTTTGAACCGAGGCATCCCATTTATTTCAAGGCTCTGAGAATAAAGCTGTGCCTGGACATTTTGGCGTACCTCGGTCTCATTTTTGAAAAGATCAATGAAGAAGCTCAGAACTAGAAAATGGAGTTCATTGGAGTGCGGAAAAGTTTGACTGCATGAATCCCGTGAACAGAATAGAAAAATCCCACAGGAGTGGCCTGGAACATGTGAACAGTGTGAGGAATCACAGGTCATTCGTGTGCAGGGTCAAAGCAGCAGTGATGACTGAGTCTGAGGAGAGCAGAAGTTCAGAGTTCAACCACTGGAACCCACATCCATGATCAGCTTCATGGGGAAATCATCAAACCTTAATTAAGACTCACTGAAATAAAGAGTGGGGCACCAGTTAAACACCCGACTTCGGCTCAGGTCACGATCTCACGGTATGTAGGTTCAAGCCCCATGTCGAGCTCTATGCTGACAGCTCGGAGCCTAGAGCTTGCTTCAGATTCTGTGTCTCCCTCTCTCTCTGCTCCTCCCCCACTTGTGTTCTCTCTCTCTCTCAAAAATAAATAAGCATTAAAAAAAAGATTCACTGAAATAGGGTAGTAGGAGAAAAGATGAATTATTCAGATATTTTCTTCCCTAACCTAACTGGTATAAAAAGAGGTGCAGGGTGGGAAATAATGGGCCTGAACTTGGGGAACTGGATTCAGCTGAGTCAGGGAAAATGAAGGGCGAAGAAGGGCATTGTGGCTGGACCCAGCACACTTTGCACTGAAAGAGCTTCCCCAGGGAGACGAGTGCCAGCACGAATTAGAGCGGTTGGGCGTTTTAGTGAACACAAGAGGCAGAGATAGAATGCAGACAACTGAGCACCCAGTATATGCTAGACAAAGGAACAGACAAAATACTGATGTGCAGAATGAGGGGCAGACCAGAATCATGGTTCCCTGTCAGTCCTTGGCTCAGAGATAAGCTGTAGATATACAGGACCATGTGCTATGAGGCCTTGCAGGGAGGTGCTTCTGTGTGTCAAGGACTTGAGAAACTCCCCAGAGGTTGGGCAATGTTGGAAGACATTGAATTGCAGCCAATCCAAAGTGAAGAGACCTCGCTAAGCACTTCAGGCATTTAGCTGAGACTTCAGAAAAGTCAAATGAGAAGTAAAAGGCAGGCCCAGAATATAAGGGAAGAATTACGACTAATAACAAAAGAAAAAATAAAACCACAAGAGCAAAGGGAAAAAAAAAAGCCTATCAATGACACCAGATCTGCCATTAATTAAACTACTTGATTAAACACGTTTTAAAACCCTCTAAAGGAAGACATATGTCACACTCCCTACCATATGTAATACACAATATGTGATATGCAACAAAAAAGACTAAACACTGGAAGGAGCAAGAACATATGACCCAACAATAAAACAAAATGAAACAAAACAAAATAATGCAGCCAGTTAGAAAAGGAACCCACCGGGGCACCTGGGTGGCTCAGTCGGTTAAGTGTCCGACTTCAGCTCAGGTCACGATCTCGCGGTCCGTGAGTTCGAGCCCCGCGTCGGGCTCTGTGCTGACAGCTCAGAGCCTGGAGCCTGTTTCCGATTCTGTGTCTCCCTCTCTCTCTGACCCTCCCCCGTTCATGCTCTGTCTCTCTCTGTCTCAAAAATAAATAAATGTTAAAAAAAAAAAAAAAGAAAAAAGAAAAGGAACCCACCATAAACTTCATTTTACAATTAGAAAACAAGGAATTTAAATCAATTATTGAAATTAAGTTCAAGGACTTAGAGAAAATGTGGTAATAATGAATGAACTGGCAGGGAATCATATCAAAAAAAAAAAGCTGTAATTCTGTTCTGGAAATTAAAGTCACAGTTTCTCAAAGAAAGAAAACAAAATCATTGGATGGGCCAAACAAGGTATTCAAGACTGTACTTGAAAGAGTCTATTAATATGAAGATTAATAGAAATTATCCAATCTACAAAAAAAAAACAAAAACAAAAAGTAAATTTGTTTAAAAAATAAATGGGGGCTTAGAAAATTGTGCTGCAATATTAATCAGTCTAGATATTTGGGTTCCCACTAAGGAGAGAAAGTATAGGTCAGAAAAATTATTTTAAGGAAATAGATAAAACACTCAAATTTAGTGAAAATCGTCAGACTACATATCCAGCCCATGTATCCAAGATCTTGGAGTCAAAGGGATAAAAAAAAGAATAAATACAAAGACAGTTTTCAAGTCTAATTGATGAAAATCAAAGATAAAGAGAAAATCTTAAAAGCAATCAGAAAATAGATACATTACAGAGAGGGGATAACAATGTGAGTGATGGCGGACTTCTTATTAGAAAAAAAATATATATATATATGTGTGTATATATATATGTGTATATATATATATATATATATAGGTAACTTTTATCAAATATTTAAATACCCATCTTACACAAAATGTTTTAAAAATTAGAGGAGGGTGCACCTCCCAATTTGTCTCATGAGGCCAGAAGTGACTATTACCAAACCCTGGCAAAAGTAGTTATAGTAAAGAAACTTTCAGACCAATATCACTCATTAACATAATTGTAAAAAACTCTTAATGAAATATTAGCTATAATAAATTCAGGAACATATACATTTTTTAATTTTTTTAATTTTTTATTTATTTTTGAGACAGAGAGAGACAGAGCGTGAGAAGGGGAGGGGCAGAGAGAGAGCGAGACACAGAATCCAAAGCAGGCTCCAGGCTCCTAGCTGTCAGCAGAGAGCCCGAGGTGGGGCTCGAACTCACAAACCGCGAGATCATGACCTGAGCCGAAGTTGGATGCTTAACTGACTGAGCCACCACCCAGGTGCCCCTAAATTCAGGAACATATAAAAAAGATAACATACTATTGCCAAGTAGAGTTTATTCCAGAAATATAAAAATCAATCAGTATAATTCACCATTTCAAAAGAATTTTTAAAAAATTATACAATCATCTCAAAAACATGAAATGAAAAATAAATGCATATGTGATTAGATACATTGATGGATAGATAGATCTGTATTAAAGCTCATATATTAAACATTAAAGGTAGACATTATTTAGTTCTTCTACAAGTATTCACTGTAATATTCCTTCAAATTTTCTGTAATTTTAGAGATGTTCACAATTAATTGTTGAGAAAGATCACTGCAAGCATTTGGGGATATAGTTTTTTTCTTCTTTAGAATTATTTTCTAAAAATAAATCCCCAGGAATGGGATGACTAAGTTAAAAGATATGAACAATAAATAAAACTTGTAAGTTAATAGAATTTCCCATAACAATTAGTCTTTAATTTTCACATGTACCTAGTGGACTGAAGATGTCAAACATGATTTCCTTATTTAATGGTTATAGAAACTGAATCTCTAAAAGGAGAGTAACTGACTGCCCAAGGTCCAATAAACAGTAGGTATCTGGGGCAGACCCAGAGCAAAAATCTTATGGACTTGGGAATTTTCTATAAAGTAGGGTAGCAAGGTGAGAGTATATCTTTTCTCTTTGCTTTAAAATTGCTATTGATTCCTTTCCATTTTTTATAGCATTTTTATGGCTAATTACAAGGTTTGGGGGGAATATGTCAAAAGAAGGGAGAAAAGAAATTCATTCAGTGACTTTGATATATATCATTGAATTGTAATAAAAATGAAATGTAAAAATAATAAAACTGTTTTTATTGAGTAATAAAGTACTATATTAATTGTTCTTTGAATTATATCATTGAATTCTAACTAAAATCATATGATGTTTTCACTGCAAGATATGAGGGAAAAGAAGCCTGAAAAAGTGGTATAATTTCCGAATAAATAGGCAGTCTGTAGGTTGCAGAATTAGGCTTTGAAATAGGATAGCTGAGACACCAAAGCACTTAATTTAACCCTATTTTTGTATCTCCTTACAGCCATAAAACAGAACTGATGGATTAAGAATATTCCAGACTTATTAGTGACACAATCTGAGTCTTGGTTTTAGCTTTTACCCAGTTTTCTCAGCTACCTGAATGATGAAGCTCAGCATTAGAACAAGGATCACATTGTCTTCTAGCTAAGTCTATTGGGTAGGTTAATGACAAATTTCCCCATTTTTAAAAATGTTTTATTTATTTTTGAGAGAGCACAAGTGGGAGGGGGCAGAGAGGGTAGGGGGACAGAGGATCTAAAGTGGGCTCTGTGCTTACAGCAGCAAGCCCAATGCAGGGCTTGAACCCACAAACCATTGAGATCATGACCTGAGCTGAAGTCAGACACTCAACCAACTGAGCCACCCGGGAGCTCCAATTTTTTCCATTTTTATCAATGAGTCTAGTGCCCTGAGAGTTTGTATAACTCACCCAAGGTAACTAAATGTGTCCCCATCCATGCAGGCATTTGAGCCCTGCTGGTTTCTATGATAAATGAGTTAAGGGCTCTATGCCTTTGACAAGTAAGCAACAGATATAAATGTTCAAACTGTTTGAGGAGACAATTACCATGGAGCTCTACCATGGTCTACCAGTATTTCTTTTATGTAAAAATATTCCCTCTCTCTCCTTTAATGATAGTGGGGTTTGTAACATTACTGTTCTGTGACATGCCATTTATTACAGTACCAGCTATTCAGAAGAGAGGGGTTTTTTTAGTGTTTTTTTTTTAATCTCTCTTTGAGTTCCAGATGGCTTCCATAATTGGTTTATTAACTTTGCAGATGTTGTAAGAAAATTATAGGATGTAAGCCAATAATGGATCACAGCAGCTAATGAAAGAAAGCTTTCAAATTTATTCTTTACTGTGAGAAAACAACTATATTACATACATCAATGCAGAAGTATAGATCTTGAGTCCAGAGTATTTGAAAACAAGTTGATCACTACGAAAGTGATTGGTAACATACTGATTTATTTAGGTCATTGAAAGAGACAGTGGAGTTGTGCATGGATGAAGAACAAAGTAGAAATCCTCTAACTTTGATAACATTAGTAAAATAGAAAATCCACTTACAAATGTAATCTACTTAAAAAAAAAAAAAAAGTAACTCAGGATGATGCAATTGAAGTCTATTCTTGCTCAGTCTAGAGGAAAGGACTAGGGAAGAGTTTGGGAAAATTCCCCAAGCAAAGAAAGAGATAATAAAAATCACTAAGTGCAAAAAGAGTTGTACTGATTCTGTGTGCTAAGAAACTTCTTAATTTGTTTGTACACCTGCTCTATCTCCTGATGACTTTAGTCATAGTCAGGTAGGTGGTAACACTAAAGTGTTCTATGCGTATGTGTTTCTTCACACCATCTGACTGTGGTCATTACTCCATGAAAGAAAAAACATGCTAGAGAAAAGAATTTTAGTAATTTGAATTATACAGCTAGTGGCATGTCCAAGAAGCAAAATTTATTTTTTCATGTCTCAGTTTTAAGACCCTCGTGTTGGAATTTAGTGCAGATCAGGCAGTGTGTAGTAATTCTTATCCCCACTCTCACTCCCTATGTCTTTCAATGGGTTTTAGAAAATAAAGATAAGAGTACCAAACAATAAAGTTGAAATTTTCTCATAATTCAAGCCCCAGAATGAAAATTGGTGACATTTTCTTGTTTATTCTTCAAACATTTACATGCATGTTTTGCAAAATTATTTCATACAGCAACTGACATTCAACCTCCTTTCTTGTTCAATGGCTAATGACTGGTTTTTTTCCTCTTGCAATTAATTATTCTTCTAAAATTTGATTTTTGTCAGCTACTGTTAGCCATCACTCTTATGTACTGGCAAATAGTTGACCAGTGACCTTTGATTGGAAATTAAGTTTTTTGAAGATTTTTATAATTTGTAACATTTATAAATATTTTTGTGTATTTGTAATTGCACATATAAGACAAATTCTTATATGGAGAACTGTTAGGTTAAAGCATATTAACAATTTTGGCTTGGTTTCTGAAACATTGATAAATGCCTAAGTTCTTTTCTATGGCCAAGAGTAGTAATTAGCAAGTACAACACACACCCACGTATATTTCAGAACTGGACAGACCAAAAGTGTCATTTGATCATATATTTCTGTGACTACTAGTAGCAATAATATTTTTCTTTGATCTTTCTTTTTTTGCACTTAGATCCCTTTGTTTAGGAAATACTATATATTTATCCTTCGTAAAGGGCAAAAATTGTGACTTGTACTATATACACATACATGGCTAACTCAGGATTCTTTTTTTTTTTTTTTTTTTCTTATTGAAAGAGACAGAGTGCATGAGCGGGGAGTAGGGTAGAGAGAGAGAGAGAGAGAGAATCTTAAGCAGGCTAAACACTTAGAACCAAGCCCCACGCAGGGCTTGATATCACAACCATGGGAACATGACCTGAGCAGAAATCAAGAGTTGGACGCTTAACCTGACTGCACCATCCAGGTGCCCCACGAGTCATTCTTAATCAATCATGATCCAGTTGGCATACTTCTGAATGGAAGGCTGAGCTAGATTCAGTTTTGACACAAACTATATAAATTGCTTTTCTCTATGCCTTATTTTTGCCAATAGGGAGAACAACGATGAAAAGAATGATCTGTACGCTTTGAATTTCATCAAGACACCATTGGAATAAGTGAGATCATAACCCAATATTATCATGATATCAGCTACCTGTGAAAGTAAATTTATACTTTCATGTTTCATTATGCTATTTAAGAGTGACATCAGGATATTTTGTTTTTTGTATTAAACTAAGACCATCACAGTCCTTAGCTATGTTATCTATAGCTCCCCTGTTAGTAAGAAGGACACTGGCTTTAGAAGTTATTAAACACGTATGTGCCAGTTAATACACTAAGGATTTTACATGTATCACTTCATTTAATCTTGACATGTTGGATGCTATAATCACCCTTATGTGTTAGGTGAGGAACTGAGGGTAGGAGCATTTTAAATAACTTGCCCAAGAAGACATAGGTAAAGATATTTAAGGTAGGAGTCAATTCTTGGAAGTCTAAATAAAACTACAATGTGGTCTCTGTGTTGTGAGTCTTGGAATAAAAGCATGATTTAAATTCATTGTACTATTAATGTCTCAAATGCACAGTAAAATTGGGGCACCTGGGTGGCTCAAGTTAAGAGTCTGACTTCAGCTCAGGTCATGATTTCATGGTTTGTGAGTTCAAGCCCCATGTCGGGCTCTGTGCTGACTGTTCAGAGCCTGGAGCCTGCTTCAGATTCTGTGTCTCCCTCTCTCTCTATCCTTCCCCTGTTTGTGCTCTGTCTCTCTCTGGAAAATAAATAAACACTAAAAAAAATTTTTAAAGATACATGGTAAAATTAATGGCAGGTTAATCCCTTTCTGACACCCAACAGAAGCCTAGGTCATCATTCTCCATTTTCAGTAACTGAGTTCTCAGAATATACAAAATAATATTAGCCTAGACCAATTATAATGAGCTGAGTAAATCAATGACTGAAAAAAATAAAATAACCAAAAATACGTCCTCTGAAAATATATTACAGTGATCAGATATCAACGAGATGATGGACTACCAAGTTACGGCCCCTCCTTCTTCAACAGAGACATGGAATTAAAAACAATGTATAGACCAGAATACCTCTGTGAGAACTCGAGAGATGAGTTGAGAAGCTACAGCACCCAGTCCATTGTAAAACCAAAAAGGGATCCAGTAAAAGAAGAAAAACATGAACCATGTTAACTGGTCTTTAGGGAAATGTCACTCTTCAAAGAAACATCAGGAAAAATCCAGGTGTGAGGAGAGAAAATAAAGTGTGTGTGTGTGTGTGTGTGTGTGTGTGTGCGCGCGCGCGCTGTGGGGTGGGGGCTGGGGTGAGTGATTTAATTAGAGAAAGTGATCAGACTGCCATTTAAACTAAGGCATGTATGAAGTACAAAAAGGAGGCAGCAAAGTACAAACAGAAATGATTCCATGTGAAATGGAGTACATGGCCTGGTGTATAGTGTGTCTACAATAAATAAATATTTTTTTCAACCAATAAACCAGGAAATGTTATTAGTGACTCACTTTGTGGCAGAAATATTGACACTCAGTAAAATCTTTGGAGATAAGAGTATGGGCCTTGAGAATTAAGCTGGGTCAAGTTTCTACCTGGTGGTCTGACTCTTTTTCAAGTAATATATCAATTCTCTGGTTTAGTTTGAATACGACTGCATAGGTTTTCAGTGATTGTACATATGGTCTTCCCTTCTGAACTCATTTGACTAGCAAAATCCTTGCTAAACCCTTGATATTTATGGTGTTTTTTTTTTAATATTAGTCATTTCCTTTGGTATCTGTCTTACCTCCTCTGCTAGGTCATGAACTCATCGATCTCCACAGTGCTAGCCCAGTGCCAGCGTTACTTACTCTTCCCTGTGTTGGAAACATCTTTAACAACTTTAATAACTGGAGTTTCTGGAATGAAGAGACTATGTCCAATTTGTTCATGGACTGATTATCTCAGCATCCATCACTTGATAGGTTTTCAGTTATAATCCATTAATAGCCTAATGCATATTCAAATTATAATCTCACTACAATCTTTTCAGACAAGGAGGAAAAGCTCAGAGAGGTCAAGTGATTCGTCCAAGCTCACACTATTAGCATGGATGACAGTCACAGAAATGAAAGAATGCTGAGTGACCCAACACTCTTGAATTGTACGTGCTATACTATCTCCTTTCAAACTAAAGTGAAGGGTGTTTGATCAGTAATAGCAAGAAATAACATTTAGTGTGTATTTACTATGCACCAGGCATTGTGCCAAACCATTCATGTCTTGTCTGAGTTCATTTTTACAATACTCCTATGAGAATAAGTGCTATTATTACTACTGTTTACAAGAAAGGAGTTCTTGAAAAACTTGACCAAGGACACATAGTTAGAAATGGTAGAACCAAGATTCACACTCAAGCCTATCTGACTCCCAGGTCCATACACCTTGCCATTATCTTATAAGTCTTTTTTTTTTTTTTTTTTTTAGTGAGCTTTTATTTCCTAGTTCTAGAGGTAGTGGGTGTAACTGCATTATGTTGTGATAGGAAGCACGGGGACTCTGAGTCTGTACCTCAAGATGGTGATTTCAAAGTGAGCTAAGCGTTGAAGACAGAGATGTTGCATGTGTCAATGGTAGCAACTTGGGATTGTTCTCATTAACTTTTAATTCTATATTTTTGTTTTTTACCATACTCTATGCTTCTTCTCTCGATATATCCCCTAATGTATTTCCCTCCAAAAATGGCTTCCAGAAATGCATTTCCTGTTTTTAATCAATCATCTTAAAGGTTCTCCCCTTACTCTGTATTGTTTTTGTGTTTGTCTTCATACAAAAATCATGGTTCCTTTTCTATCTGCTGTTTTTTATCTGTGGGTTTAAAAATGAGTCATCTAAATTTTAACTAGTAATTATTCTGTAATTAGACACTTGGATATTTGACTTTCTTGGCCCATGGGATATCCTAGTCAGAATTCAGAATCAGTTTGTATAATTTGCCTTTTACATTCTCATTTAATGTCCTTGAGTTATTAAAATATACAGTTATGTGATAACATTAGGAGACATTTTTCATAAGGAACCCAGTGTCCTTCAGCAATTAATATGGTGAAGTATTGTAGGAAAGAGGACTCTGATGAAGTTCATATTTACTTACTGATGAACTCTGGCCTTGGTAAATTGTATAAATCTGGACAAATTGCTTATTTCTGAACATCAGTTTTATAATCCATCATATTGTTTTGACTCATTTTTAAAAATTTTTAAAAATGTTTACTTATCCTTGAGAGAGAGAGAGAGAAAGGCAGATTGTGAGACGGGGAGGGGCAGAGAGAGAGGAAGTCACAGAATCCAAAGCAGGCTCCAGGTTCTGAGCTGTCAGCACAGAGTCCCATGCGGGGTTCGAACTCACAAGCTATGATATCATGACCTGAGCTGAAGTCAGAGGTTCAAGCGACTGAGCCATTCAGGTGCCCCGTGTTCTGACTCATTTTTAAAGTTTTTTTTTTTTTGTTAAAGTCAAATGAAAACTATTCTTGTCATAACACAATCTGTATCTGTGAGAGAATGTAGGATGATGATGCCTATTGTTCATGTTGAATATTTATTGAGTTCTTCCTGGGTGTCAGGCTGCATAAGATATTCTGTATGCAGTATCTCATTTGGCCTTCCATTTGAGACTTGGAGAAGTTTCGTTTCTCAAGTCACTACATTTAACTGAGAAAAGCAGATACAAATTTCTGCCTTAAGAGAGCACATTGTCCAAGTGAAGATGATAGCATATGCATTCTCATGTTCCTTGATCACTTGGGTTTATCATATCACATGAGAAATGGACAAATTCTTTCCTTCACTGAGTCTCAGTTTCTGTATCTTTAGAACAAAAGGTTATACTCTGAAGACCTGTTAAGCTAAAGCAATCTATGTAAATAAACCACCAAAATACTCTGTGCTTCTTCTTAGTTTCTGCCCCCAACTCAAATCATATTTATACCACCCTTAACTCTTGTTTTGCTTTGCTTGTCTTCTCTTTTGAATTTTTTTTTTTTAATTGTGGCTGTGAATGGCTGCTGAGACAGTTGCAAAGAAATCAAGCTGCTACTGTGGTAAGACATGGCCTGGAGGCTTTCAGCAGAGTTCCATCAGCATGCTCACCTAGCCCTTCCCCCCACCCCCCACCTGTGCTGGACAGCTGATGACCTGCCACCTTGCTTGTGAGCTCAAGATGAAGGAGTCGGGAAACCACTAAGGAAATCACATGGGGTCACTTGAAATTATTACTGACACCTGTTTAATGGTCATCAGGAAATGAATTGACCCACACATCTGGGGGCCAGAAGAAATGGATCTATGGGGTTGAGGCTTCATGCAACATACTATAACCAGACGTTTCACAGTTAATTTTTTGAACCACTTGAAAAGAATTTTAGGGGGTATTAGAACTAGAATGGAAATGTCTTCTTATACGATATTTCTGCAAAAAATATATGCCAAAAAATAGTTTAAGTACCTCATGCCACTCTAAATTTTCTAATAATGCCCTTCTATTGTCACATAATTCATCCATATGCATTAAACATGCATATATATGTAAAATAATATATGTATGCATGTGTGTATAAATATATAGGCAGCATGTGTGTATGTATATAGATGCGTGTATACATACATAGGTAGTGTGTGCACATGTATATAGATGTGCGTGTGTACATACATATGCAATATGTGTGTATGTGTGTGTATATATATATACATTTATAGGCACTGTGTGTGTGTGTGTGTGTGCTGTCCATTATGTATTAGGCTTCCTGCCAGTTCTGAAAATATAAAAACTATGATTAAAAGATGATCTTTTCCCCCCAAAAAGCTCTACATGATTTTTAGATATACTGGTTTATAGGATTTTAATATTATCCATTTAATGGAATTGTTGACCTGGATATGTAGAATGCCAGGAAATCTATAAATTTCAGGACTGCGTATAGAGAAAAAAATGAGAGTATAGTCTTGAGCTATGTTTTCGGTAAATATTTTGGGTTTTGGAATCCAATCCCAAAATGCATGTTGGGGAAGGGGTTCCCCCACACCACCAAGTAATTCTTTGTACACCAACTGGGTGTTCTATAATTCAGCTTGATCCTGACACTATTTACCTGAAGATATATTCTGCAGAGGCCGCTTTTAGGCAAAAATCTTGAGCAATGGAAACCTGAGTTTCCATTGAGTAAGATAAAAGGGCCCACGGTGACTTTTGGGCTGAGTACAAAGGTTCATTAAGCAACCACCTCAAAATAACCATAAGCCCTAGCTGACCACTAGGCTACAACTTACAACCAAGCACAGGTACCAGAAAAGGAAAATTCCATACCTTCTCATACCTTTTCAACTTCCCCATCTTAATTATAGCCCCCCCACCACTGCCTCCTCACCGACAATCTCTCCTTTGCTATCCTGCACATTACTTCCTTACAATGTATTCAATAAACTTCAATCTCCTTTGTTCTTTCATTGCTTGCACCACCAGCCTCTATCCTATCTGGTCACCCCACAGATTCCACAGGTTATGGTTCGGGCTACAAGCATCCCCCCACCTGCCAAACACACACTTCAGATTGTAATCACAAGACCAGGTTGTTTCCAGTGAATCTGGCCAATTGGCTATAGATCAGAGGTTTCCATGATCCTCTTCTTGGGTTTAATTAATTTGCTAGAGCGGCTCATGGAACTCAAAAAGCATTAAAAAATATTTTTTATGTTTATATATTTTTGAGACAGAGAGAAGCAGAGCATGAGTAGCGGAGGGGCAGAGAGAGAGGGAAACACAGGATCGGAAGCAGGCTCCAGGTTCTGAGCTGTCAGCACAGAGCCCCATGCGGGGCTCGAACCCATGAATGGTGAGATCATGACTTGAGCCTAGGACGGAAGTTTAACCGACTGAGCCACCCAGGTGCCCTCAAAAAACATTTTATTTACTAGATTACCAATATAGTATAAAAGGACTTAACTCAGGAACAGCCAGATGGAAGAGATGCCTAGGGCAAGGTATGGGGATGGGGCAGGGAGCTTTCATGCTCCCCCCAAGGATTCCATTCTCCCCGTTTCTCAGTGTGTTTACCAACTCAGAAACTCTAAGAACTGGATCCTTTTGTTTTTTGATGGAGGCTTCATTACCTAAGCATGATTGATTAACTTATTGGCCATTGTCAATGGATTCAACCTCCAGCCCCTCTCCCTTCCGCAAGGTCAAAGGATGGAAGTGTAAATTCCAAGTCACTAATCACAGGGTGATTTCCCCTGGCAACCAGCCTTCACCCTTAGAAGACCTTGAGGCATTCCCAAAGTCATTTCGTTAACATAACAAAAGGCACTTTACCACTCCTATCACTTATGGAAATTCCTGGGACTTTAGGAGCTTTGTACCATAAAAGGAACAAAGGCCAAACATATATTTCTTATTATAAATCACAGTATCATCAGAATCAATATGTTTTGAACTATTTAATAAGTGACTGGTTTGGAAAGAAAAATGAATAATGTTCATATCTATAGGTTGAATTGTGGAAGAGAAGGAAAGAGATTACCGCTTACTTTGTATTTTAATAGACCTTGTTAAATAAACTTTAGTGTTTCAGGATAAATTATAAGTAGAGAAGATAATTGCACATATAGTCTGTTTCCTGTAGAGCATAGACATGGCTTGCAACATCTTCAATGAATCTATTTATTTTGTTATTCAAATAGGACATAGACTCCCAATGTTGATTTTGCTTTGATTTTGAAGAAACTGACTTCTTTTTAGTGAAGGATTATCTTTTGAATGGCAAATAACTAATTGGCTGACAAAAGATGAACTCTGGCCTCACTCAAGAAATCTACAAGAATTTGAAATTGTTCAAATTCCTTCACACTTCCTTGAAGGCTGTAATGGTTAATTTCATGTGCTAACTTCACTAGCCTAAGGGGATGCCCAGATAGATAGTAAAATTTCTAGGTCTGTCTTTGAGGATGTCTCAGCAAGAGATTAGCATTTGAATCAAAGTAAAGAAGGCCCTTGCCAATGTCAGTGGGCATCTTCCAATCTATTGAAGGCCTGAATACAACAAAAAGTTGGAGGAAGAGCAAAGTCTCTCTTAGCTAAAACTGAGACATTCATCTTCTCCTGCCCTCCCTCCAACGTGGGCACTCTTGGTTGTCACACTTATGGACTCAGACAGTGGTTTTACCTTCATATCCTGTGGTAGAGCCCCTCCCTAAGGAATGTGATGTAAACTTCAAGACAAGGGGAGGCAACCTGGCTATGTGCCTGTGCACAACAGTCCTCAGGACTCTGTAACATAGACCGCCCATTGAGACTGTATGTTACCCTATATGGGAGACAAAGGATCAAAAATTGTACCCCACCCCCACCTCTACTGTGCTTGGCTCTCTGCCTTTTGGGTCTTAGGGCGCTAAGCCCATGCTGGCATGAATAAGGCTGCTTCCTGCAGAGAACAGCCTCAATGTCCAGACTCTCTGTGTGTGACACACTGCTACACCTCCATTCTCAGGCTTTTGGACAGAGGTATGCTACTAGCTTCCCTGGTTCTCTAGGTTACAGACGGCAGATTGTAGGATTTCTGAGTCTCCATAATCAGATGAACCAATTCCTAAAACAAACCTCTTTATTATCTATCTATCTATCTATCTATCTATCTATCCTCTATCTCCTATTGGTTTGTTTTTCTGGAGAATTC
This sequence comes from Panthera tigris, assembly GCF_018350195.1. Classification (NCBI taxonomy): domain Eukaryota; kingdom Metazoa; phylum Chordata; class Mammalia; order Carnivora; family Felidae; genus Panthera; species Panthera tigris. The sequence continues at coordinate 64,739,103 of NC_056670.1, read as the reverse complement.
TGAGTAATACAAGCATATAGTAACAAATAAACAGAATCACCAAAAGCCCTCTCTCACCCAGAACACTCAGTATTTATTATACCAGTTGCTCCAACATTTCTACTGATTGAGATCTTTTTTTTTAAGTTTATTTATTTACTTTGAGAAAGAAAGGGCGAGAGAATTCCAAGTAGGCTCCACGCTGTCAGCACAGAGCCTGAAGTGGGGCTTCAACTCACCAACTATGAGATCCTGACCTGAGCCGAAATCAAGAGCCTTATGCTTACCTGACAGAGCCAACCAGGCGCCCAAGATTTTTTTTCTCTTTCAAGTGTCTTGGAAATAAATTATACAGTTTTGCAATTATCTTACTAATGACCAACTTCCTCTGCCCTTCTTCACGATAATAAAGAGTCCAACAAGATTTGGTCACTCCAATACATCCCAGGAAGAGCTTTAGCTAATGAAGGAGACTGCATCATAAGAGAAAATGTCTCCATTCCTGTTCACTATAATTGGATTCATCTACTCCCAGAGACATTTTCATGTACTCTTAAGCCTAATATGGCATTTGCCATAATGCTATAGAATGAGGAGTAAGTGGAGCTAATAGTCAAAAATAAAATAAAAATAAAGCTCAATTGCATATTTAAGTGGATCCTCATGACCCAGAAAGATGGATGCATTTTTAAAAGGCCATAGTTAAAAGTTGTGTGTCCATAAAGAGTAAGGTGGGTTAAAAAATGCTAATAACATACTACACCCCTGCTTTTCAGCTTGGGAACTGAGGCTGCCTCTCCAAGTCACTGAAGTTATCCATTTCTTTCTTAGAGCAGGGTCCCAGTTACAGGATTCAGTTACTAATTTGACAAGGGAGCAGTGATAATGAAAAGTGGCTTTCTTAAGAGGAGAGCAGAGTGGTTTAAAAGCAAGAGCTTTGAGATAAGGCAGATTTGGGGATGAATCCTGGTTATAGAAATAAGTAGCAGGGTGACCATGACCTTGTTACTTAATACTCTGAAGCTCAATTTGTTCATTCTTGTAATAAGTCTAATAATTCTTCTTTGATAGGATTTCTGTGAAGAGTTAGTGGTAGAAATTCTGCATAAAGGGCTAAACAGTACCTGATACCTAATAGCAATTGGCAAATACAAGCTCCCCTTTCAGACTGGTGTTGAGGCCCTTAGGCTATCCTCTTTCTTCCATTATATTTCTAGGATTGCCTGAGTCCAGCCAACCTGCAAATTTAATTATTTCTCTGTTGTGTATAACTCCGAGGTACTCACATCACTTTTGAAAGAAGCCTATGTTTACACTGTCTACCAGGACAGTATTTCTTCACTCTTGTTCATTCGACACTTCCTTTGAGTTCAGTGGAGAAAAGTTTACTCAGTCAGTGGTTTAAACTTTTTCCCCCAAGAAACTATTCAAACATGTTTTGTGTGTGCAGGTAAACAGGGCAGTATTTCTATATTTCCCCCAGCTCTCTAGCTTTCTATTCTTATTCTTCTATTAGGGAAAATGCTGCAGGCCCCCTGTTTACTTGTTCTTTGTTTGGGTTTAATGCAAGCCTATATCTGTGATCTTTCCTATAACCACAACAGCCCTGAACAGTTTTCTGAAGACTTTGTTGCCTGATTTCAATCTATGCTGAATTCAGAAACCAGAAGCTCCCTCACCTCACCTTGGGTGGGAAATGTGTTTCTCATCTGCTCATTAGAACACAGACTTCTCTCTGTGAATCACAATGGATGGAAGGAAAATGTCTGAAGGTTTGATGAGGAAAAAACAATGGAATAAAGAGTCAGGGATGACTCCTGAGGAAAGAACGACACCTTGGGAAAAGGAAGATAAAGGGAGAAGGGAAAGAGAAGACCATAAATATGAAGGTGCTAAAAAGTTAAGAGGTATTTCTGCTGTCCAGTCTGACATATAAGGAGCTTAGAAGCTGTCACTCCTGTTGTTACAGGAAAAAAAAAAAATCTGAACAAATTAAATGTTAACAACTCTTCTTAGATTCTTAGATTCGTCAGAAAATTGAGGTCACAAGGCAAAATACTGCCCTGAAAATTGGAGACACAGATAGTCAGGTAGAGAGAATCACAGCTTACTAGAGCAGAATTCTAGGACCAGAAGCCCACCACTTGAGCCAATAATGGTGTACAAATAGGGACAAACTTGAGAGTTAAAAACTTTAGGCTTAGGGGGACTTCACACTTTCCTGAGATTTACCTGCAAGAGTCCCATCAGATTCTCAGGGTGAAAATAAAGATAAATAAATAAATAAATAAATAAATAAACTTTCCTCTGCTGCAGGCCTAGGGAGGGGAAAATTAGCCATTTTGAGATATGCCCAGTGTGTTCTGTTTGTCTTAACAAGTGTATGCCTTAAGGGAAAATATTTCACTAGATCCTGACTGCCTTGTGTTTTACCAAAGACTAACTGACCTCAGGGAAGGAAAATGCCCAAACTCCAGCCCCCTCTAGTCTTCCTGTCACATTTAAGTGTGTGCAGGTATGGGTGGTAGCTGAGAAGCACTTGTGGGTGAGAACCAGGGTTACAGGCTCCCAGAATGACTGAGACCTAATCATAGGACTATAGAATGCTTCCCTTCCTCCCACATCTTACCACCATATCAACAGTCCTCATATATTTGGGAATTCCAACAGAAAGAACTACACATTTCAGAAAAAGTTTAAGAATTCTCTAGAGAAACACAAAGACACAAGGGAGACAAAGACAAGAGCAACAGAGAAACTTCAGCCTCTGAAATCCACGCCTGTGGTGAACAGGAAACATGGGTTGACTCTTAGATAAATATAAGATGTCACAGTAAAGGCCTATTTATGTCAGGCCTTTTTACCCAGTACAGCATGCACAGCTTCCAACCAAAACTTATAAGACATACTCAAAGACAAACAATACCATATGAAGAGACAGAACAAGCATCAGATTCAGACATAGTTATGGCAGAGATTTTGGAATTATGGATCAGGAATTTAAATAACTGTCATTAAAAATCTGGAAAAAGCAGACAAACAAAAACAGATGGACAATGTAATCAGAGAGATAGAGGAAACTCTAAGGAAGAATCAAAATGAAATACTATAAATGAAAGCACCCTAACAAAACTGATAATGCCTTTGATGGATTCATCAATAGACTAGACGCCAAGGAAAGAGCCAGTGAGCTTAAAGATATGTCAGTAGAAACTTCCAAAACTGAAATGAAAACAGAAAACAAAAATGAGAAAGATGGGACTCTGAGATAATTACAACAGGTGTAATGTATGTGCAATGGGAATACCAGAAGAAAAAGAAAGAACAGAGGGGGATGGAGAAAAGTAACTAACCCAGCAGTGTATGAAGCACGGTAGAGAATTGTGATTAGAAGTCCTAACACTGAAGCCAGAGAAACAGGTCGACATCTCAGTACTGCCACTTCTTCTTGACATATTGTCTTTTGTCAGTTTCCTTAACTCTGAGGAATCTTTTTTTCTTCATATATAAAATTGGGAAAAATAATAGCTACTAAACTATAGGCTTACATTGAGAGATAAAGGAGATACTACTACATGTAATAACTTGGCATAATATTTGAAATCTAGAAAATGCTTAATAGAATTCAGCTAATATCAATGTTTTGAGGATGTATCCTAACATAGATATTAGGTGAAGACCTATTTATACATTCATATATTTGATCCAGATGTTATAGGTTTATTACACCCATAATATAGATAAGAGACTTAATATGCAGAGAATTGAACTTAGCCAAGTGTGTGTGTGTGTATGTGTGTATATGTATACACACACACACACACACACACACACACACATATATATATATGCAGAAATGGTAATATATATATATATATATATATTACCATTTCTGCAGTCCCAGAAGGAGGGTTTTTTTCTTTCATTTTTATTATTAAGATGATTCCCTCTCCCTCTCTCTATCCCTTTCTCTCTCCATCCTTTCCCCTGTCTCTTTCTAATTTCTAAAAAGTCCATTAATCTATTAGCTGGTGTTAAAGAGTTTCCACTATTTGTTTTCTCTAATATTAAGAACTGTTAACTAGCTTGGAAGTTTTATGAAACCTCCTTGGAAAACCATTTCAGTATCTATTTACTTCTTAAGTTCTTCTTGTCTCTGGCTTCAATTTACCTTTGTTCCACAACTCTATTGCTTCTAAATAATTTTCTTTTAATTTGTATCTATTTTATAGTAATTTGTTTCATTACAGTGTTTGTCTTCTTGCCTTCTCCTGTCTTCCCAAGGTTGGAGGTTAATGCTGTACCTTCCTCCTGAAGGCTTCTGCTATGCAGGTCTGTGTCATCATAGAACTTTTTCCAAAGGTTTGGGACAGACCACTCTGTCCGCCTCAGAACAACAGGTTGAACTATACGAGATAGTTAGGTGGTTATCCTGGCTTATGCTGCCACAGCAGTAGGAAATTTTATTTATTTGTTTGTTTGTTTGTTTGTTTTAAATTTACATCAAAGTTAGTTGGCATATAGTGCAACAATGATCTCAGGAGTAGAATCCAATGATTCATCTCCTATATATAACACTCAGTGCTCATACCAACAGATGTCTTCCTTATTGCCCCTTGCCCATTTAGCCCACACCCTCCCCCACCCACAACCCCTCTAGCAACCTTCAGTTTATTTGCTATATTTAAGGGTCTCTTATGTTTTTCCACCTTCCTACTTTTGTATTGCTTTTGCTTCCATTCCCATATGTTCATCTGTTTTGTATATTAAATACCTCATATGAGTGAAGTTATATGATATTTGTCTTTCTCGGACTGGCAAATTTCACTTAGCATAATATAGTCTAATTCCATCCACATTGTTGCAAATGTCAAGATTTCATTCTTTTTCATTGCCTAGTAATACCCTATTTTATATATATATATATATATATATGTATATATATATATATATATATACACATATATATATACCATATCTTCTTTATCCACTCATCCGTCAATGCACATTTGACCTCTTTCCATACTTTGGCTATTTTTGATAGCATTGCTATAAACATTGCATGCATGTGCCCTTTCAAAACAGCACAACTGTATCCTTTGGATAAATACCTAGTAGTGCAATTGCTGGATCGTATGGTCAGTTATATTCTTAATTTTTGAGAAGGCTCCATACTATTTTCCAGAATGGGTGCACCAGTATGCACTCTCACCGGCAATGCAAAAAGGTTTGTCTTTCTCCACACCCTCACCAATATCTGTCATTGTTTGAGTTGTTATTTTTCACCATTCTGACTGGTGTGAGGTTGTATCTCATTGTGGTTTTGATTTCTATTTCCCTGATGATGAGTGTTGTTGAGCATCTTTTCATGTGTCTGTTAGCCATCTGGATGTCTTCTTTGGAAAAGTGTCTATTCACATCTTTTGCCCATTTCTCCACTGGATTGTTTGTTTTTTGTGTGTTGATTTTGAGAAGATCTTTATAGATTTTGGATACTCACCTTTTATCTGATATGTCATTTGCAAATATCTTCTCTCATTCTGTCAATTGCCTTGTAGTTTTGGTGTTTGCTTCCTTTGCTATGAGAAGCTTTTTATCTTGATGAGGTTCCAATAGTTTATTTTTTGCTTTTGTTTCCCTTGCCTCTGGAGACATGTTGCGTCAGAGGTTGCCGCGGCCAGGGTCCAAGAGGTTTTTGCCCGCTTTCTCCTCGAGGATTTTAATGGCTTCCTTTCTTACATTTAGGTCTTCCATGCATTTTGAGTTTATTTTTGTGTATGGTGTAAAAAAGTGGTCCAGGTTAATTCTTCTGCATGTTGCTGTCCAATTCTCCCAACACCATTTGCTGAAGAGACTGTCTTTATTCAATTGGATATTCTTTCCTGCTTTGTTCAGGATTAGTTGGCCATAAGTTTGTGGGTCCATTTCTGGGTTCTCTATCTGTTCCATTGATCTAAGTATCTGTTTACAGTGCCAATACCATCCTGTCTTGATGATTACCACTTTTTAACACATCCTAAAGTCCGGGAGTGTGATGTCTCCAGCTTAGGTTTTCTTTTTCAGGACTACTTTGGTTATTCAGGGTCTTTTCTGATTCCATACAAATTTTAGGATTGTTTGTTCTAACTCTATAAAGAATGATGGTGTTATTTTTATAGGGATTGCATTGAATATGTAGATTTCTTTGGGTAGGATTGACATTTTAACAATATTTGTTCTTCCTATCGAGGAGCATGGAATATTTGTTCATTTTTTTGTGTGTTTTCTTCAATTTCTTTCATAAGCTTTCTATAGTGTTTAGTGTATAGATTTTTCACCTCTTTGGTTTGGTTTATTCCTAGGTATTTTATGTGTTTTGGTGGAATTATAAATAAGACAGATTCCTTGATTTCTCTTTCTGTTGTTTCATTATAGGTGTATAGCAATGCAACCGATTTCTGTGCATTGATTTTATGTATTGCGACTTTCTGAATTCATGGATTAATTCTAGTAGTTCTTTGGTGGAATCTCTTGGGTTTGCCATATAGATGATCATGTCATCTGCAGAGTGAAGGTTTGACTTCCGTGCTAATTTGGATGTCTTTTATTCCTTTGTGTTGTCTGATTGCTGAGACTAGTACTTCCAATACTATGTTGAATAACAGTGGTGAGAGTGGACATCCCTGTAGTGCTCCTGACCTTAGGGGCAAAGCTCTCAGTTTTTCCCCACTGAGGATGATATTAGCAGTGGGTCTTTCATATAAGGCTTTTGTGATCTTGAGGTATGATCCTTCTATCCCTACTTTCTTGAGGGTTTTTATCAAGAAAGTATGCCGTTTTATCGAGAAAGGATTTTGTCACATGCTTTCTCTGCCTCTATTGACAAGATCATGTGGTTGTTGTCCTTTCTTTTATTGATGTGATGAATCACATTGATTGATTTGTGGATATTGAACCAGCCCTGCATCCCAGGTATAAATCCCACTTGGTCGTGGTGAATAATTGTTTTAATGTATTGCTGGATCCAGTTGGCTAATATCTTATTGAGGATTTTTACATCCAGGGAAATTGGATGTTCATCAGGGAAATTGGTCTGTAGTTCTCCTTTTTAGTGGAGTCTTTGTCTGGTTTTGGAATCAAGGTAATGCTGGCCTCATAGAATGAGTTTGGGAGTTTTCCTTCCATTTCTATTTTTTGGAACAGCTTCAAAATATACCTATTATCTCTTCCTTAGAATTCCCCTGGAAAGTTGTCCAGCCCTGAACTCTTGTTTTTTGGGAGATTTTTATTACTAATTAAATTTCTTTACTGGTTATGGGTCTGTTCAAATTTTCTATTTCTTTCCGTTTCAGCTTTGGTAGTTTATATGTTTCTAGGAATTTTTCCACTTCTTCCAGATTGCCCAATTTATTGGCATTTAATTGCTCATACTCTTCTCTCATTATTGTTTGTATTTCTGCAGTGTTGGCTGTGATCTCTCCTCTTTCATTCTTGACTTTATTTATTTGGGTCCTTTCCTTTTTCTTTTTATCAAATTGGTTAAGGGTTTATCAATTTTGTTAATTCTTTCAAAGAACTAGCTCCTGGTTTCATTCATCTGTTCTACTTTTGTTGTTGTTGGTTGGTTGGTTATTTGGTTTCGATAACATTGATTTCTGGTCTAATCTTTATTATTTCCCATCTTCTGCTGGTTTGGGGTTTTATTTGCTGTTCTTTTTCCAGCTCTTATAAGCGTAAGGTTAGGTTGTGTATCTGAGACATTTCTTCCTTTTTTAGGAAGGCCTGGATTGCTATATACTTCCCCTATATTACTGCCTTTGTGGCGCCCCATAGGTTTTGGGCTGTGATGTTATCATTTTCATTGGCTTCCATGTAATCTCATGGCTTGGGCCCACTGCGACCCTCTGGGGGAAGGTCTCACTGAGCAATGCCTGGGTGCCAGGCTTGCCCCTGGGAATGCTCACGTGACTCTGCTGCTGCAGAGGACCAGATTGTGCATCTGTGTGCCAGCCTGCCCCAGAAAAATTGTGCATGATCGTGTAGCAGCAGTGGTTCAGGGAACTACGGCAAATCACAACACACAACTATTGCCAGGCTTCACCTAGCATCCTTGTTCTAACACCAGCAAATGTTGCTGTTCTCTATGGGCCACTGGGACTTTTTCCTGGGAGGAGGCCACAAGGTCTTTACCAAATATCCTCCCACCAGGGGAACCCAGCTCTCCCTGTGTGGCCCAATGCCCCTTCGACTTCACTTCTGCCTCTGGGGATTCACCTTTCCCACCAGAGTACCACCAGGTATCCAGCTGTGGAATTTCTGACTCTGCACTCCCCTGTTTATAGAGTGTGAATGGTATTAAAATCCTAGTCTTTCTCCCTTTCTTGTTCAGACCTTTGTGGATGCTTTCAGTCTTTCTCTTTCTCTCCAGCTGTGTTCAGGGGGAGTGCTTTTTCTGTACTCTCCCCTCTGTCTCTGCCCTCTCTCTGCAAACCAAAACATCTCCCTACCCTCCATGGCTTCTCTCTCCTCCAATTCACCTCTCCAGGCTGTGCACATGCCAAGTTCTGTGGCTCAAGTTATGCATATTATTGTGTTAATCATAAGATAAATTTTCTAGGTGTGCAAAATGGTTTGTTGCTAATTTAGCTGCATTTCAGGGATGAGAGAAACAGAGAACTTCTGTGCTGCTCCGCCATCTTTGTCCCTCCCCCTCTCGATCGCCAGTAGGAATATTTTACCTGCATATAAGAGATTCCTTCACTTACTAAATAAGGTCTGCTGCTGCTCTCCACTTTGGAGGAAGACATTATATGGGGAAACTATATTTGAGAACAGAAAGATGGATCAAATTATCTTTGTAAAAATTTTCATTCTAGATTGCATTAAATAAGCTTTTCAAAATATTTTATTAAAATATGATGTTTTAAAAAATATGTCATGTAATTCCTACTCCTGTTTCTATCTCATTTCTATCTTTCTTATAAGAACCTTCTTTATGTGGACATTTGTTGTCCCTGTTCTCCAAGTCGCCCATGGGTGGGTGTGAATGAAAATATTAACACCGATATGGAAGTCACTTTTTTTTTAATTTTAATTTTATTTTTTTATTTTTTAAAATTTACGTCCAAATTAGCATGTAGTGCAACAATGATTTCAGGAGTAGATTCCTTAGTGCCCCTTACCCATTTAGCCCATCCCCCCTCCCACAACCCCTCTAGTAACCCTCAGTTTGTTCTCCATATTTATGAGTCTCTTCTGTTTTGTCCCCTTCCCTGTTTTTATAATATTTTTGTTTCCCTTCCCTTATGTTCATTTGTTTTGTCTCTTAAAGTCCTCATATGAGTGAAGTCATATGATTTTTGTCTTTCTCTAATTTCACTTAGCATAATACCCTCTAGTTCCATCCACATAGTTGCAAATGGCAAGATTTCATTCTTTTTGATTGCCGAGTAATACTCCATTGTGTGTATATATATATATATATATATATATATATATCTCACATATATGTGATATGTGTGATATATATATATATATATATATGTGAGATATACATATACATATATATATATATATATATATATATATATATCACATCGTCTTCATCCATTCATCCATTGATGGACACTTGGGCTCTTTCCATACTTTGGCTATTATGGATAGTGCTGCTATAAACATTGCAGTACATGTGTCCCTTTGAAACAGCACACCAGTATCCCATGGATAAATGCCTAATAGTGCAATTGCTGGGTCATAGGTTGGTTCTAGTTTTCGTTTTTTGAGGAACCTCCATACTGTCTTCCAGAGTGTCTGCACCAGCTTGCATTCCCATGGAAGTAACTTTGAGAAGTTGTTTTGTCATAAAGGCATATGTAAGAGTTCATCTGAATTGTAAAGACATAAAAGCTCATAAAATTATGCTATGATTTCTTCTCATTTTTAAAATATTGGAATATTTTCAGCTGAATAGATTAATACCAGTATAAGGGTCTTGAAAGACCACAGAGGTGCACAACCCTTAAGGGAAATGACAAAGTTGTTGTGAGTGAATCTTCAGGAGCAAGTGAGTTAATAAGATATAAAGGTAACTCTTAATTTCACTTAAAGTTAGATTTTTGATGGTGGATTGTTTAAAACTGGAGGTCATTGTTTACGTTGAAAACTTCCATAAAAAGTTTAGAGTTAGTAAATTCATATTAATCCATTTAATGTGTAATAGAAAAGTTATTTCTTTTCACCAGTTTTGCGTTTGCACATTTATCTGCTTTTGAGGCCAATCCAATAAAACCTCTGGTTTGACATTACCTTCCTGTGTCCTGCAGTATCTGTTTTAGTTGGATTAGACCCTGATTGTTGCTACAGTTTCCTGAGGGCATTGATATATATGCCGTTGCAGAATGATTTCCTTCATAAGACTTCTTTTCCTTTGTCCCTTTTGAGACTGGTATCCTTTCCACTGTGAAATGACCTGGGTTTGCAAGCAGGAAGATAACTATGGTATCTGATTATATCACCACCTGATAACACCTGCTATGCTTAAATAACTTTCCAATTATGTGACCCTATTCAATATTTTGATGAGGGACCTGAATGACATTTTCTCAGTTATCTTATCCATTTCCAAGTAGAAGTTCTAATCTTTGAATGAATAGCAAAATGAATCTTTTCGTAACGCAAACACTAAAGCCCCTAATTTTGAAAAAGAAGATACGGGGCTTTAGAAAGGACAAAAACTCCCAACTTCTAATTATATGTGATAAATCATTAAAAAGGAAGCCATTATGTGTGTGCATGTGTGTTTATAATCTCCCAGGCTTTAGTGAATTTGCATCCATAAATTTCTCATTTATAAAATGAAGGTTTGAAGACCCTTCTCATAAGGAGAATGAAATGGAACAATGAAATAGCTTAATGCACCCATATCTTTGATTCACTTTGTTCCATTCTATCTTGTCTAGTTCAACACCCTTGAGCACACAGTGCACATTTGAGAAGCAGCATAGCATAGGGTTTCATCATGTAGACTCTTGAGACAGGTAATCTGTGTGTAAATTCCAAATCTGCCTCCAAGTGCCCTCTGTGTCTTATTGACTTTAAATGTAAAACATGACTCAAGATAGTATTTGCTTAGAGAATTGTTAAGGTTAAATGAGATAAGATTATATGAAAGTCTTATTTAAACATAAGTGTCAGTTATTGTTAATATTCTGCCATCTAATAATTAATATCATTACCATATTTGGTGGCCATCTATTAATTTGCCTGCACAACCCCTCTCCTCCTTCTTTGGTAATAATTGTTTTAATTTAATTGGGAAACCCCTTCTCATTAATGTGATTTCTGAAATTTTTACTCATGGTGTTCTATCCTGTCCAAGCCAAAGAGTAAGCATGAAACCTAAGGCAGGTAGATCTTCTCTCCATGTAATTAAAAACAACAACAACAACAACAAAAAAAACAAAGGAACACCACATTTTTATTGATATGCTGTTCATATGCAAATCTTTGGACTGACGATTTTTTATACCATATAAACCCATGGAAACACCTGAAAATAAAGATAAAAAAAGTCTTTCCTGTATCATAGAAACCTGCTTCTGCCCCTTCCTAGTCACTACCCCTCAAGTAACTAGCATTCTAATTTCTATTCTGATGGAATAGTTTTGTATATGATAATACACAGTAATGAAAAAAATACTTCATACAATATGGATGAACCTCAGAAATATTGCTGCCAAGAATAACATAAAAGAGTATATATTTTATGATCACACATATAGAAATTTGTAATCTGTTTTATATAACTAAGAGCCCTGATTGATACAGTCTGTTCACAAAGCCTGCTGTGTATTCCTTTGTCCTTCTACTCAAATTGTACTCAACAGTGCAAATGCAATGTAAATCATATCTCATTTAAAAAATTTCTACAATCTCTTGACATTTGCAAACTAATCACACTATTTTTTCCTAATTTATTGTCTTTTTATTAAAAAAATAATGTTTCTTCATTTTTGAGAGAGAGAGAGAGAGGCAGAGAGTGGGCAGAAAAGGGGCAGAGAGAGAGGATACACAATCCAAAGTAGGCTTCAGACTCTGAGCTGTCCGCACAGAGCCCAACGCAGGGATCAAACTCACAAACCATGAGATCGTGACCTGAGCCAAAGGTGGATGCTTAACTAATTGCGCCAACCAGGTTGCCCCTATTTATTGTTATTTTATATTTAATTATTATTGGGCATTGTTTCTACACCCAGAGTCTGAGAGCCAGGAAGAAGGTAGGACGCTTAGAAATTATACAAGAGATAAGATCCTGGGTAGGTAGGTACTCATATTCTATTTGAACCCTACCAGTGACTGGGAGTTCACTTCTTCAAGAGGCAGGGTATTCAATGGTTGGGTAATTCTAACCATAAATAAGAAATATTTTAAATAAAGATAAATAGCGTTATTATAATTCATATCTGTTGACCCTAGTTAAGTTCTCTGAGACATTCCAATCCCTACACCCTTTTTCCTTCGAATAAATCTGCAGATATTTGGAAAGTGTTATTATGTCTAAATGGAATCTTCACTTTGAATTATTGCTCCATTAATTATTGCTTAGAGGAGATGGCCCCTATCCTCCTGTCAGCCTGCATATAGACTCTGGATTACATTACATTTACCTTGTCAATGGCTTTCAACTGACAGAACAAATCATGTCACTCAAGATGTGTTCAGGTAATTGTAGGTTAGACTAGAACTCTAACTTGATGTCCATACTATGTTAACATTGTACTTGCTAGGAAATAAAATATAGTAATATGTTGCAGTAAAAGATACTGTTGCTAAAATGTGAGTGAAGATAACTTTCTATTAAGACATTTTAAATGAACTTCAAATAGAATCCTTTAATCATTGAAAATGAGACTGTGGAACAAGAATAATGGTCTTCTTGACCAAAGGTCTTATGGGTTGGATGTATTTTATTTTAATTATATATTAAAAATTAGTTTATGAACTAAGTATGTTTAGTAGAGATTATTTATTTCCCAAAGGGTATGCCATGGTATTCTCCATATTAATTAATGCTATATATTTGTAAATAAAAATTTCACTTACATATAACTTTCAGGAATATATCAACCTTCATTATGTGAAGTAAAATTATCCAATACTCATTGTTAATATTTAAAATGAAAGCCAGTGTTTCAATATGATGAAATAATGCATCAACTATTAAAGAGACAAAATTTGATCCAACAAAATCAAATAAAATGCAACATATATTGTGTGTTTGTGTACATATGTGTTTGGAATTTAAGAAAGGTCAATACAAACCACATTAGTAGAAACACAAGAAGATAAAATAGTTAAGGAAAAAAGGAACACAGATTTAAGAGACATGGAATGATATCATGTAGTCCAACAAAGGAGTAATTGAAATCTTACAAGAAGGAGATGGTGGGGAAGATTAATTATTTGAAGCAATTATGGCTGAGAAGCTTCCATTAAAGAGACACTCCAAGTCACAGATCTAAAAAAAAGCAACTAATATAACTTCATAAGGATAAATACTGAACAAAATCAAAGCAAACCAAACAAATCAAACAAATATCCTAGACGTATTTTATTAAAATTGCTCAAAATGAAAGACAATGAGAAAATCTTGAAGGCAGCCAGAAGAAAAATGCACACGACATACTGAGGGTCAAGGAAAATATTCAAAGTAGAGTTTTCATCAGAAATTCAGTAAATGAGAGGATAATGAAGTGATATCTATAAATTCAGATTTCTATGCCCAGGGAAAATATTTTTCAATAATGAAGTAGAACTAAAGACCTTTTCAGACAAAGACTGGGAGAATTCAATGTCAGCAGAGCTGTATTGAAAAAAAAAAATTAAAGAAACCTCAAGGAAACAAGTCTAAAAAAAAAAAAGAAAGAAATTCAGAAAAGGTACATTTAATTTTAAATATAAGAATATACTTTTTATGACTGTCCTAATCAAAACTAGCTGCAGTACATTATGTGTTTGTAGAATGTCAATGTAACATGTATGACAGAAATACAACAAAGATTAGGAGGGAGGGATTGAGATTCTATTATACTATTGTAATGGCCATATATTAAACCTGAAGCTGTATAATGCTTGAAAATAGATTCAGATAATTAGTGATATATACTATAAATCCTAGGGGAAGTATTAAAAAATTAAAAGAGGTTTAATATAAGCCAGTAGTTGGGTTATTATAATGTTGCAAAATGTATGCAATTAAGTTTTTAAAAGTCAGTAAAAAACAAAACAAAGATCAGGCAAAATAAATAGAAAATATCTAGGAAGACAATAGACTTTTATCAAACAACACGAATTAAATTAATTATCAATGATTTAAAATATTACTTAAAACAGAGGTTGTCAAACTGGATTCAAAAAGCGAGATCTAGGGGCACCTGGGTGGCTCAGTCGGTTAAGCATCCGACTTCGGCTCACGTCGTGATCTCACAGTCTGTGAGTTCGAGCCCCATGTCGGGCTCTGTGCTGACAGCTCAGAGCCTGGAGCCTGTTTCAGATTCTGTCTCTCCCTGTCTCTCTGCCCCTCCCCCACTCATGCTCTGTCTCCCTCTGTCTCAAAAATAAATAAACATTAAAAAAAAAAAAGCAAGATCTAACAACCATAAGATACCACCACGCACCTATTAGAATGACTGATAGCTGAATCAGTAACACCATCAAATCCTGGAAAGAGGGTGGACCAAGAACTTTCATTCATTACTGATAGAAATGCAAAATAGTACAGCCCTTTAGATGGCAGTTTGGCAATTTCTTAAAAAACAAAACAAATTTTTACCACATGATTCAGAAATCACACTCCTTGGTATGTCCACAAACAAATGAAAATTGCATGCAAACATTTACAAGCCATTTTTATAAGTTGAAATCATGGAAGCAACTATGCTGTCCTTCAAGAGGTGAATGGATAAGCAAACTGTGCTTCATCCATAAAATGGAATATTGTTCAGCCATAAAAAGAACTAACATAACCACAAAAAGATAAATGGCTATAAAGTCATGAAAACATATGGAGGAAACTAAAATATATATTATTAAGTATAAGAAGTCAATATGAAAGGATTACACACTGTACAATTCTAATTATATGACATTCTTGAAAAGGCAAAACTATAGACAGTAAAAAGACGAGTGGATCTCTAGAGGTTCACGGGGAGGGAGAGTTGAACAGGTGGAACACCAGGGAGTTTTAGGGCAGTGAAATGATTATGTGTGATACTATAGTGGTGGATACAAGAGCTCCATGTGGGGCTTGAACCTGTGAACGGTGAGATCATGACCTGAGCTGAAGTCGGATGCCTAAACAACTGAGCCACCCAGGTGCCCCTAAAAACAGTATATTAATTTAAAAAGGCAAGATATAATTATATGTTAGTTACTAGAAACTTGGATTTAATATGAAGGCATAGATAGATTAAAAGTAAAAAGGATGGAAATAGATATACCATGCCAACACTAACCAAAGCTGGTGTGTCTATATTAATATTAGGAAAAATTAAGTTAAAAACAAAACATATTATCAGAGATTAAGGAAAGGGGGCATCATAAAATAATAAAATGTTGAATTTGGGGCACCTGGGTGGCTCAGTCCACTGAGCGTCTGACTTTGGCTCAGGTCATGATCTCACAGTTGGTGGGTTTGAGCCCCATGTCAGGCTCTGTGCTGACAGCTCAGAGCCTAGAGCCTGCTTTGGATTCTGTGTCTCCCTCTCTCTCTCTGCCCCTCCCCAGCTCATGTTCTGTCTCTCTCTCTTCGAAATAAACATAAACAATTTTTTTAAATGTTGAATTCAACAAAATGACATAGTAATCCTAAATGGGTGTGAAGTAAAAATGTAACTTCAAAATGCGTGAAACAAAAATAGATAAAACTTGAAAGGAAAAAGAGGCACAGACAACATTAACGTCGAAAGCCTCAACACTCCTCCATGTTCAGTAACCAATAGAACGAATAACTAGAAAAGTTGGTGAGACTATACAAGAACTGAACACTACTATCAATGGATGTGAACACTTCACCCACTGATAGCAAACTACTACTTTTTTCATGTGCACTTGGAACGTTAACCAAGATGAGACCATATTCTACGCCAAAGGTCAGCAAAGTTCTTCTGTAAAGAGCAAAATAATAAATATGTTAGGCTGTGTGAACCGTATAATCTCATTCATCATAACTCATCGTTTCTGTGGTCATGTGGAAACACCACCAGCAACACCGAACCAGCTTGCTAACTTTTTACGAGGTTAAACATGCACTTACCACTCAGCTCAGTTTCACCCGTCTCTACATATTTACCCTTGCGAAATAAAAATGTATGTTCACCCAACAATCTCTAGTCAAATGTTTACTACAGTTTTCTTGATAATCACCCAAACCTGGAAACAACCCAGATGGCTAGGGAATGGGTCCATCCACATAGTAGAAAAGCACTCAGCAGTAAAAAGGAACAAAATCCTGTTACCCTCGACTATGAGGATGTATCTGAAACACACAGGGCTAAAAATAAAGACACTAGTTTTGAAAAGGCCATATCTGATATGCTTCCATTTATATAACACCCTAGAGACTGATGTCATAGCAATGATTTCCAAGGTCTGGATGTGTGAAAAAGGTAACTACAAGGTTCCAGAGGGAACATTTGGTCAGTAATGGAACTGTTTCATATCATTATGGTGACACTGATTATATTAATTCATATTTTTTTTAAACTTATGAGAACTGTGTATTGTTTATCAGTAAATGTTACTGTGTATAAATGCTATGCTGCATTTAGAGAGTCCCTGGAAGATGTGAGTGCTGATACTATGAGTGAGGACATTGTGAAAGGTACCTGCACCCACCTGAAATATATGTTAATTCAATTTCAATTTCAAAGACAAACTCCCTTTGTATTTGTTTCAAGAAATAGAGTTCTTTAGAGAAAAATTAAATTGAATGGCAGAGTTCCCAACATTCTGTACTAGATTCGAGCTTCTAAGAAGGAAAGACTCAGCTTACAAGATAGTTCCCGAATTTTATTATCCTCAAAGACTCCATAGAATTTTCTGTAAGAAGCTGCTTCTGCTGGGTCTGTCACTTCTTGGGGACTGTTACATGACCTTTTTTTCCTTTTTTTTCTGCATTTGATAATGATATTTCCAATGATCGTTGGAAATCCATTCCATGAAAGCGATGGTACAATATTTAAAAAGAAAACTTGGTCGCATCATTGGAAATGCCTCACTAGCTCCATGTGTTCCAAAGTAGGCATTCTACAGATGATCTTCAGGTGTCTTAGGGGCTCCTACCAGGAGCGGCATGATGTGAATGGGGGTCCCTCCCTTTCTCTAAATGCATAATTTCAGCAGAGAAACTCCCCTTTTGTTTGGTACATTTAGATTTTCCCCAAGGTTACTCAAATAAAATACTCTACCTTCAGGATGAGTTAAGAACCACAAACTCTCTTGATAAGGGATGCTTTTTAAACAAATAGGTCTGTTGTGGTTTACTTGATTCTTTCCTCTCCAGGGCAACATTTACCCCTCCCCAACCTATGCTTTGTGGGGCACTACTGAACTAGCGGCCATGCTATTTATAATCTGCCTTTGTTCAGTTGTAGTCTCAACACCTGGGAACACCCTTCATCCTTTCCTGTTCTTACCTAACTTTACTCTTTAAACTAACTTTACGTTTAGGTTGATTTTAAGAGGTATCTGTGTGGAATGCCCTTGACACCCCAAACTGGATTGGTTGTTCTTTTTCGTAATCCCCCTTTATATATTGATTTGAGCACATTTCCACATTGTGTTGTACTGACCCTTAAAGTGCGTCAGGTCCCAGATTCGGGGTCTCTCTTGGTGTCTTCTTTTTCCTCACTGCCTCTTCTCCCTTGGGAATCTCATTCAGTTTCATATCATTTTATATTATCTACATGCTGATATTCACAAAACTATCTCCAGTTTGACATCTCCACCAAAATAAAGACTTGCACTATGCATTTCTCACTTAAACTCTCCAGTTGTATATGTAACAGGTATCCCAATCTCAACTTGTTCAAACTGAATTTCTATACACTCCCACCCCAAAGATATTACTGCTTCTGAAATATTCCACTTTTAAAATAATTGTAGTTACATTAGTCCAGTTGTCAGGCCAAAGTCTCTGAACTCATTCCTGAATCTTTTCTCTTTATCAGTATCTGATATATAATATAATCCCTCTACTTTTGCTATGAAAATATACTCCTATAGGTTCACTTCTACTATGTCAATGTAATCCTCCAAAGACCAGCCCTCCAGCCAATTACAATGTCAATTGTGACAATGGACAAAATTCAAAAGAAAAAAAGTGACTACCTGAAAACTAAGTAGAGCAAATAAAAATAGGCAGAATGTTAGAAGGAAGTTTAAAATGTAAGTAAGCAGCATGAAGTTAGACCAAATTTGTGAATTTCCCTCACTTGTGGCTTCATTACAAGGGTATGCCCCAATAATGGAACAAGGCAGCGTGGCTGAAACTCCAGTAGCAACCATGCCAAAAGAGCTACAAAGGAAGAGGCTATAAGCCAGAGCGTGAGGGGAACTGTAGAGAGGAGAGCCAGAGAATATGATATTAACTCTGTACAGATCCATTTAATTTCAGCCTTATTCCTGAAACCGGCAAGCGCAGGATAGCCCCAAAGCAACAGATCAAGGCCTTTGAGAACTGAAGCAAGATTTGTATCAGTTTTCCCAGGCTGAACCTAACTAACCTGCTTGTCTTTTAGGACAAAAATATCAATGCTTTCTAGAGGATTATAATAAAACCCAGAGTTTGTACAAGATACCATTTACAGCATCAGACTTAATTCACCTAGCTTAATGACCTCAAAGGTTCATCCGTGTTGTCACAAATGGCAGGATTTCCTTCTTTTTATGACTGAATAATACTCCAAAGTGTGTGTGTTTGTGTGTGTGTGTGAGTGTGTGCATCACTATTTATCGATTCATTCATTGATGGACACTTAGGTTGTTTCCATGTCTTGGCTATAGTAAATAATGCTGCAGTGAACATAAGAATACATGTATCTCTTTGAGATAGTGATTTTATCTTCTTCAAATATACCCCCAGAAGTAGAATTGCTAGATCACCTGGTAATTCTATTTTTAATTTTTTGAGGAACCTCCAAATTGTTTCCCATAGTGGCTGTACAATTGTACATCTCTACTAAGGTATGTAGGGTTTCCTTTTCCCCACATCCTCACCAACATTTGTTATCTTTTATGTTTTTGCTGGTAGTCATTCTAACAGGTGTGATGGTATTTCACCGTGATTTTGATTTGCATTTCCCTGATAGTGATGTTGAGCACCTTTTCATATATCTATCTGGTATTGATTTTCTTCGTTTTTTTTTTTCATTCCTGACATTGCTGATTTTTTTCTTCTCTTTTACTTTTTCAGTCCTAGAAGTTTGTTAATTTTTAAAAATCTTTTCAAAAAAGAAGTTTATGTTTCACTGATTTTTCTCTATTTTTCTATTTTCAATTTCATAGATTTCTGATCTTATCCTTATTATTTCTTTCATCCTATTTGTATTGGCTTTATTTTGCTCTTCCAGGTTTTGAGGTAGGAACTTCGATTATTGATTCTACATTTTCCACTTTCTAATGTATGCATTTTAGTATTGTACTTTTCTTGCACAATACTTGTTTTGCTATATCCTACAAATTTTGATATGTTCAGTTTTCATTCAACTTAATGTCTAAAATGTTCTTATTAACCTAGGAAATACTGAGAAGTTTACTATTTAGTTTCAAGATTTTGGAAGATCTCTTTCCATCTCTGTTACTGATCTCTGGTTTGATTATGGTCAGAGAACATACTTTGTATGGTTTTAGTTCTTCCAAATTCATTGAAGGATGTTTTATAGCCCCAAATATTGTATGTTCTGGTATATTCCATTAGCACTTGAAAAGTATGTATATTCTGCTAATGTTTGGTGAAGTAGCCTATAAATGTCAATTAGATTTTGTTACCTAATGTTGCTGTGTTCCTCTATATTTTTTTCTCTGATTTTCTACATAGTTGTTTTATCAGTTGCTGAGATGGGATGTGCATGTTTTCAACTATTGGTATGGATTTTTCTATTTTTTCTTTCAGTTATTCCAGTTTCTGATTCACACATTTTCTACTGTGCAAACATATTTAAGATTATGTCTCCTTGGTAGACTGGCTTTTTAAAATATAACGTAATGTTCTTCTCTGACTCGATATATATATATATATATATATATATATATATGTATATATATATATATATACATATATATATATATATACACACACATACCTCTGAAGTCCATTTTATCAGATGTTAATATAGATTCTCCTGCTTTCTTTGACTAAAGTTTCCATTATATATATATATTTTTTTCTTAGATATTCAATATACCTATATTATTACATTTGAATTAGTTTTTACAGACAGCAAATAGTTGGGAGATATTGTTAAAGACCATTTTTGTTTAGTGTAATTACCAATATGTTAAGACAGACATTTTAGTTTTTATTATATGTTTGTCCTTCTTTCATTGTTTCACTGCTTCTTTTCTTGCTTTCTTGCAGGTAACTTATAATTTTATTAGAATTTTATTTTAATTTACCCATAGTGTTTTTGTTTGTATCTGTTTATATATCTCTTGTTTTTGGTGGTTGCTGTAGGTATTACATTATATGCATACAACTTACCAAGTCTACTGATGTCATAATTTCACCAGTTTAGGTGAAGTGTAGAGATTTGTGCCTCCCCTTATGTTTCTCTGCCACTCCCAATCTATAATTGTCTTTTCTGGTTCCTCAGGTTCCCTCTTATTGTCTTCAATTCCACTTTAAATTTTTTTTAACGTTTATTTATTTTTGAGAGATAGAGAGAGAGAGAGAGCACAAGCAGGGGAGGAGCAGAGAGAGAGGAAGACACAGAATCTGAAACAGGCTCTAAACTGTCAGCACAGAGCCTCACACAGGGCTCAAACTCAGAAACCGTGAGATCATGACCTGAGCTGAAGCCAGAGGCTCAACCAACTGAGCCACCCTCTTCAACTCCACTTTTAAAGAATGCTTGCTCCCCCAGACAGCACTAAATTGGGATAACAAAAGCACACGTGCACCTCAGGCATCGTCTTGCTGTATCTGGGACCTGTGTGCCAATTTCCCTTCATGCTTAGTTTCTTAAAATACTGCTTTCTTCCCACTTTTTAATAAGAGAGAAAGGGTTTGGTAGAATAGTCATTACCACTATTAGGAAACAGGATTTCAAGTTAAAAATAATGAGACCATGAGATCTGGGTGCCTTACCAGTCTGGACAAAATGTTACAGATATGACTATAGAGAACAACTCCACATTGTGTCAAGGGCTGAATCAGCCCTTTCCCCCTAGTGCTCACTTCCAAGATTCTATTATGATGGAAACAGGCTGAGAATGAACTCCAATTGCATCCAAACTTCAAAAGCTATTTCATAACTGCTTTTCATCTGGCTATTTAAAAGTATAACCTCCAGATAAGATTCTCAATCTATATCCCTTATAGAAATAGAAATTATTAATAAGAAAAGAGCAGTTATTCCTATATTCCCCTTATCACATGGATTCATGAAATGATGCTTCTCTTGGATGTTTAAGATAGAGGGTGCATGTCATAATTAAAATACACCCCTCCTTTTCTCATTCATGCCAAAAAAAAATTAATCCAGACGTCGCTTATTGATGGCATACAATCAAATGTGCAAATAATATGCTTAGAGAACATTAAAACAGGTCTAATAGGGTGGCAATTCATTTCCTTTTCAATACATATGAAAAGAAACTTTAATAGTGGCTCCCTTTAATGTATTCACCATGAAGAATGAAAGTCCACGCTAATATAATTTAAAAACCTAGCCCTGCCTGCAAATTTCAGAGGCAGGATTAAAAAAAAGCAAAAGCTTATGTAGCAGAGAGCTCTGGCAGTGCTTTTCCCGAATATACTGACTAGATCATCAGCTCCAGCTAAACATTTTCTTCTCTTGACAGTAATCCGTGCTTCTTCTCCTTTGTGGAATTTAATAGAAATTGTTACTGTGAAACCAGTAAGAGTTTGGTTCTTTTGTTTTTGTGTGCTAGTTACCAACCCACTGAGACTGCAGATGGGTTTGTGGGACTCAGTCTTGAAGCCTTAGTTCTTTGCTTTTGTGAGTGACTATTTCGAACCCAGGGGTCTAGTGATGTGTCAGGCAGAGTACTGGACTGAGGTCCTCAATGCAATGAATCCAGCTATACCTCTTTCTCACCTGAACTTGGCTTTCCAGATTTTGTAGCATCCAAAATGCCCCCGGTACTAAGTAGCACAGAGTCCTCTGTCTTTGGGAGGGAACAAAGGGTTAATATTTTATAGCACAATGAGGACAGGGCAAATTGGCAAAGGGCTATTTACTGGGTAAGAAAAAAAACATAAAATAAATCTTGAAGAAGTCTGCTCTGGAAAAATGTATCTTATATACCTTATACATTTACCCCTGCGTTTTTGTGGTTTCTTTTTTTGTTTTCTTTTCTGGTCAAGTCTTATTGCATTGTGGAACATCAATAGTATAGTATAATGGAATCATGAACTTTTATTTATTTCAAAAATATTTTCCTGATTTTTACTGTTCATTTTTAAACAATTGTAAGTAAAAAATGTTTATATTAAAGTATACAACATCAAAATGGTGTTTTGATATACCTATACATAGTGAAACAATTACTACAGTCAAGCTAATTAATATATACATCTTATGTACTTTTTTTGTGGGCTAATGAGCTTTTAAAATGAAAAATGCTAAATTAGGAAATCATCCTACCTTTCATTAAAAAATCATCAAGGTTCAGGCTTCTGCCCTGGTAATTAAAACTTAATAAGAAATATTCATGATAGTTATAATTCCTTCATTACCTTTGCCAATGAGTCTGTGAGTGGCTATTGATATCCAAAGGTTGGCTTCCACTTAATTATTGTGATCTTTCCATTAATGCCACATTTTTTCATCCCCAGAGCTTGAGCCCTATCACTATTCATGCATCATTTCCCCTATATGTGAGATGTAGCTCAAGATGATTTACCTTAAGTTCCATTTTACCAAGGGCTTAATTTTAATCATTACCTGCTGCACAAATAAAATAAGAGAAGCAACGAGGCTCTCATTATTGATAAAAGTTGCATGTGTTTTTGATACAAGTTATGTTCAGCCACTCTCCTTGAAGTTTTCTGTAAATTTTGAATGAGCTAGGTAGCATGAGATGGCACAAAATCACAAAGACTGCATAAAGAAGCAATTAACAGCACACTGATATATTTGAATTGCTGTGTCTTGTTTTAAGTTGTTTGCAGTGGTTTTATCATTGCATTTCTGTTATTATGTGCTCATGTACCTAGGTGCATAACCAGGCAACAGTATTCTTGAAGGCAGTTTCTAGGATGTCTCAGTATTTTAAACTCCTTTCAGTGTCCAAAACCTAGCATGAACTCAAACCCAGCTCTTTTCTAAAAGAAAGTTAAGGTGAATGGGAAGATAAAATGGGTTAAGGTAGACAGGCTAGGACAA
The DNA here is from genome assembly GCF_018350195.1 of Panthera tigris. Taxonomy (NCBI): domain Eukaryota; kingdom Metazoa; phylum Chordata; class Mammalia; order Carnivora; family Felidae; genus Panthera; species Panthera tigris. The sequence goes on along the minus strand of NC_056670.1, from coordinate 64,715,518 downwards.
AAGAAAAAATGCTCTGGAGCGTTTAAAGGATTAGAAAGGAATTAAACAGGAGGATTTACTGGAACTTCCACTTTTAAACAGTTGTAGATTTCCGAATACACGTAATAGGGCATATAGGGCCACTTACTTTGTAGCTCTGAGTAAATAATGTATTTCAAAGTTAAGTATGCATGTATTTTTTACCTCACTTACTTTTACTGGCTTCCAGATGTACCAATATCTGTAGTAGTGCTGGTAAGCATAATAAATGATGTTTACAGGATAAATTGTCCGATGTTAGTTGGTGACAAGAAGGGGAGACTTCCCATTGCATCCAAAAGTGTTGTTGCTTTAAGAAAAAAAAAAAAAAAAAAGAAGAAACAATGTGTCCTACTTGATGATATATAGTTTTTCTAACAATAATAAAATCAAAGTTCTTTTGGGGCCAAGCCCACCTTGCATGATGGATGAAGGTGATGTTCTAAAGATTTGATTCTTTGTCATTTCTTATTTTGCAAATATTTTATGACACCTGAATTTCATGGCAGGAAGAATTAAGCATCTTGCTTAGACTTCCTGGAACTGGTGACCTGGGAATGAATAAGCCTGTCAGTAAATAAGAATAAAATTAAGGAAAATAAGACATAGAATTTCATAGTCTCTAAAACTGTAGTATTAACTAAAGATTCTTGCAAAGGATGGAATTAAATCTCCTTGATGATGCACAAGATGATGAGAGAGTTCTGCTGCCTTTGTGGTTCTTTCTAATTGTCTCTGATAACCCTGAGGCAGGCAATTAGTACAGAGAATTGGAGAACATGAAATGCCCCATTAAGTACTAATAAAGTATGGAGATTTGGTTATAGAACACACAGGGTAAGTGGGGGACCTCTTGTCCGTTTTCTCACCTTTTGCCTTGAGCACATCGTTGCATTGCTGCACTGCTGAGGCACGCCAAAACTCCTTACCTGGATTTCAATCTTTGTGAGTAGCTAAGGAAAAGAGTAGGGTAAGAGGAGAAAGGATGTTGTAATTATGGCACAAGAAATTATTTCCATCTTCACCGTCATCATCTCTCAAATAGCCATGAAGACTGAGCCAAAAACCCCTTATAGCTAAGTGGCCACTGGTTTCTGGCAGTTCTACGCCTGGCCACAGCTGCTGTCTCTGATCCCTGCTCCATACCTAGTTGGTCAATATTCAAAATTTAATGAGACTTAATGATGTGCCAGGAGTTGTTTTGTGTCTTGACATTAGAGAAGGAAAAAAAAAAACAGTTTAGTGATTAAGAGCTCCAGATTCAGGCAAACTTCTTAACACTTTGAATATGAGGAAGTTGAATACGAGAAAATTAACATACTTTCTGTACTTTAGACTTCTTATTTAAAAATGTAAGAATAGTATGTAAATTAGCACAATGCAGGGAGAATTAAATAATGAACATAAAGCATTTATAAAAGTATTACCAGTGTTTACATATTGTCAAATGTTGTATTATTGTTTACCAAGTGTTACCTCTATGTTAAGCATTATAGAAAGTGCTGGAATATAAAAATTTGTGTATCTGGTCTTTATGTGCTTACCTGGGATAGAATCCAGGATAAAAATGCTTCTCTATAGAATGATTTTTTTTTTTTCTTCTGGGTTGTACCTATAGGACCTTCCCTTGGTTACAAGCATCTAAGTCCTAAAAGGCGTTTCTGGTGATATCATTGCGGGGTGTCTTGAGCCTACAGATCCTCCTGGCTAACCGGGGGCCTTCAGTATGTCTGTCTTCATGCACAGTTTTACCTACTAAGGGAATAAAGGGCTCTCCCACTGACCAGCAGCACCATTGGCCAGACAATGAGAGGACTCCCATACTCTCGGTGAGATTCCTTCCCTGTAAGATGTGGTATCTGATTTCAGGCAGCTTAAAGTAGGGCCAGTAGACACATAAATCAGCACAATGAAGAAAGAGGGAAAAGCTACATGAGAAGTGTGTAATATGAAATTATTCAGTGTCCCCTCACAATTCAAGTGTGAATTAGTGTTCAAGGATAGGGTTTTAAAATCCATCTGTTTTCTTAGAAACATGCTCTGCCTTTTATGAGTATTTGAAGTAGGCGATTTACTGCTCTAAACCTCAACTTCCTGGTCAGTGCAGTGAAGGTGATCATAGCACCTCTACTTAAGGTTATTGTGTGACGATGTGTAGCCTCTAGTATCTAGTACAGTGCCTGACATACAATAGTCTTTCAATAAATTAAAGCGGTTGGAACAACACAAGGTGAATAGGTTAGGGACTTTCGAGTGTTTATTTTTCCCCTGTACAAAGGGGAGGTTGAATTTATTAAATACAATTTTTAGATACTTGGAGGATGATTCTCATTAAGTATCCAGACTTGAGTAAGGGCTTGCCATTTTGCACATTTCATGAAGCATCTACTTCTGTTAGGGATCACCAGGCTTTTATAACCCAAATCCGTTTTCTATCTTTCCTTTCCTTCATTTTGATTCTCAATAGAAACAAATTCTAAAGATAAGTTTTGGTTTTCAATTACTTTAACTGTTTCTGTCATTCAAAGAGCCATCTTAAAATAAATGAAATAAACATTAATAAAATTATAGATAGACAGGTGACAGCTAGATAGATGCAACTGTGTAATGAGAGGCTATTAAATTCCCCCATGTTTTTACACCATCTTCATCTACATGATAAAACAGCGAAGGACTAAAATGGAAGAAGTAAAACAGAGAAAAATTGTACCAAAATTGAATTGAGCTCAGGATGGCATAATACTGCACTTATTCAAAAGAAAGCCCTGTTTATGTTGTTTATAAAAAATTATTAAAAAAGAAGATAAAATTAAAATATATATATATATATATCGTGTTCCTCCACAGAAAATCTCTTCTGGTTAATCAACTGTTAAATCCCCTCAAGCCTTATGAAGTTACTATTTTATGATAAAGAAGCCAGGGGTACACCAGGCTAATTATGTTGCTGGTTTCAGTCCAACAGTGACTTATTCTTGCAAGTTATTAGTGAGTTTATTGGACTTCTAAATCAAAAATTTATTAAAATAAACTGTGTTTTTCCTTGGTTTTGTGAAGCATCAGGGTTACAGATGAGAGTACATAAGGCTACAAAACCTTAAATGAAAGATTATAAGCGTGGGTTTCTAAAGTAAAGCTAGATTTAAAATTAGCAAAGATTGGGGCACCTGGGTGGCTCAGTTGGTTAAGCATCGACTTTGGCTCAGGTCATGATCTCACAGTTTGTGGGTTCCAGCTCTGCATTGGGCTCTGTGCTGACAGCTCAGAACCTGGAGCCTGCTTCGGATTCCGTGTCTCCCTCTCTCTCTGCCTCTGCTTGTGCTCTATCTCTCTCTCAAGAATAAATAAACATAAAAAAAAAATAAAATTAGCAAAGATGTAGCTTCATACTTGGACTTCTCAGCAAAATAATGCACTTCCTATGGAAAGGTCCTGTTTTGATAAGAAATGTTGCCTTGAATTAAGGTGAAAATATGGAGACTGTAGGGAAATCATCTGCTATCAAACGGCCTATGGAGAGACGGCTTTCTTTTCCTAGTCCTGGCTCCTAAATAGCAGGTAGTTCTAGTATCATTTGCTTGGGAACTATTCTCTTAATTCTCATTGGATTCCCATTTAAAGCTCGTCTTTGTATCATATGAAGTTCCTCACTGGTGATGAGAACCCACCAGTAGAATCTGAATCAATGAAAATTATCTGTAATATACATGTGTCATTTCCTCACTCGGAATGACTACCTTTCCCACTAGCCAATGCCTATTGTCATTTTAAAATTAAGCTGTATTGCTTACCTTCTGTGAATTTTTTTCCTGTCTATTCTCATTCCCAGTGAATTCATATGGTAGACTCTGTTCCACCAAATTGAGTCCTTGATTTTGTGCTACCTATAGTTCTTGCTTGGAATGTCATGGGTAACAATTTGTCCTCCCACATGAACTGAACATTGTTCAATAGCAGAGGCAGTGATGTCACATGACGAGTAAAATTGGCTTCAATTAAAATATCAGGCATCTTTAGAACTTTCTGAGAACACTCTATTTTCTATAAATGGCATCTGAAATAAGTATTGTGACCTAATCTACGGGCCATGGTCACAGGAGGTCAAAATATTTGCAACTAAACGTAAGGTATTTGCTTCATTGGTGTCCCTACAGAGTAGCCAGTTAGCTAGCCTTAGATTTAAAATGACGAAGAGAGGAGCTACATAAGGAAACAACAATAAAGACAAAAAAGTGCTTGATGATTAGGCAGCAGGGGTTTAAGTGTGCTGGAAAGTGGAGCAGGGGGAGCTGTGGGAGGGGAGAACAGGTGAGAATCACATCTGGGTGAAAATCGTATATGCCTCCCAATCAATGACAAAGACTGTCGAACATTAACTTCCGAGAAGGGTGCAGAGGTTCCTGGGAGAGAAGCTTTTTTTTTTATGTTCTTGTTGTTGGGAGAGGAGGGATAATTCTTTTTTTTTTTTTTTTTTTTTTTTTTTTTTTTTTTTTTTTTAGGAGGGATAATTCTAATTACAGCATGGAGTCCCATCAGTCGGTTGTGTTCCTGTCCACACAGTTCATGTCAAAACTGAATGTGAAACAAAGGTTTTCAAGTTGAAAACAACAACAAGTAATGCAAACGGAATAAAACAGAAATCTCTGGAACACTTTCGGGCATCAGCAGAATTTCTTGAGTGCCATTATCACGGAGTATGAGCCACGAGGGAAGAGGAAATATTTCCCTTCCCATAGTAACACACCCTACAGCTGTGGCAGAAACAGAAGACCAGGGTGTTCTTAGAGGAAACAGCAGCATCTGGTGGGCAAGTGATTACTCATCAGGGTATTATAGTCACTTAGGGATCTTATGGAGACCTAGCAGTGGGAGCCAGCAGAAAACTGGCTTTTTTGTGAGCACATTATTCATCAATGTGGGGATCCCAGAGATGTTTCGCTGGGGTAAGGACTTTACAGAGGATCAGAAATCAGAGTCTATGAAAGTTGCTTTACTATTATTACTGTAACCTCACACGCACCACAGTACGTTAAAGCTTAAATCATCTTCGATTTCAGGCCAATCGTTTAAACTTTAGAAAAAGAAACAGGGTAAAGAATACAAAACTCTTCTCAGAAGAATAGTTATTTATAACTTTTGAGTATAAAGTAAGAACTAGATCGACTCAGGCTCTTATTATAGAAATTAACAATTCTTACAGATACACTAGAAATCATTCCAAGAGGATAGTAATTTTGCCTTGGACAATTATTTTCAACATTGATATTACTCAGACAATAATTATGGGGTGTGTGACAAATACGGTGGGACTTTTGTTTTTGTAAGGAAAGCGTCTTTTGGACAAGGAAAGAGAGTGAAACTAAGACATGTAATCACTCCATGGAAAATATTCTTGCTTCTTACGTGTGAAATTTTAGATACAGAAGTATTTAATTTTCCCATTAAACCCAGAGATTGGGCTCTGAAGATTTTTAGAAGGAAGAAATTCTAGAATTTATTCAGAACAATAACTGAAAAGGGCAGAAAAGGGATGTGAATGAACTATCACTGATGCTTCTAAGAAGTGTGCACGGTTTTTCCCTTTTTAAAGGCAACCTTGTCTTTCCACAAGTACCTGTGGCAGAGAACACAGTTGCAAGATCTAAAGCCTGCTCCCATAACCACATTTTCACCATCATTGGTATTATGAACATTTAACTCAGTACTTACTATATGCCAAGCACTGTGTCGAATGATCTACTTATTCATTTATTTGATTCTCTAAACAACCCAATGAATTCAGTAGCCTTAATCCCAGTTTTCAGAAGAGAACGTTCAAATAAATAACATGTACAAGTTCATAGATGTGACAAGTGGCAAAGCTAGGTTCTGAACTCAGGTATTCTGACCACAGAACCTGTCTTATTAATGAGTGCCTTATCCTGCCTCCCAACAGCTCCTGGTTATTTATTTTTTTAAAAAAAAAAATTTAACGTTTTATTTATTTTTGAGACAGAGAGAGACAGAGCATGAACGGGGGAGGGGCAGAGAGAGAGGGAGACACAGAATAGGAAGCAGGCTCCAGGCTCTGAGCCATCAGCCCAGAGCCCGACGCGGGGCTCGAACTCACAGACCGTGAGATCGTGACTTGAGCTGAAGTCGGACGCTTAACTGACTGAGCCACCCAGGCGCCCCCAGCTCCTGGTTATTTAAATCCAAGTATTATTTATGCCTATCTTGGAGGAATGATGGAATTCATCTTTCTTGGTTTATATTTGTCTAGATAAGGGATCCTGCTTTTGCCCCTCAAGGAGAGTTATAGCTAAGCTGTTCACAAACTTGCTTCAAGTGAAAACAAACAAACAAACAAACAAACAGTGGTCAACCAAAACGGTTTCTCTGCATTTCTGAAATGACCAGTTACTTCCATATAACTGCAAAGCTACTATACCTCCGCTGGGTCGGGGGATATTAACCCCTTTGATGTCAGAGTGAGTAGCAGTGTCCCATGTGTTTAAAATGGTCTTTTCTATCCTGTTAGTATTTATAAATTTGAACGACAGTCTCCTATCTTCCTCAGTGCTGTCATAATCTCCCCACCCTCACATCCCCAGCTATCATCATTTTTGAGAATCTAGCAACTATGTAACTTTGATTAACTGAACTCACAATTTCTACCTCAGGAAGAACTTACTTACTTTGTTTGTTTTGTCACAATCTCAAACTCAGTTTACTATTATGCAACTTCCTTCCCTCTCTGTCTCCCTGCCTCTCTACATTCTTCTTTCTATCCTTTCTTATTCCCTTCCTTCAAAAGGCAAAGTGTGTGCCGAAAACTGGTAGAAACTGGAGTTTTGATGAAGAAAAATCTGTATTCTTTGCATCTGACAATGTAATAGGCGGGAATCAACATAGACGTCCATTACTGTAAATGCAGCAAAGACACTGTGTAATGGGAACTCAGAAGGAGTAAACGCAGTGGTAGCTTGGTAAACCAGATCTCTGAGGGAAAAAACAATGTGTAGTGTTTACCAATTTCCAAGTTGTGAATATTTTCACCCTGAAAGTCCTCAAACTCTCAAAATCACACCACTGATGGTGAAGTTGGAAAGAGATATAAATGTTTTGTTCTCATAAGCCTGTAGAAGTCACTTCTATCATGCTTTTAGCTGTAGCTGGTTAAACAGCTATGAGCCTTAGAGAAAGCTGTCACATTGGAGTTGAGATTTGATTTGTTTCTCATGTCTCCTAAACTCTTAACTCCTTGATCTGTGTCTTTACATCCTTTTATCCCTACCTCACTCTTATTTATTATAAATACATGTTAATTTCACTAGTTTAATATAGATACATATATATGACTAGGCTGAACTAGGAAACCTAAGGATAGATACATATGTATAGAGATATGGATATAAATATAGATATATATTCCCAAGAGGAAATATTTACAAGCATCCCTAAACTACTGTATTGGTGCATGAAATGATAAAATTTGTTTGATGTCCACTCATGAGTTCCATATTAATTCACTTTCTTTGGTCTTTCATTACCATTCTGCATCCCTTTCTTCCTCCCTTCTTAACTCCTTGTTTCTTTAATATGTATTTTTTAGTCTGAGAGAGAGAGAGAGAGAATGAGAGAGAGGCAGAGAGAAAGGGAGAATCTCAAGCAGGCTCCACACTCAGCACAGAGCCCAAACCCTGGGATCATGACCTGAGCCAAAATCAAGTCGGTGGCTAAACGACTGAGCCACCTGGCATCCCAACTCCCTGTTTCTTTATAATTACTGCTGCAAATATGTACCATGACTCTGCAGCCACCGGTTCCACCTGTGAGCCCTTTATTCTCACAAAACAACTCCCATTCCTTCTCTTCTGGGCTCAGGTTCAAACAACACAAAGCTCTCCTTTTTGGAAGGGGCCACAAAATGCCATTTCTGCATCTTTAACAACCTGGTGAACTTTTTCCATGTGTGCTCCTAGTCTCGTTTATTTCTGACTTCTCTGAAACTTTGTTCCGGGATTTGTCAATATTCTCTCTCTTATATCATCAAAACTCCTGTTTTTTTTTTTTGTTGTTGTTGTTTTGTTTTGTTTTTATTAGTTATTTCCCCCACCTATAAACAAGCTTGACTTTTTTCTCCTGTGAGAGATTTTCTCCTATTGGATATATCCTCAAGCAATACTTTTAGCTTGTTTCTTTCCTATGGTGTATACTTTTCAGGAGAGTTTCATAGACTATTTTCCTCTCTTTCTCCTTTTAACATTAATCCCTTACTTTCTCACCAGGCTTTATCTGCGCTCCTTTGTGATCAACTGATTTCTTGAAGGGCCCAAGGTGCGGCCTAAGGAGGCACTCCCGAGACTTTTCCGCCAGGATGAGTGTTGATTGGCTCTTTGCAGCTCCTTTCCTTGACAAGTGCTCTCCACTGCCATTTTGCCCTCCTACTTCTCTGACTGCATTTCTGTTTTGTTCTGTGTCTTCCTTTCCCATCCCCACTCCATAAACATTTCCTCCCTTAGCTCCTCTTTGTGGCATCTGTATTTACTCTATAATTCTAAGACAGTTAGAAGCTCTACAGACTTTTTAATATTTGACATTAGACATTTAACCGAAGGCATTCTAGTGGGTGTGCGGTAGAAATCATGCGTCTCCACTGATGACTAATGATGTTGAATACTTTGTCATGCACGTCTTAATGCCAGTTTTATTTAAGAATATATAAATATGCCTCTTTGAATTGTCTTTTCAAGTCTTTTGGCCATCTCATATTGTATACTTTGTATTTCTTTACTGATGTGGAGGAGTGCTTTTCTACCTTCTGGATGACAGCCTTTTGACAGATGTAGGTCTTTCTTTTCAGTGCCTTGCCTACTCCTTTTCAATGGTGTCTCTTGAGAACGTTGATGTTTTAATGTTGATGCAGTCTAATTTATTTTAACTTATGGCAGTTCTATTTTATCCAGATATTTAAAGATATTCTCTTGCAGGATTGTAAAGTTAGTTTCCTGTGGTATTCCCTGGGCGTTTGGAAATGTAGGATTTATATTCATGTCTATGATGTGTCCCCTATTAATTTTTGAGTGTAATGTCAGGTAGTGGCTGAGGTTTATTTTTCATCCCTAGGAATATTGAATTCTTCTGGCACCGTAAGTTAAAAACTATTTTCCCTTTTGAATTGTTGTGGAGGAGGTCATCTGTAGATGTGACCTCTGGGTGACCTGAAAGCTGGCCCCGGGCGATCAGAGGCTCCTCACCCGCCCCTTCACCTGTCTTTGGAACTTTTGCGCTGCCCGTTGTTCCCACATGGGAGCTGTTTACAAGGATGCAGCCTTAAGAGAGTGAGGTATTGTGGAGACAGCTGGGAGGGAGGCACGGCTGACCCCAGTTAAGGTCTATTTATGAAGTTGTAAGATTCTGGAGAGCATACAGGGAGATCTACTCATCTTACTGCCAAGAGAAGCCCGGTAAGTAAGTTCCCTGGTTTTTTCTAATTTTTTTTTTCTTCTTATGTTTTCTTTTATTTTTGAGAGACAGAGAGAGACAGCATGAGTGGGCGAGGGGCAGAGAGAGGGAGACACAGAATTCGAAGCAGGCTCCAGGCTCCGAGCTGTCACCACAGAGCCCGACTCGGGGCTGCGACCCCACAAACCGTGAGATCGCGACCTGAGCCAGAGTTGGACGCCCAACCGACTGGGCCACCCAGGAGCCCCAAGTTCCCTTGTTTTTTAAGGCTGTCACCTACCAATGTGAAGTGGCCATTCAGTGGCTCCTTACCCTCCAGGTATGGGTTGGGGCAGGGGGCGGGGCCAGTTTGTGAACCGACAGCTGTTTGGCATCTTTTAAAAAGCAGACCTCGGTGCTATCATTCCTTGCGTTCCCCTGGTCTATTTTTCTGTCCTCACTAACAAATTATTTTGTTCATGGTGGCATTACATGAATCTTGAAATTAGATCGTGTAAATCCCCCGATTTTGTGCTTCTTTTTCAAGGTTAATTTGGGAGTTCTAGGTTCTTTCATTTTCCATATAAAATTTATAATAAATTTGTCAATATTGATGGGAAAAAAAGCCTGCTGGGATTTGAATGAGGTTAAATTTAATCTTGAGATCAAATAGCAGAGAATTGACATCTTAACAATATGGAATCTTTCATTGCATTAATAGGGATTATCTTGTATATTGTATCGTGTATCTTGTATCGTGTATTCCTACCTGCTTTAGTTTCTTCCAGCAATGTTTCATCTTTTCTCCAGTGTAGAACTCCTGCACATCTTTTATTATATTCGTCCTAAGTATTTTATGTTGTCTAAGTAATGACAAATCATGTATTTCAATTTAATATCCCAATTATTGCTAGTCTACAGAGATAAGTTTATACTGATTAATTACTTTATTTCTTGTGACTTTCGTAAACGCACTTATTAAGTTGTGGAATTTTTTTCGACCTTCCTTAAGGTTTTTCACATAAATAGCTACTGCCTGAAAAATATATTTTACTTGTTTCTTTCCTGTCTGTTTTTTAAACTTTTTCGTTATACATTATACCTTTATAATGTTATAAATGTTTCGTTATACATTATACCTTTGTGTAATGTTTAAAAGACATGATGGAAGTGAACATCCTTGCTGTGTTCCCAATCAGAAGAAAACTTCTAATATTTTATCACTAAATATTATGTTGGCTGTAGGTCATACATATGTGTGCTTTATGAGATTGAGCAAGTTTCTTTTTATTCTGGCTTGCTGAGGTTTTTTTTTTTTATCATAAATGTGTGTTGACGTTGTCAAATGCTTTTTCTACATCTACTGAGCTGGTATTTTTATATACACTTTATTCTGCTAATGCAGTAAGCTATATTTATCTAATTACAAATACTAACTTTGCATTCCTGGTATAAAATTTTTTTTAGTTTTGTATAATGTTCATTTGATATGTTACTATTTTGTTGAGAATTCTGCATTTAAATTCATGATGAATATTGGCTTGTAATTTTATTTTCTTATAATGTTGTCTGGTTTTGGCATCAAAGTTATTCTATTATCTGGCCTCATAAAAATGAGTTGGAAATGGTTCTTACTCTTCTATATTTTTGGAATAATTTATTTAGAATTGGTATTATTTCTTCTATAAATATTTAATGCCAAATTCTGGTGAAGCTATCTGGGCTGGGCTGGTAATTTTAATTGTGGGGCACTCTTTGAATACAAATGTGGTTTATTTAATAAGTATTAAGCTACTCAGATTGTGTATTTGTGTGTCAGTTTCAAAATTAAACCTTAGAGAATATAACTGAATTTTCTAAAACTTTACAGTTAAGAAAACACAACTTCATTTCAAGACAAAAAAAATGGGCATTTTGAAAATGACAATTTTATGATGTATTTATCTAGAAAGCCTTTATTATGCCAAATAGAGGTGGACACAGATAATGCCATATTTCCCAAGGGAAGAGGAAATATATAAAATGTAAAACTCCCCAGAGTTCCCACAAGTAATCAGTCACTGACATGATGCCTCCTTTGGACAGACCTCGATATAAATGTCAAGAAGCATCCAGCCTGCCTGGTGAGACTTTAGCTGAGCCTGACAAATAACACCAGGCTAATGTACAAGTAAGCATGTCCATATGGTTGAGATGCAGTCAAATATTAGCATAGTTAAACAACTGAGGAAAGGAAAGAAAAACTTGATGCACCTGCTGCTATTTCAAAAAACAAAATCATTTTACCAAATCATTACGCCCTAGTTGTGGCCTTTACCTCCTTTAACATAAAGCCGCTCTCCAGCTACAATATATATCTGACAGCATCTAAATGTTTTTTAATCTTATTTATTCTTTTAAAAGAGTCAGATATAATTCAGATATGATCATTGGAAATAGTTTGGAGAACACAAAAAAGGAGACAACAAACAAACGAAAGCCCTCAAAATCTTACTTTCACAGTTAATGCCAGAATATTTACTTAATAAAATTATATGTTTATAATTAATAAATAGTATCATACTACATTCATATTATATATTTTTATTAGTATGATATAATTTTCCCATTCAAGGTAGACATTTTTGATTTTTTTTTTTTTTTTGAGAGAGAACGAACATGATGGGGTGGGGGGCAGAGGGAGAGGGCAAGAGAGAATCTTAAGCAGGCTCCATGCCTAAAATGGAGCCCCATATGGGGCTCTTTCTCACCACCCTGAGATCATCACCTGAGCCAGAATCGAGAGTGAGATGCTCAACCAACTGAGCCACCTAGGCACACCAGAATTTCTTAATAACATAATATTATGACATCTTATAGCTACACTAGAATTTTGTGTAAATTTATATATTTGTGTAAATCTATATATTTTCTTTGCAGAAAATCTATATAATTCTTTGCTAGATTTTCTTATTATTTTGATAGATTCCTATAAAATTAAATAATAGGTCAAATGATATAGAGTTTCTTAAGGCTGTTGGTAGAATATGCCTGGTTTGTTTCCTACAGAACAATGGGAATATTTAAATTCACAGCACAGATAAATGGAAGTACCATTTACTTGCACGCTTGTAAGTGATCAATTTGTAAAAAACCTTTGAACTCTTGCTAGATAAATATACCACTATTTTAACTCTTTAAATATTCACAAAATTAAATATTTTTAGTATATTTTATTTATATGTACTTTTTTTGTTAATCACATTATTCCCTTTTCCTACTTACCTATTGACATTTTAGTAAATAATGTTGATATGTAAGCTCTTTAGAGAATAATCGATTTTTTCTATAATATTTTAGTAAATATTCTCCTCGGCTTTAATTGCCATTTAATTTAGTTTATGTGTTTTGATATGAGAATAATTATGTCAGCTTTTAAATTTTTCAATTTCTTTCTTCTGGTTTATTTAATTGCATGTATTTTTAGAAAATTCCTGATAGTTATGAAAGCAATGCATCTATATGTTGGTGGGAGTTTTACAGGTTTTTTTTTAATGTTTAAAATTCAGTCCATCTGGTATTTATTTTGGTCTACTAAGCCTTACTATAAAGGAATTTATCTCTTCATTCCCATTATTAAGTTCAAGACTTAGTAGCTAATACAGCAGAACTTAATAGGTAATGAAGTTGATCAGTGTATCTTGTTTTCACTCTTTCTTTAAAAATATTAGTCGTGATTCTCCTATATCTTAGAAGGGCACTCATTTCCAGCTCTTAGTACATGAAAATTAGTGATTGCATATTTCTGTAGTACAAGATAAAGAAAGTACATTTCTACAGGGTAGGCTGGAGAACAAACATAGAAGAGAGAAAGAGAGAAGAGTATTTGAGCTAATGAGGGAACAATAGAAAGTTTATTTTCAGAAGTGATCTTGGAGCTGCTGTTCAGAGCTTTGCCCAAACAAGTACTATATATGATTTGAATCTCATCAATATGAAACTGTCAGCAAATCAAGAATGTGGAAGGCTTTTTAGAACAATGACCTGGAGTTATCAAAGTATTCGATATTACAAGAAATGTAGGATGCTCATGATCTAGTTGAGACTGCAAAGACTAAAAGGATATAACTGGCAAATTAAGCATGTGAATTTTTACTGGATCTTGAATTTAAAAAAAAAATGGGGGCGCCCAGGTGGCTCAGTCAGTTAAGTATCTGACTCTTGATCTTGATTCGGGTCATGATCTCACAGTTTCGTGAGTTTGGGCCCCACATCAGGCTCTGCGCTGGCAGGGCGGAGCCTGCTTAGGATTCCCTCTCTCTTCTCTCTCTGCCTCTCTCTCACTTGCGCTATGTCTCTCTCAAAATAAAAAAAAAAAAAAATTAAAAAATTAAAAAATAGGAAATAAAAAATAAGGTTTTTCAGACAACTGGAAATGGAAAATCGATGGAATATCATAGGATAGAGTTGAATTAACATTGATCTTTTCATGTATGGTAGTTGTGTTGTGGTCTTGTAGGAGAATATCCTTGACATCAAGAGATAGAGTCTGCAGTTTTCTTCTTGAGATGCACATTTGGAGGTGTTGCTATGGATACACCCTATTGTTGAATGGTTTAGTATATGGAGCCTGTGTACAGGGAGAGAATGAGCAGTCAGTAAGTATGGGCATGCAAATTGTATTTATTCTGTAACCTTTTTTATCGGTTTAAAAAGTTTCTGAACACATGCATACATACACATATAAGGATAATAGCACCAAACTGTTATCACAGGCATGTCATGAGCAAGAATTGTGCTGGTTCATGGAAATAGCTTACTAATATTTAATACATGTTCATAAATGTTAACAGAGAACCTTCATACAAGAATATTGAGAATAGATTTTCTAATGGATGATGTTGATGATGGTGGTGGCGGTGGTGGTGTTGGTTGAGTTCAAACCTCCATCCGATGCCCATATCTTTCTAAACCAATTCTGGTATATGGTTTCCTCACTTATGTTTGAATGTCTCCAGTAAGAGTACCTCATTATTATTTAATTGCTATCCTTGCATAAACCCATTCTTCATGCCGTTTTAAATGCCTTCTCTTTCATGAGGTATTAAAAGCATTCTTCTCAATTGAGATTATATTTTTCTTTTGAATTCTGCAAACTAACTTATTGCTTATATTATTGATCTGGGCATTTAGTTGTGCCCTGCTCCCCTGCCTCTGACTACTGTATAATAGTTCGCAGCATTCAGTTCAGTACCCATTTGTAGTATGAATGCAAATACAGTTTTAGAGCATAAAGAAAAATGCAGCTTGAGAAGAACAATCGATACTAGGTCAGGTGTTGCTCTTTAAGATTCTGCCCCATTGTGAAAGTAGAGTTTTCCTAAAAAGTCTGAAATCTAAAGTGAGAAAAAATCATATGACTTTAAAGATCCCTCTGATTGCACTCTACAACCCAGAGTACGAAGAAGGACTGAATATTTCTGTGTACTTTGAATTCTAATATTCCTTGCCTACTTCCTAAGTGCACAGATATTTTCTATAATAAAAATTGGCCCCAGAATAGGATTAATGTAGATGAGATTCCCTCAAACACAATACCAACTATGATCCATTCAATTTAAGTTTCTACTTCCATGGGATTTGCAAGGAAAGAAATTTAATTTTTTCTGAAGACAAATGTATTAATATTTAATAAAAACAAAGTCAGATGACAGTGTTATTAAAAAATAAGAAATGTACATAACATCTTCCTATATTTGAATAAGACAACTGAATTGAGCAGCATTAACTCCTAGACATGAAATGAGATGTGGGTAGGCAGAAAAATTTCAGGCAGAAAAAAATGCTTATCGCACTAAAGTGCCGAATGGATTCATGTTATGGAAATAAATCACAGATTCAGTTTTTAAAAGGCTGTTCTTTCAGATGTTGGTGAATATGGATGTGGTTACCAATGGCCTAGGAAATTGGCAAATGTGTTTAAGATGAATTACCCAACATCCCTCAAATAAAGGCTATAAAATACATAGTGGACAATTAACTTTTTTCCATCTCTAATCCTTTGCATTCTGACTTCTCTCATAATTTGTATAGTTTACTGTTAGGTGGTTCCAAGTTGGGCCTGGCCTTGCAGAGTATTCTAAACCTTTGCTATAGTACTCAATTCAGAAATTGGCATGTAAGACAAGTCAGCACATCCAGATTTCTCTCTGAGACTTATGTCAGTCAGGTAGTTGTATTAACTAGGATAGGCTGCAGCAATAACTTGAACCTGACATTTCAGAAGCTTGGCAAAACAGAGTTACAGGGCAAGAGAAGTCTAATTTGGGTTGGCTTAACGCTTTTGCTAGTGACTTCACCATACGAAACACGTGGCCTTTTAGGTCACTGCACCAGCAGGGAGGGAGGCTGTAAGACACAGAAAAATACTTTTAAGAGCAAGGCCTGAATGGATATAGACGATTTTCTTCCACAACTCATTGGCTGGAGCTCAATCACATGGTTCTAATAATATGAAAATGAGGCTAGACAATGAGTCTTCCTGTCTACGTAGGGGGAAGTGGTGTGCGAAAAATGTTTCTCTCATTGCTCTTTCCACAGAGATTAATAGTCTTGTAAAATATGAGCCCGGGTAATTAATGTCCATTTTTTCCCACCAAATATGGAGGGAAGAAAGCCTTCAAAAAAATAAAAGCAGACAAAGAGACATTGTCCTGATTATATCATTTGAATCTTACATACAACTTCATAATTGACTCCTTTTTCTAAGTATTGTTTCTAAGTACAGTTTGGATTTCTCCTTCTTACAACCAAGAGTCGTCACTAATTTAAAGCTTTTAGACTTTTAGACTAAGGAGCCTAATGCTTCCTAAAATTAGGTTTATTAATCAATCCATAGGAAATAATTAATTTAAAATTATATCCGTAACACTATAGTGCACCTGGTAAACTTCTACTCATCTGTCAAGTTTTATTCTACTGTCATTTCCTCAATAAAGTGTCTTTATCACACTCTGTGGTGGATCACGGCTCCATTAATTCACATACTTCTCATGGGCAGCATGGCATGGAAAATAAAAATATAGGCGCTGAATAACTCCCTGGATGCCAACTCTGGCCCTTCCAATTGTCAGCTCTGCAGCATTGGCATTGTGTTGAATCCCTTTTTGCCCCAGATTCTACTGGCTGTAAAGTAGGTTTAATATAAAGTTATTTTAAGGAAAAAAGGAGTTAATATTTTGAAAGATAAGCAATAGTAGCACACTTCAGGCAAGCCTTAATAACTGGTAGATATTTTACTGCTGTCATTATTATTTTACTTTTATTAGGCTGTGAACTCCTTAATAACAAAGACAGTGCTTATTAACTGAATGTTTCAACAGTGTTCGAAACATGCTTTGTATTTAGAGAATACTCATGAAACTTTAGTTGAAAGGATCACACTAATAGTAACTACTTAGTAATAATTATAACAACAACTAGCATTATTAAGCCCTTACTATGTGCCAATCATGGTCCAAGTGCTGTGTGCATACCAACTCATATAATTAACAACAACCAAAAAAAGGAGTATATCACCATAGAGTATATAAACTCTAATGGTTTAAAAATCTAAGACTTTATTTATCATTTGCACAAAATTTCACTTGGATGTTGCTCATTGATGAGGACTCCTAGGCGCACTTCTAACAGTACTGACTCAGGGCTCCAGGCTTTGAACTTGGTACTCCACGTCTTTAACAAGGGCTTCTAAGATCACTCTGGAAGATTACTTTTACACCTATTCCATCAATCTATTGACCTACGCTTGTCACCCGATTGTACCATTATGAAAATAAATGAAAAACCAAGCTTCGTTTGTGATTATTAGTAAAATGAAAGCATTTGATAAACAAGACATTTTAAAAATCGATTTGAGGGGGAGACAAGATTAACACTCAAACAAATGAAAAACAAAGATGGTTATAACTCCACTCAAGAACTTGAATGTACCCTGCAGGATGAGAAAAGGTTGGATTGGTGGGAAAAAAACGGGGAAGGCATTTCAGGTGCTGTGTGTGGTGCAGTTAAAGGTGTAGAGGAAGACTTAGCAGGTAAACTTCCTGTGAGAAAAACCCAGACCCAGCACATGTAAACCCAGCAACGAACACAGCACACAACCATCACATCCGTGCAGCAAATCATATGTGCATCCTTCTTTCTAGAGAACCCTTTGGACATAGGGCTAAGGGTATTTCTTGGTACAGTTTGAAATGGACTCATGGCATCTGGTTGTCAGGTAAACAGGTTTTTTATGTCTGAATCATCTCCTCCTCCTCCTCCCCCTCCTCCTCCTCCTCCTTTTCAAATGACTATATACAAGATGGTCTACTGATCTGGGTAAGGGTGTTATTGTTGGCAACATTTTCTGATAATTTCAACCTGTTGCACCAATTCTGAGTCCTAATTGTTTTCACAAAGTTTAGTGTTGCCCCCTCACCTAGACTATACTTCATTTGAAAATAGAGACATGAGTCATTCCACAGTCCTAAGCACAGTGCAGTAAGCACAATCATTTAAATAATACTTCTTTATCTCTTGATTCACTAGTTATTTTTATAGATTCCTGGCACCACAGTTCTTTTTTAATCTCTGTACATAGGCTTCTAAAGAGAAAGACATAATCTCCAAATCCTATTTATATATCTGTCTTTATGTATTTTTCCCTATTTTTTTCATCTTTTCTACTGGTGAAGCAACAAAAGGCTAAGTTGTGACATTTCAAGTCATGGACCTGTCTTGGTCCCTATACTCCATCTTGTGAGATATGGGGCACAGCTGACCACGAGCAAATGATTGCTATTTCCTACTTTACCCTGTTCATACAACCATCAGTAACTCACATTTTATTGAATATGTTGTCCCAGAAACATATGTTATTCCTTCACTCTTCTGCCACATTTGGAGGCTGGGTACCATGTTAGCTTGTGTGGGTGTCCAAGCTTGGCTTAAAATTCTAGTGCTTTCTCTCTTCAAGTTCTAAGGCATTTGAGGGAAGTGTAATAGCTTCCTAGGAATGCATCTGCCAAGTAAGGGGATTAACTAAGCAAAGAAATAGAAATGACATATCATGCAAAACCCAATTCAGGTCCAATTGAGGTGTCTCTAAGAAGCATCTTTTAAGAATTAATTTCTAATACATATTACATTTGTATCTTAAAGTAAGTGGTTATGGAGATGAATAGATTGCTCTATGTGATGAAATAATTTGCATACAATGAGTTTCACTCTTAATCTGAAATATGTTTCCTCTGAGGTCCAAAATAGGTTGGTTCACAGTGTTCTACTTTTCAAAGAATTGTATCTTTAGGCTTCTGGATAAAAAAAAATGAGATCTATATTTCCTTTAATAAGTCAATAAGGTCTGACTGAGGGCATCAGAATTGAACTTGGGGATCTAGTGTTGAAAATTTATGATCTAGACTGGAGGTGTATTTTATCTTCACTAATGCTGGCAAAAACAACGTCATGAGGAGATGATAACAAATTGGATAAATGATGCAACGTTGTTCTAAGGAACAAGATTTGACTACCAGCTTAAGTAGACGGGACTAATGAAAAGCCTATAATTGCAGGGGCTCTGGAGCTAGAAGATACCATTGCACTAATTTTCTTCATTGCATAAGGGTTCAGGGTTGCAGCATTAGGCTAATGGATAAATCAGGCAGTGGATAAGAAGAAATAGCAAGAAAAGGGCAGGATTAGAATAAAGACTTTTCAGAAAAGAAAGGAAATGAGTTAGGAGGTTGCTGAAGTTTGCCTTTTCCCCCAGTGTGTGCATGGGTTTGTACAGTAGTCCCCCATTATCCACTGAGGACACATTCCAAGACTCCCAGTGGATGCCTAAAACCTCAGATAGTACCAAACCTTATATTTATGTTTTTCCTATGCATATATACATATGGAAAAGTTTAATTTATAAATTAGTCATAGTAACAGGTTAACAATGATAACTCATAATAAAATAATTTTAACAATACACTATAATAAAAGTTACGTGAGTGTGGTCTCTCACACACACACAATTCCTCATTGTACTGTGCTTACCCTTCTTGCGATGGCATGAGATGATAAAACGGCCATATGATGAGATGAAGTGAGGTGAATGATGTAGGCATTGTGATGTACTGCTAAGCTAGTATTGGCCTCTGACCATATGTCAGAAAGAGGATCATCTGCTTCTGGACTATCGTTGACTGAGGGTAATTGAGACCCCAGAAAGTTAAACTGTTGGTAACGGGGACTACTGTATTTTCAGCAGGTGTGATTTCCTCCAGCCTTCAACTCACAGCCATTTCCTGGTCCAACCCTTTGTGAATGGAGTGGTAGTGTTCGTTTCATTTATTTGATATATGTAGAAATAACAAGCCATTACCACCTAGCCAGAAAGAAACATACCAGGGGTGCAAATCCTCCACTTTTGCACATCAACTGTGTAAAACTCAGAATGCAAGGCTGAGGATCAGTGATGAGGATGTTCACTGATCAAAAGAGCTGTAGTTAGGTAGATAATGCGGCTGCTGATGACTGTGATGGTAGTCAGCATGATAGTGATAATGGGAAGTATCATTAACAGTCAAATTTTCCTCTCCGACTCTGTTTTAAGTCATACGACTTATTTAATCTTCACAATTGCACTTGGAAATAAACACTATTATTATCCCATATTTTATAGAAAGGAAATGAAGCCAAATAAAGTTGAGTTTGTCTCAATTCACAGAGCTTGTAGCTATCAAAGAAAAATTAATAGTGATAAAAGCAAGAACACAGCTCTAAATCGCAACAGCTGAGACTTCTGGAAAGAAAACAGCACCAACAACCCTTGTGAATTTCTGTAGTTTCCACCCCTTCCTCCAACACGGTAGCCCAGACTTTCCCAGTGACTTCTTTTTAGAAGACCGACCATTTCAGACCCATGTCTAACAGAGGGATGGAGTTCTCAGGCATCCCGGTGTCTTAAGGCTGTGATGCTATACGCTGACAAATTCTGATGTTTTTTCCTGGTGTTATTTACCATTCTGTATAGAATGTAATTCTAATTACAAAATTAAGGATGTTGGAAGTTAACAAATTCCGTTCTCTTTTTCACTAAATCAGATGTGGATCTAAATCCCAGTACTCATGGATGAGTGACTTAGACCCTGTGCCTAACTATCTTGTTCCATTTTGACCTATTTGATGGCCCTGCAGTAAAGACCAAACGTAGACATTCAGAGAAGTTAGAAGGTTTATCCTTTGTATGTGGTCGCTGTTCTTCTGAGTCCACAGGAGACAGACTACCAAGAAACATTACTCTTCAGGTTATTCCCTCCAAAGTTGATTCCAAAATAATATATAAATCACTGTTTTCAACGCATCTCCTTTCCTAGTACTTTTCTTGTTCCTGTAGATTGGCACATTAGAAGTTACGCTTTATCTCGTAGCTATAAATATAACACCTTGGCATTAATATAGATTACACGCCAGTATGAGATCTGGCAAGAATGGTACTAGCCAATAAATCTGATGAGAAAAGTTAAATTCCTCTCCATGTACCAGCATTGGCAATTATATTTGATTGAAAAATGAGTTGTTCTCACTGGCACTAGAAGTAGCAGATTTCAAGTATTCATATATCAATAAATAGCTAATAACAGATGTTGTATATATCATTAAATAATCATAACAATTATTCTTCTTCAATAGGACTAGAGTACCTTGCGCACTGAAGCTGAGTAAATCACTGCCCTGGATGGTTTCCTGTTTTACTCTAAAAAGCAAAGACTATAAATAAGATAAGCCGTTAGCTGTCACACAACTCATATCATTAGTAGCAGGAATATTTATGGAACCCTAAGCAAACCTAATATGATAGAAAAAGGATGAAAGGAAGACTGCAGTGGCATGGATAGAAATACGAGTAGGAGAAATAGCAATAACACAGCAGATGAAATAGGATAATATCCGACCTGATTTTGAATGAGCATTCTTCCAATCAACAGATGCGGTGATGCCTTGAAGTTTGCTTACACGTGGTTAGATATTTTGGTGGAAAATATGCCCTGAGTTCTAGCACAGACTCAGGAACACAGATTTTAATGTGCAACGGTCTGTTTATCTCATAATTTGAAGAAAATATTTAGTTAAGTATTAATGGTTATTTGAAATTGTATTCAGACATAGATTTATTCAGCTGTTTATGACAGTGTATAGAAATAACAGTTTTAAGAAGCTAGAAGTGAAGAGCCAGAAATACAGACTCCTATTCATTGGAAGTCCAACTTTGTTATGTGTTCCTTTCCTGCCATTCATATCATATATGATGCAATGTCAAATGGACCTCGTGTTTCAAAAGGATTTCTGTAACTATGGAAATCACTTAGATTTTTGGTTGTATTTAGACTTGCATGTATCTCCTTGAGGACCAATATTCAACCCATTACAATTGCCAACCAGACTCAGGGCAAAAACTCGCCTATATGTTGCTTACAATAGACCCATCTTAAGTATAAGGTGGAAAAGACAAAGGAATTAAAACAAATCATATAAATGGTTAAAGAAAGCTGCCATAGCAAATTTATATCAGAAGACTCAGATTTTAAGGTAAGACTCTTTATTAGAGATAAACAATGATAATTTCACAATGATGAAAAATTCATTCACCAAGAAAATATAATAATTCTAAATGCATATGCACAAAATGATACAGCCTCTAAATATGTAAAGCAAAACTATGTGTAATTGAATAGAAAAATTGATCTATTCATAATTCTGGTAGAAAACTTGAACATAGCCTTCTCAGTATGTGACAGAAAAGTCAAAAAAATTCAATAAAATATGGAAACTCTGAAAACAAACTTGACATACCTAGGCAGACATTGAGCGCTGAACTGAACAATTTAATACATACTGTTTTCAAGTGCACGCAAGATTTTTTTAACAAAATAGACTACGTCTTAAGCCACTGCTCAATTCTCAACAAACATCACATAATTGAAATACTAGCGCACTGACAGAGACCTGCCAAAAATTTGTAAATTAAGAGTTATAAGTGAAAGAAGATATGACAAATTAAAACTTGTAGTTTAATGGTCATGAGTAGGACATTGGAACAAAAAATGGAATATTCAATATTAAAGTAATTCAGATAAATATGTGAATAGAGGAAATTTATAGTCTTAAACAAATACTTTAAAAATTAAGAAAGCCTTGGAAAGTAATTATTTAATGAGTCATCCAAAGAATTTTAGAAAATGACATGAAACAGGTGCCCCAAAAGAGTAGAAGGAAAGGAATAACAGTGATAAAGTAGAAACTGACAAATAAAAAGAAAATCAAATATACAATGGGAAGAATAAAAAAAATCCCAAATCGGTTTCTTTTTTCAATGTTTATTTATTTTTGAGAGAGAGAGAGAGCACGCAAATGGAGGAGAGACAGAGAGATAGGGAGACACAGAATCCGAAACAGGCTCCAGGCTCTGAGCTGTCAGCACAAAGCTAAACATGGGGCTCAAACCCACAAACTGTGAGGTCATGACCTGTGCCAAAACTGGACACACTGACTGAGCCCAGGTGCCCCTCCCATCCACACCATGCTGATTACTTGCACCCACAGATAGCTGTCTTTTGCTTGATGTTGATATGCTTCCAAAAGTCAGAACAGTTTAGAACGTTGGTGTAGGCTGTTGATTTTTAACATTGAGTTGGGGGGGGGGGGTAAAAATATCCTATTCAGAGCCAATCAGAGTAGACATGATATGTCTTTGAGATTTCCCAGATCTGAAAGAATCAGTTCCAGTGGCAGTCTCTCCTTCTAGTACAGGGGCTTAGGACCATTCTTGTTAGAAGGAAAAAGTAAATAAGGCTTGTCAGAGATCTGTAGGGCTGAATATTCTACATGCAGCATCAGAGTGAAGGAGTGAACAGAAGAACTTGTTGACAGAGCAGCTAGTGGAATCCTGCCTGTCATGTTTCTAGGTCAAACCTATTAAATTGTTGTCATATACATGGATCTAAATCCCAAGCTTACACTTTTTCTCTGTCAAGATTTTCTTAAGTTTTCCCAGTCAAAGGAAGCCTAATGATATGACGATAACCAGGTGGTTACCTGGGATGAAATTTTGGGGTCATTCTGAATGTAAGGGGCAGCCACTGGAAGAGATTTCCTTTAAAAGATCATTGGGCTGTTTGTGAAGAATGGATTTAGAGAACATGAATATGGAAGCAGGGAGACCAGTCACATAGCTGTATCAGTGGGCTCAGTGAATGTACCCAGCCAACCAGCTGCAGATAACTGTAAATAGAATTCGTGTGTCAAAGTCACTCTGACTCCCATGGCCATGTCAGATACAGGGTTACTTCCTCAAGCTGTGTTAATTAAGCCTTCTCTCTCCTAATCATCTTGGAGCATTTATTTTCTCTGTGAAAATGATTTGGGCAACAACACCTCTTTTCTTTTTTCTCAAGCAGAGAAGAATCTGAGAATCAAAAGTTCTAGTGTTTATGGCTAGAGAGACGTTAAAAATCTTTCAGCTATAAAAATAATTACCCAAAATGAAAGGCATGAAAATGCTGGCTGGTTCTTACAAATGTGTTTTAGGTCATGTGAAATCATGTTAAAGGTACAATTAGAGATTATTCACCCCCCTACCCCCCGGGAAGGCTACATGCAATTTTCAGCTGCAGAAATTCCCTTTATCTCTTGAGCTCTAGGCAACCATCCCTGCAGACTGTAATCTGTTCACCTATATTACATGTAAGAATTGTTGCCGAGGTCAATATCTTCAGAGATATCAAATGTAGGAAGAATTGTTTCCTGTGCCTGATATGTGTCTTCTGTTAGGAATATTAGGCTGAAATAGTTTAATAGCAGATATTATAGAACTAATTCTGAATCTCCTTTCTGATGGCTAGAAAATTGATAACTCTCATCCATCAAAAATTATTTTCTAACATAATTTTTTCTCCAACCCTGCTGTAAAGCTTTTAAGATTATTTTAAGAAGCATCTTTGCAGTTACATTCATCATGGGATGTGAAAGAACTAAGTTTTAATATTTTTTTTTGTCTGAACTTCTTGGTCCCTCTTTATTGTAAGCCTCTAGGTTATATCTTATTTGTGAAGTAAACTCTAAAGCAACTTTGAACAACTTCTAAGAACTTTTCTGTTTTTGGAAGGAGAAAGGCCTTTTCCATATTCTTATTTTGCAGCCTTCTCATGTATCTACCTGCGAGCACAGTAACTTGTGAGCATGACTTCACCCCATCATGAATAAATACTGAACATCTATGTACCAGACACTGTGTTAAGTTCTAGGTGTACAATAGCCAACAAAACTGAGGGGATTCTTGCTCACAAGGAGCCTTCAGCCTAGTGTGAATGAAAATTCATTCACCCCAACTCCCTCACTCTGCTGAGCTCCTGATAAGACATAGGGAAGATGCCAGGCTCTGTATTTAAGAGTCTTTATTTTGAAGGTGAAAGTCTGATATTTCTCTGTGGCTTTAAACTTGCATATATACATTGCCTGTGGGCCTCGTATCAAGTTTGTGTCTGTGAGACATGGGCATCTAAATGGTTTTTAAAGTGTACTAAAAATGTGGCCCACAGACTTTGACTTTCAGTTCCTACTCTGCATCAGGCACTTTAATGTGCATGCACGTACTCATGTATGTCTGCCTGCATCCTCTGTGCCTTTGCAGTATCCCTTACAAGCAGATTCGTATGACCCATGCACAAATAAGAGAATCAACAGTAAGAAAATAACTCACTCCTGGCCAAGCAAGTGGCAACGAGTGGACCAGGATTAAGGCTCAGGACCGTCTTCTTCAACAGCCTGTTCCTCCAACAGCACCCCCGCCCCACCTCTGTGTCAACATCACTGTTGGTTTGGCTTCTATGGCTTTCAGCCATTTCCACTTGTCCTCGTGGGATAGGGCAGCTTTCGCCCTTCTTAGACCAAAAATTAGACTTTCAGTGCCTTCAGCTGCTTTCCAGCTTGGTCTTGAAGGAAAAAAAAAGGGGAAGGAATTAATTAAGCTTAGATATTGCTCACATTGTATATGTATATGTAGATATTTTTGTGTGTTTATGATGCTTTACGCTATAGAACTAAAGTACATAAGCCCCCAAACTGAGAATCCAAACATAGAGCTATGGACTGAATTGTGCTCCTCCATACCATAGTTCATATTTGAAGCCCTAATTTCCAATGTGACTGTAATTGGAGATAGGGACTTTAAAGAGGGAATTAAGGTTTGATGAAATCATAAGGGTGGGGTCCTAATGCAATAGGACTGAAACCCTTTAAGGAGAAGGAGAGAAATGGGATGCACTTGCATGAAGAAAAAGTCATGTGAGGACACAGCGAGAAGACTGCCATTGCAAGCCAAGGAGAGACCTCAGGGAAAGCCAGCCCTGATGACACCTTTATCTTGGCCGTCCAGCCTCCTGAACCATGAGAAAGTACATTTCTGTGTAAGCCTGTGATATTTTGTTGTGGCATCGCTAGCAAACTAATACACATCATGATAACACTACAAAAAGAAGAGAGAAAGAATAGCTACCAGTTGGAGAGAAGAAATATTTTTTAAAGTACAAAAGGGAGGAAATAAGTGCACAAAATAAGGAAGATGAAATGGCAAGAAAGGCAGCCTAGTAGCTTCATAGTTATTAGTGATAATTAAACTCCCTCACTCACAGCGTTTAACCAGTGTCCTATCCTTTGGGTCACTGAGAGAGTAAAGTTCCTCCCTCAGTTTAAGTTCTCTATGTGGAGTTCAGAACCACCACTATTTTTTTTAGAGAGAGAGAGAGAGAGAGAACATGGGCAGGGAAGAGGGGCAGAGGGAGAGAGAGAAAGAGAGAGAGAGAGAGAGAGAGAGAGAGAGAGAGAGAATGAGAGAATCTTAAGCAGGCTCCATGCTCAGTGTGGAGCCCAGTGCAGGGCCCAATCCCATGACTGTGAGATCATGACCTGAGCCAAAATCAAGAGTTGGATGCTCAACCAACTGAGCCACCCAGGCACCCCCAGAACCACCACTATTCTGATGTGACTACTAAGAGATTATCACAGCCTAAATATCTGACCCGTGCTTCCTCCCCTAACCACATGAGTAAACCCATGGTTCAAGAGTGGAAAAGATAGCTGAACTTCCCCCTATATGGTAAACCGAGGGGACAATACCACATAGAAGAGAGAACTCTCTTTCACTTGGACAGGCATCAGCTAAATCTTCTGGTCAATCTTTTTGAGGTCCTGGGATGCATCTCTGATAGATCTAGTCTGTACTAGATACCAAAGAGTCAGTGGCTGACAATTGAAAGGCCTTTCCAGTAGGGTTCGTAGTGAGAAAGTCTGATATCTCATTGACCAGAAATCTTTTTTAGTACCTGTGGATGACCACATAACATAGGTCAGCCATCATCTGTTGGTCACTGCAGACCCTGCTTTATCTACTGGCAATACTCCTATTAAAGTATTTCTGGTATCTCCCACCATGCACCCCAGCAAACTAACTATACTGCCTTATTTCACTTACAAAATTTGTGTGATAAAACATTGGTGGTGCAATGCAATATATAAGACACTCACAGTCTTCACCTCCTTAAGCCTGTTTCTTCACTTGTAAAACTGGGGTAAAAGCTACCTCTCATGATTCTTAGGAGGATTAGATGAGTCAGTATGCTAAAGTACTTAGTGCCTGGTACATGTAATTTATCCAATAACTAGAACCTAATGGTACTCTGATTATTCAAAATGGGCATATACATGAAGACTTCTTAGGAGAATGATACATGAAGACTTCTACAACTATGGAACAGGCCACAGCCATCTCTGCAGGAAAATACCAAGGTGGTATTTCCAGGATGCAGACTGCTGTTCTGAGCTACAATGTCTAGTATCTCTCCCAGTTCACCAGGTAACACCGACTGGTATCCTCTGGGAGAGAAATCCTGCTGCTTGTTCCCCGGCCCCCTCCCCCCACCTCTCTGTAAATAAGGACCAGAGCTAAATGTCGAGCAATTCTTTTCTATTGTAATTTCAAAGGAGTGATGGTTCCCTAACAAAATCCCAAAGGTTTATTTATTTATTTATTTATTTTTTAATTCACTGTTTACCAGAACTTGCCATTGCTTTTCCCAGGGAGTGCTATAAATAACCATCTAGGGGAGATATTTTGAGTATATAAGATGTAACCTCAGGAAGAATTCATTCTTTCTTAAAGCAGAACTCTCTTCTCATTTCCCCTCTCTGGGGACATAATGAAAAATGTGTGAGAGTTAGGGAGTAATTAAGAATAATGGCAGTGTCAACCTTAGGACAAGTGATAAATCTTAGTTTGTTTATGATTTAGAAATTTTATTAATGCTTAGTCAAAAGACCACTTCTGAGTTGCAATGAAAGTATACTAGAGTAATTCTTTAGCCTCAGAAATGGAGAAACAGACTTGCAAAATATGTTCAGAAATTTTTTCCCAGGAGGCATAAATTAAACTTTGATATTCCATAGATTATTTCACAGCATGTGCAATTTCAAGGCTTTTCCATAATATTTAATTTACTTTTAAATATGCATATGTCCTAGGTACCTAATGTCTACGCTGATGATATAGTCCCCACGCTGCAGACTCATGGGGGAGGTGGGGTGAAGGCACTTACACATAAATAATTACCAAAAAAATGTGATCAGTACAAAAATAACATTCTATGCAAAGTGCTTAGGCAGCACAAACATTGTGGTACTTGAATCAGTCTAAGAAAGGAGATGATTTGTCCTCAGCCCTACAGATTCTGATTTAATTGTCTTGCTGTGGGACCTGGCTTAGGTATTAAAGTTCCAATAATGATGTCTATGTGCAGCCACAATTGAGAACCTCTACCCTAATAGGTAGCAGTCCATTCTGCTGAACTTATTCTTGGGAGTAGCTGCTTTATGATCTCTCTCAGGGAAAAGACAATGGAAAAGTTTCATATTTGGGTTTCAGGTTTTCATCATAATAGAACACTAGATGCAATGCCTGAGGGAGAGAAGGGTACTAAAAACTAGCTAGATATATTCAGAGACCAGGCCTTTATCATTCTGAATCTCAATTCCTTGTTCTAGCTTGCTCTCACTTGGACACCCCTGACGTTTAAAATTAACAAGTACAGAAAACACTGGAGAGAAATAGGTTAGGGAAATGATTCTCAAACCTAGTTGGGTATAAGAATCACCTGGAAGACAACTTTTTTTTAGTTTATTTTTAGAGAAACAGAGACAGCATGAGTAGGAAAGGGACAGAGATAGAGGGAGACAGAAAATCCTGCACTATGGAATATGGAGCCCAACGTGTGGCTCGAACTCACAAAACCATGAGATCGTGACCTGAGTCAAAACCAGAGTCAGATTCAACCAATTGAGCCACCCAGGTGCCCCTGAAAAGGCTAGTTAAAAGCATATTCCTGGGACCCATCTACAGGGATCTGGTTTCAGCTTGTGTACAGTAGGGCACAGAAATATATATTTTTAATAAGCTATTTGGTTGATTTTTGAATAGGGAATCTAAGAACATATTTTGAAAAAAAAAAAACTGTGCTGAGGCTTGAGGAATCTCCAGTAGTGCCAATCAAAGGGTTTCCTGGATTTTAGACATCTCTGAAAACATAAAGAAGAGATGGACAGAAAAAGAGGAAACAGGCATAACAGTAAAGGGATCCTATATATGTGCCAAAGTACATCTTAGTGTAGAAACAGTACTTTGGTGTTAGAAACAACCTCCAAGGTGATTTAGTTCAATCACATGTATCAGTATCAGTTATGGCTTTACAAATGAATGGCCATGTAGCCTTAGTTGACCTTCACACAGGGAGTTCCCTATATCCCTATCCATTTCTGGATGACTCTGACTGACCATATCCACCAAACTATACTTACTGACCTTTGGCTTTTAGCAGTATCAAACAAGCCAACTTGGTCCTCCCCATGGCACCTTTCATATACTGAATAAGGACCCTCTTGTTTACGTCCTGTCAGCCCTCCATTCCCCTTGAAGAGTCCTCTTCCTCCAATATTCTTCTTTCAGCAGTTTTCAGACCATTCGCCATCTTGGCCATAATGCTTTGAAAACTGTAAGCCTCACACAGGGTCTTCTTAAATGCTCCCAGGAGAGCAATCCTTCTGATGTTTTATACCACATTTGCTGCCCCCTTCCCCAAGTATAACGAGAATATTACTTTCTGAGATCATTCCCTGTTACTTACTGTAGTGCATTTACAGAATACTAGCAAAGGATTTGGAGCACGAACAAATGAGTTTTTTTGTGGGTTCCTTCAAATCATTAACTGACATAAGAAAGGGTAAACTCATTCCAACAGAAAAGAAGGCAGTGTGGGCAGAGAAATTGCAAGAATTGTTTGCAGACGTTGGGGCTTTGCCTCTACACCCAAAACCATGAGTGGATTGTCATGTTCTGATTCCACAAGATTTGGCTCATCACCAGAGGTGATAAATTTGCCATTTGATGGCAAATACAGTCCACTGGGTTGGCAAAACAGAAAATGTAATCCCCTTCGTGGATCTTTGATTTGCAAACTTGTGTTTCTAAATAGTTTTCTATAATAACTGTGGCATGATTTTTATATACTGTGCACAAACAAGGCTGAAGGTTGTTCTTTAAGAGACTGGGGGTAGTTTGGGAAGGGGAATAGTGAAGATATATTCCTCCCCATTGTTTGCACAGGAAGAAAAGGTACTTGTCAATGAGAAATTGGGAATCTGGATTAGCCAGTCTAAAACCTTCTAAGGGAAAAGATATGGAGCTTTTCTAATCCATCTGAAATTTTTATTATGTTGTTCAATCTAAGGTGGCTGGCATTGGAGGTGAGTTGTGGGCAGAGGATCACAGAACTAGAAGATGTGAATGATTCCTTCTTTCTGTGCCATGTGTTTTAGCAAACAAGTCTGAACTTGTTTGATAAGATGGTCAAGTGTAACATTGCTGTACAAATATCCATAATGATGCTTTATCCATTTAGCACAAATCTCCACTGCAGGTTATCTGCCTATTTCATGAATCATTACCTTCTCAAGGCACCTAAAGCCCTTCATGATGAAGTTCCAAAACACCTTCCTCCAGAGTTGTGTCCCACTAGGTAGCTCAGGGCATCACAGCCTTAACTCTTTGCTGTGCCCTGAACATAGTAATTTTATTCAGAGCTCAGACCATTTTTCTTGCTGATTCTTCACCAGGTAGATTACTACTTCTGATATCTTTCCACTGAAAATTTGACTTATTTTGCAAAGGCAACTCCAATGATACAAGGTAAATGAAGCCTTTCTTGAATTTTTAATAATTGCATGATTTATGGAGCTTCTATGTGCTGTGTTAGATATATTATTTTTTATCTTAATCCCCATATTCATCTCATAAAGTAAAATATTATTTTTCTTATTTTAGGACTGGGACTGGAAGTTTAGACAGGTGTTATTTGTTTACCCCTTAAGGTACCCAGTTTACAAGGGAAGACTTGAACTTTTGACTTAGATATGCAGATACAAGAGTCAACACTCCTCATCACTGTCCTCTACGATGTTTATTATTACTCCTCCCTCTATCTGTACTTCTCCAAAAGGACTATGCCTTTATTTAAAGTACTTACCCTTCTTGGGGCGCCTGGGTGGCTCAGTCGGTTAAGCGGCCGACTTCGGCTCAGGTCATGATCTCGCACTCCGTGAGTTCAAGCCCCGCGTCGGGCTCTGGGCTGACAGCTCAGAGCCTGGAGCCTGTTTCGATTCTGTGTCTCCCTCTCGCTGACCCTCCCCCGTTCATGCTTTGTCTCTCTCTGTCTCAAAAATAAATAAAAACGTTAAAAAAAAAAAGAAAGTACTTACCCTTCTTTATGCCTTCTCCAAAAGGACTTATGCCTCTTTATGCCCCTATTATCTATTTCTACTTTCAATATAGTAAGTTGGCCACAGGTTTGTTATCCTTGTTCTATTATAAGCAATTCCTTCTCATCTACCATCTTCTCCCTCTGTTAGAGAAAAAGCCAGATCCAATAAATATTCATTGAACTCAAAATGAAGGAACAATGGCTAAGTCTTTTGCTTATGGCCATGATGTAGTAGCCTGTGTTAGAATAACTCACATTGGGGCGCCTGGGTGGCTCAGTAGGTTGAGCGTCCGACTTCGGCTCGGGTCACGATCTCGCGGTCTGTGAGTTCGAGCCCCGCGTCAGGCTCTGGGCTGATGGCTCGGAGCCTGGAGCCTGCTTCCGATTCTGTGTCTCCCTCTCTCTCTGCCCCTCCCCCGTTCATGCTCTGTCTCTCCCTGTCTCAAAAATAAATAAACATTAAAAAAAATTAAAAAAAAAAAAGAATAACTCACATTAACAGAAATACAAAGGAAGTCATTTAGCTAGAAGAAAAAATAATCTCAGATGAAAGATGAAGCAAGTTTTAAAAAATGAGTAAAAATGAGTCTGTATGTAGATCTAAATAAATAGAGACTGTTTAAAACAATGGCAATAATGGTTTTTGAGTTTTAATATATGTTGTAAGTAAGGGTCATAAAATCTTTTTGTTGTTGGGGAAGTGGTAAAAGTAATAATTTTTTATATACTCTGACAAGACAAGAAGAAATGTAGAAGTGAAGTAAGGAAATGTGTAACAGGCAAGCTATTAGAGGGGAAATGGAGTGATTTTTAAAATTCATAATTATTTCAAAAGAAGGCAAGACTATGAAAAAAAATATGTATATTCCTACAGAGCATAGATTTTGATGGTGGATTTAGCTCAAATATATTATTAATTAAATAAAAATGGATCAAGTTCTCTAATTAAGATAAAAATTATAGGATTTAGAAAAGAAGAAAATAACTCTCATAATAAGAAATACCTTTAAATATAAGGGCATAGAAAAGGTGGAAATAAAATGATGTAGAAAGATAAAAGATACATCAAGGAAATACTAACCAAAAAGAAAGTTAGTATTGCCTTAATACTATTAAAAAAGGAAACATTTATGATCAGAAATATTTCCGGAGTTAAAGAGAATATTTAATGATGATAAAAGGGTCAGCCCAACAGAAATATCCACTCATCCTAAACTTGTATGCCATTATTAATGCCCTGAAACAATATATAAAATGAATGGTGGTGATTAGATCCTAGCATCTGATTTCTCCTTCTCCTGACTTTCAGTGATATGATCATTCTTTTTATCAGGCCCATACATATAAAGAGCCTAATTCTGAATGTTTCACATTCAAGATGGCTTTTGCAACATTATTATTGCTATTAATATGATTATTTTGTTTATATGCATATAGACATGGAAAGATATGCATTTACACATATATAGAAAACTGTGTGTGCATGTGTGTGCGTGTGTGAAATGCAAACAAATAAGATGCTAAAGTGAATAGGCCAATAAAATTCTCTTACAAGACAACTAAATCATTTGCCTAACCTTAATCATCCTACCTGTGACTGGATGATACACAGGATATACAGGCCTAGGCAATCCCTGGCTTTATACGAGTTTCTTTGGGATGACAATACTAAAACGAGTGGTATCTAATCATTGTAAACTTTATCTTAATATTATTTTATTTAGTAACTATTGGATAGGCAATTCATGCACATTGACTGAAATTCAAAACCACAGGAGTGAATAAAGTATATAGTATGCTTCCCTCCCTGTTTGGTTCCCAGATTAATCAGTTCTTCTCCTTGAAAGCAACAAATATTGCCTTATTTATTTTCTAAAGGTATTCTGTGCATTTAATAATATCATTCAGTAATTACATATAAAACAAGAGATCTATGTATGTGTGTATGTATATATCTAGATCTGTTGTATATATGTGTGTGTATTTTCCTTATGTTTATTTATTCTTTTCTCACATTGCTTTATAGCTGACTTTTTAATTTAAAACTACCACCCGGAGACCTCATTGTTTTTCACAGCTGCAGAGTATTCCATTTTATGAAGATAGCATAATTTATTTTACCAGTCTTCTTACACGTAAACCAATTTTTCCCTATATTTTGTAATTACAGTTATGTGACTAATATCCAAATATATATATAATTTTACATCTCGTATGACAAAGACATTGGAAACACTTCTGTAGAATAAATACCTGTATTCAAAATTGCTAAATCAAAGACTTCATTTTTTTTATTTTTTTAAAAAATTTTTTAAATGTTTTTATTTTTGAGACAGAGAGAGACAGAGCATGAGCAGGGGAGGGGCAGAGAGAAGGAGACACAGAATCCGAAGCAGTCTCCAGGCTCTGAGCTGTCAGCACAGAGCGTGATGCGGGGCTCGAACTCATGGATTGTGAGATCATGACCAGAGCTGAAGTTGGACGCTTAACTGACTGAGCCACCCAGGCGCCCCAAAGACTTCATTTTTAAATTTGAAAGCTATAGTCCAATTGTCCTTTATAGAGACATTCCAGGTTGCCACTCCCATTGCTAAGGACTTACCCTCAGTACAGTCCTCAACATAGTGCTCTGAGAGAATGGGACTGGAATGAAAGAGAAACACTAGAGGCAACTGCATGTTTCTGAAGAGGCATAGCTGTAACACCCACCGATTGTGGGTGGTGACTGAGCATATCCCTCAGGCAACCTGATTAAGAAGGGCTTCTCAACTTGGGGGTGCTGTGTAGCTCAGTCAGTTAAGCATCTGACTCTTGATTTGGGCTCAGGCCATGATCTCATGGTTCATGAGTTCGAGCCCTGCATTGGGCTCTGCGCTAACTGTGGAACCTGCTTGGGATTCTTTCTCCCTCTCTCTCTTTGCCATCCCTTGCTCTCTCTCTCTCTCTCTCTCAATAAATAAACTTAAAAAAAAAAAAGAAGGGATTCTCAACTTAAAAACTGCATTGGGACCCTCTTTCCTTAAACTAAAAATTACATGCAGCAAGAAGTGATTCTTTAAAGCTCCAAGACCTCAGTAATAAAAATATAGGAATTCCCACCTTAAATGAAACTCAGTGGGGCAAGCATTAACAGTCAGATTAAGGAATTGAAAATAAATAAGCATTTAAAGAAGAGCTATTGAATGTGTACATGAGATTTCCCTGCAGGGAAAATGGGTGCATGCTGGAAGGAGGCAGGAGGGAAGGGTTGAGGACTATATTAAATCTATGCAAATACATACCATTTGCTCTAGTTCAGCCAACATTAATTCTCTTCTGTTAATTTGCAGTTGAGTTCACTGCAAAGCTCCAGAAATAACAAAAACACCTGGATATGTGGAATAGAAAACAAATTTTGCCCATTATTCAACGTTTTTTTTTTTAATTTTTTTTTAATTTTTGGGACAGAGAGAGACAGAGCATGAACGGGGGAGGGGCAGAGAGAGAGGGAGACACAGAATCGGAAACAGGCTCCAGGCTCCGAGCCATCAGCCCAGAGCCTGACGCGGGGCTCGAACTCACAGACCGCGAGATCGTGACCTGGCTGAAGTCGGACGCTTAACCGACTGCGCCACCCAGGCGCCCCCAAATTTTGCCCATTATTAAAAAATGCTTTAAACCTCTCTCTTCTATCTTCCCCCCTTCCTCTTCTAAAACTACTATTTACATTCTACCAGAAGATGATTTTGTTCGCTGTTATTTTCACACAATTTTCACTTAGTTCCCCATATAATTGCAGGTTTCTCAGGAAGGTTAAAAAGCCTGCCTATAAGAACCAGTCTATATACTCTTGAAGCTACTTGTGTAATAGATTTGCAAATGTCTAAGTTCTAGGGCTTTTCCCCAGATGGTTCAGACCTGTGTATGCTCTTGTCTGTGTGCTACCCCTTCATGGAAAGCAGTGGTCCTGGGTCAACTTACTACATCAATCCAGAATCTGCTCTACAGCTTGGCATTCAGACCCCAGACAGGGAGTTCTCAGTGGCAACTTGCAGAAATTTATTCCCTACAGTGTAGCCACAGGAGTGGAGAATAATAAAGGATACACTGTCTTAATTATTGGAGGGTAGTACAATTTCACTGGGAAAGACTGTTCTCAGTTTATTTTACCTATTTTTTTTGTTTGTTTTCTTAAAAGCCCTCCATAGCAATTAATCAAAAATGTGGTAAATAGAGGAAAGGTAATCACCCTTACCCAAAGATTAACCACATTAAACCATTCAGTTCTGTGTTGTTTTTGGTATTTTCTGTGTTTTAAACACAGTTTATTCAGTATATATTTACAGAGTATCTGCTAAGTGCCTGGCATTATGCTAGATGTAGTTGTGACAATGTCATGTGGTTAATTTTGGAATCTGAGATTTTTTTTGTTTAACTTTACTGTATAAACCTTTCTTGTTATTACACATTCTTTGTTACACATATTAAGTCTATTTTAACATAAAATTATTGCTTGAGGTAATAGTTTTTATTCACGATAGTATAGTGGTTAAAGGTAATAGTTCTGTAGAATCCGAGTGAATCACATTCTGACTCACTCTTTATTAGCCGTGTGAATGTGAGGAAGATAGATAGTTCATAGGATCTTCAATGTTTTCTTGGATAAACTAGAGCTAACCTATACACATGAAGTACGTTAGCCTGTATCACACTGACTTCTTGTGAGCATAAGTGACTTTATTCCAGTAAAATGGTTCTTCTACACCACTAGGCTGCCCCCAACTCTTTGTCTTTCCCTCTGGCCACATCCAAAGTACCGGTGAGAGCTGAGGAAAATCATCCAGTATGGATGACTGAGAACAGGACGCATTCATTGTCATCATTTGCATATGAAACATCATGAGGGCTGGCCACTACTGATAAGATTCTAGTTAAAATCCCCTCTATTCCATCTTTCATCTCTATAGGCAGGAGCTGCCCATCTCTCCAAACATAAACTGCTCTGTCACTGCCCTGGATCCCAACTTCTCTTCAGCATCTAAGCAAGTGTCTCCTCTGGGTCCCATACCTTCAACTGCTGCCTCCCAGTCGCCTGCATTTCACCAGCTGTTGAGAATGCAAAAATCTTCTCTGGTTGTAAAAACAAAGAAACCAAAGCCAAAGCTAAAATCATGACAACTTTCAAGCCCATATTTCCATCCAGCTACTGCCATCTCATTTCTTATTTCTAGGTGAACCTCTCAAATAAAGTGGCTCCACTATCTTATTCTGCTCTTTGATCATCCTTTCCCTACTTGACCCACTTGAATAAGTCTTTTACCCTTTGCACTCCAGCAAAACTGCTCTTCTGAAGATTAGTGATGACTTTCCTTTTCTATAAAGCCTATATACACTTCCAGATCCTCATTTTCATCCAGCTCTTTAGAGCATTGGGGACATGTGAACACATCCCCTTTTTAAAAACACTTTTCCCTTGAATCTGTGATACCACAAACTCTTGGCTTTCTCCTTTCAAGCTGTTCCATCCAAGTCTTTATTTCCAGCTTTTTTTCTGCCTGCCCTTTAAACGTTATTTTGATATGTTTTCCTTACCTATTGATTTATAAACTGCATACTATTATAGGCTAAACTGTGTCCCCTCAAAAGTCATACGTTGAAGTTCAAACTCGCTGTACCTCAGAATGTGATTATTTGGAGATAGGAGCTTTAAACAGGCACTTAAGGTGAAATGAGGTCGTAAGGGGAGGCCTTAATCCACTGTGACTGGTGTTCTCATAAGAAGAGGAAATTTGGACACAGATTTGTAGGCAATGGAGGAAAGACCATAGGAGGACACAGTGATATGGCAGCCATTTGCATGATAAGGAGAGAGCTCTCAGAAGAAACCAACCCTGTCAACACTTTGTTCCTGGACTTCTAGATGGTGGAACTGTGAGAAAATATATTTGTTGTGTAAGCCATCTATGCTGTGTGGTATTTGGTAATGGCAGCCCGGGCACACTAATGCACATATGCTAAAAGGTAAAAATCTTGTGTTCACTAACAATGAAGCAACAGAAAGACAAATGAAGAAACTGATCCCATTCACAATTGCACCAAGAAGCATAAAATACCTAGGAATAAATCTAACCAAAGATGTAAAAGATCTGTATGCTGAAAACTATAGAAAGCTTATGCAGGTAATTGAAGAAGATATAAAGAAATGGAAAGACATTCCCTGCTCATGGATTGGAAGAATAAATATTGTCAAAATGTCAATACTACCTAAAGCTATCTACACATTCAATGCAATCCCAATCAAAATTGCACCAGCATTCTTCGCGAAACTAGAACAAGCAATCCTAAAATTCATATGGAATCACAAAAGGCCCCGAATAGCCAAAGTAATTTTGAAGAAGACCAAAGCAGGAGGCATCACAATCCCAGACTTTAGCCTCTACTACAAAGCTGTCATCATCAAGACAGCATGGTATTGGCACAAAAACAGACACATAGGCCAATGGAATAGAATAGAAACCCCAGAACTAGACCCACAAACGTATGGCCAACTCATCTTTGACAAAGCAGGAAAGAACATCCAATGGAAAAAAGACAGTCTCTTTAACAAATGGTGCTGGGAGAACTGGACAGCAACATGCAGAAGGTTGAAACTAGACCACCTTCTCACACCATTCACAATAATAAATTTAAAATGGATAAAGGACCTGAATGTGAGACAGGAAACCATCAAAACCCTAGAGGAGAAAGCAGGAAAAGACCTCTCTGACCTCAGCCGTAGCAATCTCTTACTCGACACATCCCCAAAGGCAAGGGAACTAAAAGCAAAGATGAATTACTGGGACCTTATGAAGATGAAAAGCTTCTGCACAGCAAAGGAAACAACCAACAAAACTAAAAGGCAACCAACGGAATGGGAAAAGATATTTGCAAATGACATATCGGACAAAGGGCTAGTATCCAAAATCTATAAAGAGCTCACCAAACTCCACACCCGAAAAACAAATAACCCAGTGAAGAAATGGGCAGAAAACATGAATAGACACTTCTCTAAAGAAGACATCCGGATGGCCAACAGGCACATGAAAAGATACTCAACGTCGCTCCTCATCAGGGAAATACAAATCAAAACCACACTCAGATATCACCTCACGCCAGTCAGAGTGGCCAAAATGAACAAATCAGGAGACTATAGATGCTGGAGAGGATGTGGAGAAACGGGAACCCTCTTGCACTGTTGGTGGGAATGCAAACTGGTGCAGCCACTCTGGAAAACAGTGTGGAGGTTCCTCAGAAAATTAAAAATAGACCTACCCTATGACCCAGCAATAGCACTGCTAGGAATTTATCCAAGGGATACAGGAGTACTGATGCATAGGGGCACTTGTACCCCAATGTTTATAGCAGCACTCTCAACAATAGCCAAATGATGGAAAGAGCCTAAATGTCCATCAACTGATGAATGGATAAAGAAATTGTGGTTCATGTACACAATGGAGTACTACGTGGCAATGAGAAAGAATGAAATATGGCCCTTTGTAGCAACGTGGATGGAACTGGAGAGTGTGATGCTATGTGAAATAAGCCATACAGAGAAAGACAGATACCATATGGTTTCACTCTTATGTGGATCTTGAGAAACTTAACAGAAACCCATGGGGGAGGGGAAGGAAAAAAAAAAAGAGGTTAGAGTGGGAGAGAGCCAAAGCATAAGAGACTCTTAAAAACTGAGAGCAAACTGAGGGTTGATGGGGGGTGAGAGGGAGGGGAGGGTGGGGGGGTGGGTATTGAGGAGGGCACCTTTTGGGATGAGCACTGGGTGTTGTATGGAAACCAATTGGACAATAAATTTCATATATTGAAAAAAATAAAAAATAAAAAAAATAAAATCCAAAAAACAAAAAAATCTCGTGTTCAGTTTCATGACATTTTACACATTGATAAGGTGACATGGAGTTACAACCTAGATAAACACATAGACTATTGTCAATCTCCCATGCGTCTCCACTAAAATAATACCTATCTTGATCTCTAGTACCACATGTTACTTTTGTTTTTCAACTCTGTGTAGGTGGAATCGCGTTGTGTACCTTTTTATATCCTGTTTATTTTGCTCAAAATCACATTTGTGACATTCATCCCTGTTATTGAATAGCTGTACAGTGTTCCGTTGTGTGAATGGAATGGAACAATGTATTATATTAGTTCCTTTTTTTATGGATACCAATATTGTTTCTTTTTTTAAAAAAGTTTATTTATTTATTTATTTATTTAGAGAGAGAGAGAGAGAGAGAGAGCGTGCCAGCCCGTGAGCTAATGGGGGAAGGGCAGAGAGAGAGAGAGGGAGAGAGAAAATCCCAAACAGGCTCTGCACTGTCAGCACAGTCCAATGCTGGCCTCAAACTCACGAACCGTGAGCTCATGACCCAAGCCAAGATCAAGAGTCAGATGCTTAACTGACTGAGCCACCCAGGTGCCCCTGGACACTCATATTGTTTCTACTTTCTACTATTATAATTACAGAATGGAAATTTTACTATATATCTTTTATGGGACATAGTGCTAATTTCTCTTGGGTTCCTGTGCATACATTTTATTAAAAATGAGCGCTTTTTTTTCTTTTGGGTAGCTATGTAGGAATGAAATCACAGGGTCATAGAATGTGTGTGTTTCACTTTAGTCTCACTTTTTCAAAAATGAGTGTACTAATTAACACTATACTCATTGTTATGTGGGAATTCCTGTTCCACAGGCTCACCAGCAGGAAGTAATTTCTGTTATTCTAATTTCACCTCTTCTGTTTGGGAGCATAGTAGTGTCTCTTTGTGAGTTTAGTCTGCATTTCCCTATTAATGTTAATGAGAACTTTTATAAATAAATATATATGTATATATATTATATTTATATATTATATATACTATATAATAAAGTATATTTGTATATATAATAAATATAAAGTATGCTATATTTATATGTTATATATAAATATAAATATATGTTTAATTAAAATATATACAGTGAAATGTTTATTACAATAAAAATTATGCTTATTCATCATCAAAATATCTTCTTCTGTGAGGTACCTATTCAAGTATTTTATCCATTTATGTAGTGGTTTGTCAGAATGTTTCTAATTTATTTGTAGGTCTTATTTTTATATACTAAATACAAATTCCTTTTTTAATTTTTTATTCTTATTTCTTATTTGAGAGAGAGAGAGTGTGAACAGGGTAGAGGGGCAGAGGAATCATGGGAACATACCCTGAGCTGAAATCAAGAGTTGAATGCTCAATGACTGAGCCACCCAGGTGTCCCATATGTGTCTAAATACAAATCCTTTGTTACATGTGTGTATATATGTGGGTTTATGATGTATATGTATGTATATAATATATATATATATATACACAGAAATATACACATACATATATAGAGTTTTCTGTGTGAGAAATATTTTTTCAATTGATAACATTATTTTTCACATATAATACTTAAGATTTTCTATTTAATCTTTTTTTTTCAGTCTAATAAATTGCATTCTGAAGGAATTGACAATTTTATCTCATTTGTAAATTATTTCTTATAATTTCAAAATTTCACAAGATACTTTCAATGTCTGTAAATGTAATGATTTATATATTTTATTCATGTGCACTGCATGTTCCTTATATTCTTATTTTGTTTTATTTTAACATTTCATTTTCTTTTTATGCTTCAATTTGAATATTTTCTATTACTTTTCCTTGAATTCGTTAATCCTATCTTCTGCTTATCAAGTTTTCTATTAAATCTAAGGAGAGAGTTTATATTTTGTCTATTTTGTATTTAGGGTTAGATAAGGTGAGGGGCCAATACCATCAAGCAACATGGGATAGCTGAGTCAGGTTATGATGTATGTTTTAGGGAGGGTCAATTTACTTCTGGTTTATACCCCTCTTCCTCATGCAGAGACTTCCCTGACTTTTCGTTCTACTCCTGGTGTGTCTCTATTTCCTCATCCCAAAATAAGAATGAAGGATATTCAGCTCTATCCTTTTGAAGTTTTGAACTTTGCCCTTTGGCCCCTTTCTTTGAGGCTTCAATAGGACACGTGTCTGCTGGAGAGACAAATGTGTCCTTAAGGCAGCCTCTCCCTCTGGTAGGACTTTGCCTATGAAGCACTGAAAGATTATAAGAGCTTTCCTTGTGCCTTTTAGAAGATGCTTTCTATTCCTCAAGCCTATGGAACACAACCTTGGAGCCCAAATAATGCCCCGATGGGGGAACACTGGCTGCTCATTCAAGGCTCTCCAGGTTTTCAACCTCATACCCATTTGTCTGCCAAGGTCTCTCTCTTTTTCTTCCCATTTCATTAAAGCTGTGGAAACCAAACTTGATACTCAGTCCCTGATCAAACTCTGCAAATGTCCCATTCTAGAAAATGGCCAGTCATGGCCAATTCAACTTGGATGGGCTCCCTTGTCTCCAGAATTTCAATTCGTTTGCCTCTCACTGTTCACACAGTGTTCTAATTTCTTTAAATATAGGTGTATTATTTATACAGTTTCTCCTGATTCTTGCAGGGTTACATGGGATGGCTGATATAACCTACTCTATCCTACGTGGCAGCAGAAGGCATCTCCTGGGATACTAAAGTTTGGAGTCCCTTTTGACTTAAGTGTAGGTACTCTTTTGCTTTTACAATTTTCCTACTGATCCCATATTTATGAGACTTTTACATTTATTTTGCTAGACCAGTACCTGAAACCCTGTAAGTTTAGAACTAAAAACATATTTATTACCTCCAACTGGCCCTCTTTTATACTTCAGCGAGTCATAACATTACCCACTTGTAGTGTTTTTTTTTTTTAGTTTTTATTTTTTATTATTTTTTTTAAATTTTCTTTTAATGTTTATTTATTTTTGAGACAGAGAGAGGGCATGAACAGGGGAGGGTCAGAGAGAGAGGGAGACACAGAATCTGAAACAGGCTCCAGGTCCTGAGCTGTCAGCACAAAGCTCGATGCAGGGCTCGAACTCATGGACCACAAAATCATGACCTGAGCCGAAGTCGGCCGCTTAACCGACTGAGCCACCCAGGCGCCCGATTAGTTTTTTAAATGTTTGTTTATTTTTTGGAGAGAGAGAGAGAGAGCGTGCGCAAGTGAGCGGGGGAAGAACAGAGAGACCGGCAGACACAGAATCTTGAAACAGGCTCCAGGCTCAGTGCTGTCAGCACAGAACCCGATGCAGGGCTCAAACTCACCAACTGCAAGGTCATGACCTGAACCGAAGTCAGGTGCTTAACCGACTGAGCCACCCAGGTGCCCTGTCCACTTGTAGTGTCTCTATTCACTGTCCAGAACCCTGAGAGTCTTCTTTGACTTATTTCTCCCTTACACCACCAATATAGGATAGCAGTCTTTATTATTTACCACTTAAATATTTCTTGACTCCATCCAATTCTCTATATGTGTACTCCCTTCTTCCTACTCCTTGCCACCGTCATTGCTCAATGCAATTTTTGCTATAGTGGCATAGTTCTTCCTGCCTCTATGCTTGATCTTATCCACCTCATTCTTCAAGGGTAACGTGTGTTTGTCCATTGAGGCTACGATTAATGGAATATTATAGACTGGGTGGCTTATAAACAACAGAAATTTATGTCTCACAAAAAGACAAGTTGCCAGTAGATATGGTGTCTGGTCAGAGCCCCCTTCCTTGTATTCTATATTCTCACAAGGCTGAAGGGATGAAGGTGTTCTCCTGGATCTATATGATAAGGGCACTAATCTCAATGGGTTCTACTCCATGATCTAATCGCCTACCAAAAGCCCCACTTCCTAATATCATTGGGGATTAGGTTTCAACATGTGAATTTGGGAATGGGACACACATAGTCTATAGCCATAATCTTTTAAAGCTTCATATTTAATATGTTTCTCTGCCCAAATGTATGGTTTTCAATTTTTCATAAGAATATGTCTATAATATTTAATAAAGTCACTAAGACT
The DNA here is from genome assembly GCF_018350195.1 of Panthera tigris. Lineage (NCBI taxonomy): Eukaryota > Metazoa > Chordata > Mammalia > Carnivora > Felidae > Panthera > Panthera tigris. The sequence continues at coordinate 64,672,233 of NC_056670.1, read as the reverse complement.
GACAAGATTCAGTCTGTATCTATATAACTACACTTATTAGCATTACCCTCTGCTTTATTCTGCTTCAGTTTGAGTGTTTGGAGGGTTTGGTTGTTTTTGTTGTTAATCCACTTTTCTCCACCACAAAACTTTTCATATGTGTTGTTACCCTGACTTGAATACTTCCTCTACCCGATATCATCTGAATCACTCCTACTTATTTTTAAGTTCTTAATATAAATGTCATCTTTCTGAAACAGAGTTTATTCTGAGATTGATACTCCTCTCTCATACATATCATCGTCCCCTTTATTATTACTTCTACTAATATGTTATTATTCTCTCATGCACTATTGAGAAAGAGTTAATTTTTGTAAGAAAATTTCCAAGTTAAAAAAAAATAGTTTTACTGACCCCCACATGCTCATCACCCAACTTCAAAAATTACAACTCATGGACAATTTCATCTATACCTATAACCACCCCTCCCTAGCTCATTATTTTGAAATAACTCCTATACACGTTTCAGTATATATATATATATTTATTTATTTATTTATTTATTTATTTATTTAAAAGATGAGGATCTTTTTTGAAGAAGAGATTTTAGTTTATATTACTGAGAGAGAGAGAGAGTGCACACATGAGTGGTAGAGGGGGAGAGAGTATCTTAAAAAATATTTTTTAATGTTTATTTTGGAGAGAGAGAGAGAGAGAGAGACAGAGTGCAAGTGGGGGAGGGGCAGAGAGAGCAGGGAAACAGAATCTGAAGCAGGCTTCAGGCTCCAAGCTGTCAGCACAGAGCCGGACGTGGGGCCTGAACCCACAAAGCGCGAGATCATGACCTGGGCCGAAGTTGGACGAAGTCAACCGACTGAACCACCCAGGCACCCCATAGAGTCTTAAGCAGGCTCCACACTCAGCACACAGCCCAACTCGGGGCTTGATCTCACAACCATGAGATCATGACCTGGGCCGAAATCAAAAGCCAGTCACTAAACCAACTCAGCCACCCAGGTGCCCCAAAAGATGAGGATCTTTTTACAAAATTATACCACTTGTCACATCTAAAACTCTATAGTATTTTCCATAATTATAGTAGTAGTATAAAAGAACTAGTAATTGTTTCTATGACTCTGCTCCTCTCCCCAGTCCAGTTTGTTTCTTTGAATTGGGAGTCAAATCATTAACCAGAAAATAAGTATACATTACAACAAATTAGTATCTTTCTTAAATATGTTTTATACATAGATTATTTTATTTATTTATTTGTTTATTGTCTTGCCATTTATTTGTTGAACAATCATGGGTTACTTGCCCTGTTAATTCCTCTAAGCTGATTTGTTTAAATTGTATGCCCATGATAAGGATATTTAATGACATTTAGCATATTCCTCTGTCTTCTATGTATTCATTATTTGCAGTTAGATCTAAAAGCTTATTTATATTCAGTTTTAATATTTTGTGGAAAATTGGTCAGGTGGTCTCATGTACTTTTATCAGGAGGCACATTATTCTGTTTTTCTCACTTTCTGTGAGCTCAACTTTCTTTAGTTGTTGGGTGCAGTCATTGTCCTAGGCTATTTTGCATGCATTATGTGTTCCACAAGGGCAGGAAACACTCGTCTTGTGCCAAGTCTAATACTTGTTCACACACAATGTGTTCAATTGACTAGTGAATGAGAGTATAGCCTATTGTTGTAATTTATTGTACTGTCATATAGTCTTTGTTTCCATATGGATTTGGGGTTGCTGCAAGGATAGATCCTTTTATATAACTTCCTGGAATGGACTGAAATTTTTGTCACATGATATATCAATGAAGTTTTGAGTGGATGCTTTCAATCAGCCAGGTAATTTCACACGCTGTAGAGAACTATCAGCTGATGAAGGGTCTTAAAGCACATAAACCTCTGAAATTTGATTATCCTAAATCCACGTGGTAGTTGAGAAATTAACTCCGTATGCTTTTCAGCTAGAGCATTTTTCATCCAAACTGCTCCTTTTGCCTTATTAATCCATGGTAAGGTTGCCATGGCCTCTAAATTTAAACTTACTGCAACCCCTTGGAACTAAGTTTATGATATGAGTAGTCACTCTGTGGTTTACAGTTTAACATGCTCAGTTAACTCTAATAGTGCTGTTTTCCTTCAACAGACATAAAGCACTTCCACGATTAAAGAGAACAGTAAACTTTGTGTGCCTTTATTTCTTTCCCTTTATTTTCTGTTGATTCATATGCTGTCAACTTAAGAACATATTTTTCCAACCTATTCTTAGATATGTTATGTTTCTTGCTTTTCTCTTCTTGGTCTGCAAAGACAGGACCAAGTGCAAAAGAGGATTCTACTGTACTCCTTGTAGGCCTGTTCCATGTTAGGTTGATAAATCATGGAAGTAGAAGTCAATTGCCAGAAAACCATTTATTGGAATGAGAATTACTTCATGTGCAGAGTTTGCTGGATTGGTTTATTAATTCTTACTAAATCCATCAAATCCTGATTTTCCAGAAATATAATACGCAATAAAATTAAACAAAGTTCTCTGTCTTACAGTAGTACCTTGAAAGGAAATGTAATTGTATCTTGTTGCCATATCATAAACGCCATTATGTTGAATTCAGTAGCTAAATACACACGGACATATTTCAAAATAGATCTGATAATCGCTGGTTATATTTCATTACCACTCTTGATTTCAAAATAGTGAATATCTTAGTCATAGCCATAGCCCAGGTCTCTCTCCTGCTGATAAAGAGAAAATAATAATAATCCTCTTTGATAAAGATGGAACTTTTGCTTGTCTCCTGAGTTCCTAATTGAACTCCAGGTACTGACAAACCACTTTTTTACTTACCCCTGAAGTGCTGCATTAAGCAATGTTTTATTATGTATTTCTGTGAAAACCACTGGGATCACCCTGTAACCAGTCCTCAAAATTAAAATTCATTAGTCTACCTGAAAATTAAAGAGGGAAAAATAATGTAAAACCCTTTCAAAAATTATTATAATGCCTGTCCCTGAGGAACATGATAACAAACCTTCCTGTTAACAAATGTGTTACATTAATTTAAGGAATGTTAATGAGCACATCCTCTTTGTAAAAACTCATTGGGAAATTTATTTTCAGCTCCTCTTATGAGACTTGCTTCTGAATCTCTTAACTGTTATTTAACGCTATAATCTTGCAGACCCTTTCATTTGTGAGCTAATCATATCTTCCCTCTGCTTTGGGCTGTTAGGCAACTCTAAAGCCAAGCTGTAGTCTACCTACCACAGGAACGTGATTTTTTACCTGTCTTTTGAGTATTTATCTCCTCGCCCCCAAATTGGGCTTGAATTTATGTCCCTGTTTTTATATTTGTTTGCATTTTTCCCCATCTAATATCTAGTAGTGTTATCTATGACAATTAGAAATGTAAATTCCAAGATATTTTATTGTACACACTGTGTTCAAACTGGTGGCAGGAGTGTTACAATTTTTTAGTTTATGTTCCATCTCAATTTGTTCTCTCAAATATGTTCCTCTAGAAACTCATATTTCTCTTAATTGAGTTACTTATTTCTGTTTTGTATTTTCATGTTGTTTGGTGACTCCTAGCATTTTTGGCTTTTTGTTTGTTTGTTTGTTTTGTTTTTTTAAAGCACTTCCAGGAGTGCCTGGGTGGCTCAGTTGGTTAAGTGTCTGACTCTTGATTTCAGCTCGGGTCATGATCTCATTGTTCATGAGTTCGAGCCCCACACCAAGCTCCATGCGCTGATAATGTGGAGCCTGCTTGGGATTTTTTCTCTCTCCCCTTCTCTCTCTGCTGCTTCCTGCTCACTCTCTCTCTCTCAAAATAAATAAATAAACTTTAAAAAGAAAAGCACTTCCAGACTAGACTCTTGCATATTTTCTCTAGTTATTTTTTCTGTAGATGTCAGTACCATTTTTTTATGGTATCTAATTTTCAAAATTGGCTTAGTTTATTGTATGCTGATGGCGGTTACTATTTTTGTTGTTTGTCTTGCATGTTTTCTATAATCTAGGTTTCTATAATGTCAGGGATGAAAAGAACACATAGGCTCTGTTTGTCATCTTAAATCAGTGCCCCTCAGTTACCACTTTTTAAAAACTGTTTGTTTGTTGGGGCACCAGAGTGGCTCAGTTGGTTAAGCATCCAACTTCAGCTCAGGTCATGATCTCGCAGTTCGTGGGTTCAAGCCCTACGTCAGGCTCTGTGCTGACAGCTCTGAGTCTGGAGCCTGCTTCAGATTCTGTGTTTCCCTCTCTCTCTGCCTCTTGCTCTCTCTCTGTCTCTCAAAAAAAAAAAAAAAAAAAAAAAAAGTTAAAAAAATGTTTGTTTATTTTTGAGAGAGAAAGAGAGGGAGGGACAGATAGAGACAGAGACAGAGAATCCCATCTAGGCTCTACACTGTCAGTGCAGAGCCTGATAGAGGGCTCGAACTCACAAACTGTGAAATCATGAGCTGAGCCAAAACCAACACCTGGTTGTTTAACTGACTGAGTCACCCAGGTGCCCCAGTCACCACTTTTTATTTTGCTAGAGGAGGGAGTCTATCACTCTAGGATGTATGTGGATCCATCTGTGGATTCTATTTTCTTTTATTCACATGTGTGTCTATTATTTCACTAATAGCATGTCTTGGTCAATTTAGGTTTATCATGAGTCTTGAAGTTGGGTTATATCCATCCTGTGATGTTATTCTTCTCCCAAATGTTTTTTTGTTTGTTTCTTTCTTTCTTTCACATAAATTTTAGTAACACTTTGTTGATATATGCAAAATAGCTTGATATAATTTTGATTGGGATTATATCAAATCCATAGATCAAGGTGGAAATAATTGAAATTTTGCAATATTGAATCTTGTAGTCAGTGAACATGGAATACATCTCTATTTATTTAGCTCTTTAATTTCTTTCATAAGAATTTTGTGTTTCAGGTCACCTGGGTGGCTCAGTCAGTTAGTATCCCCCTTCAGCTTGGGTCATGACGTCACAGTTCAAGTTCAAGCCTCACATTGGGCTTTTTGCTGTCACAGTGGAGCCTGCTTGGGATCCTCTGTCCCCCTCTGTCCCCCTCTGTCTTTGCCTCTCTCCTGTTCTCCCTCTGTCTCATCAAAAATAAACAAACATCTACAAAATTCTTAAAAAAAAGAATTTTTTATTTCCACATATTGATCCTATAAAAATATATTGTTATATTTATATCTAAGTATTTCATTTTTGATGTAAGGGATATGATAGTGTTTTTAATTTCAAGTTCCAATTAGTTTTTCCTGCTATAAAGGAGAGTAATAGACTTTTTAATGTTAATCTTGTATTCTGTACCTTGCTATAATCTTTTTATTCCAAGAATTTTCTCTTTATTTTTTACATTTTTCCCCATATACAGCCATTTCATCTACAGATGAAAACAGTTGAATTTCTTTCTTTCAAATATGCACATTATTTATTTCTGTTTCTTTTCTCACTGCAGTAAATTAGGACTTCCAAAAAAATGTTTATCAGAACTGGTAAGAAAGTACATCCTTGCCTTGTGCCTGGTCATAGGGAGAAAGTACACAATTTCTCATTATTAAGTACGATATTAGCTGGAGATTTTATGAATGTTATTTACCAAATAGAGGAAATTCCCCTATTTCCTCTTGCTGAGCATTTTACCATAAATGGATGTTGGACTTTGTCAAATAATATTTCTACATCAAATGATACAATTACATACATTTTTTTTTCTTCTTTAGCCCATTGATGTGATGTATTAAAGTAAATTGTTTTTGAATTTTGAACAAATCTTACATACCTAGAATAAATCACATTTGGTCATAGTGCATAATTGTTTTAATACTTTGTTAGATGCAATTTGATGATATATTGTTGAGATTTTTGCATCTGTGTCTAAGAGATAGTGGTATGTAATTTTCCTTTCTTGTTATATCTTTATCTGTTTTTGGTATTAAGGCAATACTGCCACCAAAGAATGAGTTAGGAAGTATTACCTCTAGTTATATTTTCTGGAAGAGATTGTAGAAAATTGGTATCATTTGTTGTTAAATGTTTGGTAGAATTAACTAGTAAAACCATCTGGGTCTGGTGCTTTTTTTATGAGAGATTATTAATTATTAATTAAATTGTATTTAATAATTATAGGCCTATTCAGATTATCATTTTTTCCTTTTGTGAATTTTATTATTTTCTGTCTCTCAAGGAGCTGGTTCATTTTATCTGTTATCAAATTTGTGGGAATAGAGTTGCTCAAAATTATTTATTATTATCCTTTTAATGCTCATGTGATGAATAATGATGGCTCTTCTATTTCTTATGTTAATAATTAGTGCAATTTATTAAACGACTTTTTAAAAACTGCATTTAGACTAATACTTTTTAATTCCAAATGTACCACAAAGACTAGCAGAGGTTGGGAGTTGGTTAGCCCTGACAGTTGATAGAGGTTTTGGATCTTTGTTCACCTTTTTAGATAAGGTAAACTTTTCTTATATATGAGGTCTTTCTTATTTATATTTTTCTCACATACAACCATAGATATAACTAGATACAAAAACTAGTAGAGATATACCTGTTGTTAAACCAATATGTCAACATCCAAGAAGGAAATTCTTCCTTCTGTTATTAACAATTTTCTGACTGATATGAAAGTGCTATTGCCCCCTCTGTCCCAAACTCTTCTCTGAAACAGCGTTATCTTTAGCACTTTACGATTCCTGCTTGAAAATCATTTTCGTATAATTTTTTTTTGTGTATATTTTATTATGTGTGATGTTGAGTATTTTTTCACATGTTTAATGCTGTTTGAATTTCATTTCTGGTTAACTTCAATTATCATGTTTGGCCGCTTTTCATGTGAACATTTGGTATTTTTTCTATGAGGTTACAAACATTCTTTCCATATTGAAGAAATTGACCCTTTATCTGAAATACGAGTTTTTATTGTTTCCATTTTGCCATCCATCGTTTTTCTTTGTTTATGGCAGTTTTTGGTATTTAAACATAATTTTTATGTTATAATTGAACAAACTTTTCTAGGTGTGGTACAAAGTTTAGATGTCCAAATATTTTTGATAAATTTGAGTTAAAAAGTAATTTAAAATAGTCCCCATGTCTTTTTATTAGTGATGTCTAGTTTTATTGTTTACGTTTATTTTTTTTTTAATTTTTTTTAATGTTTGTTTATTTTTGAGACAGAGAGAGAGACACAGCATGAACAGGGAAGGGGCAGAGAGAGAGGGAGACACAGAATGTGAAGCAGGCTCCAGGCTCTGAGCTGTCAGCACAGAGCCCGACTCGGGGCTCGAACCCACAAACTGTGAGATCATGACTTGAGCCGAAGTTGGACGCTTAACCGACTGAGCCACCCAGGCGCCCCTTATTGTTTACGTTTAATTCTTGGACCACTTTGAGATTCAGTCTGCTATGACAAATAAATCCACATTTATTTGATTTTAAATAGGCACCTAGCTCCTAACGCCAATTTACTCTAAAAAAAAAAAAAAAAAAAAAAAAAAAGAAGAAGGAGGAGGGAGAGAGGGAGAGAGGGAGGGAAGGAAGGAAGGAAGGAAGAAGCAAGGAAGCAAGGAAGAAAGGAAACTTCTGAGAGAAAGTATGCTTCTTGTAATACAAATTACTCTTTTTAAATATTGTTATTGATTTAAATCCTTATAGAATATTTCTTCCTGAAATTATGGCCAATATAATTTCCTGATTTATAATTCTTCCTAGAATCAGAGGATATTTACAGAAAGCTGGATATATTTAGAGGTCATCTGAACTTTTGCTTTTTAGGCATGTCATATTGATTTCAATGTATTATTTACTAAAATTTAGTATTTCCTTGCCCAATGAAACATAGTGAGTTTTATACTACATTAATGACTATAATATTTACTAAACTCTAACTGGAATATAGCTATTTATTCCTATGCTTACATTTAGTCCAATTCTGCAAAATGCTTATTCTGTATTTTATGAGCATGGCACTCTGTCTGACACTGCAGGGAATCCAAAGATATTTAAGACTACCTCCTGCCCTCAAGGAACTAACACAGAGATAAAAGAGTGGGTCAGTGAGTACAGTAAGAATCAGAAGAAAATATTTTTCTCAAGAGTATAAAAAATGCTAATCTTCTGGGAATATAGAAGAGAGAAAAATCTCTTGTTTGTGAGGGAGTTAGGCAAGAAAGGATTCGTGGAGGAAATATTTAATATTTGAGATGGTTTCTACTAGGTTGGAGTGGGCTGTAAGAAGGTCAGTTGAAGAATGGAAATATGAAAAAAAAAATTTAAAAGTTGGAGTAGTCAGAAAACTCTTGCCACACAGAAAGAAGTTTAGTTTAACTGGGTTGTAGAATATTTACTGAGGGGCAATGAGAATTAAATTTGGAAAGGTGAAATGGCATTATATCAAGAATAGCATTTGCTCAGAATTTCCAGGTAGTGGAGAGCCATTTAAAGTTTGAGGAGGTAGAGGGTAATGTAATTCTACATCACAAAACTTAACCAAGTAGCCAAATAAGGGTTGACATCAGTTTGAGTTTATTCATGAAGTGTTTAGGAAGCAATCTTTATTTCTGCTGTAGGAATCAATCCCACCTGCCCTTAGGAACTTCTGTCCTGTTGTGGAGGTGTGTATTTTATGTGTGTGGTGAGTAGAAGTGGGAGGTGACACTGAATACAGGCATCCCTCCTAGAACCTGACAGATACTAAGATTAAAATAACCAGCCCTTGGCGGCTTTGCATTTTTCTCCTTGATTTTCTACATCATGCAACAATAAAATACTATGTTGAAAGACCTTGACGTTTCTGGGTTCTATAGGGTAGTTTTGGCAAATGAAATTGCTTAAGGTGAAAGCCTCTACCTGTGTTGTCTCCTTGAACCTTCTGGGGGAACAGGTAAGAAATACTATAATGTCTTCTGGTGGGGTCAGGAAGAGTGTGCTGGAATACCATATATGTTTGCCCAGCTTTTTTTCTGAAACTTCCTAGAAGACTTCTAGCCACTAATGCATTAAAAAAAAATCAGTCATGTAAATTTAATTTGCTGAAAAGCTTATGAATAAATAACGAAAACCACATTCTAATCAGTGTTTTGAGCTAGCATAATTATGTGATACTGGCCTGGTGGAGAGTTGGACCTGAATGCCTTTGACATCCTGCCCTGTGGTCACCTAGACACCTTCCTCCCTTCCATACAAGGCTTCAGTTGATAAAAAAATGTTTCCTTTACCTATGAAGGCTGAGAGAGAGTTGATAAAGGCTCCCTTTGAAGGCTCTGACATCCAAAGGTCAGGGTTGACATTTAAATTTAGCACCTGGACACCTGCATTCACTTCTTTTCATTTAATGTCACCAGAGTGGCCTTCCTGGAAAAGCAGGACTTTTAGTACCTAAGTTTTCTGAGTGATAGATGACATCTAAGTTTCTTTTAGAGTGATATGACTAGGGATCCCATGTATACCCCAGTCCATAAGGAAGGATACTACTTTTCACATTTACCATGCTCAGAATTACAGTAAACAAATGAGGGGAGGTGAAGGAGAGAGAGAGAGAGAGAGAGAGAGAAAGAAGGTGAGAGAGGTTTTCATCCACAGGATAGAGAAATGTGAGATGGAATATATGTGATTTAAACATAGTCTGACAGTGATGCCAGGTACATCCCTACAAATTTTGGGGTAGAATAATTTCCATATGGATAAATAAAGAAGAAATTGAGATCACAGTCAAATCACAGAAGGAGAAACTGGTGATTGCTGAACATGGTGAAGTAGTTGATTGAAGTCATTGAATGACAAATTGATATTTCTATTTGTGCAACTCCTAGAATTTATTTTTACGGGGCCATATTTATAGTTTCTGTAATGTTAGCTTTTTAGATTCCTATTGGCAGCAGGTCTAGAAAATATGGAAACTTGATGGAGAAAGATTGTCTTTGAGCGAACCATGAACTTGGAAGATATAGATAGAAGACCACTGAGTAATAATAATAGATAGAGAGGCAGTTGCATTAGAAAGCAAATGCATGGTCCCCTTGGCTGGAGCTGTGAGATGGGATACCAGGAACATAAGGTCTGGTTATAAGTCAGGCTAAAACAGGAGGTGAAGAAGGGACCCAAGAGAGTCAGCAGACTTTATCATACCTCAAACTGCAGAATTTTCTCTGGCATTGGTGCAGTTACTGTCTTCAGCCAAAGACCAAATACATTTCCTTGCTTTTAACGGGTAGCCATACAACAACACACACATCCACCATTATTGTTTGCTAAGTACAAAATATGTGCCAATATCTTTATAAATTTCTTTACCAACCTATTATTTAACCCTCACCATGATCCTCTGAGGTGATACCATGACCAATCGTGTTGAGAGGAGCAACTGAGGCTTAGAGAAAGCAAATAATTTGCCTAATATTTCACCACCAATGTCTGTTAGTGGTAGTGTTTGAATCCAGATCTATATTAACAGAACTGTTTTACTTCTTGGGGTCTGTAACTAAGATACTGTTATTATTAGGCTACTTATGAGACAACTGGAACTGAGAAAGTACTTTCTTATATTTGGGGTGAGTGTTTTCTGTGGAAGAGAGAGGGGCAGACATTCCAGGGTTGTACTTTATTCTGTCAAGAAGGGCCTCAGGCTTGCCATTAAGTGTCAGTGCCCGCACAATTAACGGAGCATTACTGAAGTGAACTCTGGCTTTGAAACTTAGAAATACGCTTTTGAAAGCAATTGCAGGAGAGGCAGTGCTTAAAAAAAGTCAGCAGTTTTGAAGCAGAAAGAAAAAGGTTTATAAAGAAAACTCTATTAAAGTCATCAACTTTCCTTTGCTTAAGGTCAAAAACTTACAGTATGCTGGAATACTATTATATTACAAATGAGTTCCAACAATCATCTATTTTCTTGGTCTTGTCAGGTCTCTGCCTGGGGTCTTTCTATTTGATCATTGTTGTGTTAATGACTATGAGCCAATGATTGTTGTGTTAATGACTATGAGCCAATGAATAAGCTATGATACCTACAGTTTTAAAACAATGTGTGAGAGAGAGACAGAGCTAGAAAAAGAGAGAGAGGGAGAGCAAAAAAGGATAAGAATACATGGTCAGAGGGATTCTTTCTACTGGTTTACATCACTGAAATCAATCTAATATAGAAACTATTGATTTATAGTTGAAAGCAAAGCAATCAGTCAGGAAAGTAAACACAAGCGTTATTAACCCTTTTGAAAGGTGGAAGACTCAGAGAAAGGAGCACGTGGGGCAAGTCCTCCAATGTTTGGCTACCTGATTGACATCCAAGTTCTATACCCAGAAGATTTTGCTTCAAAGAGAATTAGCCTGTGGCATTTACATAATGCATCAAGGTCAGCAAACAACTTTTTAAACCACATAATGAAATAAACACAGGGCTAGAATTTGAATCTCATTAGAAATAAATTTCAGCCAGAATATGGGTGACTATTTCAAGGCAGGTATATAAAACATTTTTAAACTTCCCTAAGGCAAGTACATACAGAGCAAGTATTTAATAATTCTATGAATACATGAAAGGATGGAGAGAAATGAAGAAAAGGTGTGTGTGGGGGGAATGAACAGTCTTATATGTCAGGATTCATAAGAATGTTCTCTAACTCTAGAGCAATCGTTGTATATCAGAATTTTGATCTATGAAATGGTAATACGTTGGAGGGGGCATTATCCTTAGGTCTAGAAAGTTATTTCTATAAGGGATTTCAGGAATCATCTGCTCTATTTCTGGTATTTACAGTAAAAAATTTTAAGGATGAGAGAAATTTAATAATTATGTGTATAACTCTAGTCAGTGTCAAAGCTAGGACTAAAACCCAAATTTCCTGACATTGTCTTAAGTGTGCATTTGGACATTATGTTAATTTGAGCTCAGGGTCAAATTCAGTAAAATTTCATTTTATTTGTAATTCCTCCTGTTCTATTCATGTTATATATTATCTAATTATAGTCACTTTCGTGTGATATCTATAGAGCACTTTTTGAATGCCAATATCATGCTGGGCACTAGGATTCAGCAATGAATAAGGTGGGCATAGTCTCTGCTTTCATTGAGTTTACAGTCTACTGGAAACCAGATACCAAACAACCGTTAATAAATGTAAATGGTGTTTGGAAAGTGGAGTTGAGTAGGGTCCTTATCAGAGCAAGTTTTTATTATTTCTATTTTATTGATGAGGAAACAAAAAGCATTCCAGGAGATTGTTGGGCAAATATTATAGAAAGGATCTGGGACTTTAATGGTTCAGGATCCCTGACATCTTATACCTTACATCTATATGTACAGGATCTTAGGTTTATATCAGTTTCTAACTGTTTTAAAGTTAGACAACACAAAAAATACACCAGATAACGTTAAACAGGCAAGGAAGATTTTATTCAAGATTTCCTGTAGGGGTGCCTGGGTGGCTCAGTCAGAGTCTCAGATGCTCAGCCAGCATTTGACTCTTGATTTTGGCTCTGGTCATGATTTGATGGTTCATGAGTTTGAGCCCTTCATTGGGCTCTGCGCTGACAGCATGGAACCTATTTGGGATTTTCTCTCTCCCTCTCTCTCTCTCTGCCCCTTGCCCTGATCTCTCTCTTAAAAATAAATAAATGAACTTAAAAAAAAAAAAAAGAGTTACTGTAATAGGGGAGAGAAATTGAACTCAATTCCTCTGAAACAAAAGGTATGGAAGTTTTAACTTTTGGAGTAAGCTGTGAAAGTACTAAGGGACGTTAGGGTGGAGGTTGGTCAATGTGAAGTCCTATCAGTTTTCTAATTGTTCCTGATAGAAATTAAGCTGCTACCCTCTCACAGGGACTGGGGGATAGGGTCACTATCTTTCTTGATGATTACATTTCAAAGGGATGTCTCCCAGGTCCTTGAGAAAGACCTGGGTTATGAAGCTAGCAAAAGTCTGGGAAAAGAGAAAAGTTTTACAATTTTAAGTTTTCTAAAGGTAATGTTCCAAGAAAAGGAAATTCAGGTGCCTATATTCAAGAAGAAACCTATTTAAAATTTAGCGAAGGTGAGGGGAACATTAAGTCCATCTTGTCATAGAACATATTGAGGAGCTCATTAAAGCTTAGAGCCTTCTTCTCAAGAAAATACACTTAGGAACTAAAGTAGAAATCTGATCTCTTCACAAAAGATTTGGTGAATACAAGGGTATCACAGATGTTGGTTAAGGAATGAGCACTTGACCCAGTTGACCCAATATGGACGTGCTGACAAAGAAAAATCTTTCCTCACTATTGGACAGGAAGCAGGAAGAATCTAAGACAGGGTTGCTAGGGGTGATCAGATAGAGAGAGCCCACTGTGGAGCAAGCACAGCAAACTGGCAAGTAGACCTAGAGAAAAACAGGGTCCTGATAACATCATTGCAGCTTTTTGGATGTAGCCATGCCTAAAAATAGCATCTTGTTTTTTAAATGAAAATGAATGATTTCCCTGTTTTAACAAAACCAGTTTGAGCTGAGTTTTCTGGTATTTTCAGCTTGGTGGATGAAAGACAACAGTGAAAATGAGGATTCTTTCCTTAATCTTCTTATTTTACTCTGAACCATGAAGAATATTACATAGTCAGAATATTAAGTGTTATATAAGTATTATACAAGCATACTACTGGCCGGAATACAATATGTCAGGCACTGAGATCAGCTTGTTATGAAACTCTAAAACATAGCTCAAACCAAAGTAAGGAAAGAAGGAGCTAAGGACAATGAACCTTCACACATATGTGGGTCCACTTAAGGACATTAATCCTTTTATATATCTTCTGGAGAACCCTTCTGTTTCCTTCTTTGGGCTATTGTTCTCCCATAGCAACCTGAGGCCTCTGATAAGGCTTTAACAGCAATGAGCTGGGATGTACTCAAGACTAAGATGTCATTGTGATAATGGACTTTTTCCCATGCTCAGCCCTCCTTGTGAGAAGAAACAGACAATCCACCACTAGCTCCTTCTCAAAGCTCAGTGCTCAACTGTTGGCAGCCTTATTACATTCTAACAGAATATGTGTTCTCCAATATAGAACAATCAGGACAATATTGGGTACAACTTACCAGTGTGTTCAGTTCTGATGCAGTAAAGGGAGATAGTTCCATAGAAAATTCTTCCATTTGCTTGGGTGAGCTACCTAAAACCACAGGTGATGTCTCTTTCATTCATTACCAGGTGCTATTTCAGTACTTTAAAAATATTTTGTCCATCAACTTTAATCATTTATTTGGCAAGGTTTCTAAATGTGATTGGGAGCCCAGTGCTTGACTAATGGCTCTATTTTTCCAGATTTTTAAAATTTATTAAGCCCTCACTCCAGGCTAGTCAGTGTAATGAATAAATGTGTACAGATGCTTACATTTAGGATTCCCAGAAACTCTATGAGGTAAGTATTATTATTATCCTTATTTTAGAGAATAGGAAATAAAGGTTCAGAAAAATAAAGTGCTTGTCTCGGAGTCTCATAGCAAATAATTGAAAGCACTGGGATTCAGCCCTAAGCAGGATGCTTCCAAAGCCCATGTTTTTATTCACAAGTTCTTTGATGTCTTTGAAACTTCTAAGGATCTAGGGGTTTATATTAGTTTCCTATTGCTGCTGTAACAAATTGCGGAAAACGTAGTGGCTTAAAACAATGCAAATTTATTATCTTTCAATTTTGATGGCCATGGGTCCAAACTGGTCTCACTGAGCTGAAATCAAGGTGCTGACAGACCCACATTCCCTACGGAGGCTTTGAAGGAGAATCCATCCCTGTCTCTTCCAGCTTCTAGAGGCTATCCACGTTCCCTGGCTTGTGGCTCCCTATCATTTGCAAAGCCAGCAATGGGGAGTACAATTGCTCTCACATCACACCACTCTGACACTTCTGCCTCACTTTCCCACATTTTTTCCCAGCTTTATTGAGGTATAACTGAGAAGCAAAAAATGTTGTGTACATTTGCATGTACAATGTGATGTTTTGATGTTTTTATGGGTTTTGAAATATTTACCACAATTAAGTCGATTAACCTATCCATCACTCCCAGATAGTTATCATTGTGCATGAGTGTGTGTGTTTCTGTGTGTGTTTGTTGAGAACATTTAAGATCTACTCTCTTCCTTTTCACATTTGAGGACCCTTGGGATTATAGTGAATCAACCTGGGCGATCAAAGATCATCTTCCTACCTACAGTTTAGTTTATTGGCAACTTTAATTCCATTTGCAACCTTAATTTCTCTTTGGCTGAAGCTTACCCATTCCCAAGTTGAAGGGACTACGACATGGACACCTTTGGCAGGTCATTATTCTGCCTACATCTAGCTCAAGTCTTAGAGGTACTGTAGTGGTCAGTTCTCATCTCCAGGCAAAGCCTGGGTTCTGAAGACACAGAGCCTATTAAAGCTTTTCCTAGGCAAGTGCTTATGTTCCCTGATTTACTTGTTTAAACTAACTGGACCCTAAAATACAATGAGGCGGCGTTCCTTTTGCCCTCACCTGCCCGCACCACCTCTTCCGTTAAGCCTAGCCTAGTATGAATCAGTAGAATTCACAACCTTTGCCGTGCATTCCAATAAGGGCCTTATCCTCTATTCCTGAGATGGCAGATCTCACAGGTTCTCAGAGGAGCTGGATTAGCCAGAAATACCAGCAATACCTGACCTTTTCCTTTGGACCCATCCTTCCTGGATGTGCTTTAATCATGCTGTTTCCCAAATACATCTTGTGTTTCTCAAAATGTGGTCTGTAAACCATCCACATAAAAATCACGAGGAGAATTATTTTCACTGTTGGTTCTTACTCCTCTTGTCTTGCCCAAGACTGGTCTGAGTTAGAGCCTCAGAATCCTCTTTAGAGATAAGTATCCCAGATGAGTTTTACTCCAGCATTCCAGGGTCACACACTGAAAAACACTCACACATACAAAGTTTCCAAAGAATGTTGAAATGGAGACTTGACTCTATCCTTGGGGCATGTAGAGAGAGAGGGAGAGAGAGTTCTATGTCAGCCTGTGCTATAATCTTCTTATAGGGAGTCTCATTTAACAGTTCTAATAATCATACAAGGTAAGTACTACTATTATCCCCATTTTAAAGACATGGAAACTGAGGACTCTGAAATATAAGGATCTTAGCCAATGTCACAGAGATATGACACATCCAACTGTATCCATACATTTGCTCTTTTTCCCTGCTGTCTAAATTGGGTAAAATTCTTCAATACAGACAATGACTTCATGGTAGAGTTTATTCTACTCCCGAAGTTATAGCTGGCCCTTCAGAAAGTCCTTCTCTAAATTTGAATTCAACATGCTTCACATCTGGTTTGAAATAGTGGAAGCAGAATTTCGAGTGTTCTCCTTCTGTCTCAATTCTGAAAGTGATTAAAATAACTAGGAGAATACATTGCCATATAATTAAAAATAGAACCAAATCTTTTCTTTTTGGCACAATAATGGTATTTTCGTAGTAAACTGTAACTCATTACCAAGGCTGGTAAACTATGACAGATTCTTGGTTTTAAGTAGTAGCAATAATTTCAAAAAGGTTTTTGAAAATTAAAAAAACTACAATTAAAATATAAAATATAGAATTTTTTTTAAATTTATAACTTTTGAAAGTGAAATAGGTGCATTTTAATAATTATGCTTGGGCAAGAGGAATAAACTGCGACCATCCCTTCCAGGCAGACCTTTTCCTTAACTCAAGTGATACTGAATGGACTGTGGTCATGTCTGAATGGGCCTGGCATGCAGCTTTACAGGGCCCTGGAGATATGGAATAGGAGCTCATCTTCCTATGGTGAAGAAATGTTTACTGGAAATTAAAACTTTTCTTTAATTTTTAATTAGTTTCTTTTTGTCTAACAAATAAAGCATTTAGGCACACATATATAAATATGCATCTTTGTGTATCATTAATTACATATATATTTTTAAAAAACTGTAGTATATGATCCTACTGTCATAAAGTTATTCAGTCTATGTATGCACCCATTCACTCATCTATCCATTTATCCCTTATGAACAAAGTGATGGCTAGAATAATTTTCATCATACTAAAATACTAATATTTTCCCCCTCATGAGGAGAAGCTGTATTAGGTGATTTCTTTTGTGTTCTGTTTTATTCTGTACTCCCCTGCATAGCTTAAAATCTCATAGTGACCATGTTAGCTTTCTTTAATTAAAAAAAAAATTTAATTTATTTTTGAGAGAGCGAGCGAGTGAGAGAGAATGTGTACAGGGGAGGGGCAGAGAGAGGGGGAGACAGGGCACTCAAAGCAGGCTCCAGGCTCTGAGCTATCAGCACAGAGCCCGACATGGGGCTCAAACTCACAAACCATGAGATAATTATCTGAGCCAAAGTCGGATGCTCAACGAACTGAGCCACCAAGACGCCCCTTAACTTTTAAGATGTAAAAAATTTTGTTTTTTTTTTCAATGGCAGAAAGTTTAACTAATAAAGGGTTCATATCCTGACTCCTGTGTCAGTTTCCACAGTATGAAACCCTAACCAAATTCATTCTCTGCTTTAGCTGTGGTAATTCAGAATTACCATAGTTCCTGTTTGCTGAGAACAGTATTCATTAAGTCACTTGTCCCAGTAAAATTACTAAGAACTCTGATTCCTCTCTATAGTGTCCTTGTTTAGAAGACAAATAAATATACGCTCACTGTAGCAGCATGGGTTCTGGTTAACAGTTCTGTGTGTGGGATATTTATATGCCCTCGTAATCACCTGTGGAAAATACAGGAGAGAAGCTGGATGAAGCAGAAACCAAGTTGGGGTACAGGCCCAACAACGGCCGTGGCTGATCCCGTGGGCATATCTGGAGCTCACATGGCCCTTCACAGCTGTCCACGTTGGGCTGAGATATATTGATGTGTTGATCAGTCACTGGATATTGGCCGCTCTGAAAGGGACGTGACTTGGTGGGTCAGCTGTCTCCCACTGGGGGAATCACTGAAGGTTCCTTCTGCTGACAGACCTCATAGCAGTCGTGCAATGATATCTTCATTAGAGGGGAGGTCTGGGTGGCATTTTTGGTGTTGTTTTGTTTTCACTGAAGTGTAGTTTCATGAGGTCCAAACACATCTCTGGGGACCAAATTAGCTGACCCATTTCACCACAATGCAGAGAGGAAGTGCCTCTAAAAGAAGCTATCTGGTAATATGAGCAGAGATCCCAGCAGGCCTGGGTTGGAATGAGGTGCTTCCCTCATGGTTCTAAGGATGTGTGTGGTCACAGTGGTTATTAAAAGCCCTTTAAGTTGCATTAGGCTCTTTTGTTGTAACTTTCCCTACAATTAGGCCTTGTAACTGAACGAAAAGGACAAGGACTTTCTCTGAAGTCTTTCCAGCTGAAAACTTTCTCTGCTAAAGAAAACAGCCAATGTCCCAACTCTCCATTTCTTTGTCTGGGGAGGTTAAGGTTTTGTGTTTTGTTTTGTTTTGTTTTGTTTTTGTTTTTGTTTTTTAACACACATATACCGCGCCCCCCCCCCGACACTCACACTGAGGAAGCCATCATGACCAACACTACAAACCAACATCAATACAAAAAAAAAAAATAGTGGATTATTGTTACCCTGGTAGTCTTTGGAGTTCAGGCCACAGAAGATGACTTTTGTCCTTTTCAAATTCACATTTTTCCTGACTGAGACATTTTCATTAACTTCAAGAAGGAGAGATTCAGATTATGGGAAGGATTCATCTAGACTCTCCTATCTCAGATCTTTTATTGAAGGATGTGTCTGGATTTTTCTTTTCGTTCTTCACATTCTACCTTTGTTGTTGTTCTTGTTCTGAATTTCTTCATTTGTTAATAAACATAAATACTTTTGCCAAGAACCCTAAAAGTAGGTGCTACTGGCACCTCTATTTTAAATATGAAGAATCCTAGACTCAAAGACGTTAAGTAACTTGTCCAAAGGTTATTCAGCCTAATATGCAGCAGAGGTTCAAAGCAGGTCTATCTGGCTCCAGAGCTCATTCCATTCACCATGAAGATACCCTGTGTTCCTTCATGAAAGGGTCACGACTTTAAAATGGGCAATCTTGCAGAGTGGATGTTCTACCTCCCTACCCTGTTTCACTGACACCTAGAAAGCAAGTAATTCAGTTTTCAGGGCTAATTGAAATATGAATGCTCTAGAGGAGGCTTTTGAAGGACCCAAGTTCATTCTGGGTCGTGGCAATGCGTAGGTCACCCAACTCAAAATAATTGATGTAGTAGTAATAATCAGTTCCTTGTAGAGAGGATTGTGCAGTGTTTAAAATAGGGTTCAGGGGAAAATGTGTTATTTAGCAAAGCATCATTACAGCTTGAGAGGAAAATGACCCATCATTTGTTGTTAATTCCAGTTTTCCCCCCCTGCTCTTGTCTCTAATTTGGACCCAGGGTTTCCTCATTAATTGTATAAATGGGATTAATGACTTCATACCAGCAGAGAACATAAAGTACTTAAGAACTCTGGCCATATGACACATTATTGTAGTAGCAAATGGTGAAGTATTTAGCATTTATATAGTACTTTATTTGCAGTGTGCCTATTCTGATCGCATATTCACACACACATTATAACCCTAATGATCACTTTGTGCTTTTCTATTTGTTATGCTTGTATGTATTTGCAGAATTTAAAATTGGTAATATTAAGCAAAATTAATGCTCATGAAAGCCTGCAGCTGCCTGCCTGTGTGGTTTGGAGTTTCATTTATTCATAGAGCCTCTGCCTCCCCTGCAGAGGACCCTAAACCCATTAGGTTATTTGGCATCAGGGACTTTAGATCAGTCATCTTCTGTTGATGGAGAGTTGAATGATGCCCTAAAGTTATTTAATTCCCCAAGCAGCCTCTGTTAGGGCAGCTTCTCCACTCTTGGTGGATTCTGGCTACAAATTCCATAACCTTCATTCCTTTTAAGAGGGCTTAGACTTGGGGCACCTGGGTGGCTCAGTCCGTTAAGTGTCTGACTCTTGGCTTTGGCTCAGGTCATGATCTCACAGGGTTCGAGCCCAGCATCTGGCTCTGTGCTGACAGGTGGAGCCTGCTTGAGATTCTTACTCTCTCTCTGCCTCACCTTCTCTCTCTCTCTCTCTCTAAATAAATAAATAAATAAGATTTAAGTAGGCTTAGACCATTCTGGAAGTGCCTAAGTTCTAACTGACCAACTCCCAGCTGACAACCACCTAGGAAAATGCAAAGTAGACTATGATGCATTTTGACATCTTCCCACTGAAGGCTGTTTATGACTGTTTCTGTTTCTGGATTA
This sequence comes from Panthera tigris, assembly GCF_018350195.1. NCBI lineage: Eukaryota > Metazoa > Chordata > Mammalia > Carnivora > Felidae > Panthera > Panthera tigris. Next base: position 64,651,974 of record NC_056670.1, on the reverse strand, counting down.
ATAAATATTCCAGAATATTAACAACAATAACAATAGTAATAATAAAATAATACATATGACTCAAGCACCTGGGTAAGTACTCTGTGTATGCAATCTTGTTTACTCCTCAGAAAGTCTCCTGAGTTCATTACTAGTATTAGGAAGGAGGAATCTGAAACTTGGAAAGTCAGGGTGACCTGCCATGGTCTCACATCTAAGAAGTCTTATTCTAGAGTTCCAATTCAGGCAGGATGCATTCCAAAACAACTAGGAACCTTACCGTCATCTTAAATCACAGGAGTCTCACAATTAGGGAGAGGATTTCATGACGGTCTTGAAAACAGACATTGTCATATGTCAGCTGCTTTGTGCACTCAACCTGCTCTTTTGTTTACAAATAAAAGTCAGGGAATTACCCTTAGCAATACGTCTTCTCATTTCTCCCCCATCTTCATTTATTTTTTTCCTTTTGAAAAAGATTACCACTTTCTCAGTGCTGTGCCATTCCTGTTCAATTTAAAACTCCAAATTTACACTTCAGCTTTTTCTACCTCATATTTTAGTAAGATTCAAGTGTCTTTGTGTTACTATTTAATGACATATTTGTGATAATGAGGAAATATCTGGCAAATGGTGTCTTGTTTTTCTATAAAGAATGTGAATTTTGGATGCCCAGGTGGCTCAGTCATTAAGCATCTGACTTTGGCTCAGGTCATGATCTCATGGTTCCTGAGTTCGAGTCCCACATCCGGTGAACACAAGCCCTGCTTGGGGTAAACCCCTCTTCTCTCTCTCTCTCCCTCTGCCCCTCACTCAGTTGTGCCCTCTCTCTCAAAAAAGAAATGTGAATTTCATTGAGGCTTGGGAAATTGCAATGTCTTGTTGATTTGTTCCTTCCTCCTCCTGCTTATTTTGGCTACTCTAGCGTCCCAAATCCCTGTCTCCTATAGGACTGTGATCTGGGAGATAGATTCGTACTTAGTGTGCCAAATCAGTGAAGTACTTCTCTGCTCATTGAGGCAAGTATTTGCCTGGCTTTTGGAGGTGGGGTGGCAGAGGATGGGATGGTTTCTAAACTCTAAGTCCTGCTGAGAGGGTGCTTTTCTGTCATGGCATCTGGAATTTGCAAATTTAGCTCCTCTTTGGGCAGAACCAATTCTTCCCTGTTCAATACTAGTAGGAGAAGAACAAGGTGTTTTTCCTGAGGAAAGGGGGAGGACCCCTTTCTGACCCCCTCCTGTGTGCTAGGCACATTTAGACTTATCTCATGGAAAACTTACTACTTTCTCTCATGTTTGGAATTGGGGGCTGGAATGCTACTTTACAAGGCACAGAGATGGAAAGAAAACCTAGAGTCCCAGTTTACAGGTGCATTGCCATTCTCAGCTTTCTCATGGTCTTCGTCACCCACTGGAGCTTTCCTGCATGTCTTTACTCTAGAATCCTTCGACACACCCAGCTGGGAGTTGTCAGCTTTGCAACAAAATATTTTCCCTTGCATTTCCCCCAAATGATATTCCTAAATTCTCAGCCTTGACTTGAAGCCCTTCTTTAAAAAAACCTCTCCCTGTCCCTTTTGATCTGGGGGTGAGGGGATCATATGGTTCTGAGTTCTTTTTACTATCACCTCCCTCCCTCCGCCCCCTGTCAAAAGAGAACACAGCATGGCTGCGCAGTGCCCTCAGTCTGGGGTTGTGCGTCACAAGACCCTTTTATGGTGTTGACCTCTATAAATGCCACTTGGGGAAGTCTGTCACTTTTACAACTGCTGCAGCTCAGGGCCTCAGACCACTACCATTTGTAACATCAAATCAGGTTGAATAAATTTCTCTCTGACAGATTTAAGCTCTGTCGAGACCCAGGGAAAAATCATCCAAAGGGCCTTAAGATTAACTGATCTTCCTGTCCTCAATCGGAAATGAGTAAAAAATGTCAGCGAGTGGAAAGTGTCAGCATGTTGAATGTCATAAATCTGTCAGTAACCTAACTCTTCACATATATGAAATTAAGCAAAGCATTTTTTCCCTCTGATTTTAATTTGAATTATGTACTCAGTATACTTGATAGATTGACTACTCCCCAGCTGGTAGGCATGATTTTAGGAGACATGGATGTGTGTTTAATTTTATCCTGCTTCCGGTTCAGTGGTTGAGGTGACAAGTGACCAAGCGTCAGGTGAAAAAAATAATCTGTAATAGGTGAGTGCAAACCACTTTTGATTACACCCAATGAGATATAATTGGTGATATTGGCAACACCAGGAATTGCATTGATTTTCCTATCCATCTGGAAACCTTGATGACACTTTTATTTTCACCTGTACTATCCTCTTTTTTTTTAAATAAAACTATTTGTACAATGAAAAAAAATACTAGTTGCAAGTTCCATGTGTGTATCTGTGCTGTTTTCCTGAAGGAAATGCACTCGGATATGTGTTATTTTCAGAAACATCAAGATAAATCAGTTAATGATTTTGGAGTCCACAGGGCCCCCATCTACTGTTGTATGAGTTGTACATCACACAAGGGCCCCCAGCCAAGGAGAAAACTAGTGTCTGGAATCCTGCCCATACTCCACTTGCCAAGCTGGCCACCCAGAGGAAGGGGCTTCTTTTTCTAATTTACACAAAAACACCATATGAACAAACAGAAATTAACTACCATGTGCCAGGAAAAGACTAGAAGCTCTATAGACTTTATTATATTTAATGTGTACAAAACTCTTTAAAATTCGTAGTCATTCCCCCTACCTTAGATGTATGGGAACTGAAGTTCAGAGAAGCAACCATAGCCCATAGTTGAACATTGGATTTAAAAGCCTGCTCTGTGCCTCTTCCATGCCCTGTGCTTATCCACTGGGTTCTAAGTCCTCTACTGTACCATTGAAATGTGTTCCTAGGGAAGGGTTCCATGTCCTACCTTAGATGAAATGGGAAAAGGTAGCTTTTCTGTGACTGCCCCAGGCAGTTATTGAATTATTTTCTTGCTTATGTCCCCAAGTCACTCTCACAGCATGAAAAATGTCTCAAAAGAGTACTCAAAGTCTACTTTCATAATAAACACACACTGCTCTTCTAATCAAGATGCATTTTGAGGCAAGACAGACAAACAAGTTCAAATTCAGAGGGAGGATGGAAGGACCACCAGGAAGTCTCATGGGACACAAGGAAAGCAGAACACCAAGCTTTGGGAAGATCAAGTCTTGGTTGTTTTTTGTTTGTTTGTTTGTTTGTTTGTTTTTGTTTTAATTAGAAGGGAAGAGGGGGGTACAGAGAGAGAGAGAGAGAGAGAGAGAGAGAGAAAGAGAGAGAATCTTAACCAGGCTCCACAGTCAGCACAGAGCCAGACACGGGGCTTGATCTCACAACTATGAGATCTCGACCTGAGATGAAATCAACAGACACTCAACAGACTGAGCCACCCAGACACCCCTCCTTTTTTTTTTTAATTTAATCCCTTTTTCTCAGGGTTTCTATGGATTTCTCTCCTCATCTGTTCCATTCTTTTACTCATCTGCTTTCTCTGTGGCTCTACTTCATATATATCTGTTTGCACATGTCCTGATATGAGGAGCCCTAGTCCTGACTTACCAGTACCTCTCAAATCCACCATTTGGAATTCTGTATCTCCCTATTTGAATTCCCAACCTTGGGGGTCCCATTGGCTTACTCTTCCTTCCATGATACTCAGGTATCTTATCCTGTTATATTTAGCTATAGCTGGTTTCTGCTGAGATTTGGTTAGGTACAGGATTTAGGCTTGGGGCACATGGTATGGCACACACTCCAAGGTACGAAGAGTTGGGAGCCCATATTAATGGGCATAGATTGACAGATTCCTAAAATAGATTTAATGAACTTTCCAGATTCTCTAGCTGATATTATACTTTGGAAAGGTCATAACCTATCCAATCCATGGCAAAGGCTACAATAACCAAGGTGCTCATCCAAGGATGAAGTTGGGCCTGATGGAAGGATAAACATGTCTTAGGGTAGGAATGAAGAGAATGAATGGCTATTAAATTTCAGGGAAAAAAGAAACTGGCTCTTTATTTTTTGGTGCCCATATTACCATCACCCCTTTAAAAGTTGTAACCCTGCTAAGATCAGTGGCCAGCAGACCTATAGTACCTTCAGCCACGTGCATGTTAAATCTGATATGACACTAGGTTCTAATTTGCACCCTTTGCTTAAAACCTCCCTCATGATCTGGCTGTCTCCATTGTAGATGTCTCCATTTCCACCAGAGTAGCCCAGTTAGGTTGTGGTTCTGGGGTAGCCTGTTTGGATTGGCAGTAAGATGACCTTTGCTCTGGCCTGGTACACCCTTAATATGTGGCTTCTTATTTGGACCCTTGAGTTTCTTCTGGTCATAGCCAACCTTACCATTGTATCTTTCTTTATGTAACAGGTATTGAGAACGTATTTAAGTCAGGCACCGTGTTTAGTTCTACACTAATTCATTTGATCTTCAGGAAGCCCCTATGTGGTAGCTAATATCATTATTCTTTATTTCACAAAATGTAAAATAAAGTCTTGGAAATATAAAATATAATATCCAAGATAACCCAGAAACTAAGGTGTTTAGATGGAATATAAACCCAGACTCTAGAGCTTGTATTCTGATTCACCACACTACAGTGGTTAATGCCAATATGCCCGATGGAAACACCTAACAGGGAATCTTCCATACACGAGGAGCAATAGGCTTGTTTCTCTGGCTATGACACGTCTAAGTTACCTCCCCCCGACACTTAACATTTCTTGTGGACCTAGGCTATTTGGAGGCACAAATCAAGTTTGCAAATACTGGTCAGAAGGGACCTATACTTCAGCTTTTATCACCATCAAAGGAAAGCTGTCACTAGGATGTGTATGTGTGTGTGCTGTATATGTATACACTGGTGGGTGTGTTTTTTGCCCAGTTTGAAGTCATTTTTCCTAGAAGAGGGACGCTAACTATCAATGCTTGGCTGCCCCCAAAGCCTGATTTTATGCTGAAGCAATTAGCACTTTTACAAGTAAGTGTGATTACAGGGCTCATTGATTTCTTCTGATGATTAATTTACTTTAGTAATTTGGTAACAATGACAATGATAATAGTTTTGCATTACCAAAAATACTATTAATGTTATTTACAAAAAATATGAATATAACTAATAATATAAATTAATAAAATTTGTATTTGAAAACATAGTTAATAATGTTATTCTATAATATAATGTATAATACATTATTAAGGTTATATAATATTATATACTATATATTCTTAAATATAATATATAATTATATATATTTATAATTTATATATATAATTAATATTTAACTCTGGAAAAATCTCTGAATTTCTGCTCCCATTTCAATGGCATACTGGAGAAAAACCCGGCCATCATAAAATCTCAGTACTTTCAAGCCATCTAAAGTGATTAACATGCTTTAATTGCTAAATCATCTAAAATGATTAACATGCTTTAATCACTAGTGCATGATTTAGAACAAAAACAAGGCAACTTTCTTCACTCTTCCCAGTCTCCTCGTCTTTCCAACCAGATGGTCCGAAAACTATTCAGGCCACTTTGGACTATGGTGGTCCAGATGGATAAGGATTAAAAACTAAGGATGGCTCTGGGCTATGTTTTAAAAACAAAAGGACGGACTACCCCTAGCCCCTTTAAGCCACTTTCTGTGACTGAGATGAAGCCATCAGGATCACCTGTATCACCATATCTCAATGCATGCACACACACACACACACACACACACACATGCACACACACACAGTTGTTCCAGTTATCTTTTGCTGGTGCTTGAAAATTTAGTAGCTTAATGTGACAACTATTATATTATAGCTCACACTTTTGTGGATTAAAAATTCAGGCAGGGTGTGACTGAGTGATCTTCCATTCCAAGTGGCATGGGTAAAAGTCACTTCTGGTATACAACTGGCAGATAGTCTGGTCTAGTATATTTATAAAGGCCTAACTCACATGTCTGACACTTTGGTAAGGGTGGCTGGAAGGCTGGGCTCAGTGGTACAACAGACAGGAGAGCTTAAGTGTGAACTTTTCTGCATGTTTTTTTTTTTCAGGATAATTAGATTTATGTAGTGTCTTAAAGTCTAAGAGTATGTCAGTGAACAAGGAAGACCTATGGTCTAATGTGACCTAGACACTAAAGTCCCATAATGTCACCTCTACCATACTCAATTACTTGAAGCAGTTATAAATTTATCACTTAGCACAGTGCCTGGCACTAAGGAAGTGCCCTCCAAATCACAGCTACTACAATGACATCACTGTTCTTAGTAGCTTCCTGAAGGTCAGGGCCTGCCTTGTAGGGAGATGTCCTCAGTGAGTCAGGCTGAGCACAAGAGATTGTGATTGCATTATATTGGCGCCCAGTTCAGTAAGGCCAAATCTGATCATCCCCTAGCTCAGAAAGCCTGTCCCCGCAGAGGCATAGCCTGGCTGATCTCTGCCAAGACAGGGCCCATCTTGTTTACTTCAAACTGCATCTTTTTCATAATTGATAAGACCCAAGGACATCTCCATCATTCACCATCCTAATTCAATGAAATATATTGTTAACTAAGACAGTAGTGCTCGAAATGGCTATTGATTCCAACTTTCATCTGAGGACAGAGGGGGGGACTGTCATCCCTCTGAATAGGGATTTCACTGACAATATAAGATGAACATCCAAGCATTTCTCTTTCTGCTTCATCCAAAGCATGGTGTCAGAATTGCTTAAAGCAACTGAACATCGACAACTTAAGCACCAGCAAACCAAGAAAATATCCCTTATAAACCTTCTGGAAAGGGGAAAATGGGCAGATATCAAGCCCTGTGGCACCTCATTGGAGCAAACATTCTCCTACCATTGGCCAACTTTTGTGTTGCTGAGCAAGAAAAGAGAGAGGTCAGAGTTTATCCAATTACAGTTCAACTATCATTAGAAAAACCACTTAACAGATCTGGGGAGAAATAAAATGTTATAGCTTCAGTGAGCACTTCAGCCAAGACACCCAGAGTATTATTCTATTGCTGGAAAACAAATTACCACAAAGGTAGGAGCTTAAAACAATGCTCATCGGCTCAGAAGGTCAGAAATTCAGACACCAGGTAACTGAGTTGCGTGCTTAGGGTTTCACTGGCTGAATTTCATACTGCATTTCGATCTGGAAGCACTTCTAATTTACACTGGTTGTTGGCAGAATTCACTTCTTTGCAGCTGTAGAACTGAGTTCATGTTTCCCTGTTGGCTTGCCAGCAGGATGCCACTCCTAGTTCCTAGAAGCCACCCATATTCCTGACACATGGCTGTCTCCATCTTCAAAACCAGCAGGAGAGTTTCTCAGGTTAAATCCCTCTCACATTTTTTAAAACTTTTTACCTTTTTTTTTTTTCCCCTTTTTTACCCCTCTGACCTCTAGACTCCTATTTAAGGCACTCATGTGATTTGTCTGGCTTACTTAGATAATCTCCCTATCTTAAGGCTAGCAGATTGAGGGCCATAGTTACATCCATCAAAGCCCTCTGTGTCATTACCTACCTTAGTGTCTGAGTAGATTTCTGGGACGTGTGTGTATGCCAGATGTCAGGAATCTTAGAATTCTACTTGCCACTCAAGGGATCAGGATTATTTGAATGCCGGGGTTGAAAGGGCTCTTATGTTATTTAGGCTCAGTGAAGAACTCTTGGAGAAGTATCAGCTGTGGAGTTTTGATGAGTGTTTCTAGTAACTGATATTTCAGAAATTAAAGAAATGCTTTCAGTTCACTTGAGTGGTCATGGAACACTTTGTGTATTGTGATTTAAACATCCTTTGAACCAAATGAAGGCAAGAGAATTTTCTTCAAAACCATAATTACTCTGTGGACCAGAATGTAAGCAGCATCAGAATTCAATGGACTAATAATAACACTAGTTATAATAAATAGCTAGGTAATTACATATTTTACTTCCATTATCTTATTAGGTCTTCCTTAAAAAACAAAACAAAACAAAACACATAAATAGGTGACATGAGGTGGTTTATGGTTTCTAAAAGTGTGGTCCAAAAGTCAATGCTAATAGATGCCTCAGGGTTAGTGAGGGAGGTGAATGTTAAAAATACAAAGCTGTGAGCTATATCCTAGCATCATGAACGAGATCTCTGTGGGTGTAGCTTACAAATCTGCATTTTAAACAAGCTTCACTGGTAACCTGATTGCATTGAGAATGGATGATATTTCTTTCCCTGTGATAAGAGCTAGATTAGGGTAATTTCTGAACTCTTTCTTTGAGTTTACTCCCTCTACCATTTACTCCCTCTACCACAGGGGATATAGAATGTTATGTCTTATGGTAAAGTTTGTAAAGTTGCAAAGAACAAACTGGGATACTTAGTTTAACTCCTTTTCTTCTCCTTGGGGGCATCTGCCAGTGGAGAGGAGGTATTCTCTGCTGTTCTCCTGGGGCAGGCTCCTTCTTTGTGCCCTACATAAACATGGTGGCTGCCCTGGTCCAAAATGAATGGTTATAAGTTGGTCTAATCCTCCTATTTCTGAGGTTATTTGTCATAATCATAAATAAATGAAGCACCTACTTAATTTGATACCAGTAAGCTTATTTTTCCCCCAGAGTGTGAAGTGGTATCTTTTCCTATAAATCATAAACTCTGTTTCCTTTGTCAAATCTCCCTCCCCCAGCTTAGTCTCTTCACAATTATTTTCTCCTTTTGTCTGTATTCTAGTTTGTTCTTCAAGCAGAGAGAGGATTTTTATTTTCATTAGATCTTATTTTACATCAGAAATCCCTTCATTTACTTATGTCAAAGTAGGAAACCCTCAGAGAGGCCCAGCTGACCTTACCAGGAGGGAGATAGGGACAAGAAGCACTTCCTTTAAGGCCCTGAGCAAATAAACATCCCTTCTGTGGGGATTTATGATTCCTTTAACTCTACTCACTTCCTAGAATATGCTACATGCAACTTTTTTTTTAATTAAGGTTTTTTGTAAGACACTAAATTATAAGGTTTTTAAAGGCAAGAAATGTTATCTTTTTCCCTGTAATCTTTTGAGAATCTAGCATAATGCCAGGGACAGAGTAGTTGTGTGACAAATATATATTTAGCATGAAATTCCTTGGGATTTCTAATATTTGTAATCAGGCAAATAATAAATACAATTGCAGAAAAATTGTAGAAACCTGAAAATAAGAAAAAATAATATAATACTGGTTTTGCTATTATATTTTAACACATTTAAAAATAAGTTGGATGAATACAATTTTATAGTTAAATAAGACTTATAATATCATCATTTCCCAATGTTATTCTGAACATATATAGTAAAATAAGTAACAGTTTAATTATATTCCAATGGGTTTATTGATAAACATCTTATCACTTCCAATTTGACCATAGACTACACTGAACATTTCTATGTATAAAGGCTTTTTGAAGGTTAGAGAAAACATTTCATTAGTTTTTACTCCTAGAATTACTGGGTTAAAATTACTACTAATAATATAATTATTTTTATAAACTTTTTTACACAATGTTTGCAACAACTTCCTTTTCTTATTCTTTAATGTGAGTTTCATCAAATTTGAGTATGCATATCTTATAAACAATATTTGTAAGCATGTAAAATGATATAAATCTCTGAAAATTTGTAGAACAGTTTTTTTAATGTTTATTTATTTATTTTTAGAGAAAGAGAGAGCATGGGCAGGGAGGAGGGGTGGAGAGAGAAGGAGAGAGAGAGAAGCCCAAGCAGGCTCCATGCTGCCAGCACAGAGCCTAATGTGGGGCTCGATCTCACATCTGTGGCATCATGACCTGGGCTGAAAGCAAGAGTTGTCTGCTTAACCTACTGAGCCACCCAGGCCCTCCTAGAACAGTTTCTTTTTAAGCTTTTCTGTGAAGTAAGTGCTATTCTGTACAGTGTTATGAAGTTTATGCACTGCACAGATGTTTCTCGGGAGGGGGTTAATGGCGTGACGATGTGCAGGTGCACCATAGCCACACTACTCACTCTAAGCTGGCTCTGCTCAGTGCTGTTCCTTTTTCTAATTTGTGCAGGGTTGTCCTTTGCTCACCAAGCCATTTGCCCATGGGTAGATGGTACTTTATCTGAATACCTCAAACACTTCTTATAGGGCAGAGGGGCCCTGGCCCCAAAATTTTCAAGGCTAGGGGGTCCTATTTGTGTATTGGGTTTGCGTGTTCATGTTATTCTCTGAAATAAAGGTGCTCTTTAACTTGGGTGGGTGGGTGGGGCAGGTAAATGTGACACTGTGAAGGGCAGGGACAGTAGGATGTCTCTCTCTCTCTCTGTCTCTCTCTGGGTGGTGGGGGGAGTGTTTCCTTTCTCTTTTAACTCTTATAGATCTCTGTAACTCAGACACTGTTTGTTTCTTAAAATGAATAACAATACAAATGGACAAGCAGTGAGTTGACTGACCTACAGGACATATCACCTTTCTTTTGTTCTCCCTCCCTCCTTTTCTTCTTTCTTCCCTCCCTCTGCCTCTCTCTCTTCCTTCTTCCTTCCTTCCTTCCTTCCTCCCTCCCTCCCTCCCTCCCTCCCTCCCTTAAGTGATTAATATTTATTGAACACACAGTGTGTCATGATCCACACCACAGAAACCTGCACAAGCATATCCATAGACTGATGATTGGAATGTGATATGTCAATGCTATAGAGCTACACGCAGAGACATAGAAGAGGGACACAGAAGAGGGACAGGTTAACAGAAGAGGGACACAGAAGCCAGGATAGGTTAACATATAGTTAGGACAGTGGGTAGATAAAATTGAATGAACTAGAAACAAGCCCCTCTTGGAGAGAGGACTGAGTCAGCATTGACAGCATTTCTTACATAAAAGAGGGCTCAGGTCTAGCTACTTATTACAATAACGCTTTTCCTATAAAGATATATATCCTAAATGGGGAGGAAAAGGAAAAAAAAATCTTTTGCATGTAATTAATATTCCTAGCAACTTGCACCCTAACGAAAGAAAAAGTTTGGGGATATTCCACAAATATATTTTAGCTGAGTCAAATACTTTTGTTTGATGACTGTTCAGGCAATAACCAGGCAGTAAGCCACTTGTGGCTTAATTACTAAATCATATTAAAACAAAGCAATTTAATTGCAATTTGTGTTAGAATAATTTATTCATAAAATGCCAGTATATGTATTTATTTTCTATAATCCATTACTTTCAGCCTGGTACTATGTGTGCTCCATTAAATTATAAAGTACAAGGTCATTAACCTACAATTCTACTTGTGATTATATTTTTAGATTGCATTCTGTTTGTTCTTCAGTTAGGATTAAATTGTTAGCCCTCTTAGGTCATTTATCTTTAGCTATTTAATTTCTCTGTGATCATCTAAAGGCTCTTATTATTGCTAATTAAACAGGTGTGATCTACTCAGAAAACAGTTGGCTTTCTTTGAACACCTGGTAGGATCCAAAATCAAGTCAGTCCTCTTCAGCTTTCATTGTTCCTCATAACTGAATCCCCTCTTTAGTGATTCTGAAATTGTAACACATATCTGCGTGTTTTGGATTATGAAAGTTTTGGAAGCCTTTACAGAGAGCATTGGGCACATGGAAAAGTGCATATATGTAGGTACTCTTTTATTCATTTTTTTTCTGAGTCCGGCCTAAGGCTTTGGATGGCCAGGGCTGGTCAGCTGAGCATACAGATAATGAATCTGGAATTGTGGCACGAAGCTTTCCAGGCAAGTAGCTTCATGTAGAGAAAAACCCATGTTCCACCAGCACGGAATACATGTTCTCCTATTCAAGGCGAACCTTCTAAATAGCTCTTTAACATACTCATTTGAGAAAGAGTAGATGGCTCTACCCAAACCCACCCACACTCTTGAGACATTGACTACTTGTTGGTAGGAATAGGGGGGAAATCCAGTTAAGTTCCTCTTGCCAAAGCAGCAAGGGATGTTGAAATGGAGATTTTCAGACCTCTGGCCCTAGGAAAATTTTCCCAATCCTTCAAGAGAGGTATTACTACAAAACCATCCTCCATAGAGGGAGAATCTAGGACCTAGAGATAAATTGACTTGCCCAAGATAGCTGACAGGGAATTCAAATCTAGTTTTCCGGGATTCTAAGGCTCAATATAATGTATGGCATTCTATTTTCCCTTTTGCGGTGCCATACGTAGAACAAGCAATATTCCAGAACTGCATAAACTGTTTGAGAATTAACCACTTTTGGCCATTTCCCGCCCCTGTCTCCCACATTCTTGCTATCCTCTACCAAGCATGAGATGCCCTGAGAGTCCAGGACAGAAAATGTAAGGCAGTCTGTGTTGTGTATTGTGGTGTGTCACTGAAGTTTCCCCTTTAGGACTCAGGCATTCACTAACCTGGCTTCAGGGAATGTTGCTCGTGATAGATCTCAGCTGCGTATTTCTCCCCAGAAAATTCTCTTGGCCAAAGGGAACTGCTTTACCCATGTTTACACCCCTCTCCGTGGCACCCCTCCATCAAATGGCAGATTGACATAGGGAAATAAAGGTCTGGTTATTGCCTCAATTAGGTAAACTCATAAATCTTGAATCCTCATATGTCCCCAAGCTTCAGAAGTAGAAAACTCTTCCTTGTTAAAAGCCAGTGTTCCCCCATCATTTGAAGACAAAGAACAGTCTTCTGCCTTATAAGATTAAATCTCCTTTGAGAATCAACCCTTATAACCCATCCTGTCCCAACACCAGTAGGTAGGGTTAATCACAGCACACGCAAGTCAGGGGAGTCTAAATTACTAAAGTTGGGAAGTACTCTACCTCATGGAGCTGCTGGACCCGTAGAACCAAGCCAGCTCCAAATGACAGAAGCCAGGAAATTATATGTAGGACTGGATCCTGAGGATGCTTCATCTAGGGACAGAAACACATAGTTGGGCAAGAAATATGTTGCTGAAGAAAATGATCTATGCCAAGATACAGGACTTAACCCTCTAGCAAGACTCTTGGAGACAGTGCTGATATGCTGCTAGGGTAGCTCCTGAAGCCTTTAATAATGTGATGGCTCATAATAAACTGATGTAGAAATGTCAGGACCACTGAGGTAGATATTGGAAAAAGGGATTAAAAGGTTCAGAGGCATGAAAATACTAGAGTGTGTATACTATGGAAGGCTATTTACAAACTAGCTGGATTTGTTCTGTGACAGGACTAGAGGGCTTTGTGTTTCAAAGAGATAAGGTATGCCCTGGTGAGAGGAGCCCCAGCATCACTTGTAAGTTCACATTGACTGTCCTCTGTAGGTTGAGGCTATGGTGGGAGATGCTGTTACAAAATTGACCTGCCTAATAACAGTGAAATGGTGGGATGCTAAAATCACAGGGGCCAGGTTGCCATCCTAAAACATTAGATAGGTGGGCACAAAACTGATAATGAGTTATACAGGCAGAATGACAGCCAGGGAAGCCTAACTCATAGAGAGCTATGGAAAAAAATTAATAAAACATAGTATTTCTAAGGGCAAGAATGTTAGGCTGGAAACAAGAGTGTTGCTTAATCTGTTCAATCCAAAGAAGTCAAGAACAATCAAGGGGCAAATGTAAGATACCCTAATGATAAAATCATAATTCTTGGCCCACATTTGCTCAATGTTATAGGACTGAACTAATACATTGGTGAATAGGTTGTGTTCTCAGGAGGAAGGATCATATAATTCCATAAGTATATACAATAATGGAGTCCCTCATTCTCAAAGAGAGTCAAGACTACAAATAGATAACTTTTCACTTGAGAAATGGGAATACTATGGCATTTTGAAGAATATTAGATGCACGATCCACTTTGACATTAAAGCCCAGGAATCAGACATGTCATTATTGTGCCCTTCTTAAAGTAGGATATGAGTATTCCCAGGGATCATTCCCTTGGTCCTCAAATGTGTAGCTGGAGTAAGCATATGTGGTTGTTGGTAGGAGCTTCCACCAGTTCCTTGGCCTTTGGGGGAAGAACTACCAAAGTGATGAAAGCCACAAAGACTAAGATTTTAAATTAAAAACAATAATGTATCCCAAGGAAGGCCAGGACTAGGGTGGAATAAGTGAGGCACCTAAGGCACAAAATTTAAGAAAACTTGCACTTTCAAGATCATGTACTCTAGCCCTGACTCTGAACCTGAATTAGGAGGCGAAGATTAGTGGCATACCTGAAGACGTAAAGGATGCCAGGAATATGGCCCAGATTGTAACCATATTTAATGGCTCCACCAAAAAACATAGATATGGGAAGATGGCAGCAAATTATCACAAAACTCCATGAAGTAATAAATCTATATGCAGATGCTCTGCCAGATGAGGTATCTTTGCTAGAGCAGATTGAAAAACCTCAGTTATATATTATGAGGTCATTGATCTGGAAAATGTATTCTTCCCCATCCCTACCAAGAATTATCAAAAATATTTTGCCTTCATGGAGGGTATACAACGGTATACATTTATATTTATGCTTTAGGGCTACATTTATTCTACTATCCTTTGGTATAATAGAGTCTCAAATGATCTTCACTGTCTGGACAGTCTACAGAACATTATGTTGTTCTACTAGTTTAATAACATTATGTAAATCAGACCAGATGAGCAGGAAATCACAAATATGTTGGAGCTTTGGGTAGTCATATACACTTTAAGGTGGGAGGTAAATTCTGTAAGAGTTTGGGGGCCAGGCACAAAAGTGGTGTTTTTAGGGATCACATGTGCTTGACATAACGGAGTATCTGCTTGAAAATAAAGCACAAATTGTTGCTTCTCTTGCACCTCCCACCACTAAGAAAGAAGCACAACTTGATTATCTTCTTCATGCTGTAGGGTAGTGTAGTTTACACTTTATATTATTTCAAAGCATTTGCCCAGTAGCATAAAAGGCTACCTGCTTTGAGTGGACCCTACACTGTATAAAGACTCTGAATCAAATTCAGGATGTGGTTCAAGTTCTACCATATGACCCATCACACATGATGGTATTAGATGTATCTATAATGGGCAACAATGTCATATAGATTTTAAGGGCAAATCCATTAAAGAAGCAGAATATAGATTCCCTATGTTTCTTGAGTCAGGCCATGATATCACATGACTATGTGACCATAAATGTTCATCATGAATTCATTTCTCTCAGACTCAGCAGTTTATAAACTTGGATACAACTACATAGAAATGGTATATCCAAGGTCAGGCAGGAGTAAGGCACAAGTAAGCTGATCAATCAGCTTTCCTAGATAGCCATGCCATCTGCCATTTTTGCTTTAGTTACCTTATTCTCTGCTAACAGAGACCAGCCAACAACAACCAAAAGTTTTGAGCTTGATTCATAGGTGAGTTACCTTAGTATGTTGATAGATACTGAAATGATTGGTAGATTGACTACAGATCCACCCCAGTGACTCAGACAGCATTTACAGAAAATCATTCTGAGTGGCAAAGTTTCAAGTGTTATACTTTGGAATCCACTTTTAAAAAATTAGGAGTTTAAGGATTTATTTTTAGAGAAATTCTAGGGTCATCCAAAATTGAGGGGAAGTTTCAGAGATATCTCATATAGTGCACCCCCCATACCTGCACATGCATAGCCTTCCCCATTATCAACATCCTGCACCAGAATGACTTAGAAGAGTAGGAAACTAAAGTATTCTTCTGCCCTATGTGTTGAACTACTCTGGTCACTTCACTTACAACTTAGGCAAATAAAGCAGATGTTATAACTGATTTAAAAATGAGAAAATAGGGGTTCAGGCATAGCCAAAATTTTTCCGTGGCCTATACAGCCAATAGATATTGAGACCAGTGGATTCTAAGTCATGACCTCCTTCCTGTCCCCTCTCAGTGGAAGCAACATGCTACTACTTCTGTTGTAATAGCAGGAGGGCTTCAAGCTCCTGTATTAAGCAAACTTATTTTCTTTACTCAGGCAGAACAGCCTTTTTGCATAATGAGCGAGCCATTTTGCTGCAAGTTTTTGCTTTCTTCCCAAACAAAGGGAAAAAGTAAAAATATCAAATAACAAAATAAAAGTATCAACTTTTTTTTTCTATTTCTGCGTGGGATCTTTTCCTTTTCATCATCAACAAGGAGACATTTTTCTCATAGATGTGAATGATCCAATTTTGTGTTTTGCTGACCATTAACATTGTATAATCAATATGTTTTCTTTCTTTCACTGATTCAACCCTTTTGAGAACTTACTAGAGACCAGTTCTCTGCTCATCCTTGGAGCTATATAAAGGAACATTAATCATGCTCTTTGCCCTTGCAAGTCTCACATTCTATGGGGTAAAGAGATGTGGGCAACAAAAATGACAATATGAAGAGAAACATATTTTCATTGATACCCCTGTCTCCTTAAGTCAAGGACGATTAGGATACAATTAAGTAAGATCTCATTGGCAGAAGCAAAAAGCACGGTATAGCAACTCTGAATGACTGGAATATATATGGGGAAGAGATGTCAGGGCACCATTAGAGGGAAGAGCAAGAATCAGATCAGTAAGTTGAACGTCAAGGGATTTGGATTTAAGCAATAAACAAGAAGTTCAACCTCTGTTGTTTGCTTTACGGTCTCCACAATTGGCAGACAATGAAAGAAACCATCTTCCTACACTGCCTTGTTCTGACATCTGGATGAAAGTCATACCTCCACAGGGGGGAATGGAGTGATTTACTAGAAGTATAGGAATTTGATGATCATGTTTTCAGAGCAATTTTGGATTTATGCCTGACCACAAGCGAGCATATTTTAAATTAAAATAGCTGGAGGCAATCTATGCTAATTTAATACCTTTTAATGTTTTCTATGAGAAGTAAATCAGATTACCGTTTCCTTGTTATTGGGTCCAGCAGAATCTATCCTATTCAGGTAACTTGAATCTGAATCAATCTGGCTTAAAGTCTGAGTGCTTAATAATAATGCTTCAATCCTGACATGGTTTCTAGGTCTAGTATTCTATGATTCTGTAGGGCTGTTCTTTCCTGGCCTCTTCATTCACAAAGTATGTGTTTTCATCACCACAGTGCTTGACAAATGACCTCCCTGGGGCTTGTCTACAATGTTGGCTGGACATCAGAATCACCTGGCAGTGTTTAAAAGCCCTGACACCCAAGCCAAACCCATGACAAATTAAATCAGAATACCTGACTTTTCGAGATGGGACTGAGGCGTGTGTGTGTGTGTGTGTGTGTGTGTGTGTGTGTGTGTGTGATTTATCAGGTTATTCCAATGAGCAGTTAAGGTCAAGAATGACTATTGTATAGTAATCAGCCATGAATCATTTATCATCATAAGTTCATACATTTATTTTGTTTTAAAATCACATTCTAGGTGTTCATTATGTACCTGCTGTATACCTGCTAACAGAGGGTTAAGCAGTGATTGGAAAATGAAAGACATAATACAGGGTATCTAGTCTCTAGGACATGACATTTTAGATTGAGGCTCAAGTCAACCATATATTAAATGGTTAATGAAAAGTCCAGAGATCATAGTAAAAAGTTGCTACATTTATATGTGTGTGTGCGTGTGTATACCTATGTATATGTGTCTTTTCAATGAAAGGGGGGTGACCATACATTTAAGTTTTCCCAGAGACAATAATGGCTTACATCTGTTTCCTTGGAATAATAGTAGTAGTCATGTACTCTCATGTTTCCTACTTTTGCTGATAAATCATAATCTCACCCTAAATATTAAATAATGAGGCAATGGGAAATCATGGGATGAATCTCAGGAAGATGAAAACATTGATGGGCACTTGTGGCGGAATTAGTGGGGAGAGAAAGAGAAAGATATCAAGGGACTAAGTAAGTACTTAGCATTAAGAGTGGTCACAATCAATGGGAAGAAAGTGAGAGGAAGTTCCAGCCAGCATGCAAAGGGGAATTAGAGAAATGAATCTTCCACAAGTAGTGTAAGTTGAACACACTGGAAGCCAAAGGAATTTGTAGGGAGTTTTCCTTGTGTGGAGAAAGCTATGAAGAGGTCAGTTTTCCCTATGGCCACTTTAATGGAACAAGGAGTTCCCACAGTTCACCCTTTGGTCTTTGGTTTTACTCAATACAGTCAAAGAACATTCAGTTCCCTGAGCCTGGGCTCATCCCCCATTTCCTCTCTCTCTCTCTCTCTCTTTCTCTCTCTCTCTCTCTCTCTCTCTCTCTCCCTCTCTCTCTCTCTCTCTCCCCCCCCTCCATCTCTCTCTCTCTATCTCTCTTTCTCTTCTCATTCCCCTTTTTTTCTAAGCTACCTTGTCTTCATCTTCTAAATACAAATTTAAATGTCACATTTTCAGGTAGACATCCCCTACTCCCCGACTAGGTTACCTCTGTGAGGGACTAGGACTGAATCAAAACATTGTCCTTGGAATTGCTGTGGGTCAATGGAAAAGATGCAATCCAGGATACACATAGATTTAACCTCCATTCTAATTTTCCTTCATGCGTTCATAACATGGTTTAAAGTTGGTACAGCTTCAGTTTATACATAAGTTCCTTCTTCTCTGAGAGCTTAAATTACTACTTTTTAAAAAAGGCAACCATTAGAATCACTTTTTATATTCAGAGCAATAAAAGTTCATTTTGCACAAGCGAAATGGCAGCTTTGGCCTCTGCTTTGATTTTTTTTTTCTCTTCCTGCAGTAACTATCTCCTGATGAGCCTGTCACTTCCCTGAGTGCCCACAGACTACTCAGGTTATTCCTGTTTTGGTTTGTCAGCATCGATTGGACTACCAAGGCTTTTAGAGGATTTTTGTATAATACAATTGTCAACCCCAAAGTAATGTGATTTGTTGAGAGATTTTCAGCTTTATCACTGACAATAAAATGGCCACATTGGTAATACGGTGACATTAAACAGTACTTTGGTTAAAGTTGGTATTCCACAAGCTAAAGAGCAGGTAGTAAGACATTACTAGGTATATACACATGACAGTTTTTTTCAGGGCCAGTACCTCTCTCTTATAGAGTCAAAACCAAGACAGGGAATTAATTAATTCAACTTAACATTATTAAATGTAGAAACCCAGTTCTGTGCTCAATCCTAAGCATCTGGCATGGACCCCTAGTTCCTATTGGACTTCATGGTCTAGCTGCCTCTTGATCTGCACAGAGGTCTACACTGAACAGTAGTATTTTTCTTTTTTATTTCCTATACTCTGCCACACCATAGTCTCTCCCCTGGCCCCATGATCAGCAGTCCACCCAATGGGAAGCAGCTAACAGATGCTACATTCACAGCACCAGAGCTGTGTTATATTTATATATAGAAAGGCGTTCCTCAGCAAATTCTCCACAGCATGTGGAGCTGTGTTTTCAAGGACAATTTCTATGTTGACATGTCCAAGGAAGCTTAATGAAATCACTGACATCAATCTAAAATTCCCCTCAGAGCTTGAGGAGCAGGCAGACGGGAAGATTCTGGATCCAGGTGAAACAAAGGAGCATCCAGTGTCTACCTTGTTGCAGAACCTCTTCCTGAGGAGAGGATTGTCTCTGGGGTGGGCTAGTTGGTTGTCTCTAGAAGATAATTTAGCTGAATTCTGCCATATCATTGAATAAATTATTGATCATAAATATATGCAAGCTGCAGTAATGTGTTTAGACTGTTGAATGAGCTCAATCTTTTAACTTTTAAAATAATTTAAAATTTACTCTTTTCTTTCTTTTATTCTTTTTGTTTTACTTTATGTAAGTTCATCACCTCTCTGACCCTAGTTTTGCTTGCATTTTTAACAAACTATTAGCTTAACCAATAATTTGTGGGCAAGCAACCATTGTGCCTCAAAGATATAGATGTCCTTAAAATCTAAGGCAGAAAAAACAGATACAATATTAGACAAAGCATATGATAATAATTGGTTTACTTCTTGGAATTTTTTCCTACAGTTGGCTGTCCTTAAACCCTGTTAGCATGGTGCTGGGCTTAAGGTCCAGTCTTATAAGTAACAACTACATCGATAGTAATTTATTTTCTGTTAACACCTATTAAAAGGAATAGCACCATGTGATAGACAGTGTGAAGCACCCCAGTCAATCAGAAATTACAGAAGCAATAAAGGAGTAAAAGTATAACTTATTTATGTAACACATATCCATTGTGCCTTCTGTATCTTGAGCAATAGCCTAAATGGGGGTATAGAAGGTTGTGTGACACAGTACCCCGTCTCCTCAGGGAGCTCACAGACCCAAAGTGGACATAGACACACAATTACAAAAGACATAAGTGCCATAGGGAAAGAGGGGTGGGGGTGGGAATGTAACCTTGTCTAAGGAGATGTTCTCTGGGGAAGGAGAGACCTTGGAGCTCAGATCAGAAAGAAGAATAATGGAGAATGAGAGATGACAAAGGGGCAGGCAGAGGAAAGTGTTCTAGGCAGAGGCATATGACACAGAGACTCTGATACGGTGAGAAGCATGAAATAGCTCAGTATGGCAGGAGTGCAGAGTTTAGAGAGAGGGATGGGAGAGGTGTGGCTGCAGGGCAACAGGGCCACGTGATACAGACCAAGAGAGACCCACCTGAGGCTTTGCCAATATAGTTTTATTGCCAAAAATGCATAATACAAATCTATTTATGAGTGAAGCATCAGACAAGCACAAATTCATGGATATTCTACAAAAGAACTAGACTAATCAAAAAAATGTCAAGTTCATGGAAGATGAGAATAGATTGAAGAATTTTACAGAATAAATGAGACTACAGAGCCATGCCACTAAATGCTGTTTGTGATCCTGACTTATATACTAGACCAGGAAGCAAACATATAAATAAAGTTATAAAGATAACTATTCCAGAAATTGGAGACATTTGAATACAGACTATGGGTTGCATAATATTATTATATAACATTACATTTCATTATCGGGCTAGTTGTACTTTGGTTATGTGATAGAATGTCCTTGTTTTAAGAATATACTTTGATGTATTTTAAGGATAATAAGATATGTCTCCAAATTCCTATAAAATCTTTCTGAAAAAAACATTGTGTGTCTGTTTGTGTGTCTGTGTTTGCGAGAGAGACAGACATTGTTCCCCCTTGATTTCCATGCCTTTGTTATGTGCATGCTCTGACAATTAAGTCTGACAGAATGTCAGAAAAGATTGATACCCTCTCTAAACCATTGAAAAAAAAAAAAAAAAACTAAAACATCCTGTTCCTTAAGACTAAAAAAATGTATATTGTTGTTTTATTCAGCTCCTGAAAAATGTTCCCTGGGTTCACCTAAATTTTATACTGAACTTAAAAATTATTAATAAAAATAACCAAAGTTCTATTTGAAGTACTTTGCATGCTTTATACCACTTAATCCTCAAATAGTCCTATGAAATATGAATAGTCATTATCCCCATTTTTTGATGAGGATTTGAAATTTTAAATAAGTCATTGATGGTCACACCACTAGTAAGTGTCAAAGTGAGGCTACAAATCCAGGTTACGCTATTTCCAAATCCATTCTATTAATCATTATACTGGTATTAAGAAGTAGACCTTGACATTTTGATCTTAAAGACAATTCCCAGATCCTTTGGCCTGCCAACAATGCCACATTGGCACACACAAGTGACAAAGCACAGTCTTTTCCACTGATGTTGGAGATGTAACGTTCTTATCACCCTGTTCTTCCGTGTCAGAGACTCTGTGAATGTCACAAGATGTTGGCCACAGACCCGTGCCATTTTACCACAGTCCCATGCACAGAGATGAGTGGTCCTTCTGAATGTTCAAATCCTCAGTTCCCCCCAAGTGACAAGCACTGAGATGTGACATGGTGCATTTCTTCTGCTAGGTCACCTGCCAAGCACCAGAGTTAACAGAGAGGACACCAGCAATGTCATGGTCAGTTGTCTGATTTTCTGTTCCTAGGAATATGGTGTCAGGAGTAGATACTACAAATACAGGCCTGAATGTGAACAGTGACCTAGAGCCAAAAGGAGATTCTTGTCTTTGCAACAGATTGTTTCCTTTTCTTAAGTCAAGAAATCTGTCCTCATCCCTTTACCTTCTTGGCCTCACTTCTTCATCAACTTTAATTGAAGGTGTAGATTAGGTTTCTCCTTATGGCAGTTTGGGTTTGTGTTTTGTGAGTACCAGTGTCAGCTGGGAAAGGGGAGGCAGGACACCATAGAAGTGAGGTGGGGTGGCCCTGATGAGGACCATGGAAACCTGGTTGGTCCCGGCTCTGGCACCAATGAACCAGGCATCTCCAGGCCTCAGATTGCACATCAGTAATAATCAGGAGAACTTAGTCCTTGTTCAAATAAGGCAGCCCTTTTCATGGTTGTTTTTCCAACATAGTTTTTAATACTGCTCAGTTTCGCTCTCAGAAGTGTCCCCATTTGTATGATAAATCATACAACACCCAAATACCAGAGAGAATAATTGGGTTGATATGAAGATCAGATGGAACAATACAGTGTGGACTGGAGATTCCCTGCACAGACCCTGTAAACAGACTGCTGAGGTTTAAATATTCACGTAGCCACTTATTAGCTATGAGACTATGGATGTGTGACAAGGTAAATTGGGCCACTCCCTCCGGGAACTATGGCAGGTCGTGAAGTGATGCACGTATGTAGAACTACATACTTTCTGAAATAGTCCTTTTATAAATATTCCTCATGAAACTGTAAGAGCCAGATACTTAGCTATCCTGATTCTTATTAATATACCCTTTATGATTAATAGAGATAAATTACAGGTAAATCAGTTCTTGTCAAATGCCACGTAACCACCATTTCTACTTACAGGACAATACATACATGCATACATGGATACGTAGACTTAACCAGCTCTATGGAAAAGACTTATCAGTGTTTTCTATATTTAAATAAAAGATGTTATTGCCTCACTGCCAGTATAACTTCTCCTTGAAGTTTCCCCTAATAGTGGTTATGGATTTGCTCTGAATAATCTTTACTTTTTTTTTTTAATGTTTATTTAATGTTAAGAGAGAGAGAGGGAAAAAGAGAGAGAGAGAGAGAGAGAGGTGGGGGGAGGGAGTGCAAGTGGGGAAGGGGCAGAGCTGTCAGCATGGAGGCTCTGAGCTGTCAGCACGGAGCCCGATGCAGGGCTGGAACTCATGAGCTGAAGTCGGATGCTTCACTGACTGAGCCATCCAGGTGCCACTGAATAATCTGTAGTTTCTAACCTGGGTTTCTCTGTGAGAGAGCTGAGTTGGGGACTAGTTCTACAGACTGTATTCATTCCCAAGAGTGATCCCTCTGCCTCTGCACTGACCCCATTGGTTCCCCTGTGGCCCCAGGAGGTGTGGCATGCCCCTTCTTTTTGGGAACTCTGAATAACAAATTATTTGTTAAGTGCAATTGTCTCCTGATGTATTGACCTCATCATACCCGTAAAATAATGAAACCTACATTTTTTAACAGATTCTGAGATTACTAGTCACTTACTTGCCAGGTCTTGGACATTTGATTCTAGTTTTTTAAAGAGTCACTTGTTCTTCTCATGGTGATCCATTCATTCCAGTGATTTTGCTTTTCCAATCAAGTAGCATGGACTTTCTCATGCCTTTAGGAAATCCCATTCACAAGATATTTGCAATAGGTAAGGAAAGAGGGTGATGAGTTGACAAAAATTGTCTTAGTATTACCCTAGGGATAATTTTTACATTTTTCTTTAGTGTTTATTTATTTCTTGAGAGAGAGAGAGAGACAGAGACAGAGACAGAGACAGAGAGACAGAGAGAGAATATGAGCAGGGGAGGGGCAGAGACAGAGGGAGACACAGAATCCAAAGCAGAAACAGGCTCCAGGCTCTGAGCTGTCAGCACACAGTCCTATGTGGGGCTCGAACTCATGAACTGTGAGATCATGACCTGAGCCGAACGAAGTAGGATGCTCAACTGACTGAGCTTAACTGACTGAGCCATCCAGGTGCCCCAGGATAATTTTAATACATGGAATAAAATCTCCTGGCACCATAGTTTAAAATAACTTTAGAGGAAATACCTATTTATCAATACTCTTTTCACAACCAATGCCTTATGATTTTTGGTTTTTAAAGCACATCATGAACATTTCCTCATTTGATCATTGTGTTAACAGTCTTATTATTTGTACTTTCTAGATGAAGGACATTAAATTCAGAGAGGTTGTGGCTCACTAGCTTCAGGGCTAACATTAGAACTGAGGTCGACTTGGTCCCAGTGTTGTGTTCCTCGCTTTGAATCGCACTGTTTCCCATCTATGACATTCCTTTTTATGATGAGATAGAGATAATGATGATAATGAAGATAATGACATGTATTCAAAATGTTTCATGTCTGGCATTTTTATTTTTATTTCTGAAAAAGTAGGCTTTCCTTTGTGCCCAAACATAAATAAGAGGTCATGTTTCATGATCTAGAGAAAAGAAATTATTCTTTCAATTTTTCCCTAGGCTTTCTTCTTCCATGCTAAGGAATATTTTTCAACGCTGTTTTCTTAACTGTAAATAAGGTTACAAGAGGGAGTATTCAACCAAAACAATTATAATTGGCCACAAACATAATCCAATAACCTCATTTCACCCATATTGTTAAAAGAGTTAATTGGACCTACGCTTACAGCCACCAGCTAAATATATTTCTGTATGCAAACAGTGAATCCAATTTCTTCCATAAACATCCCTCTGCAAACGTGGTATACATGAAAGGGTAAGGAGGGAGGATTCTGCAGTGTAAGCCCCAAACTTCACCCGTTTATCCATTTGGTTACAAGTGTGTGATTCTATCATTTCAGAAAGGAGAGAGACAGACAATATGTGTCTATTATCTATATGCATTTTCAAGTAAACCAGGTAAATGGTACAAAAAATAGCTTGTAATTGCAGCCAAGCTCAGCCCAAATCAGGTGTGTTTTCTGTGCAGACGTCTAGTAAACATTGCACCTAACATCTATGGCATTAATCTGGAGGAGATGAGGTATCTTTTGTCTGGGTGATGGTTTCACCTCTGGGCACATCAGCTTATATTTTTCTCTTTAAAAACTCAAATATAGTAAAATCTTACTTTTTTCAAATATTACTGACTTGGAAGTGTTGCTGTTCAGGCCAGTAGTTAGTTCATTAGAGGTATCAGAAAGACATCTCACGTATGGATTTCTGCTCCCGCTGTGTTCCGTATGTACACTGCAAGCTGAGGCAAATCTGGAAGCATTTTAAACCTTACATTGTTTTCTTCTGAAAGGGAGTCATGGTCATGTTTTTGTTGTTGTTGTTGTGTTTTCTTTTGTTGTTTTGTTTTTTTGTTTTTTTGTTTTTTTTTACAGATGGGATCATGAATGAATGTGAATGAATTTTTTAACAAGTGCAATATACACTATGTGGGAAAATATTCAATAAGTGAATTCAACAAACAATAATGTAAACAATGATGGAAGAGAAAATTTACTTTCCAAATACAAGTCTCTTTGAATTACTCTTAAAGCATAAATTATATTGTAACAGAGAATTCACAAATGGCATGTGTTCACCCTTAGTTCATTAACAAAGGTCTCTCCCTTGAATATTAACTTAGTTAATTCAGATTTTATTTGTTGTGGCTTTAAAGTACACTTTGCAAGCAAGGTTTTACCCAATTCCATTGTTGGTCATTTCTGTTAGCCAAATTAGTGAGCTTGTATGCCAGCTATTTTCATGGTCTAAGTTGACAAGCCTTACGCTTGGGATTTTGTGTTAATGCAGAAACTCCATTTTTCTAGAAAATAAATTATTTTTCTCTGTAAATTTTATTAACTACCTTTGCTTCTGAGACACTCCATAAATAAGGAAAGGAAAAGGCAAAATAGAATTCTGATTCCTTATTCCAAGTTTAAGCATTTTCCAAATACTGGGTGTTTGAGTTTATCCCTTAACATATTATTCAGTATTTATTAGTCCATTTATGTCTCAAGAAAGAGACTATGCCCCTGCCACTCATCTGTTCTGCTTACTTTGAGGATCTTCAATGTGCTTTGCACAATTAGTGTTAATGTTATCTTCCCCAAATTTGTTCCTATTCATATGTTTACCAAGAGTACACTCAGCACAGTGCTATTTGCTGTAAGAGGCAGAATAAAGGTAATTTTAGTTGTTAGTGTACCAATAATAGTCATTATACAAGATTTATGGAGCTTATAGTTCTTTTGGGGAGATGAATGATAGCCCAAAATAGTTAATGAGCAACAGAGACAGTATATGATTAAGGAAAGCAATTTGTGAATCCCGTTGTCAGTGTTCATGGGAATATAGAGAAGATAGGATATAATACTTGGGGGGAAGCTTCATGAGGGAGGTGAGGCATGAATTGAGCCTGAGGGTGAGAGCTGTGTGTGACTAGGATATAAATAGAATAAAATGTGAGAAGAGAGATTTGAGATTAAGATTTCAAAGTGACTTCAGGGCTGAACTATTGATGCCTTTGGGAGAGTTAGTATAGTAGGCTGCTCTTTTTTATCCTTTGCTTTAAATGAAGGTAAATTAATGAATGTCAATGATTTGGGCTTCTCCCAATTTAGGCAGTCTCATTGGATCTTATTGCTGTGTCTGATATTTAATATTTATTAGAATAGCAATCTACTTCTTGGAATACTCCTCCTTAGCTCAATCTGTATAGTTTCTAGAGACTTTTTTCCCCCTAGAAAATATCTGTATATACCTTCTGGCCATATTTGATTGGCTCAGGAATAGACCTTGAACTAAGTTTAACAAATGAGTCTCCTAGACAAGATTTTTGATCTTGGAACAAGGGAGATCATTAGATCACTTTCTCTATTTGCATCTGTAAGATGTGAGACTTGGAAGCTATTATCACTTTCATGTTTAACCAGGTGTAAACAGCTGCTCTGTGGTAGGAGAGAAGAATGAAGTTGACACACAGAGACAAATGGGTGTGCATGCATGCACGTGTGTGTGTGTGTGTGTGTGTGTGTGAGAGAGAGAGAGAGAGAGAGAGAATCATCTTGAGTATGTTGATGGTTCTATTTAAAGCCCAACCACCATCTTGTCCTTACCGTACCTTTTTAGTACTTGCAAGTAAAAAGATACTTCTTCTTTAACAAATGCTATGTTCTGAATATTTATGTCTGCACCCCTCCCCAAAATTCATGTTGAAATCTTAACCTGCCAGGAGGGTTTTAGGAAGTGGAGCCTGAGAGACAGGATGAAGCCATAAGGATAGAGCCCTTGTGAAGGGAATTAATGGCTTTATAAAAGACGCCCCACATCTCTCCTTTGCACCTTCTGCCAAGAGAAGATATACAAATCTTCAACCCAGAAGAGGGCCCTCTATCTACCATGCTGGCACCTTGATCTTGTGCTTCTAGCCTCCACAACGGTCAGAAATATATTTCAGTTGTTTATAAGGGACCCAATCTGTGGTATTTCGTTGTGGCAGCACATATGGATGAAGACGACAAATTAACAACTGATTTGGAGATGCAAAGTTCAGCCTATTCTTGTCCTTACAGCACCATTGTGCAAATTAAAATAAAGATATTCCCTCTGGTTGCCCTGTAAGTATAGGACTCATCAAAGGAGCACAGAATATCTTATAGTCTCCACTTGCCCACCCCTTAACCTGTTGTTTTTGTGCAGTAGTAAAAAAAAAAAAAAACAAACAAAAAACCAAAAAACCTTATATAACCATCCACAGCAACCTTACAGAGGTCATGGCCTTGGCTATAAGGACTATTTTGCTTAAATGATAGCCCTCTGTCCTAAACAGCCTATTAGTTTATTTTTGTCCAACCTAAATATCCTGGGGCACTTACCAGGAATATTAACTACCTGTATGGAGCTTTCCAATCATCAGGAAATGGATTTGTTATCACCTTCTTTTCCTGATAAACTCTGCCATAACATAAACAGAAAAACATTTTTTTTCAATGAAAGTGAGAAGTGGTAGTGGATATGAGTGAAAAATGTGTGAAAAAAAAAAGCCAGTCCTATTTGCCTTTAGTTTTATGATTTGAGTACTCTAAGCAGGAAACTGTAACTTGATTCCTGAGTCATGAACACTTTTGACAGTTACACTAAGCTTGGGCACCAAATAATGTTCCTAGAGAAACTGAAAATTGGTATGTACATATTATATTGCAGTACCAAATGAAGTCATAATGCAAACAGAATGCTCACAGCAGGAATAGTTATTCTTGGGCAGATCTGGACATGCCCCCCAGCCTCTACAAACAGAGAAAGCCCTCCTCCCCAAAGTTTGTGAAAAGGCCAGAACATTAAATTTTGTGTGTGGCAGGGAGGGCCTTAGTGGGATAAATTCTTCAGCATAAATTATTGCACAACTTGTAACTCTTTTATATAATGAAGAATCTAATTTAGCTTGTCAGCTCAGGGGTAGAAGAATCCATTTTCTTTATAAAGAAGATACCTTACAGGGTAACTGAATATGGAACTAGGAAGGAATTCTCTTCCTAAGAACAGATATTCCCGAGCCACAGATTTAAAGATAAAGAAATCAATCTCAATGGGAGGGTGCCAGCTTGTGATTTATGAAGCCAATCGGTCAACACAAGTTTATGGGACAGGCAGGAGGGAAACTGTTGAAAACATGGTTCCTGCCTCCCATTGAGTATAATTTCTTTCCATCCTCAGAACAGTTGTGTAGATCTTCATTTACTCTTACTGACATCATGCCTTTCCAGTATCTCTGATCTTAGCATTGTGTCCCTGAAATCCATGGCCACGGTTACTTGGCTCAGTCACAGGAGGTACTGTGTAGTTTGGCGGTCAGACCACCTTTGTTCAGATTCTGACTCCGACACTCTCCAAAAAGACCTTGGTCAAACTGTAGATCTTTTCAGGATTTTGTTTTCTGCATCCACGAAATGAAGGTTCAAATAGACCTACCATGTAGAGTTGTTGATCTTTTCCAAAAGCAACCTTTCAGTTTAACGAATTTTCTGTATGTGTTTCTATTCTCTATTCCCCTCATTCGCACTTGAATCTTTATTACTGCCTCCCTTTGCCTTGCTTTAAGTTCAGTTTGCTCTTCTGTATCTGGTTTTGCTGCATCCAATAAGTTTTGGTATGTTGTGTCTTCACTTTCATTTATATCAAAATATTTTCTGATTGTTCTCATTTTTCGAGTCATTGGTTACTTAGGAGTGCATTGTATGATTTTTCCCATATTTGTGAATTTCCCAAATTCCCTTTTGTTACTGATTCCTAATTAGATATCATTGTGGTTGGTTAACATACTTTGTATGATTTCAGATTATTGAATTTATTGAATTTCAAATTATTGAATTTTTAAATGACCTGACATATGGATTATTTTGAAGAATCCTGCTGTCATTGGGTAGAATGTTATATAGATACATGTCTGTTAGGTCTAGTTAGTCTATACTGTGGTCCCAGTTTTGTTTTTCCTTATTGATCTTCCATCTAGTTGTTCTGTACATTATGGAAAGTAGAGTAATGAAGACTGCAATTAACCCTGCTAGACTTTGCTTATGGGTTCTTTATGTGTGTTAGTGCATATCTCTGATGCTTAGGCAGGAAGTTTATACCTCTGCCTGAGTCTTAATTTCTTGGTTAGAGTCTCAAGGTCAGCCAGAGGTGAGAGGGTAGGGACTTTTCAGGTCTTTTCCTGCACATGTGCTCAGCCCTGGGCATGAAAAATCCCTGTGGTATGTGTGTAGCCTTTTAAGTTCCCAAAAATGTGTCTGAGATTTTCACAGCCCCCTGTGAACATCTAGTCATCTATCCCACCAGCATTTTATTTTATTGTATTATTTTTATTCTTTGGTGAATGCTTATTTTGTGCCCCATTTCTTTTTTTTTAAGTTTATCCATTTATTTTGAGAGAGAGAGAGAGAGAGAGAGAAAGAGAGAGAGAGAGAGAGAGAGAGAGAGAGAGAGAGAGAGAATGAGTGGGGAAGGAGCAGAGAGAGAAAGGTACAGAGAGAATCCCAAGCATGCTCTGCACTGCGAGTGTGGAGCCTGACACAGTGCTCAAACCCACAAACTGTGAGACCATGACCTGAGCTGAAATCAAGAGTTGGACACTTAACCGACTGAGCCACTCAGGAGCCCCACTGTACCCTTCTTATCATATCAAGCCTATTTGATATTAAACAATTGACACTTTTTTTTTTTCTTTTACAAACACCCCTGGGAGAAAGTATGTTCATGTGGTTTTAACTCCGAGCCGGGTCCAATAAAGACAAACGAGTTAGGTTTAATAGGGAACTTCTAGCCAGATCAAATAGCAGTTCTTTGGGAATGGTGCTTAGGAGAAGCTCCAGTCCCATTCTGCCCCATCCAGTGCTGCTGACCTCCTGGATTGTGGGGATGCTGATTCTCAAGGCTACAGCAGAGGCAAAGAGAGAGAGATGGTAATAGGGCAAGTTAAATGCAATAAAGTTCATTATTATTACCAAAGTTCTTTCTCTCTAATAAATACCACTCAGATAGTTATAGGCATTTGCTTAATTCCCAGAGCTCTGAAAATATTGATTTTCACAATTTTTTCCACTGTGCTCATTACTTCAGGGAGGAAAGAACTTTTAGAAGTCCTTTTTCTGCCACTCTCCCTGACTTTACTCAGGTGCAATTTTAATCTTCATTCCCCTGTGAATAATGTTTTAATTTCCCCTCAGACTTCTTTTAAGTTTTCATCTTTATTTTTTTAATCTTATTATGATATGACCTCCTTATGATGATTTTCTTGGTTCAAGTTATTTTAATATCTTGGTTATGTAGATTAATGGTGTTTTAATTAATTTTAAATTGGCCCTTCTATCCTTTCTTCCTTTTCTTCTCCTTCTTTTCTTCTTCTTCCTTCCTTCCTGTTCCTCCTCGTCCTCCTCTTCCCCTTCTCTTTCTCCTCCTTTCTTTTTTGTGTCTAACCCCACACATCTCTCCTCTCCTTCTTGGACTCCAATTATACATATATGAAAAATGTGCTATTGTCACAGATTCTTTGCTTATTTTTGGTCATGTATATTTCCTGACTGCTTCAATTTGGAGAGTTTCTGTAACTATGAGGTCAGGTACATTGTTCTTTTTTTTTTTTTTTTTTTTTTCTGCTGTGTCTGTCTAATCTGGGAATGTTATTGTTTTTTTTTTAATTTTAAGATATGATATATTTCAATTCTAGAAATTCTGTAAGATTACCTTTTAAATTACCCATTTCCTCAAATTCTATTTATACTTTGTCTTTAATTCCTTGATTATATTTATAACAGATATGGTAAAACATTTCTCTGCATATCCAAACCTGTCTCTCATTATTAGTAGGTTTCTAATGATTGATTTTACTCTTTGTTATGGGTGACATTTTTAATTTCTTCTTATGTTTACTCATTTTTGATTGGTTGCATATGTTGTGAGTTTTCTGAAGTTTGTGTTTGATTTTATTTTCTACCCAGGTTTATAGGTCATTGGACTTTGATCTAAAATGCAATTAAATTACTTGTGGAACAATTTCATACTCTCAAGATTAATGTTTTAGTTGTATTAGGATAGAGTAGCCTTTATTTGACATTACAAACCTTACTTGGGCTTCTCTTGAATGTGCTAGATGTTTAGCAATGATTCCTCACTCTGACTAGTTGGAACCTCAACGCCTTCCAGCCCTGTGTGAAAGTTAGGAATGTTCAGCTTGCAGCTGTTTGATAATCTTTTGCCTAGCACTATGGATTTTCACATGAGGTTTCTTAGTACTTAACCCAAAAGTCGAGGGACTCAAGTGTTGATTTCTGGTATTCTTTCCCTAGGAAGAAATCTCTAGCATTCAGCAACTCAAATTCTACCTGCCTCTACTATCCTGAATTCTAAACTCTATGTCAGAGTTCAACTCACTATATCTGCAAAATTCTTTTTTTTAATGTTTATTTATTTTGAGAGAGAGAGAATGAGTGAGAGTGGGGGAGGGGTGGAGAGAGAGGAAGAAAAAGACAATCCCAACTTGGTTCTGTGATAACAGTGGGGCTTGATCCCAGGAACCATGAGATCATGACCTGAGTCAATACCAAGAGTTGGACGCTTAACGGACTGACCACCCAGTCACCCCATTATCTGCCAAGTTCTACTGGGTTACTTTTGACCCCTCAGACAGTGATTTGCAGAATATTCCTCACCAGGATAATTGTAGGACTGACATTATTAGTTTCCCTGCTATCAGAGACCATAGTCTTATACTACCAGTGGATCAATATCTGAAAACATTTATTTCCCATATTTTGTTCTCCTTTCTCACTGTTAACAGTAGGAGGGAGAGTCTATTTCCAGCTATGGAATCAAGGTCAGAAGCAGAAGTTCCAGTCCTTGCTAGGTGAGTTTTAATTCCTTGGTAATTTTGGTCTCCCCCTACCCCCAAAATACTTCATGTAATTAGCAATTTTAAAATGCACTAAAATATTTATTAACAATAATAGCAAATATATCAGGATTTTCCTTCCTATGTTGACACTTGATTTGTTACTTTTAGTTAAGAAAATTTCTTCTGTGCATTAATAAGACAGTCTTATTCTCTATACATTAATGCTACTATAAAACACGAAGCTTATTAATCACTTCTGCATGTATCAAGACCTCTGCATCAAAGAGTTCAGACATGCTTTGAGATGAGAGGTGGCAAAGCATAATGGTTAAAGACTCAGGCTCTAGGTTTAGAAAGATAATTTGCAAACTTTTTAGCGTTCTGAAATTTGCAGATATCTTTAATTTTTATATGTGTAATGGTTATGGTGAGAGTCCCTACTTCATAGAAATTTGAATGAAAAGTAAATTAGATAATGCTCATAAAGAGCTTAGCCTAGTATATGTTGTATCTAGTATATGATGTATATTTACATCTTATCTGTGTGGTAGAGAAGTAGAAGGAGGAGATGGGGGAAAGAGGAGCAGGAAGACAAAGAGGAAGAAGAGGAAGAAAAAGAAGAGGCAGAGAAGAAGACACAAGGTGTCAAGAACTATCAGGAAGTATCATAAAAATTGTGGGTGGCATCTTACAAGCTTAGTTTTTAACAAGAGAGTTTCCTTCTGCCATTGAAATGGACATTTATTCAGCCCACTGATATTGAGCTATATAACTTTACTTTACCAGAGGAAAATTGGATCTGTCACTAATTAATTACGTTAGTTAAATACCTTGAAAGGTGGTAGGAGTAATTCACTGGGGGCAATACCTGCCACATTCTGACATCTTTGTGTGGGTACAGTTAATGATCACCCCATTACAAATTTAATCACATGTAAATATATACTGTGGCCCCTGGGACTCCAATCAAAATTCAACCCCAGGAAAATGACAATATAAAAAATAAAGGAGTCAAATGTTTTCAGTAGCTCTTTTAAAAATAGTTAATCTTTGGGGAGTGCAATAGGAAAGTTTTTCAAACCAGATTGATCATTAGGATAGATAAATATTAACTCCAGATGCACTAGAGATTTCCTTCCTCTATCTGTAGGCACCTCTTTATTTCAGGGTGCTGTTAAGTCCATAAAGTATGACATGGAGCTACCTGCTCTCAGATCCCAGATGTTCTGTGGTCATTTTGGTACACCCCACAACCCAGTTCAAGGGTAAATCACAGCCAAGCATGGTCATACAGCTACACTGTTTCCAAATCTCTCAGAAAACTTCAACCTAATGCATTAAACTTCTCCTGCCAGAGTCAGACATAGAACCAATACTGTTCCCCAAAACACCCAGGACTTTGGGTACCTACCTGGTAATAGAATCAAGGCTTCATACAGATGGACAAGTACATAGTGACTCTAGTTAGAACACCTGCTTGGAACTTAGGGGAGGTTTTCACATCTTAACACACAGTAGATTTTCAACACAGGAATGTTAACTGATCTTAATTCCCTGTAAAAGGATGTAACAATGAGGCTCACTCCAACCCCCCAATGTATTTCTGGTCAAACATGATGCCATAATTTGGTGTTCTAGAAACAGTGTTTTGTTTTTTTTTCATAATAGTTTGAATAAAATTTACTTAAGAAAACAACCTGCTATAAATAAAAATTTAAATCCACACAGAAATGGTTATTATGGCTTAATAGTTTCTCTGTATTTCCTATTGAGTAAAATTGGGCTGCTGCATTACACCTGTTGGATTTGGACTTAATTACTCCTACAAAATCAGTATGCTAGCTTTGGGGCAATTTTCATAACCCCGTATTTGCTTTGCTTTTCATGTGATATATACATATGCATAAATGGGTGCATATTTATATGCACACGTGTATATATACGTGTGTATGTGAATGTATATATATCTGTAAGGAAAGTAAAATGCAGCAGAAACAAAACACCAGACAGAAGGTCTATTTTATTTAGAATAGGTGTATTGTTGACCGCAAGTGTGTGACATCTATATGACATTCGGATAATAAAGTAATGCCCACTTTAGGCAGGTCATCTTAACACGGAATCTATTCTAATTCCAGAAACAAAGTCAACTTCCCATGAGGAAGGTATATATTTTCTTTCAGTAAATCTCTGTGTTGGTCACACACACCTCACTAACATCACCAACACCAAACATTCCTGATGAAGAATCACATTTAGAACATGTGTCTCAGACCACACAACACAGTTGCTGAATGAAGATGGGGCCAGGATCTGTTTATTGATCGTTTTGTGCCAGGAACTTTCCACTTATTCTTATAATCACACTGCAAGAGAGTTCATTTTATAACTTAAGAGAAAAAGTCTCAAAGGCATCAAATAAGTTGTCTCAGGATACACAGCTGGTGTATTATACAGCAGAGATTGCCACCAGTTTAATATTTGTTTACATTCTTCCATGCTCCATTGCATTAAGATAAAAACAGAAGGAAGAAAGGTATGGAGGGATATATTTATTACACATGTCAAAGCGAAAAATACACCGGACAATATTAAACAAAAAATAAGATTTTATTCAGGCTACTGCAATAGAGAAAAGAAGCCAGAACTGAGTCTGAATTCAACCCCACGGAAACAAACAGTAGGGTTTTAAGAGCTGGATTAGATCATAGGCCATCTGTGTTCGCTAGTTGGCTTTACCCAAAGGAAAAGTAAGCTTTCTCATATCTTCATGACAGGAGGCAATTTTACTACTTGGGGCAAGGCATCCCCAGGGGAAGTTAGGCTCCTACTCTTCCACAGAAACTGAGACGTAGAAGGACTGTCTTCCTTGATGATGACATCTCCTCAAACAGATCGCTCCCAGGTCCTTCAGAAAGACATTCCTGGCTCCTAAAATTGGCAACAGACTTTAAAAAAAAAAAAAAAGATTTACATCCCAAAGGGTCAGGAAAAAGATTTATAATTACAAGTTTTCAAAAGGAAGTACTCTAAGAGAAGGGAAATCAGGAGCCTAGAGGCAGAAAGAATTCAGTATAAAATGCCGTCAAGCTGAGGGGAATGATAAGGTGGTTTTGGTGAATATGAATATATCTGTGTCTAGTTTCTTGCCTCTTGCCTCTTGCCCTTTGCCTATTGTGCTTTTATCTTACTCCTTAGTTTCTGTCTTTGCATACTTCTCTCTCATCTCACCATTGGTAAGGCATAATATAAAAGATAAATGTGACTCTCATGCAAATGTAAACACGATTAATAGCTGACTGTTTTTTTCTGTTGATAATGGCAGGAGTGCCCAGGAGGGCCTTCTCTCCAGGCTTTTCTTCTTGTATTACATCTCCTAAAACTGTTTCTTCCAGTGAATCCTCATGTCCTCCAAGGCATGGCTTATCTAAAAAATAGGTTGTTATTGCTATTCTGCATTTACCTTTAGATTTTCTATTGGTACATTTCATTGTCTTTTGCTATAGTGTTCATAGTGTTAGATTTTAAATCATGTATGATGTGTGCTTGGATTTATTTTTAGGTATAAATTTTGCTTTCTTATCTGGGGAGTTGCAGTAAAAATAAAACAGCATCTTGGCTAAATTAGGGTCTTAAGAGCATTCTGGTGGCATCGTTTTTCACCAGATGAGGCTCTCTCTCATTTTCCTTGTCTCTTTCTTTCCTATCTCCTCCCTTGCCCCTTCCTTGCCTCCCTCCCTCCCTCCTTCCCTCCTTCATACCCTCTCTTTCTCTCTCTCCTTCCCACCCTCCCTCCCTCTTTTCTTTATACTTCCAAACTCTGGTCCACCTTGTATGAACTCTTTCATAGGTCATGGTGAACTCACAGAGAGGTCCTACCTGAGAGAAGGCAAGACAGAAGCCGACTGACCTGTGCAGGCTGCAGCATTTGAAACAGTACACTGTTTTCACTAATCAAATAATTCCTCTGGGTAAATGCTGTTACCCTGACAATATGATCTTGGAAGATGGATATTTGAAAAATGAGCACACTAGAAGGATATGAGCAGTGAAATGAACTTCAGATTATAACAGAAAATTAGAAGGGGGAATAAACATATCAATAGCAGAAGAACCTAGGTGGCTATCTATCAGGGGACAGTGTTATCAATCCTGGTACATTGAGTACAAGTGTAAACACTGAAATATTCATGAAGAGGATGGATGCAGGGAAGCTGAGTTACAACCAAGAGCTCCAGTTTGATTAATGCTATGCCGCCAGGGTAAAGGGACAAGAAGAAATGGGCATAAACAAAGGCAAAGGTCCATCTTTTCTTTTTGCTTTTGCTTTCTGTTATACTCACTCATAAATAAGAATGTCAGAAAATATGAAGATAAACACACATGCTTTGTATAGTACCTTGAAACTGAAATATTTAGATTTTTTGTGAAAAATCAGTGAGGGTCTTGGTGGTGGACTTAGTGAGGGGTAGGTACAGCCTCAGTATAACCTTGTTGTCTGATGACATTGGCTCCTTGGGCACACATGAAAGCCAGCGTTCAGTTATAAGCACTACATTTAGACACTGTTTCCCGATGGAATTAAGGCAGATCAGACGTCACTCACACACGCCATGCCAACACTGCCACAGGAAAGACTGGTGAAGGACCACTCGCCAGGGTCCTCAGGAGTGAAGCCATTTGCTGATCACTACCTCAGTGACCGTCTGCATTTTACTGCAGCTAACATTCAACTAAAGAGATTTATTCTTCTACTTTCCCTTAAAACATATTTCTAGAAAGCAGGCTGAGGAAATAGTTACTATATAGGAAGTAATGAATACCCTGATTATTTTCCAGGAAAACCAGCCAACAATACTATTTATCTCTTTATTATGAAGATATATGAAAAAGGCAACAAATTGTGCTTGAGAATATAAACTGCCTGGAGTGCTAAAAATACTAGCTGGGCATTTACTTAATAAAGGTATAGACAACATGCAAGCTGTTTTCAATTAGATATACTTTGCCTTTGCTCTCTAAAATAGGGCAGTGTGAATAACCTTCAACAACTTTTATTCAACAACCAATAATCCAGTGCATCCATATTTTGATGTCACAAAATATTGAAGCTTAAGATGAAACTCTTTCCTGTATTTATAGTCAAAAACATTCAGTAAATATATAATTTAGGGTAGAAGGTAACATTCAGCAAATTAATGAAGTAAGGGTCTGCTCATACATCTCTTGTGAAAGCTAATTTATTTTTCAAATGCTCAGTTACTTGTAGAAATAGAACTTAAGGAAAGTCCTACTGTGAACTAATAAAATATAGGACGTTAAAACAGAAGTGAGCACAGAAAAACATTTTAATGGCCACTAATGACTTAATTAAGATAGACCATCACACGGTTAACAAATTATTACCCTTGATAGAAAGAAGTGTGCCTAATGGACTTGGCATTATTTTTCTCTGTTCCACACTTGAGATGGTTATTGATCTTGGTCTATGACACATATTTATGATGCACTTGTCACCAATCTTTGTGTAGCTAAAGAGGCTGGTGGATCTTGACTTGCTCTTTCTATACTATTCTCATGTAAGTGTCCTTCAGAAGTACTATTGGGGAGCCTGTGGTTTTAGCTGACTTTGATGCATGAGTTTCTGGTCGGCTGAAAACACTTGTTCAGAATCAACTGGCCCTCACCTCTTACTTTCATATGAAACAGGCCTGCCTATGGCCACGTTTCCTCACTGGTCTCCCTCTCTCTCTGCTTCTACTTTGTCATACAGACATCGGGATGCATGTAAGATGTTCCACTCTTTTTGTCCACACTGCAGCTCTTTGTTTCTAGATGGACTGAGACTTCTAAGCATAGTAACTGATACTGCTGTATCAGCACCAACTTTTCTCCCTATACTTACTACAGGAAAATTCTGAGAAGAACTTGTATGCCACCACTTACAAGTGTGAAGAACTTGATTTAAGTCCCTTCTCAGGTAGCGTTTTTATTTAATGAAGGTAAGAAAGAAAAGAAAGGAAGGAAAGAAGGAAGGAAGGAAGGAAGGAAGGAAGGAAGGAAGGAAGGAAGGAAGGAAGGAAAGAAGGAAGGAAGGAAGGAAGTTAGTTTATATTTTTCTATCCTTTATGCCTGTTGGCTCTGGCATAGTTCACAAGCAATATGCCCTCCTCATCCCACTCCCAGCTCACCACCCAACCAAGAAGACTCAAAAGGATGAATATAACTGCTGTGACTTGTTTACTCTATTTTAAAGTTAAAATTAGAAAATATGTCATTTTAATGGTTGAGAACAGGTGTCATTGCTGCTTTTCAAACTTTTGGGGAAAGCTAAAAGATGACTGATGTCACAGCTGTGACTGAGAGGTAAGAGATCTCCCCCTTCACTCTTCACCCACCATTTATAACAATTGTAATTTCTCCTTGACTTTATGGGCTGCTGCTTTCCCATGAGGACATGCTTGATTCCCCTTAAGAGCTCTGTGTTCCGGCGTTGTTTTCTGGCCTTGCTCCATGTAGCTTAGCCCAAAAAAGATTCAAGGTGAGGGGGTGGCACAGATAGGGACATATACTAAGGCAGCTGATTTGCTTTTTATGGGGTTTTAATGCTAACTGCTGAGCTATATGTGGTTGTTCAACAAACTTTACAATAGAAGTTGTCATCCATACTCTGTGCTGCTTATTGTTAGCCATAAGGAGCCATTATGAACAATGACATAGCTCAAGAGATTCTAGAGAAAGTGAGATTCCAATTAAAGATCTCCTGGTGAAAACAGAGCACTTACTAAAAATTGGTCCACAGCCTTCAAACCCCAATAGTTCAGAGCAAGGCTTGTGAAAATATATTTTCTTCATTTTTCTGTCTTTTCTCCTCTCTCCTCCCTCTGTCATGTCCCTGGTCTTCTTGCAACCTACTCTCCTGTGATTCTTTGTAATTTCATGTAAGCAGGCCCTCTATACTCCATTTCTGATGTGAAGTATATACCACTGCTGTTAGGAAAAAAATGATTGCTTTGGGTCTTAAATGAGCATCTATATTGTATTTCTAATGATCTCCTGCTTGTCTACAGCAGAAAGTCTGTTAGCTTCTTAAATTAGCATGATTTGAGAACTCTTCCTCTTCTTCAATCTTCTCCTTCGGCACCCATTATCCCATTTCATGGTATTACTGTCTCCTTTGCCATCCAAGCACAAACATTTTTCTTCCCATTTTCTCCTGTCTCAAATCTCACATCTAATTGTCACCAGTAGTTGTTGACTTTGCATTCAATGTTTTTTCCCAAGCTGCCAATGCCTTTTCAACCACGTAAGTTCCTAATGCATTTCTTCCCAACTAAATTACTTGCAAGACCCTTGAACTGTTCACTCCAGTCTTGTCCCTTTTCATCCATATCCCTGCTGTCACCAGTATGATTTTACCAATATGCAAATGGATGTTGTTTCTTCTTTTTTCTTCTTTTTTATTTTTTAAATATAATTTATTGTCAAATTGCCTTCCATACAATACCCAGTGCTCATCCCAACAAGTGCCCTCCTCAATGCCCATCACCCACTTTCCCCTCTCCCTTCCCCCATAAACCCTCAGTTTTTTTCTCTGTATTTAAGAGTCTCTTAGGGTTTGCCTCCCTTCCTCTCTGTTGTAACTTTTTCCCCTTCCCCTCTCCCATGGTCTTCTGTTAAGTTTCTCAAGATCCACATATGGGTGAAAATATATGGTGTCTTTCTATGACTGATGTATTTCACTTAGCATAATACCCTCCAGTTCCATCCATGTGCCAAAGCAGGAAAGAATTTCCTTGTTTAAAATCCCAGGGTGGTTTCTTTAATCTCAGACTCTAAAACTCAAACTCCTTAACTGGAATTACATACCAGGCTCTTCATGATTTGTCAGCTGTCTTTAATTATATGTTAGTCTTTCCCTTTCTTGCCTCTTGGTTCTTTGTCCCTCTAAAGTGCCATGCTTCCAAATCATTTTGCAACAAGACATACACTATTTGCCTTAAAATGCTTCACTCACATTCCTTTCTCTGGATAAATCCATACCCAGACCTCAAAACAAGGGTCAAATATCACCTCCTTCCCTCCTCACCTTGTGAACTAATGATTTTCCTTGGCATTTTAAGTTTTACTCCTTATGGCACTATTTTCTAATCTGATATTTTCTAATGTTTCCACATAACTATGAGTTTATAGTGGTAGAAAATATTAGAATCAATGAAGTAATTCAATAATAAATAAATTCAAAAATAAATAATAAATAAATAAAAATAATAAAAGAGGATACTTTCATTTCTAGCTCAGAAAGAGTAACCAGAGCTAAATTTTATCTTATTGCACAAACTAATTTTAAAAAATGGAACACATGAAACAAGAGTTTTTAACACCTTGGGCATCAGGTAACTGAGATAGTAATCCCTGAAAATAAGAAAATGGATAAAGTCAGTTATGATTGATTGCTTATTGTCTAGAGAACATGTCTGAGCCATGGCACCATGAGGGGAATCCAGGGAGAGACTGGTGGTCTCCTTGAGGTGAGGAGACAAAGTTAAAAGGCAGGAGAGGTCAAGGCAGCTAGAGTTTATAGGGCAGAATACAGGAGAAGAGAGGCCAGTACACAGGAGAATAATAATCAATTAGATTTGTTTTGTCTTTTTAATAAATTGTCATTATAACATGCCCTTTCTATCCCTGACAATATTCTTTGTTGTGAAATCTAATTTTATAATATGTATGTAGCCTCTTCACCTTTAGCTTTCTTTTAATTAGTGTTAGGTCATACATCATTTCCCATCCTTTTAGTTTTAACTCACTTTTGTGTTTATATCGTAAGCGTTTTTTCAGCTTTATGGAAATATAATTGACATAACACGGTGTAAGCTTAAGATGTACAGTGTGGTGATTTGATACACGAATATACGGCAAAAAGATTACCACCGTAAGGTTAGTAACACATCCATCACCTCACGTAATTACATTTTTACTGTGTATGTGTTGAGGACATTTAAGATCTACTCTCTTGGCAAGTTTAAGGTATTATAACATAGTATTGTTAACTATAGTCACCATGCTAGATATTAGATCCCAGAATTTACTCTTCTTATAACTGAAAGTTTGTACCCTTTGGCCAGCATATCAACAACGAACAACCATAACTTGCTTTTTGCTCCAACCTGATAATCTGTCTTTTAATTGGACTCTCAAAGCCATTTATTTTTTTTTTTATCTTTTTTACTGTAATTATTGATAAGAGTGAGTTTAAAGTCTACCTTCTTCTTTGTTTTCTATTCATTTGTTATTTTCCTTTTTTACTGCCTTTTTTTTGGGGGGGGGGGTGCTGTGTATAAACTAGGCTGTGTCTTGAAAACCACAACTGTGATCTAAAATGATTCTGTTTGTTAAAATTATTTCATTGTTAACAACAAAATAAAAATCAAACATTTACAAACTAAAACATATCCAGAAAGAAAATATTTGATTCTGTACTTAAAATAAGCCTGAATGCCCTTTAAGTCTAACCTAAATAGTGAAGGATTAAAATTATGGCAGTAAAAACATAGATGACTGAGACAGAGACAGACGTGGAGACAATATAAATGGATATAAATATATAGATAGAGACATGAAATGACTATAGAAATGGATACAGATATAATTTTGACATTTGGATCTCTAGGCTGACATATATGCAAGATTATGTGTCTGTATCTTATGAGCTCATTTTCTGACATATTATGAATTTCTCAGAAATGTACTTTGATGTCCACACATGATAAATCTTGCTGATTTCATCCCTATCCTCACATTATTTTTAAACAGGGCTCACATCCTGTCTTGTTTCCCCCAGATGTATTTGGGTTCCAGTCTTATAAAGTTCTTTTTTTTTAATATGCAATTTATTGTCAAATTGGTTTTCATACAACACCCAGTGCTCATCCCAACAGGTGCCCTCCTCAATACCCATCACCCACCCACCCCTCCCTCCCACCCACCATAAACCCTCAGTTTGTTCTCAGTTTTTAGGAGTCTCTCAGTCTTATGAAGTTCTAAGTTAGAAGAGAGTTATCTGTTGTTTTTATAGCTTTGCTTTACTCTGAAAAAAATGATCAGAGCAAATCAATTGAAAATGGGTTAGATAATAAAGCAGAGGTGAGCAATATGATTTCCTTCTTAGAGCCCGAGCTATTTGAGCTGGCTGAGATCATAGTAAGCACACTATCAGTTAACCACTTCACATTAGGTAACTACTGATCTAAGGGGCTGAACATCCACTGGGAACTGGAATCTGTGTGTATAATAGTGAGCGCTATTAATCCTCTGGTACAAGTGCTCAGAATCTGAAAGAATCAGAGATTACAGAAACTTCCTTAAAGGGCTGTCGTCATCCTGATTTCTGTAGCCTATTGAATTTAGACAAGTCTTCTTACGAGGGAATATGATAATATGTATTTATGTATGTTAGGGACTACGTTACATTCCCGCCCAAATTCCTATGTTGAAGTCCTAACCATAGTACCTCAGAATGTGAGTGTATTTGGAGATAGGGTCTTGAAAGAGGTAATTAAAGTAAAACAAAGTCATATGAGTGGGTCCTACTCCAATACAACTGAGGTCCTTATACTAAGAGAAGATTGGGACATACACAGAGAGAAGTCCATGAGAACATACTGGAAGAAATGTCCATCTACAAGTCAGGGGGAAAAATACTCAAAAAAAAAAAAAAAAAAAAAAAACAATCCTGACAACTTGATCTTAGATTTCTATCTTCTAGAAGAGTGTGGAAATAAATCTCCAGTACTTAAGCCACACAGTCTGTGGTACTTTGTTATGATAAGGCTAGAAAACTAATACAATGTATTTATTTACTATGTTAAACTGCACTAACTCAAGTTGTTCAAATACCACCTTTTAAATATTTGTCCCATATTTTACAAGTAAAATTAAGTGGAGAAAGAATAGTCTTTTCAATAATCCTGGGACAGCTGGGTCAACCCATACAAAAGAGTGAAATGATATCATATGCAAAATTTAATTCAACACAGATTATAGATCT
Source organism: Panthera tigris (assembly GCF_018350195.1). NCBI lineage: Eukaryota > Metazoa > Chordata > Mammalia > Carnivora > Felidae > Panthera > Panthera tigris. Next base: position 64,608,669 of record NC_056670.1, on the reverse strand, counting down.
AAATGTAAGAGCTAAAACTCATAGGAAAACCATACCCAGAATTTAGTTTTGATTGGAAGAGAGAAAGCTTTAAATGGAAAAATTTAAGTGGCAGTTCCCATGAGTCTAACATTGGCTAGAAAGTTCTCAGGATTAGGAAGCATCATTAATGGTAATGGGAGGAGGGGAGAGAGAAATGGAACAGATGAGAGTGGGGATGAAAGGTGAACTTTATTCCTTATGTTTTGTTAATGCTGAATCTAGAATGAACCATGATAAAGGTGGGTACATTCTCCTACATCAGTACAACATTGGGAAGATTTGAGAAAATGGTCCCCTTTTGTCAGAGTGAACACGGGGCCAGGATGTGGTTCTAAGTGACAAGGAAAGAAAAGAAAATGAAGACATTACTGGGCCTGAGCTGAGGGTCTCACTACTTTTTACTCCCCAGCTCAAAAACCATGACCCTAAGTGAGCTACATCACTTTCTACAAGGTTATCTACATGAGCAAACCAAAGACAAAGCTGGTTTGGGTAAACTGTAAGGTCATTGATAACATATGTTCTGAAGTACAATTTGGGGGCAGTGAACAGTTGATTTGTACAGAACTCTTCTTTTCTTTCTTTCACTCTTTCACTTTTTCTATTTCTTTCTCTCTCACACTCTTTTTTTTCTTTTATTTTTAATGTTTATTTATTTTTCAGAGACAGAGAGAGACAGAACACAAACAGGGGAGAGGCAGAGAGAGAGGGAGAAACAGAATTTGAAGCAGACTCCAGGCTCTGAGCTGTCAGCACAGAGCCTGATGCGGGGCTCAAACTCAGACTGTGAGATCATGACCTGAGCCAAAGTCAGATGCCTAACCAACTGAGCCACCCAGACCCCCCTCTCTCACACTCTTTCTTGCTTGCTTGCTTGCTTTCTTGCTTTCTAGCTTTCTTTCTAGCTTTCTTTACTTCTATATTAAAAATAGCTCCAGGGAACACCATTATTAGCTCTTAGGCTTTACTATTGTTTTTAGATCCTAGAACATACAGGATGATTCTCCTACATGTTTCTTGTTGCAGGTAGAGACCATATGGAGGAAGTCTTATCCCAAACTCTTGATGAAATCACAATGACTGATATAAAGAGGAATGTCCTGAAATCTTAACACACCTAACAATTATTGAGCACTCACATTATATAAGAACTTGTGTTTAGTTAGCACTTCACCTTACCATATCACCCTAGATTCTCAGTCTTTGAAACATTAAATATATAGATGCATATACATGTATGTATATGCACACATGGATGCATATACGTGCACATATAGGCACACATGCAAATACATATATGTATATATACATGGGTAATGTGTATTGTGCATATACACATGGGTGTATATAAACCAATTATATAAAAACACATTCCTAAAATTCTAGGATTTCCATCAGTTTTTTTTTTGCTCTATATCTCCCACATGTGCCCCTTAGGTTTTACCTAGTTCAAAGAGTAAGGTTGTCTTTCTGACAACCTTACACACTGGAGATGGATAATAGAAATTTATTAAAAAATCATAGGGGTGCCTGGGTGGCTGTCAGTTGAGTGACCGACTTTGGATCAGGTCATGATCTCACAGTTTGTGAGTTTGAGCCCCGCATCAGGCTCTGTGCTGACAGCTCAGAGCCTGGAGCCTGCTTCTGATTCTGTGTCTCCCTCTCTCTCTCTGCCCCTCCCCCACTCAGGCTCTGTCTCTCTCTGTCTCAGAAATAAATAAACCTAAATTTTTTTTAAAAAAATAAATAAAAAATAAAAAAATAAAAAATCACAGTACCTCAGCATAAAAGGCAAAAATTAAAAGACAGGACTCACACCATATCATATGTACATATACCTATATATCTTATTATAACTATTTGCATGATGCTAGCTGAAGTTTCTCAAAATTACCCAGTGTCTGTGCGATATTTATTTTGTTCATATTGCTGCAGCTTTGTCATTCTGGAATATTCCCATCCTTTCTTTCTTTTATCCAAAGCATCTATTTACTTTCTGGTGTTGGCAGATGCTCCGGGATCATTATATTTTTCCTTTCCCCATCTCCAGAACCAGCCATTTCTCCCAGGATCCCTGATTTGTTTTATAGAAAATGGTATTTAGAAACCAACATCTGGGTTCTAGGTATGTTTATTGCTATTATGGTTTTACTTTTTCTAGGCCCGCTCAGTGGACGAAACTAAACACTATACATATTTATACTAACCAACATGCAGAAAGACTTCTGTATTTATTCGTTTATCTATTAGATAACAAACTCTATTGTTCTAGTATTGTCAGATTAGAATTTTTATAGTTTACATTTGTGCACTGACATATCATATTTCTTCCTGCATGATGAACTTATTTTCTTATTTCATTTTATTTTGGGTATACCCTTGAATGTTCTTCTAATAGATGCTATCAGATCTTTTTCTGCAAATTCTAACAGCTGAGATATCTCAGGGTCACTTTCTACTGACTGTTTTTACTCCTTGACTTTGAGTCACATTTTTTAATTTCTTTACATGACTAGTAATTTTTTATTGTATACCAAATATCATGTGGACTACATAATAGAAATTCTGAGGGTAGGTAGGTAATTTGGTTCTGCAGTGGGAAGCAGTGGAAATGTCTGCTTAATTCCCTCATCCTTTACCTTATAAGTTGAACTTGGTCCCTTGGCCCTTCCCCTAATAAAGGTATTTCAGGGTCAGTCAACAGAACTAGATTTTCATTCTTTCTCTCACTCCTGGTTCTTGGTCCTTTCTAGGAAATTTTCCCTTATTTTCTAGTCTATTTGGTGGACTTAGAGTCAGTCCTGTAAGGTCTCAATTCAGTAATACTCTTGCTTTATCTTTGCATTTCAACTACCCCATACCCTGACTATAGAGGATATACCCAGCTGAAATTCTGTAGCAATCCTTCCCATTGCAGTTCCCTAATTTCAAGGTTCAATTGTCTTCTAGTTTCTGTTCACTTTTATTTGTATTTTTTGCTTTCTTATGGCTTCAAAGAGATTTTTAAAAATACGATATTTATTAGAATTTATATTTCTTATCTATGGGAGAGCTAGTCCAACAAAATTTACTCTACTATTATAATAAGTGAAATAACCTATAATATATTCCTAATGAAATAAAGAAGAAATTGAAGGTTTTCTATAACCTTGGGTAACATAAGTTATAATTTGTACATTATTACTTATTCTTTAAAATATATATCATTGTATATTTTGAATTTTTCTTGGCTGATCTGACATGCTATTCCAAAACTCATGCTTCCCTATATTGCATATTTTCTTACATGTAAAACATAAACTAAACAGCAACAAGACAGGTGTTTATGAAAATTCCAATTCCTGTAATTCCAAAAGATTTTATTTCAAAGATCTATAAAAAATGGAAATAACACATAGTTCCTACATTAGGTATTTATCTTAGGGATAAGCAATTGATCAATTAACACCAGGAGACATGAGTTTACAGTTAACTCATTTGTTTCTGTTAAGAGAGTATGATTTTGAGAAAATATTATGATGTATTAGTTATAATAATAATAGCTGTACTGTCACATTCTTAGAGACTTGGTCTCATTTTTAGCATTAGACATATATTATTCCATTTGATTTTTATAACTTAAAGGTGAATGTAGTGTCTGCCTTTCATAAATTAGTATACTTCTGCCAGGAAAATGTAGGTAATTTTTCCAAGCTCTCAAATAAAATGAGAGGTAGAACCAGGAATTCGGAGACAAGTGAGGAGATTAAGATTCAAAAATGCCACAGAGGAGACCCGTGAATATTTAGAAGAGATTGGTAAGATATGTTTTGAAAGTACTCAAGAAATTGTGATATTAAGAAAATTTTTATCAGATTTCACAAGGCAAATGGCAAATAGATCCTCATTTGAAATTAATATATCATCTAAGCCTATGATTAAGATCCAAGTCTTATTGATATAAAAAGCTATGGCTCAAGGAGCACCTGGGTGGCTCAACAGGTTAAGCATTCAACTTTGGCTCAGGTCATGATCTCACAGTTGGTGAGTTTGAGCCCTGCTTCTGGCTGACTGCTCAGAGCCTGGAGTCTGCTTTGGGTTCTGTATCTCCTTCTCTTTCTCTCTGCTTCTCTCTCTCTCTCTCCCTCTCCCTCTCTCTCTCTCTCTCTCTGACAAAATATGTAAGCATTAAAAGCTATGCCTCCCACCTATGAGATCAGCAGCCCTGAACACGAATTTTGTCCTGTGAAGCTGTATTTCACCTTGAATCACAGTCCTGTCCCTTTAGCTTTTCCATGGGAGAGAGATTCAGTAACGTTAGATGACCTCCACACATTTAAATTTCAGAGGTTCAAGGCAGTTAAATCTCACCAGTGAGAACAAGAAGCAAGATAGAGCCCTAATTTGTGCACAGCCACAGGGACATAGATCACATTAGTGTAAGTTGGCTAATTGTGGGTTTTTCCTTCTGCCTTCTGCAAGTGAAACACAACTGTATTGAAGGAGCTAAGAAGTCACTTGTTGCACAGATATCTTTACAGTGTGGTTTTAAAAGTCAATTATCAGTTACTTTTCTACAATCACTAGGCTTTTGTTTTAGTTTTCATACCCTAGCACTTATTCCATAAGAAACACAAAACTTAACCAAATAACCTATACAAATTAATGGCCTATTCTTTGACATGCAAAATTGATTAAATTCTTGGATTTCATTACTATTTAAATGTCAGCAATATTTTGCCTGCTGAGAGCATACAAATTCTTCCTGTTTTTTCATTCTCAAACATCTTATTGCATTTTTTATGAATCATACTGGCCAGGGCTCTTACTTGATGTTTTTTTGTTTTTTTTTTTTTTTAATTATAAACCCTCAATCTCATGATGACATTTTGTTAAGTGGTTGTTGTGAAGCATTTCTAGAAAAAAAAAAAAAGAATGAGAGAAAAATTCTTGTAATAATTATTCCCTCGTGTATGACCTTCAGAAGCAGAAATATTAGGAATTCATCAAGGGAACAAGCTGAATTGCTCAACAGCAAATCAACCATCCACTGAGTCTGGAAACATAGATACTAATATGATAACTATTAATTTTAATACTGAAGATGTACTTGGAGACATGATGTGTATCTGCTGCATTTCCATACTTCAGGGGACACCTTGTGTACTCAGTTCTAGGGTTCTTTCCTTTTATTTTGTGTAGAATTGTCCATAATCTATTATCATTCTTCTCAAGCTCTCTCTCTCTCTTTCTCTCTTTTCACACATACACTCTGTAATTTTGAGAAACTTCAGCTAGCATCATGCAAAAAGTTATAATAAGATATATAGGTATATGTACATATGATATGGTGTGAGTCCTATTTTTTTTTAATTTTTGCCTTATATGCTGGGGTACTGTGATTTTTTATTAAATTTCTATTATCCATCTCCAGTGTGTAAGGTTGTTAGAAAGATAACTCCCTTTGAACCAGGCAAAACCTAAGGGGCACATATGGGAAATATAGAGCAAAAAAAGCTGATGGAAATCCTAGAATTTTAGGAATGTGTTTTTATATAACTGGTTTATATACACCCATGTGTATATGCACAATACACATTATCCATGTATATATACATATATGTATTTGCATGTGTGTCTATATGTGCACATATATGCATCCATGTGTGCATATACATACATATATATGCATTTATATAATGTTTCAAAGACTGAGAATCCAGGGTGATATGGTAAGGTGAAGTGCTAACTAAACACAAGTTCTTATATAATGTGAGTGCTCAATAATTGTTAGGTGTGTGTGTTAAGATTTCAGGACATTCCTCTTTATGTCAGTCATTGTGATTTCATCAAGAGTTTGGGATAAGACTTCCTCCATATGGTCTCTACCTGCAACAAGAAACATGTAGGAGAATCATCCTGTATGTTCTAGGATCTAAAAACAATAGTAAAGCCTAAGAGCTAATAATGGTGTTCCCTGGAGCTATTTTTAATATAGAAGTAAAGAAAGCTAGAAAGAAAGCTAGAAAGCTAGAAAGCAAGAAAGAAAGAAAGAAAATAAATATGGGAGCTGTACAAATTAAACTCTTCACTGCCCCAAACTGTACTTCAGAACAAATGTTATCAATAACCTTACAGTTTACCCAAAACAATATGTCTTTGGTTTGCTCATATAGATAACCTTGTAGAAAATGATGTAGCTCACTTAGGGTCATGGTTTTTTAGCTGGTGAGTAAAAAGTAGTGAGACCCTCAGCTCAGGCCCAGTAATGTCTTCATTTTCTTTTCTGTCCTTGTTTCTCAGAACCACCTCCTGGCCCCGTGTTCACTCTGACAAAAGGGGACCATTTTCTCAAATCTTCCCAATGTTGTACTAATGTAGGAGAAGGTACCCACCTTTACTATGGCTCATTCTAGATTTAGCATTAAGAAAACATAAGGGAATAAAGTTTACCTACATATTTATATAAATATGTACGTATTCATGTACCTAAATATGTACCTAAATATTTATATAGAAAGGTTATAAAAGACAAGGAAAACTTGAGAAATCATCACAGATTGGAAGAGGTTATGTAGACATGATAATTAAATGCAATGCGGTATCCTGGATTGAATTTTAAAATAGAAAAAAAGGACATTAGTGAAGAAACTTTTGAAATCCAAATAGTCTGCAGTTCAATGGTGTTGCATCAATACTAGCATCTTAGTTTTGATAACTGCATTATGGTTTTGTAAGATGTTAACATTAGGGGAAACTGGGTTATACGAGGGCAGGAATTCTCCGTACTCTCTGTGAAACTCTTCTGTAAATCTAACATGATTTAAAATAAAGTTTAAAAAAATACAAAGTTATCTCCAAGAAAGAGATTTTAGAACTGGTTAATTCTTCATATCGTCCTATACTTCAAACTCTCACTTGAAAGGAGTTTCATTGAACAGAAATGATGAATATGTATTTCTGAAAGTGTAGAAAAGATGTGTACTTCTTATGAAGTGCGTTGAGGATTTCTTCTGAAGTCTGAAATTCTGAATAAGGAACTTACTGTGGTTCACATAACCCTGTCTGTCCTTCCTCTCTACCAATCATGTATATATGTGTGTGAGTTCATACATACATGTGGGTGTTTGTTCACACAAATATTAGAAATGCTACAGAAACACGGGCATCCAAACTCTAGGTTTTCATACTGAAAAAAAAAAAAAAGAATATGTTTAGTGATTAAGCAACCCAACTATTAATTAATTATTGAAAGTAATTGAGTTCATGTCACTATAATTGTCAGGCAAATCAGAGCATGAAATAAGTCTATTTACAGCACAAATGAATTCTGAAATGGAGCAATTTACCTGATTAATTGGTAGTTTTTTCTGAACTTAGTAAAATTTAAAGCAAATATATATCCACTTCAAGCATGCCTTCAACAAATACAGACTGTCTTGGTAAACAAAACAACCTGGCCTGCCTTCATGGAGCATATATTCTAGCAGGATGTAGGATTTCATGGAAATTAAATAAAGAACACATTTAAAAAAAAATAGGAGCATAAATGAAAAGCAACCATGAAGAAACCTAAGACAAGATCATGTAAGAAAGAGTTACCATGGATGTATTGTTAGAATGAGTGGCCAGAGGAGACCTCTCTAAGCAGCCTGCAGCTTTAAACTAGCATCTCTCCACTTTGAACCCAGCCTTCTATGCTCTTTTTCACGATTTGGGGGCGGCAGCTACACAAACCGTGTATTTACTTTGCCAGCTGCTCCTTATTAGGCTCTGCCAATAAGTGGCGTGGAAAGGAGTCTGAACATCTCTAGAAAGGAAGAGACACACTCCTTTCTGTTGCTTCCAGCCTCGTCTCAGCCAAAGTTTTTCATCATGCTAGTGGGAGTTGATCCTAGAAGCAACAGCTCATTATAGAATACAATTGACTCTATTCCCCACAGTCCCATGAAGAGCCTCATCACATTCCAATAAGGAGCCAGCACCAGCTGTCTGGCAACCCAGAAGTTTTCATGGATGCAGACTAAACAGGTCCAGCAAAATGTTGCTCTCTCGAGCCAAAGGACCTTGAAAAGGACAGTCTAGCAAGACAGAAAGCTCGTAGACACTAACAGTGCTAGTGCAGCCAAACGCCACCAAGGCTGGGAAAGGCTAAGCAGATAGGAGGGACTTCCGCTTTCACCGGGCTCAGATTGTCAAGGAAACGTCCTTTGACACGGTCTACAGCAAATGTTCCTTATTGGACAAACGCGTTGTGCTGTATTTATGTCAACCAAGCCTTATCATTAAAGTATTTTTTTCCATATTTTCAGACATTATCAGTAATTCTGGTAAAGGGAAATATATAAACCTGGTGTATGTTATATAACATATTATCCTGGTCGGTGAATAACAAATGGTGTGGATGAACATACATGGAACAGGGAAGATTCTGTAGGCATAATGGAAATTCCTTGAAGCAGAGGATTTTATACTTTCTTATGTAAATCAGGGTTTGTTTGGTTTTTTTTTAACTTTGGCATTACTGACATGTTGGGACTGATAATTCTTGGATGTTGGGGGCTGTCCTGTGTGTGATAAGGTATTTAGCAGCATCCTTGCAACCGATGCCAGTGGCAACACAGGTGTGATGACCAAAAAATGCCTTCAGACATTGCCAAATATCCCCCGAGGGGCAAAATTGCCCCTCAGTTAGGAAACACGGTTATAAACCAATCTCTAGCATAGTGTTGTGGTCAGTATTTTGAACAGAGAATGGATATGTTCAATGGGAGAAAATTATAATTGTTGTGTTTAATGGTAGAATTTACCTCAGAACAGTGAGTGTAATCTGAGACAGGAGGGTACAGTTTCAAGTAAGAAAAAATGTTATCTTGGCTGATACAATTTTCTCTCTTAATATATTATTGCTTCTCTAGGGTAGGAATCACATATTCCTTGATCACCGTTATGTTTCTCTTGCTAGAACAGTGGCTGTAAATAGGAGATATTTTTAAAAATTACATGCATTCACAAGTGAACAAGTTCAGAAATCTTCACATATAGAAGTACTGAGTTAGCTACTGCTAACTAATGAGTAGCTATGAGTTCCCCATCATTGGAGTTTTTTACACTCCCCAAACGATCACACACTTTATCTCATCACAAGGATGCAGGCATCGGGTAGGGCTTGAACTACATGATTTATAAGATTTTTTTCCCCTTCTGACATGATATTTTAGAATTCCATTAAATGTATGCACCTAATTTGCCTACCCTTTGCGAAGTTAGGAAAATCTGCCCCACCGTCTGTGAAGCACCACAAAGAATGAAGCTTTTTGTATGTGAGAGAGATAGATTTCTTATCCTGGGGCCATGAGATGAATCTTTTTTTTTTTTTTTTAAGAAGGGAACAATTTTTGGGAGTGGGAGCTATTTTTTTTAAGTTTATTTATTTATTTTAAGACAGAGAGTGTGTGCACAGGGGAGGTGCAGAGAGAGAGAGAGAGAGGGAATCCCAAGCAGGCTCTGTTCTGTCATCACAGAGCCTAATGTGGGGCTCAAACGAATGAACTATGAGATCACGACCTGAGCTGAAATCAAGAGTTGGACACTTAACTGACTGAGCCACCCAGGCGCCCCTAGATGAATCTTTTACAATGGTTTCAAGACATTAAAAAGCCCTTTCCTTTACTCTCCTTTCAGATTATCTCACCCTGCTACATACAGTTCAGAATTTTCAGGTTTCCCAGAAATGTGGTAGGAGCCTGCCTTCCTAGAAGCTAACTGAATGAAACTTTCTTCTGTTATGGTGGCTGATTATTGGATTTCTATCAGGGAATACACCACGGAAGCCAGGCCATAACCAATAAAACTTTTGTTGTTAAACGTTCCTGAAGTGTTGCTCCAAAGTGCCATACAAATGTTATGTATTGTGATGTGCGAGGCTTCTCTTCCTCGTGGATGCATTAGTGGAGTAAACAGAGAGCCGTAACAACAGTGTCTTTGGGGCCTTTTAACTCCTGGAGCACCTTCTTCTGGGGACAAAACCACACTGGTTGAAATTCTTTTCTGGTGGAAATGCTCTGTTATTGAAAGACATTCCCAGAGAAGCGTCGTCTGTTGCCACAGAAAAGCATCTTAGTTTTAAAAATAGCACCTGCTGAGGTTTTCTTAATCTGCCTGGAGATGATTGTGGGCCATTTGGGCATCTGCCTGTTTATTTCATCTCTCCTGCACATACTGCTCCATAGAAGCATAATTTCCTGTTTTCATTTTTTTTTCTTAATTTAGAAATATTATCAGCCTTTGAGTGAATAGAAATAGCCATTAGTAATAAATAATGGTTGCAGAATGCTGAAAAAATCTGCAAAGGAGACTGTGGTTGATTATAAAAATGGTCACAGTACTTTATAGTACCTCTGATTAAAAGATGGGGCTTGAATCCCCAACTCTTTCTGCTGTGCTGTGGTGTTTTGACTGCCCTCTGGAAGAGGTGACCTTGTGAAGGTAGGTCCTGGGCCGAGGCTTGAAGATGCCTGTAGCTTTGGCTACTGCTGCTTTTGGATTCCTGCAACCCTGTGTGAGGAAACTGAGGCTTCCAGGCCCCCACTGTTGCCACAGCTGACAACCTGCCAAGTGCCAGACTTGGGAATGACTGGATGCCGGTTCACCCAACTGCTAGGCAATCTGCTGGCTACAGCCAGCAGACTAGAGACTTACAGTGAGCCCAGCTGAGAGCAACCAGAGGAAGTGACCAACTGATTCTCATCATTATGAACTAAAAAAAAAAAAAGTGTTTTGTTTTGTTTTGTTTTGACTAATTTTTTTACTAAATTTCAGCGTGGTTTGTTACATAGCAAGAGATAACTGATACAGAAACTGCTTCATAGAAATGAGGAAATACAGTAACAGATGTAGATCTTATGCATATTTTTTGACTCCTAGAATATAAGCCTAATAAAAGCAGCAGCCTCATTTTTCTTGCTCATGGCTGTATGGCCAATAACTAGGACAGTGCACGCGAGAGAGTTAATGAATTCAATGTAGTGGCAAATACTTTAAGCATGGCACTGTCTTAATTTTACAAGATTCTGTCCTCCCGTATACTCTGCGAAAACTGCCATCAAGGGGCAACCTCTATCCAAGTCAAACCAGAAGATTTCACTCTTGGGTGCAATTTGGATGTTCCTCTCATCCTGAGCTACAACCACCCAAAGAATGGTATCAGGCAGGCGGTCTTTCTTTTCTTTCTCTCTCTCTTTCTCCACCCCCCTCTCTCCCCACTTCATTCCTCTTTGTCTATAAAGCAGAATTTCACATACAGTGTGCCTTACTCCAGTAGTCTGCTGGTTATTCAGCCGCAGCAACTGGTTACAACTGGTTTTAGAGCTAGGTTGCTGTCGACCATAATATTTAAGGATGCTTGTCTTTGGGGAAAAGCGCTTTCTCTAAGATGGAAATATGATGGTGATATAAGAGATATGGCTCTCAGTTGTGGTTTAAAATAACTGTGTTTATAAATAAGACTAATACCATGCCCACTTTAGGGGCTAAGCTTCTCTTGAGTGGATTGTGGTTTGGGAGAAGAGAAGAGCTAGGTTTTATATTTCCTTGATTAGGTATGGCAGATAGCAAAATATTGTCCTGACACATACACAGAAGGCAACAGCAATCTTGTAAACTCTGTAAACACAGAAAACCCTGACAAGTCTCAAGCTCACATCAGATGGCTAATGTCAATGTCTGCTCAGGGAAACAAACTAAACCAAAACCAAAACAACCTATGGTCTAAATCAATAGGGGGAAGATTAAAATATACCTTAACAAAATATGCCGAATTTAATTGATAGTTTGTTAATTACAGGCCATGCTCACTAATTCATATTATAAATGTTTATGTATATAAAAAGGAAATAAACTAGTAATGTTTTGTTTTGTTAATAAATTGTCACGAGAAAATTATTTGACATGGCTGAGTGGCTAACTTCTCTCATTTTCCTATAGAAAGATTTGAATTTTAAAATGTTATTGATATTTGCTAATATTCTAATTAGTAAGCCCTACCCCCACATGGCACACCTCTGATTTTGAATCCTTAGGCCAGCAGCCATTTGAAAGAAAGATATAAAAATCAACACTAATTATTTCATGCCTACAAATAAGACATATATAGACAGGTTTATAAAGAGATAATCACCTTTTTTAGCACTCGTCTAATGATGGATGCCATTTAATTATGGTAAGGAGGGCAGAAGGGACATACAATTGCTAAGGAAGTAGAATAAAGAAGCCAATTCACCATTCCTCTCCCTCTTCTCTGTGTTGTCCAATACCAGAAACACTAGTGCTATTTAAGTAGAGTCTTAAATATATACTAAAGTGCACTAAATAAAAATACAAATTCAGTTCTTCACTGGCACTAGCCACATTTCAAGGTCTCAGTAGTGCCTGCCATTTTAGACAATGCAGATATGCAGTATTTTCATCATTTCAGAGAATTCTGTTGGACAGCATTGTTCTAGAGTACAATTTCTTCAGTCTCAAATTTCATGCAAATGAAATTTGCTATGGTATATACCATAGTCAAATATGGGCACAATTTTTATTTCATATGCTTCTATCCATATTGTTTATATTTATGAGTATTATCCCAAGTATTATCCAATAAGAAGATGATTCCATATGCACTTGAGAAGATTGTGTATTGTGCTGTTTTGGGATGAATTATTCTATCAATATCTATTGTGTCTATTTGATTTATAGTGTGTTGTTCAGGTTTTCTCTTTCCTTTTTTGGTCTTCTGCTTAGTTGTTCTTTATATTTTTAAAAGTTATTTGGACTTCTGCTTTTCCTCCAACATGTAAAGAACTTGGAAGTCACCATACCCATCCTACAATAAGAAAAAAGTGACCAAACTAAAAATCAGCAACTGCTAAATGCAGTAGAGATTGAGGTCTCAGAACAAACAAATGCCCTGAAAACTGGAGAGATGGATAAATACAGGGAATTGGAACATACTAGGATATAAAGCTGCTGGAGGCAGAAACTGATAGGAATACTTAAATCATAATTGACTAATTTCTGGAGGTTAATCATGGACTAAATAACTGTTTAGTTATTTAGTCTAAATAAATAGACTAAAGTTGGAGACTGCTGGGGGCTCAGTCGTGAGGACTTCTACACTTTTGTGTTTTACTTCCAGCAGCCTAACCAGGTTCTCACAGTGAAGATCAGAGAAAAACCCCCTGTATTTCTATCAGAAAGTAATCATTTAAAAATATTCCCAGGGTACTCCATTCTCACATTCCATAAAGGGAAACAATTTCGCCAAAGCCTAGTTAAGGTGCAGGAAGGGAAACACTCAGTCCCACACCCTTTGCACCCTCCATACATTTTTCTGTAAAGTCTGTATTCTTGTCATTTATGGTCATTGAAATCTCTGCTCGGTAATCTTAGCAGTCAACTAATAACTGAACAGAGATTTATTAAAGTCCTTGAACCAGAAAATCTCCCACCCTTGCTGCTGGCCTCTGTGTGTGCAGTGGGGCACACGTTCAACATTCCAGAAGTTTAAATCACTGCATTAGTCTTCATTTATTTCTTATGCAGAGTCTCAAGGTCAGCCAGAGGTGAAATATTTGGCTTTCATAGATTTTTTTTTCCCTTAGGATGAGTTCTGACCTCCTAGAACCCTAGGAAAATGCCAGTGCTTTTAAAAACTCAGTAGACATTTCATTCTCCTGATTTTCATTTTAAGTTTTTTTGCCTAGCTTCTTGTTTGACCTAATTTAGCCACTATTTCAAGTAGCTGCAATGTTAAACAATTGCTGCTGGTTGTTCTCAACAAACATTAGGGTAAGGCTTTCCTCTATGAGCAAGCTCTGGAAACAAGACTAGCCCTTTGAATGGAACTTTTCCAGTGAGTTCCCCAAGAAGTCAAGTTGTGAAAATTCCCCGGGGATGACAATTTTGTGGAGCAGTGCCAAATCTATTCTACCTCTCAGGTGATTACTAGAGTGCTGATTTTCACAGCCTCCATGGTTTCTGAAGCTACTAGCTTTCAAGTTTACCTTGAACCTGTGGAGAGGGGTATGGGAGTAGAGTGAGTTACAGCACTGTAAATTGTATTGTTCCTTGCAAGAGTTAGCCATTTCTCTCAACTAAGGTCTCCTCAGATTGCTATAATATGTCTGGAATTCTGAAAATTTGATTTGACAAAGTTTGCCAATGATCTGATTGGCGTTAAGGAGGAACATGTTTTTGGCAAACCTGACTCAATTATTCTGGATGTGTTTCTCATATTAATAGCTTTTAATTAAAAAAATCTAGAATCAAGTAATGATATTTATTGGTATTTGGCCAGTGTTGAATATGGTATGGCTCATGCCACAGTTTTGATCTGTTCATGCACAGTGGGACTTTCCATGCAGGGATTAATATAAGGAAATCCTCCCCCAAATTATTTGATTCTATGTGATTTTGTATTTGGAAGATTTGTTGCTTGTTTGTTTGTGTATAGGATGAGTACTTCATAAAATATACTTTTAGAAATGCTGAGATACACAGATCTTGGTTATTCTCACTAGGTACTTATAGTTGAATTAGCAAAATGTCACTAAATAACAACATAGGAATTTCACACTCTCGACAGACTATGGATCTTCTATGTGCCAGGTAAAAGTTTCCTGCCCATGATCAATTGGATGGGTTTATGATAAAGGAGGGCCCAATTGCCTTCTCAACTCACCCCCCACAAGATTAGAAGTTTATTAAAAATCAGATCTCATGGTTATTAAAAACTTTCCCTAATATCTTCAAGTAATTGAAAGGGCAAATAATTATATCACTAAAAATCATTTATGTTATAATAAATTACAAAGGCTTTCAAAAGGGTTTTAAATTTCATAAAAAAGATAGAGACAATGAACACTCAGAGTTGTCTGTGTTGCCAAAAATAATTAAAACATGCTAATAATTTCCCCCAATTTAAGCTATTTATTGAGCACCTAATATTGAAAGACGACATGGTAACCAGGACCAGCTAAGTAATTTGAAGGGTTAAAAATAAAATGTGGGTTCAGGACACCTGGGTGGCTCCATCAGTTAAGCAGCTGACTCTTGATTTCAGCTCAGGTCATAACCACGGTTTGTGAGTTGGAGCCCCACATCCAGCTCTGCGCTGAGTGTGGAACCTGTTTGGGATTCTCTATCTCCCCCCTCCTCACTCCCCCTACCCTACTTGTGCTCTCTTTTTCTCTCTCTTAAAAATAAATAAATAAACATCAAAAACTGTGGGTTCATTTATCCAATATTATCAAGAATTTAAAGTAAGCAAAAGCAGAGCTTAAAAACCAAGTGTAAGACCCTTGTAAGAATGGAGCCTTGTATGATGGCATAGATCGTATACTCAAAATCTGGCCTTCCATGCTTGGCATACTCATAGGTAGTACTATATTTAATAAGGTAAAATTTCTATTCTCTTTTACAAGACACTTAACCCTCAAAAAATTAAATGTTTGCCCAAATGGCAGAGCTTGTAAATGGCAGATTTCAGATGGGAACCCAGGGCTTCTGGTTTCAACCGGTCCCTTCCAGCCTGCCAAATCACACTGTCAGCAAATACAATATTTTTTTTTTCCTTGATGGCTAGAAGAAGGGATATTAGAGCAATACTTGAAAAATGGTATGTTTAACAAATAGGAAAATGTTAAAGTAAAATGTTTTATAAAACATCATGGTGGAAAAGTATGAGGCTTGCTAATAAAATAATAACCATTAATAAATGTACCCATTAAAAGATAGGCAAAGTATTCTCACATGTCATTGTGTCATTTAGTCCACATAATGACTCTATGATCAATGTACTAAGATTATTATCCTCAATTCACAAATAAGTTAACTGGGGCTTACAAAGAATGAATTATATGTGCTAGAATACAGAGCTTGAGATTTAAATTTGAGCAGCCTAGAAACCTACATAATATTCCCCTTGGTTGGAGTCCAGAGATCTGACTTGTAGTTCTGGCTCTTTCAGAGGCTCAAGTTGTAAGCTTCAAACAAATCATTGACCCTTACTTGCCTTTTATTTTCTCACATTGGATTAAATAGATGTTTAGATCTCTTGCACCTCTAAAAATAGGCATTGATTCTATAAAAATGAAGGTAGTGGATGAGAAACAAACAACATCCTATGTTTTCTTAAAGTATGCTTTTCCAGATTGTCTCTGAAACCCAGTGAAATTTCAAGCCAGTTGAAATTAAAAAAAAAAAAAACACTTCTTACAACCTAGTGCAGAGGCATTACTTTTATATTTGAGATTTATTGTGTACTATCAGCATAGATTTTCATTTTGTGAATATTTGTCCAATGGGCTAATTCCTGGGAATATTAATAGATATTACTTGTGAAAAAGTTTCTAGCATTAACAGTTTCCAGTTTTTCTCTAAGTTGACTGAAAATGCGTATAACAGAACTTCTCGTTGTTCAAGGAGGAGTATAATATATGCACCGATTCTTAAAGTTATTTAACCCAAGAAAACTATTTTAAAAGTTTTTTTTTTTTAACTGAACCATTCTTATTCAGAATTCTAGTTCTGTTGGCAACATTCAGCTTGCTTTATCAAAAAGTACCAATTGGCAACACATAAATTCCAGCAACTTTCCTTAGAAGGCCACACATTTTTCATGTGCCAAGGAAAGTTGCCCATCCAAGTAAAGGTGTACTTACATTAATAGCAGGTACTATTTATTTTCTCGAGTTCATTCCTCCCCTAAAGAGTTAGTAGGTTGTTAATACTAAACTTCTCAGAAATAGGCAAGATTTCTACAGTAATGCTAACCTAAGTATGGGAAACAGTGAGTCACTAAGATTGACTGTTATAATTTATCAGTCACAAAGGCATTTACATCAGTCCTTCAATCCCATAAAGAAAAGGGAAAGTGATAGAAATCCAAATGTCTATGTTGCCAAAATTTTAGTAGAATCTGACTTACAGAGCACTACTTCCATTCCTGATACAAATTAATATCTACTGAATACCTGCTATATGTCAGGCAGTGTGCTAAACAGGCACATTGATGGGTGGTATCTCATTTAGTCCTCCTGATACTTCTACAAGATAGGTCTTATTATACCCCTTTCAGTAAGCATCTATCACTTAAGTGAAAATTTCCCTGACCAATAGGGCGGTGCATAGAGAAGCTGAGATGGAAATACACGGTTTCTGATTCCAAAATCCGTCTCCACTTTCTTCAGCCACAGCTCTGACCAATACTACTGGCCTTTCTTGGTATGAGGAAAAGGAACGTTGAGTCCTGCCAAGAATACGAGTTGAAATAGATAATCCTGTTTTTAAAAAAGGAGTACAGTAAGAGGTAAATAGGAGTCATTGGCCCAAAGTGATTCTCAAATCCAGCTGGAAACATGGTATCTGTTCCTGGATTAAAGTTCAACTCTACTACCTGAGAATGTTTCTCTGCAGCTTTGGGGTCTACCTCCTTGCCCCTAGTTCATTTCTGTGAATCATTCTTTCATTTTTTTCCTTAATTGAAATTATCTTAAAATCTTCATGAGATTCTTCTGAAAAGTTTTGGGGTTCAATACATTAGAAGAAGTCATACCTGCAAATATCTTCTAGGCAGCTTTCTCTATGGTTGGGCTGAGAGTCAGAATGCTAGAGACAAAGCTCCTAAGGTACTTAAAAGCACCTTTATCTGGTTAAGAGGGTCTATGAAGCATAGCTTTATATCTTTTTGAAATATTAACAAAGGGCCTAGGTTTTAAACCTTCTAAATGTTCTTTATCCTGGTGTCATTTCTTATTTCAAGAGGTATTTGCTTTCTGGATAGGCTGGTAATGAAAAATAGTTTTAACTTTGCTCATTTATATTTCATATGAAGTTTGCCTAAAGTCTGAATAGCTCTTTTTTTAAAACTCGATATAGATAGATAGATAGATAGATAGATATCCATATTTTATCATCTGTCACTGAGACCAGATATGTGTAGTTATCATCTTAGCCAAATCACCAGTTCATTAGGTATGTTTTATATTTTCCATTGTACCATAGGTGACAGTGTGGCCAAACTTTCTGCCACCACATTACAAGGGTTGCTTTTAATGTACATTCCAACAAGAATTTTCTCCTTGTCCTTTCTGCCTTCATCATCAGTCTGCCTGAGACATTTCCAGCATGCCTGCTGCCCAGTCCTATTTCAGTGTTAGATTTTGTTACAGAAGCACCCCGCTTCCACGTACCAAATTCTATTCCAAGAAGTGGTTGTTGAGTAAGAAACTACTCCAAAACCTAGTGGCTTAAATTTTAAATATTATGGGTCAGGACTTTAAGCAAGGATTGGCTGTGTGAGACTTTTGTTCACATAGCACTAATGTAGGTCGACAGATTATATTCATCTGCAGAATGAGTTGGTATGCAGGCTCCAAAATAACTTCATTCATATTTGTTGTACCTGGATGTAGATGACAGGAATTCTGGGCTCATATGGGAAACTCAAGCTAAATACTTACATTGTGCTTTTTCGGCATGGATTTTCAGGTTTGGATTTCTTACTTATGGGTTTACAATTTTCAATGACTTTTTCAAGAGGCCTGAATGGAAGCCCCAAGGCTTGTAATGACCTAGCATCAGATGCCTCAGAACTTCCCTTCACTGTATACGTTTTCTAAAGCAAGTCACTAATACCACACTGGGTTCAACAAGAGAGAATTAGAGTCCACTTCCCTATAGGAAAAGTAACAAATGATTTGTCAGCACCTTTGATCATACTAGAGTTCCCTTCGAGATTGTTTTTCATGAGAATGTGAAGTGTGGGCTCCCACTGGATGTAAATGTCAACTGCAGAAAATATTTTGTTCTCCAAAGAATTTTCCCTTCTCCAACCTGTTCGTTTCTATTAAACCCCAGTGTTTTCCCAATTTTATACATTTGTTCAATGATCAGTTGGATCCATTTTATTATAAGTGACTGAATGTCTCACTAAAATCAGATTTTCAGGGACCTACATTTTATTTTTTAAAATTTTTTATTGTTTATTTATTTTTGAGAGAGAGAGGGAGAGGGGGAGAGAGAGAGAGAGAGAGAGAGAGAGAGAGAGAGGAGAGAAAGGGTGAGCAGGGAAGGGGCAGAGAGAGAGGGAGACACAGAATCCAAAGCAGGCTCCAGGCTCTCAGTTGTCAGCACAAGGCCTGATGTGGGGCTCAGACTCAAAAACTGTGAGATCATTACCTGAGTTGAAGTCAGACTCTTAACTGACTGAGCCACCCAGGTGTCCTAGGTACAAATATTTTAAAATATTCTTGGTCAAAAGAACAAACTTATCTGATCTCCAAAATGGAAGAGACAAGTCACCTGATTTTAAATGAGGATTAAACTAGGGAATCAAATGGTGTGATCAGATCTCAGTGTCTCCATTTTCAGACTCTATGTTCATTCAGTGCTTTTGCAATGGCAAAGTTTCAGTAAGATGTTTTAGGCCTGTATACCCCCATGTTCAAATTCATTGGCAAAGATGCCGATTTTTTTAGTAATTAAAACAAGAAAAAAGTCCCAGGATTAGTTCTGATTGGATCTGAACTAGCATTGTGGACAGGAAAATAGAATAATGAGCCTAGATCACATAGATCACATGCTCATGATCACATACAGTCCTGGAACAAGGGAGTGTATGAAAATATCTGGATTCAAAAGGCATATGAGTGGGACAGTTATTTCTATAGAAAACAGTAGTGGTATTTTTACCAAGAAAATAATGACCTGATGCTAAGAGGCAGATACAACTTTCCATCACAGTTAGGCTGTTCTTTCACATGAAGGACCGTCACTTACCATCTCCACCTGTTGAATCTTACCCAACCTTAAAGTTCTGTCTAAAATGCCACTGCCTTTATGAAATCTATCTTGATCCATTCACCTCTTTTAACCACCTGAACTAGATTTCCTCCTAATTTAGGTTAAATTGAATTCTAAATTTCTTGTGTGGCTTTATATAATCAGCCTGTCTTATAACTGTTGTTGCACTTCTCTTAGATTTTCCACAAGCATGTATAATTATTTTTTTAACGTTTATTTATTTATTTTGAGAGAGAGGAAGAGAGACTGTGTAAGCAAGAGGAGGGGTAAAGAGAGTACATCCCAAGCAGGCTCCATGGTGTCAGCACATAGCCCAACGCGGGGCTTGATCTCACAAACTGGGAGATCATGACCTGAGCTGAAATCAAGAGTTGGATGCTTAAGTGACTCAGCCACCCAGGTGCCACAAGCATGTAGAATTCTTAAGTGTAGAAATTTTGATGCCTTTGAAGATAAAGGTCAGTAACCTATATTTAGCAGATACATTAGATAAAGATCTGTCGAATTAGATGAGTTCAGTGACCCCATGATTATCAGAAAGAAATTCTTCTTCAATTATATATATATTTAAATTTTATATAAGACTTTTGTGTAAATTTGTACAACTAGTCAAAGATGTAGTATAATAACCAGTGTATTTTCCTACCTCAAATCAGACCTGGGTATTTACTTCTTCACATGTGATTTTGAGAGGAAATATTGGTTAGTTTAAGCCAAATTAGCCATTTTTTTTCTTTTCTCACTTTATTTTTTTCTTTTCTCCTGTGATTAGTTTAAAGATATCTATATGACTGATAAAAACATGAATGATGTTCTGGAGGGAAAAATGTCTTTTTCCTAAAAAGAAACACAGGAGAAGAGACTGGTAGCATTTCTTTGGTTAGATTTTTTTTTCATACCTATATGATACAAGAAACTCTAGCAGATAGTCTGTGACCATGAGAGGAGTTTGTCTGATGGGTAAGAGGAGCATAGTGAGGCTGGAGAGCAGAGATAGAGCACAGCCTGTGAGAAGGCTGTTAAACTCCTGTCTTAATAATCCTTGAACTGCCAAACTCTTCACATAATAAATGTTTTCATTGTTTAAGCCAGTTGGTGTTGAGTTTTCCATTATTTGTAGCCAAAAGCACCTTCATTAATGAGGACAGTCAAGAATGGAATGTAAGTTTATTGATTCCCAGCTCAGGGATTTGTCCAAAAGATCTTGACACTTAGTGAGAAAGAAAAACTTTGCCTGGAGCATGAAAACCACTGATTTGTGGGCCTGGCCTAATTTGATGGAGAACACTAATCACTCGGACAGCTACTTCATAGATTGAATGCTTAGGAAAGGATATGCTAGAGTCTTTAGCATTTCCTTGTTCTTGGAATAGTAAAACATTATTCACAACATAGATTCTATCCTTAAGTATCTTTCATTCTTACCAAATGCCTGAGAATTGACCTGTCCAGACTGTTAATGCATGTCCTGCAGATTTTTCTGTTTCTAATCTCAACAGTGCTGTATAGGAAGTAAATGATAGGTTCTCAGTCACTTGATATACACAAGGTGATTGGATTCCTGTGTGACTCCAGAGAAAACTAATCCCAAGAAGCACAGGGAGAGAAGGAGAAATGTAGGACAGAAAGAAAAATTTGGCCAATTTCATTCCTGTGGTGGGAACATCATCCTAATTTTTACTTGGAAATACTGTCAGGGAGAGCGTGAATATTGACAGGGACTTGCACTCAGAGTTCTATGATTCCATGTGGATAAATGGAGGGCATCACTTACAAATTATAAATTATAAAGCAGAAGCTGTTCCATGTAACTCTTTCTAAATTGCCATCTTAATGTGGTGATTATTTTGTGTGAGCATGCCTTGAACAGATATTTAAATCAGGAAGCAGAGAAGAGACTGGGAAGAGACATGTGGTTGGACACTACTCATGCTCCTTTGGGCAAGTTCTGGCTCCTTAGAGCTGAGGTATGTTTGATAAACATAGCACAGAATCAATTGTCACATTTTCTAGGGATTTGTGATACCATTAAAACAAAATAAAATGGAAAAAGCTTGTCAATCTCTTCTCATTTGTCGTGATTTATTTTTTTCTATTATTTAAATTAAGCACCACAGTTGAATCCACCCTGACTTGTAAGTGATGGGCACATGAAACTGAATTGTAATTTAACTTCCACAGTTTTAAAACGTGTTTTATTTCCTTGGGGAAAACATAGCTCTGAAATTGCTAATTTTCTTTTTTTTCGTATGAACTGATTAAGACCTTCTCAATTGACATGATTAAATGGTCTCTCTTTTTTTTTTTAAGTTTATTTATTTGTTTTTGAGAGAGACAGAGACAGCAGGAGTGGGGGAGGGACAGAGAGATAGAGGGACAGAGAGAATCCCAAGCAGGCTCCACACTGTTGGCACAGAGCCCCATGCAGGTCTGGAACCCATTAAACCCGAGATATCATGACCTGAGCTGAAATCAAGAGTTGGACACTTAACTGACTGAGCCAAGGCTTACCTAAATGGACTCTTCTTATTGTTTGTGTTATGTATGTAATGAATTTATTCATCAAATATTTGTTAAAGGTCCACAATATGCTAAGCATCCTATTAGATGCTTTGTTTTCTATCACCATTGTAGCAAATTACCACAAATTTCATGGCTTAAAACAACACAAATATATCTTCTTACCATTCTGGCTGTCAAAATTTGAAATGGTTTTTATTGAGCTAAAATCAAGGTGTGAGCAGGGCTGGTTCCCACTTGACGCTCAAGGAAGAATCTTTGTCTTGCTTTTTCCACTTTCAGAGGCTATTGGCATTCCTTGGCTCATCACTAGATTATTCTGGCCATATTTTCTGTCTTAAGTATCCTGTGTCTGGCTCTGGTCTTCCTCTGCCTCCCAGTTGTAAGGATCTTTGTGATTATATCATACCCTACAGGATAACCCAGTGTGTTTCCCCAATCCAAGATCCTTACCTTAATTACATCTATTAAACCCATTTTTTTTTCATATGAGGTATGATTAATAGCTTTGGGGAGTTAAGAAGTGAATTTGTGAGTGTGTGGCAGGGGGTGATGGTGGTGGTGGTGGTGAGGATACTGTTCAGCCAGCCACAAACAGAAAGTGATACCTTTCTTCTTAAGAGCTATATGGTCTAGCAAGGGAAATTAATATATTTAATTACACTGCTTTATAAAAAGAGAAATACTGGGGAAATGGGAGGTCAAAAGACAGAATGCTCATATCCATCTAAGGATACAGGAAAAGTTTCCTAAAGGAGAGGGTTGAACTGGAATTTGAAGGATGGGGATATTTGGGGCTTAACCGATAAGAATAGGCATGGTACTTGGTAAGTGGCAGGGCACTTTTAGTAAGTGCTGTGTAAATTCCTTTATTTGTTATAAATGTCTCATAAGGTAGGGACTACTATCATTCCATTACAACAAATGGCTAAAGGAAGACAGAGACAGGTTAAGCTATTTACCCCAAAGCACACACATCCTGAGTGGAAAAGTTCTTCTGCAGGACATCCCAGGCTGAGGTAAGAGTAACTGTTAAGGCAGAGGAATAGTGTTAATTAGAAAGCGGCTTTACTTTTCTCCCCTACGCCCACCACAATAACCCATGTCACAGACAGAAATCTCAAGACCCTAACCAGGTAGGGGAGTTGACTTGTACAACAGGAAATGTTGAGACGAGGGACATAGAACAAGACTTACCCTCAAACTCTTAAAAATAGCTTTGCCTTTGTTTATCCAGTTATTTTTTTAAAAAGGGTGACATCTAGAAGCCATATTGCATAACTGAAATTTTGCACAGCAATTGTGAGTTTAGTTAACAATACTGTATTGTATTCCTGAAATTTGCTGAAAGTGTAATTCTTCAGTGTTCTCATCACAAAAAAAGAAATAAAATGGTAATTATGTGAGGTGACAGATAATCTTAATTAGCTTGAGTGTGGTAATTATTTCACTGTGTGTGTGTGTATGTGTGTGTGTGCATTGTGGATATGTTGTGTATATGTATAATATCACAATATCAAGTTATAAACCTCAAATATGTATAACTTTTCTTCATCAGTTATACTTCAGTGAAACTAGGGGAAAAAAGTGACTTCCAAGACTGCGGTAGGAGAGTTGCTGTCACAGATCCATAAGGCCTGTAACATGGGTCAGAACCATTCCCATTTTTGAGGGAAATCCCATACCAGTCCTCCCACGAGGCTACGGAAGAGCAATCAGAAAGAAATTGAACCAGACTGGCTACACCCACATAGTGAATAGAGTTGACCCTTGAACAACACGGGATTGAGCTGCATGAGTCCCCTTGTATGCGCGGTATTTTTTTTTTATACAGTACAGTATCATAAATGTATTTTCTCTTATGATTTCCTTAATAACATTTTCTCTCTTATTCTAGCTTACTTCACTGTAATAATACAGTAGATGATATATATAACACAAAATATATGGTAATTGAGTATGTTATCAATAAGGCTTTCAGTTAACAGTAGGTTATTAGTTGTTAAATTTGGGGGAGTAAAACGTTATATGCAGATATTCTACTGTGTGGGGGTCAGTGCCCCTAAATCCCGTGTTGTTCAAAGGGTAAGCTGTACATAGCAATGGAAAATTGGCAACATAACTTGTATCTCTGTGACCATTAAAATGATGATGTGAATCTATATTTACAGACATGGGAAGATGTACCATCTTGTTAGTTGAGAAAAATAGGTTACAAAACAATCTCACAGCATCTCACTTTTAAAAAAAAAAATATGTGTACAATGCATAAATAAATGCTTCCAGAATAAACAACAAGGTGTTAGCAGTGGTTATATTTGCTGGATTAGGATATAGATGGTTTCTACATCTTTTCTTTTTGGTTTTCTATATGTTCTATCCCTTCAATCCTTTTTTATGGTGAACACAGATTTAAATCATTCATAATAAAAAAGTAAAAGAAATTGATGCCAATAAAGACCTTTTGAAAGAGAGTTTTCCATTTTTATTCCCCTCCATCTCACCCCAAATGCTACAAATATTTTATAGGATTATCTCAGGGATGTCCCTGGGGCTCAGGAAAACAAACGGAGTTTCCAGAGCAGAGAAGCATGAACATGAAAATGTTTGAGAAAACAATGAAGGTTTTTTTTTTTTTTTTTGCTTTCGCCAGCACTGACTTGCGGTTTCTCAGTGGGATAATTATAACACTGAAGTAGGAAAAAAAAATAGTACAATTATATTTAATTAGTTCCAGTGGCTGTTGGCTATTTTAACCCTAACCTATGAATATTATTAGCGAGCAGATTGAATCTTACCATTGTAAGCTGCATTAAATAGGTTTTTAGTTCACTTGCTTATTTTATTTTTATTTCTTGTTTGTTTGTTTTCTTTTTCCTTGGCAAGCACTACCAGAGTAATAGATTAGATTGCTGTGAAGTCTATTATATGATACATTATTTTAGCAGTGCCTATAAGACAGTAATGAAGAGCAAATTCAATAGTATTGACATGATAAAGTGAAAACTATTAATAAGGAGAAAGAGTTCATCATAGTCATTAGATTTGAGGGTTGGAAAGAAGCATGGTATGTTAAGGGCTGGCAAAATTGCATTACAAAGTCATTTAATTTATATATGGATTTTCTTTTTTTTTTTAGTGAGTAATTAGTATAAATAATTCTGACTGGTTTTAAAAACCATGGATACTGAAAAAAAAATAAAGGAGTAAATGATGGGAAGCAGATGGATCATTTAATTTATTTCTCAATTACAGTTGACACGTTGGGCACAGAAATCTGCATGTCATCTACTTCTTTATGGTCCATTTTGCAGCTGTGTTTATTGTCATGATACATAAATACATTATCTCATTAATGGAACACTGAATAGTTTTTATTCCAAAACACACACCTACACACCCACACATACATTCGTACAGAATGCTTATGCTCCAAAGAGAACACAACAGGAGAGAATATTTACCTAGCCAAATGAAGCAGAGAAGTAGGGCCTGTGTGGAGCAAAGACTTTAGAAAGTAAGACATGGTCACAGCAGAGTGTAGCCTGTTATTTTTTAGGTATCATCTACTAGACTCCAGGACACTTTTCTTCTCAGATAGTCACACGACTAATGAAGGCACACTTGGAAAATCTACGTGCAGTTCCTAGTTGATGTGTATTGCATCTGAGATGCAGATGTAGTCCATTTTAGGATCTCCAACTAGAAATGCCAGAGACAGTGAGGGAAATATAAGAGCCTACCTCTGGCATTGTATTTAAAGTTGTAAAAGCAACATACATTGGACTGAGAGCAGATAGGTCCTTTATTCTCAAGTGAACAGATGGACTGTTAACATTTGAACGGCTTCCCCATTAGAGTTGTGCAGTTGGCGGTGGGGTTGTGGGTGGGGCAGTTGCTAACTATTGGGTATAACAATCAAGAAGCTTTAAAATATTGAACACCTACTATTGCTTCAGTTTGGATTAGGAACTCATCTGGTCTGAGTATTCAGTGTTGGCAAGGATTATAGAAATGGGTGTGCTATTGGAAACATACTTCTTGGCTTGGTTTGAACATACAACTCCTATATTGATCCCACTCATTAATTCCCTTAACTATTATACGTTTATCTAACTATGTGGGCCACTTTTATTCAATAGCTATATCCATTAGAAATCCACACAAACCAAATTCTAGAAATGTTAGATTTACAATACAGATTTAGAGAAACCTTTATTCAAATCTCAGTTTTGCACAATTTTGTTTATAATCCTGTTGACCTAATATCTCTGGGCCTCAGTTTCCTAATCTGAAACATAGGGGTGAAAAAACAAGTTTTGGCAAGGATGTAAAGAGGAAGTAACCCTCATGCACCATTGGTGGGAATGCAAACTGATGCAGCCACTGTGAAAAACAGTATGGAAGTTCTTCCAAAAATTAAAAATAGAATTACCATATGATCCAGCAATTCTGCTACTGGGTATTTACTCAAAAGAATATGAAAACACTAACTCAAAAAGATATGTTTATTGCATATGTTTGCGACAGAATTATATACAAATGCCAATTTATGGAAGCAGCCCAAGTCAAGTGTCCATCAAATGATGAATGCATAAAGACGTGGTATATATACAGTAGAATATAATTCAGCCATAAAGAAGAATGGCATCTTGCCATTTGCAATTCTAAGCGAAATAACTCAGAGAAAGACAAATAGCATATGATTTCATTCATATGTGGAATTTAAGAAACAAAACAAATGAACAAAGGAAAAAAGAGACAAATTAGAGAACAGATTCTTAACTATAGAGAACAAACTGATAGTTACCAGAGGGAAGATCAGTGGGGGGTTGGGGGTGGGTGAAATAGGTGACGGGGATTAAGAATACACTTCCCATGATCAGCCCTGATAAATTTATAGAATTGTTGAATCACTATACAGTACACCTGAAACTAAGATAATACTGTATGCTAACTATACTGGAATTAAAATGAAAAAATAAAGAGTGGGATGCAGCATAAGGATTAAAACCCAGGACTTAAATCCCCCATATATATATATATATATATATATATATATATATATATATATATAATAAAAGTACCTATTTCATTGGATTGGATTGTGACATTATATAATTACTGTGAAAGCTTAGGAAAATACCTGGTATGGAGTAGGTGCTAAAATTATTACACTTGTTATTTGTCAGCTTTCTCAGGGTATAAGCTTGGGGATTTGGGTTGAGTATTTTTTTAAGGCAGACTATTTGTATACTAGTTTAGGATATAGGAAAATGACTTATGTTCCAATAATGCATGCCAACCGATAAAACACGCCTTCAAATTCCTTGTACCTCCATATTATGCTGATGTAGGGTGCTGTACAAACACTCAAGATTCAGAAGGACTCCAGTGGTTGGACTAATGTTAAGACTTTGTTCTGATGATAGATTTGATGCCCTTCAAGAGGTAAAAGTTAATCTAGAAAAAGTGGTTTGGATGTCAGCATATTAGAATATCTGGTACCTTATAGATCATAATTTCTAAAACTCATAGGTGTGTGTGTGTGTGTGTGCGCGCACGCATGTTGTAGATCACTCACACACACACATACATATCCAGGATTTCAGGGTCTTTGCATTTTTGGAAATCTGATGATGCATGGCTGCAATTTTCTTATCCCAAGATACTCTTTGATAGTGAGTCCAAGGCAAAGCAAAGGGCTAACTAGACAAGAGAAGAGCAGTTGGCAGGGAGAGGTCTAGATTCTGGGTTGTAAGGTACTAACAAGGACCTCAGGAGGAAAAATGTCTAATGAAAACTATCAAATTGATTACTGTATAGGTTTTCACAAAATTAATATTTTCTTCATAATGCCTAAGTCTTCAGTGAAGTAAAATAAGTGAATTAACTGCATTTGTGGCATTGATAGGGAATACATTAGAGGATTAAGCTTAAAATCTGGATAAGAGTTCAGGAAGCAAACAAAAGCACCAGCCCTAAGAAGCAGGAGAGGTCAAGGAAACTGAGGCCCACATGAAATTTGCAGAAATCTTTTAGGGAGCCATGGGCCCCCACAGGCCATGGAATTGTTTGTGTTCTACATTTAAGGCAATTTTGCCTACATCTTCAGGGCCACAGGCTCCAGCAACCATCTAATTTAGTTATAATTTTCTTGATATTTGCCATTGAGAGTGTGTCCCTACATATGATGTGTGATTAAAAGCATGGGCTCTCCAGTTACTGCCTTTATGGAGTCATCTTCACAGAGGATGTTTTTATGTTTCACCAAATGATGAGCAAAGAGATTGCAGCTGTCTCCAAGTCTTCTTTCTCAGAAGTGCAATCTGTAAAACGGGGCTCGCTCTCTTTGCAAAACTCAATTTTCCTGAGTTTACAGCTCAACTTACTCATGAGCAAGCTCAGACAATTCAATCCCTTGATCCCTGCTCAGTGGGGGTGTTGCCTGAATAAGGGTGACAGCTCAAGACAAGCCATCCTGGGAACAATTGTGAGAACGCAGGGGTGGTTGGCTGTGGTTTTCAAGAGTGTGAAGGGATGTGTGGGTTCCTTTAAGATGCCAGTTCCATGAGTGTCAGTAGGCAGCAGTTGGAAGGGTAAATGGGGAAACAGAGGAGTTTTAATTTCAGGCTAAGGTCTCAATTGCAGTAGAAAATGGGTGACAGGTGGTGGCTGCTTTCCTCAGTGATTTTAAATTCATTTAAAAATTACATAACTTGGCCATCAAGTGGCAAAAACTAAGTCTGAAACAGATGACTTTTAGTTTTTAGTCCAGTGTTACTTTCTTCCATACATATCTCTCTTTCCAGTTGGAGCTGGGATTGGACATGAATTTGTGCATGTTGAAAAGACAAACTCTTACAGAGGATATGAGAGCTATCTGCCATAGCAGTCCATGGGAATGCCGGCATTCTAGAACTTCACACAAGTGATCCCTTAATCCCAGCAAAGTGCAATACAAAAGTTATCATTTCTCCCTAGAAATGGATCCTAAGTCCTATACTAATTAAGTTTTGGAAACGAAATAGAAAATGTCTTGTTCACTAGCATAACTATGTGCCTATTCATTTGTTCTCCTACAAAGCTATTAGTTCAAGAAATCTTTTAGATGCTGTCAGTTATGGATTTTATTAGACTCTACGTAACAGAAAAGCTATTATAATGGCTTAGCTAAGTGGAGATTATTGATGTTCATTGTGTAATGAAAACCCAGAGCTAGATAATCTTGGGTTTGTTCAGCTGATCCAAGAACCAGGCTTCTTCTGTTTTCCTATAACTTAGCTCAGGGATTTCTTTCTCAACTTACAAGAAGGCTTCCCCACCTCTTGACTCATGTCAGTATTCCAGGTAGAAGAAAAGATAGAAGCAACAAGAAATGGTAATGCTTACCTTAGAAAACTAAAGTATTTCCAGAAATTCCCAGTAGATATTTGCTTAATTTCCTAGGAAAGTACTATCATTTGGCCTCTCTTACCTTCAAGAAAAACTGGGAAATTGAATATTCTAGTTTGCCACGTTACTGACCATCCTAAAATAAAGGTTACCTAAAAGACATTATACCTATGATAGTCTCGTGCAGAGGAGCTCCCGCTTTGGAGGAAACTAAATATGAAGCAAATTATATTAATTCATTCACATACTCATTAAGCAAATGTTGGTTGAGTTATTATAATAGTGGTACTGATGGTACAAAACATGGATACAATCCCTTTCTTCAAACATATGGTCCAGTGAAACAGACATATGGATGGTTGCACTGCCATGGGGTACCCACTATGAAAGGAGAACCATGGTGCAGCTAAGGAAGCACGAAGGAAGGGCAGGTGGGCCCCCAGGACAGAGGTAAGTGAAGACTTCCCAGATGATGTGCTCGCTGAAGGAACACTTACACTTTACATTTCCAAAGGATGGCCTTGAATATCATGTCAATTAAAAGGTAGAAAATTTCAGAGCCCATGTGCTTCTTATTAACGTCCAATTGCTCGATCTTTCTAAGCATTGAGGGAACTCAATGCTGTTTTACCAAAATCATACGGCTAGCATAAAGATCAAATGAGCTAATAAGATAATAAAATTAACTTGCACTAATAAGTACCAAATCACTGTTGATTGAACGTCAGACTGAATGCAGACTCTACCACTATCTCCACTTCATAGTGAAGGACAATGCAGTTGACAAAAGTCAAGTACCTTATAAATAGTCTCATAGCAGTAAAAGAGCTGGGGTCTCTAACCCAAGGCATCTGTCTCTAAAATCCACCTGGTTCATGCTTTCCCAACTTCTACCACAGGATTTAGAAAACATCCAATAGTATAGATTACACTGTGCATTATAAAGTTTACACAATGCCTGTAAAGAAAATGTGTTGGTTCTACAAAGTCATCAAATTAGGGTAATTTGGCCTTTCTCTCCCTTCACTTCACATCCAGGTGGTCTGATTCAAGCAGTTGGGGTACCTCTTTGTTGAAAGCACTGTGAAACACACAAATGCATTATGCATGATGCTCTCTTTACTGGAACTTTGATTTTTATGTGAAACTATTTTGCTCTCCAGAAGTGCTGAGTGTTCTTATAAGTATTCTTTATTCCTCTTTCCTTAAGAGCTTTCAAAAACACTTAAAGTAGTGTTTAATAAAATGTACAAATACCAAAACAGGACAAAACTCACTAACTAAAAATCCCAAAACAATGAAAACAAAGCTCAAAGGTAAATATAATCACCAATGGAAAAGAAAGAATTAAGCAATAATGAATAATAATGACAGGATTGAAATCAGAAAGTCTACATTTCAGAACTATAAGATCATGAGATATAAAACTCAGTAATGATCTTCCAGAGAACCAAAGCAAAAAGTCAAAGGGGACATATGACAGAGTTCTAATTGCATAATGAAAGAAAGAAAGTGGTTCTTCCTATATAATAAAAGGAACTGAAGTCAGATTTTCATTCGTTTTACCAATTTTGAAATCACAAAAGTTTGTCATTGTTCTCTTTATGGAAGAGGCATTTAATGGCCCAATTTATAAAACTCTTAGGGTTATAGTATTTTTAAAATGCATGTGACCTACTTGTTACTCTTCTGTAAGATTGTTCTAAAATAAGTAACATGTCCAGAGACATGGCTAAAACCAAGAGTGGTTTGATGTTGGGATACGAAATGGGCAGAAGAGCCTTTCTGGGAGTATGCGTGTTCTGTTTCTCTGGACAAATGGGAATCTGTAATTGTCCTGATTCTTTATTACCAGCAAGGCTCTAGTACCAGTTGAGACTTTCTAGGCAGCTGTCTTCAGAGAATAAACCAATTCTATCCCAGAGAAAGGGCCTGGATCCTTCAGTTTTGCCTTTAATTGACACAATATCTTCCAAACATCTTTTCCTGATGTCCCTGGGTATTGGAGAAACAAAGTTTGTTTCATGTCAGTTTCATTGAAATGAAGCAAGAAAAGAAATACAGAAAGCTCTGATATATGATCAGGTCAGAATTGTTTTCAAATAGCACTTAATTTTACCCTTCTGGGTATCCCTATCATTTTAAAGTTCATATTTACTCATTTTATTCTGAGCTCTAGGTGAGTGACAGCAATATCTCTTCAAGGGAGAACATATTCTAGAAAGAAAAGCCCAAGAATGTTGGGATGTATTTATAAATGTATAGCTTCTATGTTTTCTTAATGAAGCACTGGAATGTCATACCTATAAAATGGGAATGGAAATGAAATCCTTTTTTTGTGTGTGTAATGGGAGAACTGGATACTGCAGAGACTTGGCAGTGATCTTATCTGGCAATCAGTTCCTGGAAGGGGGAGTTAAAGTAAGTCCGTGCATTCATTAAAATCACTGAACAAAAATCTCAGCTTCATGTGAATAGACATAGCATTTCTTCCATTTTATTTTTAATATATTTATGAGGGGAAAAAAATCTCACTTCAACAGTTTCATTAGAACGTTTTTGACTTACAATTGGCATGCAAATGCCTGGCTAAATTGTTTAGCAGATTCATCACTATTCAGCACAGAGGAGCACTCCTGAGGGAGACAGAGAGAGCAGAATTACTGACCTGTGCCTTATTAAATCCACATAATCCAGAGATAGAAACTGCCTTTAAATGAAAGGTCAGGTGCAAGAGTTGGGGAGGGGAGGGGAGTATTATCTGCCATTGATGTGGAGGTTAGGGCCCTGAGGCAAACCTTGGCTCTTTTTTTGGTCTCTGCTTCTCCAGATCTGACACTTGATCTCTTGTGATCTCAATATTTACCCAAGTGTTTCTCAAACTCTATTTCAGTTTCATGATAATAATGAATTATAGTTTTCTGAAGAAGAAATTCTTGTTGTTTCATCGTTTTTCATTGCTTGTATCACTTTTCTTGCCGATAGGCATGTAGATCAGACAAACAGACAGCTAGAGTACTTGGCATAAATTCATAGTGTACTATAGTATCCTGGAGTCCCACATATAAATGCAGGGAGACTCCACTCGCTCTGTTTCAATGTAGCTATTTCTTACTGCATTTCCAACAGGTTTTAACATCCTAGTGGAACCAGAACTCTCCATAATGTTTGTAAACTTCTCTGTGAGATATATAAAGTTTATACTCAGAACACATCAAATATCAATCAACAAATACCATTGGATTCTTCTGTGAAAAAGACAGTTAGTCTCCAAAAGGCTTAAACATACATCTCTGCTATCATGGAGCTTACAGAATACATATAACAAGACAATCATAAAAAACCTATTCTGCCAGTGTGATGAGGGCCCAAACACTAAACAATCAAACACTAATGCACTATCAAATTCTTATGAAGGAATAGTCAAGACTACTATGAAAAACAGGGGCACTTAACTTATTTTGGACTTTCAAGATACTCTGTCTGCAGATGTGAACATTATTCTGAATAATGGAAATAAATGAAACAGGGAGGGAAAGGGGGAGGGGTAAACTGGAAAGAAGATATAGCTTGGACCCAAGGGAGACATAATCTTGGTACATTTAAGAGACAGAAAGAAGACAAATAGGACTAGAGTATGCTCCTGGAGCAAATAAGTATGGTTGAGGTTAAGAGAGGGGAGATAGGCAGAGGTTTTATGAAAGAGGCAGAGTTTGAGTCTTGATGCTCCTGGGTTTCTCTCTCTCTCTCTCTCTCTCTCTCTCTCTCTCTCTTTTTTTTTTTTTTTTTTTTTTTTTAGCAGGAGGTGGGGGTAAGGACAGAGAGAAAGGGAGAGAGAGACTCATAAGCAGGCTCGATACCCAGCACAGAGCTCAATGCGGGGTTCAATCCCATGACCCTGAGATCATGACCATAGCCTAAATCAACAGTTGGATGCTTAATCAACTGAGTCACCCGGACATCCCTTGTAGCTTCTATGAAAGTATTCTTTCTCTGATAGGGAACAAGCTTCACCTTCTCTTACCCATGCTTTCTCTTGAGGTAACATAAAACCTAGCAATGGTCTGTGATCCCAACAAGTTTCATAATTGGCATCCATACTGGAGAAAGTTTCAAAGAAGTGCCTTAGAAAAGCAAAATGTGAAACAGATTAAATCAAAAAGTGTCTTAGAGAAGGCCAGCTGCTTGCTTGTAAATCTTCCTTTGCTTCCCATATGAAATAATATTCTAAACTACTTTTCGTCAGATGTTCCTGTCCACTTCAGTATTTGTGTTTGGTTGAAAGAAAAGGCCTGTGGGGTTTGTGGAAGTTAACATTTGCAATATTCTATTTTCAAAGGTCTATGTTAAAATGCTGCTCAGTTGATTCAAACTTTCTTTCACTGGTCACTGGACTGGTGAATGAACAGATACTTTACATGTGTTGATTTTTTAGAGTTTCATTCAGGAAAGACTGTAAATCTTAGTATCTGCACCATGAGATTGTTCTTCCTAGAGCTTTTGGCAAGCAACTCATTACTTGAGGGCACCAGAGTCTCCTCAGCCTGCCTGGGAATGAAAGGGTTTGCATCCAAAACATGAATTAGAATGAACTTTAAGACTTCATTTTCAAGTGGTTTTCATGTTTGCCATTGGAAACATTTTTGCTTTGAGGAGACAAACGTTATCCACCCTGCCCCTGAATTGGCCTGGATTAATTCTGAGCTGAGGCAAGAATAAGCAAGAACCAAGATTCACCCTTTATTAACAAAACATACATGTGCATACATGTACATATATTAATACATGCATATGTAATTTTATATGACACATAGAGAGAATTATGTAATAAATAATAAGCAAGACCATATGTCAAACATAGTTACAATTGCATCAACCTACCTCCTCAGCACTCAGAAATGATCGCTCCCATATGACATCCACATCATACCCCATGGGCAGACCCTCCCACTTACAAAGACATTTCAGATGTAAGCACTATTTGCTTTGGAATTTTCAAATCCTCTTCTTCAACAATAAAGGCAAGAGTAGCTAATCATTTATTGAACACTTACTGATGTCAGACAATGGGCTGAGCACTTTACAATAATTTCATTTACTATCCATAGCAACTCTATAACAAAAAGACACATGATATTCTATTTTTCATGTAAGCAAATTGAGGTTTATATAGGTTACTTAGCTTGCCCTTGAACACACATGTACAATAAATCAATATTAGAAACCAATTCAGAATGACCACAGAACATAAGCTTTGAAAAGTCTATGGAAAATTTGGTAACAGTAGAGAAACAGACCTGGATTTAGAGCCAGGAGAACTGAGTTTAAATCCAAATTACCCTAATTTTCATGAGTGGCTCTTACTCAAACATTCTAGTTTCTCAGAGGTGCAGTTTCCTTATCTTGGAAGAGGAGGCAAAAGGCAAAATAGGAAATGCACAGTATATTACCTGGTATTAAGGTAAGAAACTATTAACTTGAACTTTAAAATTGTACCAAAATTCAGATAAAAGGCCATAATTTTTTATCACGTGTGGCTGTTTTGATGTAAACCAACATATTAGTTTCCAGTATTTTGGATGGTCAAGACTGTATTGGAAATAATAACATGGAATATTGAGAGAGTTTATAGATGGCTTAAAATCTATAGGTAATGTTCTATTTCTTTGGCTGGGAGGTAGGTATAGGGATACCCTTTAAGTTACTTGTTATGCACTTTGCCTATGGAAAAAATAATAATAATTCAAAATTGACTACTGATGAGTGAGCCCTCTCAGTGCCTATGATTTCCAGGCAGGACAGAATCATCTTTATATTACTTGTGTCCTGTCTCAGGGAGAACTTGCAGAAGCAAATAGCTCTCCCCGTATACCCATGGTCCTTCTCTGAAATATTGCACCAGAAGTCTTGTGAGGTTCACCATTAAATTGTTTCATGTGTGATTCTAATGTCTCCAGGTAGAATGTATACACCCTAAGGCGAGAGTCTGCATCTTCCAATCTGGTGTTTCCTCGTGGCATACAATTGAATTCAGAACCAACACTGAAGACCCCAGGTCGCCACTCTGTCTCGGCCTAGGTTTCTTGCCCCAAGGACCAGAAGAGTTGGATTTGAGTACGTTTTTCTTTCCCGATAGTCTACGATTCTGTGAATTCTCTTATTAAAAAACTATGAATAATCTTCAGAAAAAGAAAAAAAAAGCTCTCAAGCTCTAAGCTACCTCCCAAATCATAATGTAAGCCAAAAAACTTTCAGAATTCTGCAGTAATCAGGAGGAAGCTATGAAATTTTGGAAACAGAACTTCTGCCTTTTGAAAGAAATAAACTAGTGATAATATTGCATTAAAATCCTATCTGTTTTGAAAGGTTACAGCTTCCCTTTCCAAACTCTGGGCGGTTAAGTACCAAAGTTCAGTGGCTTTCTTTGGATGTCCCATGGGTAACATTCATGGTGCAAACACAAGGTGTTTAAAATCCTTGCCTGCCACGCAGTTACAAAGCTTCTGAACTTCATTTCTGAGCATCCTCCAGTGCCATTTCTCAGATGATTTCCTACGCAAATGGAATACTTTGGCCTTTGGCCTCTGGCTGGTTCTTGGATGTCCGTTGATAAAACTGGGTTATGAGCACAGCCTGGCCTAAAGATCCCTCAGTGTCTTCTCCATTCTGTATTTCTATTGCTTATCCCCACTCTTCCCACGACAGCACATGTACTGGACCCTCTATATAGACAGATGGCATTTGAATGTCTAGGACTCTGAAGATGAGACTATTTGAACTGAAGCGGTGCCATGTCTTTTGACTCTCTCTGCTTCCTTTATTGCTCACAAAGGCTAAAAAATTCAGATAATATATTTGATTTCCTACCCTACTTTGAAGTTAGTTTGGACCTAGAGTTGGTGAATGACACCTAGAATAGGTGAGAGGATATCTACTAAGAGAAAGCAAGAGTGGCCAGAGGGAAGATGGGAGATGTAGGCAGAGAACTTATGGGAGAGCTGCAGGACATAGTTTCCTTCCTGCCATGGAGCACAGATGTGCAAGAGCATGCCTGGAGCAAGGGCAGCCAGCGTGTGATCTGTCACGATCTGGAGGGCACAGATGAGAGTTGTGGCCAGCAAACCGAAGATGGCTAGGAAGAAAGTTGGAAACACATGGGTTACTGACACCACTGTGACAGCTAGTGAAAACACTCTGGACCTTTTTACATCTTGCCTAGTGACAGAAGAAACACATTTATTCTAAGCTATTTTGATTAGCTAAAATCTTTCTGATTCAAGCCCAACATATACTCTTTGGGGTTTTTTCACCCCGCTGTCTTTTGTACCACGTTTTTATTTTTTTAATGTTTATTTATTTGAGAGAGAGAGAGACAGAGAGAGACAGAGAGAGAGAGCAAGGAGAGGGGCAGAGGGAGAGGAAGACACAGAATCCGAAGCAGGCAACAGGTTCCGAGCAGTCCACACAGAGCCCGAAACAGGGCTCGAACCCACAAAGCGTGAGATCATGGCCTGAGCCGAAGTCGGACTCTCAACTGACTGAGCCACACAGGTGCCCCAATTTTGTACCATATTTTAATTCACAACCATACTAGAAGGGAGATGATACATCCTCGTTCACTTCTAACAGTTGGAGGAAACTTTAGATGTCATCGTTAAAACTGGACTGTGAAAAGTACATGGAATGACTAAATTTTAAAACATACATCAGAATTATTTATTCTGCAATTGTATAAAAACATACAACTTTGATTAATGTAGAAATAATGTCAAGGAAAATTTGAACCTAGGAAAGGTCGGATAGGACCCTCCATGACCCAGAACTAAGACATAAACACATCCTACTACAAAATAATAGCTTAGCACAGAGGCTAGTGACACCCAAGGCTCACGCAACCCTGACATTTGAATCAGGCAGACTATAAAGCCCGTAGTTGGTCCTCTGGGTGGGCTGAGGGTAATTGAAATGTGGCTAAATAGGGAAGCATTATTCATTGCCTCCTGGCTCTTGTCAGCGGCACACAAAGGTCTAGGGAACTGGAAACTTCATTAAAGTCATAATAACCACATTTCCAAACTGCAACCTTTGTTTAGTTACCTGTTTGCCACCAAATTATCTCTTGCTAGTAGTATGGAAATAAGCGGAAAGATGGTAACTGCTTTCCTCCAATATCTCATAATACACAGGTACCTTCCTTAGACTTAAGTTCATGCACAGCTCTTTTTCTTTTTAAGGATTTGAGGAATTTGAAAATGGCAAATCAGTTATCACCTGCTAATGTTTTGTTCATCAAAGAGCATTTCTGATTTTTAATTTTTGTTTTTAAAAGTGGTGTTTGCTGGGGCGCCTGGGTGACTCAGTTGGTTAAGCATCCGACTTTGGCTCAGGTCATGGTCTTGTGGTCTGTGAGTTCGAGCCCTGTGTCCGGCTCAGAGCCTGGAGTCTGCTTCGGATTCTGTGTCTCCCCCTGTCTCTGCTCCTCCCCCACTCACGCTCTGTCTCTCTCTGTCTCTCAAAAATGAATAAATGTTTTAAAAAAATTAAAGGAAAAAAAAAAGAAAGTGGTATTTGCCTCACATTTGCTGACTTCCAGGAAACTCACTGTGTCCTGTCCATCTTTCGCTATGAGCAACCATGTTGAATATGCTTTTGATACTTTACAAAAAGAAAGACCATTTTACTATTGAAATAAAATTAAAATGTGCATTTTATTCCTGAAAACATGGCCTGGTTAAGTGGAAATGAAGAGAATATAGCTAGTAACTTGTTCACAAATGCCCTGCGTCCCCTGGGCTGGTCTGTGCTTCCTGGCAGCAGGCCTTACGGCTTAATTGCTTTCATCAGTGTGTCAGACTGAGGTTGAAAAACAAACAGTGTTTCCAAGCGTCTTCTCTTTTAATTAATTATGACAGGGTAATTTGCTTCCATCTTAAGGCAAGTCAGAACTTGACAATATTTTTCTTAAAATGTTGAGAAGAACAAGTTTGTAAAAGGCTGGAATAAAAAGTATATGTCCTCGCACAACTTTTTTTTTTTTAATGAAATGTCCAAGTGATTTTTATGATTTTGCTGAACTATCTATTATAAATATTAACTTCTTAAACTGACACAATCCTTATACTATCATTAATGAACTATCGAAAATGAGGTCTAGATGCTGAAATCATTGGGCAATTATTCAAATAGTTGGAGTGTCTTCTCCCAGGAAGAATTATGAAAGGTGAAGTGTCAGTGTTGGATGGGAACATATTTTATATATTCATCAGTAATTGGGTAATCAGTAGAGTTATTTTGATATCAGGAGTGCTAAGAATTCTTTTACATAGAATATTGGGTAAAGGCATTCGATTTAACAAAAGTTTTTAGGCCTTTCCTGTATTGATGAGATATCCCTCCTGTCCCCACATACACTCATTCAGTTAGAAAATTGAGATTGCTGGTCGATTCCTACTCAAGAATAACAACACCTACTATTGGGACGCCTGGGTGGCTCAGTTGGTGAAGCGATCCACTCTTGGTTTTGACTCTGGTTATGATCTCATGGTTCATGATTTCATGTTGTGCTCTGGACTCCACAGCTGGCAGTATGAAGCCAGCTTGAGATTCTTCTCTCTCTCTCTCTCCCTCCTTCTCTGCCCCTCCCCCACTCACACTGTCTCTTTCTCTCTCAAAATAAATAAATAAGCTTAGAAAGAAACACCTGCTATTTACTGAGGACCCCTAGGTCCAATGCATAAAGTCTATAATACTTAAAACAATCCTGTAAAGGGTTATATAACAAGCCCGCTGGACAGCTCCAGTAAATGAGGACAGAGGAATTTACAAACCATGCTCTGGAAGTTCTTGAGCCATGATTCAGAGAGAAGGTTATTTTGTTATTCTACCACGAAGCTCTTAACCCTCTATGCAACTCAATGTATGTGTGCACACACACG
Source organism: Panthera tigris (assembly GCF_018350195.1). Taxonomy (NCBI): domain Eukaryota; kingdom Metazoa; phylum Chordata; class Mammalia; order Carnivora; family Felidae; genus Panthera; species Panthera tigris. Next base: position 64,568,968 of record NC_056670.1, on the reverse strand, counting down.
CTCACTCACTCATGCACATTTGGCATGCACATTCCCATCATGCAGGAGAGTGCTGTAGTGCAGGTGCTAATTGCAGTGAGAGAATGGAGAAAGTACGTTCTAATAGGAGAAATCCAATGAGGGCCTAGGCTATTGACTTCATTAACCTTCTCCCACCAAATTCTGAAAGTTTTTGGTGACTGTCACCAAGACTAGTTATGAGACATGACTGTAGGCTCCAAATCGAGAGCATGAAAACAAAGTTATGATGCATTTTGTGTGCCAGAGACTCAAGAATCCAGCTGAAGAAAGCCACTACAGACAGGGCCAGCACCCAATCCTACTAACATTTGCTTAAATATAGTTATTTTACCCAAACTCTACTCATAAGAAATGCTTTCAGATATACCCCTTAGAGTGTGCACTGGTCTTATTTTCCATTTGATTTTCAGAATGAATATGGTTAGCAGGAAATATATCATGCTAACTGAAGGATCTTTAAAACCCAAATATCCAAGACACTGTAACCTGATTTTTATTTTTAAGTATTAAAGATAAGTTAAAGCTAGTTTTGGGAGTAGGGTCAATTATATTATGTATGAAAAAGATAATTATAAGAGTAAATATAACAGTAAAAATAAACAGCACCAAGAATAGTGCCCAGCATATAGTAGGTGCCAAACAAATATTTAATAGATGGCTAAATAAAGGAAAATGGCAGACACCTGGGTGGCTCGGTCAGTTAAGTGTCCGACTTCAGCCCAGGTCATGATCTCACAGTTTGTGAGTTCGAGCCCCACGTCAGGCTCTGTCTGACAGCTCAGAGCCTGGAGCCTGCTTCAGATTCTGTGTGTCCCTCTCTCTCTGCCCCTCCCCCACTTGTGCTCTGTCCCTCTCTGTCTCTCAAAAATGAATAAATGTAAATTTTTTTTTAAATAAAGGAAAATGGCAATGTATTAAACTATTGTTTTTGTAGTATGTGAGCATTTACTACAGAACAAAATTTCATCTAGCACTGGCTAAATGTCATCTTGACATTTTATTTAAGAAATAATATCTGAAATGATGTTTCATTCTAGGAAAAACAGAAGGAAAAATTGCATTTGAATCATATACCAAATACTCATTTTCATAAAATAATGTAAAAAAGTTTTCAGTGGACTGTTTTGTTTCAGATTAAGACTTAACAAATAATGGTTATGAAATCCTTCTCAAATACTGAGTATTACCAATTCCTCGAGGAGGATATACATGTAAAGAGACATATGCCTCTTTTTTTTCTCAAAATGCTTTCTAGATTTTTCATTTTATAAAATTATTTAGGAAAAAAAATCCTGTCTCTTATTTTTATGTTCCACAAATGAAAGATTTCTTAGGGGTCTAAAGTTCTGCAGGTGAAAAATAATCATAAAATGAATTTTGCAAGACTCTGTTTTTTTTAATGCTGACTTAAAACTATAAAAACAAGGAGGGGTTGCTTGAGAGAAATTCAAAATCAATCTCATTTTAGTGGTGACTGCTCAGTGACTTGCATAAAATAAATGAGTCTTGTCTGGAACAACCGGAAGTACATACTAGAAAATATAGTTAAGATTGATTGTGAAGTAAGACAGCGTGGTTGCCTATCTGGCAAAAAAACACAAGGAAATATTCAGCTCATCTTTGTTAGATGATTAATATAGTTCCCTTTTACAAAACCATTCACGTTTGTGGCAGAAAAGGGAAGGGGTTGTCAACGTCTAACTTCTCTAGCCAACAGCCTGGTCCAAGAATGAACTTACTTTGATTTAAATAGATTGTCTGTGCTTTGGGCTTAATGTAGTCCAAATAAAAGATCAATTTCTCATTTTCCAGAATAAAGTTTGGTATGAAATACGTAACAAAAATTTACTTAACTTTTTGCTTCATTTTGTACTTCTCAAATCTTCAGATTGTTTTCTGGATGAGTCGTAAGATGCTAACAAATCCAACCTATTCCATTTGCATCTATGTCACCAACAGACGTTTGGTGGAGTACTGCTTATGTGCAAATCACCAAGTGTGCTAGGAATTGGCATTCTGTGGCAGCTCGGGGACTGGCATTCTGCGGCAGCTCAGAGATTGACAATTCTGTGGCAGCTCAGTGCTCCAGGGGCTGATGACCTGCCTCAGAAAAGAATTATGCAAACAGTGCAGTTATTCTCCAAGTCTGGCAAAACAACCACTCTCTGACCTCTGCTTCAGGAAACTGAGGCTTGGCCACTCTGACAGAATTGTCACTCTTCTTAGATACCTCCTCCCCCCGCCTTAGAAGTCTCTCATCCAAGTCCTTGTTAGGGAAATTGTTATGTCCCTTATCCCTGAATATTTTTCAAATTGTTCTCAGAAGGTCATTTGGTGTCATGGAGTCTCTCTCTCTCTCTCTCTCTCTCTCTCTCTCTCTGTAATCAAGAGTTTAGATATTTTCTCTTGGATTTTTTTTCTCTGGATTCAGTGCACGTCTGCATTAACAGGCACTCCTTGTTAGCACACATCTGATAGTCCCAGTGTTAATTATATGGAAAACGTTTCTGAAGGGCCAAGGAATGAACTTCATGTACATTTAAACAGCTTAAAGTTTGAGCGAATGTAACTCTGACAGAGCTGGCTTTTGTGAAAGGACAGTGCTGAGAGCTAAGGGCTGGGGCGCTCAGCCCAGAACAGGTAGCCGTATAGATTTCTGCAATTTGTGTCTGTGGATGGCAGGAGAGACAAATCAAGATAAGGTATGAGCAAAATCGGCTGGCCCAGTAGGCTTCCTACCTCTTACTCTTACTTTACAACTGTATTATCCTCATTTCCAATGCTCCAGCTGTAAAAGACCATGTGCATAAGAAGTGCATGCTTGAGGATCCTGTAGGCAGAATCTAGAAGCTGTGGAGGAGAAGTATTTGTGAATAGCAGAATCAGGTGGCCCAATGAGAGGCATCTTAGAGTCCTTCAGTGTTACATCATGCTGGGATCAGGACAGGGATGAGTTTAATTGTGTTAGTTGTTTTCCATAAAGAATTCTCCATGCTGAGGGTGGAATCACTTGTTTTTTACAGCTGCATGCCAGAAGTTCATCCTTCTCCCTGCAATGAATGCTGGTAGTATAGAGATTTTTTGGGGGGCGGGGGGGGGGGAAGACCATCATTTTTTGGTTAATTATGCAATTTTACTGTTGAATTTTGTATCCTATCTTCTTCATTTCCTTTTTGCCTGTAAAGTTCCTTGTTGGGATTTAGTTATAATCATTTTATAATTACTGTATTACAGTATTAATTGATGTCCCATCAAGTCATTAACAATATAATTTGATATAAAATTTATCAAGTCCCAGTGATAATCTACGGCATCCGTGTAGTGGCCAATCTCTCCTCATGGGATCTTTATTTTTTTATTTTTTTTTAAGGATTTGAAAATGCTTTTGGATCTATATATAGTCTTAAATCTTACCCTGTTAGTAATCTACAGTACCCACACACTACTTACGGAGACTTTGTTCTCAGACGCAGCTCTGTGTCCCTTCAGTTACTATGTTCCTCTCTATTTCTACCAACTCAAATTCATTATTTTTTCTTTCCAGATGCCTGAGTGGCTCAGTCTATTAAACATCTGACTCTTGATTTTGGCTCAGGTCATAATCTCACAGTTCATGGGTTCAAACCCAGCGCCAGGCTCTGTGCTGGCAGTGTGGATCCCACTTAGGATTCTCTCTCTCTCTCTCTCTCTCTTGAAAATAAATAAACATTTAAAAAAAGGAAGTGACAGTTGCAGAAACATAGTCCTGTGTTGTGACGTCCCTCAAGACTGGCCTCTGATCATCTAATGTCAAACTGCATGCCTGTCATTCTACTACTAAGGCTTTACTGGGTTTGGGTGTCTTTGTATATTCTGGATCAAAACCCTGTTAGAGGATCACTACCTAAAAAAGGAGAGGATAGGACTCCAAGATTTCTGTTTTATTTCCACCCACACAAACCATGTGAACTCTTTGATACAGCATTGTTGGACCTTAGTTTTTGCATCTGTACAATGTGGAAATTGGGCAGGGTCATGGTGAAAATCCATTACAGTTATACATTTTTGTTATATTAAATTCAATTTAAATATAATTGTATCCTAATTGCTTACAAGCCACAAGAGCTCCATCACTAGGTTTTATGTGAATTAAAAATTAATTATAATTAATGACACTGTATTGTGTACTTCAAATTTTCTAAAAGAGTAGGCCTTAAGCATTCTCCACACACACATAAAAAAATAAGGTTAACTATGTGAGGTGATGTATTTGTTAATTAACTTGATCATGGTAGCCATTTCACAAAATATACTCACATCAAAGCATCACATTGTACACTTTAAATATATACAATTTTATTTGTCAATTGTACCTCAAGAAAGCTGAAGAAAAAATGTTAGACACTATTAAAATGTGTGCTTCTTGATGAAGAACAATTTAAATGGACTTAATATGACCTCTTTAGAATGCATTGGATCTCAGATCCTGTATACACCAAAGGTTAATCCACTGGGAACAATGAAACAACAATGATAGAAACCCCAAGAAAAGCCCAATAAAGATCCATTTTGTCTCAGTAGAACCTAGGGAAGGAGAATCACTAAGCAGGCAAGGGCAGGCAGATTCTGAGCCTCCAGTAGACAACACAATCATGGGAAGGACCTGGGCAAGCAGTCCAAAGAGAGGTCAGGAAACAGACTCAAAAATATTAGTTTTCATGAGGATGAAAGCTTTGGACCAGCTTGGCGCCAACCAGACCACTCTAATCTCAAGACAGTCATCCCATTAACACATCTCTTTGGATAAGGCAACGAAATAGGTTATTTTGTGACAGTTCAAGCCCTGGCTATGTTTCATCTTGCAGTATTTTCAAGTTTTGTGGGATGATTTGATCCATTTCTGGATGGAGGATCATTCTCACTTTTTCAAGGAGCTTTTTTCTAATCATAGGATCCTTAACGTCTCTTGTGGGATTTTGTCTTTATCCCTGGCCTTCTGAAATTCTGAAATAGGTTCCTAGCTTTGGGTATATGTTCATTCATTGTACTAAGCTAATATTAAACTGTTTCAGTCAGTGTCACTCAGTCCAGAAATTTGAGAAGTGTGGTGGAGGTATCAATACCTATCATGTTCATTGGAAACAAATTCACATTTATTCACACCATACTTGTTTCTTTGAAGTCCTGGACACCTTGTTTGGCATACTTGTGATGTTTTCTAGGCTCATGCCTCATTCCTTTCCACCCCATACCATCGTCAGTCCAAACTTTGTGCCCTCTCTTCCACTCATTCAAATTCTGTTAGTTACCAGGGGTTGGCCCAAGTCCCACGTGCTCTATCTAGCAAGAACTCTGACGATTTGAATGTTCACGGCTCTATTATTCATTATTATTTACTGGATACCATTGCCAATGCCACACTGCACATTTTAGTGCCATATTATATACAAGGCCACAGGCATGTGGAACTGTAAACATGTTAGCTTTTCCTAGTCTCTTCTGTTTAAGTATTTATGCTTCTCTCTCTGTCTCTCTCTGTCTGTCTCTCTTCACTTTGTTGTGAAAAGAATGTCAGGTGATTTTAATAGCAAAATAATTAATGATCACAGTCATCATAATAGATTAGAACTTTAGTTTTATAGAAAATTTAATATTTTTCCAATAGCGTTCACCATTTTATTGAAATCTACCATTTCACTTCCCAGACAAACTATACAAGTTCCTTTCAATGTTCTCAAGGAAGAATGTTATGCCATTGGAAATTACTGGGAAGTTTTCTTGCAGAAGAAAACAAGTTTCTTGACTGCTTTAAAAAAGTTACAGTTAGAAAATTAAGCCCTTACTTTCTCATGGCGACTGAAATAAATGTATGCTCCAATGAAAAGGAATGTGAATCAATCTCAATATTCTCATTGAGCTGCAAACTTTGTTATTGTCCCTCTAGCACAATGTACATGCCATAAACCATGTCTAAGTAGGCAGAAGAAATTACTTCCATGAGATGTTTTCAGTTGGATGAGGCATTTAAGCTTTTCTGTTCTACCTGATAAGTGAATTTTAATTTAAATGTATTCTTAATCACAGCAAAAGAAAACTCATCTCTTCACAAACTAGCCAAAGTGCATTAATTTCTAAAGTATTGGCATATTTTAAAAATTCATCCAACATATCCTAGTCCAGATCTTTAAATATTCTACTTGTATTAATTTTAAAAAGTATTCAGTTGCACTGTGATTATATAGAGCTTCTTTATTCATAGAACACATAATGTGAGGCACTTTCCAGGTCCCATTTCCAGGGAATTTATCAGAAAAAAACCCATGAAATAGCAGAGAATTTACCAAAAACAGAGGCTTTCAGGAAGCCGCCTGATAGGGACCTAGGACATGAGGGCTTCTGAATGTTAAAGCTATCAAAGACAAATGTAATCAGCTACAAGAGAGCAGGGTTATGAGATGGGGAATAGAGGAAAGTAATTTACACACAGGACATTAGGAGATATATGATCTACTGAGACAAAATGCCAACTTCCTAACTTTCACATCCATCCCAAATCCTCACTTTCAATTGCTTCATTTCAAAGGAGTCTGCCAGGGATGAGGAAGGTGTTTGATTTGGTATATGAGTAATAAAAATGAAGTGTCCAATTTCTGGACATATATCCTCCTAAGGACAAACCAATGGATTCCCCCAAGAGAATGAACTGCCACTGTTTCCAATGAGAAGCCTCTCTCACAAGTGGGGATATTACTTGCGTGTAATCAATAAAATGCAGAGGAAAGGACACTGCACGACTCTTAGATTAATTACAGCTTCCGCCTGCTTCACTGCAACACCTATCTTTGGAGACTTGAACTACCATTTAAGAAATTTAACTCCCCTAAAGAATCCATGCTTTGAGAAAGCCAAGCCAGATAAAATGATCACATATAAACTCTAAGGCTGGCAGTACTGATCTTTGAGTCATTTCCATCACATGAATGCATGTGAATTATCTTTTTGATGAGTCTAGCCGTCAGCTACAGAGTCACCTCCAGTCTCTGAGAATACCCACCTGAGGCTTCGGTAATAAAAATAAAGTACCTCAGGAACAATCACCAAATTCCCAATTTGCAGAATCCACAGGAATACTAAATTAGCTATTTTAAGCAAATGAGTTTGGGTATAATTTGTGACACAGCAATTTAAAATAGAAAAGAAATTTATTTGCAATTTAGAGCAAATAAAACAACATATATCCACCACCAGCACTTAAGGAATACAATAATTTAACTGAAACCAATGTGTTTTTATATTTGTTTCCCAAAAAATTTTTTGGTGGGGTGTGTTGGAAGTACAGAATGTAAGTGATAAATAAACCTAGAAATGTTGGTTCAAACCAGTATGTCCTTTCAATCAACTGAATTTCACTTTATATATTATTTCAAACGAGGATGTGCAAAGACCTTCCTTGACACTCTTTCTCTGTATAGTCCCTTTAGCAGATTTTGCCATATTGAACCTTAGTTTTAAAATCTAGCACCTAAGATTTTGTTTTGCTTTCCAGAGTGTCTCAAAGAATGCTCAGGCACAAAACTATTGCTAGGCCCTTTGAGCGTCACATGTGAACTGACAATAAATGCCACATCTTGGAGATGTTCTTGGAAGAATAAAAATTTCCAATGGTGGTGCTTATGGATTTCAAAGTGTCTTAGTCAGGAGACAGGTACTGTAATCAAACCTTGAAGTTTTATAGTAATATGTTCTGCACCAGCCTGGACATTGATCTGTCACTGATCCACTGTATTCCATTTCACTCCATGTCAGTGAATTGCAGAGGGCTTTTATACTTATTTTTAAAGCATGTTTCCTTTGAATTTGGAACAAGTGCTTCAAGGTAAGTGGGACAGTGGCAATTTTCTTACTTTTCTGAAGCATCAGAAATAGAGCTGCTTTTCCAAGGTTAAGCAGCTGATTAGTAACTTATTCAGGACTAAAACCCAACACCATACAACTTAGCATGAGTAATTTAACAAGTATTTATTGAGTACTTCTCCAATGCCAGGTCCTGGGTTAGGCACACCTTGCATGTGAAGACTGAAAACTTGTCATGGAAAAAGGGCTTTGCAATCAGCACAGTAAGTAGGGTCTGAACCAAATACAATTAGATTACAGAAGAAGCAGCAAGTAAAACACTGGCATGTTTTAAGTTAAGTCACTGAGGATAAAAATGCTGAGCTGCAGCGAGCAGAAGGCATTTAAATGTGTCTCAGTCTCAGAGAAGAGAATGGGCAAGGACACAAAGTGCCCAGAGTGGTGAGGAAACAGGAGGCCCTTCAATGTGACTGGAGTAGGAAAAGAAAAATACAGGTAGAGATATGAACAAGCTAATATCTAGGTGTTCATTTAGACCATTATAAATAAATATATATTAATATACATACACACACATACATATTTATCTATTTTAAAACATGTGACTTATTGTCATTTGGCACCAAGCTCAAGAAAAAGGACTATTGGGAATCTGCCTGGTTTTTATTGCTGTGAGACATTCACATCTATCCCAAATTCACCTGTAGCCAAAGTTACATTCCATAGTTACACTTGTCTTAGTATAGGGTCTAGTGTAGAGACCAGATGATGAAATTCAGCCTTGCATTTTGGAAGTCTCCCTATGGACCCAAAGAAGCCCAGAAAACTATTACTTACAACCATTGTAAAATTACCCCCAAACGAGATGTGGTTAGTGAATATTTTCCTCTTGTAAGATTTGAGCTCTATTTTAGTGTGCTTTATAGCTTAGTGTCCTGGACAACTACTTTCCCAGCAGGCCCCCTTCCTGGGGGGAAATATAAGGAGAAAAATGGAAGAAGTGGCAGAGGATAAGTCTGATGGCCAAGTTACAATGTTTGGACTAAATTCTGCAGCCCGCTGAGAGAGAAAAAAAAAAAGGTGTGTGTGTGTGTGTGTGTGTGTGTGTGTGTGTGTGTGTGTACATGAACATAGAGCCTAATCTCCCTTCAATTTGGCATTAGTTCTTAAATTTCATGTGAAAGATCTGATTGGTCTTTATTAGTCTATAATTTTAGAGATAGAGATAGCCAGGAAACGTCCTAACAATCTGTCTTAAACCTTTATGCCACAAATTCATTAATTTTCACTTATTTCAGCTTCATTCTTAATTTTAGATACAACTTACTTCTTCCTTCCTCATTCTACCTCATTACTACAGTCTCCCTATTTTTACCCCAGGATTATTTTTATAATACTATATAGATTATACTTTTATTTTGTAATATGAAGACAAAATCCTCATTAAGTCAATAAGTAAGCCAAAAATATATGCATATATACATATTTTTTTTTTTAGGGAAAGAGAGAGCATGAGGACAGGAGAGAGGCAGAGAGAGAAGGAGAGAGAGAATACTAAGCAGGCTCCATGCTGAGCGTGGATCCCACAACCCTGGGGTCATAACTTGAGCTGAAATCAAGAGTCAGACACTCAACTGACTGAGCCACCCAGGCACTCCAATAAGGCAAAATATTGTTAAGACTTCAAAACACTTGTCCTGTGGAAGAAATCACCTGAGAAACCTAAAGACAATGTATCAAAACTTGTTGATAATCTCAGGAGATAAGGTACGGACAGAACCGACTACAATACACATACAACAGACGGTCCGTATATACATGCTTAATGATTAAGGCTCAGAGGACTAGGCTAGGCAAACGTGTACCTCAGAATAACTCTGCTCCCATTGTGATAAACCAAGAGGATTTAAGTTCTTCATCAGAACAAGATTTCATTGAACAATGCACTCCCATTAGATTTAAAGATTTAGGGTGGGGATTTTTCCCCCTTCTATAGGAAAAATATGTAGTGTCATTTCATTCCAGAAAAAACAAAACAAAACAAAACAAAACAAAAAAAACTTGAGCACACAATTTCAGGCACCAGCAATGAATTTAAAGACAAAAAGTAACTCATGAATTTTGACTTCAGGTACTTCCTGAGACTGGAACCCAACAGTGTCCCCACCAACAGCATGGTGCATTTGAGTGATAAAAAGTGTATATGTGCAAGCCATGGTTATGGGGAACTTGTTCCATAATTTTAACAAGGCTAGGTATTATCCTAGTGCTTAATATCATTCTCAGCCTTTCCACTGAAGTCAGCTAAAAGAGTAATCAAGTTTCAGTGAATAAAACTATTGCCTTGGAGAACCAGAAAGTATTCTCTTTCACCATGGCACATTATTGTCTAATTTTCCGAGATATTGTTCAGTGTGGGGACAAGATTGCTACATTACACAGGGTTGCTTTCAAATCCAAATAGGTTACACCAAAGACTTTGGGAAACCTGGTAAGTAATTCTATGATCTCTCTAGTTCCTCTCTGGAAAGGAACTTCAACATCATTTATTTTCATGATTTACAACCTTCTTTTGGCTGCTGACATTTTTTCTAAGTCAGTCTTCGACAATTAATTCAACACAAATAATGCATAGAAGCCAAGTGCTCAGATAAGAAATTCAAATTTTCATCTTAGCTAAAAATATTCCTAAAAATGTGAAATTGAAAAGTCACTTTATTTCTCTAAGCCTCACTTATTTTTAATATTTGAATCGGAATAATAACAGCTGTCTTACTCCACAGAGTGTTATAAAAATCAAACAGGTAATTTATGTGAAAATACCGTGAAAATATCACATGTATCTAAGATATTATTAGGGCATGACAACAAAAGCACAAAGTTAGCACATTTTTTAAGTAATAAATTATGTTATAAACCAGGAGTGTTCTAAAAATGGAGAAAATTAAGTAGTATTGGTAGTTTATGTAATTATCCTTTTCTAGACATTCAGTATCGCTCAAGGATTAAGATTTAGCATATCTGGGGTTTTGAGAAAAGAAAACATGCTTCATCCCATGCATGGGACGGGGATGGGGTGCTGTGCATTTGCCATTTCTCTTCTGCATTTTCTTCTTCATTTTCTTCTTTTCTAAGGTCTCCATTCTTCTTCCTTGGTGTTAGGGACCCATATTGCTTCTCAGGACACATAGGGCACATTATTCACAATTGCCCAGTGAGGTCACAAATCACACAGGATTTCATTAGTGGTATGTTTCCAGTATTCAGAGCCTTGCCGTTGTGAATTCCAACCAGTCTGGCAGTTTCCTCAGTGTCTTTTCTTCATACTGCATTCTGTCTAAATTGCACAGGACCAAATAATCACCTGAAAGGCTAAAATTCCATTGGGATCCATGTCACTAGGGACTGACAAATTTAATATAACAATGTAAGTGTTTCTTCTCTCTTTCTAGCATGTTTTGAATAGAAACACAAGTGTTCTGTATGGGAAAAGGGAGAATACTGAATGTGTTTAGTGGACTGGTGAGACAAGAACGTTAGGTGGGGCTTATCCAGGCCCAGGGACATCTAACATGGAGAACATATGACTTCCTATGCTAGGATTTGTTTTATTTGTTTTCAATCCCAGTCCTCCGTCTTGGCCACTGAGAGAATGAACAGAATAAGATACAAAACCCCACAGGCTTCCTGTAGATGTGATGAAACAAATTCCCTACATCCCATAGACATCTCCTGATATCCCACATCTATGTACTGCCACAAAGTCAAGGGTCTCTGATGTATTTGCAAACATTCTGCTGCTCATAGCAATAATCCAAATTATGCCAAGGGAGAGGTGGTGACAGCAGCATTTCTATGTCTCAGTATTGCCCCTGTAATTGTGATGGCTCATGAAGATACTGGCCTTAAGTCTATCTTTGGAATCAGCAGAAAACAACCGTTTTCTATTCTGAAGCAGGCCCAATGACTGATTGGAGTAGGTATAAAAATCACTTTCTGCTTTATGATGTGTGGATTAATGAAAGTATTAAACCATTCTAATGATAGATAAGGAAATTATTTCCACTGTAGCTGAAAGAAATAAAACTGTTCCATCTTAAATTAAAGAGGTCTAAAACTTTGCAAGCTCATCAAAAGTGCATGGGCAACAAAGAGGTACAAGTTTATAACCCATTCTGGAGTACCTTAATTTCTTAACATCCATCATTTTTCTGCTTCATTACTGTTCGTGTGCTCCTCAAAAGCTTCTGGGAAAACTAATTTTTGCAGAAAAGGATAATAAATATGGGTCAGGCTAATATCTTTTTTTTTAATAGGGAACACTGGGATTTCCCCATTTTATTAGCATGCTGCACTGTTAATTTTATTTTGTTGACACTGTTGCCTTTGTAGCAGCTGGGTCCTAAGCATGAACGGCATGATTTACTACTCAAAGATTAAATCTGGACTTGGAAAAAATCCAGGCAATATCATTCCTGAGAAGGTCACGGCTTGTGTGCATACCCCCTCGAATTGGTGATATTTGGTTGCGTTTTGTTTGTAGAGTCAGCATAGGCTTGCGGAAAACAGGAACATAAAGAAGGATGTGAAGATATATGTATCAATAATCTCCCGTGCAACATTTTTTGCTCTGAGAGGTTAATCTGATTCCAGAAATAGCTATAGTTCTCAGTTCAACACAGACTATGAAAAACTTTGTTCAAATTCAACCTCAGGCCCTGGGCCACATACTCTTTTAATGAAGCTGTGTCCTAGAAAACTGATGGGAATTTATTTGGCATTCAGGTATGCACAATGTGGAAGTTCAACCAATCAATGCCCATGGAGCCACCCCTTGACCCATAGGTGAGGGGTTTATGAATACGTTTCCCCCTTTCATCCCCTGAATAATAAATTTAGAGAGCCATTTCAAAATCTCCTCAGAAGGTGCATGGGATCAACCACCCCTAACAGCGGCCAAATCAATAGCTTGTCCTTGTGTTGGCTTACTTTACCTCCTCTGTACCTCATATGTGCTCTATGAGTTTACCTTCTCAGAACACTTTTTCTCATGCTAAGCTATAAGGTGAACCCATACTAAGAGAACATTTTTCTTACTCTTTTTTCAAAGATGTTAATTATAAGTCACTTGTGCTGATGTTCTCTCCTCCATTACCCGCCACTTATGAATCATGGAACTCTTCTGCACTCAGCCCAGGAATGGCCTCACAAACCTTTCAAGTACAATGTCCAGTTAGATTTATTACTTATTTTAATTTGGCACATATTACCCTTTCTTGCCTTAAGTCCTCTGCCTCTGTTCCAAGGGAATCCATAGTCAACATGTGGCTCTGTCCCTCTTTCTGGAACAAGCCACCTTCTAGAAGTGCATGAAAGACTAAGGCCTCCATTGCTCACCATGTAGTCCTTCTACCCTTTCATGTGTTTGGATAGGGACACTGTGCAGCAGGCTAAGGTCCTCCTCAGTTCAGTTCTCTTTTCTGCATGTCAATGGTGTGTTTAGGATTTAATTCTCTGTCTTACAAGGTATCAATCATTATTGGATTTTCAGAACCATTGATAATAGTTGAAATTTCAAATGTCAACTCTGAAAATACCATGTTTCTACCATTTAAAAATATTGCTCAAGAACATTTGTTCCATGGCCTAGAATAATGTCAACTTTTTCATTTATCTTCTCCCAAAGAATCTGTATTTTTGAGTTCCGGACTTCAATATCTGATCGTTTTTCTCCAACTGAATATCCCTGTTTTTAGTCTCTTGTTTACCAACTTAAACCTTGGAGATGGTAAACTACGTCTTCATTTCCTGACTCCAATTAATTTTATTTCATCTCTGAAAACCTAGAATAGTGTCCTTTAACTCAAAGACACAAAAATTGTTTCCAGAAGTAAGAAAGAGAAAACTATGATGGTATGGAAGTTCTGATACTTATTTTTCCCCAGTTATTTCACAGGAATGTGAAGGTGAGGTTTAGTTTTGGCTAATTGCTATGTCCTTCTTAACATCATTGCGCACTAATGGTTTACCATAGAAATTGTGGAAAGAAATTAATAATGGAGAAATCAATACTGGCTGGAGGAAAGCCAATAATCATGAAAGATGTGGATATCCTGACAAAGTGAAGTGAAGACTTTCAGGCAACAGAGAAGAGAGTGGTTCCTTGAGTTCCTGACATGTAGGCAATTGTAAACTCCTGAAACAGGCCCTAGGAATTTCATTCATAAAGACCATGAAGGGAAAAGCACCTGCCCCAGTACTCAACACACAGATGGGTAGGAATGCTCTATGGTATACCACTCTTACCCAAACTCAGGTCATATTTTATTCTAGTCATTGCTAAGCAACCAGTTGTATGCAACGGTAAGTTGACAGCACTTCTGACTATGGATTGAGACTTGCTTAGATTTAATAGTTAATTTGGCCAATATGTTACATTGCGTTCTTAAGCAAATTTGGGTTATATACCTGTCACCTAACAGCAACCAAGACACTTATTCCTGAATGGTCTGAGCCTACCGTGACATGCACTTATCAGGCCATGGTTGCTGAAATTATCTACTTACAGTTAAACCTGGGCATGGAAATAGCAATAGATGTTCAAATATATTAACTGGATGTCAATCACGGTTTTCTATGTTCCATAATAAAGTAGCACCTATCTTTTGATGATCAAGTTCAGTTATTAATGCTCATATGAAAATTTCTTTCTTTATTTGCTCAGGAAGCAAAAGTGACCAATCCAGATTTCAAGGTTAGTGGAACTCATATTGCCTGGTTAGAATGAACAACCATTCAATTTTGTCTGTGATGAAGGAAGATCCTAGGAGACAATACCTTCAGTTTTAAAACCTGGATAGTCCTAGGCAAACTAGGAACAAGTTGGTCATCCTACACTTGGTCAAGGGATTCCCTAATTAAGAACAACTACTTCTATATCCATGGGGACATGGTGCACAAATGTTTCAAGTTGTTTATTATGAGGGTTGGGAAGAAGGGCCACTCCTGTCTTTACCTTTAAAATCCCAGACCCATTGGAACCACAATACTATATCATGACTATTGGTTTAAGTTTTAAAATGTTGACCAACACTCAAGGATTGTCAACTCAACCTGGTGCCTCAGCTGTGCCTTCACAGCTGTGCCCTCAGCTGTGTTACTATAATTTGTTACACTAAGCCTGGTGTGTTAGGTCTTTTGAAGAGATGTATGGCTTGTCATAGATTAAGAACCTTTTTATGGATTGGACTTCATGTGAACATTAGAGGATCTGAGTCACCCAAGGATGGACTATTATCAGGTACTTCCTGTACCTTGCTTAAGACAACACCTATAGGAATCTTCTTAGCCATGTCTAATACCTATGTCTGGAAGTAGAAGGAAGTTAAAACTCTGAGGGACAGTCTGTGACCCATGGAGACAGAAGCCAATTCTCTTTCCCCATTCCCCATATATAAAATGCTGAGACTCACTCTGCATAAATTTTCACAAAATCCCATATGGGATCCAGTTCCGTTTCCTCTATGCTCCTAGTGGAGAAAGCTTGAAAACCCACTGTTGGATTTACCTTCCCTCTTTTTCTGTTTCACACCTGTCCCATGGTATTATTTACCAGAATAAATTACCTGCACATGAGCCTTGCTTCAGGCTCTGATGTATGGACTGTAGAGGTGAAGTTAGGGGATCACCTATCTTAAAATCAATGTCTTAGTATTTTATGGAAGTTAGAACTCTTGCTTGCAAGTGACAGATATCTAACCCAGAATGGTTTAAACACACAATGTGACTTATTAGCCAAATTAAGTCTTAAATCTAGGCAAGTCTGGATCTAAGGGCTTAGATAATTTTATGAGCATCTTTCCACTCTGCTTGCTTCTTGTGGTAGCTTCATTTTGAAGCAGTTCCCCAGGCACGGTGACCCCAGGCAGCTATAGACATACAGAAAATAGTTTCAAGTTCAACAGAAAGACATGTTTTCTTTCTTGGAAATTCCAATAAAAGGCTTGGAATTATACATCACATCATTGTCTTAGATCAATGGGTTGTATCTATACCCCGTCCCGGCCAGTTGTTGCCTGAGATGATGCGATGGTCTGGCTCTTGAACTATATCTTTCCATCCCTGGAACAGAGGACAGGGGAGACACCACATCCCCAACTCAACACATGGTTTGAGAGTAGGAAAAGGATGGTTCACCAAGGAAGATAAGAAAGCAATGAGTGCTAAAAAGAAAAGAGATGTTAGGTAGGTAAACACACAGGGTCCACTATACACTGCAGTCCTTGCAATCTTACCCCCATCCCCTTTTCATAAAACAAAAACAAAACAAAACAGCTTGGGAGCTTGTGTTCTTCTCTGCCCTACCCTCTACTCCTTAACAAAACACATAGCCTTCCCTCTAGGGGAGGCTAGGATCCCCACTTTTCTTCCACTGTTCTTCCTGGTAAATGCACATCCCTTTACAAACCCTCCATTAGTTTTTATATTTGCCTCTGTGCTCAGGTGTGAACAGCTTCTCTAAGGTCTGCCGATATGTCTCCAGTGCTTTTGTGAGCCTCTCCATTTCTTTCCAGCACCTTCATTCAGGGAAAGTCACTCACTTCATCACTCTTATTTAACACCATTTGTTTTTGTGTGTGAGAGCATTTAAGCAGCAAGGGAGGCCTACTGAGGTCATCAGAGCTTCACCAATGCATTTTGTCAGGTACCAGGGAGTCTTTATAATAAACTGAGAAGTAGGCTGAGGCATTTTGACTGCTCAATTCATCATGGAACTAACAGGACACATGAGGTGGGGTGATGGAGGAAATGCCAAGGGAGTAGGGAAAAGATACTGCTTAAAATGTCTAGCAGAGCCTCTTATTTTTCTGTGTTTACTGCACAAGGTTAGGGCTTGAAAATGGATCCATTTTTCAGGAGGTCATGCAACAATTCTACCTTGAATTTCAAGGAAAGGTGAAATCTCTATTTTCTGCTGCTTATCAGCTGTGCAGTGGGGAAAACTCAACTATTCCTGATTGGCTCAGGTGCTTAGCTACCATCTCATGTCAAAGGACTGGATGATATCGCCTCTGTGATGATTAAAGTTGTCCATGGTTAGTGCCCAGTACAGAGTCTACAGGGAAGGATTCACTTCCTGGGTGTCCTAGTTAAATTCAGTCCCTGTCCCTGGGCTGTGGCTAAATTCTTATTTAATCATTTCATAAAGAGGTATCGCTCTGTCACAATGTGAAGGAAGGGAGAAGGATATTTAGGTCAGTGCATATGGACCTACACTAATTTTAGGGAAATCAACATGTATGACTTATTCATGATAAGTTCAAGAATGTCATTTTCAAGGTAAAGAGCACCTAGCAATTAGAGCATGATTATGCATGGGCAGGTGGACAAGATATTCTTGTCAGAACCTCCATCCCTTTTTATAGCTACAGAAAGAAGATGGATTCCTGAAATCTTAAAAGAGTTTGTATTGGTTTCCTCTCTAGCTCGAGGTGGGATCTTCATTAAATGACTCTATCAGAAGGATTATATTATCATTTTTCATAGTTCCAATTTTTGTATATCTGAGGACATTTATTCTTCCCCAACTAAAATTTATACTCACTGACATCCGATTTAAATACCACACACTGTATCCCCACTATGATTAAACATTTCTCTTGACTTTGCATTTGCCTGTAGGTTACATCCAAATTCTTGGCATGTCATGTTAAAAATTTCAGAATTTTGTCCCGACTGGATATTCCAACCATATAATCACACTCTGGCCATTTCCCAAATATACTATGTTCACTGATGCCATTACACATGTTTTAAATTCTCTCTGAAATGGTTTTCTGTGACTGGTGATATCATATGTCGGTCAAAAGGTTACCTCTCTGAGAAATCTTTCCAAATTCTTGAGCAGATATTTAGCTCTTCCCTCCTCCGTGTCTCTCAAGAAAAGGAGTCCCCTTTCAATTTATTATTATTATTATTATTATTATTATTATCATCATCATCATCATCATTATTATCATTACTATTGGATAGTAGGCTAGGGTAGTCCTGGATAAGACAATTTTGTTCTGCTCCAAATGGTCCTACATTCTCTAGTAAACCAGCTGAGGCTTATTCTCATATCAGATTCAGTCATAGAGTCAGAACAGAATAAGAAAAGGCCTCTTGAGACCTAAGTTCAAAATTGGCACACTGTCACTTCTATTGCCTTCTACTGATCAAAAAGATTTTTAATGGGGCTGAAAAGTGTGGCAATAAATCCCATCTTTAATGGTGGGAAGAGGGAAGTATGGGAATATGCAAGTCACTTTGCGGAATGTTGTGGGTTGGAACGTTGGGACATTTTGATATTCAGTCAATCACAGTGACGTTCCTTGCAGGTCTGGAATTGTACATGGCAGATATATGTAAATATTATTGTCCAAACACCTCTGAAAACCAAGATTGCCTCTCTATAATTGGGGAAGATGGATGTTTTAAAGGGCACATTCTGAAATTTTCCCATAGCCACTGGTGTAGAGAACACTTAGTAATCCATGAAATATATTTCTTCAGTCACATATTAACTTGGCTTACATTTCAAAAAATGAATGTAGTACCTATGCTCATAGCCAGTATGTGCATCCGAGTGTTCAATACACTGCGCAGTGCAGAAGCATGCTAACTGTGCTTCTGCTTTCTCCCTCTGGTTTTGTCTGTACTGTCTCCATCTGTGTTGTGTCATAGGTTCAACCTTACTGAAAGGATCTCTTAGAGAGTTTGGGGGAAAGGTGGAAACTCATGGAAAATTTTCAGTGTGGTATAACTCACAGGACTGAGACTCTAGAGCCATACGTGCCAATAACTATGTTATTGATCCTCACTTTCAACTACTATAAATAAAGATGTCAGACTCTGCTTTTTCCAGTTTTAACATTGCTTGCTTCCAGGATTTAGTACCCTGATGCAATTTGTCATGAAAATCATGCACGTCAGAGAACTTTATAATGTTCTTTGAAAATCTTTGTGGTTGGACATGTTGTAGGCGCAACATCTGGAATCATCATTGACATCATTGCAATCTTTTACTGAATGCTTTTGATGTATCAGGCATACATAAGCTCATTTCCTCTTCTCTTAGAAAATTCAGTAAGAGATATTTGATTACCCTAATTTTACAATTGACATTCATACCAAACAAACAAACAAAAACAACTCTGAAACTTATAGGGAACTTGCTCTGGGTCTCATAACTGCAAAAATATAGAATCTTGGTTAGGTTTGGGTCTGTGAGATTCAAACATCATGCTCTTGTCCACTAAGCTCCATCCCCCTCATGAATGCAGAGTAAGAGCAATCAAAGACTGAGCCATTTCAGGATTCTTTACAAGATCCAGAAATATGGAAGAAACAGATGTTTCCATTCTTGATGATTTCTATCCCAACCAATACATAGCCCCTATGTTCTTTTAAACCTGGCCTCTATATCTTATCCCATCCAATAAAAATAATCTCAGATACCTGGTAATATTAAGATTTCGACATTTATACTTTCAAAATATTTCCTTTCATTATTTTTAGTTTTTTAAATTATACTTTCCAATTTTTATGCCAAGTATAATGGTCATCGTACATGCTTTCATATTTTGTATACAGTTTATTGTCAATTTAGCTAACATACAGTGTATATGGAGGCTTTCGGCCTCGGGAGTAGATTTCTGTGACTCATCATTTATATAAAACACCCAGAGCTCATCCCCACAAGTGTTCTCCACAATGTCCATTACCCATTTTCCCGCCTCCCCATCCCCTTCCACCCTCAGTTTGTTCTCTGTATTTAAAAGTCTTTTATGGTTTACCTCACTCTTTGTTTATAACTATATATATTTTTTTCTTTCCTTTTCCCCATGGTCTTCTGTTACATGTCCCAACTCTCACATATGAGTGAAAACATATATCTGTCTTTCTCTGATTGATTTATTCCACTTAGCATAATACTCTCCAGTTCCATCCATGTTGTTGCAAATGTCAAGATTTCATTCTTTGTCATTGCCAAGTAGTATTCCAGTGTGTATATGTGTATACGTGTGTGTGTGTGCATGTGTGTATATATATACACATACATATACACACACCACATCTTCTATATCCATTAATAAGTTGATGGACATTTGGGCTCCTTCCATAATTTGGCTATTGTTGATAGCCTGTACTACACAGCTGTAATCATCAAGAGAGTATGGTATTGGCACAAAAATAGACACATAGACCAATGGAATATAATAAAGAACCCAGAATTGGACCCACAAATGTATGGCCAACTAATCTTTGACAAAGCAGGAAAGAGTAGCCAGTAGAAAAAAGATAGTCTCTTTAGCAAATGGTGCTGGGAGAACTGGACAACAACATTCAGAAGAATAAAACTGGACCACTTTTTTACACCATACATAAAAATAAACTCAAAATGGATTAAAGACCTGAATGTGAAACCAGAAACCATCAAAATCCTAGAGGCCGCAGCAACTTCTTACTTGACACAGGTCCCAAGACAAGGGAAATAAAAACAAAAATAAACTATTGGAACTCATCAAGAGAAAAAGCTTGTGCACAGCAAAGGAAACAATCAACAAAACTAAAAGGCAACCAACAGAGTGGAAGAAGGTATCTGCCAATGACCTATTGGATAAAGGGTTAGTATCTAAAATCTATAAAGAACTTACCAAACTCAACACCCAAAAAACAAATAATCCAGTAAAGAAATGGGCAGAAGACATGAATAGACATATTTCCAAAGAAGATATCTAAATGGCTATCAGACACATGAAAATATGCTCAACATCACTCATCATCAGGGAAATACAAATCAAAACTACATTGAAATACCACCTCACACTGGTCAGAGTGGCTAAAATGAACAACTCAGGAAACAACAGATGTTGATGAGGATGTGGAGAAAGGGAACCCTCTTGCATTGCCGGCGGGAATGCAAACTGGTGCAGCCTCTCTGGAAAATAGTGTAGAGGTTCTTTAGAAATTAAAGATAGAATTACCCTAAGACCCAGCAACAGCACTACTCGGAATTTATGCAAAGGATACAAGAGTGCTGATTCATAGGGACCCAAGTCCCCCAGTGTTTATAGCATTATTTTTAGTTTTGAACCCTTCTCATTAAGAAGCTAGCACGACCTTAATTTTCATGTTAGAAATTTTACATACATTACACACATATATATACATCTAAATATACATACATAAATATACATGTATAATGTGTTCCTGTATACATAATTTGTAACATTTTTTTGCTATGTTAAACCCCTTATGGCTTTTATAGGATTATCAGTTTTCAAAGAATAAACTTAGCAATTCAAAAATTTAATTTATGGGCAGGGTGATCCATAAATTAAAAGGCAAAACTCAGAGTGGCCAGTGTGTGAATGTTGTCAACTTGCAAACAAACATTGGAACAAGACCCATGGACATTTTTCCCCTTGGAGCAAGCCTTTGAAAATGGAAATTAGTCATACTAACTTTAACTTCCATTTCTTTACAAAATGTTGCAGCTGGTCATTTCCTTAAGAGTACCACAGAAAGATGAGGAAAGCAAGTAGTTCCACAGATAACTGCACAGGAATCTTAAATTACTCTCCAAAGACAGGAACCGGAAGGAGGACTGCTGGAAGAATTTACATATATTGCTTGCCTATGTTTCTTTAACATACTTGCAAATATTTTCTTTAACCTTAACTCATATATTCAAAAATCAAATATAATTTGGAGACTTCTACTCATTTTGAGGAATGAGATTTGGGAAAAACAAATATATATGTATTTTAAAGTTTATTTACTTTTTTTGAGAAAGAGAGAGCACACAGACAGAGGAGAGGGAAAGAGAAAATTCTAAGCAGGCCCTGCACCATCAGTGCAGAGACTGATGCAGACCTTGAACTCACAAACTATGAGATCATGACCTGAGCTGAAATCAAGAGTTGGACACTTAACAAACTGAGCCACCCAGGTGCCCCCAGAAAAGATATATTTATAGTGGCAGTCATTCTATATGTTACCACCATGAGAAACATGGTAAAAGTAGTCAAAAATGTGTATTAGAATGAAGCAGTAAATGCATATATTGAGTGAAGAATGTATGCTACCTCTGGGTTTGAAAGCCTTGTTCGTGAGTAATTTGTCATAAAAATTGGGTGCATGTGTATAAGATTTTGAGTCGTGTATCTATTAAATGGTAAGTTCTTTAGAGACATTATCTCACACCAGGCATACCAGGTCAGTATTTTTATCCTCATGTGATGGATCACTGAACAATTGATTCAAGATATATGGTTTTTATCTAATCAGAGTATATAGCATACAGTGTGTTAGGTGTGGTGGCTGATAAAGGCAAAATGTGTAGGAACTAAGGGATACTAAGTATGACAGGAAATGTCAATAAACATAAAGTATTCTATTTTAAGTACAAAATTGGGTGTTCCAAGCTGTTAACGATTTTTTAAGTAGGGGGGTAGTGTTAGGGGAGGTCTTGTGGAAACACGATAAAGGAAGAGCTTTCCCTGTATGGGCACCAGTACAAGCAAAGATATTCAGATGGAGAAATGCAATAACCGCCTTGCGAGTTCAATGATGTACATTATGTGGCATAGATCAGTATTAGGAAGGAGGGACTAGATTTAAAGGAATGAGGGTTTATTGGGAAAGAATTCTGCAGAAAATGACATGTCCTGGACTGTTACTCTTTTGCAACTTTTCTTCCCCTCTCTGTGATTCTGCTATGGCTGTGAATCAAGGGATATTGACACTTCATCCTGGGAAAGAAAGTTGGCCCCAGTCCAGCCATTAATAGCTCTTTTGAAGACTGAGGTAGATGAACCATCTCAAGTCATGCTTATGACAGTTGAGGAGCACTTAGGAATGCAGCTGCTGGAAGTCACGGTGTTCCCACCACAGGACAGAGTTTGCCTTAGAGAGAATCCAGCAGAGGCCACAGAACCAAGAATGAGAGACAGAATCCTGGTGGCATATCAGAACCGCCAAATACAGCCCTTCCCACAAGTAACAACTTCAATTCCCTTCGTTGGTGGTGGCAGAATTGTTTTTGTTGCATGAAGGAGAATTTAATAACTTTAAATACAATTGAGCAAAAGATTTTGGGATCTCTAAACAAAAGGTAAATCAGGAGAACACGGATATTTATTACAAAACATCCAAAATGAAGCTGTTCCACTGTGTCCTACTTAGAAATATTAAAGTGTGTGAGGAGCTGCGAAGAGATGCATTTTTCAATAACTAAATGTCATATATTTAGCTTGCACTGTTGGTTTATTATTTCTTTTACGGGAGTAATTTCACATACTGCTGCTTCTGAGAAAGCTGCCCCCCCCCACTCCTCCTGTCCCTTCTCTTCCTTCACCAGGCCCTCAGCCAGTCTGTGTGAGCATTGCTTTTTTTGCCTTTGCTCCTCCACATTTTCCACCTCAGAAAGAGAACCTTCTAACCCTGAACTGGGTAAGGGATAGGTTGCCAAGACAATTATCCTCTTAAAGAGATTGAATCATTTTTATACATCCACTGACTGACATTTTCTATTCCTCATCCCACACTGAAACAAAAAGCAGTGACATGCCGGCCCTCATATCTTAAATGGATTAACCTTGGTTTACTATCTTTGGTTTCTCATGGTCAGAATTTACACTCATAAAACTTGATGTCATGGGTGGGATACAGGTAAATTTGAGTTTATAATGAGAAGGATCCTTTATTGTTCCCAACAGATCTTGTGCTCTGTGTAGGCAGTGATTAAGTA
Source organism: Panthera tigris (assembly GCF_018350195.1). Classification (NCBI taxonomy): domain Eukaryota; kingdom Metazoa; phylum Chordata; class Mammalia; order Carnivora; family Felidae; genus Panthera; species Panthera tigris. The sequence goes on along the minus strand of NC_056670.1, from coordinate 64,545,318 downwards.
AGCATCTCAGGACTCATAAAAACCTACATAAGTTTCCTGGTAACAGATCTTTATTGAAGCCAGGCTAAGACTGAGCTTAGAGAATAATTATGTAGCCTTTCTTGTCAAGAAGCTGTTTCAGGAATCAGGTAGGGCGGAGATAGGGTGAAGCATGTTGAGGGCCCAGTTGATAACCAACTCTGTTCTCAAGTGTCATCAGGAATGTAGAGAGGTCTGGTGGGAGGAACATCTCTCATTGGCAGTGGAATTAAAGAAGGGCAAAGTGGATCTCTGAGAAAAGCTTCAGGTTCAATGTGAGTAGCTCTTATGTAGGATAAATTGTTTAGTCACTAACCTTAATAAATAGTGGTCTAAGCAAGTGGGAATGAGCTGGCCATGTAGCTATAAGAATTTGGACAAGGCAGAATTAAAACTTTTGAGCCAGGTGGATGGATAGGCTTTAGAATGGAGGCCAAACAGTAGTAATTGAAGTCACATCTCTCCAGGTCTGAGAAGGACAGATTACCAATTGTGGTTAAAAAAAAAATCCTACAATGTCCTTGCAAGATTTCTTCTCATTACAGAAATAAATGTTAAGGTATATGTCAGAGAAATAAGAAGAAATAGATAGAAGAAAGAGATTAGTTCCCCCTCATCCTATATTTAATTCACAGTATAGAGGAGAAAGAGAGAGAGAAGAGATTGGGAGAATGGGGTGGGGGTAGTGGAAAGAATGAGTGAGTGAATGAATGAATGAGCATAGAAGAGACATGACAAGAAGAAAGGAATAGGGAAGACAGGAAGAAAGCTCCCAGTGGATGCATCCATCATTCAGTAACTTGCAGGATGAGTGTCATCAGGTTGAAATGAGCATCAACAGTATGGAAGAAATAAAAACCAGAAACTGTGCTATAAGGTGGCAACTTTCAGCACGGGGGCTGGAGTATGTGACAGCTAGGAAAGAGATGTGATACAAAGTCAACCAACTTAGTTTTTTCTTAGAGTCAAGAGATAACCTAGACCTGAGAGGTTTATTGTTAATTGAATAAGTCCTTCCTTCCTTTTGTAATCTGTTGGTAGTGGTAACTTCTCCCTCACCCTCTCTCCATTCTCCTTTCTGTTTAAAAAAAAATTAGTGCATCAAATCATCGGATTCTGAGAGCAGCATGAGGCTGGGCCAAGTGTGTCCCAGTTTGACATATGCTGATTATGCCTGAAAAAAGTAAAGATCTAGCACATGTGATGTGGGTTAGAATGGCAGCCAGACCTATCTGGGTATGATGTCTTACACAACAATGCATAAATGCTGTGGCCTTACCAAGTTCGCTAATCTCTCTAAGACTCGGTTACCTTATCTTTAAAATGTGAATAAATGCATTCATTTTAGGATTGTAATGAAGAATGAAATGCAGAAGTACTTACTATCATTCTTGGCATTGAATATTATAAAATGCCATAGGAATGAGGTAAACAAAGAATCCAAGATGAAGTTCTTGATACTGAGGGGGAGCAAGAGGCAGTAGAGGGTCCTAAAAAAAGCTTTGGCTTGGGAGATAGGCAGCCCTCAGTTAAAATTCCAGCCCTTGGATGTACCAACTCTTTGCAATGGATATGCCATTTTAATTTTCTTAGCTTGCCCATCAGCAAATGGAAATAATAAATCCACCCTGTGGCTTTTGTAAGGATTATTCTTAATACTTAGAAAGAGCAGCTTAATCATGCAAAGGAATGATTTATAGGAAGAGAATAAGGAAAGACTATGTGTCCTTCTTATGCTACCTCTTGACTTAGGCTAAAAAGATTGGGATGATAATGAATAGTCCAGATAAAGACTATCAATCCCTGATCAGAAGGTGCAAAAATTTCTTTGACCTGTTAATTGGGGACTGAAAAACATCTCTCATTGGCAGTGGAATTAATGTCTAAAGGCTGGAGATGGTGGGGAAAAAAAAAAAAACAACAAAGTAAACTGTTGCATGTTTAGAGCTGACAGCTACTAATGTGAGTGTCCTATAAAAAAGGTAGGGCAAGCAGGAAAAATAAACCTATCAAATAATCACCTTAACAAGCAGTGTTTGCCTCTGTTAGACTCACTCAGACCTGTCTTTGTGATGAAACCATGCAGCCAGATCTTCAGAAGTTTCCAGATCCCAGAAAATTAAAACTTGCAGAAATCCAGGACATGGCTACTTAGCTTCTTCTTTATATTCCTTATTTCTACTTCTCATGGTTTCTCTCTGGTTTCTCTCTCCTCTTTCAGAAAACTTTTCTCTGCTACAGAGGTCATATGGTGGTAGTAGACAGCTTCCCTCAATTCTCAAATGCACATATTGTAATTCCACACATAGGGACAGACTCCCTCTGGCCAAACCAGCTTCTGGTTTGCATTCACAACACCCATTAGAGAGGTGATACTTACCTAACTTGCAGCAAGTGCCAGAGGCCAGAGGGTCAGGGTCATACTGCGGGCAAGAAAACAGTATGAGCTAGTAGGTACTACAAAAGGCAAATAAGCAATAGTTGCCCAAAGAGTTCCCCACTTTACACAGGGCATTTAGTGGCAGTTTTTCTCACTGGTTTGCTTCAAGTGAAGCAATGGGAAATGGACATGCTAAGAGAAGAAATGTTCAACTGGACAGAGTCTGGAGGAAGACATATGGCGGACTGTTGTTTTCCTCAGTCAGAAGAAGTGGGGATTAGAGATTTTTTCCATCACTACCTTCATATTTCAATTTCCCATCAGAAAATATTTGGTTTTTACATTAGGCTAAGAATTTTCTTGGGGAGTCAGTGTGTAAAAGTTTCCCACTACTTCCTGTTCAAATAAAAAACCATGGCTGCAGGGAATGCACCAAATCCCACTCAGTTAAAAAATATACCCAGCATTAATCCAGTAATTATCTGCTTTGAGGGTTAATCAACCTTCCCGTAAGTGAAACAATAAATTTCATAGTCTTTTCCCACTCATTAAGAATAACTGCCAGGTGACACTCTCTGCATTTTCTCTCCTCTACACCCCGAGTTGCACAGATAAATTCTTCTGTCATTTTTAATGGAAGCATCTATATGAATTTGAAACTTTTACTATGTTAGCTTTTTCATTGATAAATTTCCAAAATTAGCTAATTTTAAGGTCTTGTAAATCACAATGCTGGGTTAATGAAGAATGACAGGAAATGAGTTTAGCACAAGTTGCGGGCAGTAGCAGTCGGTCTTGGTCCTCTTTCTGACCATCTGAGTGAACCTCCAGTCCTTTCTCCAGCTTAACTCTGTATCTGAGCTTCAATTCAGCATTATGTCAGCCTGGAGTTGGCAAATTTGTTACATCTCAGGCACTGGAATGGATTAATAGTGCTGTCTAGAATAGGTGTTGAGAAGGACGGAGGGTTTTGTCTAGAATCTATTTGCAAAGAAGGCAAAGGTTGACATTATTGACTCTCCTAGAAGAGAAGAGATTACCAACATGTATCTATACATACTGCCATTCTATGCATACTGCTGGTTCTATCAACAGGAGCCTGGGGAGTGCCACTGAGCCCATACTGGCATTAAGTCATTCGGAATATGACTGACACTCAACATATGTAACTATGCTCAACACATCCTCTCTCTCCATCTCCCTCTCCTATCTCTCCCCACCCTCCACTAATTAGCCTACAAAGAACATGCTACTAACTTACAAGTCAGGACTCGAGGCATTGAGTAGTAACGTTCCCATGATCACATAGCTAGGGAGTGGAAGAACTGGGAATCAAGGCCAGACAATCTGAGTCCAGTGCTCTCAAGTCCTGCACTGTATGGACTCCAGAGTGTAGGGAATTAACACTAACAGACCTGAATGCCGGACAATCGACTAGAGACCTTTATTAGCTCCATATGTGCTCCTTTGTACCAGCCTCACTGCTAACTTGATTCAGATCCCTCGTGGTCTCTTTTACCTCCACAACAACACTGTGGGATAGCTGTAATTACTCTTAAATATGCACCTTAGAACCACTTGCAAATAGTAAAAATTGTGACCATTATAACCCAAAATAACAAGGAGATTCAAGTATATCCCACCCTATAGTTAAGATACTGGCATTTGGAGAAGACTGCAATAGAAACAGGAAGACAAACATATTTGCAAGTACCTATTAAGGTTCCAAATGGTTTATTTCAAAAAAGAACTTTTTAAGGGACAAATAAAAAAATCTGTTTGCAGTGGAATGCTATATTTGTATATATTTATTGTCAAAGAGTGTCAAATCTACTTCACTGCAGGTAAATATTTTATGAACTCATTTGTGTTTATAACTCATTGTGTAGCTCATTTCTCATCTGTCAGTTATTTACGCTTTATTTTAAAGGACAACAAATTCATAAAAATTACAGTATTAGCAAAGCTTCCCATCAGCCACTTCTCCCTCCCTAAGTAATTTGTGTCTAGAGAATCAGTTTCAGACTGATTTATTTTTTATCAAACCTTTGCTTGGAAAAGTCCCTTTTTTGCTTATGACCAGCACAGATAAATCTTGGACTCCTCATTCTCAATCCATTGCCTAGGCAACACACACAGATGGTCAATAGTTCACACAAGTAGGCAACAGACCATGTAAACAAGCCTTCAAATTATTACCAGCACATCTTGGTAATAAAGTCAACATTCTGCCTAAGAGCTGATTGCATGTATACACCTCCACATCAGTCCCCTCGGGAAACACAACAACTAGGCTTTCCAATGCTGTATGATTTCAACCTATTATTAGCATGGCTGCTTCACCAGATAGTGTGGACATCAGAGAAAGTACCCTCAGTTGGCAGAAAAGGGGTTGATTTTTCTGTACCAGTTTTTTTAGAGTCAGAAAGGTTTGTATATAAGAACTAACAGAAAAGGGGTAATGTCAGTATGCCAAATGGAAAGTTGGAACTGTACCTACAAGCCAAACCGAAGACAGGCAAAGTGGCCCCATGATGCAGTGGGAGAAGCAGGGACTATCGCAAATACAGACCCAGGATCCAGTCCTCCATTGACCATTTACCATCTGTGAGACTGCTGAGCAGTTTACTTAATATTGCAGGCTCTTTCGTCATCTCTGAAACAGAGATAATGGTAGTGCGGATTGTTGTGACAGTTAAAGGAGAAATTTTAATGTCCACAACACTCTGGCTAAATGTCTGCATCAAGGTAGTTGTTCACCAAAGTCGGTTCCATGACTAGTACCCTCTAGCATCACCCAGGAGAAAGATTTAATTTGAGTCCCAAACCTATCATTTCAGCAAAGACATCTTGTTAATTTCCAAATGAACAGCTCTACAGGAGAAAACCCCTCTTTTATTGAACACTAAGGATATTGGGGCTGCCATTTCTCCCCGTGTGTGTGTGTGTGTGTGTGTGTGTGTGTGTGTGGTGCTTTGAGCAGGGCTGTCCACCAATTTCAAGATTATTTTCCTTCAACCCATCTGGCAACCTCTATTGCCTCTCTATTGTTTAACAACCTCTATTGTTTAACTTATTCTTTCTTCTGAGTAATTGTACCCTACACCCCCACTTCAATATACTCTTGAGAAATCATCACTTTTTCCATTCTCTGTCCATTAAATTCAGGTTGGGTGAACTGTACATCCCGGTTCCAAAGGTAAGTGCATAACTCAGGCCCTGGCCAGTGAAAGCTTTCACTGGTGCTTTCATTAAAGCAAATTCAGAGAAAGCTATTTTTTTCTTTCAGAGACGGTGGGCCAGAACTCAATATATGAAGAATGTTTCTCCATAATGAGTTTAACACTGGGACAGAGAGGGGGAAAATATAGATTTTGTTGGCATGATTTGAGACCTTTGATCAGCTGTGTCTGAAGTGTGACCATTTTGATATTAGCACAAGGTACTAAAGGATGAGGGACACCTAATTCAGACTGGGTTTAGAGCCAGAGATGTCTTCTCAGAGAGTAGTGTTTGGTCATGATCAGCTAGGAAAAGAATGTCATGTGAGCCTTGAAAAGGAAGCACAAGTGCACCCCTATGTTAATATGAAAGAAGATAGAGGTTTTGGCAATGGGAAAAATTGAGAAAGATTGAAAATACAGTTTGATGGGACAGCTATGTGGTGGAACATTTTTGTTATTGGTATGTCCGTATTTTTCTTTTTCACTCATCACCCCTTAGCTGCAAAAGTGAAATGGTGGAAAAACTCCCAAGAATTAGTGTAACAAATAAAGACCATATGTTTATGAAGAAGAAAAGCTGAATTATCTGGATAATAAATCAATTCAAAGAAATAAGATAGAACAAAATGTTAATGAGAAAATAAGCGAGAGTGATATTTACTATCAGCAGGATGGTTCAAAATGCCTACTAGGGGCAGAAAGGAACATCTTCATTTACATAAAACGATATAAACTGGCTTCTTGTGTAGAATATAAAATATTTACTCCTTCCATGCCACATCCATTTCCTCCTTTAATGTGTCCCTTCCTACCTCTTCAGGAAAATGCCAGTAAATTTTTCCCATATAAGTCCAGCCCACAGCTTACTCCTTGTCTTCCATCATTATGATTTTGCTGTTATCTTCACCAAACAGAGTTCAATAAATATTTGTCCCATCAATGAATAAGTGGATAGTAAAAACAACGTACATTGAATTATTTGTTTATTTATTCAATAAGCAATTATTGAGCTCAGACTATTAGGCACTGGGGAGATGGAAATGAAAGATTCATTACTTGACCTCAAGGAGCTCACACATGACTGCTTGCCAGAGGAGAATTTCCTAAGAGCAGGATTTGTTTCTCCTTTTCTCCTTCTTTGTGTGTGTGTGTCTGGAGTCACAAGATGAAATATCTGAAATGTGAATAAATATTTATTCACATACTCTGCCCATTTCATGGGGAATGAGTAATTTTCATTGCAAGAAAGGTGAAGTTGTCCAGGAGGTGGCGTCAGGCTTTGTATTTACTGGACTCCTCATGATGTCTGCTATGAAAATGAATGGAAGGTATCGTAGGGCTCCAAGAACCCTGACTTTTTCAAAGCTGAGCACTCAGCCTTTCTGCTACAGAGCTGGGGAATTGTCAGAACGGAAGTCCTAAGGTGGGATTACTGCCAGGAGCAAGGGGACACCAAGGATTGGGGTCTATCAGCACAGTGTATGCAAATATTGGTATCTTCACAAGATGGTCAATTGTCCCTTCTGGCTGCAGTGCGGGAGGATATAGAATCTGGAAAGAGGGAAAGAGTTTTGTTTTTATTGAAAAGAATCCTTAATGCTAAAGTTCTAAATTATCCCAGCATTAATAGATTTGCTTGAGTCATAAGTCATGTATCAAACTCAATCAACTTTGAATATTTTTTTAAAATTTTTTAATATTTATTTATTTTTGATAGGGGAAGGGAGAGAGAGAGACAGAGAGAGAAAGAGAGAGAGAACAGGAGCAGGCGAGGGGCAGGGAGAGAGTGAGACACAGAATCCAAAGCAGGCTCCAGGCTCTGAGCTGTCAGCACAGAGCCTGATGCGGGGCTCGAACCCACGAGCAGTGAGATTATGACCAGATCCAACCCAGTCACTCCTCAACTTTGAAAATTTTAACTAGATAGGAGCTGGTATTATGTGTCCATTGCTGCAAATGATACTGTAACAGAATATTTTTGTTTATAGTAGATTTCTTTTGTTTTTATATTTTCTATCTTTTGAGAAAGAATATGTAGGAATGTAATAGAGGCCAGATGATGAGTTTCTAGCCCTTCTTTAACAACTAGGAGGATTTTTATTGAGAAAAGATACTTAGTGTCTTAGACTCTGTGCCTCTATCACCTTCATCTAGAAAATGGGGATGATGCTCCTAGAATATTGAGTTGAGAGTTTATGTAGGATCCTGTGGGCACACTGTCATGATCATTCCCTGTTCTGAACCTCCCTCTGAATCTTCTTTTTCTTCTAATTGGAGTCTGAGACACAGTACTTCACATCGCCTTTTCTTATTAGATTGAGGACAAAGATAGGATCTTACTATAATGACAGCACAGAGTAGGTGCTCAGTTAATGTACTTGGAAGAGGAGGGAGAGGAGGCAAAAATAATATTTATTCATTTACTCATTCACTCATTCACCAAATACATATAGGAGCAAGTGCCATTTCAAGAACAGTTATCATGGTTTACAGCCAGTAAGACAGTATGACCTTGACTTCAGTTCTCCTTTTGTTTCACCAACTGATTCCCTTGTGTTTTCCCAGGACATTGGCCTTCAGGTATGATGCTCATTTTGTCATCCTGCGAGGCTCACAGAGACCTAAAGCATGGAACACATCTCAACATGTACTGAATAAGTTGGAAAAGAGGAGGACCAAACTGGAAGTGTTGGACTGGTTTGCAGGTGACATGTACCTTTACCAATTCATTTCTCTGAGTACTAATTTTCTCCAGCTAATGGGGGCAGGATGTATTGATGTCTGAGAAAGCAAATCCCCCCATGCTCCAGCCTGCCTTTTGTTCTGTAGGACAAATGTTTTGCATAACACAAGTGTTTTATGTATTAACCAGTATCTATTTGTAAAAATAGGATATAATGAAATGAACATATATTTTGGAAGTAACAGATCCTAGGTTTAAATCCAATCTCTACCATAACTTATGATCTTAAAAAATACTTAACTTCTCTGCACCTCATTTTCTCTTCTTAAATACAGGGTAACAATATTTACCTCATGGTAAGCTTAAATGAAATAATGCATGTCACTAGCCTGGTCTGTATGTAAGGTAGGAAATAAGTAATAAAGTCTCTAAAACCTAAGGATTCTAAGATGCCAAGATTCAACAGTCAAATTTGAAAAAAAAAAATCACTATTTAACAAAGTTTAGTCTGATTTGTCATAATCCTAAATATATAAGTGTATTCGTTTTTATTTAGTTCTTTTTTGGTAGGAGAAGGTCAGAGTCATTTCAGAATCAAGGCCAAGCCTTGACAACCTCCCTACCACCCAAAATCCAGTGTTGGTAGTAACACACGTTTCACAAGCACCTGCCGTTCTCAACTGGCTCACAGGATCATGTTCTCTATGGATGGATAGCAGGAGGTCTTGGATTATTTCCCAAACCAGGGAGCTGTTTCTGGAGTTAGAATATTTGTCCTGAAATTCTTTAATCACTTAGCATCCTCTCTTCACAGATTTAATCTTTCTTCCAAGTGACCTAATGTTGCAGATAAATGCTTCCTGTGGTCTGGGAATTCATAATGGGCAGTAATTAATTACAGGTTAAGAAAATAAAATAGGAAATAAGGTAGTAGTTTTCAACTTCTAAATGGAGAGAGTCAAGGGTTGGACCTCAAGTAATTGGTTTCCTGATAAATTTTTCCTCCAGGGGCTCTGAGAGACCTTTTATTTTAATAAGTATTTGCCAAGATTAGAGTTTTCTGTAAGCTACTGCCACCCCATTACAATGAAGAAAGACTGAAGGGTCTAAAGTCTACAACAGTCTCCAAGATTTGCTGGATTCAAAAGGGATATCATACCAAAAATAACAATGCAGCTGGAGGGTGATTAGTTTCCCTTCTCCAAGTCACCCAAGGGATCTTATTTGAATTTTATGATTGTGCAGAGTTGAGACTCAGGGTAGATGGGATTTGTTCTGTCAAAAGTTTCTAAATTAGAGCTAAGTCTTCCTTATCCCCAAAACTGAGCCTCTACCTAGAGCCCCACTCTGCCAGATAATTAAGAAAGCTCTAGGTTTTTATCAATTATGGAATAGTTTCTGTTTTTATTACTGATATAATAAGTGACCCTCAATATTTGAATTAATCAATGACTTAGCCATTTAGAGTTGTTCTCTTCTCTTTTAAGGCTTCACTGTATCTTTCTCGTTGGGGATGTAGGATGTATACATTCAAAATGATACCTAGTATGGCATGCTGTAACAAGCGTTGAAGAAAACAAACAAACGAGTGTTGAAGAAAGTAGTTCTGACTTCACCAGTGGCTTCTGTGATAAGTGAAGTTTTCCTAGAGAAAGTGACAGCTAACTGTGATGTTCAAATAAATAGGATTTAGGGGAGTAGAAAAATGAGGTAATCTTGGAAAATGGTATCTCTATTAATGCAGAATCTGCATCATCTATATCTCTATCTCTACCTCTGTATCTATATTTATCTATGTCAATCTATATTGATAGAGATAGATATAGACAGATATAGATACAGAGGTAGAGATAGAGATAGAGATAGAGATAGAGATAGAGATAGAGATAGAGATAGAGATAGAGAGATGGAGATGGAGATACATGTTTTATTTTGGTATGGTAGCACTTTTACACATCTTCATTCAAGAGTTGGAGTCTAATTCCATACCCTTGAGTATATCCTGGCCTTACTGACTTGCTTATAACCAATAGAATGTAGCAAAATGATGACACATGACCTCCAAGGCTAAATCATAAAAGGTGTTCCAGCTTCTGCCTGGCTCCCTCTTTTAGGGTAGATGTGACTAAAGAACTCTAAACTGCCATCTAGAACCCTGTCTACCTTAAAGCTGCCTTACTGGGGAACCCATGGAGAAACTACATGGAAGAAAATGGAGAAGCCTAAAGAGATCTGCTGATTTATCCCCCAGGTCTTCAAATCTTCCCAGTTCAAGTCCCACACATGGAACTAAAGAAGACCTCAAGCAGCCACCTCTCTTCAACTGCATGAGAAGACCAAACAAAGAGTACCCAACTTAGTTCAGACAACCCCAAGAGCCATGAGAGACAATAATCATAAATGATTGTTGTTGCTCATGTCTCTAAATTTTGGGTATATGATTACATAGCAATAGATAACAAAAATAGGAGAATAGTAACTGTATGATCAGTCTGGCTGGAGAAAAAAAAAATATATATCATCTTGGAGATAAGAGTGAAACAAAACTGGAAAGCATGGTTAGGCTAGCCCAAGGGAAACTTGAATTTTGCGCTGAAAAGTTCAGTATTTTCTCTTCGACGAAAGTAAAGCATTTGGCATCTTCAGAAGATAATTCCTGGCAGGGGTGTGCAGACCAAGACTTGGAAAGAGGTGACTAAGTCTGGGTAAGAAAATTATTGGAAAACTCTAATGATTCACAAATCGCACAATGAAAGTCCTAAAAGAGGGGTGGGGTGGAAATGTATATGTATGAGACTAATTCCAAACTTATATGTATAAAAAAAAAGTCTCAGTTTGTTGGCAGGTCAAACACCTTCCCCTTATTCTTGTTTTCTTGCCTTTATAGTGCCTTCCACATGCTCAGCACAGGGTTGGCCCTCAACACGTAGTCATGGGCAAGAAACAAAGCATGGTGTAATAAAAATATTTTTGAATTAAGAGAAGCAATTGATTCTAATTTTGGCTTCACAACTTACTGATCATGTAAAAATTAAGTAAATTCCACGGGACTAATTTTCTTCTCTTGAAAATATAATAATATTATCTGCCTCATAGGCTTGCTACAAGTGATTCATCTTCCTTTAAACCTCTCCTTAACCAATTGTATCAGTACTTGGGGTTTCTACTTCCTCGCATTGGCAGACCTTCTGAACGTTAAGTCTCTAACATCAATCTGTCCCCCTAGTCCAGATGATAGATCCACCTGGCATATTCGTTTGGGCGCCTACAGATAAACATGTCAAAAATGAAACTGGTCACCTCCTTATTCCAAATTTCCCCTTGCCACCACAAACATTTGAATGCTTGTTCAGGGGTGCCTGGGCAGCTCAGTTGATTAAGCGTCCAAATCTTGATTTCATCTCAGGTCATGATCTCAGGGTTCCTGAGCTTTCATGCATTTTCTTTCTCTCACAGTAAATAAATAAACTTAAAAAAAAAAAAAAGGAATGCTTATTCAAAGGAGCTATCTTAACCAAGAAAAATAAATTTGAATAACAAAATCTGGCTCCAGTGAGAAATTATCAAGAGGAAAATATTTGATTTGGAAAACTGCCCATAACTGGCTTACCATCATAACCAGCTATCCTTTCAAACCAAATCTAGCTTTGTCCAAGTTACCCATTGTGCCCTGCATTTATTAAGTGTCTACTAGATATTAATGAGTTAATGAATGGAAAGCCTGATGTACAGTCTATATACATAGAACTGATGGATTTAAAAGTCACATGCCTACATTCACATACTTTAGGGCACCTATAGCTGAATCAGCCATATCGCAAACCAAGAGACAAACAAACAAACAAAAAAAGTAAAGTAAAATATATACTCAGGATGCCCAAGGATTGATAGACTGTATGTTTGTGATCATAAATTCATTTCTTATTGTCTCCAAAATATCTCGTAATTTCCTTTACTTAGAAAACACAAAACATCTACAATGACACCTGACTTAAGGTGACTTAAAGGCTTCTCTGAAAACATAGGATGAGAAATCAAATCACTGTTAACACACAGAATTCTGAAGAATATTAATTTGTATTTCTATTTGAAAGGAACCAGACAGCGTAGTATATAGTCCGGGTTTGGGTACCAGAGCACATATGTATCCTAAGCAAAACATAAGGAGGTAAAATTATGATCATTTCTCCCTGCTAATCTCATGTGGAAAGGGATTCTGAACTCCTTTGAGACCTTCTAAAAAGGTCCTCTTGGCACTTTCTCACTCTCTACCTCTGGTCAAAGAGAACTCTTAGCTGGATTTCAAATCAATCTTAATTAAGATCACAGCTGAGATAAGAGCTTCCCTTCTGTTCTGAATAATTGAACTTTTATTTGAGGTAGGTTTGACGCATTCTTTTACATAACCAGGAATGTGAAAGAAACTATAGTTCCTCATTCTAGAAGATTCTCATAAATCAGTGGGGTAGGGAGTTTTGAAGAGTTTCTTGTGCTCTTTTTCTTAGTGGCTGTTTTTTTTTGTTTCTTTTTGCTTCCCCTCCCCCACCGCCCTTTAGCAGCCTGAGCTGATTTACATTTGGCAGATTTGGAGGCCACTGGGGCAAAGCCCAGGTTTACTGAGGGTGACTGGGGAAGCTTAGGCTGGTGGAAAAGCACAAACCAAACTATAATTTGCACAAAAGGAAGACAGGCTCGGATGCCAGCTGTTTTCTGAAAGCCTAAACCTGCTTCTGTCTTGCTTTTCCAGTTATTACCTATATGCAGGATCAGCTGTCACTGATTTCAAGGAACAAGTCATGAACGCAATGATGTCAGCTACTTCTGCGCCCTCCATACAGCACAAGGGAAGTTACTGTTCCGCCCAAACCCTTAGGAACCCCCTCTTTAGGAGCTAGTTAAAAAGACCCTAAATCATAATAAAAATCATTCTTTCTTCTAACCATAGGAAAAACTGATACTTACATAAACCAAACCCATTATCAAAAAATATTTAAGTACAATTAGAGGTAAATGTTTATCAAAGAGAGCCATTTAATAACTTTATTTAGAAAGTTTTGTTCCTCTGAAGAACTAAGCATAAGCTATAACCTCATCTATTCAAAGTTATCAGAAATGCCGAAGCTAGTATTTTTATTGCTTGCTTGTTTGTTTGTTTGTTTTTAAGTAAGCTTTATGCCCAATATGGGTCTTGAACTCACGACCTGGAGATCAAGAGTCACATGCTCTGCTGGCTGAGCCAGCCAGGCATCCCCAGAGATAATATCTTTAAAATATAGTATTTCTTGAACACAAGAAGGAAGGACTTCAGATGAGAGACACAGAGACATCCTAAAAATGGTAGAAATCAAAAGAGAATGAGTGGATTCCAGTTCCAGCAATGCCAGAGTACCTTTTATTAACCCGTCTTAAAAAAAAATTAAAACTCTGGAAAAATTATTAAAAAATGCTGTTTGCCATCCTGAAGAAGGACAAGAAGCAGGCAAAAACTCGAAGCCATTTGAACTTTGGAGGGAGTAAAATGGTATTTTTTGAGATCAGTGTTTTATGGATTTTACCGTTGGGGCATTCTGCATTATTCTGGTATACAACTCATGTTGTAAATGGCAGGGTTACGAGATTGAGGTGATAGAAGACAGACTGTAGTTGAAATAGTGGCTGGAAATTGAAGGAATCATCCTAAAAAGGAAAGAGCCATAGTTGAGGCATCCCCCAAATTTATATATTAACTCCTCAAACCCACAGCTGACCCTGCATTTCACATACACAGGGAAAACTCCAGAGAACCCAGAGGAAAGCAGTAAGTGCAAAACTGAAAGAACTGAGCATAAATTTGGGCTGCTCAAACCACAATAGGTAGAGGGGAGTCTGAGGTTTGAATCCTACTAAATTATATAGTTGGTAAAAACATTGTGATTCCATTGAGACTCCAGAGGCATTAAGCCTTAGGAATATAGACAAGATTCCAGAACTAAGAATTCTTAAGTTCTGTAAGACTAAGGGAAAACCTGTAGGTAAACAAAAACACCATTACAGAGCACAAACCTAAGAATGCACAATGTCAGTGTGATTACCTACTAATTGTTTATTAGAATAAAAGTGATCACTCCTCAGAGGAAAATAGCTGAAGCCAGAATCTACAATTTAACATATCTAACATATGATTTTCTCCAGTATACCAAATTTTCTAGGAACGTGAAGAAACAGAGCAATTTTAGTTAAGATTTAAAAAAAAATAGCAGTCAAAAAAAAAAAGTGTCAGTATTACACAGGTGTTAAAGTTAGCAGAAAAGGAGAAATCTCAAGGTGAAAATGCAACAGATAAATTAGCTGCCTGTAAAAGAAGAAAATCGAAATTCTAGGATCTCAAAATGAAATATACGAATTGAAAAACATACTGATGCTGTTATGAGCCAACTGAACAGCAAAAAAAAGATAGGGTCAGTGATAATGAAAACAGATCAATAAAAAATACTCAATTAGAAAAACAATGTAGAAAACAGATGAGGAAAGTTTCAGTAACCCATGAGATAATCCAGTGACTTACTATCTGTGTATTTGAAACTCTACAAGAAGAGGAGAGAAAGAGTAGTGATTTCTTACCAACCCTTACGATAATTATCACTAATATTTATGAAGCATTTGCCATGTACTAGGTATTATGCTAAACCATTTCATACAGAGTAGTACATTTAGTTCTCTTATTGACCCCATGTGTTAGGTATTAGTACACTCCCATTTCACAGATGTGTAAAATGAGACTCAGAGAACTTAACTGGCTTCCCCCAAGGTCCCAGAGGGACAGAAAAACCTAAATACTGCCACACATATCTTTAGTCTGTCTAATCTCCATGTTTGTGGCTCTTAATACATCTTACCTTTTATTAATAAGAGTTTTATAAAATATTTTAAATCTATTCCTACTAAATTTTTAATGGGGATGTTATTCTCCTTCCTCTACTGACAAACTAAGAAGAAAGTATTCCAGGCATTATCATGTCACAGAAACATTTTACAGATGGAGAAAAAAAATATGGTGTTTTAGAAACAGTTCCTGTGAACGTGCATGAGCCAATTATACAAAATTTCTTTCCACGTCCATGGTCAGTGGCATCAGACTAATAGCTTAAAATCGGCATAATAGAGCATTTACACGAGACAGGTTGCCAAACACTACAAACTGGAACTTGATTTCCACCCTCATTTCTCTTCTTCTCCCTGCCAGAAGTTACAAACATTTGCCAGGGTACAACTGATATTTGCCAGTATACTACTGGATCCTACCTCAGTGGTTTGAAATAAAACATATTTTTTCATGAACACATGTAAAAAAAAATCAAAAATAAAACTTACCTTCATGGGTAGCATGAATCCAGGAGTACAATATCATTTTTTTCCATATATATGTGTGGGCTCCACTTTCTTCTCCGCATGGGCCCCACTTTCAGACAGGATCTCCCTTTGTGATGAAAAGAAGGCTAGAGAAATTTCACGAGGAAAAGGAAATACAAAAAGCATGTCCCTTTCTTGGGTGTGCCAACTGCCTCCTAAGATTAGTTTTATTGGTTCCAGTTCTGTTCCCTAACTACCTGCACATCCAATTTTGTGACCAAGGGAGGTGTTCAATCCTAAGTTGCGTACCTCTCTCTCTCTCTTTGTTGGGGTCAGTTCCACCAAAGCACACAACTTGAGATTAAATGAATTTCAGTTGCTCAGAGTAATGAGGGTATTTTTACTAGAGAAAGGGAATCCCAAGTTGCATGGCTAAAATAATAACAGATACACACTTTATCCAGCATGTACATGCATATTCTATTTTAATCTATGCTGGGAAATAACTCATGCAATAAGGCTGATAAGACTTTCCAAAATTATGGAGACCTTGGCCTTGCTACAACATGTAGGTCTTTTATGCCCATTGGAGGCCTCTCTCACACAACACTGTCCTTACAACTGAAATATTTGAGTCGGATCTCTACCAAACTCCTTAGCAGCCAAATCTTGCCCACATAGTGCCTTAGATGCTGTCCATGCACCTAGCATAGTTTCAGGGAGGTGTAGGCTAATGACACTGACTTATTTCAATGCTGGGGAGAAAAAAAAAAGGAATGGCAAAAACTTTATTTTTCTAATGTTAACAAGAGTATGTATATACATACAAGAATATGAGTTTAATCTTCTGTGTTTTTTTCCTACCGATCTGGGATTTAGCATAAGAAATATTAAATTCAATCTAAAACCTTGAGAAAGAATGTGATTCTATGTTTTAGTCTTATTTAAAATGAATGAGGCTGCCAGTTCCCATTTCAGCAACAATATTTTCTAAAGCTATGCTTTGTAGGTTGGTCCTGCTGCACACACACGGATTACCAGAGACATACTACTCGGGTTTCCAGAGCAGAGGAGTGGTCCTTTGAGACACAACTAAAGAGACAAGCAGAGACAGATAAATCTCTTGACTTTCAACTTATTTTCCCCTTTTCATTTCCCTTTGTTCTTTGAATAGGGTCACATTGCTGTCACAAATGGTTCATTCTTCCGTGACTGTGTTTACCATCCCTTTTGCCCAAAGTGAAGCTGGTCCACATATTTTCAGCCCATGCCTTTGGTGGGGACAAGGGATTCCATTTGTCATATGCCCAGTAACATTTAACTATTATAAAACAAAACAAAAAAACAAAACAAAACAACAAAAACCATGTATGTTCTCCATGTTGGATCAAGAGATGACTTTCTCTCTACAACGCAATGTACTTTTAAATTGTTTGGATCTCAGATCTTGCCATCACTACTTTGGACATGCACAGATGTGTGTACCCTTTATTTTCAATATTCTCTCAACTTTTCACTAACCTAAGCCCTGTATTTATTACAACTTCACATTTATTCACACAAAAAAACCTTTCCCTACCACAAAAATCTTTTTCATCTGTCCAGTCTAAATCCTGACCACATTTTAAGACCTAATTCTTATCTTACCACTTCCTTCCCAAACCATCACTATGTTCATTGCTCAACTATTGAAACCCCATATCATTTCTCACTTAAATGCACATAATTCATTTTAATACTTGTTCATGGGAGTTCTCTTTTTCTTACCTATTTCTCATATTTTGTTTTGTTTTGTTATGTTTACATTTTTAGAGCCAAAGCAGCCTCCATACCCCTGAGGAGCTCTGCTCACAACTTTGTATTCCTTACACAAAAGTTTCTAGTAATACTCGCTGCTATGGTGAGCCCAACTATTTCCACGTGTGTTAGCACGTTTCTCTAACTACTGATGTGTTAATTCTCAAATTTTCCATATCTTAATATTATCTAGGGAGTTTGGGAATATGTATGTAAAGAGTTTTCAATGTAGAGGATCTTGGATAGACTCAGGAATTTTACTTCCATTTTCATAACGTTAACACAAATTATTCTGAGGCAGATGAGAAAAAAACTAAACTGAAAAAATGTTAGTGAGGAACTTTTACCTGATTCTTTCCAGAGTGTTCCTAAATCATTAGTAAATGCTGTCCTAATAAATGAGAACATCTCTGCTCACCACACATCCCTCAAAATCCTAATCACTTAAAAAAAAAAAGTGAAAACCAGAAGTAGAAAAGATCGCTGCTGAGAATGTGTAGTTTGAAGACACCTAGCTGCTACCTCTGGACGTGGAGATGCTAAGTAGCACAGGTCTTTTACAAGTGAATTTTCCAGATTAATGATGCCACAGAAGAAAGCCATACACTTGGGTGGCCAATATGTTTTGCAACACTCTAAGATTTGCTAAAGTCATGACCAGCTGAAATGCGAGCCATCATTTACCTAACAAATCAGGTACCTAAGTAATCTGATTACTCTCATTTTGTTCCCTTACCAGTTGTTGGGAAATGGTCATTAAATAATTCAATCCTATTTACAGTCCAGACTTTTTATATGATCAGGGTCATCTCACAGATGGAGCCTTCTGCATGTCTACCATATAAGAAGCTCTGGGGTGGGGCAGATAGTGAGTAGTTTCAGGGGCTCATCAGTGCTCATTAACAGGTCTAATGTGGTTTTCTCCTGTGAAGCTCCAGAAACCATGGACTCGGGAGACACGTGAGACAACAGGTGTAGCAGGGAGGCAAAACAGAAACAGGAGACACGGGTTCTGGTGCCCAGTGTGTACAAAATAAGGATAGTGATGTTTATCAAGCTCTCAGCTAAAAATTTTCATTCTTTTTCTCATCTGAGCTTCCAAATAATGTTACATTGTTCATTTGCCGCGGAAGTAACCACGTTAAGGAAGATGAAATGATTTGCCTAATATTGCCGCGGAAGTAACCACGTTAAGGAAGATGAAATGATTTGCCTAATATTGCAGAGCTTGTAAGTGCTAAAATGAGGATTTAAAGCTGGCAGGCTGATCCTGGAAACTATTCCAAACTACTAAAAACTATGTACTGCTTCTTTTGTTAGGGACCTCAGATAACTCAATCTATAAACATCTGTGATATATGTGTGTGCACATGCCAATTCTGGGTATTGCATAGGATTGACCTGCAGTTCAAGTTAAAAAAAAAGTGCATACAAGAGAATATGAGGTAAAATTAAAGGTCTATGTTGTCCAGACAGGTAGTGTGGAACAGGTAATTCGACATTTACCTTGTCAACCAAGAAAGAATTCACTGAAAATTTAAATAAACAGGCATGTATTTGGGGAATTAGAATTGCAATTCAGGAAACACAAATTCAGGTTAGAAACTTGAAGAGGGCAGATTTTTAAAGCCAAAGGTCATTTAGGCCCTGTATGCAAAACAGGGATTGAAACATGGTTACCTGGGAATGATTGAGACTTGTCAAACGGTGTTGGATCCTTTCAAAGAATGCAAAGGATTCAGGTGTCCTGGTGGGGGCGGAATTCAGTTCAGGTTGAGGGCTTGCAGCTGGCCAAAGATCCACCGGGTCCTCCAATGAGAAAGTCTATAAATTCCCTCCCCTCTGGCCTCTGGAGCTTATTTTGAAAAGATTCTCTGGGATAGGCTTATCTCTCTCTCTCCAGCCATTTGTTACTACGCAGGAATGTGGAAATTGTAAGGTCTCTTATAGTTTCTTCAGGAGTAGTAGGTGAAATATTTGAGTTTAAAAAAAATTAACCAGGAAAAGGTTATGGTGAACAAAAAAAGTCTCCAGAATGCTAGCCTGAGTTCTGTGGATAACACAAACATAGTTTCATTTATAGAAGTAGCTTTTGTACTAGGAGACGGGAGGAAATTCCTTAGTTTTGTAGAAGCTCTGATGTTTTCTCTGTAAAATGGGTCTGAGGGTAGAAATTTAGGCCATATGTTGTCTTAATGCCTTCAACTCTATCTCATTCTAAATCTTTGAGCTCTCTATGGGGAAAAAAAAAAAAACCCTCTGGATCCAAATCATATGATTGAGGATATGGAGATCACATAGATAAAAAGATCTGAGATTCCTTTTGCAAAAGCTTAAAGAATATATTCTCTATGCATTTGAGAAAGAACAAGACATTTAAAAAGTAACTTCTAAGGGGGTAGTTAGGAGAGAATAGTAAGGATAAGGCAGCTGAAACTCTAGCAGTGGGTATGTATTTGGCAAAACTTAGTAAATTGGGAGCTGGGATTTTGGGACATAAACTTGGTCAGGGTGTGGGGTCACAGGAGAGGGAAGAATCAGGAAGATGAGTCCTTTCAAAGAAATTGAGGCTGTTCTCATGAGAAAAGGGGTTAAATTTGCTCTTCGTAGCTCCAAGGGTTAGAATTAGCATCTGGAGGCAGCTTTTCTTTTGCAAAAGAGTAACAGTTTTCACAGCTATCAGACCTACCCAAGAGATACCAAGTTCCTGATTCCTGAAAACCTCTAAAGAGAAGCTAGAAGTAGTGATGCTTTGAAAGAGATGGGAGTTTAAAACTTGGGGTTCCTGTGGCCCGGCTGCACAAGCCCAGCAGTTCCTCAGAATCCTGGAGGAGGATATTAAATATCCAAACATAGTAGAATCTGATGCACTAGGTGCAGGGAAAGCTTGCAAACGTGTTTTGAGCAAGCAACGCCCGGTTGCTCTGTTGTAGCCACCACTAATATCCCGAAAAGTCCCGTTTCAGGTTCAGGATTCTCTGAAATAGCTTTTAAAATACGTTGCATTGAGCACACACGTTGTACGGTGGACTATGAATATTTGCATTCCTTTCATGATCTTTTGTAGTGCTTGTCCTATTCCATGGGGATGGCTCTTTTACAAATGAGGAAAGTAATACTTTTGAGGCTATGCAGTGATGAAGTGGAAGATTTCTATACCTCCTGCCCAATGCATGTTTCCTTGGGTCTCAAAAGAGATCCCGCTTGGAATCAGAGGATCCATGAGAGCAGAAGGAAGTTGCCTCCAGGAAGATCATAACACCTGGGCAAGTCTTGGGAGCAATGGCTCTTGTAAAGCCTTCCACCTCACCCACAGCAACTGTGGTTACCTGTCTTCCAACCCACACCTGAGTACGAAACGCCTCCTGTAGCATATATGTGAGATTAATTCAAGGGACAGGGATAGTGAGAGAAGAATTGGGGAGGAGGGGGGGAGATTTTCCAAATTCGATGTGTTTATCTGATTAATGCCTTGGCTTCCTGCCCAAATATAATGCATATCAGCACTTAGAGACACAGAATTTACTCAAAATGAGCTGAGGGAGCAGGAATGTGGCAAATATGTAAAGCAAACTGAATAATACAAGCACAATCAACTTGACCAGCATCAGAAAAGGGGCAGTGCCTACGGTATTATAAATGGCCTTTTCTGATGCCTTCTCAGCTGCAGAAACGCAGCATGAGTGTTTTATGATGATCAGATGGGTCTATTTGCCTCTTTGATTTATTTTTCCCTTCAAGATAGGACAATAGAAGTAAGTCAGTTTTTTTTCCAACCCAAAGCAGACCAAATTTTGCTAAATTAAAATGATTCTTGGGGCACCTGGGTGGCTCAGTGGGTTAAGCCTCTGACTTCAGTTCAGGTCATATCTCACAGTTCATGACTTTGAGCCCCATGACTTTGAGCCGGCTTCGGATTCTTTGTCTCCCTCTTTCTCTGCCCCTTCCCCACTCACACTCTGTCTTTTTCTGTCTCTCAAAACTAAATAGACATTTTTTTTTTAATCTAAACTGATTCTGGATAAGTAAGCCGGTCAGATCTTAGAGCCCTTTCTTCATTAACAAAATCAGCATCCAGTGTTGTTGCTTCCAGCATTTTTCACCAAATGAAGATACTGGCAGATGCCATCAGCAGGGCTCAGGGAGAAATGCATTACATTACCAGAATCCTAAACAGACACAAGAGCCAATTATTACATGTACGCATGACCTATGTATTCACGTAAGACCATTACAATTATATTTCACTGTTTTAAATAATACCATTTACATTAGAGATAATGACCTTCCTGAAAATAACAGTGGGGTAATTGTATTACACAATTATGCTTACTCAGGTGTTTTGTGCTCTTCTAAAATAACACTGTAACAATGGAAGCCAGATGGCCTCTCAGGCGTGGTATGACAGTTCTCTCGTTAAAAAAACACAATTCAACAGAGTAAATTTAATGATTTAATTGGCTTCATTAAATGATTTATGAATTGAGCAGCATCCTACTCAGCAAACAGAAAGAAGCTCTGTCCAGCTGCAGAAAAGAAAAGGTTTTTAAAGGTGGAGTACAAAGATCACCCTCCTAAGGGAAACGGAAGGGACTTAACAATGGATTAATAAGTTGATGGAGAACTTCCAGTTTGGTTAATGGTTATATTCCTGGGACAGTTGAAATTGCAGTTTGGTAGGTTATATTAAGTTTTGGTGTACTGACCTCGAACTTGAACATACGTGAGTCCAGTTGGGTTTTCTCTTTAACACGACTTAACCATGACGGGCTGTGTTGACCTAGTCTGTGGTACACAAAATATATGAGCTCTCAAGAGAGAACATCTTCAAACCTGTTCAAAAACAATCTGGATGGTGGTAGAAAGAAATGAGAAAATGAACTAGGAGGCTTTAGAAATGAGACCTTAAACCTGAAAGTAATATTACATTGTTAACTAAAAGAAATTTAATTAAAAACTTGAAAAAAATTGAAATACTATTTTTGAAAGATAGACTTGATCAATATTATAAATTTTGAGTTTATTTGAGCAAAAATCCATTTGAATTGGGCATAGGCAAACCAGAAGTGCTTAGTTAGACTGAGAGGAACAAGGTGAAAGAAGTTTGACTAAAATCTGTGTAAATACTTCATTTGTTTCATTGTTTACAGGTATACAAGAAGATAGTGATTTTTAGATCTATTCTACAATTTTGCTAAATGCATTTACCAGTTCCAGGAGTGTTGTAGATTTTATAAAAGTGTTAGTGAAAATAATTTTCTTTTTTTTATTTCAATGACTGGGACCTCCAGTGTAATGATGAATAGAAGAGGAGACAGGGATCCTAGATGTCTGGCTCACAATCTTGAGAAGAAAGTGTTCGGGATTTTGCCATTCAGGGTAGGATGTTAACTGCAGGTGTTTCATAGATGCTCTTGATTATATTAAGGAAATTCCCTTGTAATTTTAGTTTGAGAGTTTTTATGATGGATCAACGTTAAGCTTTTCAAATTTTCTTCTGCAAATAGAAAAACAAACACAGTTGACCAAATTACTGCAGTATTTCTTGGATGGTGCAGTCAGTTACCATCTGACTCTTGATTTCTGCTCCCTTAAAGCCCCGCAGGGTCAAAGTGGAGCCTGTTAAGGATTCTCTCTCTCCCTCTCTCTCTGCCCTTCCCCCACCCTCTCAAAATAAACTTTAAAGATATGCTGGGAATTAATTCTTAAAGTTATATTTTATTGTTTGAAAAAGTCTTTACTTGATTTATTTTTGGGAGATATTTTTTATGATTATAGAACTCTGAACAGATAGCTTTTCTGTTCTTTGCTTTCCTCTCCCAGCTTTCAGTACTGTTAAAACTTTAAAGATATTGTTTCTTTGTTTTCTAGTTTCCCAAGTTCTGAAAAGGGATGTGTAGGAATCCATAGCTTTTTCCTTCTGTATGTTTCTTTTTCTTCTGGCTACACTCAAGGTTATTCCTTTTTCTTCGTGTTTCAAGAATTTGACTACGATAAGCCTGTGTGTATATGTGTTGGGTTTGATCTTGTTGAGGTGTTTTTGTTACTTCTCTTTGAAATTCTGAATAGAGATCCCTGAGCTTCTTGGATCTGTGGTTTGTTTTGTTAATTAACTTTGGAAGATTCTTAGTCATGAACACTTCAAATATTTCTTGAGCAAACTTCCTTGCCTCTCGGCTTTTTGGGAATTCAGTTACATATATATGGATGTGAGATACTGTCTCATGATTCTTAGATACACATTGGGTACTTCATTCACAGTTGTTCCTCTTTTTATCTTAGGTAATTTGTTGGCCTACTTTTCGCTGACTTTTTGTTGTGATCAGATCATTGAAAACCTGTCTGAGTCTGGAAAATTTTCTTCGAAAATACTATATATGTATCTGTGGGTATGTGTAAAATGTGTTATTTCTAGCATTTTTTATTTCAATCTTTTATTGATGCCTTTTGTGTTAAGCAGAATAATAGCCACCCAGATACGTACATAACCCAATCATACGAACTGATGAAAATGTTATATTTTATGGTGAAAGGGACCCTTGAAGATGTGATTGAAGTTAGGACCTTATATAGAGCATGTTCTGGATTATCTGGGTGGGCCTAATTAAATCACACAGCCCTTAAAACAGAACTTTCTCTGGCTGGCAACAGAGTAGAGGTAGAAGAGGTGAAGGCAGACAGTGTTGAAACATGAAACTGCCTGACCCACCAACCTTTGTTTTAAGATAAGGGAGCTTAATGTGCTGAGGAATTCAGGTGATCTTCGGGAAATAGGAGAGACACCTTTTTACAAGAAAGCAGAGATCTCTGTCTTAGGACCACAAAGCTTTGAATTCGGCCCACAACCTAAAATCTGTACAGATGTCTATATATCTATTTTATTTTATCAGAGTTCTCTTTTCAGCATTCAGGTTGCAGGTATTTTGCAGGATTTAATGAACTCTTACCATTGTAAATAGTATTTTTTAAAATAATGAACTTTCTGGAAAAAAAAAATGCTTTTTAGAGGTTGCCCTGGAGTTCAATGCATCAAACAGGTTTAATTTATCAGATTTTCAAGTATTCTACCATTTCACATGTTGTGTAAACTTTGGTGAAAATGAAGTATTTCAGTTGTATGTATGAGAAAATCCTTATTTATATTTTTGAAAATTCCTTTCTCTAAGTATGAAATTCTGGTTTGATGCTCTGGTTTTTGTATTTTTCATTTCATCACTTTAAAGATGTCCTTTCGTTTCCTTCTATCTTACACTGTTTCCAAGTCTTGTAGAATTCTTCTATTTGTTACTCTAAATGCTAAGTGTCCCCTGCTGTCACCCCCTTCTACCCCCCACCTCTCCGGGTCTTCGATTTTTGTTTCTAGCAATCTCAACAGTATATGCCTAGATGTAGTGTTCTTGGTATTCTGCTTGGTAAACTGGGGTTCTCAGGTATGTTTTTGATGTATACCATTATTTTTGGTAAGTTTTGAGCTCCTCCTTGAGTATCTTTTCAGCACCATTTTCCTCTCTTCTGGGATTCTAATTATACATGTTAGATTTTTTTTTATATTGCATCCATGTCTTGATGTTTTATTCTCTCTGCTTTTTTAATTTCAGTTTGATAATTTCTTTTGACTAATCTTCAAGTTCCCTTACTCTTCTGTGTCCTGTCTACTGATGAACAGTAGAAGGGATGATCCGTTTCTGTTACTGTGGTTTTCATTTTCAGCACTTAAATGTGATGGTTTCTTCTAGTTCCCATCTCTCTCCTGAAACCATCTATCCAATCTTCTGCATTGTCCAACATTTCCACAAGAATCTGGATCCTACCAAGCAGAGATATTTTCAATCTTGTCAGATAATCCTAACCTCTGTGTTCTTGGTAGTGCTGATTTTCTTTATGTTCTTTCACTTCCTTAATATGTTTCATTCTTGAAAGCCAGGTATTTTATACAGAGTAGTAAAGATGGAGATGAGAGAAACAGCTTTTATGCCTGGAAATGGGCACATTTTTCTTTCTGCTTGGTCTTTATTGATGGGCTTTGACTTAATGTAGTTAGAAATCCCACTGATACTGAGATTTTTGTTACTATGGTTACTGTCAGTGCCTCACATTCTTCAGATAACTCAACTCCTTATTGAAAGAAGTAGCTGGTTTCCAATGCTACTCCCCCTTTTGTCTCATTGGTGCTGTGTCTTGGGTCTTGGGGATGTAGCCTAAACTACGGTCTTGCTCCTACCTTGGCTATAGTTCTGAGCCCACCATCCATTTCTGCTTCTCCCTACGATAGGGAGTCTTTTGTTTGTTGTCCTGTCCTTTTTTCTCTGTTACAATGGATCTTCACCAATGCCCTAAGTACAACACTGCTTTTTACTCTTCCCTACACAGATGAAGACTTTTGTTCTCTAGAGGAGATAGGGGAGAAGAATTGTCTCATCTACTTGAACTCCTTGTACCCTTCCCAGCTCTGTATCATAAAAGACACTGCTTAAAAATTTTCCCTAACCTTTACATGCACACCCAATAAGGTTCATGGATGAAAAAAGAAATAGGGTACAGGATTCCTCGATTTCCATGGCTTCTAGGAGATTCAGGATTTCTCAATAGGCATGACCAGCCTCCATCAATTTAACCAATGATGATTGCTGAAATAATAGCCTAACAATTTCCAATGGATGTGGGCTTAAAGTCTTAGAGACACATTGGACCATATTTTGTGTAAAATATAGGAAGAATATATAAATTGAAGGAAAAAGAATGGAATGTAGTTATAGGGAAGAAACCACAAACATAATCTAGTTATATTTATATATAGTATGGAGGTACAATATGTATTGGTATGGTTTTATTACTCGATGACCCTAGCTAAGAAAAATCTGGCACATATGCATGTAGAAGAATCTAGGTATACATGTGCGTGTATGTTTCTCTATTATCCTTATCCTATTTGAGCTTGAACAGCAAGTTTAACTTGTGCACACATTGACTCCAAGTCAACTAAATCCTCATTCATTTTTGTAATAAAATTAAGTAGAAGTCAAAGCAATACAACAAATAATTACATAAAGTTATCAAAGAAACATAAAAAATACTCGGATAGTGACCTTATTGAAATTACCTTGCAAGAGGTCTCCTTTTTTCTAAATGGTTAATCTTGCCTAATGAGCTAGTATATAGAAACTCAAATGCAATGGCATGTCCCCAGTAATAAAAAAAGTGGAGCCATTTGAAATTCATCCTTCTAGGTCTCCATATTCTTCTGGTATAAACCACGAAATCCACTAGAGATGGTGATTCCCTCTAAAGGAAAAGATTGCCTCTATAGAGAATAAAAGGAATCAGAAGTGGTTTTGAAATAGTATTTGTAAATGACAACCTCTAGCAGAAAGACAAATAGGGAAAATGGGTTGTACTAAAAAGGTTTTAAGAGATAAGAGAGAAAGCAAAGAGCTAGGTTTTGACAAACTACAAATTGGCAGGCAGTTCTGGATTTCTCTCAAGCTCCTATGTCTACAAATAATTACAGCACTAATTGCCAGATAACCCAGAGCAGTCAAGAGGAATAGCTACAGAAATAATTTGGAATCAAAAGCAAAGAATTATGAAATGAGACTTGTGCTAAAAGTCCTGCTCTGAAATTTGTAAATTCAATGTATTGTTAAAATTCTACCCCTCTAGTGAATTCCCTGATAGAGGAACAAGTTCAGGGGATTTGAATAGTAAACAAAAGATAGAAGACCATCTCCTCTACAAATTTTAGATACTGTCTCAAGGTTAAGAGCATATTCTTAACACCAAAAATAGTGATTTTTTTTTTTTTGAAAGATCAATATGGTCAAACCAATAAAGGACTCACTTGAAATCCTGTGTGATTAAGTTGGATAGTTGAACTCATTCCCATTTTTGTTGCTCTGGGAAATTTGGGGGAAAAAATCAGATTCAAAAATTTTTCCCATTACTTTCCATCATATGTTGATAAGTTGCCAAAATTTTGGTTTCTCAGTGTTAATGTTTTTCATAATCTGTACAGCATTCCTTGACTGATAATAGGCTTAGAATCAACTAAATGTTTTAGGACCAAAGCTCTCTGTCCTTGCTCAAGGCAAGAATATTCTTTTCTTTTTCTTTCTTTCTTTTTTTTTTTTTTTAAGAAAGTTCCAGTGCAGGGGGAGGGGCTATAAGAGAGAAAATGAGAATATCTTAAAGAGGCTCCATACCCAGCACAGAGTCTAAAGCAGGACTCAATCTCAGGACCCTGAGATCATGACTTGAGACAAAATAAAGAACCAGACACTTAACCAACTGAGCCACCCAGGCACCCAATCCAAGATACTTGAGACATGTTTGAATTAGCAATACTTACTCAGGTCAGTTCTCACCTGCCATGACATAATCCAAATGATTGAGTGAATAGCTCCACTTTGACAGATTTCGGTCACCTATTGACCTTTTTATCTATGGCTATGCATGCTCATTCCTCTTAAAACTGCGGTCTGATCTCCCACATCTTCACAAAGAAAACTCCTGTTCACTGAACATCTGCGGTGGTCCACACACTGACAGGAGGCATTCAAAGCTGAATGGAGCACAGTCCTTTCCCTCAGGATGTTTACAGTCTTCTAAGAGGAGCTAGGCATACAGAAGGAGGGAGAAAGTCCAACATTATATAACAAACGCTACAATAAAAGTATAGCCAGGGTTTTATGGGAATCGATTGGAGGAGTAAGAATAGAATAAGATAGTAGAATTCCAGGCTGAAATGGGTCCTCAAAGATGTATGGTTAAAGTCTTAAAACAGGAATAGGACCTTCAGAGATAGAAAAATGAGGGGATAGAAATAGTCACTCCCCAATATTAACTATTGATGTTCATGTTTTTAGAACTATGCTAACTTACTTGCATGCATCATTACATTTAATATTGTAAACAACCGTACGGGATAGATGTCACTACTATTTTTATTTTACAAAAAAAAATGGCAATTCAATGAAATTAAGTACAAACACAAAATTCAGAATCAGGGTATCTAACTCTAAAATACCTGCTCTTAAGTACCGTGAACCTTGCCTCCCATATTGCAATGGAGCAAGATCACTGGAGGTAAACAACAGTACCTGAAATAATAGGGAGTTGGGCAAGAAAAAGCAAAGCAAGAAAATGACAATATACCAGAGGGGCAGGAAGGAATCAGATCAGAGAAGACCTTAATGCCACAGTAATGAACTCAGGTTCTTAAAATGGAAAGCAACTGGGGCCAGGGACATTTAGCTAGATGGATGTCACAGTTGGATTTGCAATTTAATAAGCTTATTCCAGAGGAATTGTGGAAAACTGGACTACAGACAAATGAGACCAGGGACAGGAAGATAAGTTAAAAAATTGTCATATAATCCAAATAAGGAGAAGCTGAAATAAAGCCAGGGCAGTACAATTGAGGGGTGAAACTGGAACTAAAACCCACCTAAAGGTACAGTTATAGATCTTGTTGAATAGTTGTGCACAGAAGATAAGTGAGTAGAAATCTTCTGTGCAACTGCATAATTGGTCATGCCTTCAATGAAATACAGAAAACAGGAAAAGAGACAGGTTTATGAAGGAAATAATGAATTTACTTTTTGCCCAGGCAATATACCTCTACGTCATCCATGTAAAGGTATTTTCAGGAATATGTGGGTCTGGGATTCAGTTGAGAGAGGACTCAGGATGGATTGAGACTCCTATCCTTGGAGAGATTGCCTTTGTGGAGATGTAGAGATGGAATTTAATCATCTCATGGATGTTTGGGTTATTTGCCACAAATACTGACTGGTGATGTTCTAAAGGCTAGGTTGCAGTCCCAGAATATTTAGTAACGTATCTGCTTACACTTATATTTAAATGCTGATGTTCCTACACACAAGATTTTAACAAAATGATTCCCAATTCTCCACTCTTCCCTGTATTCATTTCCACTTTGTGTATGAATTTGTTTATAGCTCCACCCATCTTCATGACAGTTGGTGCATATTTTCTCAACCCTTAAATCTGGACTAAACTTTGACTTGCTCTGGGCAATAGAATGCTCCAGAAGTTCTAAGCCAGGGACTCTAGAGGCTTTGCATGCTTCCACTCTGTCACTTGGAACCTCAGTTCCATCATAAGTCCTAGCTAATCTGCTGGGGCATGAAAAGTAACATGAAGAAAAGTCCCAGTTGTTGGAACCAAAGTCAATCCAAAGCAAGGAGCCATTAGCTGCAACACAACTGAGTCCCGTGGAACTTCCCCCTGACCAAGACTTCCCAGTAATAGGAAATGCTCGTTATTTCACTAGTTATTAAAATAGTTTGCTGACCAATAACTTTTTTAATTTTTTAAACGTTTATTCATTTTTGATAGAGACAGAGCACGAGTGGGAGAGGGTCAGAGAGAGGAGACACAGAATCCAAAACAGGCTCCAGGCTCTGCACTGTCAGCACAGAGCCAGATGCAGGGCTCGAACCCACAAACAGTGAGATCATGACTTGAGCCAAAGTTGGACACTTAACTGACTGAACCACCCAGATGCCCCCAATAACATCTCTTTAATGTTTACATTATCCTTGGAGTTTTCTACAGGAATTCAGAAAATAATAAAAATACAAGTTCTAAAAAGATTTCAGTAATATTAATTACTTGAGAGACAGAGACAGAGAGAGGCAGAGGGGCAGAGCATCTTAAGCAGGTTCCATGCTCAGCATTGTATGTGCATAATAAACGTAAAAGCCAAGTTTTGATGTAATTGACCATCCATTTAAATATCACACAGGGGCACCTGGGTGGCTCAATCAGTTGAATGTCCCTTGATTTTGTCTCAGGTCATGATCCCAGGGTAGTGGGATTGAGCCCCACATTGGGCTCAATGCTGAGCATATTAATATGGTTTGTGCTTGGTAAAACACGAATACCACTATTTTAAAGGGAAATGTTCTTTCTGGAATCTGAATCACTTATTTAGAAAGAGTGGTAACATTGCAGACCCTCAGAAAAGGCAGACTGTGGCTGAAGGCTACTCAACACTCTGTTACCAGGTCCCAGAGCTGGAGCCTCTTTGTTCTCTATTCTGATTTTTTTTTTTTTTTTTTGAGACCACATGTAATGACTTCATTTTATAATAGTGGGCAACCTCCTTAAAGAACAAATACACTCGGATGAATTTTCATCAAAATAGTCGTAAAGGGATTCTATGCCTCCTACCTCTCCCATCCTTTCAACATCCTTGACATTTTTTAATTAAAGGATGCTGATAAATGATGTTAGATTGATCACATGTGAGCTTCTCTGACCTGGAACCCCTGAGAACAGAGCCACAGATTAATCCTTGCACAGCTTCCATATGCTCAGTTTCATATCTATTTGGACACATCTGGTTGACTGGATAGAAGCTATTTTGACTGAAAAGCTTTCCAAGCCCAAATCAGTCTCTACCAGTCCTTTTATTCTTACCTTCGCCTTCTGTGTGTTTTGGAGCTGGACTGAGCCTTAAGTATCTTTGCCATCCTGCAAAACCTGCACTGTTGTCTATTCTTAGGCACTAGCCAGCCTGATGTTCAGAGAGTAGATCGTGGTTTCCTGCAACCACATAAGGGACTCCCTGATGGGCCCCAGCCAGTAGGACTGGTTAGCCTTCCTTACAGAGGACACACAACTGTGCTCTGCTCTGATGTCACCATCCTCCTTTCTGGGTCCCAGATTTTCCTGTCTCTGACTTGACTGTTTTTGTTTTTTTCTGTCTGCTTTAACAACTCTGGCAAATGCACAAAAGTAACAAAAAATACGTATGGTGTCTGCTCCAGGGGCTTTTTTTTTCAATTTTTTTCAAAGTGGGATTAACTTTCACTTGGGACTTTTCATGTCCTGAAGGGGACGCGAGCCTCCCACAGGTGTCAACTGCGGGATTGCATTTCTACACACAAATGTGTGGCCGCAAGTTGAAACAAATACTTACATTTAACCCTCACCCCATCAATGAGCACATCTTACTCCAATAGACATTCTAGAGTGTCCATTCTAGAGTGGAATAGACACTCTTATTCCAATGTGAAAATCTAATCTTGCACAAATTCAAATATTTTTAAGGTCTTTGCTGTTCAGAATGCAAAAGTACTAAGAAGATAAGTGCTAACAAGGATGCAGAGAAATTGGAACCCTCACAAACAGCTGGTGGGAATGTAAATGGCACATTGGAAAATAACTTGGGAATTCCTCAAATAGCTAAACACAGAGCTGTCATATGAACCACAAAGTCCTCCCCTAAGTGTAGACCAAGGAGATTTAAATATGTCCATGCAAATACTTGTATGTAAACATTCACAGGGTCATTCATTATAACAGCCAAAATTTGTAAACAATCCAGATGTTTATCTGGTGATAAACTTAACTGATGAATGGGTAGATAAAGGGCGATATAACCACACAATGGAATATTCTGTGGAAATAAAAAGATACGATATATTGATAAATGTTACAACATGGATGAACCTTGAAAACATACTCCTATGGAATATACTTCAACCTTTAAAAGGAAAGGCATTCTGCCATTTGCAACACGATGAATGAATCTGGAGGGCATTATGCAAAGTGAAATAAACCAGACACAGGAAGACTAATACTGCATGATCTCACTTATATGTGGGATATAAAAAAAGTCTAACTTGAAGAAGCACTGAGTAGGATGGTGTTTGCCAGTTACTGAGGGTGGGAAAAATGGGAAGAGGCTGGTCAAACTTTCACTTGTACAATTAATAAATTTGGGAAGTATACAGCAAGGTGACTATAGTGAATAATACTGTTTTATATACTCAAATTTTGCGGAGAGTAGATCTTAGGTGGTGTTACCACAAACAAAAAAAAAAGTGCTGTGAAGTGATGGATATTTTAAATGGCTTGTTAGTGGTAATTTCATAACCTGTGTGTATATCAAACCATCATGTTGTATACCTCAGATAAGTACAATTTCATTTGCCAATTATACCTCAATAAAACAGAAAAAAATAAGTTGGAGATTTAATTGCCTGTATCCCTTCAGAGTACATTGGCTTAGGACGTGAATTTTTTTTTTTTTTTATATAACCACAGTGAAGTTACCAAATCAGGAAATTAAAATTGATAGAATATTCTTTAGTTTCACCACTGTTCCAGTCATGTCCAAAGGAAATATTTAAATCATTTGTTGCAGTCAGTTTTTATATCTCTTTAGCTGATTTTAATCTAGATGTTCTGTTAAATTTTTGTTTTAGGACACTGATAGTTTTGAACACTCCAAAATAAGTTGTAGAATTGTTTTGTAGAATTGCCCTAATTTGGGACTTGCCTGATGTTTCCTAATGACTGGATTCAGATAATGAGTGGCTGGGATTCTACACCAGTTATGTTCTATTCTCAGTATATCTTGTCCCAAGGCACATGATGTTGATCTATTGCATTTCTGGTGATATTAACTATTATCCTTGTGTCTCCAAGGTATAGTCACTACTCTTCCCCTTTGAAGATCCCTTAGTAACAGACACTTGGAAACTTTTATGGACTGAAGGTGTCCCTCCCCAAAATTCATATGTTGAAGACCTAAACCCCAATGTGATGGCTTTTGGAGGTAGGGCCTGTGAGAGGTGTTTTAAATGAGGGTGCAGCCCTCATGATGAGACTAGTGTCCTCATGAGAAGAACAGAGGCAGAAACTAACCCTCCTTCCCCATCCTCTGTCTTTTCCCCATCCCTCACATCACTGATCACGTGAGGACAGCAGGAAGATAGGCATGTGCAAGGCAGAAAAATGAATCTCAAGAGAAACCAAATTTGCTGCAACCTTATCTCGGAATTCCTAGCCTGCGGAACTCTGAGAAATACGTGTCTATTGTTTCAGACACCCGGTCATTACTGTTTTGTTGTGGTAGCCCAGGCAGACTAAGAAACTATGTAAATAGGCCCTTACTCGTCAATTTTTCACCAGCCAGTTTCAGCATCCATTAACAATTTTTTGTCTGAAGCAATGAAGATAATGATGGTTGCCAATTCGTGATTTTTCTAATTCCATCATTCCTTCTACATTTATGATTTAAATTTTTATTGCAAGGAAAAACTTTATTCATATCCAACTGGACTCATGGAATATTATCTTATTGTATGGATTAAAAACTCTGAGCCTGTCTAAATAAATAATACAAAGGGTACCAGCTTCATGGGGCCCCACATGCTAAATCTAGCATTATTTGAGCACTGCTTTACTTTATGGCACAAAATGATAATCTAGACACAACTCAATTTCTTCCACCCTATCCCTGAAATCAGCCCTTTCTCTTAAGTACCCAGATTCCTTAAGTGGAAGATGGTATGCGAAACTGAGATCTGACCACTAGGTGTGCTCATTGCTGCTTAGGTTATAGTCTCTCTCAGTGCACAGAATTAAGAATTAAATATATATATATATGTGTGTATATATATATATATACATATATATATAAACATGTATACACTGACACATATTCATATATTTATATGTATTTCTCAACATACCTGTATTTATTGATGTGTGCGTATACATACAACCATACATATGTGTGAACATACATATATAACCAAAAACATCTATAACTATTTCTTCATTTATATTAAAATCATCAGTTGACACCAATGCCTCCAATTTCAACTGAATACCAGAGAGTTCATAATGTCATTCTCCCTCTCAGTATTTGTAATTTCTTTTTAGGACCAAGAGAAACCTGGCTCCTGTTTGCTACAATATAGATCCTTATTTGCTTAGACCAAGAATACACAGATAGTAGTTTTCAGAATTTTTAAGCCATTTCTTTGTGAAAAAGAAACCTATGGGCCAGAGTCCAACATATTTTAGAATTTTGTAATTTTGTCTTTAGCCGAGGCATATAATCTAAATACTGAAAAGTTGAGAAGTTACTTGATGATTTTTTTTTGTTTGCCTCCAATATGGCTAAATCATTTCTTCAAATATGGTTTATAAAATGTTCTTCTATTTGTAATATGTTTTAATATTCTCCTGGTACATTTTGGTATTTTCCTTTTTTTGAGAATTAGAAACATGAACATAGTTGTAAAAGTCAGACTATTCAAAAATGGATGGTCAGAGAAACCTCATTCCCTACCCTATACTTGTATATTTTCCATCTTGTTCATCCATGTTCTGTAAGTAACCAGTCTCATTGAGCTCTAGTTTGTCCTTCCTGTGGTTCTACATGTACAGTTAAGACAGAAGCATATTTTCATTTCCTCATATTTCTTACACAATAAATAGCATACTTTGTGTAATTTTTTTATTTTGACTTTTTTTACTGAATTTGTACGCTGAAAATTATTCCATATCCTAGAAATCTTTCTCATCATTCTTTTGTTCTGACTGCATTGTACTCCATTATGTAGACACAAGATAATTTACTGAACCCTCTTCTATATATAAGTACATAGGTTTCCAATACTTTCATCCATAATCAATGCTGCAATGAATATTCCTAAATACCATTTTTTTTTTCTATTTTTGGAGCTGCATCTTCAGAGGAATTCCTAGATACTGGGTTTTGGGAACATAATATGAACATACAAGTAGTTTTGTTGAATACTGACAAAATCTCCATAAGTTGATTACCAAGTATATTCCAAAGAGTATCTCATGGGCATCAAAGTGACTTTCTCCACCTCTTCACCAACAGTGCATGTTGTCATATTTATTTTTCCGGTCTGACATGAGAAATGGCAATCTGGTTTAATTTTGTTTCCATTATGAAGAAGGTTAAATATCTAGACATGAAAAGACTTCAGGTATTATGACTTTAACCCCTTAAATAGATGAGGAAATTGAAATGTCCAAGTCAAGATAAATATCTCCACACACACTCACATTATGTTAGATAAATAAATCATATATATGGATGTATTAAATACATATCTCTTGCTATAAATGATAGCAAGCTGATTGTTTCTAGAGATAAAATGGGGAGGATAACCAGGCATCCTAGCTCTAATGGACTTGCACTCTGGGAAATATAATTTAAGAGGAAGTTACAAATCTCAATCAAAAACGGAAAAATTATATTACAGCTGGTTATAATTTAATTTCTGTATTGTGAGAGCATATAATAGAAATGATTGACCTTGTCAAGGAGGTAACTGTGAATACTCCTAAAGGAGTGAGAAATGAGCTTGTTATAAAGGGTGAGTGCCTGTTAATGAGGTGACTAAGGGCAAGGGGCACTGAGGATCAGACAGAAGAGTCTGTGCGGGGAATACAACAGGCGTCAAGAGCAGAGAACAGACCTGTGGTTGTCTCAAACAGAGAAAGGACAGTGTTGGGTGTGAAGGGTCTGTAAAGTGAGAGTGGCTAATTGATGTGATTCTTGACGATCAACAATTTAAATGACTCAACCTGAGGGAAGAGAGATGAAATGGTCTTGTTTGGCTCAGGAGAGCATCCACCATAGTGGTAAAAAGGAGAATTTCTACAGAGCGGCAAATTTGGTTTGAGGAGATGAATTCAGAAGCTCTGCAACAGGACAGGCTTTAACTGGAGTGTTGATGATAAAGATTTTTTAATTCAAAACTTAATGACAGCTTTTCCCTTCAACGTCAGGCTCTGAGTTAGGGTCTGGAAGTGGAAAGAGGTAAACCTATATAAAAAATATTTAAGAGTTAAAATAGGCAAGACATGTTGGTAGTTTCTGTATGGAGAACCAGAGAGAATAATTTAAGGATAACACTCAACTCTGGCTTTTGGAAAACAAAATGTATAGTGATTTTTATTTTTCATTTTGTTTTTTTGTTTATTTTTAAATATAATTTATTGTCAAATAGGTTTCCATACAACACCCACTGCTCATCCCAAAGGTGCTCTCCCCAAAGCCCATCACCCACTTTCTCCTCTCCCCCACCCCCATCAACCCTCAGTTTGTTCTCAGTATTCAAGAGTCTCCGATGGTTTGCCTCCCTCCCTCTCTGTAACTTTTTTCTCCCCTTTCCCCTACCCCATGGTCTTCTGTTAAGTTTCTCAGGACATATGGTATCTGTCTTTCTCTGCCTGACTTATTTCACTTAGCATAATACCCCCCTCATCAGGGAAATACAAATCAAAACCACACTGCGATACCACCTCCTGCCAGTCAGAGTGGCAAAAATGAACAAATCAGGAAACTATAGATGCTGGCAAGGATGTGGAGAAAAGGGAACCCTCTTGGACTGTTGGTGGGAATGCAAACAGGTGCAGCCTCTTTGGAAAAGAGTGTGGAGGTTCCTCAAAAAATTAAAAATAGAGCTACCCTATGACCCAGCAATAGCACTGCTAGGAATGTCCCAAGGGATACAGAAGTGCTGATGCATAGGGGTACATGTACCCCAATGTTTATAGCAGCACTTTAAACAATAGCCAAATTATGGAAAGAGCCTAAATGTGCATCAACTGAGGAGTGGATAAAGAAGTTGCAGTTTATATATACAATGGAATACTACTTTGGCAATGAGAAAGAATGAAATCTGGCCATTTGCAGCAATGTGTATAGTGATTTTAAAAGGAAACCTATGTTTGGGTAGGAAATTCAAACATTTGGACTGGACCTTTTGAGAATTGAAAGATTTTGAGACCTCTTTTGGAAAGTATTAGAGGTTCAGCTGGTCAGGGGAGTCCAGAGCTCAAGGAGATGTCTGAGTCCGAGATGCAAGGGGGTTTGAGTTAGCTGCAAAGAGCTAGCATTCGAAATGTTGATGCAGGTGAGGTCCTCCAGGGAGAGTGAATAGAAGGAGGAAAGAGCAGAGCTTGGACTGAGAAAGGTGGTGTCCCCTCAAGGGACACCAGCACTGAGTGACTATGGGGGAGGGGGTGGATAAATTTGGCAAGAGCGGTGAGAGGGAAAGTAGAATGGTGCAAATCATGGAAACTAATTGGCTAAAGAAGCAGGGGTGTATTGATAATGTCAAATATTCTAATAGAGTAGAAAAGGACTAAAACTATTTATTCGATTTACTGACCAGGAGCCCCTTGTTGATCGTAGTGAAAACGGGCAAGTGATGGTGAGGTGACCTAGTGGAGAAGAACTAGGAAGCTTGATTGTAAAAAGGAAAAAAGATCGGAAGTTGCATAATATTTTCCATGAAAACATACAAGCTTGCTATGTGTCTGAGATTCTATGTTTTTCTCCCTTTAATGCCATGCTTTATCAAACTATGCAGGTGTGGATCTTAGGTTCTCATAGAAGGTGCCCCCGGAGATCAGTTAAAAAACCCACCTGGGGCTCTGAAGATCCCCCACTAAATGAATCTCAGACTAAGTTCCCATGTTGCTGTTGGAAAGGTTCCCAGGATAGGAAGATAACATCTGACAACCAACATAAAGCTTTTATCTTTATTAACCAAAGTGCAGCTCTGGGGAACATCTCAATATGAATAAATGATGTTTTTACTAATGCAACCAACATTCAAAAGTAACAAATCCACAGCTTTACATGGCAAGCAATAGTGACAGTTCTGTTTTCCTAAATAATATATCTCATTAACAGGAGCTGTCTACTTCTTAAGCATTAACTCACTGAATGCTGCCACTTGGATAACACACACTGCTTACAACATATATATGCTTTATGATCCCCCAAACCCTGCATTTCTATGACTTTTTGTTTTTATTGAGTGAATTTTATTGTGGCAAAAAGGTTGCAAAGTGAGGCTTGTCACTTTCCGGTGGCAGTAATTTAACATCTAACAAGCACGACTCCTAAGCCTCTGAGAAGTGGCTCAGGAACCAAGATGCTGGGGGCACAAACGGGATTGACTTTAAAAGGCAGTGAATGTGACTCAGAAATGGAAATCAGGTTGAGAAAGTATTCTCCATTGTGTACTTGAGAAGGAACAAAGAGGAAACACAGATCACTGGAAGATGTTAAACCAACTAATAAGGAGCAGCTGATGTCATGGTAGTAATGTTAATAAAATAATCAGGATATTGGTAATGACTCTCATCGATCAAGTGCCTTAATCTATGGTCTCATGCGCTGAACCATGGGATTTGTAAGCACTGTGATTTAATTATTACCTTATAAATTCTGCAAAAGTCTTAACTTCTTGAGACTTCAGTTATAAATCTGCAACATGGAAATAAAAACGACTGAAGTCACAAAGCAAGTTCAAGTCATGGAGATTTTAAGTGTCAGTTCATCGCTCAAACTCTAACCATCATGTCCATCTCTGAACTAGTAACAAGAGTCCTTCCACATATGGTTGCAAATCAATGAGGTGACTCAGTAAGGTGGAAGTTCAGTGAAAGAGAAGTTTACATACAAACTGCCCCACATGTAAAATAAGGAGATTGAATTAGACAAGATTCTAATCTTATTCAGAGTTAACCATTTACCCTTTATATTGCTAGAAACTTCTGCAGAGGGGCTGCTTCTTAAATCCTTACTGGCACCACGGAGGAAAACAAAACCTAGAGTCCTTCACAGCTGAAGACCAGGATGCATAAACGAAGGGTTAAATGGGTGAATGCATGAATGACCAAAGCCCTATATACACAGCACTATTTTAAGTGCTGTGGAAATACAGTGATTGGTGAGGCTCAGAATGAGTACTATCTCTTTCAAGT
Source organism: Panthera tigris (assembly GCF_018350195.1). NCBI lineage: Eukaryota > Metazoa > Chordata > Mammalia > Carnivora > Felidae > Panthera > Panthera tigris. The sequence continues at coordinate 64,506,302 of NC_056670.1, read as the reverse complement.
CCCTGGGCTGCGGTGTTTTCTTATGTAAGAATTCTTAGGTGAGGTGGAATGCTCAGATATCATCAAACAAAATATATCTTCAGGATTCTTGATGGAGAATTTTTTTTTCCACATTGATTTCCAAATAGGCAGTACCCCTGGAGAGCCCAATATACTCTACATGACATAGTCAATATGGGTATTACCATTACATACAAATGAGTTTATATGTCTATACTTATTTTAATATCAGGATCTCTGGAACTAAAAAGAGTATAAAACATGCAACTTCATAATGTATGTCTTCTATATAGCAAAACTTTACATTCAAATCAATTTTTTCTGATGCCGACATTAATATACCAGATTTTTGCCTAATATTTATGGTTTATCCTCTATTTTTGTTAGGTATATCTCTTGTTTTTATGTAAAATACTTATTTAAAAATCTTGAGACCAATTTTTCAAACATACAACTATAATTTCCATTTACTAATTTACTATTGTGTTTATATTTTTATTTTATTATTTTGCTCTACCATTCTGGTTTCTTCCCCTTCCTGCAATCTGTTATTTTTACCTTCTTTCCTTCCTGCACTAAGCTGTGTTACATTTTTCCACAACTTTTTTCAACTACATTATTTTTTCTTTAGCCTTTTTTAAATCTGTAGACATTTGGAATTTTTCTTATTTGACAATTTCATAGTGATTTTGCAGTCTTTTTTATATTCTTTAGCTCTTGATTTATTAAGATTTATAGGAGTTAAACAATCACATATCTTATTTGGTCTTGATATTTTTATTTGAACAGTAATAGTCTTGGGTTTTGGCTTTAGTTTTATCTCCTTTTTAATCTCATCAAAAATAGTCATAGGGTTGTGGAAGCCCCACATGTGTCCATGTTGCTTAGCCTTAAAAAAGGAAGGAATTTCTAACACATGCTACAACATGGATGAATCTTGAAGGTAATATATATGCTAAGTGAAATAAACTGGGTGCAGAACGACAGACTGTAGGATTCCACTTACATGATGTACTTAGAGTAGTCAAAATCATATAGTACAGAGAAAATAGCATGGTAGTTTCCAGGGAGTAAGTGGGGAAGGGGATTGGAGAGTTAGTGATGAATAGGTATAGAGTTGCGGTTTGATGAGATGAAAACAGTTCTGCAGAAAAGATGTTGGTGATGGTAGCACATTTTGAATGCATTTAATAACACTGACTGTATACCCAAAAGGTTATGATGGTAAACTTTATGTTTAGGTGTTAAACCACAGTAGAAAAAAAGAAAACAAAAAACTGTGCATAGCTGGTCCATACATACAAAACTTTCTATTGAAGTTTTAAAGTTTTAACCTTTTTTTTATTTTCTGCCAAGAATCCAGGAATTCATTGATGTTACGAGTTACGTTAGCATCTCAAAGAGAAATTTGAAATTGACGCAAGTCATGAAAATCTGAGTCACAAGTACTCCAGACGTAGGTAGGGATTTTTTAAGTCCCCCTCCCCTCCCCCCACTCCTACCTCTGTCAAAAGCTCTTTAAGTCCAAATATTGCCACAAGCACTGGTTATATTAGCAGCTATTAGGATAGGGGTATCTCACCTATTTAACAAAGAGAAAGATGAATGTTGGAAATAAATTAACCAAGCCTATTCATAATCTGACAAAAAAATGAAAAAAGAGTTTAGTCATGTATTGGTTCTTAATGTTTTTACTTATGTTTTTTATTGAGGTACAATTGAACTACAGCATCCTAGTAGTTTCAGGTATATAACATGATGATTGGGTATTTGTATATATTATGAAATGATCACCACAATAAGCCTAATGAACACCCATCATTATACTTAGTTGTAGAGTTTCTCTTCTTGTGACGTTCTCTCAGCAACCTATAAATACGGGATATAGTATTAAGTATAGTCACCATGCTCTACATGACATTTCTATGACTTATAGCTGAAAGTTTGTATCTTTTGACTCCCTTCACCCATTTTCCCATTCCCTCTTCCCACATCTGGTGAACATCAATATGTTCTCTGTATCTTTGAGCTTGGTTTTGTTTGGCTGTTCTGTTGGTTTTAGAATCCACATAGAAGTAAGATCATACAACATGTGTCTTACACTGTCTGACTTACCTCATTTAGTATAATACCATCTAGGTCTACCCATGTTGCTGCAAATGGCAAGATTCCATTCTTTTTTATGACTAAATAATACATACATATACTTCCTTTGTTCATTCACCCATTGATGGACACTTAAATTGTTTCCACATCTTGGCTATTGTGAGTAATGCTGCAATGATCATGGGAATCTTACAACTTTAGGTATCTTTACACATTTCTGTATAAACTCATGGAATAATTTGAAGCCATAGACATAGCATATAGTAAAGAAAGAAAATGAAATAGATCAATTAGTTGAAATTCCAACTTAAAGGATGTTTTAAACCTTTAGATCCAATGATTCCACTCTCAGAATTTACTCTGGGGTGTAATTAAAGAAATATGCAAAGATGTAAGTCTAAGAATGTTCACTGAGCACTAAGTAATGCATAGAATTGCTGAATCACTAGTATACACCTGAAACTAATATAATACTGTATATTAATACTGGAGTTAAAATGAAAAACTTAATAAAAAAAATTGATCACAGCATTGGTCAGAGTATTGGGAAATCTGCAACAACACATGTCCAACAATAGTAATTGGTTAAATAAATTATGACTTCTATAAAATAGAATATAGTAAAGTTATCAAAATGATATAAGTATATTGAGGTAGAAATAAATTTACATTTAGTTGCTTTAAAAATGTACAAGGTAGGGCACCTAGGTGGCTCAGTCATTAAGTGTCTGACTTTGGCTCAGGTCATGATCTCATGGTTTGTGAGCACGAGCCCCACTCTGGGTGAACCCTGCTTCCCTCTTTTTCTCTCGCTCCCTCTCTGCCCCTCACTCACTTGTGCCCTCTCTATCTCAAAAATAAATAAAATAAACAAATAACAATTAAGAAACAAAAAGGTGATATTATGTAAATCCATTTTTAAAAGGAATAAATTTGTAGATTTAGGACATGATGCAGAGGCTTACAAACCAAAATTTACAGGTATTATTTTTAGATGGTGGGTTGATGGATAATTTTTATTCTTCATGCTTACCTTGAATTCTTATTTTCTTTCAATATCCATACAATTTTTGTGCAATAAAAAAAATGAGAAAAATACATACCAGTGAAGATTTTGAGCATTTAAAATATTTTTCTGTTTGGCTTTGCTGTAATTATTGCTTCCAATTGGTGAATAATTATGAAACCTAGGGTCTTGGAATTCTTTTAAGTTCATTTATTTTGAGAGAGAGAGTGTGCATGAGTGGGGAAGGGGCAGAGAGAGAATCCCAAGCAGGCTCCACAGAGCCTGACATGGGGCTCAATCTCACAAAGTGAGATCATGATCTGAGCCTAAATCAAGAGCTGGATGCTCAGCTGACTGAGCCACCCAGGCATCTCATCATTTTTTTTTTCCAATGAGTGACTGTCATGATAACATCCAGCTTTTAGAATTAAAATGTGACCATTTGAATAACTCATAAACTGGTTTTTCATGCTTCCCTGCTGGGGTCATTGTACCCGTTAACAGGCTGACCTAAATTAGAGAGAAAACAGACCATGTATTTAATTCGATAGGAGCAAAGGTAGGAATGTCACATTCATCCTCATCATGATCATTCCACACCCACTCATGCCTCTTTCCTCATACAGAACAAACACTTGGGGGCTCCTTCTTGTGATGTTCTGACTTCAAAAAAGTATTCTCTTTTAAGTCGGTTCCTCTATTAAATAGGACCTGGTCACATGGAGGAACTATGACTGATCATCTTAACTCCAACAGAAAACCTCTTTGCCCAAATGTAGATCACAGTCTCAGGTCCCTGTGTTTCACTCTGACTTTGAGTCACTGTGAATAAATATCTGATTGACAGACCCCAGCTTGTTTCAAATGATCTGAGAACCCTAACTATTTAAAGCTAAGCTATTAGTAGAAAACATGCATCATGGCTGAAAGTTAATTCATTGATGTAGATAACGTTGCATTTAATCATTTTGCACTGAATTGATTGTATTAGATTGCATTGAATTGAACTGATCTGACAATGCTCAATGCCATGAATAAACTAGTAGATTAACCTAAAGGTGAAAAATTGTATAATGATGAAAAGGCTGAGACCTTAAGACACTCTTTCACCTTACTCCCAATCTCTCTAACCTCTATTTTATAATTCTCCCATATACAGATTAGACATTATGTCTGTTAGGAAATTTATTTCCCCTGTCCCTGCACTTACACTTACACCATTCATTGTACTTGGGATGCCCTTCCCTTCCACACTGCTTATGTAGATCCTATCCTATCAAATGCAAATACTCCCTCCCAGAGACTTGATTGCCTTGCCTCCAACAGGAGGGAAAGAGGCTTTGTTTTCAGATAAGTAGCATTATTTTAGTGCCTAACACATACTGTCCAATGTAAAGTGGGACCTAAGGGATGCTGGCTGCATTAAAGAATCAATGGATAGATTCTAACATAAAAAACATGACATTGATCTGTGTCTGTCATCTATCTATCTACCTATAGCACTTTTTTTTAATAACTTATGTTTATTTGGATACACATTTTCTTTTTTCTGTCTTTTTTTTTTTTTTTTTTTTGATGCTAGGCCAGTTTAGGCCAAGGATTGTGTCAATGGTAACTCTGTACTTGGCCTCTTTTTCTCTGACAGTGATTGGCACAGTTCTTCACATAGATGAGAAATTCAACATAAATTGATTAAATGCAAGACCCTAATGAATAAACTTCTTGCCAACATGCATGTTGTACACTAGCCATATGGTAATATTCTGATGTTGCTATGTATTATTTGTTTATTTTTATTGAGCACTAAATCAATTGGAGAAATAACCTACATCATGTGCATATTTATACATATTTTACCTTTTTCCACTTCTGTGCCTGAAGCTGAAGAACCCGCATCTCCCACTCATCCTGTATTTGTTGAATAAATGAATAAATCTTAGCATAAAAAGACACCGTCCCATCCTTCCAGGTTTTTTAAATTTATTTACTCCTTCATTCTTGTTATTTGGGGTACTTCCTCTGTGCCAGACAGTAAATTATTCACTGCATATCCCAAACATTTAACACATCCCTGTTTAAAGTCAACTGTGTGTGTGTGTGTGTGTGTGTGTGTGTGTGTGTGTGTAGTCTCAGAAGAGTTGATTGTTGACAGAGGGTGGAAAAAGTAGGTGTCACGCTTATATTTAAGAGAAAAGAGAGCTCATACTTTGCTTTCCTACCATGATGATGATATTACTGCATATGTATAGAGGGCGGGGTGAGAAATTCAGTTTCCAGCAGAAGGGTTAAGCTACTCTAAATGTAGATTTGCCTTCTGGGTTGAGTACACACTCAGATGAAAGGGGTTGGGAGGTCAGTCTTTACATCTCAAAAAAAAAAAAAAAAAAAAAAAAAAAAAAGCTAGAGTAGAAGGCCATGGTCCAGGCGAAATGTCTACTCCGGATATTCAAACAGCAGAGAGGAATCTAAAATGGGAGCTACTCAGAAGTGAAGGGCATTAGGCATTTAGCATGGGGGAAATCTGTTTCTGAGTCACAGCCATTAGCAAAGCTTTCATTTTGAGGAGTTCGGATCAAAGAACAGCGAATTACACTTGAAGGATGTAACAAAGAAATCTTGAAACTACACCGGCATAAAAAAAATTCATTTAATAAGATTTTTAAAAAAAGACTCCATTCTTCACTAACAACGGTACTATAACACTCGTCATCAAGGTTTGTGAAACTGAATCAAACAACGAAAGACAGAAAAAAGCTATCAATGTGAAAATTATAGAATAGTAGATCATTGCAGATTTATATAGGTATTAAAAATAATGATGTTTCTTCATAGTATTTACTATTATCGGTGGTGAAATAATGAATTTACCATAGAAAAATGGAAAAAGAAAAAATAAGCCCTTTTTAATTTGTTTTTGTTTATTTTTATTTTTGAGAGAGTGAGGGTGTCTGAGCATGAGTGGGGGAGGGGCAGAGAGAGGGAGACAGAATCTGAAGCAGGCTCTAGGCTCTGAGCTGTGAGCACAGAGCCCAACATGAACTCAAACCCACAAACTGAGATCATGACCTGAGCCCAAGTTGGATGCTTAACCAATTGAGCCACCCAGGCACCTTGAAAAATGCCCTTTATAATCACTTGATTTAACATTGTACTGGATATTTGAACTATTTCTTTAAGATAAGCAAATAAAGGACACCAGTTTGGAAATTTTTTTGTTCATTTTTTTTAATAGCTCTCAGTATCCTCAAATGATGAATATGCCTATAGTATATTCAAATGTACAGAGATTAATAAATTAACAAAGCAGTAAGGTCCATATATAAACATAAAATTATATGCCACCAATAAAGAAATATAACAAATTTTAAAATCAATCTTCTTTTAAATGGCAACAAATAGCACTAAATACTTGGGAATAAATCTTTTCAAAAATGTCTAAAATCTACACAGAAAACCACAAATGTTATTGATGTAAACTGTTTAAGGTTATATGAGTGTACATATTGGCTATGTGTGAAAATCTTAATTTTCCTCAAAACATTTTATGAAGTGAACACGGTCACACTGTAGGTCCCATCAGGATATTTTGAAATCATAAACTGATTGTAAAGTATACTTGGGAATTCAAAGTGAAAAAATACAGCCTAGACATTCTTTTGGAACAATAAAAAAAAAGCCAGAGAATTTATACTACCAAATCACAATATTATTAATAAGCTACAATAATAGAGGTAGTGTGGATTGGCACAAGGATTGACATGTAGACCATGGAAACACAATTAAAAAAAAAAACCACATCAACAGACCCACAATTACATTTTCTTCTTTATACAAAAGATAATGTGGTGTGAATAGAAAAGAATGGATATTTTAATAAATTAGGGGTATCCATATTGCAAAAAATACATATATAGAACTCTACTACCCAGAATACTACTTTTTTAAAGTTGTAGGCAGTACAAATTGAAATTGAAAAATAATAAATACGTCTTTAAAAGGCATAGGAGAATATCTTTGTGATCTTAAGGTAGGCAAATAGATTTTTTCAAAAAGTAAATATTGTTAAACTAGACACATTAATAGTTTTTAAATCAAAAGAGTAAAGGAGAGCCAATTTATCACATCTATGTATATATATTTATATTAAACATAGATATATAGGTAGATAGAAAGGGATAAAACAATCTTTTCACCTTTCATTAAAAACATTAATTTGAAATGGATCATAAATTGTTTATAAAGTATATTTTCTAAAAAAATAGAGAAATAAGATCTTGGGAAAGGCAAAGTTTACCTAAATGTAAAACAAGAAGAGCAAACAAAATAAAAAACTAATAGAGACATTAAAATTAAGAAGTTTCATTCAACAACATTAAGGGAATAAAAAGACGAGACAGGGAGAAAATATTTGCAATACATTTATATAACAAATGATTCATCACCAGAATATACAAGTAACTCCTTCACATTAATGATTGAGAGGCTAAAGCCCAATAGAAAATGCTTAAAATAATTGAACCACCTCCACAGAATGAGATACGACAAATGACTACATGAAGAGATAGTCAAATGAATGTCCTCATGATGTGTAAACTAAAACCACTATGAAAAACCTCTACAAACTGACCAAAATGACTAAAATGATAACAGATGATACTAGGCATAGGTAATGAAGAACTGGAATACTCACTGATGGTGTGGGTGTAAATGTATTGAAATATGATTTAAAACTCTTTGTATCAGCTATGGGGCTCCTGGGTGGCTTAGTCAGTTAAGCATCCAACTCTTGATTTTGGCTCAGGTCAGGACCTCATAGTTTGTGAGACTGAGTCCCACGTTGGGCTCTGACATGACATGTCAGCTCTGTGCTGACAGCATGGAGCCTGCTTGGGATTCTCTCTCTCTGTCCCTCTCTCTCTCTCTCCCCCTCCCCTACTAGAGCTCTCTGGCTCTCAAAATAAATCCAGTTAAAATAAAAAGAAAACAAATAAAAAAAAACAACCTTTTCATCAACTAAAGCTGAATACATGCATACCCTATTATGCAATGATCCTAGTCACAGGTATCTACCCAATAGAAATTCCAAAAGGTCTACCCAAGAATCTCCAACAATAGCTAAATAAACTGTGATATGTTGTTATTTGGAAAGACCACCCATCGATGAGCATGCATGAACTTTGAGCTGCATACAGCGAAGAGGAGTCCCACAGTCCTAACACTGAGGAAGAGAAACCAGACACAAACAAGTACATGCTACATGAGTGCATTTGTGTCAGGTTTGAACACAGATAGCAATAATCTATACTGTCAAAAGCCAATATAACAATTTCTTTTCTTGGGTAGAGGGCAGTGGATACAGAGACTGGAGAGAAGGAGACTTCTTGGTCCACATTTCCTTTTCTTATAAGGACAGTAGTCAGACTGGACTTGGCCCAACCCTCACAATCTGGTTTTAACTTAATCACCTGGAGGAGTATGATTGAACAGAGGTAGCCTAGCAAGAGAGTTTGAGGAGGGGGATAATGGGTAAGGGCAAACGTTCCTAGGGGAGCAAGCAGCCTGAATACAAACCACAGATGTGCAGAAAATTATTCATGTTACCAAAAGTGGTTCAACCAGCATGAGTCCTGGGTATGAATCACTGAGTAGTGAAGGATAAGGCAAGCATAGTTAGGCTTTTGTCCAGTTATGAAAAACTAGGATTATAGATGACATTATGGTACTTGGACTTCGGATAGGGAATTTGAATACCGCATTTGTCCCATATGAAGGTTGAGGACTGCCATATAATTGCTATAACTAAGAATCACTTTAACTTATGGAGTGCACGAGAAATCATGAAGCCATAACTCCCAAATTTATTTTAATCCTATTTGGATTGAGGAAAATGCATTTCATGTGTTATGATTTAGACGTTCAGTGGGCCACATTAAAAAAAGTTCTCCAGAAACATTGTCAAGGAGAAATCCAATTGGACTGTCGATTTCCTTGCCTATCATTGTCTGGGTTTCTGTACCCCTATAATAACACTAGCATTTCAATTGGTTATGTTCAGCTGTATAACATGGTTCTATTGCCCACGGGACTGCAATTCAGGACATCCAGCCAAGGCTTGACCTGAAGGTTTTCTGCCCACATCTCACCAAGCTCACGGATATAGAAGCTCAGCCAAAGGCAGGCCTGACTCTTCCTGGAGTGCCCTTGAGGCCAACAGTATGGTTCTGGCCCAGAAAATGTGTAAGCACCTGAAAGCTCATTTGCTGTTTTTTCTCTCCACGCCTCTTTCTTTTATTGATCTTCCTTTTAATCCCTCTATATTACTTTCTTTTCTTCACTCCTAGTTTTCCTTAAAATAGCACATGGGATTCTGTTTTCACTCTCTGCCTTGCCTCCATCAAATACTTTTATAATTTCAAGTTCATGTGATTTCCCAAATGAGTCCAGTCTTTGTATCTCTCTGCTTCTCTCCCTGCTGACCATGCTCTCAGCCCTTGTTTCTAGTGATTTGGTCCTACACAGACTGCACTATCAGCTGAACTCTCATTTCTGTAGTGAATCCTTTCCTCTGTTCTCCAGCTGACACAGATCTCCCCTTCTTCTGAGAATCTGTCCTACCCACTTGCCACTTACCCATCATTGCACAAATGACAGATGCACCTGAATTTGAGGAGACCTGTATACCCAGAAAAGAGTATATGCTCATTCAACACTTGTTGATCAGTTCTCTTACTGGTGAGAAAGAGAACAAATAAAAATGGAGACACATAGTTAAATAGGCTTCTTAATGACCCCTCTCTTATCTTTCTATTTTTTTCTCTGCACACTTTTTAAGTTGCAAGTTTCCCTCATCCTTTCTTGACTTCTATTTTATTTTCCTACCTGTTTTATTCTCACTTCCTCTCATTTTTTTCCCCAATCCTTCTTTGAAAGATTTCTAAGACGGTGAAGACAACATGCACTTACACATACTCTCCCCCCCTTGCCTCTCCCCCCCTTGCCTCTCCCCCCCTTGCCTCTCCCCCCCTTGCCTCTCCCCCCCTTGCCTCTCCCCCCCTTGCCTCTCCCCCCCTTGCCTCTCCCCCCCTTGCCTCTCCCCCCCTTGCCTCTCCCCCCCCTTGCCTCTCCCCCCCTTGCCTCTCCCCCCCTTGCCTCTCCCCCCCTTGCCTCTCCCCCCCTTGCCTCCCCCCCCTTGCCTCCCCCCCCCTTGCCTCCCCCCCCTTGCCTCCCCCCCTTGCCTCCCCCCCTTGCCTCCCCCCCCTTGCCTCTCCCCCCCTTGCCTCTCCCCCCCCTTGCCTCTCCCCCCCTTGCCTCTCCCCCCCCTTGCCTCTCCCCCCCCTTGCCTCTCCCCCCCCTTGCCTCTCCCCCCCCTTGCCTCTCCCCCCCCTTGCCTCTCCCCCCCCTTGCCTCTCCCCCCCCTTGCCTCTCCCCCCCCTTGCCTCTCCCCCCCCTTGCCTCTCCCCCCCCTTGCCTCTCCCCCCCCTTGCCTCTCCCCCCCCTTGCCTCTCCCCCCCCTTGCCTCTCCCCCCCCTTGCCTCTCCCCCCCCCTTGCCTCTCCCCCCCCTTGCCTCTCCCCCCCTTGCCTCTCCCCCCCTTGCCTCTCCCCCCCTTGCCTCTCCCCCCCTTGCCTCTCCCCCCCTTGCCTCTCCCCCCCTTGCCTCTCCCCCCCTTGCCTCTCCCCCCCCTTGCCTCTCCCCCCCTTGCCTCTCCCCCCCCTTGCCTCTCCCCCCCCTTGCCTCTCCCCCCCTTGCCTCTCCCCCCCTTGCCTCTCCATTGTCACCCTCCTCTTTCCTGTTCACCCACCCACACATACTGAGTAATTCAAGTTTTATTTAGAATGAATAAAAATAAAAATGCTTTAGGGCTCAGACCATGTAGGCCAGGCTTTGCCTGGAGACAATATTTACAGCTGAGTGATAAATAGGGATTGCTCTCAAGGGGTTGGTGGCCTGTTAACTAAAGCAAGGCTGGAAATACTGCCATAAGAATCACTGAACGTGGGAGAGTTCATACTTAAAGGCTCCTGCACTCAAAACAAGTTGGGAAATAGCAACAAATGCAAAAAGAATTACTGTGGTCAGTTTGGAGATAGAGTTGTGATACAAGGTTAGGTTTGTCAGAACAGCCTGTCACCTGGCCTGGAGACCTCACCTCCAGGATCACCCAAAAATTACTTGGGAATCCAAGCTAGAATTTGCAACATCTGAGAGCTGGTTTGGTCATCCAAACATCTTATTTGGATAAGTAGTGGCTAAAAGATCTTTCTAAATATATCAGAGTCTTCTGTTTCAAAGTACTAGAACCATAATAAAGGCTGGAACCCAGATACTTAGAATGAGGAAAGAAGCTTTTTTTTTTTTGGACTGGGGCATAGATTTTTTTCTAGGAACCCAGAAGTCATTTATTAGATTCATGAATGAGGTCCAAGTTCTTTCTGTGCTTGGAGGTGCACATGCAGTGCATCACCAATAACCCTATGGTTAGGCTTAGCTAAGTTCCTAAGTTAGGACAAATAAAATGAAAGGTAGAAGTCTTACACATATCTCCAGGCCTGCCCTGTATGACTATCTCACGCAAGCTCCCAATCTCCATAGCTTCCCTGATGGTGACTAACTGAAGAAAACTTTGAGATGCTGAGTCTCAGGATAGAAGCAGCCTTGGGTGGGGGGGGGGGGGTGGTAGTGGGGTGAGTTGCCTGGGTAGCTCAGTCAATTAAGCTTCCAGCTCTTGATTTTTGGCTCAGGTCATGATTTCATTGTTCGTGAGTTCAAGCCTCACATTGGGCTCTGCACTGTCAGCTTGGGATTCTGTCTCCCTCTCTCTGACCACCACCCCCCTCAAAAATAAACATTAAAAAAAAGAAGCCTGGAAGCCTAAGAGGCAGCTGAAGGAGAGTCATTCATAAAAAAGAAAAAAAGATATACACCCAATCACAAGTATCAAGGAAACTTTGGTCAGGCTGTAGAACATGAGCTAAGTGTTCATTTTGAGAAGAAAATAAACAATGGACAGAGATTAGTCTACCATGACAAGTATGGGATCATAGAACAGCTGGCAGCAAGATTGATCAGAATGAACATAAGTTGGTTGTGATCTTCCTGCTTTGCCATTCCTAACTTTGTTTAAAACTCCCCATTCCTAGAAAACCATTCCCAATCTCCTTTCATGTGGTTTGGTTGGCCCCAATGTTCGCCATATTCAGAGGTGGCATAGGACTCAGGTCTAGATAACCAGTATATTCAGTTCCTTAGCCTCTCAGTTACATATGGATTCATAAACAAAAATGGTCCAATGAGAATGAATCTTGAGACATGCTAGAGCCAACTGGAAAGACAATCCTCTAATGGATATGTTGTTATAAGAATGTCAGTCTGGATCTTCTGAGGGAGTAGGCGGTGTCCATGAGGGAAAATCTTGTTTGAGAATGAAGCCAGCACAGTAGAAAGCAAAATGGAGAGGTAGTGATAGCTTCTTGATAACATTGTTTGAATACCCAAAGCCTACTCTTCCTAAAGTGAGGTAGTTTTGAACTTTTTCGTAGGCAATAAATTCACTTTTCCTTTAAGAAAGTCCAAGTGGGATTTCTTAGAATCAGAACTAAAATAGTTGTTTTGAACCCTTTTACCTCATCTCCTATTACCCTGCATCTGAAGTTTGGGTAAAGTGGCTCCAGGTAAAGGTAAAAATGAGAAGACGCATGGGTCAGGATATCTCCCTGCCTGGTTATCATTCAAAGGAAGAAATACTGAGCTTTGTACATAGAGAACACTCAATAAATGTTTTTGATGGGTCTGCTGAATATCCTACACCATGTCAATAATACTTGATTCTAATTCCTTAATTTCTTACGCAATCTTAATCATAACACATCCTTAGGACTAATAAGAAAATAAGATTTTTTCCTCAAAACTGAGATACTTTTGAGAGTAAAAAAAGGAGCTCTTAATAATTACACCAAAATATCATGCATAAACTGGGACTTTCCTGGGCAAAGCTGGGGATATATATTTTTCCCTACATGTAAATAAGGATTTTTGCTAGAAGCTCATATCTGAACCTATTTATTCAAATCCCAGGAATGATACCCAATTCTGACTGTTTCTCTATAGAAAATAAAGAATAATAAAGAGAACTAGGAGTATGTTTAAAAAAAGGCAGTATAACTATTATCTAGTGTTATTATTCCCTCTAAGATTAAAAAAATCATTTGTGAATCTATATATTAAACACTGAATTTTCATAAGAAAATGGTCATAAGAAACTCTCCAGTCATTGTGATCTTTTAGAAAATAATTCTTGCTCAATGCACAAATTCTTAACTGGCATATCTAATGGTTGATGGCTTGCTTCTTTCCTTTGTTTCTTCCTTCCCTTCTTTTTCTTCTGTCCTCTGCTTCTTTTTTCCTTCTCTCCTTTCCTTCCCTTCTTTATTTTCTTGCTCTTTCCTCATCCATTCATTCAGGAAATACTGACTGAATCTTTAATCTATGCTGAGGCATAGATTAGTCATAGGCATTTAAAATGAAAGAAAACAACAACAACAACAAACCTGAGAAAACCAAGAAGTTCACTGAAAGGAAACCAACAAAAAAAAGTGCATCATGTTTGAAGAAGGACATTTATTAGGACTTAAACATTGCATGAAGTTAAGGAGTATTCTTAAATTTTTTTTTAACGTTTATTTAGTTTTGAGAGACCGAGAGAGAGAGCAATGAATGGGAGAGGAGCAGAGAGAGGAGACACAGGAGCTGAAGCAGGCTCCAGGCTCTGAGCTGTCAGCACAGAGGAGATTAGGGAGTATTCTAAAGAAGTAGAATGTGTTCAGGTATTGAAAGGCCAAAGACAGGAGAGTTTGCCTTCCTTCCTGGACATGACCATAGATAAGTTTTCAAGTATGCGAGTGACAAGGTTCTGAAAACTGTATGGTAGACTGGATACCATAAGGCTGGAGTTCATGATAAAAATAGTCAAAGTGATGGTAAACATTTACAGAGCTCCCACTATTTTGGGGCACTGTTACAGGTGATTTACATGTTTTAATTCATATAATCCTCATACAACCCTGTAAGTTAATCTTAACTAACGCCATTCTATAGAGGAGGAAAACACGGCACTAAGATATCAAGAAACTGGTAGAGGACTTAAGACTGCAAGTAGCATTGCTGGAATTTAAATCTAGACTATTTTCTCCACCCCTCCCCCTCAGGCAATCATTAAATTATGAGACCTCCGAGATGAATAAGGTCTCCGCCAAGGAGAGCAACCATAGGAGAAATGTGAAGAAGCAAGAGAGAAGATAGAACTTGAGAGTGACAAGGTTCTGATGTTCACATCAGACAATAATGTTAAAAGATCCAGGGAGAGGAAAGAATTGGGAATCATGTTAAACTTTCAACTTGAACTATAGTGGATGGTATCAGAAGAACCCAATCTCTTATAGGGAAGAGTAACAAGGCCCTCAAGGACATGGCTATGCTAGCAAGCAGGTTTGTTTTCAGTAACTCCATAGGTGCAAAATGTAGGCATTGAGACTCCATTGATCAGAATAAGTCAGAATATTAGTCACTGCACATAACACAGCAGGAATGTGAGCATGGTAGTAGCAGTGTGTTCCCCCAAGGCCCACAGAGTGATGTGATGAGCCCAGATGGCAGTTACACACTCTATAGGTCTCACTGCAACTTTAGAACCCATGGCCAATGGCCCAGTACATTTTTATAGCAAGCAGTAAACAGAAGAGTCCCCAGGCTCCAGGGAGTGAGGAGTTGTACCGTACATGATGCAGCAGCCTTGGCCTACTTAATTGCCTACATGAGTAGCAAAAGAAATGGCACAGTGTCAGGGGACGATTGGGTCTTGAGCTTTGGCACACTCGATAAGAATGGGCAAGGACAGACAGCCTCTCCTAATAGGTGTAGTGATGGCCTTAGTCAAAACAGCAACCATATGCAGTGCCCATTCTTCAAGAAAAGATAATACTCCCATTATGTGTAAGAATGTGTTGAGTTTGAGATGTTTTTAGGACATCTAGAGAGCTACTTTCCAAGAACTAGTGAGAAGAGTTGGGGGAGAGGGTGAAGACACATAAAGAAATGGTCAGTAAGTAGTTAAAGCCACAGCTAAGGTAAAACTGAGTAACATTCTCTTTCTTTTTAATCAATTAAATCCATAGAGAAATTAACCCCAGTCGCCCCTCTTTCTGTGTGTATTTTCTAAATATCTTTGAAGGCCCAACCTACCATGATCTCTAGCACAGCTCTTGAGACAAGAGTTGTAACACTGATATTAGTAATTGACTGTTAAAATGAAAGACTAAAGCCCCCCCCAAAATGACCCTTTTGTTAAATGTTTTCCCAGATCATTCCAGTTCCTCATCTGAATTCCTATAGTACTTTCTTGTTTGACTGTTCATTAGGCCCCGTGTGTGTGAAACCTTTTGCAACTCATTTTTTTTCCTACTTGGTTTTACTGGCTTAGAAGCTATTTAAAGACAAGGCTACTAAGTACACATCTTTTTATTCCCCACAGCTTTTAGCAAACTGCCTTGTCTCAGATTAGCACTAAATAAGCCATTCATTTTGACACAAGCAGGCAGAGATTTAACATATTTTGTGTTTTTGTCTATGTTCCCCCAAAAGGAAAACATCCAATAAATGGCTTTCAAATTTGAACATTTAGTACATGTCCATCACAACACTCATTTCATTGCATTTCCTTGCATATATTACCTTATTTAATGACATCAAATCACAACAGACCAAAAAGGCTGGCATTATTATATCCATTGAACAGATGAGGACACTGAGACTTGGAAAGCTTATATAACCTGCAGAGAACCACAAAGACTGTGAATCACAGAGCTGGGTTTTGTACCATTGTACACCCTATTCCTAAGCCTGTAGTAACCACAAGCATACCCTCTTGACCTTGCTTATGCTCCTGCTTTCTCTTCGAAAGACCTAGCTCTTACCATCATTAATTCTGGAATCTAGATTTCAAGAACAGGCTATCTCTTTGCAGGCTAACAGGTTTCCAGGCCATAGCCACTGAGCAGGCCTGGTGTGCAGTAAATGTTAAGGAAGTGGGTGCCACAGGTATGAGGGAAATTGTTGGCCTTGTTCCATATGTGGGCTCTGCCTAGCTCATCCCACAGGCAAGATACTGATGCATCTGCTCTCCCAAGGATGAAGGGGCTGAGGCTGATCAAGATAGATCCAATCCACTCTCTTCTCTTGACAGAGGAAGAACCTGGGCTTGCCTAGCTCATGCTTCTATCAGCACAAGATTATTATTAGTAGTCAATAGGCTTTTATCTACCAAGTCTTCTGAAATATGCATCACCTGTTGAATAATAAATTTAAAGTAAAAGGAGAATCCTGTTTCTTGGCATTGTGATTGACTCAGCACAGAATTAGTGTCTTGGATAAATAATGATATTTCCCATGTATCGGGCTTCAATTTTTGGCCAGTACCATTCTACATGTTCTGAAGGGATTATCTATCTTATAATTGCAATAACTCAATGTATGACAAAGCAGAGGAGGAGAAGTTAAGTACATTCTCTAAAGGCACACATCTGGTAAGACGGTAGAATTGAACTTTCATCTCAGAAGGTCTGACTTCACCATTTTTAACTACTACTTTATATTGGTTTTATATTGGCCTGGGATTTCTTTACATAAAGCAGGTACTCATAAATGAGTTTTGTTGTTGGTCATAGCATTGACTCACAAGATGCCAAGGAAGAAAGCCATTCCAACCTCATATTCCTGGAATGTAATTGTATCTCAATAGATTTCTAATCTAGTTTAGATCCTGTCAAATCTACAGTGAAAGAAAAAGTGACGTTGAATGCATCTACTTTTATACCTGCTCCCACCAGCTTAGTCCAAAATATCCTTTCCATAATTACACATATGTCTTTCTTGCAAAGCATGTAAATGCCCAAATAACCTGAGTGGAGTTTCATTTTCCATGGCAGTTTCCTTCTAGCCATAATAGGCCAGCTGGCAAATATCTCCAAAACATAGTTAAAAACTGTATTTTTATCTGTAATAGAAATGTCACTTGTCCTAGTATCCCCTTAAGCAGCAGGAGGGGGAGAGTGAGAGTGAGAGAGAGATCTATTTTGTGTGATTCTGCTTTTAAAATGCATGGCACTTTGTCCCTTTCAAACAAATGTTTCAATCTTTGAGGAGTTTTTGGATCCTGTGCCCAAGATTTTTTTTTGTAATCACTTGCAAGTTTCTCTATAGTCTTGGCTTATTTGGAATTCAGAGTCCTATTTAAAAAAAAAAAAAAGGAAAAAAAATAGAAATAGGCTTTTTTATCCTGTTTTTCTCTGGAAGGTCAAAGGCCATTCCTCTCATCAATTCATGTAGCTCTGCAGGACCCCAGACGAGAGGCCTTGAAACCCAGCTCTGTCAATGGATGAGCCCTGCAAAGGAAAGGTTTGCTGACTTAACAAAGGCTCCCTAGCAAGAACAAACTGGAAAGAGCTGTTCCCATGTTCTTGGTGTCAATCCACTGTGTCAGGTCAGTCTTGGAATTGAGGACTGAGGAAATCTTGATGACTCCAAAGAATGACAGAGAGAGAATGGCCAAGGGAGTTAGACTTCTCTGCAGTCCCTGTGGTATAAGTTACCGCTTTAACTGCTTCATCTTCTGGTCTCTGAAACAATCAGTCTCCTGTGTCCTTCCCCTGGGTCCGATTTGCTCTGAAGTTTGCTTCAATAAGCCTTCCCTTGACCATCCCTTTTCCCCAGACAGGCACTGCTCACTCTCTAAATCTCAGCTCAGTCGTGGATTTATCCTATTTGTCACCTTCTCCTCTGAGTCAGTTACTAATCTAGACACAGTGGATACAGCCAGGAGCAGAAATAAGGAAAAGAAAATCAGTATTGGATTAAGCAACATACACCTATTTCCAGGGTTCAGAAGTGCTGTGAAGAAAAAAAGGAAGCAAGATAAGGCAACAAATACGAGCAAAATAGGGGATTATTTTGCTTAGGGTGCTCAAGAAAGGTTTCCCCGGGGGCGCCTGGGTGGCTTGGTCGGTTAAGCGTCCGACTTCGACTCAGGTCATGATTTCACGGTCCGTGGGTTCGAGCCCCGCGTCGGGCTCTGTGCTGACAGCTCGGAGCCTGGAGCCTGTTTCAGATTCTGTGTCTCCCTCTCTCTCTGCTCCTCCCCTGTTCATGCTCTGTCTCTCTCTGTCTCAAAAATAAATAAACGTTAAAAACAAACAAAAAAAAAATTAAAAAAAAAAAAAAAAAGAAAGGTTTCTCGAATACCGTGGCAAAAGAACTGAGGCCTGCAGAATGTGAGGCTGGGGCAGGCCCATATTTGAGAGAAAAGCATTTTGGGCAGAGGGAACAACAATGACAAAGACACTCGGGTAAGAGGGCATGAGAACTACAAGAAGGAGAATGTGGCTGGAGGGAAGGGCATGGTGGAGGGAGATATCGAATTGGTAAGTTCAAGCGGTAGTTGGGGCCAGATTGTAAAGAGGCCTGTAGGCCATGATAAGGCTTTGGTATTTTATACTGACTGAGGTGGGAATCCAGTGGCAATTTTTGAGGAGAGATGTGATATGATAGGACCTTTGGCTTAAGACACTGGGGCAGATCAGTTGACCATGGAGTATGTAACCATGGGTCCTCAAGGAGTGATAACAGGTAGGTAGACAGTAGTGACAGTGAGGTGTGACAGTAATGCGATACTTCAGGTGAGAGAGGATAATTGAATCCATAGTGGTAGTGGCAGAGTTAGTATGAAGTGATTGCATTTTGTGATACATTGTGAAGTTAGTCTCTGCAATAATCAAGGTTTTCATGTGGGATAAGAAAAGGGAGAGAATTAAGAGTTTATTTTTTTTTTTCAAGTTAGACATCAAACTTTATTTATTTTATTCTTTTTAATTTTATCTTTTTTTAAAAATTATATCCAAATTAGCATATAGTGCAACAATGATTTCAGGAGTAGATTCCTTAATGCTCCTTACCCATTTAGCCCATCCCCCCTCCCACGACCCTCCAGCAACCCTCTGTTGGTTCTCCAAATTTAAGCATCTCTTCTGTTTTGTCCCCCTCCCTGTTTTTATATTTTTGCTTCCCTTCCTTTGTGTTCATCTGTTTTGTCTCTTAAAGTCCTCATATGAGTGAAGTCATATGATTTTTGTCTTTCTCTAATTTAACGTCGCATAATAGCCTCCAGTTCCATCCACGTAGTTGTAATGACAAAGAATTACTTTAAAGTTTGGGGTCTGAGAAAATTAAGACAAAGTTGACCCTGCCATTTATTGAAAGAGCAAGAATATCAGTGGAGATGATTTTAGGTGAAAAATCAAAATTTTGCTAAAACTATGAAGTTTGAAATGCCTATATCAAATGGAGAACATCCCCTTGGTTTCTCTTACTATTGAATAAGGTTATATACGGACAAGGTTGGAGCAAATGTTATCAACTCATGACTTTCAAACAGGTCTTCTCTAGGAGTTTCCAAACCTGGCTTCTCACAGACACAGAAGAAGACATGTTTCTATTCCTTTTTCAACAATGTGTCTCTACTTACGAAACCACTTTTGATTAAATTTGTATCAGCAGCCCCAACCAAGATCATCACAAGCATGGCACTTCTCTAGAAGGATTACAGAGACTCTGCACATAGTTTTCATGGCCAAGATACATTGATTGCAACAGCCTAGTAAGAATACACAACTGGGTCAGTAAGGGGAAAAATAGATCCCCTTCATGTGAAGACTTCTTTGGTTCTCCCTAAAGAGACCACAGAGAACACATTCTCCTCCGAATTTTGGAATGGAGAAGATAACACACACACAGTTCTTCTGCCGAGGGATGACTATTGGAAATTCAGGGGCCAGGATTTTCATTAGGGAGTAGCTACATAGACATAATGGCTGGCCGTGGCTATCATGCTTCAGACTCTTGGAAGGAAATCAGGTGATTGTGACTGGTATACCTGGCAGGCAAAATATTCTTATCACTTAGAGAACTTGACAAAACCCAAATACCCAGACACCAGTCAAAGGGCAACATGTACACAGATCTTTCCAAAGATTAGATTAGGCATGCTGTATTAATTCTTTCCTGTCAATTAGAGGTTACAGCATAAGTGCAGATATCCTAAGATATGGAGTGAGACTTAGCAATCTGTGTGTGTGTGTGTGTGTGTGTGTGTTTTGTTTTTGTTTTTGTTTTTTTAAGATTTATAGCTAAGTTTGATGATCACCCAGGTCTGAGAACCATCACTTGTAGTTCATTGCGGCTCAGGTACATAAAGCTACTTTTCCAGTGAAAACACAGCAGCAGGCATGGAAGAGGAGATTGGACACCCTCTCTGTCAATAATTAACTGAGGTTTTAGGCGAATCCCTCACCACTCTTTCTTTATCTATAAATGAATAGAGATAGATTTAAATCATCTCCACAGCCCCTTCAGCTCTAATATTCTTTGATGTAGGTCAGACAAAGCAGTATGAAATGGAAAGATATAGCATCTTGCCCAATGCCCTTCCCCACTCCGTCTCCTCACCTTGCTTGAAATCCAGAAAGCAAAGTCTATCGTCTCCCCTGTATTTCTTGAGGGATGCCAGAGCTGAGGCATGCTATAATATCAAGAGAAGCAAAGACTGCTTTTAACAGAATTCTTCTCTACATTAATGTCACAAGTGACAAGACAATTTTATAGGAGAAGGAAGAAATGTACTTGTGTTGTGGGAATGGAAGGGGGAAATAAAAACTTGAAGAGACACAAGGGCCTTTAGGAAATTTTAAAGACAAGTCTACCCTAAGACAAGACAACGCTACTGATAAATCTAGATTCCTGGGCAGTAGAGTGCTCTTTAGCATATTTTCTGTTGGTAATCTTTGATGGTCTCTATGAGAAAACTGTGCCTGCATGTTACCTGCAGTAACCAAGATGGATTAAGAAACTAAAGTTTGTAACTCTGTCACAGAATTAAGAGATCTTGATGACAACTCTTGCTTTTTTGTTTGTTTTTGTATTTTGTTTTGCTCATTTTGTTTTGTTTTTTACATTTTAGGTTACAGAGGGGTTGAGTGGGTCTAGGTGCTACAACAAGGTATAGATCAAGACTAATAAAAAGGATAACACCTGACATGTATTAAACCCATAATAAAAGAGCAGATCATTAATAATAATACATGATAAAGTCAGGTTCTCTTAGAATTCTCAGCTTTAAGGAAACACACTCCTCCTTCATTTATCATCTTTCTTTAACCATCTCAAAATTCTTGTCTCCTGAACTGTATCCATATGCAAGCATATAATAATGTCCCATCATTGGGGCACCTGGGTGGCTCAGTCGGTTAAGCGGCCGACTTCGGCTCAGGTCACGATCTCGTGGTCCGTGGGTTGGAGCCCACGTCGGGCTCTGAGCTGATGGCTCAGAGCCTGGAGCCTGCTTCTGATTCTGTGTCTCCCTCTCTCTCTGCCCCTCCCCTGTTCATGCTCTGTCTCTCCCTATCTCAAAAATAAATTAAAAAAAAATAATAATAATGTCCCATCATGATAAACATGATACCATCTCAAACTTTTCACCTCCTATTCACTGCACACCTACTATAAAATGAGATTTCTCCCCAACTACTTCCAGGAATACTGCTCTCATTGAGTCTATCAACAACCTCCATGTTGCTTGATCCTGCACAGTTTCTATCTCACTCAGTCTTTTGACCACATCGACAGAGTTGACCATTATTATCGCTAACTTCCTTTTAATTTTTTTAAAAAAATATTAACATTTTACTTATTTTTGAGAGAGAGACAGCATGCAAGTGGGGGAGGGGCAGAGAGAGAGGGAGTCACAGAATCTGAAGCAGTCTCCAGCCTCCCTGAGCTGTCAGCACAGAGCCGACGCAGGGCTCGAACTCATGGACTGTGAGATCATGACCTGAGCCGAAGTCAGCAGCTTCACTGACCGAGCCACCCAGGTGCCCCATATTATCATTAACTTCTGAGATTTTTCTACTCACCCAATTCTATAACTCCTGGCAAATCCTCCAGTTACACACACACACACACACACACACGTGTGTGTGTGCATGAACACACTTGTGTGTAAAGAGTAGGGAGAATATGCACAAGAGTAAATGACTTGAGCCCAATGCATTTCCATATATGCACCACATACTTGTGTAAATACCATCCTGATAAAGAAACAAAATATTGTCAGAAGTTTCCCTTCTGTCACCTCCCAGTCAATATACTCCTTCTCAAAGAATTCAGTGCTATTCTGACTTGTATAAACCTGTACTGCAGGGCTCCCAATAGCAGCAAGAGGTAGCAAGGACACTGACAAGCAGTTGACATGCTTCTGTGTGAGAAATGTTTTTGTTTTTGTTTAATACCCACTGGCCAAATTACGTAACATGAGCAGACCTACATTAAGAGCAGAGCAAGAATCTCCACTTTTTGTTGAGAGGATCTGCAAAGTCAGTCATTACAAAAGGATGCCCCTGCTCTGCTGAATCAGAGCGAGAGGGGGAGATGTGTCCATATATCACCTCCCCATTTACCACAACTCCACTGTGAGGTGAATTACATCATGACAGGGAACAAGCCTGCTATTTTCCAACATGTCTCTAGAACCAAGTCCACTGACCGTATCATAGATACTGATATATGTTTTTGAAAGGAATGAATGACTAATGTTGATAAGTTTTTAGGTCCATATTTTATAACTCCCATTTTAGGTGTAGAAAACAGCCCTAGATCATGGTCATTGTAGATTTGCAGAAGGAAGAAAGCAGGGTAGGGCGCAGGTTACAAACGTGTGACTATTACAGATTACGCTGAAGTGACAACCTTTGCCCAAATCCCCATGTTCCAAGCCAAGGAAAGATCTGCATTTCTTTGTTCTTTCAAAAGCCCTGCTTCTGTTTGGTTTGCTTGTTAGTCTTCTGCTGGAGAGATTGTTTATTGTAATTGACAATAATTATTGTCAATTAATTATTGAATATTAATTATATTCAATAACAAGGCTAATGATAACAACTGATATTGAGTGCTTCCAATGTGGCAGGAACTATGCTACACATCTTTAGTTATTACATTTAATTCTCATTTTTATGTAGAAATATTTTTATTCCCATTGCACAGTCTAGGATCCTGAGACAGAAAAATTTAGTGACATTTCAAGGTATCAAAAAAAAAGTAGCAGAACTGGAACTCAAACACAAGACTGTCTGATTCCAAGTTAATTATTCTAGAGTTAAAAATTTAGTGGAATTTATCTACAGAAATAGATTCTTAGGGTTATACCCAATTTTAAATGTCACCTGGTTCAGCATCCAAAGTTTGAAACTTCTCTTCAATATACCTGAAAAGCACTCACTTGTTTATTTCTGTAATCCCTCCAGTAATAAGATAGCTTATGGATTTATTAGAAAGCCCATGACATTTCTAGGATATATAATCATAATGAAGTTGAAACCTAATGGATTATCTTGAACTTTTAGGCATGCTAGTATTATAATCAACCATCTCGTTGCCAGTAAGTTGGTAACAAACACAAGAACCTCATGGAGGCTGGGTTGACAGTGCATTCATTTTGTTCCTGGCAAAGCTGGATTGGAGAATTGTTTATGGCTTCCTATCTCAGACCTTGATTTAAATTGACCTGCCAGAACAGAAATGAGGAGTCTGAGAATGGGAGACTTAATTCGTTGGAAGGAGGGAAAAAGAGCAAAAGGATCTGGTCATGTGAAGCTCTGTAATATGGGGCAAATGTTCAACATTTAAGAGAGAAAGAAATAGTTTGTCAGATGCACCCCCATTCCCAGTATTTCCATTCAGTAGCCATGCCTTCCTGTGGGAGATAATTCAACTGATGCCAGATTCTCCCCCAATACTTCTCAGATTAGGAAATTCCTCTTTTAGGAGGAACAGAGAGGGAGGGAATTTGCAAATGAAATGAAAATACTCCCTCAGAAATGGCATATTTGGAATGTGCATGTGTACCTGTGCACATGTGTATATGTACACAGGTGTGGGTCAAGGAAGCTGAAACAAATATATCCTCAGGGAATCATGGAGAATTAAGTGGAAAGTAAGTGCCCCACCCCCACCCCAACAGATACTCACATATCACATGGGAAGCGGTAGGGTTCTTCTTGCTTAGCAAAGTTGAAGTAAATGATGGTGGACAAAAAGAGAAATTAAGGGTATTTTTTTTGTTTATTTATTTATTTGGGGGGGGTGGTAGTAGAGACGGAGGGAGAGAGAATCCCAAGCAAGCTCCACTCTGTCAGTGCAGAGCTTGATGTGGGCCTCGAATTCACAAACCATGAGATAATGACCTGAGATGAAATCAGACCGTTAACCAACTGAGCCACCCAGGCACTCCAAAGGGTGGTATTTTTTCAGATAAATTTTATTCCAGATTTTTCACAGAACATTTTCCCAGTAGTTTGTTCCTTAAGAAAAGGGTTTATTCTCCACCTCCCCTTCTTTGGGCCTAGAATTCTGGGGAATGAACTTATCCTTCTGTTTAGAAATCTGTAAGACCCATTAATCTACAAAACTGTATGGCAAATTCAACAACTAAAACAAAGAAAAGACTAAATATCAGTCACCCATCCCCCCATATAACATTTTTATTAGTCTGTAGAACTAGTGTCTGTGAAAACAGAAGTTACCACTTACCATTCTTCACGTTGTACACTGCGCAAGTCAAGAGGATGCCTTTCACCTTGTTGTTCTCCTAGATTTGTGTAGCCGTTATTTCAATTTCCCGGCAGATGGCGATAACGTTTCTTAAGAAAGGGATGTCTTTTCTACTTTCTTTCTCCCCCCCCCCCACCCCCAATTCACCTTTTATTGGAGCTAAGAGAATATCACCATGCATCTCAGAGTTATGCTTTCCACAGGCACTAGAAGAAATAGTGCGATCCAATACACGGTTCCTTTAAGGTAGTAAGCTGAGTTGTACTCCTTCAGGGTTTTTAAAAAACATAAAATTGGTGTTCCACAAAACATTAAATTCATTCTCCCTCAGATATCCAATACCTTCAAGTGGAGACACATTTTTCCCCCTCTTCAGAACTCAATAAAACCAGCCGGCAAACAGATGGGTTTTATCTCTGACCTGGGACAATGAGCCATGCCAAACACCAGAGTTCTTTCCCCCAAAGCAGCAACATTCATGGGCTTGATTAGTTTTAGTGATTCCAGTTACTTGTGGATTTGTAGAAGTCACCTGTGGCAGCGATTAGCCAGTGAGCTAGTCGATAGGGTGTCCTGTTTCCAATTCAGCCTTTGTGACATAGGCAATTTTGGCATATCAATGGCTTTCTGCTTCCATGTCCTCATATGGGAAATGGATCATGGTGATCATGTCTGTCATTCCTGCCTTTCATAATTGTGGAGCTGAACTGTACTCAATTGATTAAAAAAAAAAAAATATATATATATGAAATGACATTATCAACCATAATGTACTATATAAAATATAAAAGTTTCTAAAATTTCCGTTTTCTCTTTAAGGCAAAGATCACAAGCTCTAGTCTCCAAAGGACCAGTTAGGTAGTTTTATCAGCTATTACACTATTGACGATCAACTTTGAACACACCTTTCTTTACACCATTTAGGGACGTCAGGGTCTAAAAACCAAATTCGGGCTTAGCCAGCTACAGGAAACTGGCTACAGAGTGCGCTACAGGGAGGTTGGGGGACCAGAAGAGACGGGAAGCATTTGCCCCTCTCAGTTTTGTTTCCTTTTTCTCTTTGATTCCAGTTCCTCTTTTCATTCTGTTCCTACTTTGGATTGCTCTTTCTATCACTGTGAGCAAAACATTTCACCACTCCCAGTAAAAGCTGTACATTCCAGAACTAGCAGTTTATCCTAGGGTGCCAGCTGTCCAACCCTTGCAGGTTAAGCTTTACGGTGCTTTTTCAAAGACAGCCACCCCATCTGATACCCTTTTCTGCAAAAGCCCAAATACCCCTCAGAGTGTTGCTTCTCAGAGGTTTTTTTTCCGCTCCGGAGACCTCCACGTTTTACCAGGTACAACCACTCCCTGTTTTTCTCCCAACTCCAGAGATGGCACCTGCTTCTTAAAATTGTATGGGTTCCCTTGCCTCACTGGCTCCTGATACAGAAACAGAAATTAAGTAGGTTTGGTATAACTGGTTTTTTTACACATTTACTCCGATTTGCATAGTGAACATGTAATAGTTTCCACTTCCACAGATTTATGTTCCTTTCTTTATTTCTTCCTTTTTTTTTTTAATTGAAACATGCGATTCTCTTGCACTGATTTAATTTACTCATGTCTGCTAAATGTATGTCTCAATATTTCGCGTTTTCATTAACATTATTGGGAAATTTGACCACAATTGCAATGAAAAAGACAACTCACTGAACTCAGTATTGATGGGAAGTAGGGAGAGTTGGGGGGAGTGACAAAGTGGAGAGGACATACTAAAATTGAGACTTGATGACTCCTGCTGATAGAGTTACAAGGGAGGAATGTGAGCCCAGTATCACTAGATCCCCAAATTCTTCGTGAGACAACAGAAATCCAAAGTTCTGTGTCCTGAATATAAATGCTCATAACTTACTGGAAAAGAGCGTTAAGTATTATGCAGGCTAACATTGTGCAGGCCACACGATAGCCATCAGCGGGTCAGAGCTGGCTCCATAGTTGTCAAAGTTGCATCCAATACTGTTTCTATAAGCCACATTTCCATGCATATACTCTTAGTCTTGGAAAATTACTTTGCAGCAGAAGAACATACACCCTGCAGCCAAGAAGAAAAGCCCAATTATTAATGGAAGACTTTGATCACATAATCATGATTTTAGAAAGTCCTATTAAGAAGTAAGTGCTCTTTATTACTGAGACAATTTAGGAAAGAGTGGATGTTGAAAGGTTTTGAGGAATAGAGGCTAGCTTGGAAAGAAAACCTTCTAAATTAGCTTTTAAAATCGCTTGAATATAATTGACATTTCTATCCAAAATAGAAACCTCAAAATAGTACTGGCAAGTTCCAGCCCCATGAATGATATTAGCCGTTATGTGTATAGAGCAACTGCTGTTCACTAGGGGTCCTCTGAAAAGTTTTGGAAAATGTTGATTGTGGGTTATCATTTTTCAGTAGCATATGATTTTGGAACTTTTTAATGGTAGATAATTGGGCCAAATTTGTAGTTGGAGATACTCTTGCACATGATGGTGGATTGTGAACACAGTTTTTACAGTGGGAAGATTCCAGTTTTAGTTTACAATCAGTTAATTTGCCAATGAGTCATTCACTTAATAGGACTAGCTGTTAGTTGATTGAGAAGCCATGAGGATTTTCCTAATTCCTCTCGTTTTTTGCTCAACCTGTTTCAATTACCTTTATTCCTTCCTATCTTACCCCACTTCCAGCTGTCAGAGTTTCTGAATTTTCACTTCCTACCTACCTGGATAACTTTTTTTTTTTTTTAAGATATGTATATATTTAGAACACTTAGATTCACAGCAAAAAGTACAGCAATTTCCCAGAGATTGATGAACTTACACTGACACATAAAAATAACCCAAAGTCTACAGTTTAGAGTTCACTCTGGTTATATATCCTATGGGCTTAGATGAATATATAATGACATGTATCCATCATTATAGTATATTACAGAGCATTTTCATCGCCCTAAAAATCTTCTGTACTCTCCCTATTCAACTATCCCCTCAACTCCAGCCCCGGGAATCCACTGATCTTTTTACTCTCTCCATAGTTGTACCTTTATCAGAATGCCATTTAATTGGAATCATAAGTTATGTAGGCATTTTAGATTGGCTTCTTTTGCTTATTAATGTGCATTTAAGTTTGCTCCATGTCTTTTCATGGCTTGGTAGCTCATTTTTTTTGTAGCGCTGAATTTTCTATTGTCTGGATGTTTCATAGTTTATTTGTCCATTCACCTACAGGACATCTCAATTGGTTCCAAGCTTGGGCAATTATGAGTAAAGCTGATATAAATAACCATGTGCAGGCTTTTGTACCGACATGAGTTTTCCACTCCTTTGGGTAAAATACCAGTGAGTTGCAATTGCTGAATCATATAATAAGAGTATGTTTAGTTTTCTAAGAAATGGCCAAACCAGGGCACCTGGGTGGCTCAGCTGGTTAAGTGTCCAACTCTTGATATCTGCTCAGGTCATGATCTCCCAGTCTGTGAGATCAAGCTCCACATTGGGCTCTGCACTGACAGTGGGGAGACTGCTTGGGATTCTCCCTCTCTCTCTCTGACACTCCCCTGCCTGATCTCTCCCTGTCTCAAACAAATACACGTTAAAAAAAAAAATTACAACTACGTGGACGGAACTGAAGGGTATTATGCTAAATGAAGTTAGTCAGAGAAAGACAAAAATCATATGACTTCACTCATATGAGGACTTTAAGAGACAAAACAGATGAACATAAAGGAAGGGAAACAAAAATAATATAAAAACAGGGAGGGGGGGCACCTGAGTGGCTCAGTCGGTTAAGCGTCCGACTTCAGCTCAGGTCACGATCTCACGGTCCGTGAGTTCGAGCCCACGTCGGGCTCTGGGCTGATGGCTCAGAGCCTGGAGCCTGCTTCTGATTCTTTGTCTCCCTCTCTCTCTGCCCCTCCCCTGTTCATGCTCTGTCTCTCTCTGTCTCAAAAATAAATAAAAACGTTAAAAAAAAAAAAAAACAGGGAGGGGGACAAAACAGAAGAGACTCATAAATATGGAGAACAAACAGAGTTGCTGGAGGGTTTGTGGGAGGGGGGATGGGCTAAATGGGTAAGGGGCATTAAGGAATCTACTGAAATCATTGCTTCCTATATACTAACTAATTTGGATGTAAATTTTAAAAAATAAAAAAGTTAAAAAAAAAAAAAAAAGAAATGGACACACTGTCTTCCAAAATGGCTGAACCATTTTAAATTCCCACCAGCCATGAATGAATGTTCCTGTTGTTCCACATCGTTGCTCAGCAGGTGATGTTGTTGCTATTCTGGATTTTAGACATTCTGTTATGTATGCTGTGAAATCTCCTTATTTTAATTTTTATTTCCCTGATGGCTTATGCCCCAAAAAAGCATCTTTACATAGGATTTTTTGGCCACTTTTGTGTAGATCTTCTTTGATGAAGTCTCTGTTAAGATCTTTAGCCCATTTTTTTTAAATCAGTTGTTCGTTTTCTTGTTGAGTTTTAAAGTGTTTTTGTATATTTTGGTTACCAGTCTTTATCAGAGGTGTCTTGAAAATCTTTTCTCCCAGTCTGTGGCTTGTCTTCTCATTCTCTTTACTGTCTTTTGTGGAGAAGTTTTTAATTTTAATGAAGTTCAGCTTATCAATTATTTTTTTCATGGATCATGCCTTTGGTGTCATACCTAAAAAGTTAACACTATACCCAAGGGCATCTACATTTTCTCTATATGTTACCTTCTAGGCGTTTAATAATTTTGTATTTTAAATGTTTTCTATGATTCATTTTGAAGTAATTTCTGTGAGGAGTATAACGTCTGTGTCCAGACTGTTTTGTTTTGTTTTTGCATGTCAGATATCCATTTCTTTCTAGGACCATTTTGTTGAAAATACTTTATTTGCTTCATCACTTAGTCTTTGCTTCTTTGTCAAATATCAGCTGACTATATTTGGGTCCATTTCTGGGCTCTCAGTTATATTATATTGTTTTATTTGTGTGTTCTTTCACTAATACCACATTTTCTGGATTACTGCAGCTTTTTAAAATTTATTTTGAGAGAGAGAGAGTGTGCACACTTGCTGGGGAGGGGCAGAGAGAGAGAGAGAGAGGGAGAAAAAGAAAATCCCAAGCAGTCTGAGCCCTGTCAGTGCAGAGCCTGATGCAGGGCTCGAACTCGAGAACAGTGAGATCATGCCCTGAGCCAAAATCAGGAGTCAGACACTTAACTGACAGAGTCACCCAGATGCCCCCATTACTGCAGCTTTATAGTAAGTCGTGACAGTGCCACTCTTTCAAGTGCCACGCTTGTCTTTTCCTTTAATATTGTGTTGGCTACTTTATATCTTTTACCTCTCCAAATGATATATAACCTTTACTAAATTTCTTCATCGATTTATTTTTTTTTTACATTTATTTATTTTTAAGAGAAGAGAGAAAGAGCGTGAGCGGGGGAGGGGCAGAGAGAGAAAGAGAGAGAGAGAGGGAGAGAGAGAGAGAGAGAGAGAGAGAGAGAGAGAGAGAGAGACAGAATCAGAAGCAGGCTCCAGGCTCCGAACTGTCAGCACAGAGCCCTACAGCTCAAACCCATGAACCGTGAGATCATGACCCGAAGTCGGCCGCTTAACCGACTGAGCCATCCAGGCGCCCCTTCATAGATTTTTTTTTTTTTTTTAAATTAATGTTTCTTTTTTCTTCTCTTCCCTCAGTAAGCTCTTTGTGTAGTTGGTCTCCATTATTCCATAGTTCTTCCTTCTTCTAAGAATCCTTCAAGAGAGACTCTCCTACTACCTCTGCTTAAATACTGTATTTTCAAGGTTCAATATTCAGCCTTTTTCCTTCTTTCCCCGTATCTATATCCTGGACAATTTTATCTACACTCTTTAATTATAGTCTATGTTATAATAGATCCTGTAGTATAGATTTGGTTGCAAGCTCTTTCTCAGTTTCAGACAAACCACTTTATAAGACTGTTGGGCTTGCCAAACTGGCTGTCAAATGGCACTCCACCTCAAAATCATCACAATAGATGCTATTGTTCTTTTCTTTCCCTTTGTCCTTAGGTTTCTATCATATCTCCTAGAGTTAAAGCCATTAAGCCTGGCCATTCATAAAGCCATTAAGCCTCTCTCTTATCTCTTTATCTCTCTTAGCCAGTCAATCCCCACACCTACTCTTCTCTTACCTGGTAGTGTTTTTCAAGTCTTTCTAATTTTTCCCCATTTCCAGAACCACTATTATCTCAGTTGAGGCCTAAAATCTTCTCTTAACTATACTTCTTCTGCAAGCTGTGAGCAAACCATTCAGGCTCAAGTCAACCCATTGTCCACATTGTGGACAAATTTTACCATAGCACAGTAACAATCTACTTTTCAACTTCCAAAACATGCATCGGCTTAGTTTATAAGTATTTTGTCATCTGGCCTGTGATCCACTCTATAGCTTTCTTTGTGTTTCTCTTTGTGCTACTCCCATGTTCCTAAAGGATCATTTTTATTTCACTAAACTTGCTTCAATCTTGATCTTTGCAGGCCATTCTCAACCTGTCTCCTTTTCTTTTATTATGTAGTAAGTATTCTCTTCTAACCTCCTTTCCTTTTATTCAGTGTTGAATTTGTCTATTTTACTTGCTGGTTTCTCCATTAGACAAAGGAGAATATGAAGATCATGACCCACATATCAAATTCAGTTAGTTGGTTGATATTATATGAAGCTCTGTGTTCACTAGATTTCTGAAGATTGGTTGGACTCACTGAAGAAAATACGACATTTATTATTATTGTCTGCTCCAAACAAGACCACAACAGATACATATTTGCATTTCTTCCACTAGAAGCAATCATTTATCTGAATATTATTGAATATCTTTGAATTATATCTGAGCACCTGTTCTATGTTAGGCACTGTGTTAAAACTGGTCTATAGCTTTTACTCTTACAATCATTGTGGAAAATAATCCACAATGTTCAAATGAGAAGAATTAAATTGCTAAATTATATTTTTGTATAAGGACACACAATACATAGCAAAAGCAGGATTAACCTTATATCCTCTGACTCAAATGCCTGTTTGCCTTTGAGAAATACACGCTACACCCAATGTTCATAAAATTAAATACATGGGTGGAAGTGTTTGATACATTTCCAGCCTTGTGCTGGATGTTGTAAGGATAAGGATATGACTGAAAATACTGTTCTTGCCCTTAGGAAGTTTATGTGAATATGACAGAAAGTATGAAGTAACAGTATGAACTAAGTAAAGTATGAACTAATGGAAAGTTTTGTCCTACTGACCCACTGACACACCCAGGCTTATTCATTTTATAGTCTTGTGCAAGTAACATGTTTGTGCCATCCATAAAATGAGAATGATAATTGTGACTTTCCAGGAGTTTCACACTGTGATGAAATGAAATAATGCACACAAAGTGCCTGATATGAGGTAGGCGATATAAAATGTTGAGTGTGATGGTGGCAGCAATGATACCGATGGTGGTAATGACAACAATGACAAGAGGATGATGATGATGCTACAGGTGACTTTGGTGAGGAGGCAGACCTGGGATCTCACAGTTTTGTGTTCCAATATAGCACCTGAGGCTTGATGAGTCTCTCCAAGCTTATGTGGCCTCCACTTTCTCTAGGACTTAACTTCTGCTTGATGTATTCACATGCTCAGGGTAACAACCACACTTTGAATTTTATAATATTTGGCAGTTCAGATATTTTCTTATTAAATCAATATACAGAACAGACTTGAAAGAAATCCTGGCATGTAGTAAGTCCTATGTAAATGTTAGCTGTTATTAGTATTAATGTTTTTATCAATACTTGTTAGTTCATTTAATTCATACATCAATACCCTGGGAAGAGACAGAGGACTTTTTAATTCCCAATACACAGACTAAGATACCAAATCTCAGAAGAGTCTAGTGATTGCCAGCACTTAGCTCTGTGCTCAAGGGCAAGGAACTTCTACGCTTAAGATTACTTCTCCTAGCACATGTGCATGGCTGCTCCCATGGCAGGTGCTTGGTCAATATTGCTAAGTGCTTATGTAGCTGATTTCTAGGGGTCGTAGGAAAATATTGGTTTGGAGGCCTATTCAGGTCTAAGACAAGGATAATCTTCATGTTAATGTCAAAAATAAGAATTAATAACTTGATTCAAACATTTATATACAAATAAAACAAAGGATTAATTAAGTATACATACTTTATAAACTTCACAAAAGCTGTGCTTAAAATCACAAGGTCTTGTGTATTCACCGGCCCCTCAAATATCCTCGATTGACTAATTTACTTGCTTTTGTTACCTGTGAGAAGAGTCTGAAAAGGGCCACTGATCAATACTGTACTTAGAGAATTGGACAAAGGAAGTAAATGCCCAGGCCCTTGACTGGGGCAGAAAAGACTGAACAACTCTTTGCGATTATCTCTTAAAGCAAAGTTCACTTACTGAGCAGACCTTGCTTCTTCCCCTTTTACAGGATGCAGTAAAAGGGACACAGACTTGGAAAGTAGCAAATGCTTTACCCACAGCAACTACTTGTTAATGGAAATATATTTAACCGAGGTCAAGGAAAACATTATTTAAGGTAACTTGACACAAATGATAAGGAAGCAATTGAAATTCTCTACAGGTGACCCATCTGAGACAAGCTTTGTACTAGGTGAGATGGGGAGGCTCTGTGCTATACAAATAATTCAGAGAGCTCCAATATATATATATATATTTTTTACAACAACCATGTTCATCACTCAGTGTGTGACATTACTTTCACAAATGTACCATGGTAACTTAAGCTGATAACCACTAAAGAAGCATACAGGATACTCTCTGTATTATTTTTATAATTCTTCTGTAAGTCTAAAATTTATTCAAAAGTAATATTAGAAATGTCTGCTAAATTTCCTATATTAAGTTGGTCTGAGGGTCCAGAAGATGACTGGGATAGTCAGTATTTTCATGCAAAGGTGGTAGTTAAACTGAAAGTTTCAAAAAACTAAAATACTGGTAAATAAGGTGAAACAGATGTAGGGAAGTCCATGTGTAGAAACCTAATCTTATTACCAAATAATGTTTCACAAACATCTTTTTTTAGAAAATGTTTATTTTGAGAGAGTGCATGTGCAAGCATGGGTGGGGGGGTTTGGTGCGGAGAGAGAGGGAGAGAGAGGAATCTCAAGCAGGCTCAATCCCTCGGGGAGCTTGATCTTATGAACCATGAGAGCATGACCTGAGCCAAAATCAAGAGTCAGACGCTTAACTGACTGAGCCACCCAGGCATCGCTTTCACAAACACTTTTATATGTCAATTACTAAAGGTATACATCAGTTTTGAGTTCATAGTTCCTGGAATAAAGGTACACTAATGATTTGTTGAATAATACTCAAGGTATTACCATTTTTTCTTTCTTTTATAACCGAATCTGTAGGAAACTTACAACTCTATCTCTAGCCCTTTCTTAATGTCATCATTGTACACAAGACCACTCAAGGAGACTAAGTAGATGAGAAGTAGAGAGAATCCTCAGAGGACTCTAGAGAACACCAGCATTTAAGATGGAAAGAGGGGAGCCTGAGAAAGAAGCATATTTTGAAGTCATCCTCAGCGTGGTGTGAAGGGTTAATAGATGAGAATGACTTAGAAGAGTCCACTGAAGTATTGTTCAGGAAGGAAGTGTAATTCAACACATGAAGAGTTAAGTGACAAAGCTCCGATAAGTGATAGGATTTGCAGTAAGGAAGTCATCCATAGCTATGATCAGAGCAATGCCCGGCACTGTGCTGATTACTTTACAGGGAGAATTGCTTTTAATTCAGACACAGTTTATGAGGCAGGTGATAAAATCCTCATTTTACAGATAAAAAAAAAAAAACAGTAGCTTAACTAACTGACTCAGAGACACACATCTAGTTAGTGGTAAAACTCAGACTGAGACCTAGGAAAGCCAATGCTGAAAACTGCACTCTGAACAACTAAGCTCTACTGTGCCACCCACTGACACATCTAATTACTTTCAATTCAGCATTGGACATTATAGAATTTTGTGGGAGTTTTGTCCTCCAATTTTTTATAAGCACAAATATTAACTCACCAGTTGTATTCTGGAGCATTCTCAGGACTGAGACATACCATCTGCTTCTGTGTGTTCCACGAGTTTTTAGCCCCAAACAAGATACACCCATAGGTGTCCCATGAATAATTGATATTGAAGAAAAATGAGCATTTACATTGTTATTGTAAAGGCAGACCAGTCAGACTGTCCTCCAATGACACAAGTAACAGATCAAAAGAGCAATGTTAACTATTGACTATGCTCCCTGGTTCTAAGTGCTAGATCATTATACTTCTCTAATTATTTGTGTGTGAAATATCCAAGGTTATAAGAATAAGCCACACACAGACCTTAATGTAACCATAATGGGTTAATAGCACACCCTTTATTTTCAATGCATGAAAAAGCAAACCACAAGAATTGCACCAAAGAGGGCAAACTCACATCTCTGGTGGGCAGTTCCTTTGAGCTTAGAGTCTGGAACAAACTATTATAGAAGGAGATACTTTTCATTTTCCAGTTAATAAATAAATCACCAGTTGTTTTATATTTTGAAATATCTGAACAGCATCTCAGGGCTCTGGAAGGCTTTCTTCTCTAGTTCCACTGGCATGCAAGCCATGGTGTTAATTGTGTACATAATCTCCTACATAAGCAATGGATTTTGCACCCTTCTGAAAAAGTGAGCACTACAGAAGATATCTCTTGCATAAAACTGGCTGCTACGGTTCAATTAGAGGAGAAATAAATCTTACCATCTTGATGACAGCCTGTGCAACTGAAACTAGGCAATATAGCTGGCTTTGAGAAAATGGAATCTTGTATTCTTTGACAGTGTAATTATGACTCTCTGTCAGCTTATTCTACTTTTTCATAAAAATCACTTAATACTTCACAAAGATATTACTTTGGCCATCAAATAGCACTTTGAGAAATGTTAATAATTTAGGAACTTCTATATTAAAAATGGCTAATTCACTAAATGCATGAGATACCATAACCTAAGAGCCCCCTCACCGCCCCCCCCCCCCACACACACACACATCCTGAAAGTTCTGTTTTATTAGTTTGGTCCCAATGTAGGACCTTGGAGAGAGCAAGAGAGCTGCACTGAGGATCTACTGTCTGGTATTTGGAATTGGAGTGTCAACAATGCAACTGCAAAGAATTGAGGAAATTACTGTAACTACTTGTAGAAGAGTTTTTATCTCTGACAACATACTTAAATGTTATTATATGATTACTTTTTAAACTTAAGCCTAGAGCCTTCTTTTTAAAGACATTTCTCAATGAGTTATCGTACACTGGCAATGGGAAATTTTTAATACTTTAGTTGAACTTTTAAATGTATTTACAAAACGTAAAACTTGCTCTCTTTGAGGTAGACTAACGTGAATTTTTACCATGACATTCGGTCTTGTGTCCACCATCACAATGAAAATACAGAGCAATTCTACCACAACCCCAAATCCTTTGTTCTGTTCGTTTATAATAAAGCCATCTCTCCATCCCAGTCCCCTGGCAACCACGGATCTGTTTTCTGTTCCTGTGGTTTGGCTTCTGCTGTTGTATGAATGGAATTATGCAGTGTACAACCTTTTGGGTCTGGATTACAATAATGCACTTGAGCTTCTTCCACATTGTGTGTCATAGTTTACTATTTTGTAGTGCTGGACACTATTCCATTGTATAGAATGCTGTAGCTGGTTAATCCTGAAAAAAACTGCATTTATAATGCTATGATGGCAATGATAATAGTGACAAATGGCATCGTGTGAATGCTTATTGTGTGGTAGGCATTGGTTTAGGTCTGTCCGTATACTACCTCATTAAATTTCTTCCTCTTAGGAAATAGGAAATAGCACTATTCCACTTTATAAAAGAGGAAAAGAAGGAAAGGCTATATTAAGTTGCCTCCCCAGGATTATACCATTTGTAAATGTCGTGGTCTGTATTAGAATCTGGGCAGCCTAACTTCTGACCTATCATTATAGCCACCATCATAAATTGGTTCCCAGTAATAGCTACCATCATTAAGCATTTGCCCTTGGGCCATGGACCTCATTTCATTTTCACACAAAAAAGGGTAGGTTGAGGAAAATGAGGCTTACAGAGATGATGCAACATGTACCAAATCACCCTGATAACACCCAATTTTCAACCAAACTGTGAAAACTGGATCTTGGTACTTTTAAGGGTATTTAGTTTTGATCAGTTTCTGGGTTTCAATTTCAACTTTTTATTGTTTCCTCCTATGACATTGCATTTTCAATTCATCTCAGCATGCACAGAGCCTTTTGCAGTTGGAATAACTTCTTGGGCCTTGGTACAAATCATTTCCCAACCACTAAGATTAGATAATAAAATGTATTTGGTACAAAAGAGACCTAGTCTCTATCCTGATTTCTCTCTTCCCGTGGGGAATGGAAGGGATGTACCTCCAAACTACATGGAGGTGGCATGTGGAAAATACTCCTTTTTTCACTTTAACTTCGGGTTGTTCCTCAAGAGGTTAAATCTTTATTCCAGAATAAAGATAAAATTAAAATTGGATGCTAGATTGCATATGTTATCACCTTATCATGACTTAGAAGAGTTGGAAGCAATGACCTCTAGTAGAGAGAAGTAAAGGAGGCATGTGAATTTATTTTTCAGTTGTGATTATAGGAATAGTTCTGTACTCAGCTCACATCTGTAAGTAAAAGGCCTTGACGTACTTGATGTGCTTTAATTAACACTCACTGTGCTGAGGACATAAATAGTATATCAACTTTACTAAGACATAGAATAGAAAGCAAGTGTAAGATCTTAGGATCGAAGTCATGGCCTGTTGGTAATCGTGTTTCATGGTGGAGACAGAATTACTAAAGGAAAGAATAAGAAGCAACACCCAGAAAACGCTGTGGTCTGATACTTCAAAAATGCATCTTGCACATCAAAGGAGTTCTTTGGATTTTTGATTCCTCAACAAGTTTCCATAAAAGAAACATAATCCTGCATAATCTTTCCTACCCTCCTTTCTGGATTCATTGATAGGATGCAGTTGTGGGATAAGGTGGAACATGTGAAGTATGGAGTGTGTATCTCTTTTCTGAACAACCTTAAACGTTTTGGTCAACTTTCAAATGATTCCTAGTTGGACGTTTGGATGGCTATGATTTGGAGCCCCAGATACCTTTGGGGAAGTATATGAACTAAGCCACAAAACTGAAGATGTGTTCTGAGGTGGGGTGAGGACAAGAGCATCCTTTAATGGGCCAGGATTATGACACTGTTCTTAGCTGACAATTACCACCAATAGGAAGACCTATTTGCAAATTTCAGTTCAGTATAAGGATGATACTGTTTTTGGATAATTGGAGCTATCCAGAGTGAGGTAGCTTGTTTTGCAGACAGGGAATCGAGAAGATTCCTAAAGCTGATGGGTGAGATGACAAGGTGCAAAACAAGACCTCATACAGTTCTAAAAACAACAGCTAAGAAAGTAGTTTAAACTTTTAAAAATAGGGGGTCCCGGAAGATGGCGGCGTAGGAGGACGCGGGGCTCACAGCGCGTCCGGCCGATCACTTAGATTCCACCTACACCTGCCTAAAGAACCCAGAAAACCGCCAGAGGATTAGCAGAAGGGAGTCTCCGGAGTCAAGCGCAGACTAGAGGCCCACGGAAGAGGGTAGGAAGGGCGGCGAGGCGGTGTGCGCTCCACGGACTGGCTGGAGGGAGCCGGGGCGGAGGGGTGGCTCGCCGGCCAAGCAGAGCCCCCGAGTCGGGCTGGCAAAAGCGGAGGGGCCGGACAGACTGTGTTCCGACAGCAAGCGCGACTTAGCGTCTGGGAGGTCATAAGTTAACAGCTCTGCTCCGAAAGCGGGAAGGCTGGAGGACAAAGGGAGGGAGAGCTGCTGAGCCCCCGGACGGCAGAGCTCAGCTTGGCGGGGAACAAAGGCGCTCGCCAGCGCCATCTCCCCCGCCCATCCCCCAGCCAAAATCCCAAAGGGAACCAGTTCCTGCCAGGGAACTTGCTCGCTCCACGCAAACACCCAACTCTGTGCTTCTGCGGAGCCAAACCTCCGGCAGCGGATCTGACTCCCTCCCGCTGCCACAGGGCTCCTCCTGAAGTGGATCACCTAAGGAGAAGCGAGCTAAGCCTGCCCCTCCAGCCCCCGTGCACCTTGCCTACCCACCCCAGCTAATACGCCAGATCCCCAGCAACACAAGCCTGGCAGTGTGCAAGTAGCCCAGACGGGACACGCCACCCCACAGTGAATCCCGCCCCTAGGAGAGGGGAAGAGAAGGCACACACCAGTCTGACTGTGGCCCCAGCAGTGGGCTGGGGGCAGACATCGGGTCGGACTGCGGCCCCGCCCACTAACTCCAGTTATACACCACAGCACAGGGGAAGTGCCCTGCAGGTCCTCACCACGCCAGGGACTCTCCAAAATGACCAAACGGAAGAATTCCCCTCAGAAGAATCTCCAGGAAATAACAACAGCTAATGAACTGATCAAAAAGGATTTAAATAATATAACAGAAAGTGAATTTAGAATAATAGTCATAAAATTAATCGCTGGGCTTGAAAACAGTATACAGGACAGCAGAGAATCTCTTGCCATAAAGATCGAGGGACTAAGGAACAGTCACGAGGAGTTGAAAAACGCTTTAAACGAAATGCAAAACAAAATGGAAACCACAATGGCTCGGCTTGAAGAGGCAGAGGAGAGAATAGGTGAACTAGAAGATAAAGTTATGGAGAAAGAGGAAGCTGAAAGAAAGAGAGATAAAAAAATCCAGGAGTATGAGGGGAAAATTAGAGAACTAAGTGATACACTAAAAAAAAATAATATACGCATAATTGGTATCCCAGAGGAGGAAGAGAGAGGGAAAGGTGCTGAAGGGGTACTTGAACAAATTATAGCTGAGAACTTCCCTGAACTGGGGAAGGAAAAAGGCATTGAAATCCAAGAGGCACAGAGAACTCCCTTCAGACGTAACTTGAATCGATCTTCTGCACGACATATCATAGTGAAACTGGCAAAATACAAGGATAAAGAGAAAATTCTGAAAGCAGCAAGGGATAAACGTGCCCTCACATATAAAGGGAGACCTATAAGACTCGGGACTGATCTCTCCTTTGAAACTTGGCAGGCCAGAAAGGCTTGGCACGATATCTACAGTGTGCTAAACAGAAAAAATATGCAGCCGAGAATCCTTTATCCAGCAAGTCTGTCATTTAGAATAGAAGGAGAGATAAAGGTCTTCCCAAACAAACAAAAACTGAAGGAATTTGTCACCACGAAACCAGCCCTACAAGAGATCCTAAGGGGGATCCTGTGAGACAAAGTACCAGAGACATCACTACAAGCATAAAACATACAGACATCACAATGACTCTAAACCCATATCTTTCTATAATAACACTGAATGTAAATGGATTAAATGCGCCAACTAAAAGACATAGGGTATCAGAATGGATAAAAAAACAAGACCCATCTATTTGCTGTCTACAAGAGACTCATTTTAGATCTGAGGACACCTTTAGATTGAGAGTGAGGGGATGGAGAACTATTTATCATGCTCCTGGAAGCCAAAAGAAAGCTGGAGTAGCCATACTTATATCAGACAAACTAGACTTTAAATTAAAGGCTGTAACAAGAGATGAAGAAGGGCATTATATAATAATCACAGGGTCTATCCACCAGGAAGAGCTAACTATTATAAATGTCTATGCGCCAAATACCCGAGCCCCCAGATATATAAAACAATTACTCATAAACATAAGCAACCTTATTGATAAGAATGTGGTCATTGCAGGGGACTTTAACACCCCACTTACAGAAATGGATAGATCATCTAGACACACAGTCAATAAAGAAACAAGGGCCCTGAATGATACATTGGATCAGATGGACTTGACAGATATATTTAGAACTCTGCATCCCAAAGCAACAGAATATACTTTCTTCTCGAGTGCACATGGAACATTCTCCAAGATAGATCATATACTGGGTCACAAAACAGCCCTTCATAAGTTTACAAGAATTGAAATTATACCATGCATACTTTCAGACCACAATGCTATGAAGCTTGAAATCAACCACAGGAAAAAGTCTGGAAAACCTCCAAAAGCATGGAGGTTAAAGAACACCCTACTAACGAATGACTGGGTCAACCAGGCAATTAGAGAAGAAATTAAAATATATATGGAAACAAATGAAAATGAAAATACAACAATCCAAACGCTTTGGGATGCAGCGAAGGCAGTCCTGAGAGGAAAATACATTGCAATCCAGGCCTATCTCAAGAAACAAGAAAAATCCCAAATACAAAACCTAACAGCACACCTAAAGGAAATAGAAGCAGAACAGCAAAGGCAGCCTAAACCCAGCAGAAGAAGAGAAATCATAAAGATCAGAGCAGAAATAAACAATATAGAATCTAAAAAAACTGTAGAGCAGATCAACGAAACCAAGAGTTGGTTTTTTGACAAAATAAACAAAATTGACAAACCTCTAGCCAGGCTTCTCAAAAAGAAAAGGGAGATGACCCAAATAGATACAATCATGAATGAAAATGGAATGATTACAACCAATCCCTCAGAGATACAAACAATTATCAGGGAATACTATGAAAAATTATATGCCAGCAAATTGGACAACCTGGAAGAAATGGACAAATTTCTAAACACCCACACTCTTCCAAAACTCAATCAGGAGGAAATAGAAAGCTTGAACAGACCCATAACCAGCGAAGAAATTGAATCGGTTATCAAAAATCTCCCAACAAATAAGAGTCCAGGACCAGATGGCTTCCCAGGGGAGTTCTACCAGACATTTAAAGCAGAGATAATACCTATCCTTCTCAAGCTATTCCAAGAAATAGAAAGGGAAGGAAAACTTCCAGACTCATTCTATGAAGCCAGTATTACTTTGATTCCTAAACCAGACAGAGACCCAGTAAAAAAAGAGAACTACAGGCCAATATCTCTGATGAATATGGATGCAAAAATTCTTAATAAGATACTAGCAAATCGAATTCAACAGCATATAAAAAGAATTATTCACCATGATCAAGTGGGATTCATTCCTGGGATGCAGGGCTGGTTCAACATTCGCAAATCGATCAACGTGATACATCACATTAACAAAAAAAAAGAGAAGAACCCTATGATCCTGTCAATCGATGCAGAAAAGGCCTTTGACAAAATCCAGCACCCTTTCTTAATAAAAACCCTTGAGAAAGTCGGGATAGAAGGAACATACTTAAAGATCATAAAGGCCATTTATGAAAAGCCCACAGCTAACATCATCCTCAACGGGGAAAAACTGAGAGCTTTTTCCCTGAGATCAGGAACACGACAGGGATGCCCACTGTCACCGCTGTTGTTCAATATAGTGCTGGAAGTTCTAGCATCAGCAATCAGACAACAAAAGGAAATCAAAGGCATCCAAATTGGCAAATATGAAGTCAAGCTTTCGCTTTTTGCAGATGACATGATATTATACATGGAAAATCCGATAGACTCCACCAAAAGTCTGCTAGAACTGATACATGAATTCAGCAAAGTTGCAGGATACAAAATCAATGTACAGAAATCAGTTGCATTCTTATACACTAACAATGAAGCAACAGAAAGACAAATGAAGAAACTGATCCCATTCACAATTGCACCAAGAAGCATAAAATACCTAGGAATAAATCTAACCAAAGATGTAAAAGATCTGTATGCTGAAAACTATAGAAAGCTTATGCAGGTAATTGAAGAAGATATAAAGAAATGGAAAGACATTCCCTGCTCATGGATTGGAAGAATAAATATTGTCAAAATGTCAATACTACCCAAAGCTATCTACACATTCAATGCAATCCCAATCAAAATTGCACCAGCATTCTTCTCGAAACTAGAACAAGCAATCCTAAAATTCATATGGAACCACAAAAGGCCCCGAATACCAAAGTAATTTTGAAGAAGAAGACCAAAGCAGGAGGCATCACAATCCCAGAATTTAGCCTCTACTACAAAGCTGTCATCATCAAGACAGCATGGTATTGGCATAAAAACAGACACATAGACCAATGGAATAGAATAGAAACCCCAGAACTAGACCCACAAACGTATGGCCAACTCATCTTTGACAAAGCAGGAAAGAACATCCAATGGAAAAAAGACAGTCTCTTTAACAAATGGTGCTGGGAGAACTGGACAGCAACATGCAGAAGGCTGAAACTAGACCACTTTCTCACACCATTCACAAAAATAAACTCAAAATGGATAAAGGACCTGAATGTGAGACAGGAAACCATCAAAACCTTAGAGGAGAAAGCAGGAAAAGACCTCTCTGACCTCAGCCGTAGCAATCTCTTACTCGGCACATCCCCAAAGGCAAGGGAATTAAAAGCAAAAGTGAATTACTGCGACCTTATGAAGATAAAAAGCTTCTGCACAGCAAAGGAAACAACCAACAAAACTAAAAGGCAGCCAACGGAATGGGAAAAGATATTTGCAAATGACACATCGGACAAAGGGCTAGTATCCAAAATCTATAAAGAGCTCATCAAACTCCACACCCGAAAAACAAATAACCCAGTGAAGAAATGGGCAGAAAACATGAATAGACACTTCTCTAAAGAAGACATCCGGATGGCCAACAGGCACATGAAAAGATGCTCAACGTCGCTCCTTATCAGGGAAATACAAATCAAAACCACACTCAGATACCACCTCACGCCAGTCAGGGTGGCCAAAATGAAGAAATCAGGAGACTATAGATGCTGGAGAGGATGTGGAGAAACAGGAACCCTCTTGCACTGTTGGTGGGAATGCAAATTGGTGCAGCCGCTCTGGAAAGCAGTGTGGAGGTTCCTCAGAAAATTAAAAATAGACCTACCCTATGACCCAGCAATAGCACTGCTAGGAATTTATCCAAGGGATACAGGAGTACTGAT
This sequence comes from Panthera tigris, assembly GCF_018350195.1. Lineage (NCBI taxonomy): Eukaryota > Metazoa > Chordata > Mammalia > Carnivora > Felidae > Panthera > Panthera tigris. Next base: position 64,462,490 of record NC_056670.1, on the reverse strand, counting down.
GCATAGGGGCACCTGTACCCCAATGTTTATAGCGGCACTCTCAACAATAGCCAAATTATGGAAAGAGCCTAAATGTCCATCAACTGATGAATGGATAAAGAAATTGTGGTTTATATACACAATGGAATACTACGTGGCAATGAGAAAAAATGAAATATGGCCTTTTGTAGCAACATGGATGGAACTGGAGAGTGTGATGCTAAGTGAAATAAGCCATACAGAGAAAGACAGATACCATATGGTTTCACTCTTATGTGGATCCTGAGAAACATAACAGAAACCCATGGGGGAGGGGAAGGAAAGAAAAAAAAAAAAAAAAAAAAGAGGTTAGAGTGGGAGAGAGCCAAAGCATAAGAGACTGTTAAAAACTGAGAACAAACTGAGGGTTGATGGGGGGTGGGAGGGAGGGCAGGGTGGGTGATGGGTATTGAGGAGGGCACCTTTTGGGATGAGCACTGGGTGTTGTATGGAAACCAATTTGACAGTAAATTTCATATATTAAAAAATAAAAAAAAAAAAAGATTTTATTTTTAAAAAGAAAAAAAAACTTTTAAAAATACCTTTATTGAAAGAGGATTGACAACTAATAAACTACACATATTTAAAATAAATAACTTGATAAACGTATTTGGTCATCTTATCCATTAAGTGTGCAGTTCAGTGGTGTTAGTATATTACACTATTGTGCAACTGATCTCTAGAACTTTTTCATCTCACAAAACGGCAACTCTCTATCCATTAAACAACACTCCATTTCTCCTTCCCCTAACCCCTGTAATCACCAACCTATTTTCTGTTTGTATGAATTGGACCACTTTAAATGCCTCATATAAGTGGCATCTTACATATTTGTGTTTTTGTAACTGGCTTAGTTCACTTAAGGTAATGCCCTAGGGGTAAATGCATTTTGTAACATGTGACAGGATTTCCTTCCTTGTTGAGACTGGGTGGTATGAGAGAGAGAGAGAGAGAGAGAGAGAGAGAGAGAGAGAGAGAGAGAGTGTGTGTGTGTGTGTGTGTGTGTGTGTGTGTGTTTTGTTTATCCATGTATCTACTGATGGACACTTGAGTTGTTTCCCTATCTTGCCTATTATGGAGTAATACTTCTATGAATATGGGTGTGTAAATATCTCGTTCAAATCCTGCTTTCAATTATTTTGGGTATATATGCAGAAGTGAGATTTCTAGAGCATATAATAATTTTATTGTTAAGTTTTTGAGGAACTACCATACTGTTTCCGTAGTGGCCACACCACTGCGTACTTCCACCAACAGTGCACATGGGTTCCAAATTCCCTACATGCTCACTGACACTTGATATTTTCTGTTTTTTATTACGGTAATGACCTTCATGGTTTAGGGGTATAAATTTATAACTAGAAAATTTTATGAATTGTAGATATATAGCTTTCCTCATTCAGATTATTTTCCTTCTGTTACCAATTACATACTCGACCCTATACACACCCACTTCACTTCCCCTTTCAATTTTTCTAACACATATTAGGATAGCACATATCATAAAAACAGGGTTTTTAATGTTATATGTGATTATATGTGCTATAATTATATGTGATATAGATACGTGGTATATAGATAGATGGGGATATAAATGTAAGTGGTTGCATGGCATCGATGATTATATGCGATTGAATCCTTATGTGTAGTAAGACACAGTAAACAGAAATAGGGTAACTTCCTTGGCAAATTTCCCTATATAGCTGTCTCACTCCCCACCCCCTGGGATCACCTCCCAAATTCACCCCTGGAGTCCTTGTCTCAGGGTCTGCTTCTAAGGAAACCAATGGAACACAGGTACTTAATTATTCTTAATTATTCAGGTATATTATTTACTTAAAGATCAAATTAAAAGGAGTATATTTGATGGGACTGGCACCGTTCTTGGCAATTATATTCTGCTTTGTTATACTCATTGTCAAGTGTGGAGAACAATTTCTAATCCTTCCTCACTCCCACCCTCCCCCCATCTCTGCCCCTGCAGGAAGAAAGGTAGCCCTGTAGAGAGCCCTCTGCAATCAGAGGTGGAGAGTCTCAGACCTGAGCAAGATGTTTAGCTGCACAAGAACCATCTTCTCATGTCTGTTAGCAAATAGAAGTCTCATTTTTCCTCTGCATTTACTCTTCTAATCATCAGAAGATGAACAGTGATGAAAAATAAGACATAGACATTGGAATTAATTCTGTGTAGGTTTAAAGAGTGTTGGACCTCACTGAGGCTGACTCCAGGGAAGAAGTGTGTACAGGGTGGATTTTTCTGTTGGTTTGGATGGAATGCGGGCTCCTAGAGAATAGCAACCAAATTTTTTTTCTTCTTTCCTTTTCTGAGATCCAACATAGTACTTGGCATATGGGCATAGGTCGTTTTAACTTTTAGCATTAAATCTGTAATCTGATTATTTCTGGGACTCCGGGGAGCAGCTGACATTAGTGACCATCTACTCCGTGCTGGGCACTATGCTAAATATTTTCAAAATTCATGTAATCTCATAAACACTCTACCTTTTATATGTGGCTGCAAAACAAAACAACGTAAACTAAGTTACTCAAAACAAAAATAACCAAGCGTCTGAAGTTGGTCATTATAGGGTACTGCTTTGGGCCTGTGCATCATCACCTGAAATGAGGGTGATTTTAGCCGGAGTCTGTTTCCAGATCTCTCTTTCTCTTTGTTTCTTTTAGTATCACATCACCTGTTAATCTCTACTATTTGCTGGCTGATTGCCCTGTTGTTACTGACAATGCCCTGGGGCACAAATTGCTACTTGGTCTGGGTCAATTACATTTGAGTCCTTCTACTGAGGCTGGTTCTTGAGACTGATCTTTGAAATTTGTTCTGACCTGGGGCGCAGTCTCTGCTTAGTAGTTTCTGGGCTCTCTGCTCCATCCCTGGGGAAATTCTCAGAGAGCTACAGATGTGGAGCTGGAGGCCCCGGATCAGTGTTCTGCTTTTCTGGTAGCTATATCCCTACTGGATGAGAAGGGGGCTGTTTGGGGACAGTAGCTTTAGGTCTTCTAGGCCTGCCTCTTCCAGTGCAGAACCTCTGCCCTATGAGTGAGTGAAGACAGTTGGGGCCCAATTATTCTTACCCTGCTATGCCTCCGGTGAAGCCACTGCTCTATTTGTAGGAGGAAGAAGAAACACGCTTTTGGCCACACTCACCAGAAATCTAGCCTCTGCATTTTACAGCTGTGGGTGATGGCGGATAAGAAATGATTACTGTTCTTCCAGAAAAAATGGCCGAGGTCAGGCCTCATGTCCCATGGCAATGCCATTGTGTTCAGGTATTTAATAGTGAGCTGGACTGTCATTACTGTGGCCAATACTGCTCTGGAACCTGAATGTGGCTCTTTCTGCTGCTGCCCTCACTGAAATGCACTTTAAAGTATTCCTGTCTTCCTGATTTTGTTGTGTCACCAGCTTTAGAATCAAAGTTGAGTGTGGCTGCCCCTGATTTAAAGAATCTCAGTCACATCTCGCATCCTAGCTGTAAAAGAAGTCGGAGTGAGCTTTCTATCTCATCCCTATACTGGGAAGTGAAATTTGCCTTCTGTACTTAAGAGTCTACAAGTTCCTCACAGACAGATGAGTACAGATGCCTGTTACATGTAACTTTGGAAAGAATATGTTGAATTAATGAATAACAGAACTGGGAATAGTTACTAAGAGAGGTTATACTTAACTGTTAATGTGGGTTTCCCTCAGGTCTCTCTCTCAAAGATGAAGAGTAGGATCATACTGTCCTCATCCTCTGAAGTCACCAATGACAGAACCAACCCATTGTGTTCTTTCCAGGAGTTTTAGTCAGGTACATTCTCTGTGTCAGCCATTGCACTAGATAATGGGATTCAATGGTGAGGACACACAGACATGGGCTTGGATTCATGGAGATGATAGTCTATTACAGGAGAAGCATGTTAAATAATATATTATTAATACATATTATAATAATTAATATATTATTTATTTTTATTATATATTCTAATATATGTATTAATACATATTATTTATATATAATTAATATATAATAATTAATGTATTATTATATATTAATATATTACATAATATATATTATATATCTTATAAATATGAGAATGTACAACGGGCATATGACCTAGGTGAAGAATTCAGAGAAAGCTTATCTGGGAAGGAGTGACTGAACAAAGACCTAGAGGATAATGAGAAAATAACTTAAGGGAGGTGTAGATGGCAAATAAAAAACTATTCCTTACAACAGAGGAAAAATTCTTGCAAAGGTCAATAAGACACTGGCACAAGTCCCATTGAAAACACTGACAAAGAGCAGTTATTGAATGCCAGAGGATTTTGTGCAATTTAAGGATGCAAATGGATACAGGGATGAAACTCTATTGAGATTTGGAGAGCTTACTAAGGGTAGGCACTTTCATCCTAACTATGGGAAGCCATTAAGGGATTTTCAGAAAAAGGGGTCTGCGTGAAGTCGCTTGGCCATCTTTGGAAGGTCTGCACTACTGTCTGTCCTTATCTCCTCCCTCGGGGCTGTTTGGAACTTGTGAATCCATTTCCTTGATAAGCTGAACATTACTCTTCCTGTGATAATTATGTCTATATTTGGAAAAGGAAACTCGAGTCCTGGGGAGGAGAATGGACTAGATGGTTTGTGAGGCCACCAGCTGGGTGAAGCTGGCAGATGAGCGTACATAAGGGAGGGTGGTGGCTTCACCAGGGGTAATGGCCGTAAATCTAGAGATAAAGATCTCCATGCTAACTTGAAGCCAAGAGTGATGTTGGACAAGTAGGTGGGGAAGGAGGACAGATACCAGCTTTGTACTCATTAAAGTCCCAGTTAATGCTGTGCAAGGAGTGGTAGTTAAGAGTTCAACCAGATCATACTTTTCCACAAATTCATTACCTGCTGCTGTTGCTTTTAAATAAAATATAGTTAGGTTCTCTTTATTCTTTCATAGAACTTGAACTGTTCAGTTGATTTAGTAAAATTCTCAGTAACTTCATTTTATTTCTCTGCTTGAAAAGTCATCTTTTAAATGTTAGGTAAAATAGTTATTTACTAGGGAGTCATACGTGTATAGTCCACAATTATTTCTCTAAATATTACTAGCTTTCACATGCTCAAAATCTACGATCTTTCCAACAAATAATATATTTGGTTTAATAAGTATTATAATTTCCTCTCAAATTAGTTATGGTATAAGGGAGACATTTTAGATAAAACAAAAAGCTCTAGTGTTTATTTTTAGATGTCATCTCCTGTGGCACAAGTCAGATAGACCTCATCTGTCATCAAGAAGTGAGGCAGCCTGGGTAGCTCAGTTGGTTGAGCTTCTGACTTCGGCTCCGGTCATGATCTCATGGTTTGTGGGTTCAAGCCCCGCGTCAGGCTCTGTGCTAACAATTTGGAGCCTGGAGCCTGCTTTGGATTCTGTGTCTCCCCCTATCTCTGACCCTCCCATGCTCATGCTCTGTCTCTCAATAATAAATAAACATTATTATTTTTTTTTTTTAAGAAGTGAGGCAGTCTTGATTATGTGCCTTGTTTCCTGTGGAGTACAAATATATGTGAACATGTATGTATGTTTTTAATTTGTGAGTGTGCGCATGTGGTGTGAGTGTGTGTGTGTGTGTGAGTGTGCAAAGAGAATATGGCTTTTCATAAAAGAAAAGTGTGTTTTACCAACAGGTAGCCTAAGGTTAAGTAATTATACATGTGAATCTCAATGGCCAAAAGTTGTGAGGAGTAGTTGTCTTTGTGGCATGAATGCTTTCCACCCTGACCCCATGTCCCATAATATCCCTCTCTGGTCTCTATCTCAGTACCTGAAATGTCTTTGTGTTAATAGAAACACTCCTTGGAGAGGTGTCACAGGGAGGTGGGACCAAATCTTCAATGCTCGATGAGATCATAATTATCAGATCTTCTGTACTTGCCAATGGAGGAGAATAAATCACAGGAGCCATGGGAGCTTTGAGGGATGGCGTGTCAAAATAATAAATTTTGGGCCCATGGTGCTTCTGGGAACTACAATGGACAAGTATAGGGTATTGGCCACTTGTTAGTGAATATTGCTTGTGGAAACAGGTGACCAAAACCAAACTTGGCTAATTTCTCAAAATTTCTGGGGCCAGACCTCCTCCCTATCTTGAGAGTCTTCGAAAGGCTTATCGAGGCTCATTCTTTTAGAAACAAATTTGTGTTCCTTCAGAGGACAGTGCTTCTCACAATATACTCTTTAGACCAGCAGCATAAACATCACCATAGAACAAAATTCACCACACATATTTAGAAGTAAAATATACTTCACAGGATGTTTTAGGGACATCAGAAAAGAGATCTGAGGGCACAGTCAGCCATCTTAGGAAGGTCTTTATCTCCTGCCTCCAGGGCTGTCCTGGAAGTTCCAATTTTTGTTTTTTTCCTTTATAAGCTGAGCATATACTCACCTGGCATCAGGCACTCAGTCTCACTTTCTACACTTAGCCCCTAATAAATATGATCCCACTAATCAGTCTCCCGTCAAGAGGGAGGCTGGTGCTTATTGTCAAAGTAAACAATTTTTGGTGGTTCGTTCCATTCTCCTACCTCCTTCCCTAGATCAAATGCTACCTGAGAATCAGGACTGTGTCCACCTTAGCCACTCCTGTTTTCCCGATAGTATGTCTGGCACATAATTCTGGGAATATATTATTGAAAAGTAGATGAATGAATACAAAATTAATGATTAGATTAGGGGAATATCATCCACCCATAGAAGCGATTAGAGTCTTTGGCCTTATGATACTCTTAGTCAATAAACACCTGGGTTCATCAGGAATACAGGGAGATCATCCAAGGTAATGAGGGGGAAAGAACATAGTATGCATGTAAAACAGAAAACGGTGATCAGCTAGTGGAGAGTCAAATGTGTATTGGGGAAATGTGAGATCCACGATCAGATAAGTACGAGCTGTGGTTGCAGATTCCTTTGTCAGGAAAATGAACGCAAGGGAATTTGGGCCCATACTAGCAAGAAATGACACCACACGCTCTTGAGCAGAAGAATGGCATGATATCAACTTTGGCTAATTCTTATGAACTAGCTAGTCCTATATACCAGACATTTTCATAGACATAATTTATACCTACCAACTATCCTGTGGGTAGGAGTTTCACTGTTTCAAAGCTGAGAGAGCTGAGGCTCAGAGAGGCTGAGTAATTTTCCCAAGGTCATGGAGCAAGTGAAAAACAAAGCTGAGGTCCATCCCAGAGCCCCTCACTCCGAGGCCACTGCCCTTTGAAGAAAGATCAATTAGTCAGTAGTGTGTGAAGAGGCACACCCTTCGGAAAAGAAAGTCCTAAGATGGCCCTCTCTTTTCTAAAGGTGGGAGGAAATGGTGTGTGCGTGTGTGTGCGTGTGTGTAACACTCAGTAGGTTAAGACTACAGACAGCAAATGCTCGAAAACGCTCCAGGCTCCCAGTTCACTATGAGTTAATTGAGCAAAGAGCAGTCTGTGGCTCTTAGTAAACTCTTACAACATCTCCCTTCTCTGGACTGTGAATTGTGTCTCTGGGAAATCACAGGGCAGGCAAGGTGGGAAATGAATGTTTTTTCCCCTGAACGTGAGCCAGTACTGTCTTGTTACTCCAGTCAGCCCCTAATGATTTTCTTGCCTGAGTTTATATGCACTTGGAGGTTTCTTGGTTTCCTGCATGGTCTCAAACCAACGTGTGGTCCCAGAGTGAAATTGTGACCTCAGGGAAGGGTGAGGGGAGAACAAAGAGAAAAAGGAGGAAGAAAAAAGGGCTGCTATCCACTGTTCAGTGACTTGATCCACATATTTATATGGACACACAGCAGAGAAGCACCTCTGGTGGTCAGACATTTCTATGGGACTCTGTGTAGGCCCCACATCAATCATGATTACAGGTCAGTGTGCGGGCCCCATCAGGCAAGGCTGCCATTTTTTAAATTGTTTTAAACTGTATTTATTTTTGAGAGAGAGACAGAGTGAATGGGGGAGGGGCAGAGAGAGAGGGAGAGAGAAAGAATCCCAAGCAGGCTCCACACTGTCAGCACAAAGCCTGATGCAGACTCAGACTCACAAACCATGAGATCATGACCTGAGCCGAAATCAAGTGTCGGACTCTTAAGCGACTGAGCCACCCAGGTGCCCCCATTTGTTTTTTAATATAGTTGAACCACAACTTTAGATGAGTTTCAACTGTACAGCATAGTTATTCAACATAAACATTTATACATTTATTATATAAAGTTTATACATTATGCTATACTCACCACACATGTAGCTACCATCTGTCACCATACAATGCTATTACAATTTTATTGACTATATTCTTTATGCTCTGCCTTTTATTCATTCCATAACTGGAAGCCTATATCTCCTTCTCCCCTTCATCCTTTTTATCCAACCTCCAACCCCCTCTCCTCTGGCAACGATCAGTTTATTCTCTGTACTTAGAGGTCTGATTCTACGTTGTGTTTGTTTGTTTGTTTATTTATTTATTTAAGATTTCATGTATAACGGGAATCATAGTATTTGTCTTTCCCATTCTGACTTCTTTCACCTAATGTAATACTCTCTACAGGTCCATCCATGTTGTCACAAATAGCATGATCCCATCCTTTTTTTTATGGCTGTTTATTAGTCGTGTGTGTGTGTGTATCCTAGCTTCCTTATTCATACTTCAATAGTTGGCTACTTAGGTTGCTTCAATATTTTGGCTCTTGTCAATAATGCTGCAATAAACATAAGGTACATACACTTTTTTCAAAATATTTTTTCTGTTTTCAGACTGCCATTTTGATTCCAGGAAGGTAGGAACCACTCAAAGAATGTCTCTAGTTGCCCACTGTCTCTGGATAGTTGCTAATCAAGCATGGTTTCTGTTAAAAATCCCATGAGCGTTCTTTCTGTCAGTATTCCTAGAGGCACTGAATACTCATAGTTTCTTGTTTACATGGAATATATCACTCTGTCAGCTGAATCTCTCTGCTGGAGATGAGAAATGGCCCTTGCCGTTGTTTTAGATAGGTGCTAAGAGTGGAGAATATTAGCTTCTACTTGAGTTTCAAGGATAGAATTGGAATATTCATTGAAGCAATGGAAATAATTATAGTCACATTATTAGTTCTGAATGTATTTCTCATTTACCAATGCATTCTTATGAGCAAGACACTGGCTAAATTATTTTTGTATAATATTGTTATTCCTTATAGCACACTTGTAAGTAAATGTTGTTTTTGTTTTTGAGAACCTGAGAATTAGAGAACTAAGGTGACTTACCTAAGATCCCTCAGCTCATACATGGTAGAATAGGGATTAAGATTCCAGTGTATCTGTCTGAAATTATAATAACTTCCTACTGCACCACTGTGCACTGAAATTCCAATTCATAAAAATTCAGAGATTGGTTCACAGGCTTTGTTTGGCTTCAGGGAAATTACATGTATTCTATGTGTCCTGTTTGCAGATCATAAATTGTTGAAAGTTTTTCCCCCCATAGTTTACATGTCTGATTATTGTTCTGCAGGAAAAGGCATATAGAGCAAAACAGTATATGGTATTTCTATCCTATGAGTTAAAGAAAATTGTAGTCAGTTCTTTTCATATTTTACTCTTTAACCATACACTAATAAAAGATGTGTCTATCCTCCTCAGAAAGATAGTTTCCTTTTCAGAGAGGTGCCAGACAAGGAAGGAACCCACGTAAGTAGAACGTGGATAATTTTGGCCTCCATAGTGAAGAAGTAAAGTGGTGTCATTCTAAAGATCAGAACATTCCTTGTTACCTTTCAGTGGAAGAGAAGGTCAGGTACGAGTAGCTACAAGACACAACAAAATGGAAATGACCAGGGCCTTAGGAGGCCAGTGATCTATCCCTAAATTTTCCACTAACTGCCTGAGGGGAGGGAGGTTTCTTGTCTTTGGGTCTCATGGAGTCACATGTAAAAAAAATAGTTTAATTCACATTTATATCAATTTAAATTTCAGACCAAATCTAGCAAAATGAAATACTTATTTGAAAAAGGCCAAGTATAAATACATGGGAAAATAAATAAATATCTAATTCTTCTGAGAATTCTGTACTTGTAGGGACTACCAGCTGATATTGGAACTCTTGAGACAAAAGTAACTGTTCGTAAGGACAGAAATTTCAGCAATACCCTCAGCTCTGAAATAGGATGGGCTATTCCAGGCAGTAAATTTTTAAATGACTACTTAGTATAGGTTTCTCTTTGAAATATAGCCTGACTCCCACAGAGTGCAAATTGTTTTAATAAACTTTATTCTGAACACTAGAATATTAATAAATTGAAGATAAGAGGCACTAGGTTGAAACCTAGTTAGTTAAAATGACCACAGAATCTTAATAGTAAATTATTGCTGGGGGTGCTGTTAGAACAGGATATTACGGGAGTCAGACAAGAGGCAGACCAGGAGAACATGAATTGGATGCCGCACAGTCTGTTTTAGTCCTACTAAAACACACAACATTTAGATAAATGCAATTTTTTTGTTCTAAAAGAAAAATACCAGTTATGTGAGAGTCTGTGTATTGAATTGAAAATCTCTGAACAGTTTACAGTTAAGAGAAATGAATTCTTATACTCCAGACCCTGAGCAACGATGGTAGGGGTCTCAGATCACGCACCTGTCATGGAGAGTAGCAGAGCTTCTGGATCGAGTTAGGGCAGAGCCTCTCCCACCGAACAGACAACAAAGGTTTGTTCAGGGCTTTGAGGCAGAGCACTGGGGCAAGCTTGGCAGCAAGGAGCCTCCACTGATAGAAGTCAGCGCCCAAAATACCAAAATGAAGAGTTAGACAACTGAAGTTTATAATATGAGAATTCACAGGAAAGCAAATCATACAGCAGTTTTAGACTGTTGACTCATAGTTTCTTGAAGAGTTGAGGAAAATAAAACCTGCTACTTGACAATTATATTTTGGGGGTATCCCTAGAGAAACCTGCCCACGTGTGCACCCAAAGTCATCCATTAGAGTGTTCAATATATTTTTTTTTACATTTATTTATTTTTGAGAGACAGAGACAGAGCACAAGCAGGATAGGGGCAGCGAGACAGGGAGACACAGAATCCAAAGCAGGCTCAAGGCTCTGAGCTGTCAGCACAGAGTCCTACGCAGGGCTCGAACTCACAAACTGCGAAATCATGACCTGAGCCGAAGTCGGATGCTTAACCGACTGAGCCACCCAGGGGCCCCTATGTTGAATATTTTTTTAAACGTTGAAACCATCTAGATCTTCACTAATGCTAGAATGGATTAATAAATTGGAGGGTGGCCATGCAATGGAACGCTATTCAGCAGAGAGAAAAAAAAAATCTCAGTAGAAGAGCAATATTCAAGGTTACGGGCTTCCCAGAAAACAGACTTGGAGTCCCACATTTCCCACAGAAGTTTAACCCTAGGGGTTATTCTTGGGAAGGAGATGTTCTGCTGTATTGCATTCTCATCAAACCCCTCAGTGAATCCCATGTGGCACTCTGACATGGGGAAATCTTTTCAAAGTCATCCCCAATTCAGACAAGGGAGCTGCACTTTTGTGTATTAATCAGCCTTTCAATGGATGGTTAGCTGCTGGAGTGAAGTCACCAGGGCCAAGGCAGATCCCTTTGACTGAGGGCGCCCCTTGGAGAGGTCTCAGCTGAGAGCAATCCACAGCCAACATACCCAGTTGCTGAGGGAATGAGTAGCTCAATTCTGGAAGTTCTGAAAGAAAATCGGAGCAGCATACCAGAGCATCCAGATAAGCCTGTAATAACATGATAGTATTTCCTAACATAATGTTGATACAAAAAGTTGCATAGGAATAGAGAAAAATGCAATGTAATAATTGTGCAACATTTAAAAACATGAAAAAAAGTAATGTGCGTTGTTAGACATCCATAAAGAAGAACTAAACATATAAGAATGATATTGACACCACATACAATATAATAGTTATTTCTGAGCATAAAAGGAGTTGTGTTATGGAGATGCTCACCACCTAGGTGTCTAGATGGCACATTTAATAACTTGCACTATTCTCTACAAATGTTTACACATTTGACATATTTCACTGGCAAATCTTAAAAATTTAATCTGAAAAAATAAAATTAAGATTTCTCATATTTCTTTATTCATTATTCATTCATTCATTCATTCATTCTGTATACATGCTTTTTTTTTTTTAACTGAGCTCAAACTTTGAAACGAGCCTGCTTCCAAATGCTAAGAGACAAACAAGAAAAGTACCAGGTATTTTTCTCTTACATCTCAATAAGTCTGGAGAAAAATATGAACTATGACAAATATCTGAGATTATCAAGTATGGTGTATCCTAAAGAAATTCTATTAGATCATTTCATCTGAAAGTTATTATTAATGGCAGTCAATGATAAAGTATTCTGTGAATTAATGAGCCTAGGATAAGTACAGTGAAATAATGCAAAGTATGTTTCTGTGCTGCAGGAATTTTCAGAGCCTTTAGAATATTAATGTTTCCTCTCTAAGCATAGATACAGGGGATACTTAATACATTTTGTTCAGGTTACTATGATCACTGAACTCCTTTGCGTATTGCTTTGTCTTTCCAAACACATTTGGCAAACACTGGTCTAAGCCAACCGTATTGATATGTAAAACAGAAAACTAAAGCATAGAGAAATGGAGTGATTTATCCAAGGTCACTCTGCTGATTAGTGAATGATACCAGAGAGCAGGTAAAGAGGAAGGAGAGTGTTCATAGAATAGCAGTTACCAAAATACAGTATCTGAAAAACACTCAGCCATTGTTTTACAGACTGTGTGAAGGTAATGAGAAAATGTACCCATCCGTAAAAACCAAATAGAGTAATGTGCAATCCATATGATTTTTTTCATATTTTTAAAGATGTCCATCATCATTAAACAGCAGACAGAAAACCCTGAAACAGATTATGGCAATAATAATATTACTCTTTTGTTAAATGCCAATTAGACATCTGGAATTCATAGGAGTAGCTTAACACTGCTAATGTGATTATCCTCAGCACATGTACATTACTTAATAATATGCATGTTGCTGTTAAATTAGTTTTATAGATTGTCAGAGGAGAATGGGACATTAGGGATCTCTCACCCTAAACTTCAGTCATTTTTCAGAAGTGGAAACTGAGACCCAGTTTGGGTAAACGGCAAGGTCAAACAACTAATTTGTGGCAGCACTGGGCTGAGACCCTGGGTCTTCATCGTTCTCGAGAAAAGAGCTTCCAGTCACGTATGAGTGAGTGTCACAATGCCAAATTACTGGAGGTTGCTCATAGGGTGCCACGCTGAATTCTGATGTAGACTTCCATCAGGTTTTTCCTGAAAGATAGTGACTCTAAAATAAGATGACTTTCGTTCCCCAGAAGCTAGGGTCCCCGTTCAGGTAAAGCCAGAAAATGGGGACTGTGGCCTTGGCTGTCTGCGTGACGGGAGGTAGAGTGTAGTTGTTAGCTGCATGCAGGATTCATCAGCCACAAGTCGCTGTTTAAGAAATATTTCCACACAGATCCTGCTTACCCCCTTTCTGGGGGAATGATAGCTTTTCTGTCTCATCTATAAATGTCATCTCTGCTGCAAAGCATAAAGAAGAGCAATAATCAAAAGAAATATGAAGATGATCTAGCTCAGAACAAAAGAATGATACATGCAGATTTAGCTTCTCCGTACAATATACGGTGAAGGAAAATATTGAGGTGTATTTTGTTATTCTGATTTTAGACTGTAGGGGAAAGGCAGATCTAAGACTGTAGATCCTCAGCCACTCGAACATTGTCTTTGGGAAGGCTTGGTATCACCAAGAAGACTCATAAGGGAAGAACGCACTGACTCTATTAGCCACCTAGTGACTGACTGCAACTGCCTTTCAGTGTGCAGTGTTACATTTAGGGAAAACCAGGTAGTACAGCACACCACATATTGGATTTCCTTTACAGAAGATTAATCCTGTTTGTTAGGCCTTAGGAAGTTAACTGTTCTTGTGTGTGTAAACTCTATGGACTATACGGTAAACGTGTAATGAAGACCCAGATACATGTGTGCACAATAATATGGAGCTCACAGATTTTTCACAAACTAAACACAAGCATTCAGCACCCAGATCAAGAAACAGACCTTCACTAGCACCAACATTCTTTTCCGGTTGCTGAGCCCTACCGGATACAACTTGACATGAGCGTAGTCATATAGTATGTATTCTTCTGGGTCTGATGGATTTTATTTAGTAGTTTGTATAGTTCATCAATATTGTTATGGATAACTATGGATCATTCACTATTCATTCTTTAAAGTATTTCACCATTTATGCATTCACCTGTTGATTAGCTACTGGTGAATTTCCAGTTTGTGGCTATTACAAGTAATACTGTTAGGCGCATTCTAGCTCAGGTCTCATGGTTTATACAAATATGCACATATTTTGAGCAACATAGAGAAGAATAGACTTGGGTCATCTGAAATAAATATATACAATCTGTATATTGTGTATGTATAATTGTATATATACATACAATACTATATTCAATTTTAGTAGATGCTACCAAAAATTTTTGCAAAGTTACTCTACCAATGTATACTCTTGCCAGTAGTAAAGGAGGTTCTGGTAGCTCTGCATCGTCTGCAACACTTCATATTTTTAACTTTCATCATTTTGCCTATTTTGTGGTTATACACTAGTATTCCATTGTGCTTCTTTATTGAGGTACAATTGGTCTATAACACTATGTTAGTTCCAGGTGTACAACATAATGAATTGATGCTTGTATGTATTACAAAATTGTTTCCATAATAAGTCTAGTTCAGTGTTTTAAATTTATATTTCTTATTCATAACTAAAGTTGTACAACTTCTCATAGGTTTGTAGGTTTATAAAAGGCCCCTTTGTGACATACTTTTTATTGTTTCTTTGCCTGATATTCAACTGTTTCCTCTTCTCTTTATTGATTTGTAAGTTACGTGTGTGTGTGTATACACATATAATGAAGACAAATCCTTTGTTTTATATACATTTGTATTATAAATACGTTCTCTCTTTTGGGATTCAACTTTCACTCCCTTAGTAGTACCTTTTGATAAATAGAGTTTCTTAAATTTCACATAGCTCAATTTGTCATATTTTCCTTTTCTGAATAGCAAATTCTCTGTCCTGTTGAATACATATTTTCCTACTTTGACATCATGAGTGTATTCCCCTATGTTTTCCTTTAAAAGCCTAATACTTATGAATAGTGTGAAGGGCAGGTAAGATATATTTTTCCATGTGTATTTCCATTGAACCAGTACTAAGTGTTAATCTGAAAAATAAAATCATTTCCTCATGGTGGTATCATCTTCCTTCACAAATCATTGGCTGGATTTATGTGGAACTGTTCCTGGATCATTCTGTTCCTGTTCGGTTGCTTAGCCTTGTTTCAGAAGAATACCACCTCCCATACTCTGTGCAATGAGTCTTTCTCTCAGGTAATAGAAGACCTCTGGGTTTCTTCTTCTCCGTCAATATCCCCTTGCCATTCTTGGTCATTTATATTTCATATGAATTTTAAAATCAGCATGATATTAAAAAATAAAGCAAGTGACCTTATGATCAGGATTGACTGTGGGAGAATTAATAGTTTTATTATACTAAGTTTTCCAACTCATAAACAGGATATATTAATTTATTGAAGTCTTCCTTAATTTTTTTTCAGTGAAAATTTATAATATTTAGAACAGAGATGTGCATATTTTTTCCTTTTTAAGGTTTATTACATTATTATGTTTTAATGTATTAGAAGTATATATTTTTTTGAGAGCACCTGGGTGATTCAGGTCATTATCTCACAGTTCATGGGTTTGAGCCCCATATTGGGCTTTGCACTGACAGTGCAGAGCCTGCTTTGGATTCTGTTTCTGTATCTCTCTGCCCCTCCCCTGGCCTTTCTCTCTCTCTCTCTCTCAAGTAAAAATAAAACTTGAAACAACTTTTAAAGTATACATTTTTTTCATTTCCCATTTGTTATAAAATCATAAAAACAAAATTAATTTTTATCTTTTACCTGTTATTCTGATATTTTGCTAAAATTACTTTTTTACCTTAAATTTGAGTATAATTTCTTTTGGATTTGGTAAACATATGTAATCATGTATCCCACAAGCAAGAACTGCTTTATTTGCTTGCCCATTTTTTAATTTATTTTATTTTCCCTGCCTTATTGGACTGGGTAGACCATCAGCAAAGTATTGAAGAAAAGTATACAGGTCAGATTCTATCTTCTTCTTGTTCTCATTCAGAGGAGCAAAATTTTAATTATTTTATGGCAATATATGGTGTTCATTATACTTTTTTTATAAATATATCTTATCAGATAAGAATGTTCCCTCCTATTCATAATTTGCTAAAGAGTTTTACCATTAAAGAGTGTTAAATTTTGCCAAATTTTTGGCTCTGTCTTGTTCAGATGATCATATTATGTTAAATTTGTCATTGAGGATTAGGGCTTAGTATTATTATCTATTGTTACACACGTATATATGTACATAGTTTCGTATCTTCTATATATTTAGATTTTTTAAAGTTTATTTATGTGTTAAGAAAGAAACAGAGAGCAAGTAGGGAAGGGGCAGAGAGAGGAGAGAATCCAAAGCAGGCTCCACATTGTCAGCACGGAGCCTGATGCGAGGCTCAAATTCACGAACCATGAGATCATGACCTGAGTCAGACGCTTAACTGACTGAGCCACATAGACACCCCTCATATCTTCTATACCTTTTTGATTAAGTCAGCTATAAATGTCTGTCAGAGAAACAGCCACTGTGAATATTAGGTGCATAAAGGCATAAGGTGGGAGAAGCCAAGGAACATAAAATCTGGAAGAGAGTTTCACAGCATCAGAAAAAGTCACTAATCAGTGTGTCTCACGTACAGGTGTAGGTGGACAAGTTGAAACATTAATAGGAAAAAAAAAATTAAAAGCCAAGGATTTCCACCCACCGATGTAGGACCACAAAGAGGAAATCCATGAAGAGATGTGGGAAATTGTGCATCTATGAGAAGCAGCTAACACCTCTGTGGGTCTAATGTTGAGCATCTGGTGGAGGCCTGGGACCACTTTTTATAAGCAGAGCCAAAAAAGGAGAGTTTCAGATAAAGTATACCTTAATGCAAGAATTATTTTAAACATAAAAAGGATAATCTCATAGGGGCGCCTGGGTGACTCAGTCCCTAAACATCTGACTCTTGGTTTCAGCTCAGGTCATGATCTCACAGTTTCATGAGTTGGAGCCCCACATCAGGCTCTGTGCTGCCAGCACAGCTTGGGATTCAGTCTCTCCCTCTCTCTCTGGCCTTCCCCCACTCATGCTGTCTCTGTCTCTTTCAAAATAAATAAGCTTAAAAATTAAAAAAAAGGATAATTTCATAATAATAAATGGCTAAGGCAACATGAAGATACCAAATTCAAATTTACCCAATAACATATTTTTGCAATATATTAAGCAAACATTAATGGAACTAAAAGAAAAATGGAAAAACCCATAATCGCAGTGGGAAATTTTAACAAATTTCTGCAAACAGCTGATGGAACCAACCAAAAAAAAAATCAGTGGGCTGGATTATGCGAGGACAACTCATCCAAAATTGGCAACTGTGTTTTCCAGAACCCCTTTTTGTGCATCATTTTGGGTTGCAGATGACCAATAAAGAAACTAACATGATATCGGGAGCAGAAGGAGGCACCAAACATCTCTCTTGGGACTTTTCACCTTAGATAAGGGGAGACACAGGCAGATGAGAAAGTGTCCCTGTGGCCCCTGCTTGCTCTAGTTGTGCTCTCCTCTAGTCTTTGCTCATCTTGTAGATGCTTTACCTTGCTCACCAACAGTGTCTCCAGGCCCATCACCAGATGCTTGACTCTGAATCCACAGAAACTTACCAATGATCAGATAGGATGACAGATAAATGTAGAGGTGCCCAAAGGGTCCCAGAGGTGAAGGACTAGATGTGGCACCTCACAACACCTACCATGATAAAAGAGAGGCACAACACTTGATGGGCCTTTTTAGATTTTGAAGGGAACACATAACACACTGGAGTGTGTTCTTTCATATCATCTGACAAGTAAAGTGAAATCGCTTCTTTGGGACTCTTAGAAGTTGATTAGAAGAAGAAAGCATTAACAAGATCAATAGCTTACTATTAAAGAGTCAAGATTTATGAGAGTTCACTCTAGTAAATCTGAATTTGCACTTACCACTGAGTTAGGTTGCATGTAGCTCATGGTCAATAACCCAAGCCCCATGTGATTTGTTCACAGGCAAAATAACAGGTTAAAGGAAGATTGGTAATTACTACCAGCACTGCATCCCTCAGGCCTTTAGTGAGCACATATTTCTTATTTCTCCACGGATACATCATTGTTTCTGATTTACTACATTGTAACAGAGGAGAAATCCCAGGGAATTTCTCAGCCTTTCCTTCGATAATGCCTCTTATCCCATAGGTCAAAGAGCCCATGTAGGAATTTCACTTGTGGTCACTTATGTCTCTTCTAATCACACATTCAGGAATTAGGGAAATTAGCTAGATATATCTCTGGACCAAACAGGACCACTGTAATGAGATGTAAACTAAGACCACCATAATCTGCCACTTTGGCCAACTCCAGTGACACTATGGATATCAAGCAATTAACATCAATGCAGAGCCATTATCTGTTAATACCTGCAATATCTAGACATTTCCTTTTGTAAACAATTACTCAAATGCCACAGGTTCCTTTAGGGAAGGTTTGGGGGAAGATGTAAATTATGTACTTGTAACAATGCTACTATAGGCTTTAGATCAATAAACTAGCTTAACTCTGGAAACTAGGAGGGAACTAACAACTCTCAATTGTGTTGGCTCAAGTCAGGATGCTGGCCACTAGAACTATTTCTATTATATAGATTTAAAAAATTCTATTAAGCTTACTATCTATTTAATTCCTACAGAAACTGAGCAAATAACCACAGCCACAGATCTCTGAAGTCCAAAATGACCCTGATTATAATACTTCTTTGTTTCTTTTAATAATAAACATGCCCATTTATCTGTAGCACTTATATTCTACTACCTTGCCTCTGCTACTCAAAGATGCCATTATTACCATTAAAATAAGAAAGCTCATCTCTAACTGGAGGACTTTCCCAAGGTCATGCCTGGCCTACAAAGGAGGGAAAACACAGATAATTTCAGTGTTGAAAATGCTCCCCTCACAAATACATTTATCAATTCCTTAGTGAAGGAAATGTCTTCACAGGGAATATAGCTAGGTTATGAAATGATGAATATTGAATATAATGCATTAAGCAGATCAATAGCTGAATTTTATACACTCAAGTTCAGGCTGATCAGTTACAGTAAAAGACAAAACAAAACAAAACAAAACCTATCTTGCACAATTGCACTTGGGAAACAGGAAAGGACTACTGTTTTCCAGTCTAAGCCAGGAATCCATTGATTACTTTGACCTTCAGATGCTCTTGCTTCATCAGAGGTCTAAGGATATTTTGTTTTCCTAATATCTGAGGTTGTCTTATATGCTCAATGTTGTGTTATAGCATCTTTTGAGTGACTTCAGTTTTCCTTAATTTATAAGTAGATATTTATGAACAAGTGAAATGACTACCTATGGCAAGGGACTTTGGTGTGGACTCCATCTATAACTTCAACACCATATGCTAGAAGTTCTTGGAGGGGACATGTATTAGTTATGGTTCTCCAAAGAAACAGAACCAATAGGATGTCCAAAACTTGCAGAGTGGGCCAGCAGGCTTGAGATCCAGGCTGAGGACCCAGGGAAGAGCCATTGTGGTAGTTCAAGTATGGAGGCACTCTGATGGCAGAATTCCTTCTTGCTCAGGGGTCAGGCTTTTGTTCCATTCAGGTCTTAAATTCACTGGATGAAACCTACCTACATTATGGGGTGAGGGCTGTGGCATGGTGGATAATCTATTTTATTCAAAGACCGCCAATTAAAATGTTAATTCCATTTAAAAACACTCTCAGAGAAATTTCCAGAATAATGTTTGGCCATATATTTGGGCACCATACCCTGCTAAGTTAACACATAAAAATTAACCACCATGGAGCCTTTTGGCATTTTGTTTACCCTTATATTTGTAAGGCCAGCCCTTGTATGTAACAGCTCTTGAAAGATCTGGGCATCTTACTCTCTCTTACATACACTTGGATGGGTAATTCAAGGAAAGTTGCATTTTAGAAAGAATCACTACAGTTGAACTAGCTGTGCCATTGCAGATTTTATTTTGTTTTCTTTCCTGTTGGTTTTGCCTATCTTTTAAATGATGTGCTTTATTTTTCTGACAACTGGCTCTGATTTGGAAACCAGGCAAAGCATCAAGATTTTTATTGGTGTGACTGATGTTAAGCTTTTGTTAATCCATTTTTAATCTCTTTTAAAGATATATAGCCTCAAGTCCTTGTCAATTACCCCTCTAGCTTAAACCCAGGAATACATCATTTTTAAGTTATCCCTGCAAAATCCTTGCAGATCAGGATCCACTGAATGTTCTTTACAATAATTATATCCACCTTACTTTTCTTGTTTCTGTGCTATCACCTAGCTTCTGCTCTTCTAGAACCCTATCAGCCCCATTGATAGTAGGGAGTCCACCTACAGTGGTCTCACCTACTGTTTTCTCTTGCCTGCAAAGGATACCCACGACTGAGCTTCTCACCAGTGCCAATACCCTCCACCTTCTTCACCAGCACATTCCTTATCATCTTAGCAGGGGGGATGTCTTTGGAGCCCTCTTGAAGAGCATAGATGATAATTTTTCAAGTTTTTGTATATTAGTTCCATTCCAGCATTCCAATTTATGAGTTTTTTAATCTCTACCCAGCAAGTCTTTTCATCTCTGCCAAAGCAGTTCTGGCATCTCTGCTTCACTTAATGTGGGCTATTATTTTTTTCCAACTGTTTTTAAATGTTTACAAAAATTTTATTTATTTTTGAGACAGTGAGACAGAGTGTAAGTGGGGGAGGGGCAGAGAGAGGGGAAGACAAATAATCCAAAGCAGGCTCTGGGCTCTGAGCTGTTGGCACAGAGGGTTTGTTGAACCCATGAACCCACAAGATCATGACCTGTGCTGAAATTGGATGCTCAACCAACTGAGCCACACAGGAGCCCCTTTTCCAACCTTCTAAGAGTCATTATGGAGGCATATCAGAACCAGTTCCATGAGTGCTGGCCGGGGTGTCAAGTCTTGAGATTCAGGAGAGTTCCCCTACAGACACAAAATCCACTATTAGGCATGATCTCTCAGGTCCTGCCTGGTTATAAGATTCAGGTCTTCTTCAGTGTATGATCCCTGAATATATTCCCTCTGTCTCCTTGGCTGGTATGGTGCTCCCCAGCAAGGCCATGTTGAGACTTGACCTTAGTTATTAGTCTGCTATCCAGAGGGAACATTCTGCAGCCATCTGCTTCCCCTGAGGCCTCTGCAAAGTCTTTGGCCAAAAGATTGACCATGAGTCTGCACAGAGGGGAACAGGTTGTTTCTCTAGGCCCAGCTTCTCCGGGGGGGAATCTGGAGTTTTAAAGTTTGGTAAATGTAACCAACTATCACCACCCCAAGTCTAAGTTTTCCAATTACTCCTTGTCAAAGCCCTGACTTTGGCATTAGAGATTTGCCAAGCCTGCAAATTCAGCCTTGTCTCAGGTTCTGCTACTTCTATAATTAAGTTCTGTCCTCCGTGGTCACTACATTTTGCCCTCTGGCCACTGGGGAAAGACCCTTTAAACACCACTGTTTAAACTCTCAGGATTTCATGTATTACCTTAAACTGAGATTGGGTCACATTTTTCATGTTCTCTCTTAAGTGATGTTCAGCTGCCCTTATAATGTTTCCTTTTCCTTTACCTGTCAAATCCCAGGGGTCCCCCACAACCTGTCTCATCAGGACCCTGCCCCAGTTCAGCAGAGATAAAAGCCTTAGCGATTGCAGTGCTATCACGTGCCAGTAGTTACCAACATTCCCTTTCTACCCCTACTGGTTTCCTCATTGCCAGCTGGCCAGGGAGTGCTCCAACTCCAGAACCCTTTTCTTAGAAGTACTAGCTGTCTCAGGTCAGATTTTCTAAAAGAAGTCTGCAAAGTTAAAGTGCATATTCGAGAGGTTTAGGAAGCAAGTGTTCCCAGGGGACACTGGTAAGTGAGTGGGGAAGGTATGTTAATAAAGAGAAGAAACCAAGGTAGGACTCAACTTTTTTAAATATTTTATTTATTCTTGAGACAGAGAGAGACAGAGCACGAGTGGGGGAGGGGCAGAGGGAGGTAGAGAATCCGAAACAGGCTCCAGACTCTGAGCTGTCAGCACCGAACCCGACGCAGGGCCCGAACCCGCGAACCGCGAGATCATGACCTGAGCCAAAGTTGGATGCCCAACCGATGGAGCCACCAGGCACCCCATGGAATCAATTTCATTTGAGATTCCATCCTTTATCTGATCTCGTGAGGAGTTCTAGAATCTCAAAAGCTCTGGTCTGTCCTTAGTTGTAGAAAGAAAGCTGAGCTTTTGTTACCCCTTACCAAGTATTTACTGGTGGTGAGCTGCTGTGGAAGAGGCAGCACAGTACAATTCTCTGGGACTTCGAGATCTCCATAAAAGCAAGTGCCCAAGCGTATGCTCTGAAGAAAGGTATGGGTGGAAGCCCTTAGCAGGAAAGCTAATAGGAACTGACAATGTGATTGGAGGCGAGTAGTAAAGGGGATCAAAACAGACTTGGGAAGAGCACAAAGTCATCTGCTGTACTTTGAAGTGTTTCTGGCAGCCAGAGAGCACGCCCCGGCACCATAGGCTCGGGTTCATACTGATGCCTGGGGATTTGCATGGCATTACACACACTCTTTACATCGATTATGTCCTTTGTATTCATAATATCCAAGTAGGATAGTCAGAAGAGATATTACCTCTTATGACTGACGAAGAAACACAGTTACAAGGTAATCAAATTAGGTAAGAACCACAGAAGGGCCAGACACCAGATCATATGACTCTGCCCACCTCGCTGGTTCTCCCGTTAATGGCTGCACCATATTATACACTTGAGCATCCTCTAAACTTAGTATCCGCTTCTCCAAAGCAGCTTTCTCATCTCGAAGTCCTTTTTAAACAAAATTCGTGTTCTGTATAGCACACCAAACATCAGATATTCGTGTCATCAACACTATACTAGAAGGCATAGGTGATGAAGGAGAGGACAAGACCACCTTTTTTTTTTTTTTTTTTCCATCTATAAAGAGCTTATAGTCTGTTACTGGTTGAATTGTATCCCAAAATGATGTGGTAAGTCCCAAACCCCATTGCTTGAGAATGTGACTTTACTTGGAAATAGGGCCTTTGCAGAATTAATCAGGTTAAGATGAAGATTTAGGTGGGGCTTCATCCAGTATGACAGGTGTCTTCAGAAGACAGCTGTGAAAAGGTACAGAATCCCATATGATGACAGGAAGCAATGGAGGTGATGCAGCTACAAGCCAGGGAACAGCAGGACCGACGTCCTCCCTTAGAAGCTAGGAAGAGATCGGGAAGGGTGCTCCTCCACAGCCTTCAGAGGGAGCATGGCCTCACTGTCACCTCGATTTCAAACTCCTGGCCTCCAGAACTTGGAGATGATAACTGTCTATTGTTCTAAGCCATCCAGCTTTGTGGCACTTTGCTATGGCAGGCGCTGGGGAACCAGCCCATGTTCTATGTGCAAGGACAATAAACCAACATAAGGATGAATATATGTGTAAAGATGGAACATTAAAGGACTTAGTGTTGAACTTTGAAACCACAGGTATGGGTTTGAACTTTGCGTAGGTCATTTGCTCTCCTGGAATCTTAAGCTCCTCAGGTAAGCTGTCCTGTTCCCTCCCTCAGATGTAGCACCAAGTCAAGCAGAGAAACAGCTGGCCAATGAAAAGTGAACAGCTTTTCCAGCCTAGCTTCTTTTTTAACTTGAGGGGAGAAATGTATGTACATTATTAACTTTTTAATTCTGGCGTAAAAGCAAGTTGCTTGACATTATTTCTTTAAACATATTTCAAAAGCAATCTGAAGATACAGAATGCTCTCTGGAGTTAGACTACATTGAATTTCCTTTTGTAGATTTCCAGGAAACTTACAGGCATTTGTTTTTTTTAATTAATTTTATTTGTTTTAATTTACATTCAAATTAGTTAGCATATCATGCAACAATGATTCCAGGAGTAGATTCCTTAATGCCTCTTACCCATTTAGCCCATCCCCCCTCCCACACCCCCTCCAGTAACCCTCAGTTTGTTCTCCATGTTTATGAGTCTCTTCTGTTTTGTCCCCCTCCCTGTTTTTATATTATTTTTGCTTCCCTTCCCTTATGTTCATCTGTTTTGTCTCTTAAAGTCCTCATATGAGTGAAGTCATGTGATTTTTCTCTTTCTCTGACTGACTAATTTCACTTAGCATAATACCCTCCAGTTCCATCCACGTAGTTGCAAATGGCAAGATTTCATTCTTTTTGATTACCGAGTAATACTCCATTGTATATATGTACCACATCTTCTTTATCCATTCATCCATCGAGAGACATTTGGGCTCTTTCCATACTTTGGCTATTGTTGATAGGGCTGCTATAAACATGGGGGTGCATGTGTCCCTTCGAAATAGCACACCTGTATCCCATGGATGAATACCTACTAGTGCAATTCATAGGGTCATAGGGTAGTTCTATTTCTAATTTTTTGAGGAAACTCCATACTGTTTTTCAGAGTGGCTGCACTAGCTTGCATTCCCACCAGCAGTGCAAAAGAGATCCTCTTTCTCTGCATCCTCGTCAGGCATTTGGCTTTTAAGATTCCTTACTTAACTGACAAACATTCAGCTACCTGTGCCATACCGAAGGGAAGACAGAGATAAAATGAGAGGGAAATATTGCGGCAACACTTGGATGGTGACAATTCATCAGGAAAGCGTGGTGCTACATTAAGGAGCCTGAAATCTCTGTACGATTGTTGGAAATCACTTATGGCACCGGAATACTTCACCAAGTTCCTGTGAATAAAAGAGAGATGTTTGGAACACAAGCCCTCCCAGAGAGTGAGAAGTTCTAGATGTATTCGCTGCTGTCCCCACTCAGGGTTTAGGTTTTGCTCCAGAGCCAGTTTGAGTCTTATTTCAAATAAAAGCTTTTACTCAATCTGTAATGAATTGAGATTCCAGCAGGTAAATCTCATTGAGGGAAATTGCTTCCTGCCATGATATATGATTCATTCATTCACATCTCTGAGCTATTTAGAGGAAATTATCCATGGGATTGTATCATTAGTTTAAAAGCTGCTGCAATTGTTTTTCTGTCAGTATAATTTTAAAAACATGTTAGAGTATTCACGGGAAAAAATGTATTTGAAAACACAACTATCTCTTTCCATATTGCTAAGACTGGGACATCAGAGATCTTTCTTTCATTTGTAAACAGTTGCACGGATAAAATTGACAAGTGTTAGCCCTCTGCTGTGTTTTTGTCACAAGATATAGTCCCTTGTTAAGTCCTTTCTTACAGAAACTTCAGCTGGTCTAGATATAGAGAGAAAAGGTGGCAAGTGCCTTTTCTGAAAACTGCTCTATGGTCATCTGGAATGTATCCCATTCAGTTTCTAAGTTCCATATGGGATTTGAGCTGCCATTCCAAATTTCAAATGGAATTCCAACTATTCCTCGAAGCTGCACATGAAGTTGTTTTTGTTAATAGGACAAAAATAGACAATTATATACATGAAGGAAATATTAAAACACTGGGGAGGTCTGCGATGGAGACATTATGCCTACATAGTATGTCATCTGGGTTTTCTTGATGAGGGAGTTTTAAACGTCTACAAGAAGCAAGTAAAAAAATATCTAAATAAAGAAATACCCCAAAGAAGAAAAGGATTGAACGTTGAAAGAAAACTTAGCCGAAGCATATTATGTAAGCTTTTGCTTCCAATAAACAAAAGCATCTTTAGCTTTCATTCTGTTTGTTTGCTTTGTATTCATTGGCTTTCCTTGTAAGATACGTTTCTTGGTCTACATGAGGGAAAGTAGGAGTTTCTCTCCCCTAGACTTTGCTATAACACTTAATATATGAAGTTTGTCAGTGATAAGCAATATGCAGATGATTTTTGCTTCCCAACAGTCTAAAAATCTTAAAGTTTCACTTGGAATCATGCATTCAGTTATAATTAATGTAATTAATGATATAATGAATTTGTGACTCCCACTTTTATTTTCTATTTGGCTTATGTTTTCCGACCTTTCCCCATTCTTTGTTTTCTTCATGTGAGTTAATATATTTTAATTAATCTACTTTATTCTAGTAATGTGTTAGTTATTTTTTTATGTTGATTGGGTATATTGAAAATGCCCGAATGTATCCTTAACTGATTACAACCTAATGAAAGTCATTACTTTACTATTTACTCTTTCTATTAGAACTTCAACATTTTTAAACAGCGTGTACATTCTCCACATTTTTTAGTTATTTTTTGATTGCCTATCTGTTTCTAAGTTAGAAATTATTTTCTTTCACTAGGTTAATTGACTATTTTCTCAACCTGAGGTATTGATAAATGAGTTGTGCTGTTATTCTTGAAGATAATGTCTTTTATTCGTTTTCTGTTGCTTTTAGTATTATTTCTT
This sequence comes from Panthera tigris, assembly GCF_018350195.1. Taxonomy (NCBI): domain Eukaryota; kingdom Metazoa; phylum Chordata; class Mammalia; order Carnivora; family Felidae; genus Panthera; species Panthera tigris. The sequence goes on along the minus strand of NC_056670.1, from coordinate 64,435,770 downwards.
TCATTTTGTTTTTCAGCATTGCTTGAATGATATACCAAAGTGTGTATTGTGTTTGTGTGTGATGTCTATATCCTGTCTAGTGTTTACTGAGCTCCTTAAATTTGTAGATTTATATATTTCATTAATTTTAATAATTTTTCTAACATTTTGTCCTCAAGTATTATCCATGCTGTGTTCTCTGTCTGTGACTCCTCTTACTCTTATAAATTTTTGGTATGCCCCCAAATATATCATACATTCTGATTTCTTTTTATCTTCTCCATTTTCTTATTCTTTATTTAATTCTATTTTGAATTGGTTGGAATTGGCTGGATGAATCCTTTGTCCAGCTAGCTTATACATCCATTGATGGAATAGTTTTCGCTTTTTTTTCCTTGCTTCAACAGAGGTGTAAGTTACATACAATAGAATTCAACAATTCAAAGTGTGTAAATGGGTTTTGATATATATATATATATGAAACTAATGAAACCATGAAACTAATCATTGTGTAGAACATTTCCATCACCCCCAAAATATTTCCTATGCAGTTTCTAGTAATTCCCTTCTCTACTTCCAGTATGATTTCTTTCATTATGACTTTGCTCTTTCCAAAAAGTTTGTATTAATAGAATCATATATTTGTATTTTTTAGCTGGCTTCTTAGTATATTCTTTTAAATTTAATAAAGATGTTGCTAAATATATCCATAATTTCTTCTGTTTTATTAATGAGTGGCAAGCTCTTTTATGAATCTATAATAATTTATCTGTTCACATGCTGATGAACATTTACGTTGCTTTTGAATTTGTCTATTACGAATAAAGCTATTACAAACATTTTTACATTTTTGTAAGGCTCTGCATGTATATACATTTTCATCCTACTTAAGGCAATAACTAGGTAGAATGGATCATTTCATAGGTACATATGTAAATTCTTTTTTTCACTTTATTGACATATAACTGACAATAGTATAATTAAAATATACAACATGATGATTTGATATGAGTATACATTGTGAAAGTGTTTCTACAACCAACTTAATAGGCACATCCATCACATCCCCTCACATATTTCCTTTGTTTTCTTTATTGGATAACACTCAATCTCTACTCTTAGCAAATTTCAATTAAACAATAAAGTATTATGAACTATATCATCATGTTATACATCAGACACTCTGACCTTATCTGTCTTATAACTGAAAGTTTGTACCCTTTTACCAGCATCTCCCCATTTTCCCAACCCCCAGCCCCTGGAAGCCACCATTTTACTCTGTATAAATTTGACTTCTTTTCTTCAAGTTTTTATTTAAATTCTAATTAGTTAACATACAGTGTAATACTGTTTCAGGAGTAGAATTGAGTGATTCATCACTTACATATAACACCCAGTGCTCAACACAAGTGGACTCCTTAATACCCATTACCTATTTAGTCCATCCCTCACCCACCTCCTCTCCATCAACCCTCAGCTTTTTCTTTATAGTTAACCGTCTCTTATGGTTTGCTTCCCTCTTGATTTTTCTTTTCCTTCCCCTATGGTCATCTCTTTTGTTTCTTACGTTCCACATTTGAGTGAAATCATATATCTGTCTTCCTTTGACTAACTTATTTCACTTAGTATAATACTCTCTAGTTCCATTCACATTGTTGCAAATGGCAAAATTTCATTCTTTTTGATGGCTGAGTAATATTCCAGTGTGTGTGTGTGTGTGTGTGTGTGTGTGTGTGTGTGTGTACTGCATCTTCTTTATCCATCTATTTGGGCTTTTTCCATAATTTGGCTATTATTGGTAATGCTGCTATAAACATTGGGTTGAATGTGACTCTTTGAATCAGTATTTTTATATCCCTTGGATAAATACCTAGTAGTGCAATTGCTAGGTCGCAGGGTAGTTCTATTTTTAACCTTATGATGAACCTCCATCCTGTTTTCCAGAGTGGTTGCACCAGCTTGCATTCCCACCAACAGTGTTAAAATTTTCCCTTTCTCCATTTATCCTCATCAACATCTGTTGTTTCCTGTGTTGCTAAATTTGGCCATTCTGACAGTTTTTGTTTTTAAAGATTCTACATACGAGGTATAGTGTGCAGACATTGTCTTTCTCTGTATATCTTATTTCATTTAGCATAATGGCCTCAAGTTTGATTTGACATTTTCTTCAAGACTGAATAATATTCCACATGTCTGTATTATGTGTATATAACTATCTGTATAAAATAGAGATAAATACTATATCATGTGTGTGTATAAAAAAAAACTTCTTAAAAATTGCTAAACATTTCTAACATGGTTTGTACTATTTGATGTTCCCATTTTCAATGTATGAGAGTTTCAATTGTTCCAAATGCTCACCGACACTTGGTATAATGAGTTCTTATTAATATAACACTTCCTTATGCTGTGGTATTCCATTATGGTTTTCATTTCTAATAGATAATTATGTTGGAAATCTTTTCATATGCCTATTTGATACCCATATAGCTTCTTTGGCCTTAAAATTTGTAACTAATTTTTAATTGAAATTTTTTTCTTGTTATTGGATTTTAAGAGTTATTTATATATTCTAGATATAAGTCATTGATCAGATTAGCAAATATTTTATCCCAGTTTGTGGCTTATATTTTAATTTCCCTAATAGTATCTTTCCAAGTCCCCTTTATTAATATTTCTTTCTATGTATCTTGCTATTGGTACTATATCGAGGAAAACTGTCTGAAACAAAAATTTGTTCCTATGGTTTCCTCTATAATTTTTATAGTCTTAGGTTTTACACTTAGGTCCAGTAGTTCATTTAGAGTGAATTTTATATCATGAGTTATGAGCCATAATTTTTTTTTCACATACATATTCAATTGTACCAGACCCACTTATTAAAATGATTATATTTTTTATTCTGAATTATCTTTGAACATTTATCAAAGTGAATTGACTTTATGAGTATGAATCAATTTCTGGACTCTACTTTGTTTCTACTTTGTTTTATTTATGTTATTATCTAAATTTAATCTAATATTAGACGGGGTTACGTAGATTTATTTTAAAATCTTTTTTTTTAATTAAAAAAGAATTTTAAGATTTACTTATTTTTCAGAGAGAGAGAGAGAAAGCGCATGCACATGAGTGGGGGTGGGGAGAGAGAGAGGGAGACACAGAATCTGAAGCAGGCTGCAGGCTCTGAGCTGTCAGCACAGAGCCTGATGCAAGGCTCAAACTCACAAACTCTGAGATCATGACCTGAGCTGAAGTCAGACACTTAACCGACTGAGCCAACCAGGCACCCCTCCTTTTAAAAAAATTTTTTTTAATGTTTATTTAGAAAGAGAGCATGAGTGGGAGAGGGACAGATAGAGTAGGAGTCACAGAATCAGAAGCAGGCTCCAGGCTCTGAGCTGTCAGTATAGAACCCAACATGGGGCGAGAACCCACAAACAATGAGATCATGACTTGAGCCAAAGTGGGACACTTAAACGACTGAGCCACCAAGGTGCCCTTATTTTAAAATTTTGAGGTCAGGTAGTTGAGGTGACCAACTTCTTTTTCAAAGTTGTAGAGGCAATTCTAGATACTTTGTGTTTCCTTATGAATTTTAAAACAAAGTTCATCAAGTTCTACCAACTAATGCCTGCTGGGATTAGGATTGTGTTAAACATATGGATAATTGTGGGGAGAACTGACATCTTAACAACACTGAAGCTTCTAATCCATGAACATGACATAAATTTCCATTTATTTAGGTCTACTATAACTTCAATGAGCAAACTTTTCTGGTATTCTGTATACAGGTTTTGGACATCTTTTGTGAGAATTACTCGTAGGTACTTTGTATTTTGATTTATTATAAATGGTATTTTTTTAGTTTGAAACGTTTATTTTTCATTCTACTATAGAAAACGCAACTGAATTATTTGTATGTTGATCCTGTATTTAGAAGATGTATATTTGAATTCATCAGTTTTTACTCTGTGATTTATTTTAAATGGTTTCTATTACTACATCTTTAAGTTTACCAGTCATAATTTACCATTAATCTCTTCTATTAAAATTTTCACATCAGACTTTCTAATTTTCATCTCAAAAATTTGATTTGGATATTTTTGTATCTTCTATGCCTCTATTTAACATGTACACCCTTTACACTAGCATCTTGAATACATGCTGTATTTTAATAATAACAATATTTATAATAACTGTTACAATACCATTGTATATCAAGTTTGTCATTTTGGTCATTTCTAGATGTGTTTGTATTGATTAATTTTTCTCCGGATTATGAGTCTTTTTTTACTACCTCTTTTCATGCCTGACAATTTTTTAATTGGATATCATACTTTGTGAATTTTACCTTCTTGCATGCTGGATGTTTATAAAAGTTTGAGGGTCAAAAAGATACATTACCAGTCTTTCCTCAATCTAAAGGAGGTTATGTGACCTAATTCTGATTGCTAAAATATAAAGAGCATTTGATATAAAAGATATTTAGCTCCAAAATAAAATGTTATTTGTAAAGGAAAATCCATATTTTATTCCTGCCGAGGGAATCATGTTGGAAATATAAGGAGTGACTTCATCAACATACTGGGATAGAAGAAAAAAAAAGTGGGTCCTTTATGGCATTGTTGTGAAACCATATCATGCCTACAGGTGTCTAAATCTGAAGTTTCAAGTTTAACTTTAAATGCCACTATAGTTTAGGCCATTATTCTTTTCATTAGTAGGACTATATTGATGTTAATTACAGTCAAAAATCCTTTAAATGTTTTAGGCACAGTGTCCATGTAGGACGTGTTATTTTATGGGATAGTAATGTGCTGAGCTCTGCTGGAACAGTATTCTTTGGCACTGAGAGGCACTATTGAGTGTTCCTGGGAAGGAAGTCTGATCATAGATGCAAGAATTTTAATTTGATAACTCTCTCACAGTTATGCTGTGAATCATATTATAGAAACACAGAATTGGAAATTAGATGCCGAAACTCAAACCATCCTCAGAAAATATAACTCAGCCTCTCCTATCCTTGAAACCTCTCCAAAGCAATCTATAACAATAGTTCATACAGTGATGAAAGTCTGAAGATATTTCTAGCTGTTCAGAATACTACATAAGAGTAATTTCTATAAAATCTTTAACTATGATTATAAATATGATTATTATCTTGCTGAGCAAAAGTTGCAGTCGCCATCCCAAAGCTCCATATATATATATATATATATATATGAACGTGTTTCCACAAATTAAAAGAGATATTTATGCCATCCCTCTGTATAAGTCTACCCTTTTTATATCATATAATATCACTCATTTCTTTACTTCTTCCACCCCCCCAAAAAAAATTTCTTGTGAAGTCTCCACTATTCTGAATGGATGCAAAGCATCAAGATGTCAAATAGAGGAGAAACTGAATTACAGAGAAGAATTTTGAATTCTTGGGAATAATCCAGAATAAAGTATAAATAAAGATTGAATTGATAGGCAGAAGAGAGAAGAGCCAAAATTTGGTGAAAGTTGTATAAGACATTATGTTAATCCTATCTTTTTCTGGTCCCCTCTGGAACTCAAAAAACCCTCTGACAGGTCTATTAGAGCCGCAAGAATGTATTTTCATGTCAAGGTGATAGTTCTTAGGAGAGACAGTGCATCACAGGGAAGCAGAAACTTAGTGATCCCTAATATAGAATCAGAAGTAATGCAGAATCAGAAGTCTCACGGTATTTTGTTAAAATCTTGTAGAAGGACACATACATCCAATTGGTAGATGTTTAAATTAGTTATTAAATTTGTTTAAATTTTTACCTGGGCCCTTAGAGATAGTGAGGCCCTCAGTGGCCATCTGAATTCCAACAATAAATAAAAAAAAATAAGTAGTATCGTGTAGAAGCACTTTTACATACTAACTTAAAAATGGACACAAGAATGGTATCATCCCATCATCCAGGAAGAGTAATGCTCTTAGGAATGTATATATTAAAATATGTAGGGTGAGAAGAAACCATAAACTGGGATCCTTTCTTACTTTGAGATGCATTTACCAGCTGGAATAGTTAAAACTTCTAGTTCAGTCCATTTCCACAGAATTCATCATTGCTTCCATATTTGTTTCCATTTTGTCTATGGTGAGAAGTTAAGGTGTGTATATGTATATGTGTGTGTGTGTATATGTATATGTCTGTGTGTGTGTGTGTGTGTGTGTGTGTGTGTTTAGAATAGCTAAATAGATACTATGGATTTGTCTGTGTAAGGATACATGTCAGGAAATTAGTGTTCAGTAACTTCTCTGCAGTGAGCTAGTAAATAGCAGAATTAGGACTTAAAATTATGAAGTTTGATTCCAGAGCACAAGTAACCACTATTCAGATGCATCTCAATATGTTACTACATCTGGCTAGATGGACGTGTGACAAGCAGACATGACATTTGAAGAAAGACTACACAAATCAAAACGGATCAAGGGTTAACTGAAAAAGCCTTTCAATAATTCTCTTTTCCTGCCACAAAGGAAAAGGAAAAAAAATAGAATCTAAAACAAGAACAAAAAAAAAAGAATATCAGCCAAGAAATAAATCACATGTGTAGGTGACACTTGTGGTAGTCACTTGAGCAGCTTCTGTATTCTAGAAGGTCATCAGTTCATGTCTTTTGTCTAGGACAAGAGTTGCTCTATCTAGAAGAACTAAAGAAAATGCATAAAAAAGAAAAATAAAGCCAATCTTTGCATAACATTTATAATACATGTATTGTATGGGAGGGAAAATAGCAGGTAATTTTAATTTTTTTCAAGTTTTGTCCCAGATGGCTATTGTGAGCTCTAAATCACAGCCACAGAATCTGTTAATACTGTGATCATTAATCCATGCTGTATAATGTCTCATGATTTCAATGTATGCTTCTTATGTATTGCCAAGATACGATAAAAAATTAAAATAACCAAGGAGGAATAATTTGTGGCATTTTTTTCTAAAGCACGCTCTTAAATAACATTTAATCAGAGTAGTGTTATCCAAGGCATTTGGGAATTACACATTACATTAAGAAGTAGTTTGGGTAAGATAAATTGTTTTAAGAGTGGCAATACAAGTAACATAGGTATTTCAGAGTGTGAATAATTGTCATCCTGGGGAAAGGTAAGATATTGTTCAACTATCAGCACATGAACCCTGGGTAGATTATGGAAAACAGCTATTGGGAAAGTGTCAGATCCGTGGAGACAAGGAGCAAGAACCACCACTACCCTCATATTCAAGTATACTTTGACTGAAGAGAGATGGATGGCTCTACCAGTCTGTGGGTTGGGGGTTGGGGGTATAGCCAGCCTTCACTTCCCTCTTGCTCCTTGAAGAGAGTCATCGTCACAAAGATCCTGTGGTGGACAAATTTGTTCTCTATCTCTAGAAGTATTCTTATGGCTCTGGGGTTCCTTATAAACCCTCTGGCTTCCTTTAGGGTTATGTCTGGATATCTACTATGTGCAAAATCATGTTTCCCCATGTAGAGAACAGCACAGAGAACAGGGGGTGGAATGATACATGGGTAAGGAAAAAAATAACAGGGTCTAAAGAGAATGTATTTTCTTTCAAGATTTGCAGAGCTAAGAAATATGAGGCCCATGAGTCTGGAAAGAAAACTCAGAAGGCCAGTGATATGGAAAGGGGGAGGTACCAGCCACTCAGAGGACAGATAGTGGTAATGGACAGGGAAGCAAAATAGAAAGAAGTTTCTTTTCAATAGTGTATTTGATGTCTTAGTGACTGCAATAAAGCAATAAAGTAGATAGATGATAGACGGATATATAAGAAAGGGAGACAGATACCAGAAAGAAGAAAATTCGCTTAGCCCGCTAATCTTAAGACTATGTTGAAGTTTTTTTTTTTTTATCTACTGACAAACTATGAAAATTAAAACCAAATTTAAGAAAGTTTCTGAATGCGTATTCAACAGCAAAATATATTCCTACATACTAGCAGTCAAAAATAATGGAAAATAAAGTTTTAAAAAATTACATTTACCACGCCATATAAATATTTATGAATAAATTAAAAAAATACTTCTACACTGAAAATTACAGCATATTGCTGTGATAAAAAGCTAAATAATTTGGGAAATAATTGATGCCTAGGAATCAACAATCTAAACAATGTTAGGATGTCAGTTTTCTTCAAATTATCTATAGATTCAAAACATTCCTCTCAGAATTCTGATACTGATTTATAAATGTGTGAAAATTAGCATGTTGGATCTGAAATTTATAGGGAAATACAAAGAACTATGAGACCCAAAACAATCCTGAAGATAAAGAAAGAGTAATTATGTTACCAGATGCCAAGGCTTATTATGAAATACAACGATTATTTCAATGTTATATTGGCAGAAACATGAACAAATGGATTGATAGACTATAATAGCATCCCCAAATATATTAATATATAATGGGCACTTAATTTATGACAAAAGGTGTGTCTATATAGTTTTATGGTGGAAACAATGTGCTTGACATTAAATAATGGGGAAGCAATTATGTAAGAACCATATCCTTAAGTCCTATTATAAACATTTAATTAGAAATGAATCATATACCTAAATATGAACATTATTACAGTTTTAAATCTTTATATAAGTTGTAAGATGATATCTTCATATCCTAAGGATTTTTAAGCAAGCTATTAATGAACTCATTAAAATAGATACAGGAAGCCTGGGTGGCTCAGTTGATTGAGCATCCAACTCTTGATTTCGGCTCAGGTCATGATCCTAGTGTTGTGGGAACCAACCCTGCATCCAGCTCTGTGCTGGGCCTGGAGTCTGCTTAAGATTCTCTCTCTCACTCTCCTCCTCTCCCTCACTTGCATGCTTTCCCTCTCTCTAAAATGAATATATATATATATATATATAGAGAGAGAGAGAGAGAGAGAGAGAGATAAATGATGATTTCAAGTAATGTTTATTACTTATTGAGAGAGAGAGAGATTGAGAGAGAGAGAATATCCCAAGCAAGCTCCACACAGTCAGCTCAGAGCCCAACACAGGGCTTGATCTCATGAACAAGATCATGACGTGGGCCAAAATCAAGGAGCTGGATGCTTCATCCACTGAGCCACCCAGGAACCACAAGAATAATTTTGGTAACAGAATCTATCTGAAAAAGATCTTATATCCAGAATACAGAAATAATTTTCAAATATCAGTATTAAAGTCAAACTATCCAGTTAAAAAATGAGGGAAAATTTTGAACAGTCTCTTTATAAAAGAGGATAATCAAATGGCTAATAAGTGTATCGAAAGTTGCTCAACATCACTACTTACCATGGCAATGCAAATAGTAGCATAATGTGATACCACCACAATCCCACTAGATGAATAAAATAAAAAGACTTAAAATACTAATGATGACAGGAATGGTAGCAACTGGAACCTTTGAATATTTCTGGGAGTGCAAATTAATTCAACCACTTGGGAAAACTATTTGGTAGAATTTATTAAAGCTAAACATACCTATACTATAGTCTGAGGTCTCCACTCCTTGAAACATACCCCAGATAAATAAATAAATCTACCAAAATATAAGCATTTTTTTCATACTGATTCCAAACTAGAAATATTACAAATGCTCATTAAAACCAGGATGGGTAAATTGTTGCATATTCTTAAAAAGAACAAATTATTGACACAACTAATGACATGGATAAAGCTCACAAACTTTATGTTCCGCTAAAGAAGCCAGAAACAAAAGAGATGAGTTATAAGATCCTGTTTACACTTAGGAAAGAGTTTAAAATAATCCATGTATTTATCTAAATTTGAGCCTAAGAAGTTTCCTTCTGTGGAAGTATTGACTTGAAATGGATATCAGGAGACCTTCTGGGGTTCTGGATATAGTCTGCATCTTGATGTCATGTTTACCTGGGTGCCTACTTATGAAAAGTGCACTGAGCTTGGCACATAAGATCAGGTTACCATGCATGGTAATAATTCACTTAATTGAATGAAGGAAGTAGGAATATATTAATGAATGAATGATTGAATAAATGAAAGAATAGGGCAACATGTTACCTCATCTTGTATATATTAAGCACCTGACCACTGCCTGTCACGTGAATACATGATTGGAGTTGCTCATAATGTGTTGACGATCATGGTGCCCATTTCACTGTGAAGGAGATGCAAAAAATGCAAATGGCCATGGAGTCCACTTATCCTACCATTTACGTATTTCTCAGGCACTACCAGTTAATACAATTTTGAAATGACCTCCTGAAAGCTTATCTAAGGTACCAGGTGAGGATGATCCTCTGAGGGCTTGAGAGGCTGTTCTTGAAAACCTGTTTTATACTTTAAACAACAGCCATTGTATGGGGTAATTTCCCTAATATGTGAAAAGCATGAGTGGGAAACCAGAAGGTGGAATTAGGAACAGGTTTACTTCCATCACTCTTAGTAATATATTTGGGGACTCTGTTCTCTGCTGAATTAGAAGTTTGCTTTTTCAGAATGTTAAAAAAAATTAAAAAGGGGGGGTGCGCCTGGGTGGCTCCATCAGTTAAGCGTCCAACTTCGGCTCAGGTCATGATCTCGTGGTTTGTGAGTTTGAGCCCCGCGTTGGGCTCTGTGCTGACAGCTCAGAGCCTGGAGCCTGCTTCCGATTCTGTGTCTCCCCGTCTCTCGGCCCCTCCCCTGCTCATGCTCTGTCTCTCTCTGTCTCTCAATAATAAATAAATGTTAAAAAAATTTAAAAAAAAGAAGTTTGCTTTTTCAGGATGAGAATGCTCCTGCTAAGGGATAAAATAAAAGTTATATTAAACCTGAGAATATAGCTACGGTTGGTCATTTGGTCTCTTACTGTCATTATATGAGCAGTCAAAGAAAGGAATTGCTATTCTGGTAGTAGTAATCTTCCCAATTATCATGAGATCTGGTTGATGCAACATAATGAGATAGAAGAGATGTCTGTAATTTGGAATATTCGCTGGGACATATTTTGTTTCTTCTGTCCCCAGTTACAGCCACGCACAGTTAGCACGAGAGCTTAGCAAGGGCATGATAAATAGATCAGATCCTATAGGCATACAGGTCTGGTTTAAGGCACAGCCTAGTCAGTCTAGAGTAGCCAAGGACTGGACAAGCTTGAAGGGGATTTTATAATGCTTGGTAGAGAAGAGACAGGTTGAAGAGTAGTAAGTACCTTAGCAACAACTGCAGCAACAGAAGCTCAGTGACAGGTCATACACTGAAGTGTTCATGACAGGTTGGAACACACTTAGGATGCTGCTAACTGGATGCACAGTACAGAAGCTGGACTCTAGTGGAAGCCATGCTGCCCAGCCTCTGCTCCCTGAACCACACTCTTCTCCAACTGCCATCAAATGTATCTCTTTGCTTGAAAATGTTCTCTGCAAACCTCTGCCAGCTCGGTCTACATGTCTAGTATGCTGAACATTCCAGAGAGTCAGTACCAACTGGGAGCAAAATTCAACAAATGAGTGATAGTAGTAATTACAAATGCTTTCTCATTCTTTGGGTGAAGTAAGTCTGAGACATGTATATTACCCTGGCTTCAAGAGTTCTCCAGAAAATTTAAGCCTTGTACACAAAATGGTACCGTGCTTGATAATGCATCCTGTTGACTGCCTCCTCTCCCTTATATCATCTCCTCAGTTAGCTACCAATGTGTCTGAGAATCTTCTCCCAAACAAAATTCCTATACCAAAGTTGGCTTCTGGAAGAACACTAGACAGAGTGCTATATGCAATATTGCCCAGTATATTTTTGAAAAGAAGACTATATGTCACTAAATATATTTATTCAGCATTTTGGGGCAACAATTTATTTAAATTAGAGGGGTGCCTGGGTGGCTCTGTTGATGAAGCATCCAACTTCAGCTCAGATCATGATCTCACGGTTTGTGAGTTGGAGCCCCGCCTAGGGCTTTGTGTTGACAGCTCAGAGCCCGGAGCTTGCTTCGGATTCTGTCTTCCTCTCTCTCTGCCCCCCCCCCAACCTTTCTCTCTCTCTCTCTCTGTCTCTCTCAAAAATAAACACTATTTTTTAAAAAAATAGAAAAAAAAAGAAAAGCCTTGAGTTTAGGATATAGGAACTAATACCTCAGCATTAGTTACTGGGTAACTTTGAAATCGTCACATCACCTCTCTGGGCCTCATTTTGTACTACTATAAGAGGAACTCGATGATGCAAAACTGGTATTTTGTAATTCAATTTGGTGTGTTGTTCTACAAAAGAACATTTTTCTTGCCCATCCTCTTTCCCCTGTTCTTCCCAGGCATGACCTCTGCACCATATTATTTTCAAATATACAGCACAAATTATATTTTTGTCTAGTTGCTATGGTGATCAGTGTAACTCAATTCCTTAGATAGAAGTGCCAAATTTTGTTCTCATCAAAAATGATACTTATCGTTCATGTTGCCTCTTGTGAGGAGTGGAGAAGCCAGAGAGCTTGGGGCCGGTGGGACTGGAGAGTCTGCTGGCAGCCTCTGTGGCAGGGGATGGAGAGGCCCACAAGAAAGAATACAGGGTAGCCGCACCCTTAGTAATTAGAAAATAAGGTTCTACAGGGACCAGTGATTATCTGTGAATATTTTATACAGTATTTTAGAAAACATTTTCAAATCAATCTCCTACATATAAAAGTAAAAAATTCTACATAGCTATCGAGCCCTTCAGTCCGTCATCCTTCCAAGTCTATTACCTCCAAAAGACACGGCCAAAACATTACCTTCTCTTAGGCTATTGGCCTTATCCTTGACCAGTTTCACTTCTTTATGTTCCTTCCCTGGCTCCTAGAAGTTTCTTGAGATCACAACCCATGTCCTTCGAATACCTTATTTTAAATATATGCCTCATCATCCAGCCATACTTAGAGAACACATTCTTATCTTTTAGGACAATACACATATACTTGGACATAGTCTAAAGCTTGAGTTGATTATTTCATTTCTACTTTTCTGATCAATTATTTATTAGTATTTCTCTATCCTCCACAAGACCATCTCTCTCTCTCTCTCTCTCTCTCTCTCTCTCTCTCACACACACACACACAGCCTGAGACTGAGTCATAAACATTTACTGGATAATCAATTCACTCTAAATATAAGATTTGCAAAATGTGAACTGAAGTAGGGAGGTTATGTGGAGTAAGCATAAGAGAATGAAAATAGTTCATTTAGAAAGGTATGATCCTGCTGATGAAGTTATAAATTCGTAAAAACACTTTGGATAGCAATTCGAAGAAGAAAAGAAAAAAAGTCTATGTTCCTAATGATCCATCATTTTCATGTCTCAACATCTACCTTAAAGAAACACACTAGTAGACTCAAAAGGCATGCACAGTGGCACTCATTTTAGCATCTATTTAAATTACAAAGATCTGGAAAAAACTAAATGACAAACAATGAAGCAATGTTTAAAATGTGGCCTGACTGTATTAGGAAATATAAAACACAGTTTAAAGAATAAGGTAGATCTTTACCTTCTTTGTATGGATCTTGGTAATAGAAGAGAAAGTCGTAGAACAAAATATGCAACGCAAAATATTACATTAACACAAATAAAAATGAAATTATATACGTAAATATGTTAGTGCCTGCAGTAAAAAAGAATCTGGAAGGAAACACACCAAACTGGTTAACAACAAATATCTCCAGGAAAGGAACAAGATTTCCAATGTCATCAAAGGAGACTCTGGATACTTTTTTGTTTTGTTTTGTTTTGTTTTGTTAAGAGAGGTCATTAAAAATGCAGAAAAAAATAAAATAGTAAGCATCCATATTGCTGTTGTGGTAGGGTCCCCTCCATAAAGAAAAAAAAGAAAAAAAACAACCTCAAGGCAACTTGGCTATATGCATATGTGACAACATCCCTCATGACCTTGTAACATGAGACCCCTTAATTAGACTACTACATGTTTGTGTGTTACCAAATATGGGAGACAAAGAAGTAGAAAATATATAAAAAGAAAACACACCACATGGCATTCAGGGCTCAGTTTTTCAGATACGAACCCAACTGAGCCATGCTGGCACGAATAAAGTCGCTTCCTGGAAAAAAAAGCCTCAGCATCATGACTGTCTGTGCTAGAATCCTGCTACACTATTAATGATAATTAACCACAGTTATTTATCTTTTTTAAGCTATTCGATTTTTTCTTCCACTTTATATTTTGTAAAAATAATGCATGCTTACTAGAAATATTTCAAACAATGTAGAAAACTACACAAAAATAAAATCTTTATGCCACCCAGAAAATAGCTCTCTTTTATATTTGGTGGACATCATCCCAAAAAACTTTAAGAGCACACACAGAGAGATAGTAGATACCTAGACAGGGTGATTTTCTAAGTATGACTTCAGACTGTATAGATAGTTTTTTTTAAATACAAAAAGCATTAATTTAAATTTTATGTAAATTAACAGAAGACAGTACACTGAAGTCGTTCTTTTTTTTTTTTAACGTTTTTTTTTTTTTTTTTTTGAGACAGAGAGAGACAGAGCATGAACGGGGGAGGGTCACAGAGAGAGGGAGACACAGAATCTGAAACAGGCTCCAGGCTCTGAGCTGTCAGCACAGAGCCCGACGCGGGGCTTGAACCCACGGACCGTGAGATCATGACCTGAGCTGAAGTCGGACGCTTAACCGACTGAGCCACCCAGGTGCCCCTGAAGTCGTTCTTGAATTTAAAAACACATGATGCATTACTGCAGAGAGATATTAGTTCCAAAATTACAACTTAAAGCTAAAGAATAAAAGATTAAGGGGCAACATAAGGAAGCAAACATACTGTGTTTCTTTAACATCTTGTTTCAATTTAATGTGACCTTGTTCCTGCCTCTGGTGGAAGGTGACTACCCACACCGCATCTATTCCCATCGCATGTTTTAAGTGACACTCTTCTTTTCCACTGCCATCTTGAGTAGCCTGTTCTATGAGCATCATTTGATATAAAACAGAAACTTATTAACTGCCCACCATCAATCCTTTTCAGTTTATCCGTTCCTAAGAGTGTTTTTAAAATATCTTAAATCACAGGATTTGAACATTAGAACATTTTAATTCAAGAAGGGTTCATGGGTACTTTGTTCTCTGATATATTTCATGCTTGAGACTGCCAGCCTGTTGCCTTCTAATTTGGATATTCTTGCATCATTTTTTTGTATTCAGAATATTGTTTCTGTAGAGCAATCTGAAGCCCATCTGATTTTTTTTTTTTTTACCTTACAAGTGCTTTCCCCCCCCCCCCCCCTTTTTTGATGCCCAAAGTGTCTTCGGGGTTATTCTTGCTCCTCAAGAGCTTAACTAGCACCTGGAATGTTTTTATCAAATTTTCATGAAATACTTTATAATCTTTCAATATTTAGATAGAGTTCCCCCTTTTTTGTCCTCATTTTTTTTAAATTGAGGACACATTTTATTACATAATTGAATGAATTTCTCTTTTGCATTTACTCAAATACTCCAGTTATTCTTGCATTGGAATGCATTTATCAAGTTTTTTTTTCTTTGTTTAATATACTTCTGTTACAATTAGCTTAAATCTGCCCCCTTCTGTCAGTAATAATGTTCTATTTTGTATCTTTTTTGTCCTCATTCATTTTTCACTCTTGCTATTGTCATTCAGAATTTCTACCCAGATCTGCAGCTTTCAATTCTATCTCCTTCTGTCTTCCTTTCCTCTCATCTTTCAATTCTTGTTTCATAGAATTAAAATTACTTTTTTTTAAAATTAAAAAAAAAATAACGTTTATTTATTATTGAGAGACAGAGAGACACAGAGAATGAGCAGGGGAGGGGTAGAGAGAGAGGGAGACACAGAATCCGAAGTAGGCTCCAGGCTTCCAGCTGTCAGCACAGAGTCCAACACGGGGCTGGAACTCACAAACCGGGAGATCATGACCTGAGCCTAACTCGGTCCCCAAACCCACTGAGCCACCCAGGCGCCCCAAATTAAAATTACTTTTATGTAGTGGCCTAAAATAAAGAAACTGTAGCTGTTTTCCCTATTTTCTTTGAGATAGATTTATCACTTAGATCTGATTGTTTTTATTTTCTGTGATGCCCTTCTCTCCTTCCTTCTGAATAGGGAAAGAGTTAACATTAGGAAAGGAGAGATAAGGGAGTCTCAGGAGAGAGACTGCAGCTGCCAGTGGGAGGCTGAAGAAGCAAGAGGGGTTCGGGGGAGGGAAAAAAAGGATGAAGGTATTCCAGATCTTCTTGGGCTACGTGCCATGAGTGGAGTCTCACAAATTTTCTAATAAGGTCCGAATAAGAAGTCAGGCTACTCAGTCAGGTCCCCTCTCGCTCTTGAGAGCTTTATACCTTCCCTCAATAAACTGTATCACTTTGCTCACTCTCTGTTGTCCCTGAGATTCGTTCTTCGACTCTGTGAGACAGGAACCAGTGTCTCTCCCACCGGTCTGTAACACTTCCTTTTTCTTTCTTACTTTACTTTGAGGGAGCGAACCTTTGAAATTACATCAGTTCTGCCTGTCAACGTGTCACCCTGAAATCTTAGCATTTGTCAGAGCCAGTCCGTATGTTCCCTTTTTAACAGCTTGCAATTCTCTTCAGTCAAAAAGGTGGAAACCATGAATATTAATTGGGCTTTTTGTCCCAGTTAGGTATTCTAGTAAGAATTCTTGAAATTTTGTTGCAGCAAAGACTGTTTGGGGGGTGGGGGGGTCTGAGTGAGAATCAAAGTGTCACTGTAGCTCCCTGCTTCCCTCCAGAGGGTTCTGTTTCTTTCCTGCACAACTGTCTTGAAGACTGTCAATTTCAGTTCTAAATCCTAGATGCATATTAGACTCATTTGGGAATTTTTAAAGGCAAACAGTTAGGTCCTCTCTTTCAGAAAATCTGCTTACTGCATCCAGAGTGGGATCCTGGCATCCTTATTATTTTTTTTTTAATTACACAGGAAATTCTAAAAAGTAGACAAGTTTGAGAGCCACTGCATTATACTCTGTCTTCCCCTTTGTTTGATTGCTATTAATAATTACTTTTTAGGGGGTGGAGTTAAATTTTGCTCATTTAATTAAGGGTAAGAGTGTGAGATACAGTGTCAATTTATTTTCTCAAATAATTTATTTATATTTATAATTTATATTATAAATAAATAATTTATAATAATAAATTTACCTCTTGAAATAGCCTGTGTTTTGAAGAATAGACTATCTCTGTAGCAAATGGTTCCCAGTCTCAGGTCCTAAGGCAATAAAAGTTTCTTGCCCTTACGTCCTATGTGAAAAGCCCAACAGAGATGTTCCTAACTATGTAACTCCCCTCAGTGGCTCCCCTCAGTGGCTCAGTGGCTCAGTGGATCACAGCTATCCAGGTTATGGTGCCACCATATTTAACACATGCTTTGGAAATAAACACTGTCATCAGCCAACTGGCAAATGGGGTAACAGAGAAAATCGAGAAGCCCACCCACTCCTCACTGCCTCCACCTGGAAAACACGTCATGGGATAGGAATCCAATGCAAGGAAGTCAGCCATGTAGGTGAAATAGGTGTGGTGAGCAGCCAGCCATTCTCTTCCACATAGGCTTAGTAATGTTTTCATAGTTTTTTTTTTCCATAGCAAATATTCATGTATTATTTGTTGTAACTAAATTTAGTTTTTAAGACAAAAGGGATTTTTTTTTTTTTGAAAAAAGAAATCTGGCAGTGAGGAAACCAGAATGTAAGGGAGAGGGCTTTCTGAAGAGAAGAAAAAAAAAATAGTGATGGATTGAACAGAGTAAACAAACAAACAAACAAAAAAGAGAGAGAGAGAGAGAGATGGAAAAAAGAAAAAGAAAGAAAACAAAGGAGAACCTAGGCATCCAGGGAGAGGATCTTAAACTGGATAGAATTGGCAACAAGAGCTATAAGTTTCTTGAGCAGGGATGGAAACATTACACATCGAGCCAACTTGAGTTTCAGTGCAGAAAATTAGACGGGATCTTTGCCAAATCCCCCAAAGATATCAGAAAACAGTAGCATATATTTAGAAGCCATAGCTCTTCTTGTCCCAATTTGTTCCTGACTTTCTGGCAGAACAGGTAGAATGGAACTCTGTTTTCTGTGCTCTCAAATCTTTCCTTTGACCTTCAGGTTCAAATTTAGAGAGGCAGGAATGTTTATAGCAAAATGATAGAGCATCCAGAAAGCAAAGACCCTATCCCAACAAGAGCCTCCATTTTTTTTTTTTTTTGGAAAAGCAGTAATAAAACTAGGGAAATAAGGATCCATGTAATCTGAGGAGGGAAGAATGGTTTTGTTTCTTGCAGGTGTTTGGAACAGAACTATCTGTTAAAGTGCCACTGACTTCCCTTCCAGACAAATTTCCAGTCTCCATAAAAAGAAGCTGGTAAAGTTGCAATTTGTAGCAGAAAAAGCTCATGATCTCTGTGTTCACCCTTCTCTGCCTTATATTGATCTTTCAGAAACACTAGGTGGGATGATTTTCTGAAACATGGTGTGCTGTGTCCTGTAGGCTGGGCCCTGTGGCCTCTGCTCTGAGTAGAATTAGGACACTGCACAAAGGTTCCCTGGACACAGAACAGAGGTAAAATGTACACTATGTTTACTCTTCTTGAAGGATCTGACCCATTGCCCCCTGCTTCCAAAGGTGGACACTGATGGGAATTTCTTCACACTGTAGGGGTAGAGTTTTCTTTTCTTTTGTCTTTAATTTTTTAATTTTATTATTTTTTTAATGCCGATTTATTTTTGAGAGAGAGATACAGAGTGTGAGTGGGGAAGGGGAAGAGAGAGGGGGAGACACAGAGTCCAAAGCAGACTTCAGGGTCTGAGCTGTCAGCATAGAGCCCAACGCAGGGCTCGAACTCACGAACCGTGATGTTATGACCTGAGCCAAAGTCAGCAGCTTAACTGACTGAGCCACCCAGGCACCCTAGCGTTTTCTAATTGCTCTTCTAAAAATATGCCATTCCCTAATTTGCACCAAAGGCTGCATTGAGGGGAGGTGTAAATCATCCCAAATAGAAGCCACTTCTGGCTGATACTTGATCTGATGTAAACCTGGTCTTTGAGATGCCTGACAGACAGGTGCGTTAACCTTCATCAGCCTCATGGTTACCATAAAATAAGCACGATATCATAACACATTGGTCTGATTCAGTTGATTGATTCAGGATGGACACCAAAGCCAAACCATATTAATCTGTTCCTCTCATTTTTTGGACTAAAAAAAATATGATAATAATAGTTTTTGTGTGGTTCTAATGTCTGGGGAAGAACTTGGACTATGGCTCCCACAAAGGGAAGGAGCAAGCTACATAAAAGAGGAGGGGGAAAATGAAGCAGCTACAGAGAGGAGAGCAGAGTCAAGCAAGAAGAGACCCCTGGTGCTGTTAAAGCTTCAGGTTCCAGTTTCTTAAGCCTGGTAGAGTCCCTGGCCTTGAATTGCATCAGACAGCTTTCTCTTTTCACGTACTTAATCATAATTAAGTTACTAAGTTATTTACTTAGTGCTAAGTATAAAAACTAAGAAAAATACAAAAGTCTAACCCTATGTAAGAGAAATGGTTAAAATACTTTTTAAAGTGATTAAAATGCCTTCCCAGGAACACCTAGCCTCCCCTATCACCCTGTTTCTCCACTACTCTTCACAAAGGAGGTTCTTGAAAAACTCCTCTCTGCCTGTTATAGCCATTTATTCTTCACCCCATTATAATTCAGCTCATTTCCCCCATAAGGTCACAGAAACCTTTTACATCTTGGACAAAAACAACTGGGCTCTTTTCAATCCTTATTCTTCTACTCTGGCAATATTTAACACTATCGATTATTCTTTCTTTCATAACTGGTCCTTTAGGGCTTTTCCCCCTAAGTCTCTAACCACTCCTCACCCTCGTCTGCAGGATCTCCTCCCTTTTTTCCCTTTGTCCAGAGCACCTATCGATGCTCTGAGGACTGTTCTCTCAGCCATTTTCCTTTTCATTCCATACTGATCTATGGGTGGTCGCTTCCACTTTTATGGCTTCATTTACTGTCCATCCACTAATGATTCCATACCTTGTGCCAAGATGTTAACTTCCCACTGCTGAATGGCTATCTCGCCTTGGGTATATCACCCTAACTGACTACGCTGCTTTCCCCACACAGTGAAAATCAACACCATCAACACAGCTGCAACATTCAGAAAGTGGGAAGTTGACTTTGACTCCTCCCTTTATTCATCCCCATTTCCAAGTTAGGACTTGGCGAATTAGGGCTTCACCTTCCTAAATATTTCCCAAATATTTTCCATCTCCAACATGATAATTCTTTTTCATCTTTTGCCATGCTCTCTGATGGCACTCTTATAGATCTATTTAATTCTCTACCCAGAAGCCAGCTAGAGGCCAATTCTGATTACTCTGAAACTGTTGCTTTAGACCCTTAAATAGATTCTGATTACATTTATCATAATGTTTGATATGTCACTATCTTGCCTCGTATTTGATGGACAGGGATTGTGTCTATCTTGCTCACAACTGTGTCCCCAGGGCCACAGTACAGTTTTGGGCACATAGTAGGGATTGGTAGCATAAGTAAATGCATGTTTACCGACTTTGGCTTTAAGTAAATATCCCAAAAAGAATTGCATAATAGAAATACCTCATAGTCCACAGAACTGAGTCCTAATTTCTATTCTGCTGTCAACTTAAATTGTGATCTTGGATCACTGAGGGTTTTGCAACCTTGAGGAACCAGCGGGTTTACCAGGTTCCTCAACATCTGGCATTCAGTGCTTCTGGTTGTTTGATAATCCTCTTTATCAGAGTACATAGGTGAGCAAAAGAAGAAAACTGGGGGAAAAGGTCAAAGTTTATTAATAAACAGAATCTATAAAAATAAAATGGCTTTGACTAGTGCCTTTAAATTACATGAACTTCTAGTAGTCAAGTATGGAGAAAGCAAAACATGTTCTTATCCCACCTTATCTATGAAATTGAGCAGATAGAGCAAACATTCCCATTAACTGGAATGCCAGGTGTGAAATTAATTCATATTGCCTAGATAAATCAAGGAAAAGAGAAAGAAAAGCTGATGTTTCAGTGTTTGTTAGCTTGTAAACATCAGAATCCACAGTTATAACTTCATGGAGTGGCCGCATTAATCCATCCGTACATGGTCATCTGAAATTACCAGTCCTACCAAAAGAGTTCATCAAGATGGTAATACGAATGGTTTTCTGTGACAATGTTAAGCTAGGGGGAAAAAAGTGCTAATTGTCCTTAATTGCATGTATAATCTCAAAATAATGCGTATCAATTTCTAAAAGAAAAATCTGAGCAACACTTGATCGTCAAATATATTTAGTGAAATGATTCACCACTTGAGATTATAAAATCTTCTCTGAAAAGGAAAGCTCAATATGTTGCAGTGAGGCAAATTGGCTCTCCTACATTCATAATAGTTTTCCTACTTGAGTAATGTTTAATGACATCAACAATACTGACTAGCTTGTTTTCATTCACACTATCATAAACAACCTTGGAATATTTCAAGTTTTGTACTCAGTTGCAATTAATTATCACAGACTGCCAATGTAATATTACAGAGTGGTACCTTATACTCTGGGACCCTAAGACTAAAGGTAGCAGATGTATCAACAATACCATGATGAATACCTTAAGAGTTATTTGTGATTAGATTAACTGCTCTTTTGATTGTTATGAAGATGTATCAGTAGCCACATACAGAAGTAACCAAATGTTGGTTGCTTAGAAAAATACTAAAATCTCTGCAGCTGACATTGTTACTTTTAAAAATCTAATATGATCCTTTTGGTCTACTTTTTCACTCTGGAGGAAGATGCCATTAGTGAAATTAAGAAGGAGCTAAGCTTATCATAGCAATTGCCCAGTTCTCTCAAACCTTTTCTTCCACATGGTATCACATACATACACATCACAGTCAAATATTGCCTTCATGTTGTATTCTGGATACATGTTATATGGATCCGTGCTAGATCCATGCACAGTCCAGCCCTCTCCAATTGATATCCTAGTTCAGAACATCACTGGTTCCTCCACACCAACTCATTCTGCCTTTTAGACCTGTGTCCTTTCACTGTTTTATTCTCCTAGATGGGTGTCAGTTGAAAAGGACTGGTGAATTTCATGGAAAGTACTGGTTATCCTGATCTTTTGTTTTGGGGTGTGAGGAAAAGTTACTGAAAACACATTTCCCATCATGCATGACTCCATCCTTCACCCTTTTTTGAACAGGAAGAGTGATTTATCCACCTTGGTAAGTCCAATATTTCATCCCTAATTTACTGCCTACCCTACATGATCTATGGAGTGAGAAGCCCTGAGAATCTGCATTGCTCATTTGTTGAGCAGACCAGGTTAGACCTGATTGAGTAAATCGAGCATTCTTCTGCATTCTTATTGTGTCACTGGGTGACGGTTCAGTCCTTTACAACATGGAAAACAATAGAAAGCCCTGCTTGGTCTTCTTGTCTATAGCTGAGTTCTTCATTTCAAGCTTACTTTTATTGGTGTATCTCTCTATTCTTCACTGAATTTTAGAACCCAGAGGAGAGGAGAGATACTCAGAAATACCCAATATGCACAGCAAAGTATGCAGTGTTCGCAGTGAAATGGGAAGTTATGTTTTAGTTATCACAATGAATAACTTAGGATAAATCTTATTTAATGTTTGATAGACCAATGTAAAAGACATGTAAGGTTAGAAGATCTCTTCAATGCACCATACACATAAGAAAACTATTATGTCCCCATCTCTCTATCCCAAAGAAACCTACTGAAGTTTGATCATGTCAACATATTTTGTATCATTTTCTTTATAGACTCTGGATTCAGTGAATTTGGGTTCTGGTCCTTTCTTACCTTTCTAGTAGATCAGTGACCTAGAACAAGTTACTTAAATTTTTGTATGCCTCAGTTTGCACATCTGAACAATGGGGAAAATACTGCCAAGCTCACAGTTGTTTTGAGGAATGAATGAACGAATGCTTAAAAATTCACAGAATCAAAAAATTCACAGACTAGTGCATACAAAATAATAAGCACACCCATTACGAATATTATGACTAGTATACTTAAAATTATTATATTTTGCTCCTTCTTTAGCTTTCATACTTTCTTCCTCCCTGACTGCCTCCCTCCTTTCTGCCCTCATGGGGTTCTGTCCTTCATGCTTGCTATAATACATTGACCACATGCATGTCTTTCTCCTTGGAATTTGTTCTCTTCTTGAGGTTTGGGGGAAGTTGACATTCACAGTTCACAGTCATTAATGTACTGAAAATTAGCTGGACACTTGGAATATTCTAAGCAACCTAAAGTGTTGGGGACATTTAAAGGCATTAAAACTAATTGTTCCAACTGGAATTTATCCAGAACAGCCATGGAAAATGCATCGTGAAGATTTTATTGACTATAAGTGGCAAAGACCTTGATTTTATGTGTCCTCTAAATGACAACACCTCCCTTCTCTCAATTGTCTGCCAGAAGTAGAAGAAAGCAAATTGCACTTCTTGACAGAGATTACTTGGACCTAAAATGTCACAAAACCAATTTTTTTCCAGGGGTAGCGGCAACATATAAAGTATGTGAGAGGCTAGGTGACAGAGACTCAAAGTCTGGATTTCCCTCACTTCTTACCTCCAGTCTGATAATTACTAGCTGTGAAGTTTGAACAAGTGATTTATTGCTTTAGAGTCTCAGTTGCCTCATTTAAAAAAAATGGGAATGAAAACATTGGTAGGACAGGTTTGCTGTGAAGAGTAAAGGGGGTAACATTACTAACGTGCCTTGCTCAGGGCCTGGATCAAGTAGGCAATCAATAAACATTACTTTTACCCACCTGATTTCAAAGCCTTCCTTTGTTTCCAGATTTCACTTTGGATGGAATCTGGAGAAAGAAGTTACTTCTTTCATATATCAGTATTCAACATAGAATAAGCAAACAATAGCCCCAAATCTGAGCTAAGGTTCAGAAGCCTCCCTTTTCAACTCTTCACAGATTCTACTGCTCATGAGACACTCTTGTACCCAGTCAATAATTAGGATGCTGAGATATTATTTATTTATTTGATGCACTGAAAAAAAATATTTTTAACACCTGCTGTGGACTGAGGACTGTTCAAAGTACTGAGTAAGATAGTCAATGTTCCAGCTCTCAGAGGGCTCACATTCTAAAGATGGAGAGTTAGAATGAATAAACAAACAAGCAAGATAATAACAGAAAGTCAAGAGTGCTATAAACTAAAACAGGAAACTCTAAGAGACAATGTCTGGGTGGGGGATACAATTTTATTGATGAGTTTCTTTGATAAATATTTCAACTCACTATTTCTAAATGATGAGGGAGTCCAGCTGTGAGACAATCTCTGGCAAGAGCCTTCCAGGCACAGGAGAGAGTTAGTTCAAAGGCCCCGGAGGTGAGAATGAGCTTAGAATATTAAAAGACCAGAATGAAGACCAGTGCTGTTGTAGCAAGGTGACCTTATGTGGGAATGGTAGAAGGAGAGGCAAGAGAGATTAGGCAATCCTGAGATGATGAGTCATACTTGGGTTTTGTTCCATATGCACTGAGAAGAGGCTGAAAAGTTTTAAGTTCTCTCCTCTCCTTGTCTGTTCCTCCCATATCAATCAACAATCAAATATACTTCTGCCCAAATCAAAACCTAACAAAGCAAAACTTGTATATTTTGGTTTATGCAACTGGGTATCCTGATGAGTCATTTAACCATACTTTGCTTTTTCAAAGAACCCAACTCTGATCACTCAATATTCCTTGCTAAGTGAAGCATTATTTATAATAGCCAAGATATAGAAACATCCTAAGGGTCCACTGATAGATGAATGGGTAAATAAGATGTGATACACACACACATACATACACACACACTAAGCCATAAAAAAAAGCATGAAGGCTTGCCACTGGTGACAACATGAATGGACGTAGAGAGTGTTATGCTAGGTGTAATAGGTCAGAGAAAGACAAATACTATATGACTTCACTTACATGTGAAATCTAAAAAACGAAACAAAACAAACAAAACAGAAACATATTCACCAATACAGAAAACAGATTTTTAGTTACCAGAGAAGAGAGGGGTTGGAGGGTAGGCAAAACAGGTAAAGGGGATTAAGAGGTGCAAAGTTTCAGTTCCAAAATAAGTAAGTCATGGGCATATAATGTACAGCATAGGGAATATAGTCAATAATATTATGATAACTTTGTATGGTGAGAGACAGATGGTAATAGACTCATTGTGGGAATCACTTAGTAATGTGTAAAAATACAGAATCACTAGAAGACATAAATGAAAGGTGTTTTATATCAATTATACTTTAATAATAATAATAATGATAAACCAAAGATTCTCTGCTAAATGAGAACAGAGAGAAATATGGCTGCTGATGGAGGTTGTTGATCCTGACCAAAGTCCTCCCTACTGTGGTTTTAGTAAGTAAAATTTTGCATTTTAAGGTGTCACCTCAGCAAAGGGTATTCCTGCATTTCTCTGTGACTTAACTGTTGCCATTACTGCCTAGAGAATGGAGAAAGAAGGAATTTACTGCTTGAAAGACTTCTTAATAAGTCATTGGGCTCAGCAAAGGTGCTTTTCCTTAATTTATAGAGGAAGTGATCAATCACTAGAAAATACATCTTTCTCGTTAAAGTGAGCTGTTGGCCTCCTGCCAGTTCATCCCACTGAACTAGAGGGTCTAGGTCAAGTGCACATGGACAACCACTGCCATGGGTTTTCAGGGGATGGTTATGAATTTTGTCATTGCAATCAGAGCCCCCAAAATCTATAAACGAGCTGGGATTTGTTAAAAAAAAAGTTATATGGGAAGAAATATGAGGTTTACATTTCATGGGGCTAACTGCAAAAGTTGTCTAACCCTTCCTCCAAGTATAAATGACCATATGCCTATGGACAGTGGTGCCCCTTAAGATTTAGAAACCTGATGCTGATGGTCAAAGTAGGAGATTGTGAGATGTACAGCGCACACTGAGTTATCAAACACCTAAGCCTCTCCTTTTCAGAATATAGGAACAGGGAAGGAAGAACATTGGAGGAAGCAGGAAAGCAAGAGGAAGGACAAGAGGACTGAAAGAAAAACACTGGCATTTCAAGGAAGCCAGAAAGACAGAGGAAGTTGAAATGTGGAGTCATAATACACACGCAATTGCTCAGCACTCTGGAAAACTGGTCCATATCTACTGTTGCTCTTATTTTCAAACAATGCTCAGAGCTCTAAGAGATATCTGTTCCTTCCCCTGTAATTTATGGAAATGAAAAACCAGATGCCAGGGCAGATCAGCAGACATTCCATGTCACGCTGGCCTGAGTCCCGCTGGTTCCCCTGACCACACAATGGCAGCTTTGGGACTGCTGCTTTCTGACCCACAGGAACTATCTATGGCTCCTCATCCTCCAAAGAAGAGAAAAGGTTAGGCCAACTGAGAGAGGTTTTGCTCCCCTACTTTTACCAAGGTATTCCTATAAGGGCCTTCATAGGCCAAATTATGAAGCAGCCCCCAAGTATTTTTGATTCTTTCACTCGAGGCTCTCATAGGAGAACTCATCCACCGTTCTCTCCATACAAGATACTCTCAGACACAGCATTTACACCAAGATGTCAGTGAATTTTACTCCCATCTGTGTTTCAACCCTAAATCTAAAAGAATCATTTACAAAGAGTAGAAGTTAGATATTTTCTAGCCTTACAAGCAATTTGTAATCAGTGGAGTCCATTGAAATCACCCTTGATATGATCTCTAAGATCCTAAATTATTTGACTTCTTCCCAGGTCTCTGACTCCAATTCAACTACTACCTGTGTTGCTCTTCTCCCTTCACAAACTGTCATTTCATCACCCACAGGGCCTTTGTACATGTTCTTCTTTCATCTGGAACTCTCTTAGGCTCTTCGCATAGTTAAGTCCAGCTTAGCCTTCATATCTCAGCTCAAATGTCACTCCTTCATGGAATCTTCCCTGCCTCCCCAGACTCAGTCAGGCCTCCCAGCTATTACTGCTTTTAGCAGCATGTACCACACCTTACTACTCTCATACGGTTGTTTTTTTCTTATTGTTATCATTTCATCAATGACCGTCTTTTCCCCTGCACCATAAATGACATGAATCTGGAAGTTTACATGCTTTTCGCATGTTATTTTCCCAATACTAAATGAAAATCTAGGAGGGAAAAATTCTAGACTGAAAGGAAAGCTATGCTAAAGGCCCTAAGGTAAAAAACAGCTTAACATGTTCCAGCCAACAGAGGAGAGCCAATATGGATGACCAATGGGCAAGAGGGAGGAATAGCAGAAGATGAGAGCAAAGAAGAAAACAGGGACAGAACTTGTAGGAACCTCAAGGTCTAGTTCCCAATTTACTGTAAGAAGATAAATCATTAGAAAGATAGGGGCGCCTGGGTGGCTCAGTCGGTTAAGCGGCCGACTTCGGCTCAGGTCATGATCTCGCGGTCAGTGAGTTCAAGCCCCGCGTCGGGCTCTGTGCTGACAGCTCAGAGCCTGGAGCCTGTTTCAGATTCTGTGTCTCCCTCTCTCTGACCCTCCCCCATTCATGCTCTGTCTCTCTCTGTCTCAAAAATAAATAAACGTTAAAAAAAAAAAAAAAAAAGAAAGATAAATATTTGTGTGGATTTTTGTTTTAGTTGTTAGTTTGAAAAAGTAGTATAGATTCCCTGTATACCTTTCAAGCAGAAAACACTTTTATAAGTACATTATCAAAATGAATAAATTGACAATGATACAGTACCACTAACTACAGACTGGATTTTATCAATTTCTATATGCACTGTGTGTGTGCATGTGCGTGTATGTGTGCATTATTATGAAATCATATCACATGTATAGATTAATATAACTAGCACCACAATCAGGATATAGAATGATTCCATCACCATGAAGAAACTACCTCATGTTACCCTATAATGGCACAACTACTGATTTAGTATTTATCACTATAATTTTGTCATTTCTACAGTGTCAGGTGAATGGAGTCATATACTATGTAACTTTTGCAGTTGGCTTTTGTCCCTCATGATAATGTCCTTCTTTGTGGTCATCTTGCACAGATGAAAAGGACACCTTACCCAGAATTTGGTTTGGATGCTACATATTCACCAAGAGGGTATGAAAATGTTTATTCCTAATATAATAAGAATTTGTGGAAGAATCAGAATATGTTCGCAAGCAGGTCCAAAATTGTCTTCCAAGAGCAAGGAGGGGAAACTACCTTTGTTGTTTATTGTGGTCAGGAAGTGGGACTGTGGTAAGGATTCCCAAATGTAGTCCAGGGCTCATGTGGTTTGAACTTTCCACCAACACCAGAGGAAAGAGAACCCAAGCCTTCTTATCAGCTTGCCCACATATAGGACAAAAGGGGAAAAGGAAGTGTGGGCTTGAAAGAGGCAGAAGTCAAACGTCAAAAATTGTGTCAGACATTTAAATATGAACTTGAGGTCCATCTAAATACCGTATGTATCAATGGTTTATTTTTATTGCTGGGTAGTTTATATTGCATGGTTGTATCATAATGTGTTTATTCATCCACCCATGAAAGGATTTGTGAGTTGTTTCTAGCTTCTAGCTATTACAAATACAGCTCCTATGAACATTTGTATACAGGTATTTATATGGGTATAACTTTTCATTTATCTATAATAAGTACCCAGGAGTGTGATTGCTCAGTCCTGTGGTAAGCATGTCTAACTACATAAGAAGCTGCCAAAATATATTCCAAAGTAGCTATGCCATTTTACATTCACTAACAGTATATGAGAAATTGCGTTAGAGAGGTTAAGTATGCTAACGACATCAACTCGCTTACACTTTTAAAATGATCACTTTAGCTGCCAAGTGAAAAATAGATAAGGAAGAGTTAAGGGCAATAGTAAGATCAGAAAGACTACTTAGGAGACTATTGTAAAACTCCAGAGAGATAATTATTTTATTTACAGAATTATAGTAGTAGAAGTAGAGGGGACTAGATAAAGTCAACACAATTAGTTTAAAAAAAAAGTTCAGTGAATATGGTAATTTGTCTGTGGTGGTAGTTGAGGGGAAAAGAGAAATTAAAGAATCAAGATTTTAGCTTGGGCAAATAGAAAATGATCGCTTTGCTTATTAACACAAATACAATGGGAGAAGAGCAGTTTCTGGAAGGAATAATTTATTATATTTTGATCATCTTAAATTTGTAGTGCCCATTACCTAAGTGGAAGTGCTAAGGTGTCAGGTGAAATTGTTAGGAAAGGTCAGAACTGGAGACAAGATTTGTAGTAATTGACAAGGTTTGACCAGACTTGAGTTTGTCCATTTGAGTACAATGGAGGAGGTGGGGGGCGGGGGCGGGGGGGCGGCGGGGTGGATTGAATAATCCATAGTGTTTGTAGGATAAAATAAAATGGATCATAGAAACTAGCAGGGTACAAGTGGTGAGAAGGACATGAAATGGTAAGGATAAAAAAATAACATCAAAGGATTGAAGATTGCAGTAGGTTGTATAATTAGTAAAATGGAAATAGCAGGTAAATGATCTGGAAGGACAGACAACTTAGAATGTCACTCAGGAGTCAGAAAACTTCTCTGCAGAACCACCCGTCCCATGTATTTCCAATCTTAAACCTTGACTATGGTGGTGGTGTTGACATGATATCGGACGCTTTTATGGTTCATGTTACATGTCAATTTGGCTAGGCCATGGTACCAAGATATATTATTCTAGATGTTTCTGTGAAGGAAATTTTTAAATAAGATTAAAACTTAAACAAGTTTATTTTTTGTAAAGCAGATTACCCTCCATAATTTGAGAGGGTTTAATTCAATCTGTTGAGGTCTTAAAAGGAAAAACAACACCAACAACAACAACAACAAAACTGACCACCTCCGAGCAAGCAAGAAATATGCTAGCCAACTGTGTTTGGACTCAAATTACAACTCTTATCTGGGTCTCAAGCCTACTTTGCAGATTTGAGACTTGCCAGTCTCCTTAATCACATGAGCCAATTCCTTAAAAGAAGTCTCTTTTGTATATATATCATCTCTCTCTCTCTCTCTCTCTCTCTCTCTCTCTATCTCTCTCTATCTCTCTCTCTGTGTATCTCTGTATCTCTATCTCTATCTTTATCTCTATCTCATCTCTTTCTCATCTATATATCTATCTCCTGTCAGTTTTGGTTTGTTTCTCTGGAAAACAAAAAGTGATGAATACAATGCCCCTCCCTCTCTTTTAGGTACCATTTAATCCACATTTTTGAAGTTAAGTCTGAAACTTCAAAACAACTTGATATTCCTGTGGGCTCTACACACATTTGCAAATAAGGAGGACTTGAGAAGACTTCAAAGATGTTTATGAAAATCTTCACAGAATACTTTCTATTTACTGAGGCCTTGCTTTGTTCCTGAACTCTATGTTCCAGATTCTTGGTTCTACCATACATTTGGCTTCCTGTGTCCAACTTTGGATTTGTGGTCCAGTTAACCCCTTAGATCTCAACCCCTGGCCAAAAGGGCAGATCGGCTGGGGATTGGGGGTGGGGGTGGAGAATGGCTGCCCCCATTCACAGGAAGACTTCTCTTCTTCCCCATCTCCACCCTGTCTTCTCCCAACATTTGGGAGAAGTTTCTATTATGACTACTCTGACTATTGTACATATCTCATTTCATTTGAATATTTTGATGAACAACAGTAATATTCTGAAATCTTTTGATGAAACAATGAAACACCACTCAATCATTTAAAAAGAAGTTAATCCTTCAGTTTGTAATGACATGGATAAAACCGGAATGCATTTCATGAAGTAAAATAAGCCAGACACCGAATAACAGATATTGGGTGTTCTCTTCAGAACATGGAATCTAAGAAATGTCAAACACATAAAAGCAGATTATAGAATGGTATAGCCAGAGACTGGAGGGTGGGTGAAAATGGGGAGATGTTGGTAATAGGGAACAAACTTTCAGTGATAAATGCATGTCTTAAACATTTAATGTCCACCAGGGTAACACCAAGCATATATTGTATACTTGAAATTTGCTAAGAGGGTACATCTCATGTCTTCTCACCACAAAAGAAAAAAGTTGGTGCATGATGTAAGTGATGGATATGTTAATTCCTTTTATTTTGGTAATTATTTCATAATATATACATTTATCACAACACTGCATACACCTTGAATATGCAAATTTTCGTCTGTTTATCTCAGCGAAGATGGAAAAAATTTAAAAGACTCAAGCACAGTTACACATAAAATACCATAGTGCTTGTTGATAAAAATGACCAATATATTTTTTTTTTCTGTTCCCATGCCTTTATGTTAACGTCTCTTGAGATATTTGCTTTTGATGGTCTGAAGCTGGGTTTTTAGTTGAATTCTGGAGAATAACTCATGGGAACAATATTCTCTGAGTTAACGATTGTTTGTGAAAATTTATCTTCCATCTCTATACTTGGAAATCTATTTGGCTGGAGGTAACATCCTTGGATTCTGTGTTCCTTCTTTGGAAATATTGAAAGTGTCATTACACTTTCTTCTAAAAGTGTTGCTATAGACAATAGTGATGATAAACGGATTCTCTTTCACTTATGTGTATTGTGGTAGTTCTGTCAGGGTGCCCAGAGTTGGTTGGTCTTTCTTTCTTCCTTTATTTATTTTTTTTTTTTTAAGTTGCAAAATGTTACTAAATACGTCTTAGGTTTGGATATTCTAGATCAATTTTTCTTAAGGATGTAATGGGTGTTTTAAGATGTAATTTTAAGTCTTTTTGTTTGTTTTTGTTTTTTATTTTCAGAAAAATTACTTAGAATTACAGTTGTTTGTTTTTTTTTTTAATTCACGATTTCTCTACTTTGTTATTCTTCCTGGGAGACATATTTTATATTATTCTGTATCTTCTTACATATGTTTAAATTTACCACTTCCTCTCAAATCATTTGCTTTTTTTTAATTCAGTCTTCTGTTCACTCATAATTTTAATTTCTGAACTAATTATTTTTACATCTCATTTGCAAATCTTTAGTAAGATCTAATACATATTTACAAAACTATTTCTAATTATGATTTATGTTGGATTTCATATCTTATGCCATTTTCTTTATGTAGTTATCTTCCTTTGAAATATGTTACAATGCTCATCTCTTGTGATCATGTTTTCTGGCATGCTTCCTTGATGTGGGAATATCATTCTTCTCCTTACGCTCTTTTTCTTATAAGGCCATATAAAATTCTATGTAAATCTTTTTGTTATTTGTAATGTAAGAAATTAGGGTTTTTCCCCTCACTTCATGGCTCTTGAGTAACCACTCCTGTTGTTTTGGTGTGATGGTCAAAATATGTTTTCTTTTTGATGGCTCCTACCCCTGTTCCTCTCCTCCACTTTGACATGGACTTTCTTTTGTGTCTATGGCATGTCTCTTCAGGGCAAGGGTTTTCCTGAAAGAGAGCTTCTCTTGACTGATTTAAGAGTTCATGTGATTCAAACTGCTCAGTCCCTTTAGAGCTCATATCAATCCCCTGCATTCACTTCCTTTTGAGTTGGCAAAGCCACTCCAGTTTGAGCAGCTGTTTTCAAGCTGACTGTCTGAAGTTCCCAGCGAGCACATGTTTATTTATCCACTTTTGTGTTTGGGGGAGTCAAGTCCACTAGATGCCTAGTTATTTCCCTTTGCTTTACCCTGCCAATTTTATAGTAATATAATTACTATGACCGATGGCGGTTTATCCTCACATTCTATGTGGTTCATGTTGAAAAAAACATTTAACTGGTGTTAAGGTACACATTTTCCAATTTGACTATGTTGTTTGTTTGTGTTTTTGTTGCTATATAGATACTGTCTATTTCATGGGGCATTGGAAAGTGTTTTAAATTATGCTTTCATTTCTATTTCCAAGAATTGCCTCAGTTTATCTTATTTATTTCACAATCCCTGAAGCTATTTAACATTATCATTCTCATTTTATGGCAAAGGAGATAAAGCTTTAGATATTAAACAAATTTTCCAAGGTCGAGTCTCTGGTAAGGGAAAGAAGTGAGATAGGGATTTGTCATTATTTTGCAGAGTACCCACTACCAAACACCCTCATAGGCTACTTCTAAGTGTAATCGAAGCTGACAATAGAAGGCAAAGTCGGAAGTGAACACGTGAAGAATAGGGAGAAACGTGTTGCACGTGGAGAGAATGGAATTGTCACAACCCTAGGTGCTTAGTTTTTGGAAAATTGAAAGGTCAGTGTGGCCATAGCCTTGTGGGCTATCAGAAAACCTTGAACTGATAGATAAGGTGTGAACAGGGGTATATGATTCAGAACATCGTAGAACAGAGTCAAAACTTTGGATTTTATGGGAGCCCATAGAGTATTTTAACATGTGTGCAAAATAGCATGTATATTCGGAAGGACAAGTAAGGCATTAAGTATCTTAGACTCTGAATCATTCACAGGCTACAAGTCCAAAAACATGGAGGATGGGACATGTATAGAGCATTCTTGGATTGGTGGGGTGTTAACTAAACTCGTACTCGATGTGGAGAGAAGTCACAGAAGAACTGCAGAGTTGGAGGTGAGGCCAGTCCTTGCTCAGGAGATCATAGGAACTATGGCTTCCCCATCATAGTAATCACTGCTGTCAGTTGCCAAGGAGACTACAAAGCCATGTTGCATAATCAGAAACTGAAGAGAAAGACTTGTTTAGTTTGAGATAGAAAAACAGATTTTTTTTAAAAAGCCACATTATCTTAATGACATTATATTATTCAGAACCCTGCAGCAGAAGGTCCATGATATGTACATGTGAAAATGTGGCAAAATGATTTCACTTCCTTGCTTCGTGTATCTGCTACCTTGTCTTACTCCCCCCCTGAGACTTTGTGAGTTGGTTTTGTGATGTCTCTTAGTATACTATCACGTTCTGCACTCTGTCCGTTCTTATTCAAAAAAGCAAATGCATCCGGGAAAACAGCAGAAAGGAAAATGCCAGTGACTCAGGTATTATTTTTAAATGCATTCAAATGACTAAGAATGTTGAAATGCTTGTAACTCTGTTCATATAAGGCTTCGTATCCAGCATTACTAAAATATAAATGAAAGTAACATATAAATTAAAGCCATGGTTTCACATTCCATCATCCCTTTAGTGTTAATAAGTCTTATGTTTCTATTTAGACCTTGGCTTCTTCTATGTTTGGGATAAGTGGGAAGTGTTTGTCTAAAAGCCACTGAATAATGTGATGTAGATCAGGGACATTCTCACCTTCAAGGAGGTAGTGAGTCAGCAATATTTTTAAGGACCTATTTAAAAAAAATTCTTACATTGTTGTGAATTATGAGTCATTCACCACCTCCAATGAGTTGAGTGATTGATTGTGTCTTATGCATCTTTATATGCCCAACTCTCTGGATACAGAACCGTAAGATAGTTCAGAAAAAAAAAAAATACACACACACACAAACATAACGAGACATCTACTCTGTGCCAAGCATTGTTTTTGATGTTGGAGATTACAGAGATGATGATGATGCTATGCTTGCTGTTAGTGAGCGTACAAATTTGTAGGCTCACATTTAAGCATTATAAACAGCTTTAGATGAAACAAATAACAAAGTAAGTTATAAATAGATTTCTCTCGTGTTATTCTCATTTACCTAAAAGCTCTGTGAGAGGATTGACTGGGTCCTAACCAACTCCACATCTCTCCAAGTGCCTGCAACTTAATACATTTTTGTTAAAATGAACTTTGTGTTCAGAAGACAGAGCAAAACTTCCTGAAAAACTTTAACAATGTTATAAAGGCACAGCAAAAATGCAAAACAATAATTCAGGAATGATACAAAATGTTTATTTACCTCAATTCCATGGTTGAAGGCAATATAAGAAATACAATTCCTATTTCCTTTTTCTTAATGGAGCTTGTAACTTTATGGACAAGTAGCACAAACAAACGCTGAAAACATTCTAGAACATTTAGAAGGAAACATACAAATACATGGGAATACAAAATGCATGTGGTAAAAATGGTAAGGAGTGAAGACTACTCTTTCCCGAGGTATTTTTCAGTAGTTTAGCTCATTCTTTGGGAAGCAAGCACCTCTGCATTATGGCTAATCGAGGGAAAGGATGTGGCTGAAGTTAGGCGACAGGCAATGAAATCCAAAAAGCAACAGGTGCTTGCTTTGAATTTGTTATTAAATAAGCCACAATATCTGGCTTACTGGAGCATTTTGAAACGAGTCTACTCCTGTCATTAATACTCATAACATCTCACTGGTCATCAGAAAGCCATTCCTCTCTTCAATCCTTCACTTAAAATTGATAGTTTCTGCCTTCAGATTTCCCTCTTGGAGTACTTAGTGGTTTTAAACACAGTTAGCTATTCTCTATGAAATGCATTTCTTGTTAATCTAAAAAAAAGAAAAAAGTCTCTTTTAGTTCAGGACAACTGCTAGCAGAGACAAGTCAAGCCATTTAGATAGCTCTGCTCTATTTTCCTTTCAAATGTCTTCAGTGCCCCAACAATAGCAGATTGTCAGTTTTCTTTTCCATGGATTTTAGCATTTCTCCATCAAGTAATTTTGCTGCTAACCCCCACCACATGTTAGGGTCTAATGGCCTTATTTTATTTCCTGCTAGTTCCAAAATAATCCCATTTTCCCAGAATTCTATCTTCAGTGCCTCTAACCATCATTCATGTCCAATGGACAAAACAATAATCAAACTTCTGACACCCTGGGACACTGGCAATAGTCATCTACAGTAGCTTTCTGTTGCTATAAAACTTCCCACCTGACCTCAGGGAAAATCTGGGTAGAAAGAGGAAAGCAGAAGGACATCCTCATTGAATTTTCAGACTCTAGTCATTAAAGGAAAAATTATATATAGGAGGAGCACAAGGTTGAATTTAGGTTTATGGGGCCTGAACTAACAAAACATTGTGAACTCTTTTAAGAAAAAAAATATCGGGGCACCTGAATGGGTCAGTTAGTTAAGCATCTGACTTCAGCTCAATCAATAATAGCCAAAGTATGGAAAGAGCCCAAATGTCCATCAATGGATGAATGGATAAATAAGATGTGGTATGTGTGTGTGTGTGTGTGTGTATATATATATATATATATATATCTACAGTGGAGTATTACTTGGCAATCAAAAAGAATAAAATCTTGCCATTTGCAACTATGTGGATGGAACTGGAGGGTATTATGCTAAGTGAAATTAGAGAAAGACAAAAATCATATGTCTTCACTCCTATGAGGACTTTAAGAGACAAAACAGATGAACATAAGGGAAGGGAAACAAAAATCATATAAAAACAGGGAGGGGGACAAAACATAAGAGACTCAAAAATATGGAGAACAAACTGAGGGTTACTGGAGGGGTTGTGGGAGGGGGGATGGACTAAACAGGTAAGGGGCACTAAGGAATCTACTCCTGAAATCATTGTTGCACTATATGCTAGCTAATTTGGATGTAAATTTCTTAAAAAATCAAAAATAAAATTAAAAAATTAAAAAATATAAACTAAGAAACTAGGGACCTTTGCCTTAATGTGAATTCAGGAAAGTCGTCAGTCTTGGGTCTCTTACAGGTGCAAATCCTAGGATGCAGATTCTAAGGGATGGCAATATGTTATTCACTAGAAATTTTCTTAGGGGTAAAATGTCTGGCTAGAAAGTAAGACCCCAAATGCAAGTTCAAGTACACAACTATAGTCACGGCAGTATTTTGTTATAGCAAGAAATAAAACACATAGCTACTGACAGAGACAGTAGAAAAGAATATATAAAAGAAGAAAAAGTGAAGAAGCATGCCAGAATATTCCAGTGTTTCCCCTGATGGTGAAGGGGTCAAAAGATATCTTTAGGAGAATACAATTTCCAACAGGTGGCTTTTATTTAGAGTGTCTTGCTGAAAATGTACAATATAAAACATCCCTGCTGTTCCCAGCCCATCCTTATATCCTCATGAGGTCTTCAGAATAGGTTTTTTTGCTCACTAGTATAGTAGAGGGGAACTAGAGAAAGTTCCTCATTTTGCATCAACAAAATGAGTCAACATCGGCAGACACAAGGCAAGCATAGCTGCATCTGATACTTTATAACCAGAATAAATGCAAGAGTTATGATAGAAATGAATCACAACACGGGGGGCGGGGAGGGTCCTTTTGTGTGTTAGTTTAATACGGGAACGTTTTCATTTGACCTCTCATCGTCTTCATTTTACAGCTGGAGAAACAAGGCAAAAACCTAAGCATGTATGTGCTGTGTATAGAACTAGATTCTGTTCATCCCAGAGCACCAAGTCCTTTGACTCCAAATCCAGCTATCTATGTGTGGACCAAACTACTCTTACTTTGACTGGCTTAGTTAATCCCTTTTCTTTCCTCTTGTAGATAAAAGGGATGTCTTTAACCTGCACTAAGATCTGAGCATTGACATCTGCTGGGTATCTGTAAACTGAGCCAGCAGGAGCCCCAGAGCAGCACTCTCTCAAAGTCTGCACATTAAATCAGCGGAGCCTTGGTGCGAGGACATGAGAGCACCTTGTTGCCTGTTCTTTATACTCGAATCCTCTGTGATCCCCACGGCCGACTTTTAAGTTGGGGAATCTACTTGGAAACATTAAGCATTGATAAGACCCTTCTTAATAATGCTGTATGTTTCAAATTTAATGATTACATAAGAAGGGGGATAAAAAGGTCACATTGCCTTTGTTTTGCATTTTCTGGGCCAGATCTCATTATTTTAAAGGTCTCTGTAGTTTCTGATAACTTCTGTGAACACAATAAAATGCTAAGATTTTGTCTCCTCTGTTTTGTCTCCTTCTTGGCAACTTGTAGGTAATGCTCCCCAGCTGTTCTCTAGCCCACTGTATTATCTTCTATTCAGGCCTAAGAAAGACCTGTAGGGCAAGGTGTGGGTTCTGACTGAGCAGTGTGGCCTAGCACAAGAAATCCAGCTGTGTCTGTTAATTTCTGGGGTCTGGGAAACCCACATCGAACTTGGGATGGGCACAGGGCTGGGAGGAAATCGGTGGATTAAGAACCAATGGACCTCACCTGAAATGCTTTGATCAATTGCAATTTTGAGATGCTCATTTTCTATCTGTGTATAAGAAACTTGGGGTGCCTGGGTGGCTCAGTCAGTTAAGTGTCCAACTTTAGCTCAGGTCATGATCTCATAGTTCGTGGGTTTGTGCTGACCACAAACTGTCAGGCTCTGTGCTGACAGTTCAGAGCCTGGAGCCTGCTTCAGATTCTGTGTCTCCCTCTCTCTCTGCCCTCCCCCACTCATGATTTCTCTCTCTCTCTCTCTCTTTCAAAATAATAAATAAATATTTTTTAAATGAAAAATTGAAGTCTGAGATTACTCTAAATATGTACTGTTGAGTTCCAGAATACATGGAATATCAAAAACCACATTCACGATTCTTTTCTGACATATCTCACTCTGTCTCTAGAATCCAGAGTTAATTAGGGACACATTTTATCAGGCTTCTATTAGGTCATGCCCTTAACACTTCTGAGAATCCTTTTGTTCTGCTGAAAGAATTGAGTTAAATCACCTTAATCCTTCCAGAAATTCTTAACAAAGAATGGGACAACCACATATTAGACTTCCTTTGCCCTTAGATTGCATTTTAATGGTAGTGTCCAGTTTGGGACTTTGTCGTAAAGCTTCGTTCAAATAGCCAAAACTTTGAAATAATTAAATAATTGTTTTTTAGGTTGTTTTTTTTTTTTAATCTTGCAAATCTTGGAATGGGTGGGCTGTCTGTATTTCTTCTCAATTACGTTTACAAATCTTTTTGTGTGCGTGTGTGCTCATTTGTTTTGTAACAATACCTTCTCAGACTTACCTACGAACCACCAGCTCACAGTATCAATGTTGTGACTCAAAACCACCCAGCTGAAGGCTCACTTATTAATATGTCTTCTGTATTCCAAGTTGGCACAGGTGATTGATTTACCAAATATTTTGCCACTACATTATGTGGGTTATCACTTTGCCAACATCCTCTACATGTTTGTTCGCTGATCATTCCCAGCATTAAAGACAGTATTTTTTTTACTTTGGTTATGGTAACACACCGCTTTCAATGTCAATGTCTTTATCAGTCAGCAATTGTCCAATAATATTGCAAACTGTCAACATCATGCAACAACTAGCACTTCAACTGATTTTATGGGTCTGTACAGTGGATGCAGTTTGGCTTACCTAGACTAGCTCAGTACTAGGCTGCATGTGTATGTCTGCTGTACATATATATATATATTCTGAGGTCCATGCTGAAGGAACAGAAGCTATTCCCAGCATGCTCTTCTAATGGCAGATCGCTGGAGCATAAAAGGACAACCTTCTGAGCACAGTTAAAGCTTCTGCTTCCATTATATCAATTTAAATCCCATCAGCCAAAGCACATCACCTACCAAAGCCCAAAGTCTCTGCCCACTGTGAAGCTATCACAAGTGTGGGAATGTTATTATTCTTCTACAGGGAAATAATGAATTAGGGCCAATGATTTAATCTACCACAGTGTCTAACACATGAAAACCAGAAAACTTTCATGGACATTGAACAGTTATTTTTGGTCAAAAGAGTGAAAGAACAGCCCTTTGTACCATGTTATTGAATGTGGGGTAAGGGTAAAGCCAGTGAAGAAGGAAGCCAAATGAGCACATAAAGCAGAAATGTGAGAGACACAGAGGGCTCCCTTGATTCCTGACATCTTCCCCTTTCTTGCTCCCATATTCCTTCCCGAGCCTCAGAAGCTTTCTTCTGCTTCTTTGGGACTTTTACCTTATTCTTAAAATATATTTCAATTTTGGGGCGCCTGGGTGGCTCATTTGGTTAAGTGTCCGAATTCAGCTCAGGTCATGATCTCACAGTTTGTGGGTTCAAGACCCGGGTCAAGCTTTGTGCTGACAGCTCAAAGCCTGGAGCCTGCTTTGGATTCTGTGTCTGTCTCTCTCTCTGCTCCTCCCCTGTTCATGCTTTCTCTCTCTCATTCTCTCTCTCTCTCTCTCTCTCTCTCTCTGTCTCTCAAAAATAAATATTAAAAAAAAATTTTAAATATATTTCAATTTTATTCTTAAACTAGATCAATTGGTTTTCTTATAATTTGAAACTAGACATTACCAGTGAATACAGAAGGATGTTAATGAGGGCAAAATTCTATATTAGGTCCCCAATGTGTTCAACATCCCAGCCCTGGTGAGTAGGAAACTAGACTAGATGGTCTCTCAGGTCACTCCTAGCTTAACAATGTCGGGGGACCTTCCTCTGAGGGATCCAGCTGTCAGGCGGAATCAATGCCTTCATCACACTAGCACATGTTACTAATAGCAGTGAAAAACACCCCAAACTAGGTGAATAACTGAGCATACTTTAATGCTACACAAACAACTCAGTGTGTATATACTTTCCTGGAAGAGCATAACAATCATCTAAACATCTACTGTCTATCTTCTTTCACGGTCCGGAATAAGCACATTAACTCCGGATTGTCTTCTTTAATAGAAGTATGAAAAGAAAACGGTAGGGGCCTCCCGCCCGGACGCGGGGCTCCCGCTATCATGGTTTCTCGTGGGGTCATTGGCATTTTCCTCTTCTCTGCTCTCCCCCTCTTGTGTCTAGAGCTCCGGCGTGGGATCCCGGATCTAGGAGTTAAAGATCTAATTTTGCTGTGTGGCCGGATTTTCTTACTACTTGCTCTTCTTACTTTAATTATTTCTGTGACTACCTCATGGCTTAATTCATTTAAATCTTCCCAAGTGTATCTGAAAGAAGAAGAAGAGAAGAATGAAAAAAGGCAAAAACTTGCCAGGAAAAAAAACAACAAGAGGCACAGGGTGAAAAGGTCAGCAGATGCATAGAGAATGTTCTAAAACCTCACCAGGAGATGAAATTGAGAAAACTGGAAGAGCGCTTTTATCAGATGACGGGTGAAACTTGGAAATTAAGCAATGGTCGTAAACTTGGGGGTGATGAAGAATTGGTGCTTGAAAATGGGAGTCAGACATCTTTTGAAACATCAAACAGCAGAGAAGCAGCAAAGAGACGGAACTTGCCTAAGCCTCTAACCAAAATTTCACCATCTGCTGAACAGCCCACGCAGAAGGAGGTTCTTGATCTACCTGAAGAACCTCCTGAAACAGCTGAGGAAGTAGTTGCTGTTGCTCTCCGATGTCCAAGTGGGAGGGTCCTGAG
This sequence comes from Panthera tigris, assembly GCF_018350195.1. NCBI lineage: Eukaryota > Metazoa > Chordata > Mammalia > Carnivora > Felidae > Panthera > Panthera tigris. The sequence continues at coordinate 64,394,571 of NC_056670.1, read as the reverse complement.
AAGAAGGTTTTTCAAGTCTTGCAGTTCACAGGTCTTATTTCACTGGATGATGAAAATCGGGTACCACATATCTCTATACAGCCTTTCTACTTCCTTTCCCAGAAGGCCTCTGGAAGTAGAGGAAGGCTGGTCCCTGCAGGACATTGGAATAACTATGGATACTGTACTCAATGTGGAAGAAAAAGACCAGAGCAACTAATTAAGAAATGAGAATGACCTGTTTTACATAAAATCAGTTATGCCATGATCTTACAGGACAATAAAGGTTTCACATTAAAATCATGCCATACCTTGATTGAGCTCAAGGCAATAAACACTTTAATGTTGATATCCTCAGGAATGTATAGACACGAAGGATTAGAAAAGGATTGCTCTCTGCATATAATAGTTTTTGGAATGTGCCGTCATAATGTACCATCTGAAAACTAGATAAAAATGTGTACAGTAAGGCACTCCATGATTTGTATTTTTCCTAGCTGACATCATTTATCACTGTGTTGAAAAACAAAATCATATGACTTTGTTTCCTGCCTCTTCAGTCCACCTTGCCATACTGAACATTTCACAATTCAGTCAAACTCTTTAAAATCTATTAGGTAGAAATGTTTGTTCTGCTTTATTTTTAGAAATGAAACTTTAAAGACATTTCAAAGGTCTCTAATGCTTTACAGTTCTTTTTGATATCCAATAAAGGGTTAGTACCCAAAATATATAAAGAACTTATGGGGCGCCTGGGCGGCTCAGTCGGTTAAGCGGCTGACTTCAGCTCAGGTCACGATCTCGCGGTCCGTGAGTTCGAGCCCCGCGTCGGGCTCTGGGCTGATGGCTCAGAGCCTGGAGCCTGCTTCCCATTCTGTGTCTCCCTCTCTCTGCCCCTCCCCCGTTCATGCTCTGTCTCTCTCTGTCTCAAAAATAAATAAAACGTTAAAAAAAAATTAAAAAAAAATTAAAAAAAAGAACTTATAAACTCAACACCCAAAAAGCAAATTATCCAATTAAAAATGGGCAGAAGATATGAACAGACATTTCTCCAAAGAAGACATACAGACGGCCAACAAACACATGAAAAGATGCTCAACATTACTCATCATCAGGGAAAATGCAAATCAAAACTATAATGAGGTATCACCTCGCTCCTGTCAGAATGGCTAAAATCAGTAGTACAGGAAACAGGTTTTGGTGAGGATGTGAAGAGAGGGGAACCCTCTTGCACTGTTGGTGGGAATGCAAACTGGTGCAGCCACTGTGGAAAACAGTGTGGAGGTTCTTCATAACGTTAAAAATTGAACTCTTAGGATCCAGTAATCACACTACTAAGTAGGCGAAGAACACAAGAGTACTAATTCAAAGCAATACATGCCCCTGTATGTTTATAGCAGCATTATTGACAATAGCAAAGATACGGAAGCAGCCCAAGTGTCCATCAGTTGATGAATGGATAAAGAAGATGTGGTATACATACACAATGGAATATCATTCAGCCATAAAAAGGAATGAAATCTTGCCATTTGCAACCACATGGATGGAGCTAGAGAGTATAATGCTAAGCAAAGTAAGAGAAAGATACCATATTATTTCACTCATGTAGAATTTAAGAAACAAATAAAGGGAAAAAGACAAACCAAGAAACAGGGATTCTTGGTGATAGGGATTAAGGAGTGCACTTGTGATGAACACTGGGTGATTAAAATAAAAACAAAAAGGTGAAAAAAAGGCTTAAAAAAATGAAGTTCTTTTTGATAGGTATGTTTTGTTTACTTAAAAAAAAAAAAAGAAAGAAAATGGTAAGCCAAAGAAGGAACAGGGAGAAACATGAGTTTGCTTTTAGATGGTAATATTGGCAGATACCAATGACCTGGGTGTACAACATTGCTTCAGGGTAAAATAGTTTTTTGTTTCTTGTTTTTGTTTTGTTTTGTTTATTTTTTTCAGGGCACAGGACTATTTATCCAATCAACTTAGTCTACTCTTCACTTCCTCAGAAAACTGGATTTTTGTTGGAGAATCACTCCAGATTTTTTCATATACCCTAGGAAAAAAAACCCTCCTCTGCTCTTTCCTTACACAGTTGGACTCTGGAGTTCCCCAATGTGCATCCAAGTACTAAACCCAGAAACTTGCTAAAGAATATGGGGTGGCACCTGTCTCCAGTCCTCCTGCATTGGCAATGTTATTTACTTAAAGGAGATTGGTGTTGGAATACAATACACATGATTTGTTAGTAATCGGACATTAAGCAAATTACTTAACCTCTTTAAGGTTCATGTGTAAGATGGAGATGATATCACCTATCTATAGAGCTGTTGTGTTATAAGAAGGTGATACACGCAAATTGATTGGCACAGTGGCTGGCAAATAGCAAGTTTTATTTTTATCTCCCTGTATTTTCTCTTATCTTGCCTTATCGCAGTAGTGTTATAAATGGACAGCTATGGATAATATACCTTTTTTTAAGGAGAAAATAAAGGCATTACCTTTGACTTTTTAATATCTATTGATCTTGACTTCAGTCTTTAACCAAGTATTCAGTGGACTAAAGCAGTTCTGTCCCTCTCCACGGCTTTCTGGCTTTTGTGCTATCTCTCCATAGTATATTACAACCAGAAAGAGCGTTGGAGTTATTGTGCAGATAAGAAGCAGACAACTGAAAAGATGAGGCGGCTTGCTCGAGGTCATTCAGCGAGGTAGTAACAAGGCTGAAATTACATTCTATTCTAGTCTACCTTTCACTTTCCCGTCCAAACTAATAAAAGAAAATAAAGGAATGTACACATTTCTCTGGTTAGTTTCCTGCTAATTTCTTAGGTAAAACCACAACAAGAATTTAAACAAAAATTTAAAAAATAAGGATAATAAATACAAAATGGAAACAGGTATGTTTTTCTGACTTTTTCTTAGCTCCAGATAATGTGCTTATATATCAAATCTAGAGTTTCACGAGCAGGGGACATACACGCTAATAACTGTGGGTGGATTTCAGAAATCAGTGTAAACTAGTTTATTGAGTCCAAATATCTCTAAAAACCAATAGTCATCCAGTACAAGATCCAACGAGAGAATAGAAGGGCCTTCCCAGACCCCCCACCAAGTTTTGGATCTGGGAGCACTCAGCAGGGAGTCAACAGTATGATCCAGAAGCAAGCTTAATTAAAGCACACAGCAGTGTACCAAGTTGGACCACCTGCATCGCAGAGACCTGGAATTTGTTCAAAACAGACAGAATAAAAGAGAAAAAAGAAGAGAAAAAGAAAATTCCAAAGCTGTACTTAGCTCCAAGAGAGATATGTTCTGGTTGCTATCATGCCACATGAGAAGGTGCCTGCCTGCATGACGTAGTCAGGCCTGAACATGCGCATCCGTGCAGTTGGGAGTTCAGCTTTAGGACCAAAACACATAAAGAGAGTTGGCAGGATGTGCCTGGTGAATGCTGGCACACAGTAGGTGCAATAATGCATGTGGCATACATGCAGAGAATGACTGTTTTCCAAGCAGAAGCATCTGTAGGCATCTCGTTTTTGCCAGGCACAGAGGGAGCAAAGAGAATGGCTCAAGGTGTTACATTTGAAGAAAATGGCCACCAGAAGCATCAAAACCTCAGTGCCCCATGAACAAAACAGGCAATGCAAGCAAAGAGAAAAGAGACCATGAGGGTAGGGGGGATGAAGGACGACACTTAGGAAGTGAGACTGGGCTCAGTTCACCTTGGCCCTGCAGATCCAGGCTGAGCTCTGTTCTCCCTTTCTGGTCATCCTTCATTGGGTCTGTGGGCCCCGACCTTGAACGCTCAATTTAGGTGTGGCATCAGTTTGCTGGGGTATCACTCTTTGCTAAACATTCAATTCTGATTTAGAAGTTTTCTAAATACCATGACCATAAGGCCTTACTTCTGAGATTGCCTCGTGATGTTTTCAATAATCGGTACCAATTTATGTGGAATTCTCTTTCCCAATCCATACTTAGCACACTGATAGTTTTTATGCTTCTTCTTACATAATTTCCAAACTTCTGTGTCATCCTAGCAAAGGCCATCTCACACTGTTTATTGGCTCTTTTTCCTAAAGATATCCCTGCCCTTTCTCCCCAGCAATAACTCTGGAATGGGTTTCTCCTCCCAACACAACTAGCATCACTCTCTTTTCTTCTTGTCACTGACACCTGCTAATGCTGGATTTTAAATTTACCCATTTCCCTTTATTCATATTGTTGAATGGCTCAGCTTCTGAATGATTGAGGAATTGTTCCTTCCTGTAATAGGGAACTTCTCCGCTATTCTAAGTCAGTCCTTACCTCTACATGAATTTCAATATCACAGTTAACTATACACCATTAGTGCTCCACTAACTGCAGACTGTTCTGAGAGCCTCTTTTCTCATGATATAGGCAGTTGTTATCCTTAATTAGTATCATAACCATTTTTAGGTAAATATTTAACAACCAACCCTCCATGGAAGACAGCCTTGATTTCTAGTGTTTGCTGATTTTCATGGTGTAAATATTCCCACCATGTCAGACTTCAAGCTATAGATTTGACATGACTGAACACAGAATTGGGAAGAGAAGCTCACAATCAGCACTTACAAGCCAATATTAGCTGCCTCCAGCACACCACTAAGTATTATTTAACACAGCACTTTATGCTGTAACAAAATAAAGATGTCATCATTTTTCCGTAGATTTACAATTTGAATCAGAAAAAATTTACACAAACACATAAACATGCATATATACATGTGCAAACCATCAAGTGGAAAATTTTCAGAATCCACAATGGAAAGATAACTATTAGTGAGGATATTTCAACTGTATGGTGAAGTAGGATCTGTGTTATCATGTTGTGTTTAACACTAGGAATCTCTCACAAGATAAATTGCACATGCTTAGAGATTGCTTTGGTGACTTAAAAAGGCAGCAAACAAGTTTTCACATGGAAAATGCTTTGTGTGCTCAATTCAGCTATTTAGAACAGCTACCCAAAGTTCTCTGAAGTTGGACAGTTACTCCAGTTACTGTCTGGTCATTCTCACTTAGGGTTGTAACATAGAAAGTTATTTATCCAACAAAAAGCTACATAATGTATACTGTGTACCTGGCACTGTACTAAGGACCTGTGCTACAATAGAGTGATATAGACAAGATCTTCCTGTCCTCAGGCAGTTTACTGTCCAGTGGGGGAAGAAAAGGAGAAAAGACACCTATGCATATTTACCTATACATCTGTGTGATTTTACCTGCTATAGAAGGTATGTGCAGGGCATTGTGAGAGATCGTGACTGGTAAATTGACTTAGTATGGGAATAGGGGTACAGAGAAATTTTTCTCCAAAGGTGTGACAATTAACTAATAATATGAAAAGTGACTGGAATTTGATGAGGGAGAGGGGAAGGTGTTGGTACAGTAAAAGCCAAGGGAACTGTAGCATGTTGAGACATCTGAGGCGTGGAGGGGTGTGACTCATTTTAAAAAGTTGTTCAGTATGGACAGGATGCAGGGAAGATGGCCACAGATGATGCTAGAGAGATGAACAATGGCCAGATTGGGCTGGGTCTAATGGATGGTGTTCACGATTTTAAATTTTATTTCAAGAACTAGGATAGTCATTGGGTTGGGAAGTAGAGGGGAGGTTAACAAGAGAGTGATATGATTAAGGTGCCTGAGGGCCTGAAAACTATGGCATTATGTGTATGTAACATAGAACAGGTCTTGATTCCATTTAAAACATTTCTGCTTTGGATGACATAAAAAAATACTTCTTTGAAGATATTTCCTATTTCTGTATATCATTTTTACAAAACAACCCTAAGAATGTCATCAGATCCTTTTATCTTTGTGGTACCAATCCGGAAGGACTACCCTGACAGTTGGGTGGGGGGAAATCTGGTGCTTTTTGTCCCTGGAGAGTAGAGACTTCTTAACTACTACCTGTCAGCTTCTTGTTGCTATTTGCAGGAATTGTGTACTTGGAGATCTGAGTTCCAAGACTGATGGACAGGACAATGTCTTCTGGGATGGAGAAGGGGAGTAGTGGTTGTCCTTGGGAAAAGCAACAGATAGGTTACAATATTACAATTTGGAAGAGAGTTAACCTTTTCACTAGGATTTCCCAACCCCACTAGCACACATGTTCACACTATTGTGCAGCTGTTGTGAATGGTTAAATATCAGTTTAAAGTTAACAACCTGAGACTTCACCAAGTCCACAGAAACACCCAAAGTCAACACCTTGAGGCTCTTTTCACACAGAGTGAGAGGAATCTGATGGGTGGTTTGCTATTGATTCCCAGCTGCCGCTTCCTCCTCAGATCCATTCTGAGGGGGCATGTTTTAATCGTGTCTCTCCTCAACTCCTCTTTTCTTTTTTATGTTCTGGTACACCTGGCCTCCTCCCTGCCCCTCCCACCCCATCCAAACAAAACAAAACAGACAAACAAACACCCCCTTGCTCCAGTATCACTACCACTTTCTTTCCTTCCTTTTCTATTTGTATTCTTATTGATTTTCTTTATGGAGGTAAAATTGAGTAGAGGAAAATTCCTCCAGAATTCAACACAAGAATATTGTATCAAGAACTCCCTAACAGTCCGCTCCATTTTATGGTGGAATTAGATCCCAGGAGGAATAGTAAGAGGGCAATCATCAGAGTTATTTAAAACTCAACTGGACAAAGTCATGGAATATGTGCTACCAGAATGTCACAGCTCATGCCAAATGGGAACGAAGGAAATGAACATAAAAGATTTATTTCCATCCTCAGCCCAATTTTTCTCTAGGGCGAATAATGTAGCTGCTGCTAAGATCAGCTGTATCCGTGGACAAAAAGATTCCCTGGCTCTCTGTTGTATATTCCTTAAACAAAAGGAGGAAAAAAAAAAAAAAGATGATTCTTTCTTTGTTTATCAAGACTCATAGAGTCACAGGTAAAAATTTTAGGACCCAAGTTCTAATTTAAGGCTTGTTCTATGTCTGATAGTAATTACGTGGAAATTATGTGGAAAAGATCTGTATGAAACATTTCCACAAATGTGCCTACTTATACATCACTTCCTGCAATTTCTAAGTGTCATTTTTAAATTACAAATGAGTAATACTTTCTTGTCACCAAAAAAGCACCTATTTTCTAACAGCAGGTTATTATAACAGTTGATCTGAGGTCTGTTTATATATTTCTTCATCTTTTGTGGGGTTTTTAGTTTGTTTGTTCGTTTGCTTTTAAATATATACCAGCTGAGAAGTCTGGCTCCAGGCCAAAATCCTATGTGATCTTTCAGGTCTGACCCTGGGCATTTAGAAGGGTTTCCAGGCAGCCCTTATGATACACACTCCGTGCATTGAAGTTTTCTGAAGAAAGCTGTGGTAAAGGACTCAGACTTAGGCAGCTGCATCCAGAGGCACTTGGGCCAAGACCTCCTTATCAGAGGCCTTGGTTGATACACTTTTCTTCACTCTGACTTGGTTTTTCTCCACTCACACCTCTTCCTTCCTTTCTTCCTCTGGTCCCTGGGTCTATAAAAAGGAACGAGCCTTTTCTGCAAGGCTCCTCAGCAGTAAGATGATTCCCTCATCTGTGCTACACGTCATCTGACCCCAGCCTGGTGCAGTTCTGTGGGGGAAAATGTCACGTTGGGGAGCTGGCCCCTTTGCCTTTTGTCTCTTGCTTGTGCTGTTTCCTAAGGGAATAAAAGCTTGATTGCTAACTGTGAGTTTGACTCATTGTCTCCTCACCTGGCAGCTGGACACTGGTATTGAATAATATCACAGAAAATTTTTCTGATACTAAATATATGACATATGTGAATGAAGACATTGAGGTACATCAATGTCCCTATGATGAAACTTAGATAAATATAATCCCCGTCCTTCCCCAGAATTTCAGTTAAAAGCCACAATGTTCTGATAAGCCAATAATGTCATGCCTATAGCTCTCACAGTTTATACAGCTCTGTGGTGGACAGAATAATGTTCCCCCTGCAACCATCCACATCCTAATCCCTGCACACCATGGATGTGCTGCATTACATGGCAAAAAGGACGGTGTAGATGTGATAAGATAAGGACCTTCAGATAGGGAGATTATTCTGGATTATCAGAGGGGCCCAATGTAGTCACTAGGGTTCTTAAAAATGGGAGAGGCAAAAGAGGAAGACAAACTGATGTACCAGAGAAAGACTTACCACACCACTTCTGGCTTTGAAGGTGGAAGAAGGGGACATGAACCAGGGAATGTTGGGGGCCTCTAGGAGCTGAAAAGGTGAGGAAATGGATTCTTCCCTAGAACCTTCAGAAAGGAATGCCACCTTGCTACCACCTTGACTTTAACCCATTGAGATCTGTTGGAATTCTATCCTAGAGAATTGTAAGATAACAAATGTTCAATTTTTTTAAGTCACCCCAAGTCATTTTTTTACAGAGGCAGTGATAAACTGATACATAAATATTATAAATATTCTGTTCACTTGGTCCTCAAAAGTGTTTCATGAAGTAGCTATTATAATTGCTATTAACTCTATTTGAAGTTATTTCCTATTTCTAAACTTTAGAATGTTCATTTTACCTAAAGCTCAGATGGGGGAAATAATTTGCGTGGTGTTGCACAGCCAGTAAGGGGCAGAGCTGGAGCACAAACATAGACCTATATGAATCCAAGCCATGTCTCCTTTGTATTATATCCTCTGTCCCTCTCAAGAGTTTTAGTGACCTCAGCCTCTGGAAAAGCTCAGATGAGTTACATTGCTAAACACTGCCTATTTCTTATGCAATCCTCTATATATGTTGGGCCAAATACCCACACACATAAATGCAACGTTTCAATAAGGACCCAAGAAGCAGTTACTGCTTGGTTTCTTGCAATCAGGAAATCTCCCTTGGATTTTATATCACTAGGATGAAGAAATGATCCCTGTGCTTTATTTCTGTGATCACTTTGCAATACTCTGTTCCCTTACAAACTCAATCAACTTCTACTACCACCAGGTCACAACACTGAAAGATAGTTCCTTAGCGTGGGTAGCAATAGCTCGCTATTGGCTAGAGTTAACAGAAGGGCCAAGCAATGTTTATGACCCCACTGTTACAAACAAGGGTGTGCTGTCTCCTGCGGCTGATTGGTTCCTTTGGCCATGGATAACCACCAAAAGCCTCAAAACCCTGGCCTAATGGATGACAAGTGTAAAAGTGGCAAAATGGTGGACATGGAATGAGTAGTCAGAATATTGTGAATGTTGCTCAGGAGGAAGTGTTCCTCAGTAAAGAAGTTAATCAGATCTCCACTCAGATGTCCTTCAAGGGTGGACTGCTCTACATTCAGTCTTCAGGTCTCCCTAACATAAGGGTTATGCCATTGTCACCTGTAGACAAAGGGTCCCTAATCTACTGTATATCTCTTTTTTTCCACGTAACAATAGTGTATTATCAGGCTCTGCTTTCTGATTGTTAGCAACGTTTCATCTCAGAAAATAATAATTTCTCTTGATTTTTGTCTTGTGGGTCCTTGCTCTCATGGTTCCCTCAGAAAAGACTTTGTAAGCAACAGCTGCCAACACAGACAGCCAACAGAGCCAGGGAAGAGTGAGTCAGCAAGCAACACTCCTTGGATTCTCTAGAAGTTGCCAAGAAATGGAGTATTTGGAATTGGTCCAGCTACTCAGGCCCATTGTAAATAGTGGTAGTGGTATAGTAATAAGCATAATAATAGCATTAAAATAATAATGGTATAATCTTTTATTGAGTGTTTCCTATGCTAGAAATAGTAAGAACATTAATTCATATTCTCATTTAATCATCCTATAAACCCCTACATGCATGTATTAATATTCACTTAATTTTTTCAGATAAAAAAAAATGAGCTTAAAGAAATTAAGTGTATTTCTGAAGATCACATGCACACAGACCTCAGTCTGACTCATAACCAAACACTGTGTCTATTCGACTGGGCAGGGCGAGAATGTGTAACCGGCCTTCTTACTGGTGACTTCTTTGAGCCATCACTGTCTGATTCTGTCCCATCTCGTAATCTCTGCACAACTAGCAAGGACTAGGCTCCAGGAAAGTGGGTGAAGATCATGGTCAATGTGCAAAGGAGCCCATTACAAAAAGCCAGGCAGACTGCTAAGCTGAGTGACTGGTCCAAGAGGTTTAACCAGAGGAAAGAATCTGGATTCAAAACTAGTGGTATAGAAATTAGCTCAATGGGGTAGGAGCCAAGGCTAGGGCAGAAGGAAAGTGGTAGGGCCTAGATTAATTCCCCGAGCTGACTGGCACCAGGATATATCTAATTAAAATGAAAACATGCCTTTAAGGCTTAAGAAGATGGATGAAAATAAAATAAAACAGAATTTAAAAATAAAATAAGACTGGCCTGTCCTCCATATGGACAGTCTAGCTCTGGTGACTTGTGGAAACTTTTGGGTGGTACAGAGAGAGACTATTTAAAATTATTTTCATTGCTCTGAGGAAAAATAAAGCTTAAGTAGCACACTTAACTCATCCTTTCATGTTTGATAAGAGGCTTGGTAGATAGGTGATTGATAGGCAGACAGATAAATAAAAGAAAGAATTTAAAGCTAATTTGAGGAAAAACCCTAAGTAAGTAAAAAAGGTGGTAAAGGTATGGCAAATTGCATAAGGCAGAAGTTATTAAGCTCTTATGGAGATAATGTTTAGAATTTTTTTTAATTCTTTATTAATCAATATAATTTAGTATTCCCAACCAAAAGAGACAAATGACTACACATTTTATTGAGCAATATTTTTTTGTGATGCTGTTATAAGCTCACCAATGTGCTTGTTTCTTTAGTGTTTGACAAAACAAGGGGAAGATAAAATACCTCCTGTCTGTCCTCACGAAACATATAGTCTATTGCGAGGAGATGTAAAAACCCATAGGGAAATTGGCAAAAACAAATTGAGTGTGAATCTGAGAGGAACTGATGATATATTAGAGGAGGAAATAGTGCCTTTAGAGGCACAGGTGTCCAGAGAGGTTTCAGGGAATGGAGGAGGCATGGTCTGGTCTGGCCCTTGAAGGATATGTTGTATTTGCCTGGGTATGGAGGAGAGAAACAATACAGGAGACTGACTGGTGTTATTCCAGGAGGAATAAGTATGTAGCATTTTTATAGAAATGTACAAGTGAGGTGTGTAGGAAATAGGCTTTACAGAGGGAACCTGATATTGGGATCCAGTAATCTAATCAAAATTAGTGTGTTCAAGTAATTCAACCAACAAAAATACCTGGGATTACTGCCTATTTCCTATTGAGAGGTCCTCTGCACTGGTAGTGACAGGAATTTTCCATCTCACAAACTTTTCTCTTTATGAATAATAGGGCTCAAACACTCACCTCTAAGTATGAAGTCTATAGTGATGGAAGCAAAAAATATTCACGTGTAAACCCACTAAGAAGTGACATAGCACATGTTATGTGTCAGGAACTATACTAGCAGACTCCAGAGATACTGAAATGTGCAAAACAGAATCCCTCTCAGAAGAAAACCCACAATCGAGGGAGAGAAACAGACAAATAAACATTTGATCATAACGTATTATGAAAATGGTATGGGAAGAGTTAAGGACACAGGTTCAGATGTCATCTAAAAGAATTAACCAATTCATTCTGGTGGAGAAGAACTGACAGTTAAGGATGGTTAAATAAGTACTAACCTGAAAGACCAGTAGTCATTTACAAAGCTGATGAAGTAGGAAAAGGTGTCAAAGAAAAAGGGAATACCATATGTAAAACCAGGAAATTAAGATAGAGCAGTGTTCAGAGAATACTAAATATCTCAGTAAAGTAGAGGCTGCATTGAAGTAGCAGTTAAAAAAATGAAGTTACCACAAGAGGCAGAGATTACAGTTATGGACGTGTGGATTGCATTAATCTTCCCCTGGAAAAGAATTATAAATACATACACAGACAAATATGTGTATATACACACATATATGGTTATGGTTAGATGTTTGTCTGAAAGGGCAACCAACTCAAATATTACCTAAGGGGCTTCAACACTTGAAGATAAGGATAATACATAATGTGAGGGACACATTATTCTTGAGTTTTCTCTGGGGACATTTTCCGGTTGGCAGGGCAGAGAATAGTCCCAAGTTAAGTGTCAATTTTAGTGGCCTGACAAGTCTGCAGAGTCAGAAACCAAGCTCCCCACAACCAAACAGCATAAATACAAGGGGAAAAGTTTTGGGGCAGAGAGAACCACAAAGAAACAATTCTCAAAATCTGTAAAGATATATTCTAAAGTCATTGAATAACTCCAAAAGTCTTTTTTTAATGTTTATTTATTTTGAGAGAGAGAGAGAGAGCATGCGCTTATACAAGTGGGGGAGGGAGAAAGGGAGGAGCAAATGGAGGAAAAGAGAGAATCCCAAGCAGGCTCCTTGCTGCAAGCATGGAGCCTGATGTTAAGCTTCATTGGGGACTCGATGTGGGGCTCGATCCCACAAATTGTGAGACCATAACCTGAGCTGAACCAAGAGTCAGAAGCTTAACTGACAGAGCTACCTAAAGTCTTAGGGGAAATTCCATGAAACCCAGTACATAACATTAGGTAGTAACTGAAAGACCAGAATAGAGGTTTCTGATGTCACTCAGAGTGGGGGATGGAAGTTGGAGTTTGAACACCTGGGGATTTCTGCTTGGCTTTAGGAATAAGGACAATTACCTAGGATTAAACACAAAAACGAAATAGATCAATAAAGCCTAAAACCATTCTTTTTTTTTTTTTAAGTTTATTTATTTATTTTGAGAGAAAGAGAAAATGAGCTGGGGAGGAGCATAGAGAAAGAGAGGGAGACAGAGGATCCAAAGAGGGCTTCATGCTGATAGCAGAGAGCCTGATGCAGGGCTCAAACCCACAAACCATGAGATCATGACTTGAGCTGAAGTCAGACACTTAACCGACTGAGCCACACAGGTCCCCCCTAAAACCATTCTTGAAAGAATAAAGCTTATTTGTTGCAACACTACCTGTCTGACAAGAAAATGCAAACATCTTTGCAGAAAGAAAACATTATCAAGATTCCTTTTTTTTTTGAAATTTATAAAGCATCCAATTATTAAATTGATACACTGCAAAAATGAAGACTGATTAGCATCAAATCAATAATAAAATGGGATGAATAGAGAAAAAGACCAAAAGAAATTTGACTTTTCAGAAAATAATTTCTAATTATAACTAATACATTCAAGAAAATAGGAGAGAAATCTTGAGAAAAGACTTAAAATGTGAAAATGCAGAAACCAAAAATTATAGAAATGAAAAATTCAATAACTAAAATTCAGTATTGGGTATAATATCATATAAGAAACAGCAGAAAGCCTGTAGAAAATATCCAAATTGAAGGAGGAGACCAAATGTGTTACAAAATTGAAAAAGAAAATTGTAAAAAACACATGATATATGTTAAAAAGATATGCAAAGCATGGAGTTTGTCTCAGGTGAAAAAAATGTGAAGAAATACTAGCCTTTTTTTTTAACCTGACATAATTCAAGAAACTACAAGAATTGTAAGAGGAAAAAATATTTTAGAAAGCTCCATCTAGACAAATGATACACAAACAATTAAAAGCCAAAGTCAATAAGTTAAGAGCATCCAGAGGGGAGGGAAAATGATGAACTGCCCAAGAAAACAATAATAAGCCAATGAGCTGTTTTAATTATGTGGATGATTAAAAACAGAAGTAAAACATCCATTAAATGATGTATCTGAAGTACTGAAAGGGGAGAAGAATGTGTCATCTTAGAATTCTACCCCAAGGAGGATAAGTCCCACAATTGAAAGCAATTTATAGACATCTTCAGATTAACGGATCTGGAAGAATCTGTTGCCCATACATTTGCCTATAAAATATGCTAAAAGCTAAAAAATAATTATCCCAGATATAAATATGGAACTGCAAAAAAGAACGAAAGTCATAGGAAAGGAAAATATGAGGATGTCACAGGTTAGGTTTTTCAGGAAGTACACAGAAAGTTCGCTGGGGAGCCCTCTCAGAATCAACACCTTGGGGAAGTCAGGATGCAGAAGTGAGCAGAGGAATCTGGCTGCCATTCAAGGCCAACAAAGGCCTCAGCTGATCCTTCAGGTCCTAGTACTCTTTTCTTTCATTTTCTGCATGAGGCCTTCTCCAGGAAGTGCGGGGTGATTCTTGGAAAAGATGGCTCTCTTCAACCAAGGGCAAATGCTATAAAGGGAAACCAAGTTGTGCGTTTTGGTTATTAACACTACCAGCAGCTGACTGAGTGTTTCAGTCCTAAAGAAGTTAAATCTGGACAGTGTACCACCATGTCTATTACAGATCACCTCTTTGGCACTTGGATCTATTTATATCCTATAAGTTCCAGGAGGAATCTCCTCAGGATTCTGGTAGGCTTTTTCCACCCTGGATGAGTTGTATGAGGGGAATATTTGTGGTATTAATTAGAGCCCTAACTACTGCAGCCGGTTTCAAGGCCCAACATGATACTTAACATCTTTTTCCTCTACCTTGGATTACATCTTCTTCCCATACTAGCGTATTTGCTGGTAGAGGTGGGGAGACAGACCCTTAGTCCTAGTTGAATTACCAGGACTTTCTCTGGATGAAGTTGTCCATTTGATAACAAAGCCAAAAGATTCCCATGCGGATCATTCAGATGCCAAATTCATGTTTCCCTGCCACATTAAAAAAATATTTTAGATACAGTATGCACATGTGAGCAGGGAAGAGGGGCAGAGGGAGGGAGGGAAGGAGGGAGAGAAAGAGAGAGACAGAGAGAGAAAGAGACAGAGAGAATCTCAAACAGACTCCACACTGAGTGGAATCAAGAGTCCTATGCTCAATCTACTGAGACAAGCAGGCACCCCTGCCTGTCCCGTTTTATAACATCAGTCTTAGCTCTTTCTAGTGATCAGAGCCCATGAGATGTGCCATGATAACTCCTTTCCTTGCCTGATGGTTTGAGAAGCTAAAAACATTTGGGTGGCAGTTACTGTGCACAAGTTAGCAGCATTTTTGCTGTCTGCAAGTCAAGGCCTCTAAACTTATCGAGTCCAGAATTGTTTTTTCTCAGCAGATGGTAGGCCGTGTGGAGCTGAGATCATGGCAGGAACTTGAGGATTCATGGCTGTCCAAAATCATCCTCTATCTGCCACATGACAACAGAAGCACCTGGAAGGAGATCACCAAGGAAGGCGATCAGGAAGGAGATCACCAAGCTTTCTCATTCTTCTTGTTTTACCATGAGTGTTAAAGAGAATTATAGAACTACAGGCAGGAAGCTGCGGTACTTTACAGTACTTGTAAGAATGCCAGAATAAATTACCTTCTCTGACCTAAAGGGACTTATGGATGTGACACGTTTGCCACAACAGTCAGCTCCCCCCTTCCAGGCTTCATTTCTCCCTAGTGTTGCCAGGTTCCAGCTTGACTCCCATGACATGATCTGCTATTTACTGATGTGCATCGTGACTGAAATGAAAAGGAAATCAATAAGTTGTCCATCCCACATCCGATGCTAATGGTATTTGCCTTCTGGTTCACCTACTTCCTCCATACAGCAGGCTCCTCTGCCTTGCTGTCAATGTCTCTTATATCCTCACTGTTCTTGGTGTGTGGTAAGGAAAGTCAGAAATTTCACCAGGATTGCTTGTCTTCTGATTCACTATGCATTGTCATCCCCACCCCTAGATTTTGTATCTACAATATTACTGGAAACAGTTGGAATAACAGCAAGAGAGCAGAATTTGTAATTTGGTAACCGAAGGCTATAGTCTTCCAACAACACTTTGGGCAAAGCATTTTGTTCTTCAGAACATCAAGTCCCTCATCTCTAAAAAGTAGGAGTCTGATAGAAATATCAATTTCCGTTTCAACTAAAAGTGTTTTGTGATTCTATATTCAAAGATATTTCGGGGATTTGAGTTTGCCAAAGGAAATAAGATCTCACATAATCTTAAAACTTTCTAAGGATGAGATAGACCTGATTCATTGCTACTGTTTTTGCCACATGGCATCTATTTGGCCAGACATGAGTTAATTATTCATGAATGGAATTGGGTTTATTTAGCCAGCTAATTTCATGAACATGGTATAATGAAAAAGTAATCTAATGAGGGTGTCATAGAACCAAATATGGGGAGTCATATAGCACCTGGGTTGGCCCTAGTTAAACTTCAGCTTCTTTGTTTCTGAATTAGGTACATTACCTACCTCCCAAGGTTTCCAGAAGATTATGTCAGTTAATATCTATAAATCACATAGCACAGTGTCTAAGCATATTAATATACATTGCTGCTTTCCTTAGGTTTTGAACATAGCTATGATTTCAGAGTCAGTAATCATGTAAATAGCAAGTAACATCCATGTTGACAAAGCTTAGAAAAAATGTTCCTCTTCCTCCTTTGGTTAATGAGCCTCAGAAACAGGGTGATGAAAATACTGAGTTCTAAACCTCCAGCGCCCCTGCCCATGTGGCACCATACAAGCAAAGTGAAAACTGAGAAAATGGAATCCAAGATTTGTTAATGTCTATGGAAATATTTAGCCACAGGAAACATTAATAGCACTGCGGAAGCCCTACCTTGTACTCCCTTGTTGTCACAACACCCTTCTAGGAAGGTAGACCTTCAATTCTAAGAGAATAGTGTAATACTAATTTTTAACCTTTTTATAAAATACAAAAGTTCTTAAATTTCATAAAGTCCATTTAATCAATTTTTTCTTTCATAGTTCTTCCTTATTAGGTCCCGTCTCAGAAAATTGTTATTTCCCGACAGCCATAAAGATTTGCTTCACACTATGATTATTTCACATTGTGTGGTTTTAGTTATATGATGCATTTTGAGGAAATTTTTGCACATAGTGTGAGGAAAGGATCAAAGTTGTTTGTTTTTGTTTTTATTTTTCAAATAGATAGCCAATTGTTCTAGCTTCATTTCATGAAAAGTTTATTTTTTCACACATTGAATTACTTTAACATCTGACATCTTTACTGAAAATCAATTGAATAAACAAACAATCAGACAAACTACCTCTGGTCTCACTGTTCTGTTAAATTCATCTATATGGCCTTTTGTAGCAACGTGGATGG
Organism: Panthera tigris; assembly: GCF_018350195.1. NCBI lineage: Eukaryota > Metazoa > Chordata > Mammalia > Carnivora > Felidae > Panthera > Panthera tigris. The sequence goes on along the minus strand of NC_056670.1, from coordinate 64,377,493 downwards.
AACTGGAGAGTGTGATGCTAAGTGAAATAAGCCATACAGAGAAAGACAGATACCATATGGTTTCACTCTTATGTGGATCCTGAGAAACGTAACAGAAACCCATGGGGGAGGGGAAGGGAAGAAAAAAAAAAAAAAAAAAAAGAGGTTAGAGTGGGAGAGAGCCAAAGCATAAGAGACTGTTAAAAACTGAGAACAAACTGAGGGTTGATGGGGGGTGGGAGGGAGGGCAGGGTGGGTGATGGGTATTGAGGAGGGCACCTTTTGGGATGAGCACTGGGTGTTGTATGGAAACCAATTTGACAGTAAATTTCATATATTAAAAAATAAAAAAATTAAAAATTAAAAAAAAAAGAAGAGCAGATATTTGGAGGTCTTTACACCCCTGAAAAAATAAATAAATAAATTCATCTATATGTCAATTTTAATGTAAATATAGCATTGTCTTAACTGCTGAAGTTCAAGTAGTGTGATTCCTCCAATGTTTTCCCTTTCAGGATTATTTTGTATATTTTAAATCTTTCGTATTTTCATAAAAAAAATAGTATCAGATAATATCTGTGTTTTTTTTTTTTTTTTTAACGCTGCTCAAAATTGTGTCAGGACTTCTGTTGAATCTACAGACAAATTGTGACATAACTGATATTTTAACAATACTAAGTCTTCCAATCTACGACTATGGCTTGTATTTCCATTTATTTAGATCTTTTTAAATTTACCAGAGCAATATTTTGTAGGGTCATTCTGTAGTTCAAACACATATTTTGCTATACTTATATCTTAAGTATTTAACGTTTTGATGTTATTTTCAATGCTGTTATTTTTAAATTTTATATTCAAGTATTTATTACTAATATATTTAATAAAATTCATTAGTAATTATAAAACTTGTATCAGGTGACTACAATTGTATGTCTTAGTCTAGTAGGGTTTTGCAGGGGGAGGGGTGTAGATTTTTTTAAAAAATGTTTATTTTTGAGGGGGGGAGGGCAGAGAGCAAAAAAGACAGGATCCAAAGCAGTCTCCACACTGCGTGTGGGGCTCAAACCCTCGAACTCTGAGATCAAGACCTGACCAAAGTCAGATGCTCAACAGACTGAGCCACCCAAGTGCTCTGGGATTTTTTGTTTATTTGTTTGTAAATTCCTTGGCCAGTAATCTATGAATTAAGAAAGATTTAACTATTCTTCTGTAATCCATATGCTTTTATTCTTCTGAATCATTCATGACTAGGATCTCCAATAAAAACTGAATACAAGTGATGAGAGTATATAACCTTGTATTAGTCCCAGGATTAAGCAGATCATATTCATTCTTTGATCTTTAAGCATGATTTTAGCTGTGGGTTTTTGATAAATACCTTTTATCATTTTTAGAAAGTTCTTTTCTATTCTTTGTGTAGTGAATGTGTGTTGACTTGTGTCAAATGCAATTTCAGCATATGTTGATATAATCCTATAATTTGTCTCCTTCATTTTGTTAACATGGTCAATAGAATTGATTGTTGTTCAATTGTTAAATCAATCTGCTTCTTTGTATAATTCCTATTCAGATGTTACACATTATCAATGATATGGGATTTGATCTTCTGATATTATCTTAAAGATTTTTTTCTCTAAATAAATGAGAAAAAATGGTTGGTAATATTTATTTTTTGAAACGCCTTTATCTCGTTTTGCTATCAGGAGGACCTTAGTTTCACAAAATATGTTGGGGAAGATTTCTTTCTACTCCATGTTCTGAAAGAGTTAGTATAGATTTCGAAATGTTTCTCCCTTATATGTTTGATGGAATTCACCTGGGAAGCGACCTACCCTGAAAGTTTGTTTTTTGAATGTTAATGTATTCTTGATTCAATGCATTTGCTATCTATTGTACTTACTTTCTGGATTTTGTCTTCTTCTAGTCATTTCTCTGTTGATACATTTAAGTTATTACATTTATCGGTTACCTTTCTTCATAATATTTACTTACTTTCCCATTTCAATAACAGCTTTAATCAGGTGTATTTAATGTACCATATGGTTCATCCCTATATAATGTACAAGTCAATGTGGGTTTTGGGGGGTTGTTTATTTGTCTTTACTGTATCTGCAGAGCTCATCACCAAGAATATCACTAGTGTCTTTTATCATCACTAGCGTCTTTTATTTATACTTCTTGCCTAATTTTTCTGTCTAGAATTTCCAGTACAAAGTTGAAAAGAAGTGGAGAGCACAGTCATTATTTTCTTGTACCTGATATTGAGGGAGAACCCAGTCTTTCACTATTAAGTATGATCTTAGATGGGAATTTTTTAGAGATATAATTTTTCAACTTGTGGTAGATCCCTTCTGTGCCTGGTTGTTGAATTATTTATCATAAGGCCTGTTGAATTTTGTTAAATTATTTTTCTATGTCCTTTAAGATGATTATTCAGTTTTTTTCCTTATTCTCTTGATATGATTTCAGATGTTAAGGAAGCCTTGAATTCCTGGGAAAATTCCAATTAGGTCATAATGTATAATCATTTTTATGTGTTGCTTAGTAGGGTTTATGAGTATTTTGTTGAGGACTTTTCATTTATGTTTATAAACAATATTGGACCATGATTTTCTTTGCTTTTGACATCTTTGTCTAGTTTTGGTGTCAAGGAATACTAGCCTTATAAAAAGATTTTGGAAATGCCTCATCTTATTTTTTGGAAGAGTGTGTGAAGAATTAGGATTGATTCTTTAAATCTCTGAAAAAATTCACCAGTGAAGTCAGCTGGACCTGTAATTTTTTTGGTAGGTAGTGTTCAGATAACTAATAAAATCTCTTTAAATTTGTGGGTATTAGGGAATGAATTGTCTTCCAACCAAAATACATATGTGGAAGCCCTAACCAAAATATGACTATATTTTCATAAAACATGACTGACTTTTCAGAAGTTATTAGCATAGTTTGCTGTTTGTTATGTATATAAAGTACATTGTTAGTTTTGTATTATAGGAGCAAATTGTATTCATTGTAGAATTTTTGGGAGAAAACACACTGGAAAGAAAGATACAGAAAGGCATCCTCATAACCCAAAGATGATCACTGCTATTCTGATAACAGTAATTTTAGAATTACTTTTATTACATATAGTCCTATGTATAGTTGTGATCATACTCTCTATATAATTTTCTATCCTGCCTTTTATAATAATCATTTATAGTAAATATGTTCCTATATTATAAACTCATGTTAGTTACTGTATCATGTTCCCAAATGGTCGTGTTATGATTTAATTAAGTAATTAACGTTAGATGAGTTCAAACTGATGGAGTCCTAATCCAATAGGATCAGTATCCTTTTAAGAAGAGGAAAAGACATCAGACTGACTCTCACTCTCTATCCACACATGGAGGAAAGATCATGTGAGGACACAGTGAGAAGACTGCTGTTGGCAAGCATGAAAGAACGCTCTCACCGGAAACCAAATGCAGAGACTTGTCCTGGGATTTCTAGCTTTTAGAACTATGATAAAATAAATTTTGTTTTCTAAAACCTCAGTCTGTGGTATTTTGTTACGGCAGTTAGTATAGAGATTAGTACAGTAGTTCTATTGAGATTTTCTATTTCTTCTTCAGTTTTGGTAGTTTTTGTCTTATAGGAATGTCTCCGTTTGATCAAATTATCTCTGGGTGGCTCAGTTGCTTAAGTGTCTGACTCTTGATTTTAGCTCAGGTTATGATCTCATGGTTTGTGAGTTCAAACCCCACACCAGGTTCCACTCTGATGGTGCAGAGTCTGCTTGGGATTCTCTCTTTCTCCCTCTCTCTCTGCTCCTCCCCTGCTTGTTCTCTCTCTCTCTTGAAAATAAACTTAATTTTTTAAAATTATCTAATTTGTTGATATATAGTTTTTCACTGTATTCTTTTATTTGTATCTCTTAATTTGTATAAGTCAGTAGAAACATTTCCTATTTCATTCCTGATTTTAGTAATAGAAATCTCATTTTCTTTTTTTGTCAGTCTGTACAAAGGTCTGTAAATTTATTCAAACAGTTCAAAGAACCAATTGCTTAACATTTTTTTTCTTTTTCATAAATTTCTAGTTGATTTCATGATTTCATGATTTTCGTGAACTTCTAGTTTACTATTTTCTGATTTCTGTTTGCTTTATTTTTCTTTCTTAAGTGTATACATGTAGGTTATTAATTTCAGTTATTTCTGCTTTTTTAATGAGAGTGTTTATAGCTACAATTTTCTATTTAAGTATTGCTTTTACTGCATTCCCTAAGTTTTGGTATGTTGTATATTATAGTTAGGTTGGCTCAGTATTTTCTAATTTCCTTATAATTTTACTTCTGTCTCATTCATTATTTAATATGGTGTTTAATATCCACAAATTTTGAAACTTCTTTGTTAATTGTTTCTAATTTCATTCCATTCTGTTTAAATCCTGAGCTGTCAAGCACTAGCCCAATGTGGGGCCCAATCTCAAGAACCGTGAGATCATGACCTGAGCAAAATCAAGAGTCAAATGCTTAACAAGCTGAGCCACTCAGGTGACCCTAGGATGTCTTCTTTAGAGAAATGTTTACTCAAGTCTTAGGCCACTTTTAATTATGTTATTAATTTTTTATTGTTTTTCAATTGAGTTGTAGGAGTTATTTATATTTTTTAGAAATTAACCTTTTATCAGGTACATTGTTTGAAAATATCTTTGCCCATTCTATAGATGTTCTTTTCACTTTATTGGTTGTTTCCTTTCCTGAGCAGAAGCTTTTTAGTTTGGTGCAAAACTATTTATCTATTCCTGCTTTCGTTCCTTGTAGTTTGGGTGAAATCATGAAATATTCATGAAATCATTGGCAAGACCAATGTCATGAAGCTTCCTCCTACATTTTCTTCCAGGAGTTTTATAGTCTAACTATTATGTGTGAGTCTTTAGTGAATGTTGAATTAATTTTTATTTATGATGTAAGATAAGTGTCCAATTTCATTTTTTTGGAGGTAGATACCCAGTTTTCCTAACACCATTTATTTGAGGTTCTCCTATCCCCATTATGTATTCTTGACATTTTTGTGAATGATAAGTTGACCACATTATGTGAGGTTATTTTTGGGCTCTCTACTCTGTTCTATTAGTTTGTATGTCTGTCTTTATGCTAGTACCATACTGTTTTAATTATTGCAGGTTTGCAATATATTTTGAAATCAGGATGTGTAATACCTCCACCTTTGTTTTTTTTCAAAATTGTTTTGACTTTTAGGGGTATTTTTTGTTATATATGAATTTTAGGATTATTTTTCTACTCTTATAAAAATATCATTGGGATTATGATAGGGATTGTAATGAATCAGTAGTTTTGAGTAGTATAGACATTTTAATGATATGATGTCTTCTAATACATGAACATAGGGTTTCTTTCCTTTTTTGTATCTTATTTACTTTTGTTCATCAATGTTTTGAGCTTTCAGTATACAAGTATTTCACTTCCTGATTTAGGAAGTTAGTTAGATTTACACCTAAGTATTTGATCATTTTTGATGCTGTTGTTAAATTGGGTGGTTTTCCTAATTTCCTTTTCAGATGTTTCATTATCAGTGTAAAGAAACACAAGTGGTTTTGATATTTTGATTCTATATCCTGAAACTTTACTGTATTGATCTATTAGTTCTAACATTTTTTTTTAGTGGAACCTGTAGGGTTTTTCTATATAAGATCAAACCATCTACAGACAAGGACATTTTTACTTCTTCTATTCAGATTTGAATGTCTTTTACTTTTCTTTCTTGGCTAATCGTTCTAGCTAAGAGTTACAGTGTTATGTTGTAGAGAAGTGACAAGAGTGAACGTTCTTATTCTAGATCTTAGTGGAAAAACTTTGTTTTTCACTCTGAGAATCATGCCAGTTGTGGTCTTTTCTTATTCAGGCTTTATTGTGTTAAAGTCATTTCCCACTATTCCTGGTTTGTTGTGTTTATGATTAAAGGATGTTGGATTTTGTCAAATGCTTTTTCTGCATTTACTGAAATAATCTTTTTTTTTTTTTGTATCCTTATTTTTTTAATGTGGTGTATCACATGGATTGGTTTTTTTCATTTGTTGATCCTCCTTGCATCCCAGGGATAAATCCCAAATGGTCATGGTGTGTGATCTTTTAATATGCTGTTGAATTTGGTTTTCTAATATTTTGTTGAGGATTTTGCATCTATATTCAGCTGGGATGTGAGCCCATCATTTCCTTTTCTTGTAGTGTCTTTGGCTTTGGACTTGGGGTAATGCTTGCCTCATAAAACGAGTTTTGTAGTGTTCCCCTGCTTTTAAATTTTTTGGAAGACTGTCAGAAGGATTGCCTTTAATCTACTTTAATTGTACAGTAGAATTTGCCAGTGAAGCCAGTGAAACCATCTGGTACTGGGCTTTACTTTGTTGGGAGGTTTTGATTATTGTTTCAATCTCCTTACCAGTTATATGGCTGCATGTTTCTAGGAATTTATTCAACTCTTTTAGTTATCCAGTTAATTGGTGTATAATTAATTGTTCATATTCTCTTATGATCATTATTTCTGTGGTATCATTGTAGTGTCGTCTCTTCCCACTTTTTTTCTTTAATTTGGATTCTCTCACTTTTTTATAGTTTTTTTTTCTAATAGTCAATTTCATCTTCAAAAAACTTACTTTCATTGAGTTTTTTTCTAATTTTCCATTCTCTATTTATTTCTGATATAATCCTTACTATTTCATTCCACTAATGCTGGGGTTAGTTTGTTCTTCTTTTTCTTATTCCTTGAGGTTTAAAATTATGAGTATTTTTAGATCTTTCTTTTAAGCATTTATCATTCAAACTTCTCTCTTAGTACTGTTTTTGCTTTATTCCATATATGTTAAGATGTGTATGTGTTCATTTTAATTTGTTTTAAGATATTCTCTAATTTCTGAGGTGCCTGGGTGACTCAGTTTGTTAGGCAGCCAACTTCAGCTCAGGTCATGATCTCACAGCTCGAAGACTCATGGGTTTAAGCCCTGCGTTGGGCTCTGTGCTGACAGCTCAAAGCCTGGAGCCTGCTTCCAATTCTGTGTCTCCCTCTCTCTCTGCCCCTCCCCTGCTCACACTCTCTGTCTCTCTCTCTCTGTCAAAAATAAATAAACATTAAAAAAAATTAAGATTTTTCTAATTTCCTTTTTATTTTTTCCTTTGATCTATCAGTTGTTCAAAAGTGTGTTAATGTACACATATTTGTGTATTTTCCAGTTTTACTTCTGCTATTGGTATCTAGATTCTTTCCACTGTGTCCAGAAAAAACACTAGGTATGATTTCAATCTTTTAATATTTGTTAATACTTGTTCTATGACATAACATATGGTCTACCATGGAGAATGATCTGTGTGCACTTAAGAGTGGTTTATTCTACTGTGTTTGGGTTGCATATTCTGTATATGTTTGTAAAGTCTATTTTTCTATAGTGTTATTGAAGTCTTCTGTGTCTTTATTGATTTTTCTGTCTTGTTATTTAATTAGTTATTAAAAGTGATGTAATTAAGTCTCTGACTATTAGTGTATTTTGGACTATTTCTCTCTTCAGTTCTGTCAACATTTGATTTGTATATTTAAGAACCCTGATATTGGGTGTGTATATAGTTACAATTGTTATATCCTCCTGGTAGATTGACTCCACTATCATTATGTAATGCCCTTTTTTTTCTTATAACAGTATTTGACTTAATATTTATTTTGTCTGGTATAAATATAGCCATCTTGATATCTTTTGGTTACTACTTATAGGAAATGTTTTCTCCAACTCTTTATTTTCAGCATATATGTGTCATTAAATCTAAAGGGAGTCATTTGTTGTAAGCATATAGTCAGATCTTGTTTTATTATCCATTAGACTGCCCTATGTCTTTTGGGGAGGTTAATCCACTTATACGTAAAGTAATTATTGGTAGGGAAGTATTTACTGTATATCCTTTTATTAATTGTTTTCTGTTTGGTTTGTAGTTCTTTTGTCCCTCTTTTCCTTTCTTCCCATCTTCCTTTGTCTTTCATGTTTTGTATTGATATGCTTTGATTTCTTCCTCTTTTTCCTTTGTATAACTTCTATAATGTACAAAGTGTATATTCTATAGGTTATAGAATATAGAATATAAGTGTATTCCTTGTGGTTACCATAGGCTTACATAAAACATCTTATAAGTCTATTTTAAGCTGATAACTTATTTCAAGCTCATTCAAAAACTCTGTACTTTTATTTCTCCACACTTTATTATTGATACCAGAATTTATGCACTTGGTATTATTGATGTCACAATTTGCATCTATTTATGCTGTGCATTTGTTTAAAAAAATTATTTATATTTATTTTACTAATTTTGTGTTTTAACTTTTATGCTACAATTAAAGGTGATTTACCTACCACTGTTATACCAGACCAGCATTCACTTGTCTATATATTTAAATTTACCAACAAGTTTACATTCTTGATGCTATCATGTTACTATGCTATGATGTTTAAGCATCCTTTCATTTCAATTTGAAGAAATTCCTTCAACATTCCTTTCAAATCAGGTTTAGTGATGAACTCCTGCTTTTATTTGTTTGGAAGAATCTTTATCTCCACTTCATTTTTGAAAACAGTTTTGCTGGGTATTCTTGACAGGCTTTTGTTTTTCTTTCAGCACTTTGAATATATCACTCCATTCGCTTCTAGACTGCAAGGGTTGTTGCTAAAAAATTCACTGATAATCTGAGGATTCCCTCAGATGGGACAATTCTCTTCTCAATCTGCTTCAAAATTCTCTCTGATTTTTGAAAATTTGATAATAACAAATCTCAGTGTTGATTTGTGCTCATCTAATTTGAAATGTCCAACTCTTTCCCTCCCCAGAGATTAGTTGAGGTCTAGGGTTTTTCACCTGTTGGCTTTTCACAAAGCTGAAAGAAACTATAACAACTCCAATAATGCTAAATCACAGTATCATCTTTGTTTTCACTGGCCACCAGGAAGCTAGAAAGCTAGAGTATACTGGTCATGTTAATGCTCTGAGATAGGCAAGATGGAAGCCAAACCTTTGACCAGCCTACAGAAATGTTGGGGCATGGGAAGCAGGGTCCAACTCCTTCCTTCTCCAGGGAGAAGCTGGGAGCTAATATATATGACGATTCACAGGTTACAGTTTTGGTGGAATGTGTCTACAGATTTCACACAACCATTCCAGTAGTGAAACAATTCCACTTACCCTAAAAATGACTATAGGATCTGTAGTAATATCCCACTTTTCATTTTTTTCCCACTTTTAATTTTGAAATTGGTAATTTTTTGTGTTCTTTGTTTACTTCATTAGTCTACTATGGGATTACTAATATTATTCTTTTCAAAAACCCAAATATTAATTTTATTGAATTTTCATTTCCATTATTTTCTTTCACTACTTCCTGTGAGTTTATTTTATTTTTTATCTTCACAGGACATAGTCTCAATTACAGATTTTTATATTTTTCTTATTTTGTAATATAAGCATCTAAAGCCATACATTTTTCTATAAGCACCGATTTAACAATAGGGCCAAAGCAAGGTCAGCAGGTAAAAACAGGAAAGGAGCAAGTAGTTACACATGTTCTTTGTTACCCTCTTAGCCTGAGAGCAAGTAAAAGGAGACGATCTGGTACCCCTAACCTACCAGAAGGAACATGGATATTTCTAATTCCTTGATAATAACAGAAAGTTGATCAACAAGTTGTCAGATTTGAGTATGAGTTAAGATAGTAGGAGACTGAAATATCCTTCCACAGCAAAAATATCCTCACCATCCACCCGCCTATCTCTTTTATTCAGCCATTGTTTAATGTGCACCTAGTCTGTGTTTAGTACTGGACTAAGTTCAGGGCATTCCACAATGAACAAGACACTACTCTCAAAATGTTCTAAACCTCAGACACTGAGTATCTTTGTGGAAACTGTACTGGATTTCTGGGAAGGTAAATACTTAAGGCTTGGTATAGCAAAAAAATCTCAAGTTCTAAGCCTAACTTTACAGCTTACTAGCTGTGTAAAATTGAAACCAATTTCTTACTTTCTTTTTATCTCAGTTTCTTTATCTTTGGAAGCAGATTTGAATGCTATTTACCTGGTATGGTTATAGTGAAATTACTAACTACAGAGTCCTAATACAATGTCTACCATAACACGAGGTTTAGTTTATTTTCTTTTTCTATCATTAATTGTTATATGTTTAAAGACCTCTGTAAAGGATATTGTGAAATAGATGGACCCCTGTTTCAAGAATTTTACAGAAGCTAGAGGTAAAGTCGCCGAGAAAGCCAGACCCAGGTATAACTTTAGGTACAAAACTTAGAATTTTTCAGTCTGTGAAGGGCATTATTTTTCATATGAGAAATCTGCCACAGCATTGAAAGAATGACAAAATAGTTCCTCAGAACTGGGGGCATTTGGAATTTCTAAGACCCTTAAGCATGGGGCTCATTTAGAGTCCCTATTTCCTGAAAGAAGCATTCAGGTGTCTGGGTATTATTTCAAGGCTCATATTTTTTTTTCTATTAGTTTTATATTGTTCTGCCATGCTTTACTGCCTGAGAGTATGCTCAGCCTGTGAAGCTGGGAATTAAGATCCTAATTTACATTTTCATGAACCAGGGATGCATTTTTCTTCAGGAGCACATGTCAATTACTTGTAAGAAGAAATAAACCTCATGAGAACATGGGAATGATGTGAATACTATGGTTGAAAGTCACAAATACATAAATCTGTGGGAGAGAGTGATGTTTTAAGGAGCATTCTCAGAGAAAGGCCCATTGGTGGCTAGTGTAGACACTATAACTTCTTGAAAGAGAGATGTGACTATCCAGAGTTCTCAGATTTTCACTCCCAACCTTCAAGTTATTAAATATGCCAGACTACATGGCTATGGGAGCTCATAGGAGTCTTATCTTTTTGTTGATGCCCAAATTGGAAAAAAAAAAAGGAGGTATTATGGAATAAAGGAGTCCAATTTTGTTTGGTTCAAAATAGTGAAGGCCAATATTTTTTAAGCCCAGTACCCATCAAATAGTTTCTGATAAAGCGTTGCTTAAAGTTTCTTTGGGGAATCACCTTTTACCAATGCTTAGCTCACAAGTTTTGAAATGAGTTGACATTAGTCAGACCTCCAGGGTTAGGTCCTAAATTGTCTACACTGGAATTTTCCCACCAGGATTTATACTAGAATTACTAGGGTGCATTCAAAAAATTAATGCCTGGGTCTCACTCCCAGATACTCTGACCTAATTTCTCTAGGGTAATAAACATACCTAAGTATTTAAATCTCCTAAGAGATTTGAATGTGGGTCTATGCAGATCTTATAGTTTCTGGTATAAGATTATCAGCTGATATAATCTCACTGTCCAGTGATATTGGTTCACAGGTAGGCATTCAACCTAAAAAAAAGCCAGGGAGATCCTGGCCCTACACAACTGTCATGGCCTAGGGAAGAGAAAGTTTTATCTTTTCACTTAGACCTCATGACAAAATGATACAACATGTAGAGCTTCTGTAGCTAACTTGTAATCATGAAACAAGTGTCATCTGAGAGTAAAGCCAAAACACAAAGGAGAATAACACTGTGTTGAGAAAGAAAGGGATCTTGGTGACATTGTTCAAGCCACACCTGAAACCATCTCTATCTCTGGACTTTACAATTCTGGGAGTCACCACATTACTTTTTGGCTTAAGATAGCTTGGGTTGGATTTCCTAAAATTTGCCACAGAAAGTGTCCTAAGTGATACAATGGCATGGAAACTTGGGCCAAAGTTAATTTGCAAGCTTGGCTTCCAAATAATAATAATAATAATAATAATAATAATAATAATAATAAATAGAGTTATTGAAACTAAACGTTTTTAAACCAATGTTTTCTTTTTTAAAATTTTTTAAATGTTTTATTTTTGAGAGAGACAGAATGTGAGTGGGTTAGGAGAAGAGAGAGAGGGAGACACAAAATCCAAAGCAGGCTCCAGGCTGTGAGCTGTCAGCACAGAGCCCAACACAGGGCGCGAACTCATGAGCTGCGAGATCATGACCAGAGCCAAAGTCGGACGTTCAACTGACTGAGCCACCCAGGTGCCCATAAACCAATGTTTTCAATTTAGAAATGAGAAGACGAAGGTGCACGGTGCCTGGGTATTATATTTCAAGCTATATTTCAAATGTAATGTTGCTGACCAGAAAACTAGTACATTGTCCACCACTCTATACTACTTTCATATTTGATTTCTTGAGATCCAACGCTATGCTTATCTCTACGTATCCTTTAATGAAGTAGAGGAAAAACAAATAAATGAGCCTATACCCAAACACCAATTCTTTGAATCAACATTTGCTAAAAATCTTCTATATGAAAGAAAATTTTAAGATATGGGATACAAAATCTATGAGGCATGGTTCCTGTCCTCAACAAGTTACACTCAACCTCAGAAACAAAAGAGACATTAATTGGACATAAGTAAAGAAAGTATCTTCCGGCTTACAGAAGAGAAAATTTACACAACATACAGCATTAGTGATAAAGCATCCAGACTTACTGTAAAGCACAACTTCAATCCTGCCTCTTCCACTACTCATTTTTGAACTTGTACAAGCTGCTTACCTTATTTTAAGGCCTCCATTTTGTGGTCTTAAAATTGGAACCATGTATACCTTCCTAAAGTAAGATTACATGAAATATTACAGATCAGATGCCCAGCACAGTGCTTGGTAAGCACTGCTCACTGAAGTAATACTGTTTTATGTATGCACACAAAAATACAGTAAGAAAATGTATGGCACCCTATCATTACAACATTGTGGCATGCAAAACAGATCAGAGTAGCAGATGCATGTTATTCAGAGGCTATAATAGTCAATATGTGGGTTGAATCTGGTCAGCAGATTGTCTTGTTTGGCCTATACAGTATTTTTAAAACTTTCTAATTATTTGCCAATATCTAAAAATAAGACCAGCTCACATAAATACCCGGATTATTGTCTTCTCTTGGAAAATGAAAAGATCTGAATATGTGATACCTAAACTTCTCCACAGTAGCAATCAGCTGGAGCAGAGCAGTAGCTGACCATTTTTTATGAATATAAACTTTCTTATTTGTCAAGTTCTTTACCTTGTCTCCTTCACTCATTTGCATTATTTGCCTGGTCTTTGAAGGAATTCAAATTAGGGGACTCTAATGAATGTGTATTAAAATAGCATCAGGCATGCCTAGGTGGCTCTGTCAGTTAAGCGTCCCACTTTGGCTCAGGTCATGATCCCTCAGTTCATGAGTTTAAGCCCTGTGTTGGGTTCTGTGCCAACAGCTCAGAGCCTGGAGCCTGCTTAGGATTCTGTGTCTTCCAGTCTCTGCCCCTCCTCCCCCTCCTGTGCGCTCTCTCTCTCTCTCTCAAATAAACATCAAAATACAATAGCATTAGTTTCAACCAGTTTTTCCAAGTGTTTTTTTCCCTGAAGGTTTGTTACCACTGCGAAGAAAGGGTGTTAGTATACAACATAGTTGCAGTCTGCTGGTATAGATGTAAACACACCTGTGGGTTCATAGGAAAGAAAAGTTCATAAGAGCTTATTTATGTGTTATATTTCTAATGCTTAGATACATTCTCCAAAACAGGGCTTCAGAACGGAATTAGTAAGTAATCTGAAATTTTTTTTTAACATTTTTGTTTTTTTTTTGTTGTTGTTGTTTGTTTGTTTTTTAATTTTTGAGACAGAGAGAGACAGAGCATGAACAGGGGAGGAGCAGAGAGAGAGGGAGACACAGAATTGGAAGCAGAGTAATCTGAAATTTTTAAAATACCATGAAATTTTTCAAAATAAATTTCAATTAAAAAAAACAGTAATCTAAGAGTAAGAAAACGTTCGGCATCATGTGGGTATAAACAATTATGTAAGATGTATGTGGGATTCTCAAGAAAAGTGAGATTTAGGGAAATTAACCCACCTACATTACTGATGCCATTCCTTGAATTGAAGGTCTCTGCAGTAGTAACACAGCATTGAATATAACCTGAATCTTGAGCAAGTGTCAGCTTTGTGTGTTTCTCTTTATCCCCCATATTGTACATTACAATGATCCCAGGCCTTGAGAACGGCACATATTCTTGTTTGTAATCAAAAGCACTGGGGAGATGTGAGGGCTAATGATTTGCTTCCCTTCTCTGAGCTGAAATTAGGGTGATCCATAAACTCACACTTTACATCTTTTTTTTCTATGGATCTTACTTTTCTCTCTTGCTTTTGAGTGATGTTACTCAGAGAAGCATGGTTTTGCTTGGCACCACTGGCTTTACCTGGTAACATTTGAAATATCAATAGATTTTAATAATCAATAAACTAAGATATGCATTACATGTAATAGACAACTGGTAACCTGCACAATAGAATAAAGACAATGAAAACGACATCAAACAGCAATGGTGCTAGGTAATATTTTGACCTGTTTCCTGTGACCAAGGTGACATTAATGTCCATTCCCCTCAGATGAACCAAACTTCAGACTTCTTCAAGACTATAACCGCTGCCCTCCATTTGTTTAGTGCATTTACTTGAGAAAACTTGCAATTGTAAATTCTTTCTATACCCTTTGAGATGTAAATCTTTTCCCAGTCCCTTGCTGGTTTTATAAGCCAAGAATGCCTTTCTCAATGACTTGGGAACCATCCTTTGAAATGTAATCATAGGAAAGATAGACAGGAGCCTATCTCCCAGTTATATCAGAAGTAATAATAGCCAGAGACAGAATAACAAGAGCCACAGACTAACCTCTCTCATAATATTCTCTAGAACTTTCTACGCCTCAGAAGTTAAAAACCCTCCTGCTTTCTGTTTTGCCTTCCTTTGTTTCAGGAAGTTTTGATTGAAATCTTCCTTTGCCTATTTAATGTTGTACAATGTTTTGATAGCTCTTTATTTGCTCCCCCCCACCAAAGTACAGTTTAATAAAGTCCTTAATTGCTCTGCATCCCATATAATATATATTTTAACTAGAGATATAAGATGTTCATTCAAACACCATTTAAAATTAACCAAAAAAAACTACTCATATGTCCATTAATAATAGAAAACTGCATCATCGTGTATTTATAGGAGCACCTAGGTGGCTTAGTCAGTTGACTATCCAACTCTTGATTTCAGCTCAGGCCATAATCTCAGGGTCATGGGATTGAGCCCCCTGTCAGGCTCCATGCTGGGCATGGAGACTGCTGAAGGAAGGAAGGAAGGAAGGAAGGAAGGAAGGAAGGAAGGAAGGAAGGAAGGGATGAAGATCATTCAAACACCATTTAAAATTAATCGAAATTGGGGTGCCTGGGTGGCTCAGTCAGCTGGGTGTCTGACTTGGGTTCAGGTCATGATCTTGCAGTTCATGAGTTGGAGCCCCGCATCCGGCTCTGTGCTGACAGCTCAGAGCCAGGATCCTGTCCCGGATTCTGTCTCCCTCTCTCTCTGCCTCTCCCCTGCTCATATTCTGTCTCTCTCTCTCCTTTAAAAATAAATAAACATTAAATAAAATTCCATGGGTAATATGTTGTAGAAAAAGAATAAACTTAATAAATGTAAAAAATATTTATAAACAGATAAAAAATCAATTTGTCTGACTAGGCAAGTTACAAAAGAGAAAATACAAATGGACAGAAATATAGGAACATATGTCACCTACCAGTAAACAAGAAGTAAAAATGATACCATTTTCGCCTATCAAATTGATAAAGATTTAAAAATTTGTTAGTAGTTGTTGTTGTCAAGATACAGAAAAAAAGGTACCCTCAGCCATTATTGGTTGGGGTGTAAACAAGTTCAACATATTTACATATTTGTATTATTATGATGTATGATCCTGACAATTTTTATTTGTCAATTATACCTCAAAAAAAGCTGACAAAAGGGGGAGACATCTGGAGGAAAAAAAGACATGCAGTACCCTGACAGGCTGTTTTCTTCAAAACCAAGTGAATTTTTCATTAATTTCTTCTCTTGCTCTTCTCTACATACCCTTGCTACCAGTCAACATCCCCACATTTATCAAGCAATAGTGAACATTGATTCTTTCGGTAAGTTTTTTGTTCACTGGTAACATGTAATTGAGAGGTCCTTCAATATACACAGGTATATATACATACATTTACATATGCTGTGTATGTGTGTCAGTATATATGTAGCTATACTTATTTTATTATTTATTTTTTTAATTTTTAAAGTTTTTGTTTAAATTTCAGTTAGTTAACATATGTAGTATTAGTTTTCAGAAGTTGCATACAATAGATTTATCAGTTGCATACAATACCCAGTGCTCATCACAAGTGCCCTTATTAAACATCACCCATTTTGCCCATCCCCCACCCATTTCCCCTCTAGCAACCTTCAGTTTGTTCTCTATAGTTAACAGTCTGTTTTATACTTTGCCTTTTTTTTTTATGTCCATGTTCATCTGTTTTGTTTCTTAAATTCCACAGATGAGTTAAATAATGTGGTATGTGTCTTTCTCTGACTGACTTATTACACTCTAGCTCCATCCACGTCATTGCAAATAGCAAGATTTCATTCTTTTTTATGTTTGAGTAATATACTTGTGTGTGTGTGTGTGTGTGTGTGTGTGTGTGGTTCAGTTTCATTCTTTTGCATGAAGCTGTTCAGTTTTCCCAACACCATTTTTTGAAGAGACTATTTTTTTTTCATCAGATATTCTTTGCTGCTTTGTTGAAGATTGGTTGACCATACAGTTACAGCTATACTCATTTTAAATAGAATCCCTGCCTGCAATTGGAAACAAACAACTCCCATTTTGATGATCACCTTTGTATTTTTTAGCCTTAAGAGAATTAATTTCTGATTCAAATCCAGAAATAAAATTAACATTTCTATTTTCAAATATAACCAAGACATTATCACCCTCCCTCAGTCTAATTTCAAGCATAGTGTTCTAGATTTATTAAAGTCCCAGGATAGTTGATGCCTGTCTCATGCTTTTACTTATTTTTAGTCAGCTCAAGGAAAAATGTATTATGTCTACTCCAAGAAGTCATTCCATTCAGTAAAGGAGATTCTATCCATGTAGTTAGAAGTACTAGGTTAGCCATGATTCATAAATACAGGTTGCTATTTCCTACAGATTGAATGTTTGGGTTGCACCAAAATTTTTATGTTGAATCCTAATTCCACTGTGATGGCATGTGGAAATGGGGCCTTTGGAGATGATTAGGTCATGAATGTGGAGCCCCTCTGAATGGGATTAGTGGCCTTATAAAAGAAACCACAGGAAACTCCCTTGCCCCTTCTGCCACGTGAGGACACAACAAAAAGAGGTGTCTCTAAATCAGAAATCAAGTCTTCATTGGATACCAAACCTGCAGGTGTCTTGACCTTGGATTTCCCAACCTTCAGAATTGTGAGAAATAAATTTCTATTGTTTATAAGCCCTGCTCAGTCTATGATATTTTTTTATGGCGGACTGGAAGGACTAAGACACTATTGCATGACAAACAAGTGGGATTTGGGAATCTATTTCCATATGGTAATTATGGTATATACTGTCAAATGTAAATGCAAGAATAACAATAATTTTTCCCTTGAAATTAATTCCCATTTCTCATGTGAAATTGTTTCTCTCAAAAGACAACATACTGATGATTTGGTGCTCTGGAACTGAAAAATTATTTCCTGTGGCATGCAATTGTCATCTATGATGAGTGAGAGATGTGTCCTTGAGATGGTCCTTCAAACTGAGGATTGTGTTCTTACTTTCAGTAATTTTCAAGTAAATCCACCCACCTGGGAGAGGGGCTCCTCCCTTCCTGTCCTAAGAGATTGAGACAGAATTCTGATTTAAGATAGCATTTAAGATAGCGTTCTGATTTAAGGCCTCTGTAATTTCTTTGTTCTCATTACGGAAGGGTTCTTCCAAGGGCTGGAACTTAGAGAAAAAAAATTTTTGGCCCTGGGAAGGCATTAACGAGTGCTAGAGGGTAGAGGAGGAAAGTTGACAAAGTATTTCCAGCAACTTCAGAAGTAGAATGTATTAATTTCCTCCATTATCTTGGTACTTGTTATCATGTATTAATCCTCAGAAACTCAGGTATTCTTCAATAGAAACCACCGTTGTTTACCACTGCTGAAGCAAATCTTGCCATTATAAATTGAATTACTAAGAAAAATAAAAACCTGAAAGTAATGAATACAAAGTTTAAATGAAGTTTTTCAACAGCTGATTAATAACAAGTAAGTGGCCTGTCATAAACGCTAAGAAATAACCATGGCATGATTTTTTTTTAAACAGAAGAATATTTTCAATGACTGATGTCAACCTAACTCATCAGATTTTGGAGATGCTGGATGACCAACATGTCATGAATTTCATCAATAAATAAAGTAACTTAGGAATTTGAAGATATATTGAAGAAATACATTTAAGGTTGCTGGCCCATAAGTTACTAATCAAAGAACAATTTTTGGACTAGAATATGTCATAGATAGAAGAGAACTAATTGCCAATCTGTTTGTGGGGGTTGGGGAGGGGCAATGGTGGGAAGAATCATCAGCTTCAATTTGAGGCCTTGGAGATCATCTGGCTCTGAGCTTACCAACTTTCAGGTGGTTTGATGATAATGCAGAAAACGTTGGAATTTAAAGGTTAAACATGGTTCAGCTTCCAGGGAGATTTCTGTGCCCTTAAATACCTTTGTAAAGATACATTGTTTCACATGAAAACAGAGATTTGCTGTAAATTCAAAGAAGTAATTTCGTATAAATTTGAAAAATAGAAGTCAATATGTCAGGAATTTTACTGATTTTTGTAAGTTTTATACATTTGGTAAGGATAAGTTAATTTTTTTTTTATATTCTTGTTGAACAGGTAAAGGAATAGCCTGGATTCTCACCACCCCCAAATGCCAGTGGTATTGATGCAAATCTTTGTGATTTCTCATATAGATCATATTTTCCTAGTTGAGAGATCATCATAACTTCTGATATGTGTAGAGAATATTTTGTTTGACACAGAATTTTCATACACATTGTGTTATTTGATTCTTGTAACAACTCTATAAGATGGAAAACACAAATACCATTATCTCCATTTTACAGAGGTAAAAACATGTAATTGATATTTATTAAAAGTCTACTCTGTGTCATCATTGGCATGAATGCTGCAGACATAAAGTTGAGCA
Source organism: Panthera tigris (assembly GCF_018350195.1). NCBI lineage: Eukaryota > Metazoa > Chordata > Mammalia > Carnivora > Felidae > Panthera > Panthera tigris. The sequence continues at coordinate 64,358,338 of NC_056670.1, read as the reverse complement.
AAGAACCTTTCCTCATGTCAAGAAATTAATAGTTCAGGGCAGAAAAGGGATAGAAAAACAGAAAATTAAAATACAAAATGATATAGGATCCCTACTAATACCATTCCATTGTGCAAGCATGAAAATATTAAAGGTTATGTCATTGTTATTATTCAGGGATTGTCAATGATCAGTTCTTCATGGGAAAATCAGCGGGAATGTATACTAGAGGTGAAACTTGAATAAAGAGGAGGAATTCTCCAAGAAGACCTTGGGGAAGGAAGGGAGGCATTTTCAACACAAATAACGGGGGCATTATGCAGTTTGCAACACCCAAGGTCATGAAACTATTTAAAGACAAAAGTTAGGTTCAAATTCATGCTTTTTCTACAAGATATTTTCCCCCAATTATAAGTATTCAAACTCTGGCCAAATAAAACTCTGGGCTTCCTAAATAAAATACTGCCTGACCAATTGCCTCTAAAATGGGTGCTCAGAACAAACCATCATTGGCATTCTTGATTTTAAGCCACATTACTTTTGGGAAGAAATTGCTCTGTACTGACAAATCGCAGTAGTTATGAACATAGTAATAACATAACAAGAATAATCAAATGCAATGCAAATGAAAATGCATCAATTCAAGCTGAGTTTCAGGTCTCGTTATGTTCATTCAAGTTTAATGTGCTTTATGATTTTCTGGAAGTTAAGATAAACTGGCTTCTGCAATTTGGGCTCATTTGGCGATTTATGTTCACATCCACATTCTTAAATTTTTAAGAGCAGACAGCCAACCCATGTACTGTCATCTGGTCATATACAAACTATTAGGGCTAGGGTAAGGAGGGCCAGGTTGTTTATATTCATGTTCAATATATTATCATCATCAGGCTCAAATTGAACTAGCATATGTTTATGTGTAAGCAACCTTTGAAAAGCAATTTGCTCAAAACTTGGTTCTTTTATTACTTCTCAGAGATTGATTAGATATTATGCAATCTTACCCAGGGCTGATGGTCTCATTCTCATTGATTTTCGTTTTTTTTAATTAAAGATTTTTTTGAAGTTTATTTATTTTGAGAGGAGAGAGAGTGAGCACAAGTGGGGGAGTGGCAGAGAGAGAAGGAGAAGGAGAATCCCAAGCAGGTCCCACTGTGTCAGCACAGAGCCCAACACAGGGCTCAATCCCATGAACTGTGAGATGTGATCTGAGTCGAAATCAGGAGTTGGGTGCTTAACCACCTGAGCCACTCAGGCGCCAGTGATTTTCTATTTTTAATATAAAGGGGATGAAATCTTGTTGGAAGTGGGAGCTATTGGATTGTTTTGAAGCTTTTTTTTTTTTTTAACTGAGATTCAAAAGCTGGAGGAAAAGAACATAAGAGAGTTTGGTAGCATAGCTGGAGGTCTCCCAGGTCTCAGTGCCACCAATGGTCGGAGTTCAGGTTTTCCTCTCATCTATCGTAATGGGGTGAGTTTTTCCCAGTGGCTAATTGTATGTTGTAATTAAGCCTGCTGTGCACCTATTCTGTAAATAACCCAATGAAAGAAGACACTCTGGCTGTGGAACAACTCATATCAACAAAGACTTACCATCTCCTTCCCTGGCTTTTCTCTCATTTGCCCGTATAACAAAATCCAGTGTAAATAACCATTAAAAAAGAAAAGAAAAAAGCAAGACCCTTCTAGTCTCTAAAATGTGATTAAGTTGGAAGTTTGGCACGGTAACTGATTTCCTAACCAGCTATTTTCCCAACAAAGAAATACACACTGAAAACACAAGATTGATGAGTTGCTGAAGTTAGTTATTGAATTTATTTACCTTAGCCACCAGGATGGTCTTGCAATGTATGTCTTATTAGCCTCCGTGCAGAGCGTATTTTACCTGATATAACTAGGTTATCTCTGTGCAGGGAAAGAATGGCCTTCTTTAGAGCTCCACCTGTCAGTTCTTGATGGAAATAATAGTGAATCGACGCATTTATCAACTCTACCATGACCTCAGATATTCTCTACAAACTATAGTCTGGGGGCCAAATCTAGCCAAGTGTCTCTTCTATGTGTGTGTGCGCGCGTGAGTGTGTGTGTGTGTATGTATGTATGTGTTAGCTTTCTGATTGTTGTTTAGGCATGTATATAGAGGTTATTATAAGGATACAGTCATGTCTCATGGATGCTGGATGGAAAACACTCAAATGAGGCATCACTCAAGGGTGAAATTCACCATATCAATATTTTCCTCTGGTTTTACTCCCTTCAGTCCATTGTCTGTTTGTGTAAATAAAGTTTTATTGGAGCGCACAATCAAGCCCATTCATTTATGTGCCCATGACATAGTTGGATAGTTATTAACAGAGGCCTTATTCTTCCTGCAAAACCTAAAATATTTACTATCTACTCCTATCCAGTACAAGTTTGCCAATTCCTGCTCTATTCTAAACATCTTCAGGTGTAAGTTCTCACTCTTTTTTACTTCTCACAGAAATAAAATAATAATTGGAGTTTACGTATTAAAACCTTTATTTTCTTGTAGTTCGAAAGGATCAAAGAAATGGTTGAGAATTAGTGCACTAAATTAACCCTAAGTCTACAATCATGAGAAAGAGAAACCACTTATTTGCATTAGTATTACTATTACTGTTATTACTAACAACATGCATTACCTATGTGAATGTCACTATGCAGGGCACCTTCCAAGTTTCTGTAATCCCTATACCAGCTCTGTGTAATGTTATTATGTCCCTTTTCTACATGACGAAATTAAAACCCAGCAGTGCCTCATAACTTGCTCACAAAACACGCCTCCTCAAGTACATGATAGCCAAAAACCAGTCTATGCCTTTCTGACCCAAAAGCTGATGATTTTAACTACAAAAGGAGTGTATTCCATAGGGTGCCACTTAATAACTTTAAATTCAGTTAATTGCAGTGAACTCAACATTTATTTGAATTCTTCACTTACTCAAGTCATTGTGGCGAATACAGAGGGATACAGAAACATGAACGAGATGCAGATGTGTCTTTAGGGAACTCAGTTTTGGGTAGTAAGTTCTGTCCTTTAAAAAATAAATACTCCACAAATGACACAACTTTGTTCTTACTTCACACTACATCTCTAATTTTGTTTTGTTTCTTCTAATACTTAGCTAAATAAACTGGTTTCAGTACAGGTGCAACTGATTAATAGCTGTAGCAGTTTCTGACATACTCAGAGAATGTAAATTTGGATATTGGAAGAGTGAATGGATACAGTTTTGAGTCAGGGAATAACACAATCTTTCACAAGAATTGGATATGGGTTGGGCTGGGACTGAGAGAAAGCAGCATGAACACACTGGGTGTCTGTGTAAATGAGAAGGTGGGAGGTAAGAAAAGATAAAGAAATTGAACCAGGAGGCCTTCAATAGCAAACTTACCTATTGGACGATTTAATCAAAGTCATGCCGAACAGATTTGGTGAGAAGGTGAGTGAGTACAACGTCAGTTGTTGTTTATTTGTTTGTTTTAAGTTTATTTATTTTGAGAGAGAGAAAACATGAGCGGGGATGGGGCAGAGAGAGAGAGGGAGAGGGAGAATCCCAAGCAGGCTCAACACTGCCAGCGCAGAGCCTGATGAGGGGCTCGAACTCACAAAGCTGTGAAGTCATGACCTGAGCCGAAATCAGGAGTCACGTGCTTAACGGACTGTGCAACCCAGGGGCCCCTACAATGTCAGTTTTAAGTATGTCTTGTCTGTGTTGCTCTGTTTGGAGGGTCAAGTTGATTAGAGTACAGGGTCAGGTCCTGATGTAACTCAGGCTGCTGAAATAATACAACGGACGATGCAACACTGCCTCCAGGGATGCCCATGGCTGAGTAGTTGGGGAGGTGACCACCTCAATGACTGATCTTAGTCTGCCTGCTCCAGCCTCTCTGGTAGGAAGAGTCTTCCTCTTTTCTGGTCTATTTGATATTTTCTCCAGTCTTCCTCTTTTCTGGTCTATTTGATATTTTCTCCGGCATGGTGACAGGCCTATCCTACAAACCATCCCAGCAACAACGAGGCCATTTCTGGGCCTGGATCTCTCCCAAGCTTCCAAATTAGAGAATGTCAAGTCAACAAAGGGGGAAAATGCTTTCTTCTGCTTTTATGCTGTCAACCTTCATTTGTCCTGATGTCCTTCTACCCAGTATCCTGGGTCTCATCTGAAGATGTCAATATGAAAATAAGGGCTTTGAATCCACCAAGACTCTTTAAAATTATTTAAAAATATGAAAATAAAACCTCTTAGTCAGAAATGGGTACAATACTGAAGCCATCAGTAAAAATGAAGACTGACAGTTTAATTTTACTAAATACTGTAAGAGAAAGGATGTCAGCCACAGTGACTGGTGGGCCTTCCCCGGGGTGACACAATAAACTCTGCTGAAGAGAATAAATAGTTAATTTGTTTAATCTTTTCAAGACTGTACATGGAAAACCCTGGGAATTACACTCCGGGTGGGGACTTCAGACAATATTTTTCCTCATTTCCCCTGATTTCAGTGTAACACATTGGCCAATTCGGGATTATTTATTTATGGATGCCTAAAACAAAATTCCAAAATCCCTCTTCATGTTCCTCTTGCTCAAGCAGTGTGCCCTCTGTGCATCCCCAGCTTATGCAGTCTTTGAGGATGACATCTCAGCAGTGACAAGTACATTTACAAGACTCAGGTCTTCTCCATTCAGATGCTTCTCAATTTAGAATCCATCAAACACGTCAGGTGCAAGAGGTTTGACAGTAATGAAATAGGCAAATACATACCATGTTCTCACTTTCTGTTGGAGACAAGGATGGTGACTTTGGAATTAATTGCAAAGGGCAAGTTTACTCAACTGAAAAGGCAGAACCGGCACCACCGATAGAAAACAAGACTTCATGCTGTAGGGAGGCAATGATGAAAATGGGAATTTCAGAAAATTTAACCTGTATGTAAACAAATGAGAGGAGTATTAGGATAGTGGGTTTTAAGGTAGGAGTGGTGTGTGGATAGGAATTGCCAAATATCAGGGCACCCAGGAAGAGACTCTGTAAGAAATGTTTGAAGGTGCACTCAAGTCAACACCTGCGGAAGAAGTGAAAGGAAGATAATTTTCAGGGAGAAACTGGATTATGATGAAATCATAATAAAGGACTCAGTTGATCTTACTGGTGAATCTTGACACTGAGTTGACCCTGCAGAGTTGTTACAGTTTAGGGTAAGAGAATGCTGGCCCTTCAAACCTCCATCATATCCCCAGAGGGGAGGATGTGAAGTTAAGAAAGGTGTTTCTATTCAGCCCATGGCAGGATCTTGCAGATGCAAACCTGCAAAATTTTAGTCTCCAAAATCATTGGCAGGTGGACGAATGAGGGTTTCAGTCTTAAGTAGGGGGATAGGGGAATTGGAGAGTTCCATGTAACATCACAGCAGCTTTCCTCATGAGTCACTCCAATTCATTTCCTTCATTTAAGGAAGCCATTTCTTCATGATTATCCATTCTAGATTCCCTTGTTCTTGTCTATGTGACTTATCAGTGGGGTAACCCATATCCTTATTCATTCGAGCTTGAGACACTTGTCAGGCTGTGAGTACTGTGCTTGTCTAGTAATTACTAACATTGGTATCAAGAGACATCTATGTGGATCAGTAGGGTGAAAATCATATTTCCCCCAATCCCCAAGCACATTATCTCTACTTCCTTCCAATCCTTCCAGGATCATGACCACTGTCATGGTGGCGACTCTTTCCCTGCTGCTTTCACAGTTCAGGAGGCCAAGGGCTATGTGTTTGTTTGTTTTTATTTGTTTTGTTTTGTTTTAAGATTGACACATTACTACAAATTACATGATATCGCGCAGAACCCCAGAATAATACATCATGGAATCCTTACTTGTGCTTACCAGAATCTACTGAGCATCTTTTTCTGCCACAGTTTCCTCTAGGTCACAGGGCTGCCCAGATCCTGGTCCTGCTACAGGATCTTTTCCGGATGCCTTTGATGTGACCTGATATGTGGGTCAGTGCAGTACTCCCAAAGGTGGAAGATGCTGCCTCCAAAAAGTCAGAGGTCTATCAGGCATCATGTTTCTTTCTTCATGATAAGCATTGTGAAATACAATAGTTTGTCCTTTGGAGGTGATGTCCTCGCATGCCTCATTGGATCCTAAATCATTAACTGATGTAGCTAGTTCCTGAATATTCATTGACTTTATCTCCCATTCTTTGAAGTGCATGCCTTTTACCAAGTCCTCCAGTGAACTTGTCACTTCTTTCTTATCTAGTCTGATTAGCATGATGTCATAAATAAGTTCATCAGTGTGATGCTCTGTGGGGTGTCCAGATGGCCTAGGTATCTTCAGACTGTATAATAACACAGGATAAAAGAGGGTAACAATCTCTGAGCATCTCACTGGGGCTGGTTCCCTGCTCACCAGCACATTCCTTATTGCTTTGGTAAGTAGATGGTCTTCCCAAGGAAAAATACTCATCTGGTGAATTTTCAGTATTTACATGGCATATAACTCCAACAAATTCACTTTTCTGAGGCTTTTGAATCCTTAATCTACCTTCTCCCACAAAAATGCTGGCATTTCTTTTCCAATTAGGTAGGGGTCATTGCTTTCTCTGACTCCTGAGAAAGATACACCCATATACTCCAAAATTCAGCTCTCCATTCTGCAACCCTTGATCCAACACCTTCAGAATCTTGTTCCATATGTACTGTTGGGTACTCCTGCCTGTATATGGTTAGTAGGTCTTGCAGCTCTTTAAAAATATAGTTAATTTCCTCCCTTAATAATCACAGCATTTATTGACTGAGTTATGTTCTGTATTCACTCTATTTATCCATCTATTAGGCAAGAGTGGATGTTCTGTCCAGCAAGGTAAAGGCTTCTACATAATCTTCAAGTAAGAGGGGTGGGGTTCAGGGTAGCACTTCTTTTTTTTTTAAGTTTATATATTTTGAGGGAGAGACAGAGACAGAGAGGAGAGACTGAGAAGGGGAGGGGCAGAGAGAGAGAGGGGGAGAAAGAATACCTAGAAGGCTCTGTACTGTCAGTGCAGAGCTCAATGTGGGGCTTGAACCCATGAATCATGAGATCATAACCTGAGCGGAAATCCAGAGTCAGACACTCAACCGACTGGGATTGAGGGCCCTGGGATAGCAGAAAGTGGGAGAAATAGTACACTTCTGTGTGCACAGATCATTTGAAGGAATCTCAATGATCATTTGAGGGAAATCTAAGAAGTCAATATTTTTTTAGTTCATCAAACCAATACAATTTTCCAGGATTCTATTCCTTCCCAAATAGGATCCTGACCTTGGCTTGGCAAACCTATCATATCTGGGATACCCAGTCCTCTTGGTAGCCTCTTGGGGTCTTAGGAGTAAGTGCTGAAAACTGTGCTCCTCTTTTTCAGCTATAGGAAATATGAATCTCTTTATATGGTACCAACAAGGCCCTCTGGCATTCATCCTTAGCTTTTAATTGCTGTTTAATTGGTCTTCAGCATTTTATTATCTTTTTTCAAAGCATCTATTGCATCTAGGAACACTATCATTTAGTTCCTATTTCCAAGTTTTTCTCAAATCCTGGCTATATTGCTCTTGCTTGTGCGTTTCCTTTCTCCCAGTGTCATCCCAGTTCTTCACTGTTGGAAAGTTTTAAAATTGTCCTGCAGTCTTGTGCCAGGGGCTATCAATGCTCCATGTAACACCAGTGATGGCTTCTCATTGTCACTCTCTAGTGGGTACTTGATCTCTGAAATCTCATCATAGTACCTGCTTTCTCAGAACTGAGACAAGACTGTCCTCCTGGACACAATGGTCACAGATTTTGTTTCTGGAAATCAGACTCTGAGATGGAGACTGAGGTTCATGAAATGTATTGGGGAATGCTCTTGGAATCAGCTCCTGTGGAGGAGGTGAAAGAAATAAAATTGAACCAAGGGGGAAGTTGAGCTCTGAGATCGTCATGCAAAAGGCTTGAGCCAGTCCTCCAGGAAACTCTGGTGATTCCTTTAGAGTTTTCCCAACTGGGGAAAGTACCTTTACTTCCTACATCTACCAGTCATTATTCCTGTATATCCCCAGGGAAGAGCCATATGATCTAGACCAGACAGCTGCCATTCATGAAGGACAATCTCTGAGGGGGGACTAAATGGCAATCTGCCAGTAGCTCTCAGCCTCTGAGGGAATGATTGCTCCAGTGCTTAACCAGGAGAATCTAGACACAGCACAACATTCAATGTAAGATCAAAAAGATCAATAAGATAATGAAAATGTGTTCAGCATTGGGACTAGGCCAGTGAGGCCTCCCAAGCAAAATTTAAGGGGGAACAAAAAGCCAATAATCAAAATAAATATTTAACTCAATATTTTATAACAAAAATGAATGCAAAAACAGTGATGAACCAGATATCAACGTTTTGTTTTTAATTTTAAAGAGAGAGAGCAAGCACAAGCAGGGGAGAGGGGCAGAGGGAGACAGAGAGAGAATCCATGCTCAGCACAGAGCCCGTTGCGGGGCTCCCTCTCAGGTACCATGAGATCATGACCTGAGCCCAAATCAAGAGTAATCAAATTACTGTTTTTTTGTTGTTTGTTTGTTTTGCTTCGGACTCTAATATGGCTTGACATGGCTTGATGTACGTGACTGGTTTTGTTTTATTTGTTGAAAAGAATTACTTAAAAATATAACTGACTCTTCAATACCCCTGGGAATGGTGCACATAATAACCAAATCACAGCAAATAACTTACTGAGGGTCTTTTACACAAGGGATTGAACGAGGGATTTCAGTAAAAACAAGCTCCAGGATTTGTAAGACAGGTCTTGTATTTCCTGTTTTCCAGAGGAGGTGGAGTTGAGTCAAGAGATTAACAATTTTTAGGTACATAAGTATTTAGATGAATCATAGTCTAGGTTTTATTTATTTTCAGAATTTTTATTCAAAATTTTAAAAGTAAAACAAAACAAAAACCCCAGCTTACCTGTTTCTCCCCCACTCCCTGCCTCTTGCCACCACCAACCTCTTTTCTTTAACTATACAGTTTTGTTTTCTGTTTTTTGTTTCTTTTTTTTGACTCCACATATACGTGAAATCATAATGGTATTTGTCTTTCTCTGATTTCACTCAGCACAGTGCCCTTGAGGTCTACTGTGTTGTTGCAAATGACAAGATTTAATTTTTTATCCTTGAATAATATTCCATTGTATATATATAACACGATCTATCCATGCATCCGTCAATGGACACCTAGATTGTTTCCATATTTTGGCTATTGTTAACAATGCTGCAATGAACACAAGGTGCGTGTATCTTTTTGAGTTAGTGTTTTCATATTCTTTGGATAAAAACCCGCAAGTGAAATTGATCGGTAGTATGGTATTTCTATTTTTAATTTTTTGAGGAACCATCATGCTGTTTTCCATAGTGACTGCACCATTTTGCATTCCCACCAACGGTGTACAGGGTTCTCTTTTCTCCCCATTCTCAGTAACATATGTTATTTGGGGAGGTGAGGTTGATACTAGTCATTCTGATAGGGATGAAATGGTATCTCATTGTGGTTTTGATTTGTATTTCCTTGATGATTGGTGATGTTGAGTATATTTTCATGTGGTTGTTCTATTTCCATTTTCACACCTCTTCAATTACTGCTGTCAGTGAGATTTGTTCAATTATCTTTCAAAATTTCAAAAGGAATTTTAGCAAGATGAGCTAAAGCCCCTATTTCTGTGGTTTATCTCCAGAATACCACTGATAGTCACACTCTCTGCCTTGCCCCTCCTCCCCCCAAATCAGCTAACCCATTTCACATTCTACTTGCTCTTTCTTTGTACTTTGGTTGGTCTACATGACTTATATGGCATCATATAGACCTAATTACTGAGGCATCTACCCTAGTTACTTTTCACTTTTCAGGCTGTGTCTTCTCCTATTACTTATTCAGGGGGAAGCTTGGTTAAGGAAGCCTCAAGAGACACCAAATGGATCACCCGAGTAACGTATTTCCATTACCACCTTCTTGTAGGAGTAACCCTGTCTCCTCAAGATGATGAAAGCCAACTATTTTAATCAGAATGGTACCTCCCTTCTTTGTCTTCTGGTCCACTGTCAAGAGGGGACCAAACTGAACAGGTTGCAGTGACAGTTTAAGTTTAGTGAAACTCATGATGTGTCTCCTAGTGTAAGTATCCCCCCTCATGGAATCAGGACCTCTCCTACACTGTCCAATATGGTAGTCCCTAGCCACACATGCCTATTGAGCACTGGAAATGTGGTTAGGGCAAGTGAGAAACAGCATTTTAAATTTTATTTCATTTTAATGCAGTTAAATTGGAAGTTAAATTTAAAAACCGAAACAGTATAAATTTTGAGTGTGTGTGTGAAACAAAACCATACTGTTCTGGGGTGGTAGCATTTTACTTTAAGAGTGCAACACATAGATATTGTTTTGTTATAGTACTCATTTAACATTTGTGGTGTAATTTCTAGTATTCCATAAACAGAAGACCAATCTAAGCAGTATCAGTAATTTGACTTAATTGGAAGTATTTTTTTCTATCCATTGATGTAAAATTGTAATATCCTTATTTGAATATGTTATACATACAGCATGAATTAAGAGATACCTGTGTGAATTTTAATACATAATTCAAGTACCTATTATAGTTATAAGAATAGAATTAAATTATTATTCATGTTTAAAAAATAAGTATGAACAAAATGTAATATTTAAAATGTACACATAGTACTAATGCAGAATAGAGTGGGGCAGAAATAAAACCATTTCTCTTTAAAAAATGGGAAGAAAGTATGTCATAAATTTCACATTGAATGGCAATTGTAATTTTCTGAAATGGAGCAAAATAAAAAGTCCGTCTGTGCCTTGTATTAAAAACAATTGAGGTAATAAAGTGAACAGAGACATTCTCAGAAAATGCATAGTGAAGTTGGTAAGAAGTTTCTTCTCAAGTCATAAAAAAGTCAATCAAAATGAGGCAACTGATTTCAGAATTAAACATCCAAATACAAATTTTTTTAACAATTCTTTAAAGGTTCTGAAATTATAACTTTACCTACTATAAAATGGTATGCACGCTTGAGAGTGCACACACACACACATATACAACCACACACACACATTAGATGGCAGGATTATGACTTCAGTTACACAATTTTGTTGAAAATCTGTGATAAACAGATATTTCGCAAAAACAAAAGTTCCTCAATTGAATCACCAAGTAATTGTTTACCAAATACTGGATTTTTACAATAATATAAAAGATCAATTGATTCAAATTTGAAAAATTTCACTTTTCTTTAGCTTTAGATGTTTAGTTTGATGTAAGAAACATAGCCCCTTAATATATTGGATGTGTTTTGCCTCAAAGGGCAAATATACAAAGAAATGTCAATTTGAGGCCTAAGAAAATAAGCTCAGAGCACAGAAATTTTTCTCTCTCCCATCCGTCCAAGGAGAATTTCAGATTGATATTAACAATTTTGTTTCTATCACAATAAATTGTGCTTTGTTAGGTCTAAAGTCCAGTTGTATTAGATTTTAAAATGAGGTACTATTTTCCCTAAAATAAGAGACTGTTATTCCACTGAATGCCAGATATTGAAATAATTAGTGCATAGTTGTTTTTTCAAGACTATATGAAAAATATCATGGATAGAGTTTTTAAAATTTTCTCACTATATAGGTACAAATGCCATGAATCATCACCAGTTTGTAGAACCTTTCTAAGAATTAAAAGATAATGAATTTATTAATTTTATATTGTCTGTCAATACGAACTGGTTGAGTCATGAAATAATATTGCCAAGATGCATTATATTAATTCCAATTCAAGATTTTCTTGAAATAAAAGTAACTGTCTTATTTTGGGCTGCTATAGCACGTACTACAAACTGGGTTACTTAAGCAATAAACATGTTTTTCTTGAAATGCTGGAGGCTAGGAAGTGCAAGGTCAAGGTGCCAGCAACATGGTGTCTCGGGGGGAACCTATGTCTTGGCTTGTAGACAGCTGACTCTGTATTTGTATCCTTATATGGCAGAGAGAGAAAGAGAGGTGTTGGGGAGAAAGAACCAGAGCTCCTTCTTTTTATATGGACATTAATTCCATCATGAGAGGCACACTCTTATGATCTAATCTAACCCTAATTATTTCATAAAGGCCCAACCTCCAAATACCATCACAGTGTGGATTAGAGTTTCAACATCTGAATTGGGATATATAAACATTCAGTTTTGAGCAACAATATTTGTCAAATGTTCTGTAATCAAAGACAAACCTGGCAATGTGATTTATGTCTTTCTCACTGATATTACACTCCATATGAACAAGTTAAATTTGAAGATCTGAAGGAAGGAAAAGCGTATTTGTGAACTACTTAGACAAGTGTGGTCATTTTTGTTGAAATTAAAAATTTTATATTAACAAAAACGTATTGTACACATTGTTTCTAACTGGAATCCAATGTGCAGATTTTAACTGTATAAATTCACTTCAAAATTTAAAAAACAAATTGAAAATTCTTTGCTGATAAGTTTGGAGTTGCTTTTCAATTGTTGTATTATACACCTTTGAATTTTATGTTATGATGATAACCTGACACAAGAACTGATAAATTTATTTAAGCCGGACAGGTATAGTTTTGAAATGGATCAACTTGCTTCAAAGCCAAATCAATTTTTCTAAAAGAAGATGAATCAATGTTGTCAATGTAGATGCAAACGCTAAAGGAATTTTTTACTTGATTCAGTTATTGGAAACTTTTAAATTATGTTTGGAATAACGTGGGTATGTGAATCTACTTTTTCAACTATAAATTGGATCAGGCAAAAATCATCCATTGACGCAAAACCTGAGGGGAAAGTTTGATGAGAACCAGGATATTTGCATTGCCTTAAAGTTACTCCTCACCAAATGTTTATTCCTTGAAATGGGTAACAAAAATTATACTGTGAAAATATCAGACAAGACTACGACTGAGTAATCAAAATTTACACTATCACCAAGGGAAATAGGATATCACGTGCCTCAGGATGAGATACCTGGAGGAAAACACAGCTTCATCTATGTAGGGTTCTGGCACACAATATATATCCTCATCGAATCTCAAGTGACCATCAGGCAAACACAAAATAAACAATACTTTATTAATACAGGGAGAGGGTGACAATGTTATTTCAAAATTTTAATGTTATTAAAAAAAAAGAAAAAAAAAAACACAAACACAGGCTATGGAAACGTTCCAGATTAAAAGAAGCTAAAAAACATAACAGCTAAACATGACACCTTACTGTAGACTGGATTCTGGTTTGGGGGGCAAATACTGCTGTAAAGGATGTAGTGGGTCACCTGGTGAAATTGAAGCACAAATGGTGTTAAATGAAAACATGGTACTAATGTGAAATTTACTGAGGTGGGTAACTATTGTGGTTATATTGAAAAATTATAACCATTGTTAGTAGTAGTAAAATTATTCTTATCATCTTGGTCATTTATTGAACACGTGCTCTGCTAAAGGTTCTATGTGCATTGTTTCCTTCAATCCTCAGAAAACCCAGAGAGAGAGACAATCCAGTGTAGTGTTGTCCTTGTAAACGTTTTCCAGTGTGGACATCTCTGGGATTACAGCCAGCTGATTACTGAATCCAGACAAGGGAAAGCACTTCTGCTATGAAATGTCCTTTAATTCTGCTTGAAAACAAATTCTGTCCATCAAAGCTGAGCACATCAGAATGGACTTAGTGCAACCAAGGTGACAGGCCCAGGAGGGTGTGCTTGCTCTCCTGTGAAGTGGGGAGTTGGGAGAGGGTTTAGAATGCATTATCTGAGGATGTCTTTACTTGGTAACACAAGAAAAAGGGTGGTCATGATCAAAAGTACAATGTACACCATTAGATATGTGTGGTTCCGGAGGGAGGGGAGGGTGGGTGATGGGTATTGAGGAGGGCACCTTTTGGGATGAGCACTGGGTGTTGTATGGAAACCAATTTGACAGTAAATTTCATATATTAAAAAATAAAAAATAAAAAAAAAGATATGTGTGGTTCCAGAGCCAGCTGTGGCTTCCACCAGAATTGTTGTGTGTCCCCTTGTGTAAGTCACCTGACTCTCAGAGCTGATGTTCTTTGCCTGTAATTGGTAGCACGAGAAAGTTTCATCAGATCTTAATACTGACTGCAGATTAGAATCACCAAGGGAGCTTGCTAAAGTCAAATAGCACCAAGACAAAAGATAAAGCAGACCAATTAAACCAGTCTCTGGAGGGTGGAGTCTAGAGATACATGTATACCCTCAAGTGATATTTATTGGTGTTGAGATATGACTTACATGCAATGAAGTGAACAAACCTTAAATGTAGAGTTCAATGTATTTTTACCACACATACTCTAATGAAGTTACCTCCTGCATCGAATATATAGAACAACTCTACCACTAAAAAAGACTTCTGCAGGGTTTCTTCCAATCTCCCCCCACACACCCCAAAAGTAACAACCATGCTGATTTCCAACACCACAGATCAGTTTTGCTAGTTTCTCAACTTAATACAACCGGAATAAAACTGTACATCTTATCCTGTGTCTGTTTTTTTCCCACTTGTTATTAAGCATGTACTATTTATCCATATTTTTTGTGTAGTTAATTCATTTATTATTGCTTCACAGTATTTATTATTTGAATATATCACAAGATTTTTTTAAGAAAATTTTTAAATATTTCTTTATTTTTGAGAGAGAGAAAGCACGAGTGGGGGAGGGGCAGAGAGCGAGGGAGACGCAGAATCCAAAGCAGGCTCTAGGCTCTGAGCTGTCAGCACAGACCCTGACACAGGGCTCCAACCCACAAGCTGTGAGATCATGACCTGGGCCAAAGTCGGATGCTTAACCAACTGAGCCACCCAGGTATCCCTGAATAGATCACAAGTTTTAATCCATGTTATGGGAGGTGGATATTGAATTGTTTCCCAAATCTTGCATAGTATAAATGGTACTATTGTGAAAATATGCGTACAGGTCATTTGGAAGATAAACACACTCTTCTTGGATGTATACCTAGTAGAGGAATTGTTAGAGCACAGGGTGGTAGCTCTGTATTTCTGTTTAGTAGATATGACCAAAACATTCTTTAAAGTAGTTGAGCCACTCTAATTCCCACCAGCAGTCGAGGGGTTAACCAATTATTCCCCATCCTTATCAACATTTTCTGTTGTCAATCATTGTGATCTTAGGCCTTCTAGTGAGTGTGTAGTGGTGTTGCCTTGCTTAAGAGTGTGTTTCTGTTTTTGTAGTTTGTTTTAATCTCACTTGACTGGAGAATAGAGCACCTTTGTCTATGATTACAGGCCATAAGGATATTCTATTTGTGAAGTACCTTTTGAGTTTTCTCAATTTTTAATATAATTGTCACCTTCTTATGGATCTATAGTTCTTCATCTATTCTAGATGTGTGAAAGTTTTTAGATATATGCATTACAAACAGGTGGTGACTCTCTTAATGGTGTCTTTTGATGAATAGAAGTTCTAGTTTGAATTATTTCTAACAGTTTTTCTCCAGACAGCAAGTTCTGAGAGAGTTAGTGTTCAGGATTCTAAATTTTCCTTTGGGCCAACACCAATGGGAAAGAGGGGAGGAAAGGAGATGTCTGTTGATGGTGCATGACCAACAGTCTTAGCTGAATACAAGGAGCTCTGGGAGAGTATGTAATTTCTTAGAGTTGTCCTGAATTGGGCCAAAATGGCAGAACTTTTATAACTCTGTCTGGATCAGGGCACTGATCTGACCCTGGAAGAGTATGACTTTGGGCAAGTTAAGTTCTCTGCACCTGAGGCAATCCCAAAAGTGGAATGATAGCTGAACACTGTCCACTGACAGCCCTCCCAGCAGCTGGAACAAGTCCTTGTTGGGGGATCCAAGTGCCACATCTTTCTGCCTATCCCAATAACCAAAACATACATTTTTCATTTTATGGTTAGTGCTTTTTGTGTTATGTTTAAGAAATTTTTGCTTCCTTCAATATTATCAAGGTTTTCTCCTATGTTTTCTTCTCGAAGCTTTTAAATTTTTCTGTCATCTTTAAGCCTTATAAGGTATATAATTTTTGTAGATGATATGAAGCATGAGTCAAAGTTACTTTTTTTCTAATATGGATATCTAACTGAAATCAGCTCTGTTTATAAAAAAAACAAAAACAAAAACATCATTTGCCCATTGCATTCAGTGGCACCTGTTGCATTTTTGTTTTTTCTTTTCTTTTCTTTCTTGACAGAGAGAGTGCAAGCAAGGGAGGGGTGGAGGAAAAGGGAGAGAAAGAATCTCAATCAGGCTCCACACTCAGTGCAGAGCCTGACATGGGGCTTGATCTCATGACTGTGAGATCATGACCTAAGCCAAAATCAAGAGTTGACGCTTAACCAACTGAGCTACCCAAGCACTCCAGCACCTGTTGTATTTTAAAGTGTAGTTGGAGTTGTTAACTATGCTAGAGATGAATTTTAAGCTCTCTTTCAGGTCTGAGATTCTAGGTACAAGATAATAGGTATTACAGTGTAAAGAAAGGGAAGTTATATCATTGGCTAATCTGAAAGTGGCCAATGATAATGGTGTGTAACAAGTAGCAGTTATGGTGACCTAATAAGTTTCATAAAATATTTGTGAGGCTGAACCAAACCTGATGAAATTTTATTTGAGTTCAGGTAAATAAAATCGAAGTTGCAGTGGAAGACTTGTTGGCTATGTGCAAGCTACAAAACAGTGGAACACTTATTAAATGGGTATGCGTATAGTGGCAGAGTCTTTTCAGTCTATTTAGAGACCATTAGATACACAATAGAGATACTAATACATTTTTCCTATGGGAATCAGAATAGGTTCTTTGAGTAAGTAGTGTTTGATTGTTTTAATAAAGAGTGGAGAGTAAAGAATATGTACATGGGTAACTCAAGATTGGAAGAGGATTTGAGATGTCACAAATTTTGTAAATAAAGCTTTGCTTCTACCCAGCAACACTGACCTTTACATGCCATTATTTTTTTTCTTTCAGAACTCATTCTTTAAGAGTTATCTAAAGGTTATGTCCCCTAGGAAACCCATCTCTTGCTCATATGACTCCCAACCCATCACTTATTGATTCCATCATATTTGCTATGTCAAATCCTCAACTAGGCTGTGAGTTCTTCAAAGGCAAGGATCGCGAATTATACATTCTTTCATTGTCTTCTTCCCAGTGCTTGTCACATGATCTGGATCACAATGACCTGTCAACGAACTTTTGTTAATACAAACTTTAATTTAACAAAGATAAATCAAATGGTGTAATTTCCCATCTCAAAATCCTAAAATTGGGCTTGACACATAGTAGGTTGTCAATACTTCTCTACTTTAGAAAAGTGAATTGTGCTCACAGAGTTCTTATTTTAAATCTATTACAGTAATCATTTTACAATATATAAGCATATCATATCAATACATGTGCACCATATACTTACACAATGATATCCATCAGTTATATCTCAATAAAGCTGAAAAAATAAAATTAATTAATTTGTTTTTAATTTTAAAAGAAACCTGCCCCACAAAGAAAAGTGCAAATAAGTATATAGGAAATGATGACTTTTTCCATTTGGTTAATTTATCATGCTTGCTAATTACAGAAAGGAAAGAAAATGCCAAGTTTCCATGGTACCAAATCATAAGAGTGAAAGGGGTTATCTTAAAACACCAAATCTTTACATTTGCTATTTGTCTTTATGAGAAAAAAATAATAGCCCAATAGATGAGGGAGGATAGACTTCTAGCAAGTTGTGTAACTGAGTTAATTACTGGAAGTTTACTTTTAACAAAAATTGTCTTTCTCACAAAATCACTTCCGGTTTGAGGAATGGGTTAAGTGTGGCTATGCATTTTAGTTTTCCAGGTTTCCAAAGCATAAGTAAGGTATGTGTTTTTTAAACAACACCCTGACACTTAAGCCATACACTCAAACTTTTGCTTTTTTAAAAAAGAGGAACGACACTTGTAACCTAGACAAAGTAGTAAGTATTCCCTTCCTTGTCTGCAAATCAATAAAAAAAAGAACACTTAAAAATGTTGGCTTTTGGAAGACATTTCCAGTTGTTGTTTTCATTTTTTCCCCTTCTTATTTCTAATTATAAGAGTTTTGGGTAGCCACAAGTATAAAGGTTCATAGAATTAAAGGCATAAAAAGACATACAGGAGGTAGTGTATTTGCCTGAGTTTTATGAAGCTGGTATCAATCTTTTGTTTCATAAACTTCAGACTGGTTATTACTCTAAACACAGGGTTTGGTGCATTAAAAGTGGCATTGACAGAAATACAAATAAGAGAATTCCCAAGGGGGTGGGGGAAGGATAGGCTTCCCTCCTACACTCGGAGAATGGAATTCAAGAAAGGTCACACAGTACCCAGACTGGAGATAAACTTGAGCTTAACTAGCTCAATAAATGACTCATACATACAGTTTCCAGTCTTGTTTGTTTCCCAATAAGAGGAGAAAGGACAAAGGATTTGATTGAGCCTCAGGACTGAAGCTGAGGGTGATACATTTGAAAGTGCCCAGGCACAAAGTCAGGAACCTGGAGGGGTTTTTGACCCAGCTTTCAAGGGTCCTGTGACATTGGACAAATCATTCAACTTGGTGGGCTTCAGAGGTTTTTTTGGTTTTCTTTTACTCGGTTCCATTTTTTTCTAACATGTCAAATGACAGCCTTGAACAAGTAACTTCTAAAAGGCTTTTCTAGGGTGCCTGGGGGGCTCAGTTGGTTAAGTGCTGACTTCAGCTTTGGTCATGATCTTGAAGTTCATGAGTTTGAGCCCTGCATCGGGCTGTCTGCTGACAGCTCAGAGCCTGGAGCCTACTTTGGATTCTGTGTATCCCTTTATCTCTGCCTCTTCCCTGCTTGTTCTCTCTCTCTGTCTCCCAAGAAATGAAAAAATGTTTAAAAAAATAAAAGACTTTTTTGGATTAACAAGATTGTGGACCTATAGCTGCAGTCCTTAATACTCATGAATTACCTGACCATACCAGTTGACCACTCACAACTTTGAAAAGAATTAAAAATAGATATTCTTATCCCAGTTTTACAATTGAGAAACTCAAGCTATCCTAGGCAAATGACACACCTGGCTACAAGTTGATGATGCCAGTTCTAGATTTCATGACTTCTAATCATGTGCTATTCAACAAAGAGAATACAAGTTCTTTCTTAATTGACCATTCAGATAAAATTGGAAAATAGTTCATTAGTCTCCTGATGATATCCAAATAGAAGGAAGGAAGGAAAATAAAGTCTTTAGTGAAATGGCTCCATGATGGACCAAAACTCTAATTTTATCTAAGACGGGGAGATTGAATAATTAGGATACAACCCCAAAATCAGTGAGGAATGACTAATTAGGGGTCAACAAAAAATCAGCCACAGAGACAATCAAAGGCTTCTAAGCAAATAGGTAATTAAATTGTAGGAGAAAGGAATGTATATTATGTATATTTATAGAATCACCAAAGATTTTTCAAAATACATTATATAACTACTTAAACTTTATTTTTTCAAGACAAGCCAAAGCTAGAAATAGTATATATACAAAGTAGATGTTTCTAAGTAAAATATATAAGTCAATCAATAAATTCTTTGGGTAATCAGGAAGAAGTGAAATTTTTATGAAGAAAGGCTATCATTCAAGGCTTCTTGGAGGGAGTAGGGCTAGAACATGATGGGTAGGATTGGACAGGTAGATCAGAATGGTGAGAGTTCTTTAAGTAAAAAAGAGGTTTGTTTTTTCCTTTGGACAAACTTAGAAGTATCTTGGTAGCAGATTTTAAGTATAACATAATATGAGTTGGTCTTAAAAAAGAGTAATAATTAGTTATAAGATGCAGATGACAAATAGATGTATGACCATCAGGGGTCCTTCAACAGAAGGGATTCTTTCTGGGCATTGGAGTAAATAGCTACTATGCATAAGGCACAATGCTACCTGCTTCGTGTTTCATTTAATTTTCACAGTTTTGTTCTATTAGGCATAATATCAGCCCTACTGTGTAAATGAGTATATACTAGTTGATAAATGTAAAAGTCATTTTCTTAAAGCACCTACTCTTCAGTGATTTAATTCCAGGCCTCTGAGGTCTCCTTCCCCTGGTTTAGCAGAAGATACAAGGAAGTTCTGGTGAGAAATGGCAACTGTTAACCTTATTCCCTCTGTCAGACTACAGAGTGATTACCAAATACAAGCTCACATCTCCTACTGAAATGCAGGCTAGATGGAGACTGCCATATTCAGCATGTAGCCTTCCAGGTCATTGTGTTGATTTTTTGATCCCACCCCACCAGAAGGGGTGAGGAGAAGAGTAGGCATGAGATATCATTATATGGGTCATTGCTGGTAATGGCTTGATCACTGTGTTTACACTCCATGACTAAAACTCAATCCTGGGCTACACCTACTGACAAAGTGTCAGTCATGCTCACACTCGTCTTCATCACTATGGTCTTCTACTTCCTGTCAAGATGGAGGGAGACACAAAGCACTGAAGAATTTCTTGAGAAATATATTTTTAACAGCCCCAAGCGTGTATGTAAATCTGCACTGTCACAGAACTGATGATTCTGCTCTGCTTTACGAGGTTCATCCACAAGTGAGATGTTGGGAACAGCACTTGGAAATTGGTCAGTGTTCTCTCCTTTATAGCTCCCTCAAGGCAGTCAGAAGTGCTTGTTGTAACAGTAGTAGAAGGGCATAAATAAAGGATTTTATGTGACATGACTTGGGGTAATTTCTCCATCGCCACAGAATGAAAAACAAAATCTTGCATTTGGCTTTCAGGGCCTTCAATTGGTTTTTCTTGCTTGCTTTCCAGTCTTATCCTCACAACTGGAATCTTTCTCTGTTTTTGCCCTATGATTTCCTACAATTACATTTCACTCACCTTATTTCCTTTTTCTATAATGGTCTTCACCCTTATAACTGCCATCTTCCTAGACACCAGTC
The DNA here is from genome assembly GCF_018350195.1 of Panthera tigris. NCBI lineage: Eukaryota > Metazoa > Chordata > Mammalia > Carnivora > Felidae > Panthera > Panthera tigris. Next base: position 64,337,317 of record NC_056670.1, on the reverse strand, counting down.
CCTGGTTCTCTCAGCCGGGCATTTATATGTCATTTCCTCACAGCTTTTCTTCCTCCTTCTCTCCTTTCCTCTCTCCCCTAAACTTTTGCAGCCATATTACTTCTTTCCTACATTGTAATCTTTTCTGAGCTTACTTTACCATCCTATTGAATGCTATGTTCTTCTAGAGGGATCTGAACTTCTACAGGACATAGAACTAGGGGTACAATGCAAACGTCTGTATTTCCAAAGTCCTGGAGACCAATACATGCTGACTAAATAGGTATGCTTGACAATAAAAAGAGCCCTTGAGACAATAGGTATTCAAAAGCATTTGTTGAGTTTTGTTTGTTTTCTTGCTTGACTTTTGAGGCTACTGTAACATTAAAATCATTTCACTTCTTGTTTATGTATTAATTAAAACCAATACCACATATATATCATTTGTTACTGTTTTACTTTTGTCTCCACTTAGTAGTTAAACAAAACAAATCTAATATCTTATAGTTCTGGTAGTCAGAAGTCTGAAAGAGGTCTCAGTGGGCTAAAATCAAGGTGCCAAGAAGACAGCATTCCTTCTAGAGCCTCTAGAGAAGAATCTTTTCCCCTACCTTTTCCAGCTTCTAGAGGTCATCTGCACTCATTAGCTTGTGACTTCTTTCTCCATTTTCAAGTGAGCAGCAGAGCATCTTCTAACTTCTCTCACACATTATGATCCCTGATTCGATCCAGGGCCACCTCCAAATTCTTAATCACATCTGCAAAATCTCCATTGCCATGTAAGGTAACATAACAACAGCTCCAGGGATTAAAATGTGCACATCTTTTCATTATTCTGTCAACAACAGATTTCAAAATAAACATGTGGTCTAGCTGAGGATTTGGAATTGGAATTTTTATAGCAACTCCTCCTAGAATAGGAAAGAATTGCAAATCACAACTCAGGACTCTTACTCTCTGGTATCACCGGGAGTACGTTGGGTTTGGTCCTAATATGTAGGAAATAAAATGAACATAGGGATGTATTTTCAAAGCTCTCAGATACAAACAAAAAAGGAAACTTTTTCATTTTGATGTTGTAAAAGATTATTCAGTTGACTACTAAAACACATTTAATCGTGGTACATTTATAGAACCATGAAATATTTACAATCCAATGCCTAAGGCGGATGTCATATAGTACATTCCTTCCACAGTTCAGCAAATCATAGATACAAACACTCAGATTGATGCTTTCAAGCATGTTAGTGAAAACAAACCTTTCTTTAAAAGTTGATTTTTTATTTGGAAAATTTTTTCATTCAAAAACATACTCTTTTCTAGATACTTCTAAAATGACATAAATAAGACTAGCTTATAAAAGATTTTTTTCCAGCTAGCATTCAGTCTTTTGGCTCTATTATTTCTGTACAGATAAGATGACCTAACTGTTCTTTACCAGATATAGTATCGTTCTGCCATGCCACGACACATAATTTAAGTAGCTACCTTTCGGTGTACTTTCAAACATGTATATTTATAGCTTTATCTATCTATAAATAGAGAGATATAGATATCGTTATTCTCCCTAAGCTGATTTTCCTAGAGTTCTAAAAAACTCTTCACTACTGTTTTGGTGCTTCTAGTTATAGCTATATAAATGCACTTGTAGTCCCTAGGAAGTCATAAGTTTATTGCAATTGGCATGCGTGCATGCATGCACACACACACACATATACACACACACACGCACACACACACGCAAAATGATAGAGGAAACTTTCCTTTGTAGAATATTGAAATTGTTTTACTAACTTTTATCTTGTAAATATTTACATTTTTATATGATAATGATTCTGCTTTACGGTTCTATAACCGTTATTCTTTCTTTACTCTTTGCATTTTAAGCAGTCGTCACAAATTTAGTTACGTGGTAATTCATCAATATTTATAAAATGAATAGAACATTATTTATGAAAACTACTGTGTACTAGGTTTTGCACCAGGTTCTGGGGTACAATATTAAGAAAAATGACATTGCCCTTGCCCTCATGGAGCTTATGGTAATTTAGTGGGGAATACAGATAATAGTCAAATTATCACAGAAATGGAGATTTATAGTTGTGATGAGTGACAAAACAGAGAGGCATGTGATGCTATGAGGCTTGACAAAAGCTCATCATGAAGGTCTGAGAGAGCTTTCCCAAGAAAATACATTTATTTATTTTTAAAAAATTATAATGTTTATTTATTTTTGAGAGAGAATGACAGAGTGTGAGCAGGGGAGGGGCAGAAAGCCAGGGAGACACAGAATCTGAAGCAGGCTCCAAGCTCCGAGCTGTCAGCACAGAGCCAGAGGCAGGGCTCAAACTCACAGACCATGAGATCATCACCTGAGCCGAAGTCAGATGTTTTCGACCTAACCACCCAGGTGCCCCCTGAGAAAATACGTTTAAACTGAGACCTGAGGATTAATGGGGCAAGGCTAGGTGAAGAAGGGAGGAACTAAGCATTCCAACTATGGAGAACAGCCCATGTGGGATGTTTCGGGGTCAACATGATGACGGATCCAGCTACGGTGGGATGGTGGCATCAGATGATGCAGCCCCTAAGTGTACTCCAGGATCTGAAGTCTAAGAGCTATCGGAATCTATTGAGAGATTTTAAGCAGAAGGGAAACACGGTCAGTTTGAATTTCAAACCAGTATTTGGAATTTTAAAACTAATGTGGAAATTTTTGACAACCATGATGTAAAGGGAGGAAGGCAGTAGAACTTCATGGTCAGAAGAGAGACATACTAAGCAAAAGATAGTAATAATATGCATTTATTTATCTCTTACTGTTTGCCTTTCATTTTGTTAAATTGTCATACCGTTACGAAAAGTCTGTTTCAAATCAGTTGCAAGTATATCCTTGGCAATCTAACCCCTTACTGACCTTTTGGCTCTCAGAGATATTATCTTTTCAGTGAGAACAACAAAGAAGAAAATAATGTGAAAAAGGTCAGCATTATGTGACCAGATATTTGAAAGTATGGTGCTTATGTCACTGGTAGTTATTTAATTCAGCATGAACTGGCGACTACAACTCAGGCATCTGGTGGGCAGAGTCCCATGGGTTCACGGGCTAACTAGTTTCCCATTGTTGTTAAGTTCCAGACTCCTTACTATGATGACCATTTTGTGAATGTGGGTCTTTGTTATAAGAGGAGCAGTTGGCAGAGTGCCACCATCCCTGCAGAACCTCAGAACATATGACTTATTGAGCATAGGTCAATGGCATTGTTTTTATAAATAATGAACAGTGCATTTTCTTATCATCTAGGACATTAATGCCTATGATACCCAATAGAGTTCGGAACTTCTAGTTCATGCTACAGACCTATCTGTTATGTTATATAGCTTAATAAATAAGGATCTTACCCAATCACGATTTTAATCACCTCTTCATAGTCTATGAGATTGATGTTTGGATTATAATTTAGCTATGAGTACTCTCTATGTGTCCAAGGCATTCTAATTAAATATTTGAGCCTATTACTCCTAATTTCTATCCTCCTATAGTGAACACACTATCTCTTGAGGATAGAGTCTCATTATTTTCCAATTCTACCATGTTTTTAGTCCAAACACAACTTGGTGGTTTTTCCTTGTCCTTTTCTTCGGTTGAAATCCCACCCAAACTTCAAGGTCGTGCTACTAACATTCATTGAGTTTTGGCCGAATACCACTCTTTGGGTGGTTCTGATGGTTGTCTCCTCTGAATCCTCAAGTGTTTCTGCCTCTCAAACATGTTAGATGTTAAGTTAGACAGAGATTCCGCCCCCCTCCCCCCAGAAGTACATAGAGCAGTATACTGTAGATGATTAATATATCGAGTTTAACAGAGTTAAGAAACATCTCTGAGACCCCTAATTTGAGGCAGGATCTTCTCACATTGCCTTGACTGTGTGGAAAAACACACTTCTTATTTTAAAGCTGGGCCAGGTCTCCTTGCTGCCAAGCTAATAATAAACATAAATCCAGGATTCTCAACTGAGAGAAGCTTTTCTGCTGAAATGATTTCAATCCCAAGTGTTAAAATGTGTGAAAATAGCCAAAAATAACAATGAATGTCAATTACTATGTATAAAGGGCTTCTTTTCCATTTTTTTTAAAACAGATAGCTTTGTGTTCTTTTCATAGAAAGGCACTATGAAAGGAGCAAGGCTCACTTTTGTTTATTGGCTGTTTGTTTGTTTCATTACTCGCGTGAGAAAAACTTCGACTCCCTGGTATAAATAGTTGTTCTAAAGAGCTAATACAGAGATTGTGATATGAACTTTCAAAGTTCACAGTGCGTAGAAAAAGTAACAAAATCCATCAAGTTATTAAAAAGGAAGTAATAAACATCTATTTCCTATACCAGGTCCTGTGCTTCCTTCAAAAATGGAAATGTTTCTATAGCATTTACTATACGATGAACACTGTTCTAAGTACTTTACAAACATCACCCTCTTTGATCTTCCAACAGCATTGTGAGTATGGTTCTGGAATTACTCTCATAACTCCCATTTTATAGACTGAACTGGGGTACAAAGAGATTAGGCATCTTCCACAAGTCACACAGCTAATAAATTATGGACCTGAGTTATGAGATCAAATAGACATAAAGATTCTGCTACAGTTATGTGGTAAAGCATGAGAACTTCCAAAATAAAGGAGATAAAAGCACTTCTGATACATTAGAACTACTTTCCATGGTATAAAATAGAGAGTGTAATAAAATTGGATAGAAGACAGACAAGTATGATTTAAGCTGGAGAGTTGGGAAGGCCCTTTAATAGATGTCAATAATACGAAAGTTATTTTAGCTTTGAAAATAAGAATTTAGGCTCCTAACCTTAGTGTCATCTTCTTGGAATCCTCCATGCCATGAGAGAGCCTAGTGGAGGAAGAAGTGAATGCACAGGCTGAAGTGAACATGAAGAAAGATGAGGGAGAGGTCCAAGTGAACTGCTAGCCTGTGCACCCATGGAAACCACAGGAGCAGAAATAAGGAAATCCAGAGGCCAGAGACACTGGTACAAATTGTTGGACTGTATGCTTACTTTCTAGAACTTGATTCAATGGATCTTGAACATCCATTGACATCTGATTGCAATGACCACCTTTCAGAGACCTGCTTTGCTCACGCTAAAAGAGTCCCTCTTGGTCCTTTGCCCTGGACTTGTGACTTTCAGGACTAATTCTTTTCATTTGTTGCTGAATGTAACATGTGTTCAATAAAGCATCTCTTCTGTTGTCTTAGTGGAAGAAAAAAATTGTGGAAAAGAAAAGAAGAGAAAAGAAAAGAAAAAAAAAGAAAAGAAAAAAAAAGAAAAGAAATGAAAAAAGGATTTGGATCATCAGAAGGAAAGGAGAAGACACTGCAGGTAGAAAAAGAGAAAAAGACAGAGGGAATTAGAAAATGCAGGAGCAAGGCCAAGCCTAGTGTCTAGTGAAAATAACCCTTTATCTAGAGACAGGGTGTACGGGAGACCCTCCAGGGGAGGCAGTGGGAGAAGTTGGTTCAGGACTTCTATCAGGCCAGACCCTGAGCTTACTTATTTTTTAATGTTTTCATTTTTATATAATTTAATACTTAGAAAATTTAAAAGAATTTGCATAAAAATATACCTTTAACCCAAATTCTCTAACTTGAAAACACATTGTCACATTTGCGCTGTGTATGTGCATGCATAGGTTTACACACACACACCTTTCTCCTGAACCACGTGAGAGCAAATTGGAAGCACTGTGTTCCTTTCTCTCAAATTCTGCAATGCATAATTCTTTTTTATTTTATTTTATTTTTTAACGTTTATTTAATTTTGAGAGAGAGTGACAGAGCAGGAGTCGGGGAGGAGCAGAGAGAGAGGGAGACACAGAATCTGAAGCAGGCTCCAGGCTGTCAGCACAGAGCCCAATGCGGGGCCCGGACCCACAAACCATGAGATCATGACCTGAGCCACTTAACCAACTGAGCCACCTAGGTGCCCCTGCAATGTATAATTCTTAAGTTTATTCTCCTACATTACCATGGTATAATTTTTAAAACCATGAAATCTACATTAATACATTAATACAATATCATTAACTAATGCAAAGTCCATAATCAAATTATGCCAAATGTGCCAATAATGTTCTTCAAAGATATTTTTTAGTCAGGTCCAAGACCTAATGAAGGATTGAACATCGCATACATGTCATGTCTCTTTGGTTCTCTTTAATCTGAAAAACTTTTTCAGTCTTTTTTTTTTCTTGACCTTGATATTTTTGAAAAGCAGTTATTTGGTAGGTTACCTTATAATTTGGGATTGTCTGGTGTTTTCTTATGATTAGGTTCAGGTTATGTAATTTTGGCAGAAATACAGCAGAAAAGATTCTGTGTCTCTCCCAGTACCTCATATTAAGGATTACAACATGTCAATTAGTTCCTGTATTGATGGTGTTAGTTTTGATCATGTAGAAGTATGAGTTCGATCAGGAGACAAAATTTGAGAAGGTTAAACAGGAGAGGCTTAACATAAAGAATTATTGGCTGTGATAAAAGAGTAAATATTAGACTAACTATAACTACAAAGGAAATCTATACAGTATTCTAGGTGGAGGGAGAATACCCATGAAAGTACAAGCTTAGATGTTCAGACCTCTTTGGAGAAGGTATTGTTCATGCCACAAGATAGCAGAGAAGTTTCCTGGTTTGGCCAAGTTGGAGCTGGTTTAGACTTGCTGGGTAAACAATAAACCATTCTCTAGAGGGCTGGCAGAGATAGGAGGCCATCAAAGCATGCAGGCCATATGGGGGCTTGCAAATTTGTGGACCACTTAGGTCATAGGTAGGCAGCTTGCAGGCAGTTCCATGGGTAGTTTGGCTTCCAGTTCTAGAGAGCTATAGAGCACAACGTTTAAGCTGCAATGTCACAAAAGGATTACATCCTGGCACTCTGAGCTCATCGAGGTGGGGGCACACTAGTAAATATCTGTGTGTGTGTGTGTGTGTGTGTGTGTGTGTGTGTGTGTATACACTTGTATAAACTTCAAATTCCAATCTAACACACTATGGTGCATTAAAGTATTCTCCTCTTCCATATTTGTAACTCCCTTCTCCAACAATGAGAGCACTTGCTCCCATTACATTCTATATATTTATTCAATTACTCAATCCTAGAATATATGGACATAGTCTGATAACAGCAAACACATTCTCAACAAAGAGAAACCTACTAGAGTTAAGCACTTGTGTTTCTTTTCCCCCCACTTTTTGGTAGAGTATTTATGTTTACACAATGGAATTCACAAATATGAGGTGTGAAATTTAAGACTTTTTAGAATGCATAAATGTTTACCACCCCAGAAAATTCATTTGCTCCTCTTATCACTCGCTCCATCATGCCTCCACCAAAATAATTTTTTTAATATTAAGTTTACCTATTATAGGATGTCATATAAATAAAATACCGCATGTGCTTTCTTGTGTCTAGTTTCATTCACTTAATATAATGTTTTAAGATTTATAATGCTGTTGTGTAAAATAGTAATTTTTTTTTATTGCTGAATACCATTCTATTATTTGAATGCATGACAATTTGTTTATACAGTCTTCCATTTATGTGAATCTGGGTTGTTCCCATGTTTCCAGTTGTTAACTTTTATGAATGAGATTACTATAAATGTTCTTGCACAGACCTTCATGTGGACATTTATTTTAGGTACATTTATTCTAGGTACTTAGCCGAGTACTAGAAGTATATTCATGTTTACCTTTATAAGAAACCTTTCAAATATTTCTCCATTTTCAGCACCACCATCAATGAATGAGAATGCCAGGTGCACCACGTGTTATAAACCCTTTTTTTTGTCTTTGCCATCCTATAGTAGATGTGACATACTCTATCTTTGAGGATTTAGTTTGCATTTACTTGGGAAAAAATGATGTTCAGTATTATTTCATGAGACTATTTGTCAATGGGGACATTGTTATGGACTATTTGTACCCCTATGAATTTTTTATGTTTAAGCCCTAAGCCCCATGTGACTATATTTGTAGATGAAGCCTCTAAGGAAGGAATTAACATTAACTGAGGTCATAAGGGCGGAGCCTGGTTCAGATATAATCAGTGTCCTTAAAGAAGAAACACCAGAGAGTCTTCCCTCCCTCCTGCCTCATCACTCTCTCCACATCCATGTACTGAGTAAAGGTCACATGAGTACAAAGTGAGAAGGTGGCTAAATGCAACCCAAGGGGAGAGTCCTCACCAGACAATAACCCTGCTGGTACCTTGGTCTTGAACCTCCAGTCTTCAGAATTGTGTGAGAATACATTTTTGTTGTTTTGGTCACCCAATCTGTGTTTTTTTTTTGTTTTTTGTTTGTTTGTTTGTTTGTTTTTTGTCATGGCAGCCCTGACTGGCTAATACAGATATCTTTTTTTTTTTTTTTTTGTAAAAAGTATCTGTTCAAACTGAGGGTTGATGGGGGGTGGGAGGGAGGGTAGGGTGGGTGATGGGTATTGAGGAGGGCACCTTTAGGGATGAGCACTGGGTGTTGTATGGAAACCAATTTGACAGTAAATTTCATATATTAAATAAATAAATAAATAAACATTAAAAAAATAAAAAAAAAAGTATCTCTTCATCTGCTCAATTTGTTTGTCCACATGTTTTATTTAGGTTATTGGCCTTCTCACTGCTGAACTATAAGAAATTCATCATAACTACATCTCAGGTAAGTGGTATGGGATCATAATGGCTGCTGTACTGGACTATTAAACACTGGCTGCGTACTGAACTGTGTGCTTTCTGTACTTTATCTCTTTTAAACCTCAAAACAACCTTATGAGGGAAATTGCTATTGTATTTCCTTAAGGTCTTGCCTAAGGCTCTGTGTTACCCAGGTGGACTAATCCCATTCCTGACTTTTACTAACCAAAGTAATGTTGATTAGTAAAGAGACCACTTTGTTTTTCTGTATACTTGTCGTTTTTTGAATTTTTCATGATTTGTCTCGGTTTGCATATTAATTGGTTGATATATAGAAATATGTGTATGTGTGTTTCTATGGATGTGTGCAGAAGACATTTAATAACACAAAATTTCATCACAAGTTGCTTTTGTGTTTCACTTCTTGATTGCTGTATAACAAATCACCCCCTAATTTATTTAATTGAAACAACCGTGCTTTACTGTTATTCCCTATGCTGTGGGTGTGCTGGACAGTTCTTGTGTTGATCACACTTATAGATCACTGGGCTCACTTGTGCAGTTGAAATCAGATATGGCTTGAAAGGTAGATGGTCTAAAATGACCTCATTCACCTGTCTGTCACTGTGTTGCCCATGGGCTGGGATGCCTCAGTTCTTTACTATGATACCTCTCATTTTCCAGTAGGAGAGAATAGCTTTTAGTTAGCATGAAGATCACAGGGCAACCTAACAACAGGGAAAGTGCCAGGATGTACTTTGCAAGTCTTAATTTGCTGATGATCCCTTACCTGAGACAAGTCACATGGCCAAGTTTGAGTAAATGTCTGAGGGGACTTGAATGCACCTCTTGATGAAATATGTGGGTGTCTCAAAGTGTACATGTGGGATTTTAAATAAGTGACCAAGTCCATTGTCATTGAAAGACAAATTTAATGCAACTCATTGTTTCCCTAGAAATAAGGAGCAAGGAACACCACACAGGGCACAGAAAGAAAATCCAATGTCAACCAGGGGTAGAAAGGTCCAAGGGAAATACATAGGTTATAGCCTTTATTGGGGTTTCTGCAAGAAAGATAAGGCAGAGCAGAGTGGCCATCTTGGGACTGGCTAGTTTGAATAATTCCTGTGGGCTCCGGGGTATAGAAGCTGTCCTTAAGTGTCTGGTACCTGTCCCTGAGTTGATTTAGGACCAAAGAAATATTGGCTTAGTTGTGTGAAAAGTTAGATAAAAGAGTCAGTAAAGGGTATGGAAGAGGGGTTAGTTGGTTTGCATATGAAAGGCAGGTCACCAAGTTGTTTACTGTCTGGAAGAAGTATCTAGCCCTCGGAAGGACAATCTCTCTTCAGCCAGCAAGGGCCCTCCAAAATGTCAAAAATCATAAGATATAGAAAATTAAGAATATGATGGTACCCGGGTGGTTCAGTCGGTTAAGCATCTGGCTCTTGATTTTGGCTCAGGTCACGATCTCATGGTTCATGACATCAAGCCCCACATCAGGCTCTGTGCTAACAGCATGGAGTCTGCTTGGGATTATCTCTCTCTGTCTCTCTCTCTGCCCCTATCTCTTCCTATCTCTCTCTCTCTCAAGCTAAATAAATAAACTTTTAAAAAAGAAAAGAAAATTAAGAATATGATTGACACACTGAAAAAGATTTTCTGCCCATTAATCCACTTTAGATGAAGAACCCCAAGTATCAGTGTTCTGTATGGCCTGTGTCAGAAAAGGGTAAGAAGGTAAATCTCCTTCTCTACAAATAATCATAGTGACAACTAATGTTCACTGAGATTACACTATGTTCCAGGCATGATACACATAGTATATCATGATTTAAAGGAATGATCACCATTAATTCTCACATAAAACTTATGATACAGGCACTATTATATTCTCTACTCTCCAGATAAGTAAACCAGAGTTGTAACAAGAGAATTTGGATCTCAGAAGCAGAAAGTTGAGTTAATCATTCTCTTTAGCACAGAACACATTATAATAGTTGAGCCTGCGCAACACCAACAAGTTTCTGAATGAGGGGGATTGCCTGGAATTGGGCCAGTGTAGGTAGGGTTTTCCCTAACATCTTTTCATCAACATCTTAACAGTTATCCCAATAAAGTATAACCTTTAAAAAATGTTGAATAGGGACCTTTTTTTTGGAGAATTTGTCCTGAATTTCTGACCTTTGTGTGGTTCTAAAACTTAAGCATTTAATCACCAAGCTTCATTATCCTAAATAATAAGGTGTGGAGAACATTTCCTATCATTGCTCACTCTGTGTGTTCTCTCCTGTATCAGAGAAGATACACATTTCCATAGTCGAAGTAATTCCAATTTAACTTCAAACTTAACTCCCCTTGCTCTTCTTTATTGTGCTAAATCAGTCAAAGCTTCTCAGTCATAGACACATTTCCAACAAATTGAATGAAAACATAAGTGTGTGTGAAAAGTGCATAAAACGATTCTTCTAGACTGCTTAGTTATCTGTCTCCATCTGGGTTCCTCTGTAACTCTCTCCTCAGTTTTTTTTTTTTTATTTTTTTGGAAAGTAACATTTATACACCTTCAAAGTAATTTATTTTCTTTATTCCTTTAAGTGCAAATCTAGGGGCCATTTCTGAGTGTCTGAGACTTTTTTTCCCCTTTGGCTCATTTCACACTTTTCTCTTTAAAATGGTAACTCCATGAAGCAGGTGGTCTCCCATGTCATAATTACATTCCCTGAATCTTCTGGGTTCAGGTCTAAGATTTACTGCCAGAACCTTTAGCGGTGGAGACGACAGAAGTGAACACAATTGCTTCCTCATCATGGAGGCTCATGTCTACTAGAAAGATCTTGGGAATGCTACACTTCAGCTGCTTTCATGGCTTTCTGTAGGCAGCATAATTTCCTTTCCATTAGAACGAGGAAAGAGAATCTTTTGTGTGGTGGGGGGAGTTGAAAGCTAGAAAACCAGGTACATCCTATTTTATGGATTATATTACTGACAGCATGAAACAAACAATAATGCTAGCAGTATTACACCACACAGATATGCTGAAATCCCACCAGGGATTAATTTAAAAAAAAAATTTAGCAACAGACAACCACCATCATCAACCCACAAAATCTGAAACATTGAGATCAGGTAAAAATTAAGACCTTCAGAGAGATGTCTAAGCCATACAAACAAATGCATTCACTATTATATTTTTTTCTGGGCTGAAAGCTACAAGGGGACAATTCAGATGATGAAAATATTATTGTTTGTTGGCTGAAAGAATTTGAAGTCTCAGATACTAGAGAGAAAGGAGACCCAGTTGTGTGAAAATTCTGGAGAACAAATATTGAGGTTTTTAAATTTAGGAATGGTGAGGAGACTTTATAGCAAAATAGAGCATCAAATAAAAATGTAAAGGAGCTAGCTGAGCCATTTTGGGGTTATGAAATTTTATATATTTACAACATTGAAGATGTTAGATGAGAGAATTTTGTACATGCAATATCAGTATTAGTCTTTTTCTTTTAGCACTATGAATAGTGAGTCATCTCATCTTGTTCTTTGGAAACATTTTCCTACTATGGTCTCTGAGTTAGCAAAGTTAAGTTCACAAACATATTTCCATTTAAATGTCAGTCAAGTTCCAATAAGGAGGCAGAAGCAAGACCTTCTATTTTAACAGAAATAACTTCTATAAAATATTGTTAACCATGTGTTAGAGAACTGAATAAAACAAAAAGAGAAATCTGAGGTATGACAGAGGCAGTGATTGAGGAAACAACTACCACCTGTAGGGCAGGGGGAAGAAATGGAAGAAGTTGGGTTATTAAATGCACAGGTTTGGGGAAATGACTACAGAGAACTAGAACTCAGGTCTTTCAGGGGGACCTACTACTGCTTGATTACCACACATAATCTGGTACTGGTACATAAACCACTACTGCTTGATTACCACTCTTGCTCAAAAGCTCAGAGCAAGTTCCTGTAGAGCTAGGACCAAGACCATTGACCTTCTAGACTAGAGGTCATAGCTAAGAAGCGTAGAGGTCAACTGCCATGGAGCTAAAACTCAAACTGCTAAGGAGAAGGTATTGGACAGCTGGCATATATCTAGCTTCATGGGTTTCTCAGTGCAAGTCTTAGAGTGGCATACTAAAATATGTACAAATTGCCTATAGGACACCAAAAGCCCTGCTAAGCACTGTGCCTCCTATTTATTTATTTATTTATTTATTGTTTTAATATATGAAATTTACTGTCAAATTGGTTTCCATACAACACCCAGTGCTCATCCCAAAAGGTGCCCTCCTCAATACCCATCACCCTGCCCTCTCTCCCACCCCCCATCAACCCTCAGTTTGTTCTCAGTTTTTAACAGTCTCTTATGCTTTGGCTCTCTCCCACTCTAACCTCTTTTTTTTTTTTCCTTCCCCTCCCCCATGGGTTTCTGTTATGTTTCTCAGGATCCACATAAGAGTGAAACCATATGTTATCTGTCTTTCTCTGTATGGCTTATTTCACTTAGCATCACACTCTCCAGTTCCATCCATGTTGCTACAAAAGGCCATATTTCATTCTTTCTCATTGCCACGTAGTATTCCATTGTGTCTATAAACCACAATTTCTTTATCCATTCATCAGTTGATGGAAATTTAGGCTCTTTCCATAATTTGGCTATTGTTGAGAGTGCTGCTATAAACATTGGGGTACAAGTGCCCCTATGCATCAGTACTCCTGTATCCCTTGGATAAATTCCTAGCAGTGCTATTGCTGGGTCATAGGGTAGGTCTATTTTTAATTTTCTGAGGAACCTCCACACTGCTTTCCAGAGCGGCTGCACCAATTTGCATTCCCACCAACAGTGCAAGAGGGTTCCTGTTTCTCCACATCCTCTCCAGCATCTATAGTCTCCTGATTTCTTCATTTTGGCCACTCTGACTGGTGTGAGGTGATATCTGAGTGTGGTTTTGATTTGTATTTCCCTGATAAGGAGCGACGTTGAACATCTTTTCATGTGCCTGTTGGCCATCCGGATGTCTTCTTTAGAGAAGTGTCTATTCATGTTTTCTGCCCATTTCTTCACTGGGTTATTTGTTTTTTGGGTGTGGAGTTGGGTGAGCTCTTTATAGATTTTGGATACTAGTCCTTTATCCGATATGTCATTTGCAAATATCTTTTCCCATTCCGTTGGTTGCCTTTTAGTTTTGTTGATTGTTTCCTTTGCTGTGCAGAAGCTTTTTATCTTCATAAGGTCCCAGTAATTCATTTTTGCTTTTAATTCCTTTGCCTTTGGGGATGTGCCGAGTAAGAGATTGCTACGGCTGAGGTCAGAGAGGTCTTTTCCTGCTTTCTCCTCTAAGGTTTTGATGGTTTCCTGTCTCACATTCAGGTCCTTTATCCATTTTGAGTTTATTTTTGTGAATGGTGTGAGAAAGTGGTCTAGTTTCAATCTTCTGCATGTTGCTGTCCAGTTCTCCCAGCACCATTTGTTAAAGAGACTGTCTTTTTTCCATTGGATGTTCTTTCCTGCTTTGTCAAAGATGAGTTGGCCATACGTTTGTGGATCTAGTTCTGGGGTTTCTATTCTATTCCATTGGTCTATGTGTCTGTTTTTGTGCCAATACCATGCTGTCTTGATGATGACAGCTTTGTAGTAGAGGCTAAAGTCTGGGATTGTGATGCCTCCTGCTTTGGTCTTCTTCTTCAAAATTACTTTGGCTATTCGGGGCCTTTTGTGGTTCCATATGAATTTTAGGATTGCTTGTTCTAGTTTCGAGAAGAATGCTGGTACAATTTTGATTGGGATTGCATTGAATGTGTAGATAGCTTTGGGTAGTATTGACATTTTGACAATATTTATTCTTCCAATCCATGAGCAGGGAATGTCTTTCCATTTCTGTATATCTTCTTCAATTACCTGCATAAGCTTTCTATAGTTTTCAGCATACAGATCTTTTACATCTTTGGTTAGATTTATTCCTAGGTATTTTATGCTTCTTGGTGCAATTGTGAATGGGATCAGTCTCTTTATTTGTCTTTCTGTTGCTTCATTGTTAGTGTATAAGAATGCAACTGATTTCTGTACATTGATTTTGTATCCTGCAACTTTGCTGAATTCATGTATCAGTTCTAGCAGACTTTTGGTAGAGTCTATCGGATTTTCCATGTATAATATCATGTCATCTGCAAAAAGCGAAAGCTTGACTTCATCTTTGCCAATTTGGATGCCTTTGATTTCCTTTTGTTGTCTGATTGCTGATGCTAGAACTTCCAGCACTATGTTAAACAAGAGCGGTGAGAGTGGGCATCCCTGTCGTGTTCCTGATCTCAGGGAAAAAGCTCTCAGTTTTTCCCCGTTGAGGATGATGTTAGCTGTGGGCTTTTCATAAATGGCTTTTATGATCTTTAAGTATGTTCCTTCTATCCTGACTTTCTCAAGGGTTTTTATTAAGAGAGGGTGCTGGATTTTGTCAAAGGCCTTTTCTGCATCGATTGACAGGATCATATGGTTCTTCTCTTTTTTTTTGTTAATGTGATGTATCACGTTGATCGATTTGCGAATGTTGAACCAGCCCTGCATCCCAGGAATGAATCCCACTTGATCATGGTGAAGAAATCTTTTTATATGCTGTTGAATTCGATTTGCTAGTATCTTATTGAGAATTTTTGCATCCATACTCATCAGAGATATTGGCCTGTAGTTCTCTTTTTTTACTGGGTCTCTGTCTGGTTTAGGAATCAAAGTAATAGTGGCTTCATAGAATGAGTCTGGAAGTTTTCCTTCCCTTTCTATTTCTTGGAATAGCTTGAGAAGGATAGGTATCATCTCTGCTTTAAACGTCTGGTAGAACTCCCCTGGGAAGCCATCTGGTCCTGGACTCTTATTTGTTGGGAGATTTTTGATAACCGATTCAATTTCTTCGCTGGTTATGGGTCTGTTCAAGCTTTCTATTTCCTCCTGATTGAGTTTTGGAAGAGTGTGGGTGTTTAGGAATTTGTCCATTTCTTCCAGGTTGTCCAATTTGTTGGCATATAATTTTTCATAGTATTCCCTGATAATTGTTTGTATCTCTGAGGGATTGGTTGTAATAATTCCATTTTCATTCATGATTGTATCTATTTGGGTCATCTCCCTTTTCTTTTTGAGAAGCCTGGCTAGAGGTTTGTCAATTTTGTTTATTTTTTCAAAAAACCAACTCTTGGTTTCGTTGATCTGCTCTACCGTTTTTTTAGATTCTATATTGTTTATTTCTGCTCTGATCTTTATGATTTCTCTTCTTCTGCTGGGTTTAGGCTGCCTTTGCTGTTCTGCTTCTATTTCCTTTAGGTGTGCTGTTAGATTTTGTATTTTGGATTTTTCTTGTTTCTTGAGATAGGCCTGGATTGCAATGTATTTTCCTCTTAGGACTGCCTTCGCTGCGTCCCAAAGCGTTTGGATTGTTGTATTTTCATTTTTATTTGTTTCCATATATTTTTTAATTTCTTCTCTAATTGCCTGGTTGACCCATTCATCCGTTAGTAGGGTGTTCTTTAACCTCCATGCTTTTGGAGGTTTTCCAGACATTTTCCTGTGGTTGATTTCAAGCTTCATAGCATTGTGGTCTGAAAGTATGCATGGTATAATTTCAATTCTTGTAAACTTCTGAAGGGCTGTTTTGTGACCCAGTATATGATCTATCTTGGAGAATGTTCCATGTGCACTCGAGAAGAATGTATATTCTGTTGCTTTGGGATGCAGAGTTCTAAATATATCTGTCAAGTCCATCTGATCCAATGTATCATTCAGGGCCCTTGTTTCTTTATTGACTGTGTGTCTAGATGATCTATCCATTTCTGTAAGTGGGGTGTTAAAGTCCCCCGCAATGACTACATTCTTATCAATAAGGTTGCTTATGTTTATGAGTAATTGTTTTATATATCTGGGGGCTCCGGTATTCGGCGCATAGACATTTATAATTGTTACCTCTTCCTGATGGATAGACCCTGTAATTATTATATAATGCCCTTCTTCATCTCTTGTTACAGCCTTTAATTTAAAGTCTAGTTTGTCTGATATAAATATGGCTACTCCAGCTTTCTTTTGGCTTCCAGTAGCATGATAAATAGTTCTCCATCGCCTCACTCTCAATCTAAAGGTGTCCTCAGGTCTAAAATGAGTCTCTTGTAGACAGCAAATAGATGGGTCTTGTTTTTTTATCCATTCTGATACCCTATGTCTTTTGGTTGGCGCATTTAATCCATTTACATTCAGTGTTACTATAGAACGATACGGGTTTAGAGTCATTGTGATGTCTGTATGTTTTATGCTTGTAGTGATGTCTCTGGTACTTTGTCTCACAGGATCCCCCTTAGGATCTCTTGTAGGGCTGGTTTAGTGGTGACAAATTCCTTCAGTTTTTGTTTGTTTGGGAAGACTTTTATCTCTCCTTCTATTCTAAATGACAGACTTGCTGGATAAAGGATTCTCGGCTACATATTTTTTCTGTTTAGCACACTGAAGATATCGTGCCAAGCCTTTCTGGCCTGCCAAGTTTCAAAGGAGAGATCAGTCACGAGTCTTATAGGTCTCCCTTTATATGTGAGGGCACGTTTATCCCTTGCTGCTTTCAGAATTTTCTCTTTATCCTTGTATTTTGCCAGTTTCACTATGATATGTCGTGCAGAAGTTCGATTCAAGTTACGTCTGAAGGGAGTTCTCTGTGCCTCTTGGATTTCAATGCCTTTTTCCTTCCCCAGTTCAGGGAAGTTCTCAGCTATAATTTGTTCAAGTACCCCTTCAGCACCTTTCCCTCTCTCTTCCTCCTCTGGGATACGAATTATGCGTATATTATTTCTTTTTAGTGTATCACTTAGTTCTCTAATTTTTCCCTCATACTCCTGGATTTTTTTATCTCTCTTCCTCTCAGCTTCCTCTTTTTCCATAACTTTATCTTCTAGTTCACCTATTCTCTCCTCTGCCTCTTCAATCCGAGCTGTCGTCGTTTCCATTTTGTTTTGCATTTCGTTTAAAGCGCTTTTCAGCTCCTCGTGACTGTTCCTTAGTCCCTTGATCTCTGTGGCAAGAGATTCTCTGCTGTCCTCTATACTGTTTTCAAGCCCAGTGATTAATTTTATGACTATTATTCTAAATTCACTTTCTGTTATATTATTTAGATCCTTTTTGATCAGTTCATTAGCTGTTGTTATTTCCTGGAGATTCTTCTGAGGGGAATTCTTCCGTTTGGTCATTTTGGATAGTCCCTGGAGTGGTGAGGACCTGCAGGGCACTTCCCCTGTGCTGTGGTGTATAACTGGAGTTGGTGGGCGGGGCCGCAGTCCGCCCTGATGTCTGCCCCCAGCCCACCGCTGAGGCCACAGTCAGACTGGTGTGTGCCTTCTCTTCCCCTCTCCTAGGGGCGGTATTCACTGTGGGGTGGCGTGGCCCGTCTGGGCTACTTGCACACTGCCAGGCTTGTGGTGCTGGGGATCTGGCGTATTAGCTGGGGTGGGTAGGCAAGGTGCACGGGGGCAGGAGGGACAGGCTTAGCTCACTTCTCCTTAGGTGATCCACTTCAGGAGGGGCCCTGTGGCAGCGGGAGGGAGTCAGATCCGCTGCCGCTGCCGGAGGTTTGGCTCTGCAGAAGCACCGAGTTGGGTGTTAGCGCAGAGCGAGCAAGTTCCCTGGCAGGAACTGGTTCTCTTTGGGATTTTGGCTGGGGGATGGGCGAGGGAGATGGCGCTGGCGAGCGCCTTTGTTCCCCACCAAGCTGAGCTCTGCCGTCCGGGGGCTCAGCAGCTCTCCCTCCTTTGTCCTCCAGCCTTCCCGCTTTCTGAGCAGAGCTGTTAACTTACGACCTCCCAGACGCTAAGTCGCGCTTGCTGTCGGAACACAGTCCTTCCGGCCCCTCGGCTTTTGCCAGCCAGACTCGGGGGCTCTGCTTGGCCGGCGAGCCGCCCCTCCGCCCCGGCTCCCTCCCGCCAGTCCGTGGAGCGCGCACCGCCTCGCCGCCCTTCCTACCCTCTTCCGTGGGCCTCTCGTCTGCGCTTGGCTCCGGAGACTCCGTTCTGCTAATCCTCTGGCGGTTTTCTGGGTTATTTTGGCAGGTGTAGATGGAATCTAAGTGATCAGCAGGACGCGCGGTGAGCCCAGCGTCCTCCTACGCCGCCATCTTCCCTCCTCACTCCTAATTCCTGTGCCTCCTATTTAATGGTATCAGTGCATGATGAAGCAAGTTGTCGTTTACCTCAGAGGGGATAGCTCAACATACTTCCCTGGACCTTCAGATACTTCACAAATATAGTATGTCACTGAACCATCAGAAAGTTCATCTCACCATCTGGATTGCAGGCATTTTTCCAAAGCAACTGAAGTGATTGCCATTATCTGTTCTTCTGGTCTGACTGGCACAATGTCATCAGTGCAATGGACAATTGTTAAGGTATTCAAGATTTCTGCAGACTATAATATGAGTCATAGATAATATGAGATTGGATGTTGCCATGAGGCAACCTTGTTAAGATTAATTGTGGGGTAAAACAGATCTGCCTCTAATGGATAGATCTTGCAAACTGGTATAGAGGGGGGAGAAAGGTTTTCTAGGTAAATAGCTGCATTCTAGTTTCCAGGAAATGTGTTCATTTGTTCCGAAAGTTACTTTACCTTATCTGGAACTGCAGCTCTATTTGGAGTTTCCACTTAATTAAGTTTAGGATAATCACAGTCATTCTTGGAGATGCTTCTCCCTTTATCATGGGTTAAACAGGAAGACTAAATGAGGTATGATAGGTATCAGCACTCATGAATATTTCAACTTTTTGATAGAAACACTACACTTCGCAGTCTTCATGGGGGTATGGTATGATTCTATCTTATTTCGGTAAAGGAAGGGAATTCTAGGGGCTTCCACTTAGTTTTCCCTTTTACAATAGCCTTCGGTCAATGGACTAAGAGATATTATGTGCATTCTGATATTGGCTATGTCTGCCTATTACAATTATTCATTTGAGGAGTAGGAAAATACGTTATAGTGTACTGACAAAACTTCTGGCCTATTTTAATGCAAATTTGGTCCAAAACTCCATTTATTGCCTAAACACAATTGTCCCCTAATTAACTTACAGATCATAATCACATTTGGGATTCACAGAAATTACTGTCAGATCAAATACAGTGTCTACTGATCTTGGTAAGTGTTAAGTAATTCCATTTCCCTTTATTAAAGGGGCTCATGCTCCTTTGAAGAGAGTTTGGAGGGATATTTACATATATATTTGTGGCAGTGGGTCCCTTTTTCCTAAGAAGGGATTCCCCCTCTGGACAAGCAGCTCCAGATTTGTAAGCTAACTATGATCTGAAAATTAGGTGAATGGCCATGATTTTACATGACCTTAATTAAAAATCACCAGAACTGGAGTATGTTTTTTCTTTTTTTTTTAATGTGGATCAAGTAATATTTATTAGACCAACCATCTAATTTTTCCTAAAGGCATCATAATTAATGACATCAAAAGTTCTCTATGGGTATAAGTAGTCTGATTTCTACTACATCCCTGCTGTTGGTTATAACAAATATTTCCAACTTGTCTGTGATGGTTAGTTACTGCCAATTGTCTCTTGTTCCTCTGATCCTATCATCTCCTTTGAAATCAGGCAGTTATTTCCTGCTGTCCTAACCAACCTAGACAGGGAAGCTACCACAGAGCTTCCAAGGATACTAATGATCTCATCATTAATGTATTTCTCAATGCCTTATTGAAGCTATTACCTTCGGGGCAGTCCTAGAGGATGTACTGGGGATGTAATGAAATGGAAGCCTTGAATGTTAATTCTATCCCACATTTCTACCTCTGTGAACCTTTGGATTCTTTAATTTACCTTATTCCATGGAAGTTCAGGCATCTCAATCATATTAAATGAGGCAAATCACTATATTCAAGTTTCAGTCTACTATCAAAACTATTACCAACTCTTCTAGATTGGTGAATACTAAATTCAGAATCTCTCATAACTACATCCATATCAACATATTTTGCCCAATCGAGGTTATACTAGAGCCTTCTTTATCTTTGAGGGGCTCCAAGGAAGCTGTTAGACTCCATTCTCATATATATTCCCAGGTTTCTGCTAGTGTAAATGAGCAAAGTCTTGAGAATTTTTAAGAGGATTAGCTATTTTCTGCTGGGCCAAATTTTAAGGTTTTTTTCCCTAAAGGATTCTAAGATTACCCAGGGATTCTAAGTTATGATTCTAATGGTAATAATATATAGGTATACAGAGCAAGTTGAGAATAATAACATTCCCCTGTAAGGCAACACCCCAGATGAAGCTATTACAGGGTATTCAAGAGAAAGATAACTAGACTCCTCAGAAACAAGAAAGTATGCTGAATCCATTGGCAAAAGAGACTCAAAATAACTTGATAATCAAGATGCTTAGCTTCATCTAAGTCTACAGGTATATTCCCATTCCAAATGTTAGGACCCCAATATTTTCTAATAAATATCTTAATTTTCATATGAGATACTTGGTAAAGCTGTGAATCCAACATAAGGTGTAGTTCTGCAACTTGCACAATTAATGTTTATGTCTGGATTTATTTAGCTTAACTCTGTGGCTGTAAGAATAAGATATTCTCTGAGGGGCCACCAGAGTAGTTGTTGATTGCTCGGTCGTGTCCTTGTAACAGCACTCAACTGGTCTAAGGGTTAACTTGCTTTGAGCTTATGCACTTCTTGCTTTCTGACCTAAGTTCGTTGGTCTGTAGCAGAACTAACCTACAGACCACTGGCTTTGAGAAGTAAAGGACCAGGCTTTCCCAGAAGATAAGACCTGGCTGCATTTGAAAACAGCTATCACTGCTGCTAGCAAATCTGTTCAGGGTCATATCAATATATGACTAACTGCCTGGGCACCTGATTCTCCTGAACGTAGCCCCCCCTTCCCTTTTCCCCTGTCTTCCCCTTTAAAACCCTCCAGCTTCACCTAGACAGGGTAGATGGTCTTTGGAATTTTAGTCCCACCATGTTCCCAGGTTGCCAGGCAGCTGAACCTGAGTTCAGAACCCATTGTCTGTCTGGTAACAGTCTCAGCTTGTTAATTCTTTCTTTAAGCACTCTAAGACAATCAGAAGCAGTTTCCCCACCCCAAAGTCCTTGTGATCATCATTACTGCCATCATAGTCAAATGCAGAAAGCATTGCGTCTCCTGAACACCTGACTTCAAAGTCACTTTATCACAACCATAGGTGATCATTTAATTGCTTCTCATACCGCCAAATGCCATGGGTTACCAGCACCTCATTCCTATGTCAAGGAATACAGCACTGCTTTCAAACCTGAGGGCATAGACAAACCAACCTCAAATCGTCATCTTCAAGGTTTTGTTTCCTGGGAACACAAATTACCAATTTTACATCATTTAGCTTCCAGTCAGGATGCAAAACAGCTCACCGAATTTTAACAGGACAAATTTAGTGTGACAATTGTAACCAGATATTGGATAATCAAAAGGCAAAAGAGATCACCGATGTATCACTGAGGTAGTGGCTTCAGCTACCACCCCTAGGACTTGGGAGAACAACAGGAAGAATGAAGGGAAGAAGTCCCACCCACCAGACACTCAGCTCTCTGAAGAAGGGGCTCCAGTAGACTGAAACCTGTGTCACAGAATCTCAGAAAAGCACTCGCATCAAGATAGAACTGAAACCAAGACGGAAGTTGTGCTGATATTTCCGAGGGAGGACGAGGGAGCAAATTGGAACCAACCACTAAGAAGCCAGCCACCACAGTCAGGATGAACAGCCTGGGTGGTAATGCCAGCCGCAAGTTCATTTGTCATTCTCCTCTTACAGACTCAGTGTAGCTCCCCCTCTTGGCCGAGAGTAACAGGAAGCCAGCAGGCCCAGCAGAAATGGAATGTGTACAGTTCTAAAGCCCAGCATCACAGAGTATAAAAAGGTGGGGTTTTAAAAGAAGAGACACTACCATGATAATCACCACATGCTGAATAATTTGAATAATTCTCAAATCAAAACGTATTGCAGGCATTACCTAAAAATGAGAGTAAAAAGCTACTTTGGCATTATCTCAAAACTTATTTAATGTGGTTATAGTTTCTCATATTAGTGTGTAGAGAAGACTGTTTTCCTTCATGTTAGCACAGCTAAGAATAACATAATTACGTGCTTTAAAAAAATCTGTCCTAATTAAAATGAAATGATTTTTGCAGTAATAAAAAATGGTGAGATTCTGAAATTGGTGACTAAGAGTATTTGCTGAATTTGTGCACATGAGATTCTTAAGAAAAGAATATGCCATCTGGATAAGAAGAAGAATGAGCTGTGGAGGAAGAAGCAGGTTCTCTGGATAACCTTTAGAATTTTTTCCCCAGCCTTGGTAGCATTTTGCTGTTTAAAAAAAAAAATCAGTGTTCATTTCACATCCTTTTAGAATATCTAGCTTTATCACCACTAGAGCCTACATTAGCATAGGGTTTTGAACTTTTTAAAAATGTTCACATTTGTATTAGTTTTATGTGGCTGCCGTAACAAATTACCACAAATGTAATGGCTTAACAATCCAAATGTATTATCTGGAGGTGAAAAGTCTAAATGGGTCTTTACTAGATTAAAACCAAGGCATTGGCAGGATTGTGCTTCTTTCTGAAGGCTATGGGGAAAAATCTGTTTCCTTGCCATCTTTAGCTTTGGAGACCTCCCACATTCCTTGGCTTGCAGCTCCCTTTCTCCGCCTTTAAGCCAGCAACTCTGCGTGTCTTTGATCATTCTTCTGTAGTCATCGTTCTCTCTAACCACAGCTGGGAATGGTTATCTGATTTTAAGGACCTGTGTGATTGGGTTAGGCAGACCTGGAATATGTACACATTTCTAGGTCCTTTCCTTAATCACATGTACAAAGTCCATTTTCCCATGTAACTGAATATGTTCTCAGTTTCCAGGGATGAGGCATAGACATCTTTGGAAGCCATTATTCTAACTATGGGAGCACCTGTAGGAATGCAAGGCAGGTGTTTACAGGTAAGGGAATTGTGACATAGAGAAATTAAGAAACTTGATAAGATTTCATTTCAGGCTAATAGCAAAAGCTTGAACTAAATGTATATTTCACACATTAATTTGTTTTTATGATGTCATGGAATCATAATTGCCAACATCTAAAATTATCTAGCCCAGTCTTCTATAACACAGATGAGGAAACTGAAATCTATAGAATGAGTGGCTTACTCTGTACCAAATGCTAGGTGAAAATGGAAGCAGAAAATCTATATTTATTACACCACTTTGGCCTTACAAAATTGCTCCGTATCTTTACAAACTATTTTAAACATAAAATTCACAGTCAACATTTCTGTGGGCATCTGGGCACTTGTCCACAGGTGGACTTGCTATAGACTAGGCTTCACGTGCACAGAGCTGGCTCAGCTCTGGGTTTTTAGAATTTTTGGATTAGAACCAAACTGTTTAAGGCTCAGTCTGTGTGTAACCAGTATGTTGAGCAAGCACGACTCCTGACATAATCAAAACACAACTTTATTTTTGTCTCTCACCATCTTTCCAAAATGTGTTCAGTTGTGATAATGTTTCTCGGCCCCGGGATGAAAACTTCAAGTCAATGATATTTTTGCTTGCTTCTTTTAGTTAAAATATCTTGGAGTCACTTTAAGTAACAAACTGGCCCTCATTCAGGAAGTAGAATGTCCAGTTCAAGATATTGATGCAAACTTTGGATCTTACTTAGCATTAAAAAGCTCTCACCTTCCCAGCCTGCAGAAGCCTGCCTCTCCTGGAACCCTGCAGTGGAAAAGAGAAGCATGGTTGACTTCTTCTGTATTTCCTTGCCTTGCGCTTTCATTGCCCTCGTCCCACCTCACTAGACTGTTTCTAACTCCTATACAGTTGGAGCAGAGTGAGAGTGTTGTGGAAAAGAAGTGTAATCTTTTGTTTAAATGCTAGTTTCACAAGCTAGTTTTCTGCTCCCTGGGCAACTGTTAGAGCTGATCCTTTCTCTTTGGATGCTGTTAGAGACCTTTAGGGTTTCTTTACTGGGCCTCTCTGTCCATATATTTCATGCTCTGGGCATCATACTGTGATTGGTTGATTGCCCTAACTTCGGAAACCCCTAGGATCCAGGGTTATCCTTAGTTTTTTGCTGCTGAGACCTGAAATCACTCCTGAACTCTCTCAGTGGCAGTACTAGATGACCCAAGGTGACTCTAGGCTGGACAATATTCTCCCACATGACCTGCCACTGGCCCAACAGAAACACCTACATATCCTTTGTACTGACTAATTCTTGGAGGAGTGCTGGTTTATTGCAAAATAACCACAAAGCAGCCCCTCTAGCACCACCAAGATTTCACTGATAGGAGTTAGACTAAAATTTTTGATCACAGAAATCATATATTAAGTTTCCTATATTCTCAGGAACACACACACACACACACACACTCTCACACACGTATATATTATCTAACTGAAAGTTCCTAACATTGTAGAATTAGTCTAAAGACTTTCCTTTGAACATTTGCATATATTAATTTGGAAAGTTACTTTGCAATTTTCCATCTCTTGTGCCTTGGTGCTTAGCTGGAATATTATCTCTAATTAACTTTTCCATATGATTCATCGCCAATTTACTAACACCCAAATCCTAGAACAGTGGTCCTTAAAAGTTTTGCATGCATTGGAATCTCCTGGAAAGTCTGTAAACTTTGTTTCTGATTCAGTGAGTTTCTCCATTTTTAACAAGTTTTCAAGTAATGCTAATGCTGCTGGTTCCAGGGACCACACATTGAGAACCACTACATAGGACAACAGGATGCCAATGTATCCCTGGTCTGGTACTTTCTTGGAGTTAACAGTTGGGAGATACAGAAAATTCATACATGTGAAATTCTTACATAAAATCGAATAAGTGTAATCCTTCCTCCCATCATCTATGATCTAGTGTCATAGAGTTAGGAACTTTGTTTCCAAATTACAAATGGTTCCATGTAGCAGTATGATTCACTTTGTTTATCAATCCATCTATTTATTTAATTACTCAATACGCATCTATTGATCACCTATATGTGCCAGATAATTGTATTCTGAAACAGTGTTTCTCAAAGTGTGGCCTCTGGTTCACCAGCATGAGCTGTGTTTTTTTTTTGTTTGTTTGTTTGTTTTCTTTTGTTTTGTTTTGTTTTGGGCTTCACCTTCAGTGTTTCTAATGCAGGAAGCCCCGAGTGAGGCATGAGAATTTCCATCTCTAACAGGTTCCCAGTTGCCGCACAAGTGTCAGTAGACGCATCTAAACTGTCGTGAAGATATTTCTGTTTGCCCTTTCCAGTTTTTAAAAGTAAGTAGAAACAATGACTTTCTTTAAAAATAAAAGTCACCATCTAAATAATTTTGGAATTATTGGCCAACTAAAGAAAAAAGCTTATTTTTGGCATCACAGAACATACTATCTTTAATGATAAAAAACTACAAATACAGTTCACAGTCAATTTTATTTATAATATTCGCCTTTTTTAAATTATGCTCTTTCCTGCAATTAGCTCTTTTGAAATCAAAGTCTATAGGTAACAACGATTGACAAGAATTTTTATAATCCTGCTAATCAGAATAAATCCCCAGCATAAAGATATCATAGTCCTGTTGGCAATGACTAAAATTCAGTGACGTATTTAAAAGGGTCCAGTGGACGCACAAAAACAAAAGAGAACTACAATATTTTAAACTTCTGATTATAGCCAAGGTGTAAGAACTTGAATCAGAATAATCCCCCTGTTGAAAACAACTGTAAAATGTAAGCAGTAGCATAAAATGACTGTTTTAAAGGCCTTGGAAATAAACTATACACAGAGGACTCAAGGGGCTACAATTCATACAATGAGTTAAGATCCATATACCCAGAGTTTTACTCCTGAGTCCATTTATCAATTCATGCTTGGGGGAATTATTTTCCTTAAAAAAGTAGCAGTCATATTGAGTGAAGGAGACCGAAGCTGAAGTTTAGGATGGACAAAGCAACTAGGACGTAAAGGAAAGATTCTGCAAGTAAAGTAAACATTTAAAGTGAGTAAAATGATATGCATGTAACCTCACCTTGGAAACTCATGATTTGCACATTGCAGGATAAAACATCAAGGAAAACAGCAGAAAATAGCAGCTACTTGGAAATTAAAGAGCTGAGGTGCACATTGATTTCAGCCACCATACAGTTCTGGGGAACCAAAAGGTGAATTTCAAGGCCTGTCAAGGTACACTGGGCCTTTCCCCAGTTTTGTTTGAGAACCCAGAACTACCATATCATAGCAGCAATAAAGCTGACATAGAGCAGTTCTAACAAACTCTAAAAACAAATCTTACCCAGATAAAGTTTGAGTATTTTATCCATCACCCAGAAGAAATGTTTATTTTTAATGTTTATTTTTGAAAGAGAGAGAAAAAGTGCAAGATGGGGGGCTGAGAGAGAGAGAGAGAGACAGAGAATGCAAAGCAGGCTCCATGCTCTGAGCCATCAGCACAGAGCCCAACGTGGGCTCAAACTCACTAGCCATGAGATCATGACCTGAACCGAAGTCAGACTCTTAACTGACTGAGCCACCCAGGCACCCCCAGAAGAAATGTTAAAACAATTATGATAAAGATAATTCATCCAAAGTATTTAAATAGTTATGTCTGGGATCCAAATAAAAGTACAAAACATGCAACAAAACAGAGAGAGAGAGACAGAGACAGAGACAGAGAATAGAAACAGACCTGAAGATGAGTCACATAAACAGACAAGCAAAATAATTATAATTAATATATTCTGAAAAAAAATAGAGAAAAAAATGAATAATGGCAAAAGAATCCTTTAAGCTATAAAAATAGTCAATTAAAAATTCTATACTGAAAAAAATTAATTTTGAACCTAAGAATCAATAAGGAAGTGTATTAGAAGAACAGAGTATGTTTGGGAATGATGTTAGATTAATGTAATCAAATTGTTTCTTAGAGGGAAAAAGATGGAAACATAGAAAAGAGTATAACAATTTTAACACAGTTCTAATTACATTCTATAAGGGGGAGGAGAGAAAGATTCATAGGCAATATTTGAAGAAATACTGGCCAAAATAACCCTTCAAAATTGGGAAAAAAAAAAAAAAGAAAGAGAGAAAAGAAAAAAAGAAATGTAGCATCAACAACAAATGATTACCATGCAGTTGTGAACTTCTTATGAGATACTGTTACTTAATTAGAACTTTGGGAGTCAGATTGTTTATATGCCTTGTGTTGATCTCATGGAGGATGGCATTAACACCTTTGATTTTTGACTTTGGACTCAATCATGAGACTTGCTTAGGTTAGTTAGATGATAGCATACAAGATACAGAGGTGACTTAGAGAACACTTCCACACTCAGGCTTCTTCTCCCAATCTTGTTATCATCATGAAAGACTATATTTCAGACAGCCTGCTGACCCCATGGGAATGGCAAACACCAAATATCACCCAACCGCAGCCAACATGCAGAGGCATGACTAAGAATTAAAGACTGCTGTTTATAATTTTAGCTTTAGTTAATGGTTTCAAGAATAGTTTCTTGGGGCACCTGGGTGGCTCAGTCGGTTAAGTGTCTGACTTCAGCTCAGGTCATGATCTCATGCTCCGTGAGTTCGAGCCCGCATCGGGCTCTGTGCTGACACCTCAGAACCTGGAGCCCGCTTCAGATTCTGTGACTCCCCTTCTCTCTGCCCCTCCCCTGCTCATGCTCTGTCTCAAAAATAAAATTAAAAAAAAAAAAAAGAATAGTTTCTTAAGCAAGACAGTATGGCAATTGTAAAAATTTAAAAAATATATATAAATATATAAATGTACTAAATTCTCCAATTACAAGAAAGTTGCTGGGAAGTTGGGGTAGAAATACTTTTCTCTGTTCTTCTCAGTGATACATTCAAGAACATTGGGCATTACATATTATGCAAACATAAGATGATTTTGAAATATGGAAACAAGAAAATATATCAGCTGGGTACCTTAAGGCCCAAAGAACAATATAGTGGTGAATTCCCTGGGCTTTCTTTTTGCCTTACATATCACAGATTTCAAGTTGGAAAAGCTGGCAACTTAAAAAATACCAATAGGCACAGACAAAAAAAAAAAGGCTAACAAAAGACTGTTCTCTCTAATCAAAGGACAAGGAAAGGTACACACTAGCAAGACACAAATCTTTTAGTCAATAACTGCACTACTCAAGCCAAACATAACAGAAACAAAACAAAACAAATCAAAACAAAACAAAACAAAACAAAAACTATCTGTGGCTTCATTCTCAGCCATGCCAACAAAGGCCAAGTAGGGATCTTAGACTTCCATTCTTGCCAGGCTGTAACAAGGTATGCCAAATCCCCCACCCACCAGGGTGGTTTCAGAAAAGGCAGAGTAGGGAGTCAAAATTTTCATCCCTGCCAGGCAACCATAAAGCACTCCTTCCCCATAGCAAAGACCATATAGGGAGCTTAGACTTCCACATGTACTGAAAGTAATGAGGAATCCTCTCTCTTCCTTCTGAGGTAGTGTAGAAGAGGTCTAGTGGAGTGACAGAACTTGCCTGTATGTCCAGTGGTAACAAAGCAACCCTCACTTGGGTGTTACTGAGGTTATGCAGACAGGAGTGCTAAGAACTTTGAGTCTCCCAAGCAGTGAGGTATCAGTGCTAACCTAGTGGAGAGCCAAAACTCTAACCCCACCTAGCAGTAACAAGGAAGACACCCCTGTGAGTGTCAAAGAAACTGAGAGGGCAATGTGCAATTCTTCTCCCACAAGGCAGTCGTGAGACAATAGTCCTTTTTCCATGTTGGGAAGAAGCAGCAAAACCAGAGGTTTAAATAATATAATACCATAAATGGCCAGTTTTCAACTACAAATCTCCCCTCATACCAAGAACCAGGAACATCACAATCTAAGTGAAAAAAAAAAAAGAAGAAAAAAAAAGACAAGCAATAGTTGCAAAGACCAAGATGACAGAAATGTTAGAATTATCTGACAATAATTTTAAAAGTACTCCTCAAAAAATGCCTCAATGAACAATTGTGAGCACACCTGAAACCAAGGTAAACATAGAAACTCTGAACACATACATAGAAAGACACAGCAAACAGAAGATGCAAAGAAGAACCAAGTGAAAATTTCAGAACCAAAAAATACAATAACTGAAATGTAAAACTCAATGGATGGGATTAGAAGAAGAATAGAGAAGAAAAATATAAATGCAGAAATTATCAACAAACTATTGATAAGTCAAACCCAAGAAAGTATAAAAAGAATTATACACCACAACCAATTGGGATTTATTTTATTTATACAAAGCTCGTTCACCATTTGAAAATCAATTAATGTGACCATCATATCACAGAGTAAATAAGAAAATCCCATGATCATATTAATAGATGCAGAAAGAGTATTTGACAAAATCCAACCCTCACCCATTATAAATATTCTTGGCAAACTAGGAATAGAGGGGAATTTTCTCAATTTGATAAAGTCTATCTGCAAAAAAAAAATCTCTAAGTAACATCATACTTGATGAAATATTCAGCACTTTGCCACTAAGATTAGATACAAGGCAAGGATCTCCACTCTCACTACTCCTTTTCAACACCACACTGAAAGTCTCTGCTAATGCAATAAGCCAGGAAAAGGAAACAAAAGTTATACAGATTGAGAAAGAGGACAAAAACTGTCTTTGTTCACAGATGACATGATTATCTATGTAGAAAATCTGAAAGAATTGACAAAAACAAAAACAAAAACAAATCTGGAACTAATAAGCAACTGTGGCAAGATGCAGGATACCAGGTTAGTATACAGAAGGCAATTGCTTTCCTCTATATTAACAATGAACAATGGAATTGGAAATATAAAACAATGCCATTTACATTTGCATCCCCTCAAAATGAAATACTTACATATAAATCTAACAAAATATGTTCAAGATCTATATGAGGAAATTCAGAAAACTCTGATGAATGAAATAAATAAAGAACTGAATAAATGGAGAAATAGTCCATATTCATGGATAGGAAGACTCATTATTGTCGAGATCTCAGTTCTTCCCAATTTGACATGTAGATTCGATGCAATCTCAATCAAAACTCCAGCATGTTATTTTGTGAATATCCACAAAATGATTCTAAGGTTTATATGGAGAGGGGAGACTTCCAGAATAACTAAATAACTAACACAATATTGAAGGAAAAGAGCAAAGCTGGGAGACTGATGCTACCAAACCTCAAGACCTACTATAATGCTACAGTAATCAGGGCAATGTGATATTGGCAAAAGTATAGACAAATAAATCAATGAAACAAAATAGGGATTCCAGAAATAACTCCCCCCCCCCCAAAATATAGCCAACTGATCATTGACAAAGAAACAAAGATAATATAATAGAGAAATATAGTCTCTTCAACCAATGGTGCCAGAACAAGTGAACATCCACATTCAAAATATAAATAAATAAATTCAAAGAGTTTACACACTTTACAAAAATTAATGCAGAACAAATCATGAATCTAAATGTAAAACACAAAACTATAAAACTGCTAAAAGATAGCATAGGGAAAAACCTAGATGACCCTGTATGGTGATGCATTTTTAGATACAACACCAAAGATATGATCCATGAAAGAAATAACCAATAAGCTGGAATTCATTAAAATTTAAAAGTTCTGCTCTATGAAAGACAAAATAAAGGCAATTAAAAGACAAGTAATGGACTGGAAGAAAAGACATCTGATGAAGGATTGCTTTACAAAACATACAATTTTTTTTTCTTCTTGACAGAGAGCAAGTACAAGATGGGGGGTGTGGGGAGCAGAGGGAGAGAATCTTAAGCAGGCTCTATGTTCAGCACAGAGCCTGTCGTGGGGCTTGATCCCATGAACATGAGATCATGACCTGGCCTGAAATCAAAAGTCAGACACTCAACCAACTGAGCCACCCAGGCACCCCCAAAACATTCTTAAAACTCTAAAAACTCATCATGGTAGGAAAACAAACAACTCAAATAAAAGTGAGCCAAAATCACAACAGAGACCTCACTAAAAAAGATATACAGAGGACAAATAAGTTTATGAAAAGATGCTCCACATAATATGTCATGACAAAAATGCAAATTAAAACAACAATAACGTATCAATACTCATCTTAACCAAAATACAGAACACTGACAACACCAAAACCTGACAAAGATGTGAAGCAACAGGAACTCTCATGCTTTGTTGTTGGGAATACAAAATGGTACAGCCACTCTGGAAGACGGTTTGGCAGTTTCTTATAAAACCAAACATACTCTTACCATATGATCCAGAAATTGTGCTTGTCTGTATTTACTCAAGGAGTTTAAACTTATACCCACACAAATCCTGCACAAGGATGTTTATAGCGTCTGTGTTCTTAATCACCAAAACTGGACGCAACCAAAATGCCCTTCAATAGGTGAATGGATACATATACTGCTATACTCAGATATTAAAATACT
Organism: Panthera tigris; assembly: GCF_018350195.1. NCBI lineage: Eukaryota > Metazoa > Chordata > Mammalia > Carnivora > Felidae > Panthera > Panthera tigris. The sequence goes on along the minus strand of NC_056670.1, from coordinate 64,305,146 downwards.
GTTCAGGACTCAAAAGAAATAATTTATCAAGCTATGAAAAAAAACATGGAGGAAGTTTGAATGCATATTACTAAGTGAGCAAAGCCAATATGGAAAGGCTACATACTGTATAATTTCAACCATATGACATTCTGGGAAAGGCAAAACTATGGAAACAATAAAAAATTTCATGGTTGCCATAGACAGAGGCATCAAGGAAAGATGAATAGGCAGAGTGCAGAGGACTTTTAGGTCAATGAAAATACTTTGTTATTATAATAATGGATAGATACATGTCAGTATACATTGGTCAATACCAGGATGCATAACGCCAGGAGTGAACCCTAAGGTAAATTATGGACTTTAAATGGTTACAAAATGTCGCTGTAAGTTCATGCTTGGTAAAACAAACAAACAAACAGACAAACAAAAAAAAACAAGAACAACAAAAAAACGTACCAAGCTGGTGAGTGGTGTTAATAATGGGAGAGGCTATATATACGTGGGGTATATGAGAAATCTCTGTAACTCCCTTTCAATTTTGTTGTAAGCTGTAAACCCCTTTAAAATGAATAAAGTGTTAAAAAAACAATACAAAGTAGGAAGAATTGACGTACTCAATTTCAAGATGTATTATACAGCTTTAGTAATAACTACTATAAAGGGGGTGCCTGAGTAGCTCAGTTGATTATTCGTTGGACTCTTGGTTTTGGCTCAGGTCATGATCTCATGTTTTGATTGATGAATTTGAGTCCTGCATTGGGCTCTGCACTGACAGCACGGAGTCTGCTTGGGATATTCTCTCTCTCTATCCCTCTCAAAATAAATAAATAAACTTAAAAAAAAAAACTGTATGGAGAGGTAGGTGCACAAATCAATGGAAAAGAATAGAGCTCAGAAATGAAAACCAATATGCCCAACTAATTTTTTACAAAGTTGCAAAAGCTTATGAAGAAAAGATAGACTTCTCAACTTAAGTCTCACACCTTATACAAAAAATAACCTCAAATGTATCACGGATTTAAATGTAAAATGTAAAACTACAATATTCAGAAAAAATAGAAGAAGCTTCAGGAATCCAGGGATAAGAAAGACTTCTTAGATTTGACACCAAAAGCATAACCCATAAAAGGAAAAACTGATAAGCTGGACATCTAAGAAATTAAAAACTATTCTGTGAAAGACTCTAAAGGATAAAAAATGCAAGCTCTGTATTAGCAGAAAATATATGTAAATCATACACCTGAAAAGGGACAAGAACCTAAAATATATTTTAAAAGACTCTCAAATCTCAATAGTAAAAAAAGAAAATCAAACAGTCCAAGTAGACTATGTATTTTGCACCGACAAAGGTGAAAAAGCAATTCCATGGAAGAAGAATACAGATTCAGCTGTTGATGCTAGAGGAACTGAACATCCATAAATAAGTAAACAAAGGAAAGTCCACCTAAATCTCACACTCTATGCAAAAATTAACTTGAATATATCATGGAATTCAATGTAAAGTTTAAAACTATATACTTTAGAAAAAATAGAAATCTTAGGATCTTTACTTACAGGTTATTTTTTAAGAACACAAAGAGTGACAGGAAAAAAAAACTATATGTCGCTTTAAAAGACTTTAACTCTCAGGAAGATTAAAAGTGAAAGGATGTAACATAAATACAAGGCAACGCTTTTTGTAAAAAAAGAAAGGCATAGCTATATTAGTAAGATGCAAAGTCAATCTTAAGGCAAGAAATACTACTAGAGACGGAAAGGAACATTTCAAAATGATAAAAGGATGGGTTTTACAGGAAGATCAAACACTTCTAAATATAGTTGATCCTAACGAAACATCTCCAAAGTATACAAGACAAATTGAAAAAAAATCAAGGAGGCACAAACGTAATTGGAAATGTTGGTACTATATCCCTTAGTAAGTAAAAATTAAGCAGAATATTTGAAAACATGATTAGGAAACTTGACTGAAGGGATATATACAGAACACCAAATATAAATGTTGCAGAACTCATTTTTTCAAGCATGCTCTGAACACATGCCATTATTGATCATAGGGTAGACCATTAAGCAACATTTGACAAATTTCAAATAATTGAAATCATATACAGTATTTTTTATGATCATAATAGAAGAAACCTAAGAATTTAAAATAAAACAGTGATTAGAGAAATACAAATCTCTGAAAATTCAAGATAATACTTCTTAATTAATCATTAATCAAAATATAAATTATAATGGAAATTAGGACATATTTTAAAGTGAATGATAATGAATGGGACATATCAAAACTTGTGAAATGCAGCTAAAGCAGTGATCAGAAGGGAAATATAAAGTTTTCAGTGTGTGTGTGTGTGTCTGTGTGTATGAAAAAGTTTGGAAAAAAAAATATAAGCTTCTAAGTCATGAGAAGAAAAAAATAGTAGTAAATAAAGTAAAATAGTAATAATAGTGAAAAAAGAAAAGAAAAAAAACACAAAATGGGTACAGACCAAAGTTGTTTTAACAATTAATAAAATTAATAAACGTATAGAAAAACTGAGCAAAAAATGAAAGAAAACAAAAATTACAAATATTAAGAATCAAAAACAGAACATTAATATAAATCTAATAAGTAGCAAAATAATAAGAAAAGTATAAGAGGATAACAGAAACAAACTTATGAAACATTTAAAACTTCAGATTGTGGGGAACCTGGGTGGCTACTTGGTTAGGTGTCTGGTTCTAGATTTGGGCTCAGGTCATGATCTCATGGTTCCAGATACAGCCCTGTGACAGGCTCTGACAAAGTCAGTTTGGGATTATCTCTCCCTCTCCATCTCCCCCACTCTCCCATTGGCATGTTATCTCTATCTCTCTCTCTCTCAAAATAAGTAAACATTAAAAAAATCAGATTCAATGTATAAATTATTTGGAAAAATACAATCTACCAAAATAAATGCAAAAATAAAAATATACACTTTTAAATTTTAGATTATAATATATATTTTAGATTGAAAATTTGTAACTATTTAGATTTTTTATTTCTTTTGATTTCTGAAATATGTGTGTGTGTATATATATGTACACATGAAATTGTGCATGTAAATCATATTTTCCTGTCCAGTAAACACCAAACCCTGAACACATTAATGGTTATTTTCCCCAAACACGTAAGGAAGAAAATACACCAATCTTATACAAATCCCCCCATAATATAGAGAAAGTGGGAACACTTATTTTGTATTATGAAGCCAACATAACCTTGATCCCAAAATCTGGCCGATATATTACACAAAATGAAAATTAAAGGACAAGATATCTCATGAATATAATTGCAAAAGTCCTAGACAAAATATAAACAAATCAGATTCATCAATATAATAGAATAATAGATTATTTTCAAGTGGGTTGTTCCAGGAATGCAAGATTACTTTAACATTTGATAATCAATTTATAACAGAAGAAAGGAAGAAAATATGTGACTATTTCAAAAGATGTAGAAAAATCATGTAACAAAATTCAAAACCTATCCATGGCTTCTAAACAGACAGTGAACAAAAAATAAAAACAAATTATTGCGATAATGTCATTTCCAAAAAGAAAATCTCACTAGTGGCGCCTGGGTGGCTCAGTTGGTTGAGCGTCTGACTTCAGCTCAGGTAATGATCTCATGGTTTGTGGGTTCAAGCCCCGAGTCAGGCTCTGTGCTGACAGCTCAGAGCCTGGAGCCTGCTTCCGATTCTGTGTCTCCTACTCTCTCTGCACCTCCCCCACTTGTGCTCTGTCTCTCTCTGTCTCTCAAAAATAAATAAATGTAAAAAAAATTCCCACTAAATATACTTCATGGCGAAATAATGAAATCTTCCCCCTGATTTTCTGAGCCCAATGCCATCATATAAAGTAGTCCACTGCCACCATTTTTATTCAACATCATATTTGTCTTCTTGACCAAAGCAATAAGCAAAGCATAAATAAAAAAGTATATGAAAGAAATATTTGAAAGAAAGAAAGAGATATTCAATTTGCACATGATATCATGTGCAATTCATTTTAGAATCTTCCAGAAGATTCTAAAAAATATTAGAATAAGTAAAATTAGCAAGGTTACTAGGTGAAAAATTAATAAAAGAATTAATTGTTTCTATATACTAATAAGCATTAATTGAAAATTAAGATAGATATAATATGCACAATGTCATAGAACACCTTCAATATCTGGGAATAAATTTATTGAAAAATGTGCAGGAATTCTACACTGAAAACTAGTGAATATTGCTGAGAAAAATTAAATTTCTACATAAAGAAAGAAAAATAATATTTTCATGAAGAACTCATTATTTTTTAAGTGTTAATTTCTCCTTATTGATCTATAAATGCAATACAATCCTATGAAAAAGTCCAACATTTTCACTATCAACAAGGTAATTCTGAAACAATCTGGAAGAACTAAGTAGGGGACTTCACACCAGACATCAAGATTTATTGTAATAGTACAGTAATTAATAAGTGTTTTGTTAGCATAGAATTTGACAAACTGATGAATTAAACAGAATAGAAAACTCTGACACAGACATACATACAGTCACCTGATTTACAGTAATTACATCACAGCAGTGTATGGGTGAAAAGATGGACTTTTTAATTAATGGTATTGGGTTAATTAGTATCCCTATGAAATAACATGAACTTTCATCCTTACCTCATACCATGTACAACAATTAAATTACAGATGTATTATAGACATAAATTGGTAAGGAAAACAATGTAGTTTAAAGAAAAAAACAATACATTCATGAATATGGGGTAAGAATAGATTTCTTAACTAAAAATGAAAAGCATTAGCCATAAAGAAAAGTTGTGAAGTAATTGAGGAATTGTATTACATAAACATTAAGAATTTCTATTCATCTGAAAATAGGATACAGAAAAAGCAAGCCACAGGTGGGGACATTATATATAAATTATCACGACTGCCTCTAAATAATATGAGGAAAAGGATTATATAAAAGCTTCTACAAATCAATAAGACTGACCACCTAATATTTTTTGAAATGGCCAAACCCTGAAACAAGCACTTTAGAAAATTGGATATCCAAATGGCCAGTAAATACTTTAAAAATACTCAGCATCATTATTCTTCAGGAAAACGTAAATTAAATGACCGTGGGATACCTCTAACTCTCTCTAGCATGGCTGATTTTTTTTTTTTTTTGATAAGATGTTGATGAGGATGTAAAATTCCTAGAACTTTCATACATTGCTATTTGTAGCAAACACTTCGAAACACTGGTACTATCTAATACAAGTGAACACATGCCTTGCTAGGACTTCTTGAGTCCAGGCCCAAGAATGTATCCTATAGAATGAGTGTTATGTCTACCAAATAACATGGACAGTGATGCTCAAAGCCACTGTATCCATAGTAGCCCAAATGTGGAAAGTACTTAAAGATCTGTCACTAGTAGAATGAAAAAGTAAATGGTTGTATATTCATACTACTGGAATACTACATGGCAAGAGAAGAACCAATCGTTAGTACACACTACATGTATGACGAATCTCACAATATGATATTGAGTTATAAGACCTAGACACAAGCGTATGCACTGTTTAGTTCTATTAAATATGTTCAAGAAGAACAAAATTAATTTTTGGTAACAGAAGTTGTTTTTTTTGTCAGAGTGGATGCGCTTTGGTGTTATTCATTGGTAAGATTCAAGAAGCCTTTGGGGGGGCGCCTGGGTGGCGCAGTCGGTTAAGCGTCCGACTTCAGCCAGGTCACGATCTCGCGGTCCGTGAGTTCGAGCCCCGCGTCAGGCTCTGGGCAGATGGCTCAGAGCCTGGAGCCTGTTTCCGATTCTGTGTCTCTCTCTCTCTCTGCCCCTCCCCCGTTCATGCTCTGTCTCTCTCTGTCCCAAAAATAAATAAAAAACGTTAAAAAAAAAAAAAAGAAGAAGCCTTTGGGATTCTGGGAAAGAATTCTATCTTTATCTGGGTGTGTATGTGTGTGGGGGTGTACATGCATGTGTGTGTAAAGGTAAAATCAGTGAGCAACATAGGTAAACTTTTGACATTCTTGTGGATGTAGGCTAAATTTCAAAATAATTTATTAAAATACATTTTATATGGGGTGTCTTGGTGGCTCAATCGGTTAAGCGTCCGACTTCAGAGCAGGTCATGATCTCATGGTCCATGAGTTCGAGCCCCACATCGGGCTCTGTGGTGACAGCTCAGCAGCCTGGAACGAACTTCAGATTCTGTGTCTCCCTCTCTCTCTGCCCCTCCCCTGCTCACACTCCGTCTCTCTCTCTCTGTCAAAAATAAATAAACATTAAAACAATTTTTGATTAATAAAATAAAATCCAGTTTATATGCTAAAAAGCACTGTCATTTTTATTGGGCAGGGTCCCTTCAAACAAGCTATAGCTAATAGCAGTAGGTTGGAAGACATTAACATTTCAGCTAATGATTTTTTAATTGCTTATTTATTGATTCAACTTTTGTCTTGGGTGTAAATTTAGCTTTATGTGACATTTGTGGTGGGTGGCTGTGACTCATCCCAGTGATGATTATCTGACAATATTAAGAAAAGCTAATAAAAAAAAAAGGAAAGAAAGAAAGCCTATCAAAGATATGAGGACTCCGTTTTGTCATTCATTTATTCATTCAACAAATGCTTACTGAATGTCTACTGTGTGCCTGCATTGGGTTTGATACTAAGGCTAGGAGATAAATGTATATGACATGCGGGACCCCTAATCCACAGGAGTAGTGTGACGGACCAGATGGATGGATAAAACAGATGATTATAATAACAAAAGTATAATGTCAGAATAGGTGCAGGATGCCAAAAGCATATAGAAAATAGATATTGGTTACCTATTTATCACTAACCCAATAGCACTGAAATATAAATTATAAGATGATTTCCATAAAAAGAACCCTTAAAAGTCAATGGATAAATCCCAAACATTCCCTAAGAAAATGTGAGCATGTTGAGGATAATAGCATAGGGCATGGTAGGCAGGGACCAAGAATTGGGTTATAAAAAATGGTGACTGGTAGGAACCATGAGGGTATCAGTTCAGGCTTAAACCCGTGGTTAGCAGACAGCGAGGAAACAAAAGTAGATAACATGAGTCTAAGTAGGTAAGGGAGTGCAAACCTAGAAAATATCAGAGCTGGACTAGAAGATGGAGAAATGGCATAAAAGACTCTGTAGAAGTCCAGCATCCAGCAGGCACACAGCACCAGATTAGTAATGAACCAATCACCTCTTTGGATAGGGTTTCATAAGAGCGCCACACCTAAGACCACATCTGAATTGAGAAAATGACAAGGCTTTGCCCACAGTGCGATTCAGAGTCATACCTGGTAACGGTAACCAAGTGGATAAAGGTAGCTCCCTGAGAGCTTCCTGGTATCATTGTTTAAGGCAAACAATCATAGATCTCTGTCTAAGCATTGATCTAAGCTTACTCGTGTCTTCAGACTCTATATAACATCTCTACCCAACAAATTATACATATTTACTCCATGATACATTAAATGGGGGATTCCCCCTGACCTTTCTAAAGTTAATTTTTCACATTGCAAAGAATAATTCAAGTACATAGTCAAAATTTCAGACTACCACCCAGTCTACTGCTTACCTCCTAAAAGCTTGTGAAGGTCAAAGACAGATTCCTTGTACAACGATGCACATAAAAGACTGGTTTGACAAGAAGAAGGCGATGGTTCATTCCACATTTTCAATTTAATTACGATACAAATGCCTGAGTTTCAACGCCTGTACTCTACTTTTCTTGTTATATCTTATGGGTATAGCGGTCTTAAAATTTTGTTTTATTTCTGGCAGGAGACAAATTTATTTTTGGCTGGGTTTTAATTTCTTGTCTTCCATCTAGGGAGGCACGTTGGAAACCAGTGTCAAGTGGAAGGTGATATTTGAACGGTGAAATAACTTTAACAAGAGCTAACACATGTTGCTGTATGAGATGTGTGCATTTGCTCTGTGCCATATAGAGCAAGCAGCCTTATCTGTAGAAGGTGATGGAATGTCCACTTTACAGTTTAGGCAACTGAGATTCAGAAAGTCAAATGATAATTGTACAGCTAGTGAGTGATATATATTGGATTGAAAACAAGGATTTTGACTTCAAAATTTGGAAATTTAAGCTCCACACTGTACTACCTTCAAGCAGCAGCAGGAGTAGACAGACGTAATAATCTTTGGCCTTTGACCATTTCTATTTCCTGCTTTTCTAGTGTGCTTCTGTGCACCTATCAGAGATTAACACACTGTTGGGGATATCTGGACCCTTGGGGGCTGGACTACATCTACTCTTTGTCCAGATGAAATAGAGAAATGGGAAGCAGCACAGAGCAGTTAATGTCTACCCAACTGTGCTGCTTATTCTTTGATTTGTTTCCTCCTTTTCTTTGCAAGCTACTCTTGTGCTCTGAGAGAGAAGTCCCAAAGATCTTATTTTTCAATGGCTACTGTGCATTTTATAGAGTTGTATTCTGCTAGAATATTATGCCCTAGAAATGGACTGAATTTGGCTTCAATGTTAACCTAATTCATCTTTGGATCAGTTCTGTGGAAAAGAGACAAAAATAACTAAAGGCTTCTTGTGACATGAGAGCTTTTGGTTGTCATCTCAGTGGCCCTTAAAGATTTGGGGAGTAGCTTTTGGTCTCTCTCTCTTCTCTCCTCTACCCAGTACTCCCAAAGAAAGAAAAGTGTAGCTCCGAGTTCATTTCTTGCTATTTGTACTTTCAAGGAGACTAGAATCAAAAAAATGTTATGAAGCTGGTTTCATGATTTACTGTGGTAAAGCCTTTTTATGTTGGACTAACGGACAAGAGGAGGACGGGAGAGAGATGATAGAAGTTACCTTTTACAGTTTCTAGATAATTTTAAGATGATAATAATTTTTAAATATATTCTAATACTTTTTGGTAAAGGCATATTTTTAAAAGTCTAATAATACTGCTCTAAATAAACTTACTTAGTCATAGTGCGCATTTTCTCTCTTTCACATTAAGTATGACTGTTTAAATGGGAAAAATATATGCATATATGAGCTCACACAATGACAGTGATATTATTTCATGCTTCTCTCTGCCTATTTAATTATACAAACCATCTCTAGAAACCTGAAATGATTGTGCAGGCAATGCATCATAGCTAAACAAAAATGATGTGGGATTTTAATTCATGTATGTACAAATTGGGGGCAGATTTGGACTAAATGGTAGAGGTGAATGATAACAAAATTCAGTTTTAAGTTTTTTCTCAAACTCTATGACCTTGGATAAATTTCTTTTTATTCTGTATGATGCAGGTAAAAACTGCCCCCTACCTATCTTTTGGAGCTGCTGCAAGATTTATTAAACTAGGGGAAAGAAACCCAAAAACTGTTTAGAGGTCTGATAAGACAGGAGTTACATAAATACAAGGCTGGATTGTTATCTGCAAGAGGTGTATGAAGTTGAATTAACTTTTACAACATCCTTGTGAGTCAAATAGATAATCTTAGACCTATTTTTACAGATAAGAGGGTTTAAGCCCTTTGGTTAAAGCCACTTCAAATGGGGATATGAGAAGAGACACAATTACTGGATGCAGACCCAGGCCAGTATGTGTTGGCACCTGGAAGTATTTTAAAGAGCGGTGTTTTGGGGGTTTTTGTTTGTTTGTTTGTTTGTTTGTTTTTGTTTTTGTTTTTTGTAAATTCCCATTATCCCCTTCGGTAGATAATGGGAAGAGTCTGCGTATTATTTTCCCTCTTTCTTTCTATGGTTCCTCATGTAATTGATCTGAAATGCAAGACACCTTGTCTCAATGGTATCCAAGGGGAGCCAAGTATTTTGAGAGCTATTAAAAGACATTGTTCTAATGATGAAGCATATAATGTGATTTAGTGCAGCTGAAGCCAAGTTATCCGCTAGATATGGAGGGACCTAGGGAAAGGGGAAGACAGGAAACCAGTGTGACAGCTCCTGTGACTCCTGCAGTAAGGTTGTGTCTGTAGTGAATACACCACTGTCTTTAACATTAACCCCCATGCCCACCGAGTAGAAGCAAGTATAAATTGCAGAATACAAATTTCACCTTCAACCTAAACAACTTGTTTCCAAAATTGCTTGTTTAACATTGTTAGAAATTATTCAAAGTGCTAATTGTAGTGCCTGGAACATAATAAATCATCAATAAACATATTTTTTTATTAGTTGGATTTGGAGAAAAAGTAGTATTGCATAAAGTCAAGAACACATTTGGAATAAGATGCCTGTATTGAAGCCTTCCTCTTTCCCTAAATGGCTGTGTGACTCCGTGTAGTTGTATAAAGGGATCTATGAAGTGGGAACAATTACAGTACTTAGCTGAGATGAATTTTGTAAAAATGAATGAATGAGCTGATACATGTAAAATCCTCAGCATGATTTCTGGCACACACACATATCTTATTGACAAAGTGGTAATATTGGAAGTTGTACAGATAGGGCTACTATATCCGTGTGGCTCAGCCAGCCAATCATTATTTATTGAGTACTCTCAATGAGCCAGGCACTGAAGGAGGCACTGGGGAAAGAAGAAATGTATCAGGGAGATGCAGTCCATACCTACATATGGTATATCTGGGGAATTTTAGCAAAAAACACTCAAATAAAATAACTGAAGACTACTATATATGCTAAGAAGAAACTAATAGGGGGATGATATGGAAAGTGTGAAAGGAAATTCTTCTTGGCTGGGGAGTCAGGGAAAGCCTCTCCAAGGAAGCACAATTAAAGTGAGGAAGTCAGCCATGTGAAGTAGGTGTGGTCGTGGGCATTCCAGGCAGGTGGAACAGCATATGCAAAGTTGAATGAGTTGGAAAAAATCTTGGCACATTGGAGGAGGTGATGCCCAGAGTGGCTGGAGCATATGGGTAATGGGGAGGTTGGGGGGTGGCCGGGTGGGCGGGGAGAGCTGCCAATGTGGTTGAAGAAAGCAGCACTCACCTCTTTCAGGCCTAATTGGCCATGCAAGGATCACATGTGGGTTTTATTCTGTTTGCAGCAAGTCAGTGAAGAGTTTTAAATAGAGGCAAAGAACAATAGTTTTTGTTTTATTTTGTTTTGTTTTACATTTCAAAGACCCCTTTTGCTGCTTTGCAGGGCAAGGCATCTAAACTTTTCTGACCATGCAACACCAATCAGCACTTGGCTCCGAAATGTTCATATTCTTCCTCTGTCTCTCCTCTCTGTGTATAGTTAGATAGATGGAAGCGTGCATATATATGTTAATTGGTAATTAAATATTAATGAGGCTATTTTCTTCCTGCACACAACGAATTACCTTGTGATACAATTTGGGTGCTTATACCCCACTTTGGAGATGACTAATGAAGGGACAAGATGGAGCAGAGCAGTCGTGGAAGGGGGAGAGCAGTCAGGAGGCTGTTATGCTCGTCCAGGTGAGAAATGACGACCACAGACTAGGTGGTGGCCTGTTTTTCATGTGCGCAATAAAAAGACTCCTTATTGGAATTACAAACCTATGCTCTCTACTGGCATCTGATAGCAACTGTTTTCCTAACAAATAACCCATTCTTAATGCACTGCATTAATAAAATCAGTCGGGTTGCTTAGTGAGTTGCTGGATAAGAAACATCCTTGAAATAGGCTAGCCCACTTTCTCCCATGATTAGCCCAATTCTTGAAGTCTTCTGGAAAAAAAAAGTGGCTTAGGGAATTACTGGTACTTTCCTTTTCTGCTTGTTGACTAAAGATCAGAGACATAAGAAATAAAATGAACTTATACAGAAAAAATTCTTGGAGCCAATTTCACCCATATCTGTGTCACCTTTTTCTCAAATGAATAATTAGAGTCAGGCATTTAAAAAGAGTCTGCCCTCTATGAATTCTCAGCAAATGGATTCCAAATGATTTCATTTTAAAGGGATTATTGTAATCAGTCTGTTTGAAAAGATGGGAGTTGAAATTTTTGGGAAGGAAAAATCAGCTCTTTCTACCAGTTCTTCAGGAATAACTGTATTCTGAAATCAAAACAATCTAAATTCTGGTAGGGCAATAATAGACTACCAGAAAATTCTCATTCACTAATTTCTTTTTTCCATTTTGCTTTTTCCAGTCCTATATTTAGATGGGAATTTATTTGGGTTCTGACTTTCTAATCTGGTTTTCCTCTCTTGGAGGAATTCTCCCACACTCATCCATATTGGAAAGGAGGTTAGCAGGGCATAGAAAGAAGGCATTAAGTAAACAATCCTGCAAAGCTCTGAAAACCTTTCTCAGGAGAGGAAAACAGCTGCCCTGGGTTTTAACAAACATTGCATTTTGGGAAGAGGGAGAACCTCTGGCTCTCCTCTGCATCTAGAAGCCTGCCAGGCAGTGTTCCTTTTGTAGGAGGATCCAGGCTTGGGGAGTTAAGGTGCTTTTTCAAGAGTAGTCTGTGTCTCCCTTACAAACAGGTCACATTCTTTGATTTCAAGTCCTCACATTTAATGGCTAAGAAGTCTGACTCCCCTTCATTTGCATATTTCTCAGATTGGTGATAAGAACTATGATTTCAGTTATTTTTTGGGTAACACTGCTCTGGGTTGGATTGATTTAAAAGAAATTCCTCTTGGACAGTATCAAAAAGGATATCATTAATTGAAGAATAATTACTGTTACTTTTAACTTGGTCCCATCACAACGTCACAATTCAGATTTTTCAGTGAGGTTTCTTTTGCAAGTGTGAAAATGAACAAAAAATGTAATTAGTAACTGAAAATTCTATTATTTTTCCTGGCGTTCATTTAATCAGTAAATATGCATTGAAGACTTTAATAGCTACCACATGATAAGAAAAGTGTTATTAAGCACATGAAGACTACAAAGAAATCTGAAGGTATTTCAACCCTTAGAAGCAAACTTTCCATTTGAAAAAGGCTTGGATTTTGAGAAATTCTTTGTAATTTTCAAAGCCCATTCACCTGCTATAAATCTTCATCTGAACTTTTGAACAGTAGCAGGGGAGCTGGGCTGGGCAGACATTATAATCATACAATTATAGAATTTTAGGAGTGGAAAGGATTTTAAAGGTCATCTAATGCAACCGCTTAATTTTAAAGTGTAGGAAGCTGAGAGATTGCCACTTTGTCTGAGGCCCCACAGCAAACTAGTGGCAGAACATCCGGCAAAGCCTGGAAGTTTGCTGGTAAGGATCTCCAGGCATGTGCTAGTAGCTCTGGGCTGGGCACCAACGACACAGGATAAATATAATACCATGCCTCTTTTCCTGTCTCTGTTTGCATACAGACATAGAATAGTTTCACAACAGGTATTTATTGCATTAATGACGGACAGATTTCCTACCGAGTAGGACAGTGGGGCGAGCACCGAGGATAAAAATGGCAAAAAGAATAAACTGGTCACTTCTTCCAAGTTGCTCGCAATTCCTGTCCTCAGTGAGTTTGTGGTCTCTTAGGGAAGCCAAGATATATGCCCACAAAATGCAGGAAGATTGGCTTCAAATACAGTGAGCGCTATAGGGGGTCCGGAAAGCTATCTAAGCGTAATAATTGATGGAAAAATCCCCCTAACCACACGCGCGCGCGCGCGCACACACACACACACACACACACACACCACACCACAGGATCATTTAATTACATCATTCTCTGCTGTTGCCTTCCCGGGATCTCCCCCAGGCTGAGACACGCAGGCTCTGCTCAAGCTGAGGTCAAGACGCCAACTCACGGAGACTAAGGAGGCAAGGACCAGAAGCCCACCCAGCCTTAACATCTAAACTGGAGGAGCCCGGGGGTGGGGGTGTGGGGGGAGGAAAAGGCAGCCGAGACTGACAGAAACAATAAAACAGGAATAGGAAGTCCCCAACACAGCGAGCGCTCCGCGAGCCCCGGCTGGCCGCCCCCACGGGAGGAGCGTGCGGGCTCAGCGCGGAGACGGGAGACCGCGGCCGCGGGGGCGCCGAGTGAGCGGCGGCGGCGGCAGCGCCCGCGAGCCCGAGGGGAGGGTCGGCGACGCATCCAGTCCCCGCAGCCACCCGCGCGGCGCAGCTCGGCAGCGGGACGCGGCGCCCGGAGCCCCGGCAGCGCCCTCCTCCCTCCCCCCGCGCGTCGCCCGCCAGCGCGCCAGCGCCCGCTCCGCCCGTGACTTCAGTCGAGCTCCACCCCCGCGTGGCGGCGGCTCGCTCGGTCCGAAGCCGCGCTCGGCACCAGCCCAGCCTGGGCAAGCGGCCGCCACCTGCCCGGCGCCGCCTCCGCCCGCCCCCTCCGCGGCCCAACTTGGATGGAGTTGGGGTCCTGAGCGCCCGCCCCTCCACGGCCCGCCGGCGGAGAGCCCCGCGCCGCCGCCTCCGCTCCGGCCCCCTCTCCGCTGCTCTCCGCTCCCGCGATGGGAAAAGTTGGCGCCGGCGGCGGCTCCCCAGCCGGGCTGAGCGCACTCCTCGCCGGCGCGGGGCTCTTGGTCCTCTGCGTCCCGGGCGCCTGCGGCGGCGGCTCCTGCTGCCCCCAGCTGCCCCCCGGCTCGGCCCCAGGCTGGGCTGCCACTCCGGGGGGCTTCGTTGGCCGGGGACCGCGAGGCAGAGCTGCTGCCACACCCCTGCCCCTCCTTGGGCGCCCGCTGTTCGCGGTGGCCCCCGGAGACCGAGCGCTGTCCCTGGAGCGGGCCCCGGGCACCGCGGCGTCCGTGGCGATGGCCCCACGCGCTGGCCGGCGGAGACGGAGTGAAGCGGAACCGGGGAAGGCAGACCGCGGAGAGGGCGCGAGCCGGAGCCCCCGGGGAATGCTAAGGGACGGAGGGCAGCCGGGGCCTGGGACTCTGGAGCGGGACCCGGACAAAGCCACTCGCTTCCGGATGGAGGAGCTGAGGCTGACCAGCACCACGTTCGCGCTGACGGGCGACTCAGCACACAACCAAGCCATGGTCCACTGGTCTGGCCACAACAGCAGCGTGAGTAGAGGGGGCCTGAGGGCAAGGGGTGACGGGGGAAAGGGTTAAAAGCAGGCTGTGTCATCTGATGGAGAATTTGGAGAAATGGGGTTTCTGCACTTGAGGGATGCTGCAAACTAAAGCCTTCCCTGCCCACCTCCCCTAGGAGTTAATGTCACCCATCAGGAGACCCACGACACCATCAGAGTCCTCTCAACCCACCCCCCCCCCCAAGCTTCAAACAGGGCAGGCAGATACCTGTTTCCTGGTCTTATGGGTGTAGTAACAGAGCTGAAGACCCAGGCAAACAGAGGGGGTTAATGCGGAGGTGAATGGGTTAAATTTCCAGGCAGGATGACATTCTTTTAAGTGACTTTCTCTTTACTTGCTAGACTCAGGGTGAGCACAAGTCAGATCAAGAAGACTTTATTCGTAAGCTTTTTATTTTTCTGCAAAGCTCCTAACCCCCCCTTCCTCACAAGGGAAGAGATACGTAGTGGAAACTAAGGTGCCCTTAATGTATTCTCTGTTTCTGGGGACCAAGTGGATGCAAGTTTCAGGACAGGAACTCTCTAGCATCTTCTAACAGCACCAGCCAGTGTGTTTTGAGAGCTGGGGCTTTCCAGCCTGTGAATGAGTGGTTGTTCTCCCCGCATGATCAGTCCCAGGAAGATCAGATATATCCCAGTGACAACAACCCCCTGTTCTTCCCCATTGCCTGACCTCCTCTAGAGAAGCTCACCAATAAAGACTCAGCCCTCCCTTTAGGAAGGGACCAGGGGGATTGCTGGATTCCAGAAGAGTGACACCAGGGAGAGTGGGTACAGTCCAGGACCTTTGGCCACGTCAGGGAAGGTTTTCGATTTTTGGAAAAGCCTGCATGTTCTGAATCTGGGGTAGCTATTCCAGCTTAAACTGCACCTGGGAAACTTCAATGAGCTGAAATAGTAAAGAACTAGCTTTGATGGGAAGAACTGAAGATGATTTAAAAGTGTGGAAAGTTCTCTAGGCTGCCATGAAGCAGAAAAGAACACAAAAACCAAGGATGAGTAAAACGAGAAAAAAAAATCAAAGTTTCAGCTTCCATCAGGTTATTGAGATTGTAGTGTTTGTAATATGCACAGTCTGTGCAGCCTGGTACCTTTCAAAATGTTTTCAGTTGTGATGTCATTGCCAGAAATCTTCCCAGAAAACTTCCCACTTCAGTGAGTTGTGCTCATTGTCAGCTTTTTAATGAAAGTTGTGAACATTTGAAAATAATAGTCTGTCATTATGGGTTCCTTGAGTATATAGATATAAACTGTATTAAGGCAAATCCTGATCAACAATATTTTGTATTTGTGTGTCTGTCCTGGGAGCACCAGCAAGGTTTTCCCTACAATTCAGCTCTCATGACTGAGGCCATGGTTTTTTATAGTTCTCAGGAAAGGTTTAATCAAATAATTGAAGCTGAAATTCTTTCCGTTAAAGTTCTGGAGACCCTTGCCCTCATTTCTTACCTTAACTATCATATCTTTCATATCATAACCACTAAAATTCATCCCCCAATTTGAACTTGAATCTTCTTAAACTGATTGAATAACTTTCACACTGCTTTAAATGATTAACTCATAGCTTCTGGCTTTAAGGGGAGATTTTCAACACATCAAACATATTACATCTTGTTGAATCAAGAAGTGGAGGACATTGGACTCAAAATATTTCTGGCTTTTAATGTAATTCAAGCTGTAAAATATCACTCACCCATTAGACCTCTACTTTAGTTCATCTCTTGAAAGATCTTGGAGAGAGCTGGAAAAAGAGAGTACATCTTTGGCAAATTTTAAACTCCATTTAAGAAATGGCGCCAAGCACTGCCAGCCTTTTTCTTTTCTTTTTTTTTTTAATGATGCTTATAAGCACAGTAGGGCTTATGAGGGTCAGGGTTTGGACAGCCAACATGCAGGGAAATCTGAGATAATGTAGGAAATCAAGGTGGTGCACATTAAAGACTTGAGCCCTCAAACCCTGTTGCTAATGAGATTTCTACCCTTTGAAGTTTTTAATTCTGCAAGGAACCCCTCTGCTCCCCATCCCTGCCTTTTTACACACAAATTACAGGTTTTTTAGTGTGTGTGTGTGTGTGTGTGTGTGTGTGTGTGTGTGTATTATATATATATAGAAAGAAAGGGAGAGCAATCGTCTTTATCCAGGTCCCACAAAACAAAGCTGGCCCAGAGTCATAGGAGAGACAAAGTTTAAAAAACAAACAAACAAAAAATAAATAAATGAAGGAAGGCATAAAAAAAAAACTTTTCTGGGCAACTTTGTCATGTAAAAAGCAGTGTGGAGACTTGGGTTCTAATGCTGGTTTATTTGTGGTTTGCTCTTGGCAAGTCGATTGCATGGTGAGTGTGAATTTCCTCATCCCTAAAATGGGGGCAACGCCAGCTCATTACGTGCCAGGTGACACATGAGCGGGTTGTGACTGTCGAGGACTACACCTGTTTGGAACTCTCAACTCACAGCCCTTCATTTCTTCCCAGAGGAAACAAGTACACTAATTTAAACTGGAGGGTGACATTGGGCAGCTCTCATTTTCTTCAGGGTTAGGTGTCAGCCCCCTCCCTTAAGCCCGCCCCCAACCCGCTCAGGGCCACAGGCAATACACATCCTCTGAATCTGTCTGACCTATAGCTAAAAGCCTTTGCTAAGTAGGGTTTCTGATCACAATAACCCCTGCCTTAAAGGTGTAAATGTGTGGTAATTATAGGCTGCCTGTCAAACTTGTGAGGAATTCTGGATGTTTCTCTCGCCTCCTTCCCTTCTTCCTGCCCCCTCGCTGTTGGACTTGTGCAGTTGTGTAAAGACATGACTGTTTTGCCTCATCCGTGGGAGTGATGTGATTCCTCTCCACTGCCGTCTAGCTTGATGGAAAGTGTTGCTGGAGTTGGTGGAACACCTGGGGGGATCTTTTGGCATGAAAGGTGCTGGGGATGAATCATTTGTCATGAGCTTGGTGTCTTAAGCAAGAACATATTGTTCCTACCCTACTCATCCTAGGCATGCTGTGCCCTGATCTAAATTTATACAGTAATCCTTAGTTTGTTAAAATATATATTTGTCTGTATATGTATGTGTGATGAAGCGTGTATTCCTTATTTCCAAGAAATTTCAAAGTGCTACACTTATTAATCCTTATAAAAATCCTTGTTAGGTAATATGTGAATGGCAAGTGTTAATATCTATTTTTCATATTTTAATGCTGGAGTCAACTTGGATATTTCAGCCTAGTGCCTTGTCCTTTTCTCACTGGAAATAGTATTAGAAGGTTTGTTAACAGAGGCTTTCACTTACATTTTGCCGTTCTGATACTTTAATGCTGCATTTGTCATAGATCATGATGGTCTGGTTGATTTCCATGTACCTCCTTGCCTTTAGCTGTTCCAGGACTTGACATTTACCACGGAACCTTAGTGAATACACCGAATCCCAACTTGGGTCAGGTTTTGGGTAGATGTCTTCTCTTCCATCACCTCACTTAATTTTCACAGACCTGCTATGAGGAGATATTCTTATTCTCATTACACAGAGAAGAAAAACCGAAGCTGTAGAAAGCTGAATGAATTGCTAAGATGTTACAGAAGGTCAGTGTCAAATAGGGGCTGGAACCCTGAGTAAGCCGATTTCCCAACCTCACAGAATGGCTGGTCTTAAAGACTTTAAGGTAGAACAGAAAAACTCAGGCCTTTTGGAGTCAGAATTTTAAATCATCCTATCTTGGGGGGGATTTCAGATGATGGTGGAGGAAGGCACAGTCCTAGCTGTAAGCTCCATCTGTAGAAAAGCAAGGACTTTAACAGGTGCCTGTCACATTGCACTCTTTACCTTAAGTAGTGATTTGCTTGTTCTCTTATCCGCCTACCTCTTCGTCTTTAGTGAGACATGGAATCTGTACCTGGTGATTCATTGAGCACGAGGTAACCTGCCATCATTCAGCTCTCAGATCTAGTGTTCTTCAGGAACAGATTCCTTTTCGAAGTTACTTCTAAATCTGATTTATAGAGAGGTTGCACGTAAACACTTGATTTGATTGTACATTTAGACATATTTTTTGGCTTGTTTTTAAAGTAAAATGATAAAGGGTTTTAGCTCTCTCTAACAAGCCCACATAATTCCTTCTCTGATCGGTGCTTTGTGCTGTTGGTGAATGTTAATGTGGTGTGACACGGGAGGCAGGGGGTTTGGAAGCAGAGAGATTTGAGTTTGAGTGTTAGGTCTCCTGCTTACCACACTTTGCCTTGAACAAGACACTTAAATTCTTTGAACTTCACCTTCCTCAACTAAAATATGGGGATAGTACAGCTTTTGCAGGCTTTTTTCCTGAACAGTTGATATCATGTATATGAAGTTGCTGATACATAGTGAGTGCTCAACAAATGCTACTTGTTCTTTTAGTTTAATAAATAATTCTCCAGTGGTGGATAAGAATGCTGAGTTATAGTCCCGACTGTGTACACAAACTAGATATGTAGTCATAATGTGTCCTATGTGGCCTCAATTTCATCCTCTGTAAAATGATGCAGATAGACTAGAATGCCATGGAAATCTCCTACAGGTTGGAAGTAACTTAATAGTTTGTTCAGCCTGCACGTATTGTGCACCTACATTTAAGTGTACTAGGAGAGTTGGGGACACACGAGTGACAAAATGACCTGTACCCTTGACCTGTAAGCAGCAAGCCTTTTGTTCCACATGATTCCTCCTTTTTCCATGGTTAATATGTGTATCCATTCATAGGAAATCAAAACATTTGAGATACAAGCAGGCATTCATTTCAATGTTGACTTGCAGCAAAATCTAATTTATTATGTTTTTTTTGTGTCACATCTTCTCATTAAGGAACTTTGTATCTTTGGACAACAAAATTGCTTCATATGAGATTGGGAATTTAGTTTCCCCTAATATATTCAATGGGGTTTTCTAGAGGAAAATGACATAAATGTTGACTTTGGGAACTCTATCCACATCTTTTTATGGAGGGACCCCAGAAACTCCTAGACTAAGGCACAAAACCTGATGGAATTGTTTATTTAATAATTCTTTAATGATTTATCTAAGAGAATAAAAATTGCTCACCTCCAAGGAGAGATTGCCATGTGGCAGCATTGTGCTAAGAAGCTTGCACAAATTGTCGTATTGACTTTTAATTCTACAAATATATATTGAGTCCTAACATTTGTTAGACACTTCTAATACAGATATATGTGCAGCGATGCCCAAAGGTGGGAGTAATTATTTCCTGCCCTCAAGGAGCTTTCTGTCTTGTACTTAAAGAGTTCTCTGAAGAGGTAACAGAATCTGAGAACCCACTGAGGGCAGAGGATGCTATCGAGTTCATAAGAGAATCAGACATCTACTGAGTAGGGTGGCCTTCAAACTTCCTGGTGGAGCAGGTACTTCAAGTGAACCTTGAAATGTAGAGAAAATCTTTATTAAGAGATGGAGGTTATTACAAGGATATTTTGAACTGAATGGATAGCAAGAGTAAAGGTCAAGAGTAGAGATGTAAATATTCCTGTGTGTTCCAATAAATTAGCCTACTTTAAATGTAAACTATGTTTAAGTGACGTGTTAATCTTAGAAATCATTTTAAAAATATGATTTAAGCCAAGATATGCAAATTGATCTTCTAGTGTCTTTGGGTATATTCCAACCCCCCGCAAAAGAAAAGAAAACCTGTGTGGTCACTGAAAGATGCACTCTTTACCTTCGTGAAAGATACGATTGCCTTTGTTTGCACCTTAGATCTCAGCTAGAGTCATCACTGTTTCATTTTTACATAGACATTTTCCACACACAGTTTTCTGTAAAGGCCTTTGTTTTGTTTAAGTCCCTGGTCAGAAATATCACTGGCCAGGCTGCCCAGAGGGTAAATTAATTTGGCTCCTTGCCAGCTTATGTTAAGTCCCTCAACATACGTAAAATATTTGTTCTGTCTTTGTGGATATCTCAATTACCATTCTATATCTCTGGCTAGAAAGGGTGGAGGATGCATCTGTGTGTCCTAGGGAGGAAACAAGCCAAATGGTGTCAGTGCAGTGGCTAACAGGGATGGCAGGGAATACGTGTGGCACATGGGAGGTGGAGCCAGGCTCCGTGGAGGTGGAGTGGTTACTCTGGAGGGGCATGCACACTCTTTTCCGTGGGGTGGATCGAGTAGTCAAATGGTTGGCAAGAAACAAAGTAGAACCTTACTGTGCAAAGTTCATAAGGAAAGAACAGAGCCTCTTCTAAACCATAAGTAGAGAGAAAAAGGACATGAATGTTCTGTAGGAAATCCTACATGAAATTTTCCCTGTGTATAAGAGATACTGTGTCTGTTTCTATAGCACTCCTGAATGTTGTTACAGCACTTTAGATCCCTTATAGCCATTTCCTTTGCAAAATGCCTCAGCTTTCAAAGATTGGAACGTTTCTTTCCTTACCTCAGTTGGTTTTCTCCCCACGGGCCCATGAGATAGGAAAGACAAATATCATCTACATTTCTCAGGTAGGGAAATGAAGGCACTGCTATTAAGTAGGTCAGTTAGTGGAAGAAGAGAGTCAACAGTGTTTTGCCACACCATGTGACTGATTCTTGGCTTGGCCCCCTGCTGGCTTTCCACAGGCAAGAGTTAGAACACAGCTACATCCTAGCCCCTTGGTTTATCTGAGGCCTATGCACCTGTGTCCATAATGTTTTCCACTGTGGGAAGAAGTGTGGGTATTGGCCATGGAGATCCTGAGTTCTGTGCTCAGC
Source organism: Panthera tigris (assembly GCF_018350195.1). NCBI lineage: Eukaryota > Metazoa > Chordata > Mammalia > Carnivora > Felidae > Panthera > Panthera tigris. The sequence goes on along the minus strand of NC_056670.1, from coordinate 64,283,452 downwards.
TATTCTGGGCTTCAGAGCAGGTGGACTCATCAGAAGGCTCATGGCATTGTTTAAACCTTTAAAAGGGGACCTTAAAGACAGATGATGGGGCTTTCTGCAAGCAAGGTCTCTGGCAAAAACCCATTCTCCATATTCCACTGCTAATGGACTTGAGAGGTATGATTACTTACAACTGGGCTAGTTGCAGAAGGAGCTTGAGGGAGAAGAGGGGCATATTCACTTCTTCCTCTCTTTAATTGGCTGATACAGATTAAATGTAGTTTAAAATAATAGTAAGTGTGATCTCAGTCAAGGGAACCTAACGTGTCAACATTTGGGAGCAGCGGTAGTCAAATTGAAGGGTGCCTGTTGATACTGATGGGGTTTATTGGCTCAAAGATTATATAACAGAGTTCTCAGCTATTGCCTTCACTGCTTATTCTGACTTTTGGGGCATGGGTGGGGGAATGGAGCAAAGGGGAGTTCACTGAACACTAGGGATAGCTCTCTATAGCCAGATAAGATCTATTGATTGTAACAGAAACCCCTCTTGACAATCATATAAATAACCACCAAATTTGTGAGAAGCTTCCCTGAAAGAACTTTCTAGAGCATCACACTGTTTAACTTCATCTTCCCACCACCGTAATACAAATGAGGTATTATTGTCCTCATTCTAGAGTTGTGGAAGTCAGGGCTTAAAGAACTTGCTTGGGCAAGGTCACCCAGTTAGAAGGTGGCACAGCTGGAATTGGAATTTTGTCCTTTCTGGCTCCAAAGCATTTTCCATTTGATCACGTTGACTCTCTGTAAGGGTTTAGTTCTGAGTTTCTTTAGCAAGAACTTCACAAGTCAGTGCAGAGGGATGGTAGGGGAACTTTTGGCATGAGGACCCCACCTCAGGGTTTTCCCCTATCATATCATCCTGATCAGGGCACTAACCTGATATATTTTACTTAGTAATAATCTGCTTCATGACAGAGCTCAATCAAAGCCTCAAGGGCCATCTGTCCCCTTGAGTGGCTCTCCTGGGGTTATTAAAACGTGTCTTCTTGTTATTCTGGGAGGATGTGTGGGATGTGCTGTTTGGCTTCTCCCTGCTGGCTAATGAACCTTGAGTGAAAGTGTGGACAACTTGTATACTTTTTAAAGAAACTGCTAATAAAAATCATGCTATCAGAAGCTACCAACTAATCATGTTGTGCCCTGAAGCCAATGGATTGATGCCTTTAGTCATCTTTCCCTAACCAGAGTAGCAGAGGCTATTGAGACACTGAATTGTGGACCATAGATCCTTCTGCTTCAGGGTCTTTGGGGGAGGGGAGGGGAGTTAAAAGCAATAGGCCTTCCCCTTGTCTTAGCACTTCCCAAAATACACTCTTGATAAGAATCATTGGGGAGGAAGGGCTATTTTAGGCATGGTTGTCACCTGCTTAGAAATCTATCTGTATCCGTCTTTACCCTGACGTAGGTTTTGCCAAGTTGACAGGGGAATTCTAAACTGGGCAGCTGTGGGCACCTCGGGCAGCATTTCTTAAAGAGCTTGCCCTCATGGGACCTGCTTTTACATCTGTTGGTGGGGACTAGGAATCTTTATGTTTTACAGACTCCCTTAGGAAGTCTATAAAGCTTGAAAATCATTTTCCTAAGATTCACGTGTGAGTTTTGGGGTCTATGAACCCCTTCCGTTGTCTGTACAACCTTGTGTCAATATGCTTCACTTTTCCCTGTGGTGAGCTGGAGCCCACAGCTTTTTTATCAGCTTCTCCACGGAAACTGTGACCCCTGTGGGAAAGACCTGGTACAAGGTGCCTTAGGAGAATGAGAGACAGTTACGTGGGACAGTGCAGATTCCCCAGGAAGAAGATGATGCTTTTTTGCCAGATGGTGATGTTTTTTATCGCTGAATATATCCTAGGCAGTTATCTTTCCTGGATGTCCAGATGACCACGGGCAGACCATGTCTTCAGTGGCTGAAAGAGGACATTATTTTAATTAGAACACAATGTTTAGTTATGGGTTTGAGTTCCCACTCCGCTATGTGCTAGATCCGTGAACTTTATAATTCTGTGCCTTCATTTCCTTAGCTGTAAAATGGAAACGATAACGCTATATTTTTTATATGGTTTCTTACTGGTTAAAGGAGACACTAGATACAAAAGTGCTGAAAGTGGCATCTGGCAGATAGCAACCAATCATTGAAGGTTAGCTATTATCATCATTATTGGTGTTATCACTATTTTGTTAGTATTAGTACTAGTATTACTAATATTAGCTCAAGTATGACCTACTAAATGGTGTTTTTAATATGCTGCTCATGATAATACTCTTGTTTCTGCAGTTATGTTTTTCTATTTCAGCTACATTTTCTTGTAATGAGTCCAAGACCCTGTCTTATGCTTTTGTCATCCTTCTCAATGTCTCCAGCTATTTGCACATAATAGTTGTAATAAGTGTCTGGACGTGATTTCCAATGTGTGTGTGTGTGTGTGTGTGTGTGTGTGTGTGTGTGTGTGTTGGTTGGTGTGGGGGCTTCCACACCAACAAGCAAAACTCTGACAACAGGTGGGTGTCCTACAATTCAACTCAGCTTCGGCACTGTGTACCCAGAGGCAACACCTCAGAGTCCACCAGTGAAGAGCCCAGTCCAACAGTACTGCCACCCCCTCCCAACTTCAGATGCCATTCACAGCCCAGGGTGTCGCCTGTGCTTTTGACCAACTAGCTGTAAATTAGAAGTTCCAATGAATCTCTCCTTAGGTTTGATTAATTTGTTAGAAAAGCTTATAGAACTCAAGAGAAACATTTTACTTACTAAATTTCCAGTTTATTACAAAAGGATATAACTCAGGAATAGCCATATGGAAGAGATGCGTTGAGCAAGATTTGGGGAAAAGGCAGAGCTTCCGTGTTCTCTCTGAGCATGCTGCTCTCCCTGAATCTCAACATGTTTACCAACCTAGAATCTCTTGGAATCCTATCCTATTGGGTTTTATGGAGGCTTTATTCCATAGGCACAATTGATTAAATCATTGGCCAGCAGTTCAGCCTCTAGCCCCTCTCCCTTCCTCAGAGGTTAGGGACTGGGACTAAAAGTTCCCAACCTTCCAATCAGGTGGATGGTTCTCCTGGCAACCAGCTCCCATCCTTAGGTGTGGTCCCATAGTCATCTCATTAACATAAAAAAGGACACTTTTATCTCTCTCATCATATAGGAAATTCTAAGAGTCTTTGGAATTTGGTGCCAATGATGAAATGAAGATCAAATATACATTTATTACAAATCACAATATTGCAAATTGCTTACTAAATATTTGCTGTTGTTGGGATAGAAAAATTTTCCTCTACCTTCAGAGTTCATGTCTAAGAATTAAATTGACATGAGACAGAATGACAGGAGAAAATCATATTTTATTCTTACATGTAGGAAATCCACATAAATATGAAATTCCAAAGACGGTAAAACAGCATGGGATATATACATCATTCTGAACTAAAGAGAAAGGGGTATGGGTCTGAGACTTGAAAGGGGGTGGGGGAGGACAATTTACAGGAAGACAAAGAAGATCAAATGTTTAGTAAAGGAAATATTTTCCGAACCACGTAGAAACAATAGGATACAGAGAGGAATTTTAACAAATTCTTTGTTAGGTTCCTCCCTGTCTCTCACACTTAGTTCGTATTACAGTGTAGTTGTCTATGGTGATAGTACCCTTTCTGAAACAGGTCTTCCATCCAGATTCTTTTTGGCAGTTAGGGGGAAGGTCAAAGATTTTTCCCAAGTCTTTTGGACTTTGATTATTTTCAGCTTGAAATCTGCACACAAAGTCATACGTTTTGGGGCCAGCAGCCCTTAGTAACTATACTATTTTATTTGCTTGTTCCTTGGGGAAAATGGCTTTTCACTTAAACAATCCATGATCTTGTTTACGAGTGTTGTAGAATATTCAGCCACAAAAAGATTGCTTATGTAAATATATATACATATATATACGTGTATATACACGTATATACATATACATATATATATATATGTATATAATTGGGAAACCACCCACAAAATACCAGAAAGGGAAAAATAGATTGAAAAATAGTACAAATATAAGACACATGAAGTCCGTGGGGTTTTTTGTCTATGCATTTCCCTCATATATCTCAAGCCTCTAGAAATATACCTGAACATGGAAGGGCTCAATAATTTCAAAATTTTATTGTATGCTATAAAATACCATTACAAAAGAGGAAAGGTATGATTCAAAACATTTCCTGTGATTATAATGAATGTTGGCTTTATAGGTGATGCTTTTTGTTTGTCCATAGTTATGCTGTTGTTTCTCAATAAATATACATTGCTTGAGTTACTTTTAAAAGTTACTTGAAAAATGAAAAAAAAAATAAGAGTGAGCAAAGGAGATTTTGAACTTGGCCTCATTAGAACTGAATTCCAGGCAACTGAACTAAACAAAGAGCCCACGTTCAAGTTGCCTGATTTGCTTCCAATCGCTATTGTTGGGAGAGAGCGAGTGCCCAGGGTTTTTGCAAAGCAGAAAGATCACTCTGTGTCTCTCTTCCGGGTGAGCAGCAGCAGGGGCCGGCGGGTCTTTTGTTTACCTTCCCCTTTGCTGATCCCAGAAAGAGAGATCTGAGGCCATTTCACCAAACTGACAACCCCTTCCAGAAATTGTAGTAGCTTCAGTTCCCATTAAAAGAACATGCATTCCATTTTGAATCTTCGTCTCTGTCTTGAGCTTAGTCTCCATCTCTAAATCATATATGTACACATGAGCACATACATAATAAATGTGTGCATCCCATATGCTCACAACTGCTTAAACACTGATGTACTACACTTAAGTCTCTACTCTCAAAAGTGGAATATTAGATATTGCTGTAAGGATGCTTACTGATTGTGAGAGCTGAATGGAAGAACATCTCCAGAACAAAGAAAAAGAAACCGAAGAGAGACAGACAATGGAAGCTGAGAGATAGAAAGAATAAGAGAGAGAGAGAGAGAGAGAGAGAGAGAGAGAGAAAGACAGAGACAGCAGAGGTGGACCAAGAAAGAGGAGGATAAAGAGAAGGTGAGGCAAGAGACAGACCAGAGACAGAGAAAAGCAGATGGAGAAACAAAGAATTGTAACAGAGACATGGAAGCGTGGAGTAAATCACAGAAAGAAAGTGAGAGATGAAATAGGAAACATACCACTGAGTGGAGAGAACTCACTGTCAGCTCATAAAGAATGCAGAACAGAACTGAGTCCTAGTCTCATGGTACCCTTGTCCTTTGGCAACAGTACTTCCCTGGTCTTTGCTCTGGGGGGTCCAAACCCAGCCCTGTCATGTTGCCAGCAGACGCAGCCAATCTTACGTGTGTGGTAGCTTTGAGAACCACTCGTGCTGGTTGGCTGGGTGTGGGGTGGAAGGGGTGTGTGTAGTATTTATGCACTTTTAAGCATGTCTTAAGAGTGCTTTCTTGTGGGAGATGGAACTGATGGTCTGGATGGTAGAAAGGCAACTTATAACCTTTCCTTTTATACCAGTATGTGCTGTTTTGAATTTTTAACAGGGGCATGCATTTCTTTAATAATAAAAATACTAAAACATGTTTTAAGTGGTTGTTGTGTCAGCGCTGTGCTGAGTCTGAGAATACAGAGCTGAATAAGACCTGCCCTTTGCCCTTGAGGGCGCATATTCTGGTGGAAGTAGACAGACACATAAACAGATAAATTGCAATTTAGTATGATAAGTGCATAATAGCTGTAATAGAGCTTTGTGCAAAGTGCTATGGGAGCAAAGATGAGTGGGGAAACAACTAATTCTTTCTGAGAGTGGGAAGCAAGGCTTTAAAGGGAGGTGACATTTAAGCTGGTCTTTACACAACATGAGGAGTTTTGCAGACAGAATAGGCCACTCCTAACTCTTTTAAACTCCTCAAGTCTTTGGTTTTGGATTCATTTTAGATTGCTAGTGTGGTCAACAAGCTGTGACAGGAATGGCACTGTCTTTCTCCATCATCTCAGTGTCCAAGTTATTTGGAACCTAGGCTCGTGGTATGTTTAAATATCAGATTAGACTCCCCAGGTTAAAATGTCTGTTAAGTGCTTGGCCTCACCCTGACCAAAGGAACTTGATTTTCCAAAAGAGGAAAGTTTTTCCCCTGAATCTTTGTGTACCCACGTATGCTTGTACACAAATGTGTACAGATGCATACATACATACACATACAAATTCAAGGTATTTCTGTCTTTTCTATTCACAGAATTTGGTTAAGCAATGAGGGAATTTTTTCAAGGTTATTTTACATGTTTCTGCTTTTAAAGAGTTAAAAGTTGGTGTTCATGTCATTCTCTTGGACATGCTTCCCAAATCAATATGGGGAACTGGGTGCATTAGGATGAGTTGGATGATCACCACTAAAGATTGCAGTATGACTCAAGGCAGTAAGAGAAGGCCACAGAGTGGCCAGAGATACAGGGAACGTGTGCTCTCAGAACTGGATCACGAGCCCATGATCAATTGAAGAGATGTTTCCATAGCCTTTGAATTCCACCATCTCTGTGCATTGAATTTTCAGTCACACTGAACTTTGAGATGATGTTACAAGGTCCAGATCTGGCTTTGGAGTATTGTGACTTAGGAATCTTGACCCAGCTTTTGTGCTACTGTAGTAGATTCAATGACTCAGGAATTTCATCCTTTTCAGGCAGAAATGACTTGAGAATGAGCTTTTTAGCTATGCATAAATATACTCTGAGACATATAAATGATCATCCTCAAAGCATAAGATGAACTCTACCCTGGTCTGAATGCAACTTTGCCCACCCCCTACCCTCAGATTCGTATGTTGATATGTAACCCCAAAGTGATGGTGGTAGGAGGTGGGGCTTTTGGGAGGCAAATAGGTCATAAGGATGGAACCCCAATGAATGGAGATTAGTGTCTTAATAAAAGTGATCTAAGAAACTCCCTTACCCTTTCTACCTTGTGAGGACACAGCAAGAAGATGCCATTTGTGGAACCTGGAAGTGGACCCTCACCAGAAACTGGATTTTATGGTGTTTGGATCCTAAACTCCCTGGACTCCAGAGCTGTGGGAAAGAAATGTCTGCTGTTCATAAGCCATCCAGTCTATGGTATTTTTTTTGTAGCATCCTGAATGGACTAAGACAAGTTCTCTGCCAATTACCTAAGGCTCATTTCCTATATTAGACTCTCCTTGATATTCATTTCAGTTAGATTAAAATCTTAGGGAAAGGAAAAGGAAAAATCGTATTTGCTTTAAAAGCTCATCAAGTATGGAAGTGCCCAAGTGCCTCTCACTCAGCCTAAATGTAGGTCTTGAAAATATCTGTAAAGAAGCAATGGTTATATTACCATTTTAGGGAGAGGCATTAGTTTATCTTTCTTTTGCATGTGGGATTTGAGGTAGTTTATTTAAGGCAGGGGTTAGCCAACTATGACCTGTGTACCAAATTGGCCTAACACTTGTTTTGTATATGACCCACAAAAATGTTTTTACATTTTTATTATTTTTTATATGTTTTACATTTTTAAGTGGCTAAGAGAAATAAAAATAATGATGGGTCATGACACCTGAAAATTATTTGATATAAAATTTTATTGGAACACAACCATCCTCATTCATTTATGTATTTTTGATGGCTGCTTTGGGGCAAAAATGACAAAGTTGAGTAGTTGTGACAGATTGTATAGCTCATAATGTCTAAAGTATTTATCCTCTTACCCTTTTTGAGAAAGGTTTACCATTGTTTGATTTAGGAGATTGGAGAGAATATAAGCAGTGAGGCACAATGAAAATACCGAAGTTGTTACCTGCATACTAACTTGAAGATCGTCCTTTGACCCTCTCTTTCCTGCCTCAAAGGCGAACATACTCTTAGCCACTGCAAATTCTCACTGCCAATGCAGACCTTTCGTTCTCTGTTCCTGTCCCTTTGCTCATACTACTTCCTCTGCTTAGAAACTTAATCATCCATGAAAAAGAGAAAGAAAGAAAGTTAATCAGCTTTGTTTCTGCCCAGTTAAGTCCATTTCATTCTTTAAGTCATTGCTTGACTGTCATCTCCTTTCTGAGAGTTTCCACAATACTTCCAAGAAGTATTGAGATACCTGCATCTTATAAGAAGAGATCTTATGTGCCAAGTTACTCTCTTTATGCCTCTCTCCAAGCACTGTCTTAGATTCTAGTCAATGTGACAAGGCTCCATTCTATTCATTTTTTATTCTTGTAGTTGGTCCACAGGAGGTACTTGATAAGTGTACATTAAAATATCAGAACACTAAAGCAGTATAGGATCGTTTCATTGGCTTTCTTTAATAAAGAAGGTTACTGGTCAGCATTGAGACACTGTAATGATAGGCTGTCTGGATATTTTTCACTGTCCTGATTCAAGAAATATAAACTATCTGGATTGCCTCATGCAAATAGTTCTAATAAAATGACCCAAAATTATACTGAAAGACAGAGAGAGACATAGAAACAGATAGAGGGGGGGTGGGTGGGAGGGAGGGAGAGATTGAGAGGGAAAACATAAATTCAAATCAAATAAATCAAGTTGGGTTGGAGTTACAGCATCCTTATATCATGAAGGGTAAGGATGTGTCTTAATGAAGTCTGATATTCTAGCTGCCAAGATGTGCTGATGGCTGGTAGGGGCTAGCATTGCCTCGGGCCTGAGGGAGAAAATAACTTCATGCTCCTAATTTAAGGAGCTGGATTGAGAACCAGCCCCCATGATACAGAAGTCTCAGCAAAGCCAGAGCATTTGAGAAATGGTGAAGACATATTGCATTGTGAGAGATAAAATTGCATTTGTGATAATGGACTGAACCAAGAGCACCATGACAATGAGAAAAGAATTATGGATTAAATGGACATGTTTTTTTCAGGCACATTTACCTGAAAGGGTACCTTGAAGGTTGGTGGATTTCCCAAGTGAGTTTGGACAGAGTGGGAATTCAATTAAAGGTGGGTAAGGACTCCTACGTATCGAGATCTTAGACAATAGTTGATAAAATAATAGTCAACACTTATGAGGGGTTTGCAGTGTGCCAGGTACTATTCTTGGTATTACACGTGTCAGCTATAGAAAGTAGGCATTGTCATTATCCTCGTTTTAGAATTAAGAAACTGAAAAACAGGAGGGTAAATAACCCATCCAAGGTCACTAGGATAGCAAAAGGTAGAATTTGGATTTTAATCCAGATAGTTATGGTCTAAAAAGCTCAGTTCTTTAACATTATATTCATGACATCCATTCATGACATTTGGAATGCTAGAACATTTCATCTTTTTGGTAAATTCAACTTGTTCATGTAGTAAATCGTTATTAAGTGCCAAATACACATCAGGCATATGCCAGACACTGGGAATTTGTTTGTGATTAAACCAGCAGAGTTTTGACCCTCTAGGAGCTTAGAGATTGGTGGTCCATCCATGTACTCTCTGTGGAGAGATTATGATCCAAGACTCCTTTTCAGAACTCCCAAAGCTTACGCATTCCTCAGGAGTTAATTGAAAAAAAAATCTAGGAAAACATTTTTTAAACATTGACAGGCAACAGGTAGAGTTCTGGTTGTCATGGTTAAAATAATATACTCACAGAAATCTTTGTCTAAAGGGATATAAACACTTAGGGGTTCTCTTTGTCACAGGCTTTGGCAAATTAGTGTATAAATGAAGGACATTTACAATACACATCTCTGCTTCTGCCTTTATATATAAATCATCAGCCATACCTCTACATAGAGCTGGACAGTGTCTCTTTCAGTGTCTCTGCTTTGTTTTCCAACATTGCAGCCAATTCTATTATGTAAGTAGATAAAAAAAAAAAACAAACATATGACTGATTTTCTATGAAAACAAAAATGCTTGCCCCTGCTATATGATTAAGCAAAGATTTTCTCTATAGATGGAGAAAAATTATAAAACTATTTCAAATGCAGCTATAGCACTTAGTTAAAAGTAGAGCTAAAGTGACATTTATTTAACAAATAATTTGGGATTCTTTCTTACAGCAGTTCCTTTTCTTATGTGGAAACGATCCTTTCTATTTAAGAAGGAGTCCTTGATTTCTTTCTCTAAATCAGGGCCATTTAAACTAGATTGTGTTGTATGCAACTGCTATATTTCAACCTAACACCTAAGTCGCCTTAATTCAATCAGGACACATTTGAACGGTCTGACCTTGATTTATTATTAAAACTACCCTATAGCTAACTTTTTTGTGTGTCTTTAATGGACTTCCTTATTTTTAGGCCTGCTTGCATTTTATTTATGCTAAATTGCTTGCAAAATCCTGAGTTTCTAATTAAGACCTATTCTCTTTCTTTGTTAAAACACTTGGTGTGGGCTACTTAATTTTCTTGCACAGTGATTTTGTGTTGGACAGTGTATCTTAAAATGCAATATTTCGACTGCAATTGAGACAGAAAACCAGGATAGTAAATGGGTTTTGCATCCTTTAGACAAGACCATTTCTGCAATGTGCCCGTCTGGGATGACTGACAAAATGTTTCCTTCCCATGAGTTGCTAGTTTCTGGCCTCTCTCCAGTCTCCTCATTTACTTCTGTAGGTGATTTAATTCAGCAACTTTCACTTCACTATTCCTGGTAGTTTAAATATCTTGTGCCATCCAGAAATGCCTAATGTGTTTGCCCAAGATTTTCCTACCAAACAATCTGCTTTATTCATTGCTTGCCCATGTTTTAACACCACCTCCCACCCACATTGGTGTTTATCACATTGTTTGGGGATGGATATGAGCAGAGAAATCAGAATGCTTTCATACCTCCCCCTTATCCACGGGAAGATAGAGACTATCACCGCCTGGCTGAAGAGGGAGGTAGATTAAATAACACCATGCACCCTGATAGCTTAATTCTTTAAAAGAAGCACTACAGAGAGTCGTGGCATATTGAAATAACCATTTCTTTTTGTTTTGCTCTTTTTCAAGAGGTGGTGTGGTTATTCGTTACACATATATCCTTATAATCATGTACAGAATGTGGGCAAGAGACTGAATGCAAAATGCCTTTGTCCCTTTTGTGAGGCTATTGTTTCTCAAAAATTGTGACCACACCTACACACAACACTATGCTGAAGGGTGAGAGGAATGTGGAGGAACTCAGCAGGGGGAGCTGTTCTCTGTGAGGCAGTGCTGAACCTAGCTCTTGCCTTAGGCTTCAGCCACTCACTGCTGAGTGCCCACCTAGGCAAGGCCGAGGGCTCTTATTTGTTTGGCAGGGACAAGTTAGCTGTAGGATTATGCTCTCTTTAAACTCAGACAGTGTTCCACATGGGTATATCCCTTTATATGATGAGATAGGGTCAACATGTGCCTAGCTCTGTAGCCGACCATTCTGATTCTTAGGAATATCATTGGTGGTCAGTAAAGACTTACTAAGAGGAAGAGAGTGTGGTAGTTGAAAACATGGACTGTGTTGCCTCCTGGTTTTGTTTTATATCTACTAATTCTTTGCCTTTTTTTGTAGCATCAGGGAAACCTTACCATATGCTTAATTTTCTGATACGGCTGAGAATACAGAAGTAGTCCTCCTCTCAAGTGGCTGGCCCTCTATGGGGGAGATAAAGGGTTAAAATTCCTTTGGTATGTGTAATACACAGGTATTTACAGAGAAGAATCTAGACAGAAGGGAGTGAGTGAGGTGATGACATCAGCAAAGACTTATAAGAAGAGGTAACATATCATGTCTCTGGTAAATAAAAAGGATAAATAGGAATTTTCAGCTGAAGCGGCGAAGAAAATATGCTCCTCATGGAAGGACTGGTACATGTGGCAAGTCAGAGGCATGAGAGGGAACAGCCCATGGAGGGAAGGGAGGGCCACTAGCACTGTGTGGGAGGCTGGGGAAGGAGATAAGGCTAGAGAAGCAAACTGTCGTCATAACCTGAAGGGCCTTGCAAACCAAACTGGAGAATTTGGGCTTTGTTCTGAATGTATTTGGGAGTGACGTGATCAGCATTTAAGTTTGGAAGAATAAATACGGTGACAATGAATTGGATGGACAAAACATTGGAAAAAGAGGAGCTGGTTAAAAAGCGACTTACGGAATTCATTTGTCCATTGAGCCCATTTGTGAGGCATAGTACGAGCAGCTGAGTGCCTGACTGTGCCCTGTGATTTTCACACGTCCTCTTTAAGATAACACTGCAGAGGGCAGGGCCAATGCACACAGCGTGTCACAAAATGTGTGTGATCAGTTAGTGATATCTTTTGTTATATACTTAAGTCTTCATCTTTGGAAACATACATTGCCTCAGCAATGGCAGAAACTAGCTAGAAGGAGGCCTGTGGTAGGACTCAGAATGTCCAGGTGTGGCCCTAGTTCCATCACAAATTTTTGGGGTACCTAACATGAGTCATTTTAGTTTTGGGGGCTTATTTTCTCTTTTGCCAAATGGAAATGCCAGACTGGACAATAGCAAAGGTCTTGTCCATTTTATGGACCTATAAATGTTATCCTACCTATGATCTAGTAATAAGAAGGATTTGAAGTGGTATTTAGGAAGAGCTGGGAGAGAAGCCACATTTGAAACTGGAATTTACACTGAGTCACTAACGATTGAGAGGACTTTGTAGGGATAGACAGTATGGATTGGAACCATGCTCAAACATTTTAATATAGATCACTACACAAATGACGTATAAATATATGCTATGGATGAATCTGCTAAACATATAGGAGGTGTTTAATAAATATTCAAATTAATTTTAAGTAGCTTTAACTAACAGATGACACCTGTTTTCCTCTTGTCCCCATGCCTAATGCAGTGCCCTTCTCACAGTAGTGCTTGAGAAATGTCAGTTAATCAAGACAGTTTAAAATGCCTTCTTCTTTCTGAGCATGGTTAGATGTATTTATATAGGAATAGTACAATGGTTTCAGCTGCTTCTTGCAGTGCTGGTTCTCTATGCCACAAAATTCAAGCTTCCCACACAATCTCCAGTAGGATTCATGAAAGCAATCCCCAATGGGAGCTCTCCTACAACCCATATTGCCTGGACTCACATTTTAATATCTTTCTTCCTCCCAAACCTCTGCTGCATTTGAATAGCACAGGAAAATGGAGAATGCCCCTGGGAGGCAGCAAATGAGAGGGCTACCCCAGGATCCATTTTTCCAAAACTAAACAGGAAAGCTTTGGAAGACTAAAGCAGGAGAGGATAATATAAGGTGCCCTCCACCATCTTTTCTATCTCCTTAGAATCAAGAAGCTTTATTTAAGTGTGTTAAGTTAGCAAGAACTGTGTTGCAAGTTGGCGGGGGGGTGGGGGGGGAAGAATGGGGCTATTTTTTAAGAAGGTGAACGCTGGTATTTTTTATCGTGCTGTGTTCAGTGAATTCAATGGAATGGTGTTGAGGACAGAAAATGACACTGCTGCCTCAGCATAGCTCCCCGAGTGCAGGACCCACCACTGGGGACTGTACTGGGGAAGCTCCTATGTTCAGCATGAAGCCAGGCATCTGGGGAGTTGTGATCAAAGGCAAAAAAAAACTCCTCTTTGCTACAGCCAGCCTCTAAAATAGACCCAATTAATCCTCTTAACTAGGAGCCCAAGGGATTCCTCGGCCCAATGCCCGTTACCACTCCACACTACCTAAGACTTCTGCATGCACACAGCCAAGAAACAGTAATAATAACTTCGCATTATATGATGAAGAGCTAGGGGCAATTTTGAGTTAATGATCAGAGCACTGCCCCAAAGCAAGTCTGCATTACATAACTACCACCTTCTAGAAGAGCAGTCCAATAATCCCTGTTGAACACACCACATACTTTCTCAGTTTGTTCTGGCTTGGAGAATTGTAACAGTGGTAACAGTTGGCTCAGGGAGGAAATGTTGAAGTTTATGTTTTTACCTAGAGGAGACAGTAATAATTTTAATTTGTTCTAATGTTGAATAATGTGTGTGTGCCCCTCCCCTCCATGATGTCCATCTCTGGAAAACTGGCCAAGATGAAAGTTGGACCAAAAGATGCTCAGTACAGATTCTTAGGAGCTGAATTTGAGTGCACGTGGGGATTTTGATGGACAATTCCATTCCTTGTTTTTCCACCAGTCTGATTTTGGTAACTGAGTGTTGTTAAATGTTGGGTCCCTCATGAAGAGGAAAGATCTCTGAGATCATTTCTTCTGATGCCCTCATTTTACAGATAAGAAATCTCAGGGCTGTGGAAACTGAACTATATATACTGTGAAGGACTTCAGAGTGGATGCTTTTGTTTTTTCAAAGGATTCAAAACACTAGTAGTCTATTTGTAGGATAAAGACTAAGTTTGGATTCTTGGTTCTGCTATTTCCTAGTTGGGCAACGTTGGGTAGGTCATTTAATTTGTCTAAGAGAGTTTCTTAACCCACAAAATGAAACTAATATTGCATTCACCTAAAAGGATTTACCTAAGTCTCGCAAGAGGTCATGTGTGTAAAGACTTTTACACAATGCCGGTCCAAACTAAGTACAATATATGTTAGCTGCTGGGACATTGAAAGACCTTTGGAGAGGTTGTAACTATAGATGTCTTGAAAACGGTTTGTTGCAGGAATACGTATGTATGTGCGTATATATTTTTTCTCGATCACAAAGGTTGAAGATACAGCAGACTTTTCTAACCGAAGAATTTTCTATTAAAAGCAGTTGTAGCATGGATTTCACTTAAAAAGCAACATTATAGGCATTCACTGAGAATATTCAGAGTGTTAGCTCCATCTGCGACAACACGGCCCAATAAGAACAAATGTGCGTTCGCTTATTTGAAAACTCAACACTTAAAAGTCAACCACAAAGAAGCAAACCACAGCAATGATAGTGTGAAATCATCACTGACAGTAAAACTGCATGTCGTGAAATTAGAAGTTTGAATGTTCACAGCTTTTAACCTGCACATTTAAAAATCTTTATTATTTATGTATTTATTGAGATAAAATTGGTATATGATATTATACTAGTTTCAGGTGTACAACATAATAGTTTGGTACTTGCATATACTACTTACAGAGTGTAACTACAAGAAGTCTGATGGCCATTTGTTGAATAAAATTGGCTCCCTTTAACCTTTTTGCCCAGCTCCAAACCCCCTTCCATTGCGATAATCACCAATCTGTTTTCTGAATCTCCAAATTTTGTTTTGTTTTTTATTTTAGATTCCACAAATAAGTGAAACCTTAGATATTTGTCTTTATCTGACTTATTGCACTTAACATGATACCCTCAAGGTCCATCCATGTTGTCATAAATGACAAGCTTTCTTTCTTTATTTCTGGCCAAAAAATATTCCTCTGTGTGTGTGTGTGTGTGTGTGTGTGTGTGTGCATGCACATGTGTTTGCGTATGTATCACAGTTTCCTTATCCATTCATCCGGTCTTGGGCACTTAGGTTTGTTTCCATATATTGGCTATTGTAAATAATGGTGCAGTTAACATAGGGTTGTATATATCTTTTCAAATTAGCATTTTTGTTTTATTCAGATAAATATTCAAAAGTGGAATAACTGAATCATATGGTAGTTCTACTTTTAAATGTTTAAGGAAGTTCCATACTATTTTCCATAGTGTAACCCATTTACATTCCTGCCAATGGTGCACAGGGGTTCCCTTTTCTCTACAACCTCTCGCAATAGTGCTTGTTATCACTTGTCTTTTTGATTATAAGCCATTATGACAGGTATGAAGTAATATCTTATTGTGGTTTTGATTTGCATTTCCTTGATGATGAGTGATGTTGAACATCTTGTCATGTGTCTGTTGGCCATCTCTATGTTTTCTTTAGAAAAATGTGTATTTGGATCCCTGCCCATTTTTGACTGCATGGGTTTCTGTTGTTATTGAGTTGTTTGAGTTATTTATATATCTTGGATATTTGCCCCTTTACAGATACCTGATTTGCAAGTGTCTTCTCCTATTCAGAAAGTTGCCCTTTTAATTTTGTTGATGATTTTCTTCACTGTGCAGAAGCTTTTTAAGTTGATATGGTCCATAGTGTTTATTTTGGAGTCTGCTAAAAAAAAACATATATTACAAAGTTATAGTAATTAAAACATCATAGTACTGACATAAAAACAAACACATAGATCAATGGAACAGAATGCAGAGCTCAGAAATAAACTCACAGGGATGTGGTCAATTAATTTATCACAATCTCTTCAATAAATGGTTTGGGAAAACTGGACAGCCTTGTAGAAAAGATTGAAAGTGTCCTGCTGTGTGGTTTACAAAATCAAGTCAAAATGGATTGAAGACTTGAATGTAAGATCAGAAACCATAAAACTCTTAGAAGAAAACATAGGTGGTAAGCTTCTTAACATAGCATACTTTTAAAGTCTTCTTTGAAAACCTGTGTTGCTGGAATCCACATGTGTGAGAGAATTGTGAGGGTAGCAAATGTAGCTTCACAGATTTCATGAGGAAATTTGGTTGCCAAAGTTTGAGATAGTACGTGTTCAGATAAACACAGCCATAGGCTTATTCTCACTTCAGATGTCAGGCAAGTGAAAATTGTGGATGACTATTAGATCAAGACCGAGTTTGTTTCACTGCCGGATTAATTTGAAGGCTGCCTCAGCATTATCTTTGTTTATATCCTGGAGTGGAATGCAGTGGTTCAGAGAATCCACAGGCCCATAAACATCGGTTTGCGTCTTGGGTCCACTTTTTGCCAGCCAGGTGACCTTGAACAGATCACTTAAGCAATTTAGACCTCAGTTTCTTCATAAAGAGGGACTGATAATGGCGACCCCACGGAAGTGTTGTGAGAGACAAATGGGAGAACATACGTGAAGCACTTTGTGCTTGGTTAGCTGTGTGGAGGTTCTGAATACCTACCAGTTATAATTTTTAGCTTTATTTCTGGGCTATTATTGTTATGTTTTGGTGACTCCATGTTTCTCAGAAAGGACTGTGATATCACTGGAAATAGTTTTTAAAAAGTCCTGCTGAAGGACTAATGCACGTGGATTGGTTACGTTTTGTCTTCTGGAGCGTGGCTTACATCATGGCAGTCACGTGGCAATGGAACAGCCTTGTGCATACAGGCTTGGCGAACTCCTAAATCTTGGTGTATATGTGTAAGGCCTGACTGTACCTTAAAGGATCTACTTTCCATTTTCCTCCTCTATCTTTCCTTTTCTCTTTCTCTCCCTCTCTCCTTCTTGTTCTCTCCTTTGTGTCCCCTAGGATTTACTAGGAGTTTACTGCTAAATCACCAACTGATTTCAAGGGCAGACCGTGGTGTCCTTAATTTATTTGGAAAGATTTTAGAAAGATAAACGATAATGGAAACTATATTTTGTTTTGGTTCCCCCTCCAAACACCCCCAGATTTTCCAAATAAGCTCATCTTACATCAACAAGGCTAAAACTAAGAGTACACTTCTGCTTGGTTTCTGATTTTCAAAATTATGTTTGTGTGTGTCTTTCCAGAAGCAGCAACTTAAATGTCCTCCTTTTTACCTGCAATGTCTTTTGAAGAAAGAAAGAATATCCAGATGATTTAAGCAAATGAGAATTTAATTCATAAGATTTAATCTTATTTCTGTGCTTAGATTCATAGCTTTAATCTGTAAACAAGCACATCATTAGGGAGATAGGTAATTACACAAATTAGATTGGAGAAACTTTGCCAGGGGAGATGGATTTTGTTTACCCTCATGTGTTTGGCACCAAAGGAATTTCTGTCTCACACAAAGCTACATCTTGTATGGCTTGAGAAAAGGAAATGAATGGAAAGTCTAGAGAAGGAATACTTTTGGCTCTAGAACTAAATCTTAACAGCAATGAACTCTCTTCTGGCCTCTTCCTGAGGGTCAGTCTGTATTGAAGGACAGCACAAAGTGTGGAGCAAATAGAGGCATTAAGATTTGTGCTTCTCAGGAGCCCGGTACATGATTGTTGCTTCAAATATGTTCTTTGATTTAAATGGAAAGTCTTCTAAGATTATAGGATACGCTTCGCACATGTTGAAGTGTGCCCATGAACAATCAAATTGTCCTGGGGACCTTTACTGTTAAAAGTAATTTCTAAGATTTAAATAAAAAGATACATGATTTGCAGAGTGTGCAAGTCTACTTGAGAAGTAAAATGTAAATATGAATTGATATTTCTGTCTGCTCACCTTAAAAGAAGGGACTAGTAAAACTTGGTGAATAGCGTAGACCGTCAGCCTTGCAAGGAGTTTACAGGCAGATATGGTTATGAGGATTGAAGCAGGCAGGGAAGGATGGGAAGGAGGAAATAACATTCTCTGTGGAAAGATGGATTCTCATGAAGAATAATAAGCAAAAATTGTGCAAAGATAGTTTGGATCATGGAGGCTAAGTGTTATCTTTCTCTCATGGGCATCAGGGATCTGGTAAATACTGTAAATAAAAAGTGACCTAAAGAAAGTTGCATTAAAATAAGAGTGGTCAAGCATGAATTTCAGAAAAAAGATATTATAGAGATGGGGAGATTGTTTAGGAGGTCAAGCATTCATTGTTTTATTTTTAAAGAATATTGACTGAGCACCTACTATGCACTAGGGATCATACCAGGAACAGGAGATTCAACAGTAACAAAGCAAATATGAATTTTGCCCTGAGAATTTTTAGACATCAAGACCTGAGAGAGATGATTATAGCTTTGAACATTTTGGTGATAATGAGAATGGAAAGGAACTATTTATCCATCTATTCAATACCTCACATATCAAGCATATATAGAGAGCTTATTATATGCCAAGAACATGGGTACCTCAGGTGGCTCAGTTGGTCCAACTTTGACTCAGGTCACGATCTCATCGTTCTTGGGTTCGAGCCCCATGCCAGGCTCTGTGCTGACAGCTCAGAGCCTGGAACCTGCTTCGGATTCTGTGTCTCCCTCTCTCTGTGTTCTTCCCCATACCCCACCCCCCTTCCCCTTGCACTCTGTCTCTTTCTTTTCCAAAAGTAAATTAAAAAAAGATTAATAAAAAAATTATATTCTAGGAACATAAAATAGGAGCCAGAGGTCCTATAATGAACTGGACGCACATGGCCCCTTCACTTATGGAAATCAGAGTTTAGTAGGTAGGGAAAGATATCAAATACAGTACAGTATTGATTTTTTTCTTGGTACAAAATTATTGAAGCATAACAGACGCAAATCATAAATGATACATTTTCACATAGCACACTTGTGTAACTAGCACTAGACCAAGAAACAATATTATCATCACCCAAAAATGCACTTGTGCTCTCTCTTAGCCACTATCCAATAGGGATAATCACTATATTGCTCTTAAAGGTAAAAAAAAATAATGTTTCTTGTTTTTGAACTTGATATAAATGGAACTATACTGTATATACTTTTTTGTAACAGGCTTCTTTTGTGACAGTCATCCACATTACTCCATATAGCAGCAGTTTGTTCATTATTGTTCCCATATAGTATTCCACAGTGTGAATAAACCCCCACTTATCTATCCATTCTCCCCATAATATGTGCTTGAGTAATTTGTAGTTTGGGGCCAAATACTGGTGCCGTGAACATTCTTGTAAAGGCCAATATTGCAACAAAATTCAATACATTCTGTGAAAGCACATATAGAGGAGGTTTAACCTAAACTAGTGCGGCAGAAGAAACTATATAAGGAAGTGAAATTTGGCTTAGAGAGAATGCGGTCCAGGCAGAATGAATGGTACATGCCAACATTCAGGACAAGGAGCAAATTCAAGGGTTCCTCTAGGGCAAGAATGGCTAGGGACTGAGTAGGATCTGTGCAGTGGGTTCAGAATTCCCTGAGAACCCTCGTCATCTACTTCCCATGCAACAGCCAAGGTCTGTTTTGTCCTCTCTGTCATTCCCACCTCTCAGCCGTCTCTTTCTCCACCTGGCTCCCAGGCTGGAGGGATGATGACTGAGGGGCCAGCTGGCAACTACAGAATGCAGGGGTTCCCTGATGGGAGACAACAAGAGCCATGAAACCACAAAGTCCCAGATTATTCTGTTGATGAAACACTTACTTTCCAAAATGGAACATTGGAAATGTTTTTTTTATTAAGAGAGTTGGCTAGACCATGGCCTTATACATGTCTAGTGGAGTGATTTGAAGGGAATTTGTTCCTGAATAGAGTTAGATGGAACTGATTGGTTCTCCCAAATTTGTTCTGCAAATGGAAAGAAGGGAAGGCAGAGGCTCAGTGAAGTATAGGGAAGCAGGCAGTGGGCACTGGATTATTGGAAGTATGGAAAGGCCAAGAGAATATTAGTGTTTTATTAGAAACTTGACCCCACATCTATTTCTGTTTGGATGCAGGGCAAGGACAAATGACTGAGTGGCTTACTCAGCAGATATTAGTTCCTCAGGAGAGGCAGTGTTACAAAGAGGCTAAGAGAAATGAACCCTGAGATCAAACGGCATGGACTTGAATCCTGACATGTCTGTTTACTGGCTGAGTCATCTTGGGCATGACATTTAACCTCCCCACGTTCCTGTTTGCTCATATATAACACAGACATGGTAAAGGCAAGCACAATGACTAAATGATAATATACAAGGCGTGTAGAACACAGTCTGCTGTATCTCAGCATCTTGTGTTAGTTATTTTTAATTTTTTAAAAAATTTATTATTTTTAAATTTAAATACAAGCTAGTTAACATATAGTATTATAACAATTTCAGGAATAGAATTTAGTGATTCATCACTTACATATAACACCCAGGGCTCATCCCAACAGTGTCGTCCTTAATGCCCATTGCCCATTTAGCCCATCCCCTCACCAAACACCCCTCCAGCAACACTCATTTCTGTGTAAGAGTCTGTTGTGATCTTGTATTAGTTATTATCAATTGGGCACCATCACTTACCAGCTGTGACTTTGGACAAGTATATTCCCTCTCTGGACCTCAGTTGCTTCATCTGTACCCCAAACTCTGAGGTCTCCAAGCCACCTTCTAAGAGTAACATCTGTGATTCTCCAAAACTAAAATGGTATGACCACACAGCATGGTGCTGAAGTATGTTTTGTATGCTCTTGATGTTGACAATAGAGCCCCAGATTTGCCTAGCAAAACCCATTGCTTTCAAGCTTTGATGGCTTGAACTCAATCTGGACTCAGTGCATTCTGGTTTCATTGAAGACTGTGTAGATCCCTAGATGGGATCAGAAAAAATAAAGATTTTTTGCATGTTTTCTATTCTCTCATTCCCTTTTGATTTTTTAATATTTTAACAGATAATTTGCATGAAGTGAAGCCAGGATTCCTTGCACTCTCCCTTGCATATGGGTTCACCAGCCACTCCTGTGAAACGTCTGATAAAAAAAATGCCCCCATAAGTTGTGCATAAACAGATTTCTGGTTTCTGCCTTCTTGATCTCAAGTTGTCTGTTCCTTTCAGCCTTTTTGTTTCTTTCTCTAGTTTCCCCTAAGACTTCAGAGTCTTTGCTACTGAACAGAGGCCACAGTTTACTTTCATCCTGATGAACCACTTAAAAGAAAAGCCAGACATTATTTATCTAGAAACAGGACTGTGGCAAAGAGTGGGGGCAAATGAGGAGATCAGGAGACACTTTCAGTTGCTATAACAACCATATGTAATATCTGTATTCTCTTTCTTTTTTGCTTTTAGTAGCGTATCTAATCTATCTTTTGGTTTCTGGTTATAAAAGTCACCTGGGATCATTTTACAAAAGGACACGTGATTTTTAACAATACCTGAAAAAGAAACAGAAATGCAACAATGGCTATCAAGTAACATGGGTCTCCTGCCTGCCACATACTTGACTGGGTGTTAATATATGTAATTTCATTGCAATTTTCTGGTTTCTTCTAGAACACTGTAGGATATATTTCTTTTTGGAGAATACAGTATTAATCTGATGCACTTATAGGTGGAGCCATTAGGTAACTCCCAATGCATGTTCTGAGCTTCTTAGAAGAAGCGCTCTTATGGATTGGCAGGTGTTAGGCAGGGGAGGGCAGTTTTATCAGTGCCCTTTCATGATTTCTCCAGTGACTTCTGTTCATTTTATACAATTAAAGCTGTGTTTGGTCACATAATTGTATATCTTATTTGTCAAAAGGAATCCTTATCTGTGTGTGTATGACACTATTACCTTTACAATGCTTAATTAGAAAAGAATGTAAACCACAGTTATACTTCAGTGCATTCAGTTTTGTTCCTACTATGTGCAAAACACTGTACTCAGTGCCAGATTCGGTGAGTAGATATAATCTGCAGCCTTCTGGAATTCATATTCCAGCAGGAGAGAGAGTAACATACATGAATAATACAAATAATCTTATAATTGTGCTAAGTCCTAGGAGAGATGTGCCATGATTAAAGGAGGCTGAGGACCTTACTTTCTTTAGAATAAATTTACTATAACAGAGACTTACCTGCCATTGTATAATTGTTCTTTCTCATGGCCCCCTTTTTTGCATTTTAAATCAATTCACAAATATTCAAGGAACACCTATGTGTTGGGCTCTCTGTTCAGCACAGGATTTACACTGGTAAATAAGACAGGACCCTCAATCAAAGATATATTGTATGGGGCGCCTGGGTGGCTCAGTCGGTTGAGCGTCTGACTTTGGCTCAGGTCATGATCTCGCAGTCTGTGAGTTCGAGCCCTGCGTCGGGCTCTGTGCTGACAGCGCAGAGCCTGGAACCTGCTTCGGATTCTGTGTCTCCCTCTCTCTCTGCCCCTCCCCTGCTCATGCTCTGTCTCTCTCTGTTTCAAAAATAAATAAACATTAAAAAAATTAAAAAAAAAGATATATTGTACATAGGGACGCCTAGGTGGCGCCTAGGTGGCTCAGTTGGTTAAGCGTCTGACTTCAGCTCAGGTCATGATCTCATAGATCAGGAGTTCCAGCCTGCATGGGGCTCTGCGCTGACAGCTCAGAGCCTGGATCCTGCTTTGGATTCTGTGTCTCCCCCCGCCCTCTCTCTCTGCCCCTCTCTCACTTGCGCTCTTTCTCTCTCAAAAAATGAATAAAAACATTAAATTGTTTTTAATAGATGTATTGTACATATATACACATGGAGTAGTAAGAGTGTGATTTCCAAAGGAACGTCTCCTTTTCCGATTTCCACCATGTTGTGTGCTCCTTTTTGTAGGCAAAGCCAAAGTCATCAACTAATGGCCCAAGACATCACCTGAACAGCCAGAGCTAGGTTTTCAAAGATTTTATTTTTTCACTCCTCTTAAAATCCTTCGGGGTTCTCTATAGGGAACAGTAATGGGAACAGTAATGACCATCCCTGCTGACCTTTCCATGGCCCACTCCACCCTACCCCTCACATTTTTGTCCAACTACATGGAACTACTGTAGAATGACAAGATGTCAAACGTCAGTGGTCTACTCCAGCCAGCGATGGAGGGAGGGAAAGCTGGTTTGTAGGAATTGATAGTACAGAGTCTAAAAGTCATAAAATATTATAGTGAAATGACAGCTATTTCTTTATGGAGTGAATCATACCCACATACTTTCCCCTCTTCCTTCTTCACCTCTGTGTCCCATGCCACGCCTCCCTCCCATTCGAGTGAAAGTATGCCAGTGACTTTGCCCAGGGCCACTAAGATCCTCTGACCCCTTTTTTATCTTTAGGAGTAGGAGCAGCAGCAATGCACAGGGGCAGTAATCTCAATGACGCTCATGGAAATTGTAGTGATTTGTGGCAAAGGTGGTGGGAATCTGTAGTTCTGAATGCCGTCCTTTTCAGCAGCTCTTCTGTTACACATGGAAAGCTCTTGAGTAAGCTGTTCATGTTTGCTGCTGAGATAGCAACAGGCAGGAGAAGACAATTAGTTAACCAGAATTGAAATCAGGGGATCTGTTGAGGATTTCTGTTCCTTTCTAGACCCGTTTAGTTTTCAAATTCCTGGAGTCATGGTATTAGAGATTTTCAAAAACTGTGGCTGTGATCAAGTGCCAAGAGTAGTCAAAGACATGCAGAGAGAAGGGTGTGAACAAAACAGTGGGGCTGCGTGGAAGGACTCTTCCCACAAAGTCCATCCCACTGTCTAGATTTCCAGCTCCTTTAAAGACATCTTCTATTCCTGACAAGGGCAAAACAAAACAACACAGCTCTAAGGCTCTTCCAAAAGTGTGACCGTGTTTTCAAAGACAAGAAAAAGCCTGCATGTGTTCACCCAAGTAAGCTGTGCAAGGACTCATTTTTCTAGATTTTATTCTTAAAATGTGTGAGAGGAGAAATAATAGCCGGAATGTGGTTGCGCGCTTAGGGTAACAACAGGGCTGTCGAAGATGGTAATCTTAGTGAATCTTGTTAATGCTTTAACAAACAGACAATAATCACAATCAGCACATTGATTCTTTGAATGGAAGCAGCCACGGAAGTGCTGCTTAAAATAGTGTGTTGATTTTCACATTAAAGTAGGCCAAACTCTCTCTGTTTACAGTATTAATTTGCTTAGCAAGCCCTTTATTTCATTGACAGTAAGGAGATAAGCTTCAGCCCAGCTGTGACTGAATTATCAATCAAGCAACAAGTATCTGTTGTCTCCTGTCTGTGTGCTAAGGATTGCTAGGCACCGTGGTGGATACATCACATAAATAATATATAATAACTCCAGTTTTGAAGGAGATTGAGGAGTTATGTTAGCTAATATAAAAGTTAAATGCTACCTTGTGGAAATGAGCACATAGCATGCGAAATGAGAACGGAGAGAATGGCATAGTGCTTTGCAGAGTACTGTGGGTTCTCACTGGATGTTTTAGGTTAGGTATATTTGGGTAGGAAAAATGCAGAGTTTCTCATAATTGGGGAAAAACTTGGCTATAGGAAGAAATAATGGGGTTTCCTGGAGTTTATAGAAACTTGACCCTGGTAAGGTGGGATAGATGAGGGTTGGGGATGATGAAGAGAGAAGAGGAGGAGAAGATATGGGGCGGGGAGAGAGAGGGAGACTGACCCGTACTGGAAGCCTTTCAATGTGATGAAGAAGAGAATTATCATAAATTCCAGCTCAGTGGAGTCTGAGATGTTTAATTTTTGAGGTTTGATTTTACTACTTTATTCTTCTTGAAGAAAGAGACGTTGATGGAACATGGTTTTTCTATTTTAGGTCAACAGCACACGTATTGGAAGGAGGCTGGGGGCAGGCGACAGGTGAGAGTAGACAAGGATGAGGGTTTTTCTCACCTGTTGATTGTGCCTCAGCTGCCCAGTTTGCAAAATGGATGGGAGATAACTCGGTCACAAAGGATTATCATGGTGGTGTCCTTTGTGTAGTATAGGCACTGGCTAGAAATGTTCTAAATGAAAGAAGAGTGAGGTGCCCTTTCTAAGGTACCACAACATCCAAGAGAGGGCGTGAAACCACGCCATGGGGAGCAACTGTTTTTGAAGAAGGCTTTGCGGTTGGTAGATGAGTTACAGGACAGCGAGGTGGGGCTCAGAGGAGCTGAAATTCAATCAGGACA
The DNA here is from genome assembly GCF_018350195.1 of Panthera tigris. NCBI lineage: Eukaryota > Metazoa > Chordata > Mammalia > Carnivora > Felidae > Panthera > Panthera tigris. Next base: position 64,258,021 of record NC_056670.1, on the reverse strand, counting down.
TAAGGCCGCAGTGTGATCTGAAAGATTGCAGTAACAGGCCTGGGGGAGGAGGGCATGCCAATAATAATGGCCATGCCAACACCGGTGGACACGAATGCATAAAGAGCTGCAGTACAAGATAGCTCGTAATTGGAATAGGTAGGGTAAGGAGCGGGAGAAAGTCTCCAGGGCCTAGCAACCTCTGTGTGGTGTTTGCAACAAGGGAGCCTTAAAAAGTGATTTCAACTTCTAGTTCTTTCCACTTCTATGAGGTACCTAGAATAGGCAAATCCATAGAGAAAGAAAGTGAAACAGAGGTTACCGGGGTTGGTGGGGAGTGGAAATGGGGAGTTACTACATCATTGGTCCAGAGTATCTGTTTGGAATGACAGTACCATTTGAAAACAGATAGTGGTGATGGTTATACAATATCGAGAATGCATTCAATGCCACTGAATTACACACCTAAAAATCCCTAAAATGGCAAATCTTATGTTTATTTTAACACACACACACATACACACGCACACACACACACGCACACACACACACACACACACACACACACACAAAAAGAACAGCCCTTTCAGGATTACCAGAAACACCACCTGCTTGAAAAAAAACTCTAGGGCTCAAAGTCTATAAAGAAATCTTTTCAATCTCGTGTTGTGTATAGGCCAAACTGTGAGTAGAAGTTGATATCAGACAGGTCCTAAGATCTTTTTATTTTTATGGTCATGTCACAGTTCTGTGTTGTACAGAAGGATTTCTCAGCCATGCAAGGCCACCACTGTAGTGTTGATTTACTCTTGCAATTCTAAATAAATTGCTCCCAGCCTTTATTCCTGTGGGAAGACTTCGGAAGGTTTTTGGTTAATCATTTAAATTACAATTTATCTCTTCAAGTTATTTAACTCTGTCACTGCCTGGAGACCTTTTTGCATTTTCCATTTTAATGATATTTGAAATATCAAGCTTGATTTAAAAAAAAATGCCGATTATTTGTGACTCTGCAAATAAAAGCAACCGTAAGATGAACCCTCCCACTTTTTTGAAAAATTTACTCTGCCTCTAAGGGCTGTTGAATGGCTAGGTTTTTCAGATTTTCTCACTGTTGGTGGTTCTACTGAGGATGTTTGCATTCTCTTGACTCACAATAAAGTCTCAGTTTCAGGATTATAAAACAATTCTTTTTAATCATTCTTTTGTTGTTTGTGAAACTCTTCCCTTCTTCCCTGATCGTTTGGTCTTTTTTCTCTAGGATATATAGAATTCTTGGATGTTCCTGAAGAAATCATTTAAGTCTGCTGCAGTTCTAGGGGATGGGATCTTCTCTGTAACTCAGAACAGCATAATTCCATCTCCAATAAATAAACTGACATTGACACCCACAGGAACTCCCACTTGATCGGGGCAGAACTTTTGTGAACTTCAGAAAATGATCAATGGTCTCTCATGTAGAATCCAACAATAGCACTAGTGCTAGTGATGGGGAAACCAAAATCAATAAAGAAAAGAGATTTCAGCCAAGGCATCAAAGAGGTTATTTGGGGCAGTGAGAAAGGAGAATTAGAAGAGCTGTTGGAGAGGGTCTTAAAGATCTCCGTCTGAGGGCTTGTTCAGAGAAGCCTCTTGAATGTAAGATGACAAGTCTACACTCCCATTTTCAAATTAAATGGCAAGTTGGAAAAAGTGGCTAAAACACAAAAACCTAAATCATGTTTATGTGAAATATTTTCCTAGTTAACAACTTTTACTCCATCTCTACCTGGTTTCTCCCTAATGAACAAAGGCAGTTGCGTTATCATTCAGGCTCATGTGGAGCCTTTGACAAGAGTTATTTGTACATTCTTTTTCCTCCCTCCTTGTAATTCTAGTGTCCAATTGAGCCCAATCATTGTATTTCTCTTACCGTTGGAGGAAATGGCAGCTCTTGCTTGAGACTGACTGATTTATTCCATGTTCTTTCATCCTGCGGCAACTAAATTCCAGTTAAATTTATTTTTCAACAAAGGTAGTCAGCCTCTGAGAGATTCTCTTTTGAATGAATGACAGCAGACGGTTCTAAGACCATTCATTTGCTTATATCTATTTGCTGTATCTAGACAGCTATTATCATGCATGTGGTACTTCAGAACAGTTTTACCCAGTGTGCTGTCAGTGGCAACCAGCTCAAGGCACCTGCTCCGCTGGACTTGTGCTTGGCATCTTGAATCATAACTGAAACTTTTGATATTTCCTTGATATTTTACAAGTTCATGTTCGGAGACAGGTGATGGAAAATAGCATCCTCATTTGCAAATAATTTACTGGTTTAAAGGGGCTTTAGATGTGTGATATGTTTTCAGCAACCATCTTATGGACATCTTGGCACAAATGAAATGGGTTCCTCCTCAGAGCCTCGTCACTAGAAATAGTGGCACCACCTGGGAGTAAAACTCAGGAAACTTGATCAAATACTGAGCTGATAGCTAAAGGGCAGTGAGGAGAAATGCCAGAGAACTAATGTTAATCCGCATTATGAGGCAAGGAGAAGCCTTGGGGAAATGCTCCGTCTCCAAGTTAAAGGGATGTTAGAGTTAATGAAATCCCAGCTAGGAAAATGCGTCCTGGAAAAATGATTTGGCAATCATTTGGTAATCCCCTCTGTTGTGGTTGGGGTTTTTGTCTGCGTGCTTGTTTTTTGCTAAGCACATTATATGGATTTTGTCATTAGATTTGATCCTCACAAAGCAATGTTGTTACTTCCATTTTGCAGAAGGAATACGGAGGTTCATCGAGGCTCAGAAACTTGTCCAAAGCCAAACGACTGTACATGGCAGAGATATAGTCAACCACTTCAGGCCTGATGATTCCAAAATATTAGCCACACTGCCCATTTGCCTTGTCTCTGCTAGTGAAAGTTCACTCTTGCTTCGGGCAGGCTTCCCCAATCGTGGAAGGAGAATGGAGCATAGTGTCAGCCCTTGATCCTGCTCTCCCATTTGAGGATCCTATTGCTCGTGTGTAAATTCTTCCTCCTGGAGAGCATGATTTAAGTTAAGTTTATCTGGAAGAAGGAATTAATACTCCTGACCAGAAAAACAAGTGTGGTGGATTTTTTTTTTGATGCCCATGGAGATTTGTAAGACTTCCTGCTTACCCTGAAGAGCTTACGGTCTCGTGGAAACATGGACAGAAAGTAAAGGAAGATGTGTTGAAAACCTCTTCAGTTCCAGTCACTTTCCTAGCTGTTTTGCAGAACTACTTTTATGCAATCCTTGAGACATCTGAAGAAACTTTTTATTTTCAAGACACTAAATACATTTTTATTGAGCCTTTTAGTTTACAACATGAGGTGAAAGGAAAGTCAGTACTCTTTAACTACTATTTTACACAGCTGTAGGAAAATATTTCAGACCTTAGGGCATTATAATGGATTACATTTAGGAAAAGTTGGGGATCAGGTAAACAGTATCTGAATTCTTGAATTTTCAAGTTGACTCTTTCCTTACAATATTAATGAGCTCTGATTAGTCACATGTTTCTTCAAGGCTATGCTTTATTGTTGTTGATGTCTTTATATCTGAAGCATTGCTATTTTAGTCACTATCCACTAATTCCACTTCAAGGATGAGTTGTGCATTTGATGGAATTTTGGCATCGGGCTGTGAGAAAAGGTTCCAAGATGATACATTATTGGCCCCAGGTTACACAACTGGTAAATGAGAGAGGCAAGATTTACATCCAGGTGTGCCTGACTCCAAAACCAATCTTTATTGCCATATTCACCCAACTCCCTATTATATAAGAGTGTGACATCAGATCTGGAGGGAGAAGTGGGTCCAACCTACTAGTTGGAAGAAATCAAGCAAGGTGGCATGGCTTTGAACCAAGCAACCCATATGGAAAGGTAGAATTAGAGCGTGAGGGCAGAGGGGAGATCAGTCCACACAGGAAGGAAGCATAAGTGAAGTGATAGTGAATCAGAAAGGCAAGGGGTGTATACGGAAGACATCATCAGAGGTTATTCTGTTGTTTGGGTGCCTCTGTGTCTTCAAGAAAATGATTCCATCTTTCTATTCCCTTGAGAATTAATCAGACAGTAGGCAAAGTTATGCCATGTGGGAAAGATACCCAGAAAGGACACACAGACACTTAAGAAAATGAACTAAAAGACATACCAGTTACATAGAAATGACTAACTACAAAGAACATGCCTTCTAAGAAAATCGAAGGAATGGTGGGGTCAGAACCTATGCAGGGTTAAGCAGATATATCCTGGAAAATTAGAATTTGAAGCATGGGACTGAAAGCAGAGGGAACTGTATGCAAGGAAAGTGCATTCATTTGTCCAAGAAATCTAAGGAAAAGAAATGCCCTAAATGACAACATAGAATCCTGAACCAGTTAATTTCTCTTACCTGGCAAGATCTGGGTCATTATCAACAAGCTTTCTTGAAGAGTCAATGTACCATGGGCATTTTTTGCAATTACATATCTTCTCTGAATAATCAGTCTGTCATGAACACGATTCAGGTTGGCATCTTATTTGCTGTCCAAGCCACCAAAGATCTGTAAATCATGTTAACCACTGCTGGGCTCAAATGAGCGGGTGGGGGAAGAAAAGGCTACTTGCCCATGGCGCTGAGTTGTACGCTGCTCTCTTGCTGTTGCTATTTATGGCAAGCAGAGTGCTTATAAGTATTCTCCCAATTTGCTCATTAGTTCCTAACAAATCTTTTAGACTCTTTATTCTGTCATGGACAGACTGTGTCCCGTCTGCTTGGAATTGATTAATACAATTATGTTGAGGTCACAGATCCTCCTCATAACTGGGATACAGGGAAATGCCCACAATTAAAGGAGATAAAATCCCCATCCATCAAAAGAAGTGCCCCAGCAATGAGCAGAACTGTTGTGTCCCCTCTTGTTGGCGTTTCATAATGAGGCTGGAGACATGGAGACAGGCTGTCCACACATGTGCAGGGAATGGGTCCGAAGGAAGATTTCCGACTTCATCCCAGAGGCTGAAAATGGTTTAGATCAAATTACTGGGATGCAAAAGATCATAGAGGTTCTTCTCTCTTACAGGTCATGGGAGGTCAGATTAGTTTTTGTTTCTCATTAAAATTTGATTACAGTCTGGAGTCCCAGAATTTTAATAAAGTGGAAAGCCGTCTGTCTTAAGATTTTCTTATTTAAGAACCATAGTAATCTGAGTGGTCCAGGGAAATTTTCAAAGATGCTGACCATGTGTCCTCAAAGTCTTAGCATGTCACCTTTTCTAGGCTGATGATCTAAGTGTTTAATTGCATTTTTTAAATTTAGAAGCAGGCATTGGAGGGCTTGTTGTGTTGTTTTGCTTTGTTTTGTTTTGTTTTGTTTTGTTTTGTTTTGTTTTGTTTTGTTTTAGACAGGGTGAAGTAAGCCTTGGTTTCCTTGGAGGAGGTCAGGCTTAAAGTGAGCTTAAAATGAAGAGAGCTATGGTATGACTCAAGAGACTACCAAAGCAATGACATACACAATAAGGAAAGAAAAGAAACAATTAGGTCAAAGAGGAGATAATAAAGTCAAGCAGAGATAAATGTGACCTTAAATAGGTATTTAATCAGATTGGATCATGTTTAATCATGTGTTATAGACATTTGCTGACATGTTCGTTTATTGGCAAATCACCTTAGGGACGAAGGAAGGAAGAACATTCCAATTTAGAAGCATTGGTAGCCTTTCTTCTGGGACCTGAAGCATTTCCCATAATGATGGTTTAATACAATCTTGGTCAATTACCTTTCTGTGAGAGCTGGGGATATGTGCCACCTTGCTGGAAATGTTAAAATCCCATTAAACTTCGGTTATTAGTGCAGAGGGGGAAAAAAAGAAACACACAACTGAGTGATTCAATTAAGACAAGCTACCAGATGTCTGTGGCACTGAATTAGTTTTTCTGTTATGACCAAGAAATACTGATTTTCAACTTAGCTTAAAGCCTATTTTCCCCCTCATTCACTATTATTTTTAGCTTCCCAGCCCTCTCATGCCCCCGACCCCAGTTGCCAGATTTTCAAAGTTTTAGCCCATATCCAAACACAGTAAGCCATTTCTTCTGTATAAAAATACGATACAGTCACCACCTGGCGAGTAGTGTCGAAGACAGAGTATCTACATCCTCTCACCAGAGTATGGATGGGAAGACATTGCCCATGTTTGAGATGTTGCTTTTTGGGACCAGGGGACTGAATGAAACTTCCTGACTCATGTGTAGAGCACATTTGTGTATAGCTTACTAGCAATTTCTAAGAAACAAATCATGTGTATCTCCAAATCCTTTGAAAAATGAGCCACGATTGCAATGTTTGTTGGAAAAGGGAGAAAATCACCTCCAAAGAATGCTGAATTTTAGGTCCAGCTTTGCTAACGTTCAGTGGTGGGTAAAGTGCTTAATCCTTGAGAACACCAGTGGTTTTTTCTTCAATAAATTTAAGAGAGAGTGATCTGTGATTTCTACAGATCCTTCTAGCAGCTATGTTACATAATTTTGTGAAATGATTCCACAAACACCAGGAAAAACCAAAACAAACAAACACACAAAAATCTTAGAATCTGCATGTTAGATACCTAGATTTTCCCATAATGGTAATTCTTATATGACTCTCTTGTCATTCTTTGTGTCTATATGTCCCTTAATTATTAATTTTAGAGAAAATCTAGCTTGATTTTAATTGTATTGTGATACTGAGGACTTTGAATGGATTTATTCTGATTAGTCATTAGTTCATAACTGATATTACACTGGCAACATAAAATCAGACTGGTCTAGAGAGCTTAAATGAAGCTCAATATCGGTTGTCTGTGTCATTGGTAAGAGGGAGATCCAGACAGGCAGGCTCTTCTGACCTAATGTTTCTCAGGATGCCCTTCTAGTGAGAGCAGACGCTGTAAGGTTGGATGCTTGAAGTTGGTCCTGACTTCCAATGGCACAGCCAAAGCAATTTTCATGTTGAAGTGGCCAAATATCACTATAATCCTTGCAAATTTCTGGCTGAGCTAATTGGTGAAGCTTCCAGGCCTTTATGGAAATAAAGAAAATGGTCATTTTTGTTTTGAGAAAGCTGGAAAGAGTGGACAGTGAGAGAAAATTTAGCTCTCAACCATTGCAGTTAGCTGGCCAAAAGGCTGACAGTTCCCTTGATCAAGTTGGAGAACTGCTGTCTGCTCTGTGAGTTTCATAAAGAAAAAAAAAAAAATGACGCATTTTATACATACCCTGACTGGTTGTTTATCAAATTTGGATCTTTTTCTTTCCTATTTTATTTATTTTTTATTATTTTTTGGTTTTGCTCGAACATAACTTTGCAAGTTGATGGATCACCTACTCTTAGATTGGATTAACTTTTTGTTTCTTTCATACTTCCCACCACTGGTAACTACACCAGTGCTCAGATCAAACTGGCTACTAGTTCCCAAGAAAAAGTAGCCAGAGGAGAGTTGACATTATTAATTATACACTTCCTTCCTTTTCAGTCTTTTGTACTCAGGTATGAAGACTTCAGAGCTAGCTTAAGAACAGTCTCCAGTTTGGGACAAAAACATACGTTTCAAAACCGATCAGCCTCGATTCTGTTTTATGTTAGCTATTTGGCAGGTTTCCCATGGCATACCTGATCCTAACATTGCAATCAGACTTGCAGAGGCAGTAAGACTTAGGTACATGCAATAGAGGCTTATCTCCACTTCAGACAGTGGTCAGAGTTGGGAACTCTAGGTTGGAACATGCCATGCTTATTGGGACCACCGAACACATCTGTCTTCTTGGGGCCGCTGTGCTCTACAAGAACAGTGGTGACAAATGTTTCACAAGCACACTAATACTAAAAGGCATGGTGCAAAGGAGTTTTCATACATTATATTATTTAATCTTCACTCTGACCACCGTAGGTAGGTGTAAGTGCTGTCTCCATTTTGCAGATGGGGAGTCAGTCTTTGAAAGGGTAATGTGCTCACATCACCCAGCTAATAAAATGGTAAATCAGATTATAACTCTGACTTGCTGTCTCCAGGGCACCCAAATTTAAACATGAAACTATATCTTAGAGGTCAAAGAAGATTCTCACAGTTTGAATTAAACATTGTAAAAATTATCCAGTCATAATATCATCTTTAACTCAGGACAGACCCCAGATTTGTTTATAATCTTGGCATTAATTTACGACACATTATGTTCATTGAATGTGCCTCATGTGCTAGTTGCTGGGGTATAAAAATGAGTTTAGACATTTTTTATATTTCTTGCTCTCGAAGTGTTCTGCCTTGTGACTTTTAATCTGTTCATTTCAAGATTCTCTAGTTGAACCTACTTTGAATGATTAGTATTTACACAGTTGCAGTCCATTTTAGTTTCTTTTTTACTGGTTATTGAGCAAGTATGGTCGTCTGCCATATTGTATCATTACCATATGCACAATATTTCATCTGTTCTAAGAATTCAACATCATTTGTGGCAGAACTGTGATTTTAAGGGCCAATCATTTCACTTTTTAATGGGGAGATGCAACCTCGTTTAGAATCTTTTACCACGCGCCCACTTCTAAGTTGGAAAATGCTTTGGTTCTCTAATTGAACACTTTGGGCCTCATTCAGTTTGTTTGCTTGTTGTCTTACCTTTTTTTTTTTTTTTTTTTTTTTTTTTAATCTGGTCTGTTTGTTTCTGCCCCATGATTTTTAGAAGTTTGAAAAAAGTGAAAGAGAGGGGATATTGTGGGTGTAAAGCAATATATTTTCTCGTCTTGAATGTGAGGGAAAGCAGTAACAGTGAACAGAAGGGGCTTGTCAGAATGACTGATGTTGTCTGTGCATCTCTAACAATGTCTAAAATGACATCAACAACACTGAGGATTTACTTAGCATTATTCCAACTTGAGTGTTCTCTTCTGCTTCCCTTCATGCCCAATTCATAGCTTATCTCCAGCTATAAATTCAGGCTGTAAGACAAGTGTTAAATTGGTGCCTCACTTTGGACCATGAGACAGGATTTTTCCTCTTTTTGTTTTTATTGGGCTATTGTGCTGTCAGTGTCAATACTTTCGTTCACTACTATAGCTATTCATTTATGAACCACTGAATATTAGGGCTTTGTGTTCTTCTTCAGAATCTCTCTCTCTCGCTCGCTCGCTCTCTCTCTCTCTCTCTCTCTCTCACACACACACACACACACACACACACACACACACACACGTACATGCACAAAGACTCAAATGTCCTATTTTTATCTGTAATTAATTTGAGTAGCTTCTTCTTCCCCCTTCCTGGTTTAGCAATCAGAGCAGCAGAACCCTGACTTTAGACCAGAACTTCTGTCAACTTTCTGCTCAGCAGTTCTTGTTCTGAAATGGGGGTGAGGGAGGGAGCGGGAATTAAAAAAAAACAGACTTCTGATGGTTTTGCTTGAGGGAGAAAACAAACATGGGAGAAAACAAACATGGGAGAAATCAGGATTGACCAAGGTCAGGAAAGGCAGGCACTTGGTTGTATTGGGCTTAGGGGGGTGAGAATGGAGAGATGAAAATAAGGATGTAATTCGAAAACTATTTTCCCTTAGGAGATGACATCTTTCTGCCCTCTGGAGTGTATGAGGTCACAGCCAGGCTCCACAGCACTTCTCGAGCCTGGCACTGAGCACAGACTGGCGCACCTGCCTTCACGGAGGCGTCCAGTGGTTGTCTTTCTCCCCTTGGCAGATGCCCATACACCAGCCAGTGTCCCCATGAGGATGGGCTTGACTTCATTTCCTTTTCTCCTGCTGTTTGTTATAAAAATCACACATGAGCGAATTTCTGTTGGAAAAGATTTTTAAAAAATGATAAAAGTATTGGTGTTCTGTGGTCTGTTCCCAAACCATGGTTCTTTTGCCAAAGGTTACTGTGGCAAAATACTATGCATTTTTTTCAGATAGTTTACATATACTGGAGATGCATATACAAGAATCCAAAAATGTTATTTTGTGTTGTTTTTAAAATAACTAGTTTCATCCTGTATGTACTGTTCCATAGTTGTGTCTTTTCTCTAAATGACATTTCATGGACAATTGCCATGATGTTACTGAAAGAACACTTTGTGATTTTTACTACAGGATTGCGTTTTATAATGTGGTTAAGTCACCGTTAGCCACATTACCATTAATATATTTAACAACATGGTGATAACAGCCACCACCTAGCCTCCTCTGTCGTGCTTTTCTTGAAACACCTGAGAAGCCAGATGGCAATGGCCCAGAGACATCATCTTATGGATTTTGCATAATTCATGGAGAGCAGGGAGAATGCTTACGTTCTTGTGGCAGCTTAGCTCTGAACCCCTGCTCTACCTAAATCTGGGCATTTTATGGATCATCTCAACATTCTACATGTTTTTGTGCAATCAGGAATGTCTCTGAGGATAGCCAGGAAGGAATTCTATTTTATGAGCTCCTACTATATGCCAGCCACAGTTATGGATGAGCTCATGTCATCCTATGGCAATCCTGAGAAACAGGTGATAATGACCCCAGTTGAAAAGGGAAAATGAAGCTCAGGGAAATGAAGTAACCTGCCCGAGACTGCACGCAGATACTCAGTAAGTGGTGCATTATAAATTTAAATACTCTGGCTCCAAAGACATTTGTGATTTCCACTATGCCATATTACCTTCTAGTTTGAACTTCATGTTCGAAGTGCTGGTTATTTTGCTCTTTACCTCTTCCTTTCTTCATACAGACCCCTAAGCAAAGCTATCATACCCCCAGTTTCCTCTGCTCCTTTGCATAAGTCAATGCTTGCTGCTTTTTGCTCTGGAGACTTGAAATATGGAACCTAGGGATTTTCACACTGTGGTCTTCCCTACAAGGGAACGTGTTACAAGAAGGGATGTTCTATGGAAATTAAATGGGTTTTCTTGAATGCGGTTAGCCGGCTTTTCGCATTTTCAGTTGTAGCAATTTGGTGCCAGTGATGCATGGCTGGTTTAAGCAATCGTGCTTTGCCTCTCAAGTTAGTCATCTCTGGTTTCGTGGAAAGAATCCTCCCTTAGAGAAATAACAGGTGGGAAAGATCTATTAGGTTATTCTTTGCATTATGAGATTGCTTACTGCTGTGAATTTGCTGGGTCTTTGCTTTATCCCTGTTTGGAGTGACCCACGTTATAAGTCTTTGGTCTTTTTCTATAAACTAATAAGTATCACTGTTGCGATTTGCTTAGTCTGAATGGCCTCTTACTTATTTTGAATCTGCCAGTCTAAATCAGACTCTTACCATCAGAGAATAGAATAATATAGTACTATACAATCATCTCTCCCAGGCACTTGGCTACAGGCAGGTGAGTTTCTTTTATTAGTTTGTTTCTCTATTCATGCATTTATTTATTCACTCAGCACATGCAAATTAAGTGCCTTCTATGTGTATAACACTATAAGAAATACCTTATGACCTACCATTATGTGATGTGGTTTATGATATACGATGATGCAAGGTAGTCAACATCCAACACCCACCCTCAGAGAGTTCAGCTAATTGTTTATTTCTGATGCTAAATATACTCACTTGCAAAGGTAATGCCGATATGAAGTGGAATTAATAACAATGATAACAAGGAGATAGGTTACAAAGCAGGCCATGATTAAAAGCCAGATATTTATCCTAGATGGCATATGCCTTGTGCTCTGAAAAGGTAGACAGAATAAACTGGAAAAGACCATAAAAGGCTGTACCAAGTGGTAGGTTTCAGGATAGGTGTGAGCAGTCTTGCCTCTCAGCGGATAACTCCATACACAGACACTCTCCAGAGTTCTTCATTTTTCCACAACTGTGCTGTCTTGATGATCAAGACACATTATTTTATCTATCTACAAATTTATTCAATTTGATTTGTTACAGAGCTACTTGTTTGGTCCTTAAGAAATATAACAAGTACGCAGCAGCTGTGTGGAATCAACACTTTCTTCTTAGCTCTACTGACCAGCTTTGGGACGTGGACAACTAGGCTAACCTCTCTGGGCATAAGACTTTAAATATGTAAAATGAAAAGTTTGACGAGGCTTCTAACAATTCTTGAGGCTTTGTTTTGTTATGTTTTTTTTGGCAAAGGATTTATTTGGACTATTTAATTTGATTGTCTCAACAATGCTGTAAGACAGGCACAACACTCTCCATGTTACTAATAAAACAAAAATGAAGACCAAGCAAGGCAGTGTGACTTTCTCAAGTCCTTAGACATAGTAAGGTGTGTCTGCTTTATAATTCCCTTAATGGGTTTAATAGGATTTCTCCTAGGGACCATTCAAATAAAACCTTATATAAACCATATCCTTTCTCTAAAACCAGATGTATGCCTCAGCTGAGTGCCGGAAATGTACAAAGCAGCAAGAATCTGTAGGTAAATACTAACAGCATCTCTAATATTTCTTTGTTGTATGTGTCCATCTGAATAACTTTGATTATTCATCTCTGAACTCTAATTCTTTTGCACAGTTGTGAAGGCATACTTCAAAACCCACAATAAACTTTTGATATTTTACCTTATTTTTTTCACTTCCTGTACTAGCAGATTCAGCTCCTTTGGAGGATTGTCTACTGCTGTCATTTTACTGGCTGTGTGCTGCATTTCTTAGCGTGTACAGCAGTCAGGAAAGATTAGTTGATGCCACAGTAACAAACAACTCTGAATTATCAGAAACTGAAATCAGGAAATGTTTGTATCTTATTTACATTATGTGACAAGTGTGAGTCATCTGTGGGGACCTGCTCTGTGTGACTATCATTCAGGGACCCAGACATTGAGGAGTTCACCACCTGTAACCGCAAGTTCTGAGGCTGGGGAAGAAAGCTGTGGAGGGTCTCACGTTATAATTAAGTGTTCTGATCTGGAAGCCATATATGTCACTTCTTGTCACTGCCCATTGCCCGCATCTAGTCATGTGTCCTTAGGTGCCTAGAAACAATCAAGATGCTGCTGTACTCAGGATATGGTTATTATTACAAGAGAAAGATGTTATCGATATTGCAGGTATCTTCAGAAATTAAAAGGAAGTAGAAGTGGACAAGGGCATAAAGACCTCATAGGTATTGTTTACCTAGCTATCACTTCATCTGTGTAGTCCCCATTGATCTGTTTATCCTTTCACATTATATAGATTTTTATAAAGTCCCTTACAACCTTATGGAATAAGGTAGGAACAATTTTTAAAACAAAAATGTTGATGGATGTGAAGTAAGTCAGTGAAGGAAAATGATAAAGTCCTAGAATAAATCTGTCATGGGCATTTGTAGATGGTATGATTCTCTTCAGCTAATATATTATTCCCCACATTCACTACAAACTTTCTAGTAGCTAAAGCAAAAAATATATATACACATGTATTTATAAGATTAACAATGCTCATTTGATTAAAAAATGTAGTTAAGAAGACGAATCTTATTCCTGATGCTGAGAGCTGAGTGTGATTTTTTTTTTCCTTAGAACTCTGAAATTCTGCAGGAATCATTTCCTTTAAGAGCTATAACAGCTTTTCCTTATAATGCCATCCAATATTTAGATGGATGGTTTGTGGAAGAGTGGCACTTCTTTGGTAGCTAACTAAGTACAGGGTAAATAGATAGTTCTCAGGTCTGGCTTGGTTCCAGTAAGAGACATTTTGTACTCATCTGTCCATAGCATCCATTCAGCAGACACTTATTGAGCTTGTGATATGCTGGGCACTGTGCTTGATTTGGGAAATACCAAGATCAGATGCTCATTGTGTAGCTGGATTGACCTATTGCATAATTACCATTGAGGGAGAGCATCTTGCTCTTGTCAAATGTGGAGTGATGGTTGAATTTGTTCAGCATAAAGCTACCCTAAGAGTGAGTCTCATCTATATCATCTGAATGTATGCAGCCATAAGAGAGCATATTTGGTGATGAGATCCTAATCCTAACTTCTCATTAACTGCATCCAGCGGCAGAGGCATAACCATTTCTTGCTTTGACCAGTCCTGGAGGCAAAGAAGTCCAAATCCAGTACAGCTTGTTGATGTTTTTGTTTGTTTTCTTGCCCTTCTAACCTTCTGGACTTTTTATACTCTTTTCTCCCCTCTTTCTGCCCTTCTCATGTAGTGCTTCAGCCATAAAGAAGCACTCTTTCCTTCCTGATCTCTGCGTTCTCAGAACTATCATAAGGGCTTTGGATACACTGTGTTTGTTCACTTTCTAAATCAGTCTCCCTCTCCTTCCGCCTTTTACATGTCCTTCTGATCTTAACTGAGATATCACCTTCTGCCTTTACACTTCCTTGAGTCTCCACATGGTTAATTTGAGCCACTCTTCTGTTCACCCCCACAATTTGATTCCTCATTAAGTTAGATATGCTAAGCATGGTAATTGACCCATAGCATTTACTCAACACACATTAATGGTTTGATTCCTAGTCTTAGTACGATTATACCTTCAATATATATGTTAATTATTGAGAACTAAAATTGAGTTTTCTGTCCAGCATATCCTCCCCTGGTTGGTTCTTTTGGATGCACCACTGCCATTCAGGCCATTCTTGGCTCTTCTAGTTCTCTCCTTCTGATTCTTTCTCCCACACACCTGAGGTAGTTTCATACTTGCCAGCTCCCTATTTCTGAGGTCTGCTCACTAACTCCTGACTGTCCTTTTCTGAAACCTAGACCCTGATGTGACCCCCTAAACGGTAAGCAATGCCTGTGTATCCCAAAGGAATTTCTCTGCATTCTTCAGAGAATTTGGTAAAGTGGGGTAGGGGGTAGGGAGTGGAGGAAAGGACTCTGCCAATACTATGATCAGATGAGGTTAAGTAGTCTTCTAAAATGCCAAGTCTTGGAATGCATTTTGGGCTTCCCTTTCTGGAGTAGGCATTTTTGCTTTTGGCCTGTTTAAACATGCTTTCTTCTGGGAACGTGACCCTGATGGTCCCTTCCCCACTTCCAAACCATGTGGTTACAGTAGAGTAGATCCCACACCCCTGATCCTGAGGGACACAGACTCTGGTCTGTCAGTAAGGGCATAGCATCCCTCTTGGCCAGAAACACAGGTTCAAAAGAAGGGAGGTGACAAAGGCCAGACCTTTCGAGCCAAAGAGACTCAATTTCTAGATTTTTGCTGGAACTAATGAATCATAGGGCTGCTGAGCAGGTCAGATATAAACCCAGGACAAAAGTGTAGCAGCCTGATGAGAATTTGCTTAAGTGTAATCCAACAGCAATGAAAGCTGAGCTGAGAGGTGAGAGGCCGATTCCTGGCAACATTTGAGCACCTGGAGGCAGTCAGACCTGAGGATTCTCCCCTTAAAATTCTCAGATGCATGGGCAATATATCTTCTTTGTTGTTGCAGCTTGATAGAGTTGGGTTTCTGTCATTTATGTCTAAAAGGGTTCTAACTAAGGCTCTACCTATTAAGGCAGAGGAAAAAACTATATCTGCAATACTCTATTTCCAAATAGAGGAGTGGACTGTTAGTCAACCCACAGTGAAATGATGGCCTGTTTAGAACTTGAGTTTTCCCTGCTTTAAAATTGTGCCCATGGCAGTGGTCACAGGTGGTCAGGAGGATTTGGTTTTTGAGTCATGCATGAAGGAGCACAAAGGGGGCATTATATGGCTAATGGATTCCTCCTTGGGATTCCCTTCTCTGCTTCCTACTGAAATGTAAAAGCCTACACAATGCAGATGGCATATTTCATTAATACAAACAGAAGTCCAGGCAACAGATGCTTCAGGGACTGAGGGGAAAGGAGATTTCTATATTTCTCCAACAGCAACAACTCCGATGACAAATTTCTCCCACTGAGCATATTGAACCAAGAGCAAAGAAACATGTAGTTTTCAAGCCTTAGGCACTCTATGGTATTTAAAAGTAGGAAGATCAAAACCAGCATTTTTTGATAAAGAATGTTTATGCAGAGGAAACTGTAGGGAAAAGGAATGAGTAGAAAAGTGAGGCACGCTCTGTGAATTTCCCGGGGCTTTGGGATGGGCAGGACTTACAGTGTTCTATATCTGTCTAGAGAGCATATATTAATAAACCTTAGTCGGGGCTACTGTTCTCTACAATGACAAAAGCCAAGCCAGGCCAATTATTTGCACATCAAGGTCTGGGTTAGGATGTTTCCTGTTCCTTTGTTTCTTATATTGTTTTTTGGGAAATGTAATGCAGAAATGATTAATTACAGAGCAGACCCAATTCTCTTTCTGCTTATGATCAGGTTAAATCAAATGCCCAAGTTTAAATTATGAAGCTGTGTCAAGGTATAGTGATTACAGAATTATAAAAATTATACAATACTTTCTGATCATATTCTCCTGAGCTCATTGTAACTTTGGACAACTGCCCAGTCAGGAGTATGGAAAGAGAGAGGTATGGGGACAGAAAGAATACAATAGGCAGAAAAGTGCTTCTGTGCCATTTTGGTGCTATTTTACTGAAGAGGGAACATTGATAGCTAGCATCTGGAGGCAATATTATGGCAATTTTTGTGGCTTCTCAGCAGGGTACTCATTATGATGGCAGTGATCACAGGACATCTTTCAGCTCAGAAAATGTAAAGATTTGTATTACTCTTTGCAGTTGTGCATATGTGTGTATAAGTATGTATATGTGTGTGTGTGTAAGTATGTGTACCTGTATATTCATTCTTTACTTGACCCTCTAATTGTGTGTGCATTTTTAGCCTATTCAGTTTTCAGAGTAGAAAAAGCTGAGGTAGGCCAAAGAACCACAATCCGTAGCTTTGCATCTAATAGACAGATGGTCAGACTCCTCTGGTTTTTTAAGGCTTTCTCTTTCTTTCCTTTTTCTTTTTAGAGCAGAAGTAAAACGCTAATGAAATGCCCGGTGAGATATAGGAAGCAAAATAAAATACCTTTAACAAATCCCAGTTAAATTCCCTCTTTATGTGTAACTCAAAAGAGGTGATACCATTCAAATTGTGAATCACTTATGATTTCATGCTGCTGCTGGAAACCAGGCTTCACGTGGTACAAGTTGCTTGTTCCTGCTGTCCTGGCCCAGAACCCTACCTAACACCTTTCCCATTCCCATGACTTCACAGAATTCAGAGGTCTTCTCAGATCCACCTCCAGCTCCAGGGAAGTGAGATATGCATATTGGTTTCTATGAGAAAGGCCACAGGTTTTTCCTTCTGAACTTTACATTATCTCATACCCACAGTATTTGAGAGAATAATAACATAAAATAATTTAGTCTTAATAATGACAAGTGTCTAAAATGCAATGGCCGCTGTTAACCATTCATTAATTCATGAATTCATTCATTCTGTACTTATAGATATAACAAATACAGATTTTGTGATGTATTATGACAGTCATCAGTGGAAAATGGTGAACAAGATATGTATGGTTTCTTAAGATCTACAAAGGAAAGCTCCCTTTCTGTGTTGTCCAATCCATGTTGAAGACATTGACTATTCCATGGGAAGGAAAGAAGATAATAATTAGAGTCATGGTAAATTAAGAATTGCATACTCAAAAGACTGAAGAAACTGAGTAGTTACATATATGTACAAAGTAGGTCATCTTAAAGTTGATAGGGTGTGATGTCACTCGTCATTAACTGGAGAATGTCATGCTTAAAGACATTCAAGTAATTTTTATTTTAAAGAAAATGGAGTCAACTTTTCCTGAACATAAAACATATACACATGCATGTGCACATTTAATCGATGAAGTCAGGCTTCAGGAAATATTTTATTTAACTTTCTTAAATTTGAGGTTATTGCTTTCTTTCAAGAATATATGTTCATTGTTTCTCAGCAGAAAGAATTAGTATTTTCTTAAGGAGGGAGAATTTTGAAGTAACATTAAGAATCTTGGCAGATAAACTTTGGCTCTTATGTGGGTATTTTCTTGATCTTTCTCTTGAATCCTCTGTAGGAGTTAGATCTTAAAACAATTTCAGGAGGGAGTGATCAAGATCCAGCCCACTAACCACTGAAATCGTGGGCTAAAACTAGTGCTCACTCCTCTGGGTAATGTTCAGCTTGAATAGCTACAGATAAGAAATGTTCCCCTACCAACTAGGATGACTTAAACTAACCCAGCTGAAGGCGGATTTTTGGGCTTTCTTTTTGACATTCTCAAAGCTGTCTTCTTTTGTATCCCCCAGACACAAAGCTTTGACTCTGTCATAAAGCCTGTCCCAGAGACTATTTAGTTACCTGTTATTATAGATTACAAAGACTGAAACACTCATATTTGAATCTTTGTGAGGTAAATAGACCTAAATGCTCGTTATTAAGCTTAAACCTGAGTAATCCACAGAAATGTCTGGAAGGAAACTTGCTTTTAGTTAGTATGGGGGTTATGTGACTCAGAAAGATTGTAACCTCTCAGGAGACAAAATGTTTTCTCCCCTTGGCAGGTATAAATGTGAAAGAATTGTCATTTGTTGTTGTGATTGCAGCAAAATTAGAGGTAGCCGTAAATAATCACATTCTGTTGAAATTACATATTTTATTGTCTGTAAGGTAAATGAGGTCAGGAATCACACCTATTTTGCTAATTATATCTCCTACTACAAATACAATGCCTGGCATATAGTAGGCACTTAATGCATGATTGTTAAACCCATAGAGAACTAATGAATGAATTAATTTACTTTCATCTATAATGGCCTTATGGCTTTTTATTTATACAATCCTATGGTTCTTTGGTTCAACAATTTTAAGGGGAATGCATTTCAAACACATACTAGCACTGTTCAATAGAATTTTCCACAATAATAGAAACGTTCTATAACTACTCTGTTCAGTGTGGTATTAGCCACATGTAGCTATGAGCGCTTTAAGTGTGACTAGCGTGACTGAGAAACTGAATTTTTAACTAAGCTTAAGTTTAGCTTTACTTAATTTAAATACAAATAGTGGCAAGTGGTTGTCGTAGTGCTTGGCACATAGACCATTTCTTAACTTAGAGAATAATATTAAACTACTGATTGGGAGCTCCGTGTTTGGACCTGTTTATGGAAAGGGTCATATTTTAGGAGGTGAATGTACAGGCCTCTTGTATTTTCTGGTAGTTCCTCCCTCAAGAGGAGATGGGCTTTGAGTCTAAGTTGAAATACTATGTGCATGTAGCTAATAGAGGAAGAAAACATTTTGTATCAAAACGTCCTTAGTGGAATGGACACTATATCTTGTTTGTTTGTTTTTTTGTTTGTTTGTTTTGCAAAAGCTTATATGGGGGCCTAATTCAGTACCTTGCACGTGGTTGGTCTTTCATGAATAGTTACTGAAGAAGAATGAAATTTGGTCTTGTACCCCAATGTTTATAGCAGCACTCTCAACAATAGCCAAATTATGGAAAGAGCCTAAATGTCCATCAACTGATGAATGGATAAAGAAATTGTGGTTTATATACACAATGGAGTACTACGTGGCAATGAGAAAAAATGAAATATGGCCCTTTGTAGCAACATGGATGGAACTGGAGAGTGTGATGCTAAGTGAAATAAGCCATACAGAGAAAGACAGATACCATATGGTTTCACTCTTATGTGGATCCTGAGAAACTTAACAGAAATCCATGGGGGAGGGGAAGGAAAAAGAAAAGAGGTTAGAGTGGGAGAGAGCCAAAGCATAAGAGACTCTTAAAAACAGAACAAACTGAGGGTTGATGGGGGGTGGGAGGGAGGGGAGGGTGAGTGATGGGTATTGAAGAGGGCACCTTTTGGGATGAGCACTGGGTGTTGTATGGAAACCAATTTGACAATAAGCTTCATATATTGAAAAAAAACGCTTTAAACGATTTAAAAAACGATTAAAAAAAAAAAAGAAATTTGGTGTCAGCAGATGTGATTTCTAGTCCTGTCTCTGCTATGCACTTAGAGATCTTGGGTCTAATACTTCAGAGTTCTCAGTTTAGTTTTTTTATTTGGGAAACAAGAATATTAACAAATGCTTCCCAAGAGTAATGCACAAGGATTGCATAGAAGAAAGTATACATACATGTGTGAAGGTTACCAAGAGTAGATCTAAGTGTTGTCAGTCTGGAACTTCAGATTGATATCTCCAAGAAACTGACTTCAATTCCAGAAAAAAAAAAGTTATTCAAAAGTACTGGGAGTTAGACCACAAGACATCAGCTAAATTCCCTCATTCCTTATAAAATGATGTCATGTGCAAGAACAAGGTGTTGGGTGAGCCCAAGCAGAGAACTGCACCTTTTCTAATTGGAAAAACCTCCCTGCCTTGTGATACTCCTTTGTCAGGTGTCTGTCTCTCTCTCTCTCTCTCTCTCTCTCTCTCTCTCTCTCTCTCTCTCTTCTTATAACAGATAAAGATCGCCTAGAAACCTCATGGGGGAAACAACAAAACAAAAATATTGATCTAGATCATAGGAGGAACTCACCACAATACATTCAGAAAAAATGACTAGTTCTTTAGTGTGGCAAGGAGCTCCTGGAAAATGGTAGTTGTTTCTGGGTCCCTAGGTATCTGCTGAGTGGCAGTCTGGATGTTCAGAGAAGAGTCATAGGATTAAGGGGCTGATATGGATTGACTTGGGAAGAAATATGGAAAGAAATATAGACAAGCTGGCAAAGAAAGGCCTAACAAGAGATATCAGAACTGCTTGCCAATAGTTGTGTAACTTAATATAAAGAACAACCTGGGTAGTAGCCAGAAAATACACATATTACAAAAGTTGTTTGCTCTTCAGCTTACCTGATGATTGTCTACCTATGACACAGGACCTGATCTGCACAGATCCTGTCATGATAGTGGTTTGCAGAAAATGCTGTTACACAGTAGGATTAGCAGATATTCATTGATCATCTAACTGTGCAACAGGCACAGAATGGGGTATTTTCACTGATTTCCTATCATTTTTACAATGTTGCAGTGATGGTAGACTTTTGTATGAGTTGATCCTGGAAGCTAAGAGATGGCCCACTCAAATAGAAATAGAGAAGCGTTTAATGAAGGGACTCTTCAAGGCTTATTGTCAGACTCAAAGGAAACTAACCAGCAATGAGGAAGCACATAGACACTAGCAAGAGTGTGCAACTATCATTCCTAGGCCTGAAGCGACAAGAAGAGAATATGGTGACCAGAACGGACAGGGAGTCATAGCAGTGGCAGAGGAAGGGAATAGGGAAGTGGTAAACACAGATAGAGGAACGGAGCCACTGCTTATCAGTGGCCTGGGAGAGAGGCAGATGGGAAGGAGAGAGGAATAAAAACTTTGGTCTGTCTCTCTCCAGCCTTGCAACTCCTGCCATTTCCTCCCCTTGACCCAACCAGAAACCAGGGGCCCAGTTGATACAGCCCCAAATGTCAGCATCCTTTGGCACACAGTATGAAGAACGAAGAGTAGGAAAGAGTCTGGAGGGACAAATGAAAATTATACAGCCAATACTTTCCCTTTATTTTGCAAATAGGGAACTTGAAACCCAGAATGAAGAAATGATTTGACTAATAGCACGCAACGGAGGGATCAAATAAAAGGTTTCTGATTCCAGAAGTTTTATTTATTTAAGTTTCCATTTCTGGTTCACTTGTTTAAAATGAAGTGCTAGGTTAGACTTTATTGAGCTAGGTTTATGAATTGTATTCTCTCAGCACAGAGTTTTATTCAGTTCCTTGCTTGAAGACTACATCCTAACACTGACCAGTCATTTCCCAGAACTTTCCATTTATCACAGAGTATATGGTGAGAGTAGTGTGTATTTCCTTGTCTTTGAGCACAGATCTCAATACGAAGAAAGGGTATTGTCTTTAGAGTACATGAATTGTTTAATACAGTATGCGAGTTGGTGAGAATTAGTGTTGGGATAGCATAGAAAAGTGAATGGGGAAAATCGGATGGGAGGTCTAACTGGGAATTGGGGGGTGAGGAGTTCATGGAAAGAATCTTGGGTTAAGAGTGTGTTTCTGACTGGTTATGTTAGGAATTGGGCCTTTAAAAACATTGATAATTGGGGTGCCTAGGTGGCTCAGTTGGTTGAGCTTCTGACTTTTGGTTTCAGCTCAGGTCATGGTTTCACAGTTCATGAGTTCAAACCCCACATCAGGTTCTGCACTGACAGCACAGAGCCTACTTGGGATTTCTCTCTCTCTCTCTCTCTCTCTCTCTCTCTCTCTCTCTCTCTTCCCCCCCTTTCCCTCTGACCCTCCCCTGTTCTCTCTCTTTCTCTCGCACACAAAGTAAATAAAAATTTTAAAAAATACTCCTTTAAAAATATTAAATAAATAAATAAAAATATTGATAATTTTAGTAAATCTTTATATTATTTTTAAAATTTTTTAAAGTTTATTATTTTGAGAGAGAGAGAGGGAGATAGCATAAGTGGGGGAGGAACAGAGAAAGAGAGAGAGAGAGAGAGAGAGAGAGAGAGAATCCCAAGGAGGCTCTGCAGTGTGGGCACACAGCTCAATGCAGGGCTCGAACTCACAAACCGTGAGATGACTTGAGCTGAAATCAAGAGTCAGTTGGTTGAACCACCCAGGTACCCCAGCAATTACTTAAGAGAGTGCATATAATAAGGCAAGCTGTGTTCTAAAGCTTAGTCTTTATATACATAAGCTCTGTGTTCCCTAGCAATTTGAGAAGTGTCATATATGAGAAAATGGAGGCATTAAAGAAACTGAAAGTCATACCAATAATATATGGTAAATAGGATTTGAATCTAGTCATCTGGCTTACCTTGTGGCCAATTCCTTCTACTTTTTAACATTTATTAAAGCAATACACAAAACCTTAAGGTTCTTACTCCTCATTTCTTAAGTGGGGTGAAACATAACTTTGTCTTCTGTAGTACAATAATAACTTAACCATATATTATCTACATGGAAGGTGGCTGAAGACACTGGAAATTCATCTGTAATTCATCTATTAGCAGACAGAAGCGTGCCAAATTAGTATATTTTATAATGGAGATGGTTGTTTCTAGTTGGATAGAGACAGCGAGTGCTTCATAAATACAAGAGGGAAATTCCTGGGCAAGTTGTGAAGTGTGTTTTTATTCTTGGGTTTTTTTGCATATTGAATCCCACACACCATTTGGAAATAACTATGTTGGGGTTATGTGGTTTATTGTAAACAGGACACATAACTGTTTTTCATATTTGGCTTTAAAACATTTGGCTGAATCACTTTTATCATGCTTCCTTGGATGAGGAGTAAGTTTTTTTTTTTTGTTTCTTTCTTTTTTTTTTTAATTCCTCATGATTTCTGCCATCTACTTAGCCATTTGGTAACTTTCTAAAATTTTATTTTACTGTGCAACTCAGCACTGATAAATCACTGGCCCTTACATATTGAGTGGATTTAAAATTTATACACTGTGACTCAGGTGGGTAGAAATATAACTTTATTTCTCCATAACTGAATATCGCTTGCTCACCAGCACACATTTCTGCTTAAGGAAGGAATACTCATAGGCCGCTTGAATTTATCTCCCTCACTTCCAGTTTTGGTCTGTCTCTTTCAGGTTAAATCTAACCTTCCAACCCTCTAGAGAAGATACTCTCCTCTCAGAGTTTTTTTACTCATCCTCTGTCTTTCTCTTTCACGTGGGTTCAGAGGGCCCATGAGTTCAAGGGCCACAGGGAACATTGTCAAGTCGGGGGTAGGCATCAGTCACTCTGTACTCTGGTTCTTACACACCTCCACTGATGAACGTCCCCCCTTGGCCTTTGATGTTGACTCTGATTCTGACGTAGGTGATGAGGTAAATTGGTTCTGTGTCCTTTGGTGTGTTAACACCTTGAGGTCCCTGCCCTGGTGGAGCAGGTCTCCATCTTACTACCCACTCATGTGATGTTTTTACCTAACACTGACTGTGGCTGCCATTTAATCCCTGGCTTGGACCGCCTACCCTGGTTCTTCTCTGGGTTCGCTTCACCTCTTGCCTGATGACTAACCGGTGTCCTTAGGAAACATCTGTGTCCTCCCTGAGGCCAGGGGCAATTTCCACATCTCTTCACACCATGGGGCCACCTTGATGTGAGACACTCTGAAAGGCTGCCTTCTCCTATGTCCAGAAAGAAATGGAGTACCTTCTACCCACAGATCACCAAACCTGTCTCTCAGACTTCTGCTGTTTTACCAACTGAAGATTTTTCTCTCCGAAGGGGGCAGAGCCGACTACGTCAGGGGCCATACCTAACTCTAACTACGTCGCTTCCCTAAGTCTCCAGGTCACTCCCTCCTGGTCAGACGTTTCTCTCATTTTTTGGCTGGCAAACTGCTCCTGTGTCTTTCTATACTCAGTGCTTGCCCTACTCTGTGATTTTGCCAACCACTGATACATGGAGATTTATAAAAATAAAATAAAAATAAAAACAAAAGCCTCTTCCCTATTTCTTGCATCTACATATTCCCAGTCAAAGGTTTTGGGCTTGAAATCACTTGTGTAGGTCATGGCTTTAGAAGAATAAAAAAAGTATTTTTTGGAAGTTACAGTTGAATGGTGAAATTATCTCTCTAGTCTGTAACTGTTGCCCTCTCTTTTGAGACTATATCCCTCACCCTCCTGGTCTATTCTTAAGGAAGGAGGACTGCTTAAGGGGTAAAGAATTACAAAACGAGATTATCATTTAGGTAATATTTAGAAACATTAGCCAGCTTTATTAATAGATAGGAGCTGCTTAATGCCATTTTGGAAGAATACTTAATAGAAAAGGTTTCCCAGTGAGTTAAGATTCCCTGTACAGTTGACAGACATAGTAAGATTATGCATTATGCATTCTGCAACAACTATTCGCCATGCATTGCTGTTTGGGGTCTAGGACTGTAGCATAAAATAAAAGAAACCAAACTCTTCCCCTCATAGAGTTGATATTCTAGAGAAGAAATATAAAATCTATAATGTATAATGCATAAGCAAAATATGAAGGACATTATATGGTCATCAGTGTTATGGAGAAAATAAAGCCATAAGAGACTCTTTTTTAATTGTTTGTTTGTTTGTTTTGAGAGAGAGAATGAACAAGCAAGCAGGGAAGGGGCAGAAAGAAAGGAACACAGAGGATTCACAGCAGTCTCTGCACTGACAGCAGAGTCTGATACGAGGCTCAGACTCATGAAATGTGAGATCATGACCCGAACTGAAGTCAGAGGCTTAACCCACTCAGCCACTCAGGTGCCACAAGCCATAAGAAACTCTTAAAAAGAAAGAGAACAGACTGAAGGTTGCCAGAGGGGAGATGGGTGGGAGGACAGGGTAAATGGATGATGTGCATTAAGTAGGGCACTTGTTGGGATGAGCACTGGGTGTTCTATGTAAGTGATGAATCGCTAAATGCTACTCCTGAAACCAGTACTACATGGTATGTTAAACGACTTGAATTTAAATAAATAAATTTTAAAAATTAAAAAACATAATAAAAAACTAAAAATCTACATAAATTTTAAAAAGATAGAAAAGAAAGCAACAAGGATGGTACAACATCTGGGAGAAGCAGGGCTTTCTGTAGTTTTAAATGCAGTGATGAAAGCTGACCTATCTTGAGGAGATCAGGGAATGAGCCAGGTGTGCATCTGGAGGGACGGTGGTCTAGGCAAGGGAATGGCAAGTCGAAAGTTTCTGAGGCAGGAATGACCCTGCTGTGTTGAAGAAAGAGCAAGGAGACACAGTAGCTGGAACAGCAAGTGAATGAGAGAATAGAAAACGATGAGGTCAGAGGGGTTCTGGAAGAAGAGGTGGTGACAGGTGGACAGGATGAGGCCTTGCAGACCATTGTAGGGAACATGGCTTTTATTCTGAGGGAGGTGGGGATCCAGTGGAAGATCTTAAACAAGGAGTGACACAAAGAGCTCCCTTTGTAACAAAATTGCTCTAGTTGAGATTATATTGGGGAGAAGCAGTGTAGAAGGAAGAGATTCCATTTAGGGATTCATTTCAGAAAATGAAGCAAGTGACAGCTGGTTCAGACCAGGTACACGGCATATAGATGAGGAAGGTGCTCATGTGTTGCATGTGGAAATCACCCATGCATTTTGGGAGCCAGTACTGCATTATGATTCAAAACAAATAAAGAAAAAACCAAAAGAAACCACATGCCTGCGTGCACATGCGTGTGTGTGTGTGTGTGTGTGTGTGTGTGTGTGTGTGTGTGTGTCTGTGCGCGCACACGCACGGATTCTGCTGTCAGGCTGGTTGGGTCCAAGCTGTAGTTGAAGCACTGACTGTGGAATCTTGGAGAATTCTACTAAGGTCTAAGCCACATGGGGGCTTTTAAAAGGATTATAAAAAATGACATGAAAAGCAACAAAAACAGTACCTAGCTCATAAAACTCAAACTGTCGCCTGAAATCATTATTGTCATGGTTACTTTTATCATTGAACTTGAAAAAGCAAAGTTGGAATCAGAACATTTAGGGTTTCTTTCTTTCTTTCTTTCTTTCTTTCTTTCTTTCTTTCTTTCTTTCTTTCTTTCTTTCTTTCTTTCTTATTTTTCATGGCTTTTTTTCAGCCCATGCATCTGGGGATGTTTTCCAAAAAGCTTTCAGTGCTTTCCGGATTTGTCTGGTGTAGGTGCTTAGAAATAAAATATAGAGACTTCTGTTTCTTGAGCCCTACACTTGGTTCTCAAGTTGAAAGCTACAAAAACATGCATTTGGCATCTTATGGTTGCTGTGAAAAGAGACTGTAAAAAGAAAATTGTGATAGGTCTCTCACATCACCTTAAGCCAGCTCTTTGCTGATATGCAGTACAAGTTTGGTTCCCAAATAGTGGATGACTCAGTAGGGAGAATGAAAGATCTTAGGAGCCATTTGGCCAGCGGGCTTATTGGGCTGCAACCCTCTCATATCCAAGGCGGGAGGATGATACCATCAAGAGTCAACACTAATAGCTGTTGGACATTCAGCACTTCGTGTGTACCAAGCCCTGTACTACGTCCATCACTCTCATCCTGCAAAACAGGTGATGCTGTTCCTGCTTTCTAGAGAAGTGAGGCTCAACACTACCCATTTCCATAGCATAAACAGCCATCTACTGAGGAATCTTTGTTTAACATCCTGGCTTTTCATTGCAAAGGTAGCTTACTTCAGTCGTGGGCAGCATCAACTATTGAAGTGTTCTTGGCATCTTAAAACCTGCTAACAGTCAATAAGTCCCCTTTTTTTCTGAGCTCACATTGTTTTCATTGCACTTAGCATGGCCTCTAGTGCTTCTGTGTAGGAGCATATCTAAACTTCATGTTTACCTGTGCTCTCTTTCCATAGGTGGCTTAATTGGGATATCTTTTCATATTCTTTAATCAACTTTCAATACTCTTAAATCATCCTTGCTGCTTATCACCTAATTCTCTTGGATTTCCTGGCATCTTAGTGTCTTGTAGGTGATCCCATATTCAGTGAGACTCAGAGAGTTGTGCATTCTGATGGCGTTACTGAAGGGGCTCACTCGTACACAAAGACAGGATAATAAGAAAGTGAGAGATGGGTCATGAAACCATATGGCAGATACTTGGCTATTGGGGGATCCTAAGGTTTTTCCACATCGCCATCCAAAAAAGTAAAATGAGTTGAAGAAAATAGGCAGCCATATGGACCATTTATGCTTTGAGGAAACAGAGTCCAGCTGTTAGCAGCAGGTGGGGGTCTCTGGTGGTTATTATATCTTCAGCATTCAAAAGCTTTTAGGCAAGGGGCTCTGAGATAAGCATTATTGCAAAAGGTGATTGAGTCTCAGTGACTTACTCTCCACCTGGCACATTAGCAACAGATGAACTCAGTCTCTGGAATTTTAAGCCTATGCCCATGCTTAAACTGTTAAAGATGACTTTAAAAGAGACACTCCATTCATCTCCCTGAGTTTACAGGATTATCAGAAGACCAGAGGCACAGATAGAAAAACATCAGAAGAGTTATCCTGCCAGAAATGGAAATTGATGTCTCATCTTAACTTCAGACATCCCCCTCCTGTTTATAGGACCCCACTGAGTGATGAAACAGTGGATCGTAGTCATCATCAGAAAGCTGACTCCATAAAAAAAGGGAGGCAGAGCAGTGTTGACTTTGAATTCTAAGACATTGGCGTTATTAATGCTGGGGACCCATAAACAAGTGGTGAGGATTATGGGATTTACCAGAAAAAGCTCAGATGGCACTCCTCACCAGCTCCATTGCACAGGCAAGATGGGTTAGTAGAGGAGTTATGTTAGGCAGCTGCAGGGCAAGATTTGTGTGACAAACTGTGGCAAAGGATGGCCATATTAACTGCTTTTGTTGGTGTTTTTCCATGCTGTACCATACCTGAGGGCTTGGGTATCCCTTGCTTTTTCCTCCAGAAACCCTATAGAGGGGATGCTTTTGTCCCATATGACTGCTCTCTTTTAGGAGCTGGCTACTTCTCCTTTCTTTCCACTCAGCAGATTGGTGTGTGTGTGTGTGTGTGTGTGTGTGTGTGTGTGTGTGTGTGTGTATAAAATGGAGGCAATGCTGTCACCTCTCCATCTTTCCAAACCCCATCTCTATCCACCTAAGTCACAGAGCTCAGAAAAATGGCACAAAACACACTTGTGTATGTACATTAGAATAGGTTTCTGGCCATAATTTTTGGCCTATCGATCCTATATACAGGGTTTCTCCTGACTGTGTTTCCTCATATCATTTCAGCTGTGAAATCTTGGTATAGTGAAGGTCAGGGGTATATAGGATGAAAAGCTTGGCTTGTGTGTCAGACAGATTTCAATTCTGTATCTCACTGGCCAACCTTTCCCGAACCTTGCTTCATCAGAGTAAAGACTTTGGTCCACATTAAGTGTGCGGTCAATGAGGCTATTAGTATTTATGATTTCACCACCTCTCCCATGTCCAGAATTTGCCGACCCCACTAAGCATCCAGGTTTAGTGTTGGCTCTGCACAGTTGGAAAAGAATAACTAACAGCTACCCACAACTTTAAATTGCATGAAGTAATTGCATACTCTCTCTTAATATCATCAAAAATATTGGAAGATAGAAAGTATTATTGTTGTCATCAGTCCTCATCATCACCATCATCATCATCATCATCATCATCACTACTACCATTATTTTACATAGGAGAAAGGGAAGGTCAGTGAAGCAGTGACCCAGCCCAAATTACAAATCGAAACTACACTGTTCGCTCTTTCTATGGAGACAGTGCTAAAAAATTAGTCATACCAGGGAAACCCGTAATTTCTTCCCAACTTCTCACTGGAAGCTGATGCCTCCCATTCTATTCTCTTTTCTCCCCTATTTCCTTCCTCAGGGTGCCTGATTAGACTCAGGGTTCTCTCTATGGGTGGATACACCGTGATGGGTCACTGGTAGCAAAAGTGCTTTTGGTGCTTCTCCTCCCCTGCCCCCACCCCTTACAAGGACCCATGAGTCAGAGGGTTGGAGATCAAGAAGGCTTATTTACCCCAGAGAAAGTCCTGAGCCCGTCTGTGTGGAATCATTCAGGGCTCTCCACTTCTTTTCCCTCTGTCATTGTTGGCTGAGTTAGGAAGTGAAATAAACACAGACTTGAGGGATTTGGTGGTTCTAGAGATGATTCATTTTTCCTAGTTTTCCGTTCAGGATTTTAAGTCTGAAAAGAGCTTCAGCAATCTTAGAGTCCTTTTGAAAGTTGGAAAGATGGATGGAATAAGTATGGCTAGACTTTTGTGGGCTTATTTTGAGACTATAAGAACTTACAGTAACTTGAAGTTAGTTTTGTGCCATTTTTCTGAGTTCTTTGCCTTAGGTGGATAGAAATAAGGTTTGGCAAGATGTAGAGGTGACAGCGTTACCTGCTTCTTATGCTCGGGAGAACTGGTTTGCTTTTACCTGACTGCCTCACACTTGAGTCCTGTTTTGTTAGATTATTTTACCTCCCTACTTCATGCATTTATTCTTTCCTTAATTATACAATAACCAGTTTGAGCCCTTGCTCAGGGTTTTACTGTGTGCTTAGTGATGAGGACAGGTAGTAAGAAGGACACCCACAAAATCTTCAGAGATACTCAGTATGTGTTAAGATAGATTTTCATGTGCCTGGATTAGCTTAGACTAGTCTTCCCTGAAGCTCAGAATAATAGACTACGTACAGTATTGGTATTATTTGGGTGGAAATCACACAAAAACTAGAACGTCTATCTTTTTTTTATAACCCCGGTAAACATTCTTTTTAAAAGAGATTGAATTCTTTTTTATTGGAGAGAGTGAGTGAGAGAGTCTGCAAGTGGGGAGGGAAGAGCCGTGGGAGAGAGAGAGACAGAGAGAGATAGTGAGAAAGAAACTTAAGCAGGCTCCACACTCAGTGCAGAGACCCGCACGGGGCTTGATCCCAAGACCCTGGGATTGTGACCTGAGCTGAAATTACGTTGGATACTCAACCCACGGAGTCACCCAGGCACCCTACCCCAATAAACATTTTCAGTTGATGTCAAGTAACATCAGCCTTGTTATTTGCTAGTTTATTCTGTGAAAACTTTGTCTTTGGTTTTTGTTTTAGTCTAACAAGGATGCCAACAAAACAAAATTACCAAGTAAAATGCTCCAAAACTGACACGGTTTGTCATATACTTACATGAGAAACCTAGGGATATGATTTTATGTGATTATACCTATTGATGTTTTAGAGATTAGCCATTGGTTGATACAAACTGTTCTTCTGGAGTGACTTTTTCACGTCATGAGATCCTGAGTCAAACTCCTTTTGCAACTTGAGAGTGGTTACTAGCAACAATCAATATTAGTTAACAGTAATAAATTGTAGTAGCATTAATAGTAATTTTCTCAAATTTGCTTAGATACAGGGAGCATTAGTTGGAAGGGATTAGATCTTCCTCCAGTAAGCCAAGGAAGAGCTGACCCAGAAGGTTTCAGGAAAAGGAAGAACCATGGCCGCTCCAGCGGCTGCAGAAGAAATTGTTCAGGAACTTTATTATAAGGCCTACCACTGGTGTGATGGAAACGCTGCATCTGTGTTACAAATGACTGTGCCCAGAGGAATAGAGGCAGAAGGTTACTGATCACCCAGTGCTGACCCTAAGAGCTGACTTTCTGAGAAAAGGTGAGTCAGACAAGCAACCAACATGCCTGCTTCATTACATCTTTGGGTCTCTCATGTCCATGTATACCAAAATCTCAACCAGAGACTGCATCCAAATGCAGCACGAGGAACCACTGGAAAAGCAGCTTGTCCGTCACTGAGTTTCCTAGGTGATGTGCTTGTCTCACAGTCCTGAGACTCAGGGATAAAAAAGATTAATTTAACTATCACCGCTGCAATCTGTATAGACAAAATCTAACCATTAAAAAAGAAATTTAGTTTGCTGAGTCAGTTACCCAACCCACGGCAACAGAGAAACCGTAGGAACCAAAAAGAGGAAGAGACAGAGGTTGAAACGGGCTCTATGGAAGATCTCTGCAGACAGGGGTCTCTTGCTGATATTTACCTTTCCCCTCCTCTACTCTTCATTTTAGTTTTGCCATGTTTTCATGATGAATGAAATGTTTATTCTTTAAACATTTGACTTTTTGGTGGCCCTGCCTCTATAAGGTTCTAGTAACCTTCCATCTTTTGTACTTGTAATTATCTTCATCATCATTACTACTATGTATTAAAAC
Source organism: Panthera tigris (assembly GCF_018350195.1). Lineage (NCBI taxonomy): Eukaryota > Metazoa > Chordata > Mammalia > Carnivora > Felidae > Panthera > Panthera tigris. Next base: position 64,226,483 of record NC_056670.1, on the reverse strand, counting down.
ACCCACCAGGTTCTAGGCATTAGACTTGACATATAGGTATATAGTTATAAGTATTGTTATATATATATATATATAGTTTTATATGTATATATAATTCAATGTTTACAACAGTTTAAAAGACTGTTGTTATTTATAGAGAATTTAATAGCTATTCAGATACATTAAAATTTTGCCCAGTATTAAGATAGAAAGTAATAGAACCAATGTACATCGGTCTTTTGGGATCTTTCCATTATACAATGTTGCCTTTTCTTTATGAAATAAAGACATTTTTTTTCTCTGGGAAAACTGAGCGTATGGAACAAGGGTGAAGCTGCTTAATAAAACCCGACTAGCTAGTTCCACTCTGGAGTGCCATGTTTTCTAGGGGAAGAGAAAGGGGGCGGGGGGGCGAAGCTGTTCTAAGTGATTGACAATGCCCCAAATTTTAAGGGCCAGCCAGCCACCAGGTGGCAGGTTAAATGCGCTGAGCTTTTTAAATTTTATAGAGGACAATGATTTGTCCTTACCAAGAACAAGACTAAAATGGACTTAAAGTACAAGAGAGGAAGTCACAGAGGAATAAAAATGAAATGCAAATTTTGTGACTCTCAGTGCTCTTTTGATTACTGGTGCTATTTTCTAGGTGGAATTAAATAGCATGATCTCCTACCAGTGCACTATTCGAAACCACACCAGTGAGTCACTTAATCGATCCAATAACAATGATACACATGTTACTTGAATAATTTCTTTTAGGTGAGAAACAAACAAACAAATGAAGTAATTGATTAGTGCATAATGTCACACATTTACAGGTGACAAAATAGAAATGTTGAATCTAGACCTACCTAACTCCTAATTCATGGTCTTTTCATTCTGATATATTTTTTTAACATTTATTCATTTTTGAGAGACAGAGAGAGGTAGAGTGTGAGTGGGGAAGGGGCAGAGAGAGAGACGCACACAGAATCTGAAGCAGGCTCCGGCCCTGAACTATCTGCACAGAGCCCAATGCGGGGCTCGAACTCACAGACCATGAGATTGTGAGCTGAGCTGAAGTCAGATGCTTAACCGACTGAGCCACCCAGGCACCCCTGTGACATATTACTTCTAATTTGATAAATGTATTACTTAAAGAGAGAAAAAAAATCTAGGATAAAAATTTTAGAATACCTCAACATTCTAAGCTATTCCCTATGAACTTCTTTAGCTATTACATACTATAGTCTCTTAATGAGTTTAGACACCCTCCCACACTCCCTCAAAATAATCCACCTGTGTTATTAAACGCATCATCTACTCACACTGGGGATTTGAGAGTGGATTAATTTCGCCTCTGTATATTCACATATTGGACTTTTGGTAGTATTGGCTAGGTTTTACTCTAATATACAATGGATTAGGATTTGTGTGTGAATTGTGAAGCTGTTAAATAGATTATATGTCTCTAGAAAGCAATGAGCCCTCTAGGTATTGTGCTTCTATGAGATTACTCAGATGCTTCTCCGGTGTCTGAATTCTCTTCCCTGTGAAAGTAAGCTTTGAAAATTCTTATTTTGACAGCATCTGTAGAAGTGCTTTAAACCCCAAGTTACTTCCAGGCTTTGAACTTCTTTATTCAGTCACATTCTCCTTTTGAACAATACAGCTTAGAAATTTGTTTGGTAATGGGGAAAAGGCCTTGGTTTGTTTTATTGTCAAATTCCAATTGCTTTGTGAGCGATTGTAAAATGTGGAGCTAGTGTCTGTAATGCAATTGCCTCAGCATAATACAAAATGCTCATTGTTGACTCCTCCTGAGAAAAACATTGGATGGCTGTTAAAAAGGATTCTGCGTATACTTCTAGAATGTGCAGCCAAGGAGGATCTGTTACATCCGTCTTCAGTGTGTGACATACGTTTGGATGTCACCGAACTTCAGTATTTTCTGGTTTGGGAAATGGAGCAAATGCACTCGGGAACTTGATTTACTTGCCCTCTCTCCCTTCGAAAGAGCCCCTGGCATTTTTCTCACCCGCATTTCCCCATGGTCACATTGTGTTGTCCTTACTGTAGTCTCTAATTAGGATGCTTTTTGATAGTAAATAAATTATTGAAGAGTTTAATAAAATAAAACACGGCATGAATTGTCCATAAAGGGTAAACTGTAAAACGAGCTTTAATCATATTTCTGTGTTTTGGAAGGAGATTTCCCATTTGTTTGCAGAAGACTAACCATAAAACTCTGCATAATAAGTCATTCCAGTTTGAGGAGACCCATGGTGGGTCAGCTCAGATATGATATGTTGATGTTCTGGCCAGCTTTTGTTTGTTTTGTTGTGTTCAAATGATTACCTCAGGACAAATAAGGCTTTCTTAAAATTCAGACAGTGTAGTTTTCAGAGTTGTCTATGATACGATGATTTAGAAAAGCCTAAAGTCACAGTGACCTGGAGTGGCATATCTCTGTCTCTCCCTGTCTCTGTTCAAATGTGAATAGGGTAAAGGACTTGCCTCCTGTGCCTGGAAGATTTTATGTATCTGGAACCAGAGGTCTCTTCAATAAAACAGAGGCTCTGAGGGCTTCATGCTTCTCTAACTTCTCATCAAGACCTGATACTATTGAGTATTGAGAGATGAGCACACAATTTCAGAAGCTGAGATGCTGATATTTGAAAACCTACATGCCCTTGAGTTTATATGAGGTGGATCCTCAATGTTTTAATAAGCTTGTTATCAGGATCTCACAAAACATGGACCCAGTAATTTTCAGGAAATGGAATAGATTAGAGCCCCAATTAATTTTGTAAGCTATATTCCTTTAGATCAATTCACAATGTCTTTTGAATAATTTGTCTTTGTGGCTTTGTAGCATTCACTTGGTCTCATTATGGGGTAGGAAGTTAGTTGAGCAATACATCAAAGAATGCATTATAATACTTCTATTTATTTTTTAGATGAAGACGCCAAAGAGTACATTTGATTAGCGTGCATTTATAACTCTGTTGTAGACTATTAATGACCATTAACAGATAAAATTACATTTCCGTTTTCCAAGTCGTATTTTTTTACATCAGGAAATTCATTGTAATATTTTCCTCCCCCTCCCTTCTCCCTCTCTGTCTCTCCTTTCTTCTCTCTCCATACATACACTTACATGCACACTGATTCTGTGCTCAGTATACAAACTGTGACATATATATATATATATATATATAGAGAGAGAGAGAGAGAGAGAGAGAGAGAGAGAGAGAGAGTGTTCTTGTTCAGTTACAACCTTTTTTCCCCCTGCTATAGAAATTCACATTAGCATTAGGTATTATTCCTTACAGTTTTAGTTTGTACACTTTTAAAAGCACCCTGAGCTAGAATATGGGAGGATATATCACCTTTCCTTACACTAGGCCTTTAATGGCAGGACAAAAGGCCACATGGTGGAGTGCTAGTGTCGTGTCCAAACCCTCAATAAGATCCTTTTGCAGTCAGAATCTAAATGGAATGCCAGGTTGCCCCAATTCCTCCCTGCATTCCCAGTGAGAGGCTAATATGCAGCTCTGCCCTGTTCAGCCTCTTTTTCATAAAGATGTAGATCCCTGTCCAGAAGAAAGGCTTTCTCTTAAAGCAGTTTTAACTCATTTTTCAACGTAAGGATCAGTTAGGATTCTTCTAAATGTGTCTCATTTCCTAGAATTGGGCAAGAAATCGGTTTGAGGGATTACACGAATTTACAAAATGGTTATGAACACTACTAAGCTTTCTGAGGGAATGAATTTAAAAAAAAAGGTATGACCCATGATACTCTTGTACTTGAAATGGCTGGGTCATAGGTAAGAAGGGTGCTGGTTAAAAAGCATGTGAAATAAGATTGGAATAATACGAGAAAAAATAAAACTAACAATTGAAATGAAATCATTTGAAAGTCTAATGGAAGAAAATGAAACAAAACCAGAAGTCTGTTTTGAAATATATAAGATTAACAGTCCTCCAAGATTTTTCGTCAGTTGCTTTAGATTTAAATATTCTTTTTTTAAAATTTTTTTTAACGTTTATTTTTGAGACAGAGAGAGACAGAGCATGAATGGGGGAGGATCAGAGAGAGGGAGACACAGAATCTGAAATAGGCTCCAGGCTCCGAGCCATCAGCCCAGAGCCTGACGCGGGGCTCAAACTCACGGACCGTGAGATCGTGACCTGAGCTGAAGTTGGACGCTTAACCGACTGAGACACCCAAGCGCCCCTAGATTTAAATATTCTTCTCTTTAAAAATACTCACTGAACTCTTAAAAACTGAGAACAAACTGAAGATTGATGGGGGGTGGGAGGGAGGAGAGGGTGGGTGATGGGTATTGAGGAGGGCACCTTTTGGGATGAGCACTGGGTGTTGTATGGAAACCAATTTGACAATAAATTTCATATATTTCATATATTGGAAAAAATACTGAGAATAAACAGAGGGTTGATGGGGGGATAGGAGGGAGGGTAAACTGGGTGATGGGCATTGAGGAGGACATCTGTTGGGATGAGCACTGGGTGTTGGATGGAAACCAACAATAAATGTCATAATAAAAAAAATAAAAGTTAAAAAAAATGCTCACTGAAATTCCAAGTTCCCCTTAGTGGCAATGAGCGTTTCCTTTAAAATTTCCTTTTAAGTATTTAAGCATCTCCTGTAGATACCTTCTGACATCAGAAAATCCAGCTCTTGGATTGTAAGGATCTTTACTAAACAAACAAACAAACAAACAACTCTTTTTTTGTAGTAAAAGACCTCATCACTTTTGAACAGAAATGTGTCTAAAATGAAAAAGAGTGGCACCTGAGTGGCTCAGTTGGTTAGGCATCTGACTCTTGATTTTGACTCAGGTCATGATTTCAGAGTTCGTGAGTTCCAGCCCCATGTTGGGCCTTGCACGGACAGTGCGGAGCGTGCTTGGAATTTTCTCTCTCCCTCTCTCTGTGCCGCACACGCTCTCTCTCTTTCAAAAATAAATTAATAAAATGAAAAAAAATAAATTAATAAAATGAAAAAGAAAAAAATATATACCTAAAAAATGTTAACAAAGAAGAAAAAAAGTTAATTAAAACAAGCTCTTTTTAAAGAGTGGTGAAAGTAAAGTTTCAAACATTTGAGGCCATTTTATTTCCACCTCAGAGCCCCTGAGGCCAGAGGCCCTGTTCAGACAGCTGGGAAACCATGCTTTGAGGACAGGAAAATCTCTGCTCTGAGAGTTTCTGGAAGTGCAGGTGTGATTAAAAAACAAACAAAGCCTGAAATTAAAATGAAGGAAAACTGTGCAATTTCACAACAAATTGGACAATTTAGAAATTGTGCTGTTGCTTCAAACATGCCAAATGGGAAAGTGCTGTTGTCTCTTTGTGGGATCTCTTCTTATCAGTTTCAAACTGAGTTTTTTCTTCACTCACGCAGAAACAAAGCCATGTAAATTTGTTGGGAGTTGGAACACCAAGAGAATTTCTTTCTAGTGCTTTCCTGTCAGTCCAGGTACCTTATGGCAGTGTTTTACTTTGTGAATTCTTCTCACTGGTTTTCTGGGTCATGTTAGTCACCCATGAGATGGCCCCACAAAAGAGGCCGATGGCAGTTGCATAGCTCTTGGTTTTTGTGTGTTGGTGTTTTCATATTGTTCCTTCTGTTCCTTCTCAATCTGTTTTTCTTCCTGTCATACATTCTGGGTATTTTTTTTTCTCTTTCTCTCCGTCTTTATATATTTACTAGGTCTAAAACTCTGCTAATCTAGGAATTGACTAAGTGTTATCCATGGGTAGGCAACACATCACATGTGATTAACTTTTTCTGAGCGCGCTGGATGCCATTGTCACAGAAGGCAAAGACAGAAAGCAGCACTGAAGGAACTAGCTTCTCAAGTGTTTGACCCACAGGAGGCAGATGGGGGGGTGAGCTAGCTGAGAACAGCTGTCAAAGTGGCAAAACTTGTGGCTCAATGTTACAGTGGTCTCATACAGTGGTAGGCGTGTCCCTGAACTCACATTCTATTTACATGATATAGGAAATGCAATCCAGTCAACTTTTTATTTCGATGAGTTTTATAAAACCCCTTGTGAAGAAACATGTGCTACCTTTCACATAGATAATTTTCTTGGGGTCAAACTGTGACTCAGTGACCTGGCACTTATTTCAGGAGATGTTTTCTTACTTTAGTGTGATCCACTGAGTGGTAAAGATACAGGAAGACCGGACTCGTATAGAACAGAGGGAAGGATTAATGAGATGGCTTAGCAAAGTACTTAGGCATACAGGTTCTAGAATCAGAAAGACTTTGAACTGTGACTGGAGTACTTACTGGCTTTGTGACCAGATTGACTGACCTCTCTGAACCCCTGTGGATTCACTTATTGAATGGGAATATTGATAATACTTCATAAGTTTGCAAGACTAAAATGAGATGATAAATGTAATGTGCTTAACACACGATCTGGTAAAGAGTATATTAGCTGTAACCATGAAAAATGGAAGTGGGGGAATCAAGAGAAGGCTCTAGATGCAGGATAGAACCCTGGGGACCAACCATGCCTTTGATTTTTCTCCAAGGTTCTATTTTAAATATTACATTTTTTAGACCATTGAGATCAGTTTCTTCAGGTGACAATTACTCTAGGAGATTGAATACTATTTTTTACTGTCTTAATAATCATGTTTTGAGGATGAATAAAGAGGAGAACCTGCAAAAATTTGCTTTTCTAATTATTCTAGCAGTGGGGCAACTTTTAGCCCATGCCTGCAAAGCACTTCTGATAGAAGTGTAGTAATTTCTTAACACTTTGCTTACAGAACTGCTAAAAGTCCTTCACGTGCAAAGCTCTTTATAAAATGATGCACTATTTGATTGAAGACAATCGTCTATCAGTAAGTATGTTGCTACTTAGACACAGGGACTAGGAGAAAGGATTGTGGGTAGTTGCTCAGAGTACATTTTTTTTTTTTAATCTAAGGAAGCAAAGCATTCCTTAGATAAATTGGAAGCATTATTGGTGTTCAAAATCCCTTCTGGCTAATGCTGGAATGACATGGGCTTAAGGGAGATCATCTCATTTTATTAGTTGCCTGTAGATTGCAGAAGGTATCTCAGAGGGAGAGATTTAGTGCCGGGGAACCTGAGAGAAAGCTCTTCTTTGGCAGTGACAAGGTGGCACATTGAAAAATAACAGTATTGTTTAGTGTCCGCCACTCACAATACCACTGGGGGTTTTGTCATTCACTGGAAGACTTTGAGGGTGCTAATCAAATACATGAAAAACAGGTTGCTCAAAATGGTTCTAAAAATGGAAAAGAACCCAAATGTTTATTGCACAGTTTTACTGCTGGGAAACATGGTCTTTACGACTAGAGTGTTAGTCATATATTCAGTTGGGTCTCTGAGGAATTTCAGGCTGGTGAGAATTATTTGGATTGCATGAGCATAATCATGTTACAGTTTGAAAACTAAATCTCTCTTTGTTTTTACCATACATTTTATTTTATTAATCTCTTAGATGGGAGCAGCTCATGAGGAAAATTGTAAGTCAGCCAAAGGCAGACACTGGGGTCCATCCAAGATACCTTCAGTATTGGCCAGTAAATCCAGGTTTTGTGATAACTCTGAGTTCTCCCGTTGGCAATGTTTGTGTGGCATCTGTGCTGACTTCCACGGAGTTGTCACTCCACCAAGGATGCTAGTCAGATGGAATGAGTTTCTCACACAGGACCTTCCTGGTTTGTTTCTAGAGATTTTTTTTTTTTTTTGCCTCAGTTTTCTGTTATCCATTTTCCAGAATCAGAGGCAGGAGTGTGCAAAATCTCTCTGGAGGGTTAGTTAGTTGATGTCCTGGCATCTAGCACATTTTTCTTTCCTTACTCTTTTCACAGGGAAAGATGTAGCAAAAAGTCTTTAGCAATGGTGGCTGTTGGAACAAGTGATGTTTGTTTACTTCCTCACTATCTCCTTCAGGATTAAGCACTAAAAAACAACCCTCCGTTCTGGCCGGTGTTATAAAATGTGACCACTTAAAAATTGCCTAGTTCTGACTGCCTTAATCCCAGTGACCCAATTCCAGATAGAATCTGTGTTGGCACAACTATAGAACTCTGCCAAAGAATGGTGAAAATTCTGTATACAGTGAGAGGTGTTATCTCCTTTAGACTATTCCCTCATGATCTCACCCACCGTTTCTAATTAATTAACTTCTTGAGCGCCTTTTATATATTTCATGAGGAATACAGTATAGTAAAACATGGCATTTGTGTTCAATGAATTTAAGGCTTGTTGTAGATAATACGTAAATGCCACTGCCATGAAACAATAGATCATCTTACTATTGCTTGGTGCTAAATTTTGAGATATGGGATGTTACTGCTTTGGAAACTCAGAAGAGAAGAATTTAGGACAGTGAGTCTCAGTGGTGGTCCTAGAAGAATGACCAAGTACAAAGAACACTTTGTACCAAGTACATACATCCGTGAAGAGTTTCCTAAACACAGTTAGTGGAGAAAAATGCAGAGAGCAGCTTCTGCAAGAATACCAGGTGCTGGGGGGATACTTGGGAACTGGGTTGAATGGAAGAGGTACGTCCAGACCCAAGGCATTCATTAGTTTTGGAACCGTTGCCATTGCCAGAGAACACTTTAGTCTGGGATCTGGGCAAGACTTCTCGATACAGAAAGAGTTCACGATACAGAAAGAGTTCACATGCAAAGTCCCTACCCCATAATTCAGTGTCAAACACAGGCTCCTCTCCCTTGGGTGATAAATTACTTTCTTGTTTCTAATCTTGTTTTGAATTCTCTGCAAGCTGAGCTAGAACTGGTTTGAATTGAATGAACATTTTTTTTTTTTTTTTTATCCCAAGCACTTCTACTACTCCAGGGCAGAATCCCCTGTTTTCTGGCTGTAAGTTATCTAGCAGTGTGGCCTGTCCTCAGAAAAGTTAAAATTGCTACAGTGGAAGATTTTGTTGTTAGGATTAATGATGTAGAACCCCTGCCTCAAAGCATTTTACAATAGTATTTAATGTACATCACATAGGAAAGCCATTTCAAAAGTAATATTGCTAATATTGGGCTTCCTCTAAATTTTTCTAATTCCCTTTTATTCACATAACACTTAATATTGATTTTAGGTGATCTAGGAATAGCAGTTACATTGAACAGGTGGGAACCATAAGTTTCCCAGGCATTAAACGGTGGTTTGGAATTGCAAAATCAGTGAAAACGAGTTTCCTGACTTCCCAAATTCTCACCCTCCTTCTCTTCCTAAGTATTCCCTTCTCCCCTAATTGCCACACTCTCCTCTAAACCTCTTCCTTTCCTCTTGCTATTGGTAGCATATAGTGAGCAGACCATCATTCTCCAGAGGCATCCAGGCATCTTGGTTAAGAGGGAAAGCTCTGGAGACAGCGATCCAAATTTGAGACCTAGCTGTCTGTTACACAGCAGTGTGGCCTTGACCCATTGATTCAACTCTTCTTTGTTTCAGTTCTGTTAAGTCTAAAATGGATACAATAATGGTAGCTATCTAATGGATTGTTGTGAGAATTAAGAGATGGCCCTTAAATGCTAAATACAATGCTTATAATGAATATCCATCAACCTCAGTTATTAATAACGGAATACATAAAATAAAGATCTTCATATATGTTTTCCTGAGTTTTATCCTATACTTCTTTTCATAGAAGCATGCAGAAACTACCACCATAAAATCATGTCTGTTAATTTACACATTTGACATAACTAGTGGTAGATAAGTAGTAACAGTTTGCAAGAATGGTAGGATTTTAAAGTATGTATGTTTTAAACATTTGGGACTGAATTTGGAATGTGTACAACAAATAACATTCATTATGCCACCGAATTTGAACTGAAAATGTTTATAAAAATGCTATTCAGTTTTGAGAGTTTGATTACCTAATTAAATGTTTAAGTATTTTAAAAACTGGAAACATAGCTAAACCACATGGAAGACCTCAGAGACCACAGGGGAGGGAGAAAGTAATAAAACATCAGAGGGGAAAAATGAAACAGGAACACATGAAAGCCTAGGTCAGTGGAGACTGAGAGTATGAAGGAAGAAAAGCATCATTAGAAATGAAAAAAATAGGGCAAATCCCTCGGAGGTGGAGTTATTAGAAGTAACAGATGCATATAATCAACAAGCCGCTTTCATCTTGAAAAAGCATAACAGATAAAGGATGCATGTCAAGTGTGAGTGCTACAATAGAAGACTTTTCACAGAGGAGTTCAATATATTGGATAAACACACCAACTACTCTCATGATGCAAATCTTTCATTCATAGCGATGTCCCAGATACCTACAGTATTATGGGAAATGGGTTCCGGGGCTATGACTTGGAATAGCAGCTACCGTCGTCAGAACAGCAGAACAATAAACTCGAGGGACACCTTGCAGGGTCTCCCTTACCGTGTTCTTCCCCTCAGCAGGAACCAAAATAAAATACTGACCTCTGTTTCCTCACCAATAACTAGATGTTGCTTTCTCAGAAGTTCCAGCAACATCATTAAGTGTTGACTCAGAAAAGGAGAGTGGATTTTATTTTGCTTCGACTGAACCAAGGGAATAAACAACTTGCCTTTATATATTATTAATTATTGGCAAATATTTGTGGGATGAATGAATTAGACCCTGTTCAAACATTGATAGTATGCTGGGTACCGCTAATTTTGAATTCACTGGGGCACTGTGCTTATTGTTGAAAAGAGGTTGCTACAAGGAATATCAATGCTGTAGGATATTAATATGCATTAACAAAAATGTTAAAAAGGCTTCCGTAGTCAAATATGTGTGCAGTATGCTGGCTAACGCAATAGTAAGTAGATTTCTGGACTGTAGGACTTCAGAGACTTGAATATGCTAAGTGTGCATGGCAAATAACCATGAAGGTTGTCTTTGCCTTCTTCACACCAGCCTAAGTTTTTCAGAGTATCTCAGAGTCTTGGCATCCTGTTAACCACGGTGCCACAAACCTAACCACAGACTTTGATGTCACAATGTCACGAACTGTGGCAGCCCACTGATTGTGTCCAAGTGTGTGAGTTTCAGACACTGTGCAGAAAGTCTCTAGTTAATCAGTGAGGCCAGTGGTGGTCTACCTCCTTAATTTTTCTTCCTGGTGCTTCACCCTTTTGAAGCAATAAAACTTTGTTTCTTTATAAAGAAAGAGGGGGCAGCAGAAGAGTCAGCTGATACGGCTGGGGACAGTGATAAAGGGAATGTGAGGCTAAGAACTCTTAGCCAGAAAACAGAAACTGTAGAGACAACTAGGGAGCGAAAAACTGAGTTCAACTGTGGCTATTCTTGATAGCAACATGTCCGACACGTGATCCATATGGAAACTGGAATGATTCAAGAACAGATTTTACTAAGTTCTCCAGTTAGGGCGCATGTTGCTCTCTATATAACAAAAATAACTTCACCGAAAGGTAAAAAGCTAGATGGGTTGTGTGTGAAGCTATACATAGGAAAGGTGTGACTTTAGAGACACGAATGGGAGGATTCAGGAATCTGAAGAAGTATTCTGTATTTGTGAGCTTGGGGATTTCTGACAATCTTCATTATTTTTTTTAAATCTGTTTTATTTATATTTGAGAGAGAGAAAGAGACAGAGCATGAGCAAGGGAGGGGCAGAGAGATGGAGACAGAATCCAAAGCAGCAGGCTCCAGGATCTGAGCTGTCAGCACAGAGCCCGATGCAGGGCTTGAACTCACGAGCAGCGAGATCATGACCTGAGCTAAAGTCGGACGCTTGACCGACTGAGCCACCTAGGTGCCCCGACGATCTTCATAATAACAATCTGTCTTTTGTGGGGTGTTGATGTTTTATCCAGGTGTCTGTGCAAAGAACATTTACTCTAAAGAAGGCATTGACTCCACTCTACAGATGAGTAAACTGAGGTCCAGAGAGATCAAGGCACTTACACCCCATCATTTTTGGAGATTCAAAGCAAAGCCTGCCTGCTCATACTGTGCTGTACCATGCTGCTTTCTTAAATTGAGGTTAATGGAGGAATCACCGTTACTGGTTTCTGGTATCAGAATTTCAAGCCCTCTATTTTAACGTATAAAATTTAATATATTCTGATTCATTATGAAGTTGAACTGCCCAGTTTGTAAAATCCCCAGGGATTATTTTGAAGATTTCTTCCAGGCGAATGTACTTAACAGGGCTGCTCTTTACAGATATATACTATGCCATTTTTGGATATTTGTGCCTTGAATATCTACTGCCTAACAATCAACACTCACTAAATATGAGTTACTATTATCAGTGAAAACACTTATAGAATGCATCTTATTAAAGAGATACCTGAGCCCAGATTAAATGTTACCTTCTCCATGCCATCTTCCCTGGTCCCCCAACTTAGAAGATATTTCCCCAGTTCCTAACTGTCCAAAGAATGTCATGCGTTCTTTGTTGCCATCGCAAGAGGCAGTATGGCCCAGGAAAACACAAAGGACTTGGGGTCAGAATGCTTGGAATTAAATGCCACTCGCACTATTTATTGGCAATGTGACTTGGGCAAAATAGCTTAGATGTTTATGCTTCAGTTTCCTTATCTGTAAGATGGAGACACTAAGAGTATCTGCCTTATAAGTTGCTGTATTATCAAGTTCGTGTATATTTGACACTTTCAACGGTGACTGGCAAGCATTAGTACTTAACAAATGGGATTTGTAATTGAATTCGTGTCCCTACCCTCAATTGGATTGTAAGGTCCTTAAAGATAGTAGTGGTCATGCCTCATTCATCCCTGTTTGGCAAGTGATGGGCACTGGATACATATTTCTTTATTGAATAAATGTGCCGAATGAATGGCGACGAAGACTTTCCTCACAGTTTGGCTGCAGTTTTCACGTATTTGTAAAGAACTGTAACCGTCAGGTGAGTGCTCCTTAGAAAATTAGTGGCATCTCTTTTCCCTGTTTTTCCTGGCCTTTCCACCTTGGCTGATCCCATCTCTCCAAATCTTTTCCTCTATTTAAAGTGGTATCCTTAGGGAAGAATTATGTAAGAATGTGTGTGCTACATTAATTGAAGCAGTAGCTCATTGTAATTAAAAGTAATTGAGAACATACAGTGAATGGGCTTTATTGGGAGCACAGCAGGCATCAACCAGACAGAGTGTCCTGGTGCTGTCCTAGCCTGCTGAATTCTAGTAACCCTGCGGCACTGGGGCACAATGGGGCCTTGTGTCAGTGTCACTGCATATCACTGAGTGCCCTACTAGGGAAGTGACCTTTTACACAGAGATCTGTGTGTCCCTTGCTGGCTTTGGATAGTAGTCTGGATAGAGTAGTTAAAAGCCTAGGGTTGAGGGTCAGGTCCGCATGTGGCTTCTGGGGTAATTATTCAAACTTCCCTAGTCTTGCTAGCTTCTCGTTGTTGTTGTTGTTGTTGTTGTTATGCTATGTTTTGTTTAGAAATGAGTATTAGGGGTGGCTGGGTGGCTCAGTTGGTTAAGTGTCTGACTCTTGATTTTGCCTCACGTCATGATCTCACAGTTCACGGGATTGAGCCTTGTTGTGAGCATGGAGTTGGCTTGGGATTCTCTCTCTCCCTCTCTGTCTGCCCCTCCCCTACTCATGCTCTTTCCCCCCAAATAAATAAATAAACATATAAAGAAAAAAGAAACGAGTATTATACTGGCTGTCTAGAGTTGATCCAAATAATGCATGTGCTCTCATTTTATTTCTTTCTTTATGCAATATTAAGTGCTCACTCTTTTCTACTTCTCTTTTTATACATATATCTATATATGTGTCTCTATTATATATATTATTAATAGACATATATAAAGAGAAAAATTCATGGTATAGAGTTGAAGTGAAATAGTACCGATTAACTAAATCACACTCTGGCGTTTGCAGGTGCTTAATGCATGTTGTAATGTGATTGGCATTCTAAGGCATCTGTGTGGATAAGGTAGCTAGAAACTTTTTCAGTTGCTGATTTGGAAATTAAAAAAAGTCTGGAGGCTTTCATTGGCTGAGTATGGCTTGCCGTTTAGTATTAGCTCCAGACTCACCCCTCTGTGGGCTTTGGGAAGGACCAGCCGAACCTCCCCTAACTGTCCGTCTACATTCCCTGGGGCCCTGTGTTCAGCTCTGCCCTTAAAGGGTGGTAGACCAAAACGGCAAGGTTGGAAGGGAGGTCAGGACTTCCTGTCTTCCCTTTACCGTGAGTATCACCATGGCAGTGCTGCTCACCTGGGCAGCCGGAGTGCTTGCCTTCCTGTAGCTGCAGTCTAACCGAATTGCAGTTTTTCCAACATTTAAAGAACTGACCTCATCGTGAACCTTAGAGATGCCCCATGAGCCAAAGCAGCACCTGCTTGTCTCAGGTAAGAGTTTCTGGGTTTCAGCAATTATAGCCTCTTTCCATCTTTATCTCAGCTTTCTGCATTATCACCTCATGATACCTTTAAGTTCCCTTCAGACATGGTCAGTTACCTGTTAACATTTTTATACCCAGCTCACAGCTCTTTGAAATTCTGCCTGTCCAAGGGAGCAGTGTGGTTTCTGCCTTCTGGGGGGACTGCCATGTGGGTCAGTGCACCTGTGTTGGCAAATGCCAGCTGGGCAGTGGCTTGCTAAGTACTCTATAGTTCTTAGATACAAGGAAGTGTATGAATCTGGAAGGATGGTTCTCCAGGGATGGGGTGCCCTCGATGTCTCACTTTCTGATGGGAACCTTAATTGCAGAGGAAGTTCTCTGCCCATAACCGTTGCCACACTGGTGAAATGACTCACCCTAAGGCGAGTGTCCCTAAGAAGGTTCATAGGTTGCAGGGGGTTCACATAATCCCTTGCAGTGGTGTGCAAAAATTGAATGCATAGACACTTTTTGAAGGAGAAGCTTTTCATTTCAGCAGGTTTTTCATGGAGCCCTGACCCATAAAAACTTAAGAAACACAGTTGCAGTGGGGTTATTTGAAAAAGAAAATATAGATGGCTTTTTAAAAGAAGCCTGAGAAATATTTTGGGAATGAACATAAATAAAAATAACTACATAAAATATATAGTGGGATATTTCCTGCCCTTGAGGCTGATGTGGGAAGAGCAGCTCCTCCTCCCTGCCAAGGTCCATGCTCCCTCTTTGGGCAGCGTGATTCTGAGCCAGATGGGCTGTGATTCTGACTTGTGCTGGTCATTCCAGCGTGCCCAACCTCAGACTGGATAGAGCCAAAGCAAATGTTTACATTGTACATCTTTTGCATTATTCACTCTTAACACTTAGTAGATGCCAAGGGAAGGATAAAAAAGAAAAGCAAACAAAAAAAAACAAAGAACCTTCCTAGGGACTTGACTCAGGTGAATAGCAAGCCTCATTTATGAGGCTTTTTTTTGGCATATTTTTTCTTAAAATCATTGGAAAATTGATATCACTCTCCTTATATAACATATATTCACAGGATAAATATATATGTATTTATAAATATATGCATTTATATATGTAAATATATACTCATATATATGTATATATGAATTAGAATGCTCCAAAATATTCAGTATCATCACTAAATAATAATTTTTGTTTTGAGAATTTTCCAACAATCCATGCAATCATTACAAACATGTATTATTTTTCTGTATTACTCATGCCCTATGAGAGTTGGTATAGTGGATTTGAAAAGAGAGATTTTTAAAAATGATGAGGGGAACGTAATTGTCTTTCTTGAGACTGATTTTGCATCCACCATATCTGAGCACCGTAGGAAGTCTAGGAAGAGATGCTTTCAATGGAGGATAAGTGCTCAAAACTGTGTTTTAAATTCTGCAATCCTGCTCTCTCATTTTTTTAGCAATTCTTATTCTTTCCAAGTGTAGAAAGAGGCATTTAAGTGGGACTGTAAAATGATGCAGCTGTTGTGGGAAACAGTCTGGCAGTTCCTCCGTAAGTTAAGTGTAGACTTACCATATGACCCAGCAATTCCACTCCTAGGTGTAAACCCAAGGGAATATTCACATGAAAAAAACAAAAACAAACAACAAAAAACCCCCCAAAAAAACAACAAAAAAAAATACAACAAAACCAAAAACAAAACAACCCACAAACTGTGTCTGAACGTTCACAACAGCATTATTCCTAATAGCCAAAATGTGGAAACACCCCAAGTGTCAATCACCTGATGAATGGGTAAAGAAAGTGTAGTCAATCCATAGCATATTTTTAAAAATTATTAGGCCATAAAAAGGAATAAAGTACTGATACATGCTACAACTTGAATGAATCTTAAAACATTTTATGTCAGACATATATCATATGACTTCACTCGTATGAGGACTTTAAGATACAGAACAGATGAACACAAGGGAAGGGAAGCAAAACTACTATAAAAAAAAGGAGGGGGGACAAAACATGAGACTGTTAAATATAGAGAACAAACAGAGGGTTACTGGAGGGGTTGTGGCAGGAGGGATGGGCCAAATGGGTAAGGGACATGAAGGAATCTACTCCTGAAATCATTGTTGCACTATATGCTAACTAACTTGGATGTAAATTTAAAAAAATAAATAAATAAATAAAATAAAACATGC
Source organism: Panthera tigris (assembly GCF_018350195.1). NCBI lineage: Eukaryota > Metazoa > Chordata > Mammalia > Carnivora > Felidae > Panthera > Panthera tigris. The sequence continues at coordinate 64,209,953 of NC_056670.1, read as the reverse complement.
TACGTCAGAGAACCCAGATAGAAAAGGCCATATTCTATACAATTTTATAGAAATCTCCAGAATAGGCCAGGCCATGGAGAATAGAAACAAAATAAGTGATTTGGGAGAGGGGAGAGAGAGGAGGGACTGACAAGGGGCGTGGGGTTTCTTGCCGAGTGATAAAAGGATTCTGGAATTAGATAGAGGTGAGGGCTGCACAACTCTGTGAATATAGTAAAACTTACCGAATTGCATGCTTTAAAATGATGAATTTCAGGGTGTATAAATTACGTCTCATTAGAAAAGTGGAAAAAGGATTGGTAAAAATCAATCTTTTGCATTGAACGAGAATCATTGCGGAAGACATTTTTGAATTTTGTACTCCTTTCTCTTTCAAATAAAGACTGCTTAATTTGTCTAATTCAAAAGAGATTTTTAGGGCTACGCATATGAGTTTTAAAATTTTAGTCTGCAATGGGATTCTGAACACATCAATGTGGTAGGGCTGTAGATGGAGTCAGCGTGCATATCTCCAGCTTTGTGACCACATTCCCTTCCCTGGATAAGATCACTCCGTGCTCACATTGGAGGATCTGCTCAGCTGGACAACGTTGTGCTCCCCTGAAGTGCTTATTCATCAAGTGCTATATCTACAGTGTCAAACCAAAGTCAAGGACACACTTTAGATTGAGAACTCCATTTATAATCAGAAGGACAGATGAGGTCACCAACAGCAACAACAGCAACAACAGCAACAACAACAACAACAACAACAACAAAATAGCCAGTATGTGCCATAGGAACTATAGGGACTCTGCTAGCAGTGTGTTCTCTCGCCAGCTAGGTTTCATATGTAATTAATTATTGTTGTCCGTGGATAATGCCCACTCACTCCCTCCCACCCCGCCAAAGATCATAGCGAGCTAGGGAGAAAAAACAAACACAAAAAAAACCCTCAAGTTTAAGAGTCAGACTGATTTGTGCATAAAGTAATGCATGTTCAAATACTTACTAGTTACATGGCCTTTTCAAAAACTACTAACCACTTTAGTAACCAGTTCTTTATGATTTATCCTAAGATTTAGAAGGTGAAATGCACGTGTGGCTTGATACTATTTGAGGGATTAAACTCTCGTCTCTCCTTGGTACCTTGTACCTGCTTCACCAAACTCAAACACACAGTGTGCTTGCTGCTGAGGAATCTTCTCTGAGGAAATTGGTAGGAAAAACGATAGATGTGCTTTACAGATCTTCCGGGACTTTCTTTCCAAAAGCCCTGGCCCAGAATGGATTCAGGATTTGTGGTAACAGGCTTTTCTAGAACAGATTAGAGATGAGAGAGTCCTCCAACCTAGGGAGAGGAGGGGGAATATAGTCACCATAAAGCAAGGCAGTCCTTGTTATGTTCTCAGCAATACCATTGTGATGGTGGCGAGATCTCGGAGAGGAAATGAGGATGGGGTCATAAGAGAGCCAGAGAAATCATTCGGTACCATGCTTGCCATGGAGGCAGCAAAAAGCTTGCTTTACTTGCTTTATTTATTTATTTATTTATTTATTTATTTATTTATTTATTTATTTATTTATTTTTCTCTTGACAGCTGTGTGGGATGGGGGCATAGAAGCATCATGATTGGCATCGTCATCATAGCCAACACTTAAGGTAGTGCTCTAAATGTGCCAGACGTCTTTTGTAAGTTTATTTATTTAGAGAGAAAGAGTGAGATAGCAGGAATGGGGCAGAGAGAGAACGAAAGAGAAAATCCCAAGCAGGCTTCATGCTGTCAGTGCAGAGCCCGACGTGAGCCTCAGTCTCACAAGCCGTGAGATCATGAGCTGAGCTGAAATCAAGAGTCAGACGCTTAACCAACTGAGCCAGCCAGGTGCCCTTGTGCCAGACATTCTCTAGCCACTTTACACATAATGCTTTTTTTAACCCTTACAACTCTATGAAGTAGGTGCTCTTTATTATCTCCATGGTACTAATAAGGAAACTGAGAAAGGACCACAGAGGTAGAGTGAATTGTCCAGGGTAACACAGCTAATAATTGAGAGAATGGGCATTTGAACAGTAGTCAGTCTGATGCCAGTGGCTTTTAGGTACCATGTGACATGTGTCTCGTGATGAATTAAATATTGTATAGAATAAGGGAACTAATAGTTCCTAAATAGTTGCATTTATGGACCAGATTTCATATCTGCTGTGCCTAAAAAGGCACATGGCATTTCATAAACCTTATTGATATATGCATACAAAAATTATACTAAGAGGGGTGCCTGGATGGCTCAGTTGGTTGAGTGTCCAGCTTTGGCTCGTTTCATGATCTCACGGCTCATGCTTTTGAGCCCCACTTCAGGCTCTGTGCTGACAGCTCAGCAGCTTGGAGCCTGCTTCTGATTCTGTGTCTCCTGTCTCTCTGCCTCTCTTCTGCTTGTGCTCCGTCTCTGTCTCTCAAAAATAAATAAACATTTAAAAAATTATACTAAGATGTTTTGGAGTGCTAGACTGATTGATACCCCTTTCCAAAGGAAATATTCTTGACTTGCACATTGCAGAAGGAGCAAGTCTAGGAGGCCAATATGATCTCTCAGAGCACTGGGCAAGGATCAGAAAATGTCATTAAAATGGGCATCCAGAGACTGGCCAGAAACTTGTGGTCTTGGGGAAAATTCTTGAACCAGCTGGCCACTTTTCTTCCCCAAGATTTGGACTTGGATCCAGGGAAACTGTGTCAGTCTGTGGTAGGAGAGAAGACAGGCTACATTCATAGAGCTGATGAGTCCATGAGTGGCCCAATCCAGGAGGAATGACCTCAAAATCCCACAGCTAAAATCCCTGAAACTGCCTCATCTCCAGAATGACTGTGAGTTTCTGCCCAGCTCACATGAAACCATGCTACCCTATCAGTTCTTTATAGTTTTACCACATAGTAGGTGTTACAACTTTTCTGTATTAACGCCACACTTTCAGTATTAAAAGTTGGCTAATTAGGCAAGCAAGGTTATGTTGCCGAGGGCCCCACTGTGGCCAGAAGCAGATTTTTGTTTCATATTCCAGGGGCAACAAGTCAACATCTGTCATTTCTCCTTCCCTTCTACTTAAATAGTTGGGAATACACTACTTATTCCTTTTTCCTTTAATCTCTCTTAACCTTTAATAAAGGAGCCAGTCCTGTCCTGAGTTTCTTCCATAGAAAAATTTCAGTAGTGTTCAGAAAATAATGATAGACCTGATTAAATGATATAACAAAGTAGGCATTTTGAATCTTATGATGTAAGAGTCAAGGACTAATCAGCATTAACTAAATGACTTTTGATCACTGAACTTCATTTCTCTCTAGCCTTGGGTCTCCAATAGATTCATTTGTGGAGCTTTGTAGCAGATGGCTGGCTCTTCACTTTCAGATGGCTGTTACCTTTGAAAAGGAAGACTAAGTAAGGATCCTAAGAAATATTTCCAGATTTCCTTGTGGTGGTTTACATACTCATTCTCATTTCACTCAAAAACATTTTTATTTGGTAAAGTGATTGAAGAATGACGAAAATGGTAGCAGCTCATAGTTTTCTGCCTGAAGGGATTTGAGGCTCTTGGAACCAAGAGTACAGAGCAAACGTTAGAGTAAAATGTAGGAGCTATTTCCTGCCTAAATGGCAGTAGAAAGTGTTCATGATGCTTGGAACCCTAGGGGTGAACTCCAAGCTACCAATGCCCTCTCAGTTTCAGACAGAATGGGAAAATCAACCATCTGGATTGATTTTATGTAACTTTAGGACATGGAGGGAGAAAATCATAAAAAAAATATTAATCACCATGAACATTTCCACTTGTCTTCAAAGGTGCAGGCTCCCTAGGACTGAGAAATTTCTTTATGAAGGTTGAGAAAATTGTTTTCATTATAAGAAGAAGGTGATAGCTAAGTTTTGGATCTGAAAATCAAACAGGTTGGATTTGAATCTTATCTCTGTAATTTACTAGGTTTGAGATTCGGCCTCAGTTTTCTTGTATTTGTAAAATGAGGGAAACAATAGTACCCATCTTTAGAGTTTCTGACAAGTTAAAATGAGATTATGCGTTAGAAGCTTGCAACACTCACTAAATGTTGACCATTGATCTTTTTATTACTGTCTTTTGCTGCATTCTTATGGCTTAGAATCAAAAAATGCTCGTTAGGAATGCTGATGTATGCAGAACTTCTTAGGATTTATTGGTGGGGAAGAGAATATTCATTCAAATTACAGACATTTATAAGATTTCAAAACAAAGTGATGCTGCCTTTATTTGGATCTAGTACTCTGCTTCCCCACTATTTAGATGGTGTTCTTATGCAAGAACCCTGAGACTCACTTTTTTCTTCTGTTAAATGGGAATCATAGTAAACGACACTTTGTGGTTGTCTTGAAGGTGGATGGAAGCTGCTTGCAAAAATAGCACTATAAAATTACTACTTCCTTTAATCTGTACCAAGACCACTGGAGGTGTATAATAAAGTCTTATGAACAGAGCTTACAGAGATGGTATAATTATACAAAAATATAACTCAGTGCATCGGCAATAAAAGATCGCTGTCAGCAAGAGAAGAGGAAAGAATTTGTGTCTGCCGGGGGACAGGCAGGATCAGGAAGGTAGATACTGCTTCTGGGTAGATTGTCAATAAACATACCTTCAAAAAGATTACGTAATATAAATCTTCAAAGAGATTACGTAATATAAATTCCAGTATATAAAGTGTAGGTCAGGGTGCAGCAGGCTGTTTACATTAATTGGGGCTCAATAGAAGGCAAGATGGAGAGAAGGCTTCAGAGAAGGGTCACTTTACTGGTTGTCACTTCTTGCCCTAAGCACTGTTTTCTTGGGAACAACTGGTAACCATGAGCCAAAGTGGATCTGCTTCTCTTCACTGTTTCTCTCCTTCAGGTACAAAAAGTATAGCTTTGAGCAACAGGCTTTTGGAGGCCTAAAATCAATCAGGACAAATATTTCAATTGATTGTGGGGGTCAGGGGAGACAGGGGTAGGACAGATAGGTATAAATAACTTAAAAAAAAATTTTAATGCTTATTTAGTTTTGACAGAGAGAGACAGAGCATGAGGGGGGGGGGTGGTGCAGAGAGAGACACACACACACACAAAATCCGAGCTGTCAGCACAGAGCCCAATGTGGGGCTCGAACTCACAGACCACGAGATCATGACCGAGCCGAAGACGGACGCTCAACCAACTGAGCCACCCAGGCACCCCTGTATAAATAATTTTTAATGGCCCTTCCAGTTTTAGGATTCTAAGGTGGTAGGTCCAGATGCTGGTAGTTTATTCAATCTTTTCCATTATTAGCCAAGGTAACTATTAAAGTGTTAGAAATAAGTTGAACTACTTGGTAGGGGGGATTTAAAGCCACAGGTATCTGCCTAAAAGAATTGTAAACATTTGTGAATAAACAATATTAGTTAGTGGAGGGAGTGAGGTAACGTAAGGACACGTTGAAGATAGTTGGATAAATGTCTTTCAACTCTGTGAGGTTTAGAAAGTATTGAACTCTACTGAACATTTTAAGCCTGGTTTCCTTACTGTTCTTCCCCTTCTTCATTTATTTCAAGTATTGTAAAATTCACTCAGATTTCACTGCAACTAAAGAGTTATCATCATTAACTTGCATGATGCCACTGAGTTTCCATCTTTGATCTAGAATGTGGATTACTGAGGAAGAAGTTGCAAATTCATGTAGGTACTTGATGGCGGCATGAGAAAGCTAAGGATTGATATCAAAATCTTACCATCTGTATTTGTATGTTTATAATGTGTGGGGTAACAAACATATGAAGCTAAGTTCCTTTCATTAAGAATGCAAAAATGAAAATTCATAGCCAGGTTTACTTTAGACTCATGGTCGATGAGGATTTATTTGTATTGTTATGACCATGAGGCACCATGGGATTTTGGATTGCCTTTCAGATTATCAAACCAATAGTAAATCATGTTAAACATCTATGAGTGTCACACAGCCTAGTGTTTGGGAATTGATTGCGTATGGTACACGTGGTTACGTGTTATTAACCAGAATTGAAAAAAACACCGCACCAACTTTTTTTTTCTTTAAAAAAAATTTTTTTAATGTTTGCTTATTTTTGAGAGAGACAGAGACAGACTATTAGTGGGGGAGGGGCAGAGATGGAGGGAAATGCAGAATCGGAAGCAGGCTCCAGGCTGAGTCAGCACAGAGCCCTATGCGGGACTCGAACTCACGAACTGTGAGATCATGACCTGAGCAGCCCAAGTTGTATGCTTAACTGACTGAGCCATCCAGGCACCCCAGAAGACCACCAGCTTTTAAATGGTCTTAAATGGTTAGTTCTATAGAACTTTCTTAGCTGTTTGTCATGTCGGAATATTTTCCTCTCATAGAAATAATAATACTATGCAACTGTCATGATTTTTTTCACAAGTTTTTTATATACAGTTTTATTAAACTATTGCCTACTCATTTCAGGAAACATGAAAATAGAGAATCATATGAAGAACACAAAAGCTCCCATTCTTCCACCGATAAGAAAAAACTCCTAATATGTCAGGGCATTTCATTATATACCCACACACATTTACATAAATATGTACAAAAATATACGTATACACACATAGAAACATACACACCCATATATACACAAACATATGTGAGACTAATTACATACACACACCCTTTCTAGGCTACTTCCCAGTGTCTAGCAGTCACTCAAGGAAAGGTCATCCACTCTCACTGTCTGAATGTCTGATTTTATGGAACCATATTTATTCCTGTATAATTTGAAACATGCTCTATGGAATTTTTCCTTTGACCAGAAAGAATTGCTTGAAACAACAAAAGTCAAAATCAAAACCAAAGCACTACATCAAAGCACAGCAAAGCTCTTAGGTCTTCACACATTCTTACCACCGACTTCACATTTTAAGGTGCATTATCCCTGACCTTGTTGGACTCTTGGGAACTAGAGGGAGAAGGGGCACTAACTAAAGGAAAAGGGGGGCGCCTGGGTGGCGCAGTCGGTTAAGCGTCCGACTTCAGCCAGGTCACGATCTCGCGGTCCGTGAGTTCGAGCCCCGCATCGGGCTCTGGGCTGATGGCTCAGAGCCTGGAGCCTGCTTCCGATTCTGTGTCTCCCTCTCTCTCTGCCCCTCCCCCGTTCATGCTCTGTCTCTCTGTGTCCCAAAAATAAATAAAAAACGTTGAAAAAAAATAAAAAATAAATAAAAAATAAAGGAAAAGGAAGTGATAAAGGCGTGGCATAAACCCAAGTGATCTGCGTATCAGTCCCCATGGGCTTATGGAGTGGCCACATTTCGTTTTGTGGCGGTTTCTCTAGAGCGTTTGAACAACTAACTTCTATCTTCCTGACCCTGAAATTCAGACCTCATGGCCCAGCGAAGCTGGACTAGTTGTCCTGAGCTGTGGCAGGTAGGTTATGAATAGTTTTAGATTCCTGTGGTGTTTTAACATCTCCTGTTTTTATGAGTATTTTAATGAAGGCAGTGGCTTTAGTTAGCTCTGATTATAACCCAAATGTGTCCCCTCCTCAAGTTAACTTGACGTGCCTCACTCACTTTGCAATAGTGTGATTAAAATAATAGAAAACAATGCTACAGAGGTCTTAATACGTTTTAAAATGTTAATATTGATTTAAAAAAATAAGGTGAGGGTAGAAGAGATGACCTGATTTTTCCATTGATTTTAGAAGAAATTAAATTCAATTTCCTTTTAGGACTATTACTGTCATAAATGTAATAAGCTATTTTAAGTTAAGAAACTAAGCCTGCATTTAAAATTATATATGTGCATCCTGCAAGCTGTGTGGTTTTGGATAGATTGCTTAACTTCTCTGTGCCTCAGTTTCCTTATCAATAGATGAGGAACTGGGGGCTGCTTATACCTACTTTACAGGTTTGTTGTGAGGATTCCTTCATATAACAAAATGGGAAGTACATTTAATAATGCCCGATATGGAGTAAAAACTCAGTAAAGGTTAGAAATAATAATAAGGTTAGAAATAAAAGGTTCAGGGCGCCTGGGTGGCTCAGTTGGTTGAGCGTCCGACTTCAGCTCAGGTCATGATTTCGCGGTTCATGAGTTGGGGCCCCGCGTGGGGCTCTGTGCTAAGAGCTCAGAGTTTGGAGCCTGTTTCAGATTCTGTGTCTCCCTCTCTTTCTGACCCTCCCCCATTCATGCTCTGGCTCTCTCTGTCTCAAAAATAAGTAAACGTTAAAAAAATTTTAAAAAAGGAAAAGGTTCAGATTAGCTTCTAATAATTGTTTTATAGTTATTATTGACTAAGCCTTATTCTGTTTACTGTATTTCTCTATTGCATTACAATAAGCATATTTGCAATTTGCAATTATTCATGCATGTATGTACCGTGCCCTATTTATTTCCAAAATAATTTTAAGGTATCTTACATAATATAGATAAAATGAAATAATAAGTTATATGGATCAAATAAAACAACCAAATCACTAACGTAATGATAGAATAATTATACCAGAACCTAGGTTAATAAAGCTATTACTTTGGAGGCTCAATTTTGCTCTGAACTGCCCACAAAAAGGCAAAGAGGATAGCGGTGAATTATGGAGCTTTTACTATCTTATAAGGGGAAGCATGTTGGTTTTTCAAATAGTTTTTTTCTCTTGTACTTCAATCTAAATGAAGCGTATTGCATTGGCCTTTGCATAAGGGGTGTTGAAACACCCAGTGGATGGTGTCTTTTTTAGCAGTTTTACTACAAAAAAGATACCATGAATGGTCTTAACAGTCGTATTCTTTGCCTTTAATAAGCTAGAAGTAAGCATTTTAATTAGGTATGTAGTCTTCTGTCATGATATTCTAGTGATATTTGCTTGGGAATTTACTTATTAAATTTATTTTCCATATGATAAGCATCCATTATGGATGTTTTTGAATATGCTGTTGTTTTCTTTTGTCATTTGATTATTTGTGTACATAATTGCCTGAGTTAGGCTACTATATGTAGTATAATTTTGTGTTGAGTATCATTAGATTACTTGGTAGAGAGTCTGAACTGGTTCATTTTTATATCTAATTTTCCTTAAAATTGCCTTTTTCTTGGTGGAATACATTACTAGCATAGCTCTTACACTTGTCAGGCATGATTACTGTTATTTTTCACTCTTAGATGTATCTAAGTGGAATAGAGAAGATAAATTTTCGTGAGTTAACTTGGTAAGCGAAATAGAAGGTGTATTCGGAAATGTGTGTACTTCATTCAGTATCCATTTGTTGAGCATTTTTAAGGCTTTGGTTAAGGGTCTACTGATTATATAACATGAACTAAAACATGATTTTTAAGCCACTTAAAAATCTAGAAAGACAACCATGAGACGAGGAAATAAAGAATAATGAAATAAGTTATATTTGGTAACTTTTTTTCAACTAAAAACATATTGTCTAAGCATAAACATAATTAGAAATGTCAAAAGAGAGGGGGAGACTGTGAGCTGGGGCTTGTGGTGGCAGTTATGACAAAGTCAAGGAAAAGGGTTGTTGGCACAGATATTGAATTGGGCACCTCCTTTCATGATCACGCAAGGGATGCCTTTGATCAAAAGGGGGTGCTCCAGGGCTGAAAGCATGCTGGGGCACAGAAGGAGGGAACCACCCTGTGTGAGGACAGAGGGCCGAGGAGGTCGGGTAGCCTCACATTTGCAGGTCTGGAACATCTGAGATTTCCCTAAGTGCACGACAATAAAGATTATAGCACAGAAACTTACCTCAGTGTACACTTTGTCATCTTTGAAGGCCTTTCATATACAGGAATTAATTGTAACCTCACAAGAACCCTCTTCAGACCATTATCCAAGTTTTACAGATGAGAAAAAAAAATCAGTTGGATGGGTTATAAATTACTGAGAATCCGATGGATAAAAGCGCAGAAGACAGGGCTAGAACTCAGACTTTCGCCGTCCTTGTCGCCATTTCTTTCCTGCTGTGTACATTTTAATACTGCAGTGACTGTGTGTTCCTGTGTGATGGTGTGTGTGTGTGTGTGTGTGTGTGTGTGTGTGTGTGTGTGTCGAGGGTGCAGGGGACTTTTAGTTACAGTAGAGCTGCGTTCTGTTACTGGTAAGGATTCTGTGTATGAGGACAAATGATAAATTAAAGATCCCTGTGTTTGTCAGAAGCATTCTTTGACCCGCATGATAATCAAATATCAAATCTCTGGCATTCTAATATACTTCATAATTGAATTTTATTTCATTTCGTAGAACATCTACTCTAGAGTCTGAGTAGATTACTGAAGGTTTTTTTTTTTTTTTAATTTACTTTTTTTTTTTTTTTTTTTTTTTTACATCCAAAAACTTGAAATAAAGTATTATCTCCATTGTCTGGGCTTGTGGAGCATAAGCCTGCTTGATGGCAGGAGGGTGGGCCAGATGGACTTCTGAGGTCCCTTTCATTTTATAGAACTCATTATTGTCTCATCTCCGACTGCTCCAAAGGTCCTTTCATAATAAAGCTCATAGTCAAAGCACTAAACAGGCCTATCCTTTATACAGAATCCCCTGGATTCTTTACAACAGCAGGACTGCAGGCCCTTGAATCTGACATCCACAGTGTTTCTGAGACTTTTCCTTTCATTGTCATTTATGACCTCGCAGGAAATCTGAGCTTCTTGTTTTACTGGGAATTTGAACATCTCTTCTGCCATCTGAGCAGTTATCAGGCAGCATAAAGGCTTCGTCTCAACCAGAGATAATGCCTTTAAACAGTGTAAAACACAGCAAAGTAATTGCTTTTGTTTTAAGGTCCTTATCTTGGAAGAGAAAACACTGAAAAATAAGATTGTGTGGGAAACTATACCCATATCATGTCATGGTTTCAGCAAAACTAGACTGTTCGCATTTGTCACTTTTGCTGAAAGAGTGTCTTTATAATGTGTGCGTGGGATTTGCTTTTGGCCTCATATTAGGAGCTAGCTCTGTGGAGTGAAGTCCCTTGTTTTGAGCTTATTGGCTGGCCTGCCTGTAACCCTAGGCTCCAATGAGAAAACAACAAAGACAGGTTTTATGTTCTGTGTTAGAGATGATTTAGATTATGCTAAGGAATTTTTATACAGACATTAGTCATAGGAAACAAATTCAGATCAATGAAAACATAAAAATGGCTTGTTGGTTTTCTGTCACAAGATGCATGATGAGGAAGAGTTTCAGCACATGAAAAAAAATAAATAAATCCAGGGCACCACTGTTAGCAGGGTGCTTTTACAGTTGGTGACTTCCCTATTTTTTTCTGAAAAGTTGAAAGATTGCGTTTACTTCAATGTCATTTTGATAGCAAACAGATTCGGATTTGTAGTGCTTTAAATTGTACTACTTGAGAATAAAATCTTAGGCAGTCGGAATTAGGAACCAAAACTCTGTGTCAACCCACGCTCTGAGGTAAAGATCTTTAATATTTGTAATTGCTAACATGTGTGACCGCTAACGTTTATTTTCTGGTTCCCATGTGTCATGCATAGCTCTCTATCTATGAATTTATCTCCCTGTGAGGTATGATTATTATCCCCATTTACTCATAAGGAACCCAAAGCACAGAGATGGTGAAACACTTGCTCAAGACCAGTCTGGTAAGTAGCAGGACTGGGATTCAAACCCAAGCATTCTGAATTGGGAGTCCTTGTTCCCTGAGACAGCAAACAACCTGGAGTGCTTTCTGGATCACCAAAGAAAATGACAGTCAAAGATAATTTTATTGTTTCTTAATCTAACATATGCTGCATTTTTGAATGCCACCCATGTTGACTCTTCAAATGAAAATCCTGTTAGCCAGAATATCTATTAACTGGAAATCCCTATTTCTCTGTCGAGTTGAACAAACATTGACTTTCGATGTCCCACTTTTGAATTTAGTCCAGCAAACACATTCCACTCTCAGAAGGTTGTGATTCCTGTGCCATAGTAGCTGCATCACAAAAGATCCTACTCTTTTTCCATCGACAAGCAACCAAAACGTTCTGCAAATCAGATGGGTTTCTTTCATTTAAGGTGCTGTAGCCTGAATATTTTTGTCCCCTCATAATTCATATATTGAAACATAATCTCCAAAGTGGTGGTATTTGGAGGTGAGTCTTTAGGAGGTGATTAGGTCGTGAGGGTGGAACCCTCATGGATGGGGTTAGTGCCCTTATTAAACAGGCACCAGGCGGCTTCCCTTGCCTCTTCCACCAGGTAAGGACACCTTTGAGGAAGGGAGCTGGCAGGAGAATTAGTATTAATGTGTTGATTGTGGTGTACTTCTATTAGCGTGTAATCTTAAATTTGTACAGAATTTGGCATTTGTAAATTGAGAACAAATGTCATCTAAAATGTAATATATTTTTCTTTTATTGCCCTTGTTAATGGTGGAATCTGTGGGGGCAAATAAGATATTGAAGCTCAGTTCTATCAGACATTGTAAGAACCTGGATTTCTAGAGGGAGGGAGGAAGACGGGGAGAGAAAGAAAGGGAAAGACAGCCACAGCTCATGGGCAGAAAATCGACACCTGACTCCAATTAAACATGAGAAAAAATTCCTTTGTGTGGGTTCAGGAGTAGAGTGCAGTTGGACCCTTTTGCAGGGGGTGTGGATTGGGAAAGGTGAGCCTATGACTTAAAACTCCCAAGAGGCAGAGACTGATAATGTTGTATAATGCCTGTTATATGAAGGATAGACCATTATCTTAATTGATTGTGTTTTCTCATAATTGAACTTAGTGAGTTGTGTTTATGTGTGTGTAAGGAAGAATACACTGGCTGGCTTTATAATGATGATCACTTACGGTTGAGATTTGTGTTCAAGAAACTCATTTTAGGGGCATTTTTTTAACCTATGGGGATACATCTGTTTCATAAAGTGGTTATACACTGATTTGAGAGTAAACAATGGAGATTTCATCCTTTTCAGGTCCTTTGAGTTCTAGTGTTTTTTTCCCCCACTTCTGTGTGTGTTCCAGTCATGTTCTTTGGAGTCTTAATGATGACATTTAGAACAGAGAGAGGTCAGTGGTCAAATGTGGGGATGGGGAAAGTGAATGTTGGGTGCGGGAGCTGATAATTAAAGTTTTTGAGTGTAAAGTGACAAGAAAGCCACCCAGCACATGGTGAAAGAGGGATAAACAGAAAAGACATAAATAGAAAATGATAATAAGCTGAAGTTATAATATCTCATTTATGGGTATATACCAGTTAACTGTGGCTTCTTAGTGACAAGAACCTCCCCTACATGATTGGGCCATAGATATTCACTCTAAGACTATAGTAAGATTGCAGACACAGCTCCAGTGTTTTCTGTCTGGCCTGGAAAAATTTGGGGTAAGGAAAGAGTAAATTTCACCAGCACATTAGCCAATCGGATCAACTTATTTCTCTGATTTCTTGCCTTCTTGCCCTTTGTCATTTATAAATAATTTGGATGAAAAAGGGAAACATTATTCTGCTTTCTCTACATCTTTGAATTAGCTGTCAGTGGTTGTATGCTGAGCATATGGTTGGAGACTGTCTTCTCCTGCCCTCATGAGTCATTTCCTTCTGTAAACTCAAGTTTCTGTGCCACCAGAATGCATGGCACATCGTTCTATTTCCCAGTAATTGGCAGAAAACGATTAAAATGAAAAGCTCAGTGGCAGAGGCAGGACGTTTTATATGTGCCTCACAGACTGATGGCCCATAGCCCTCCTCCCGTGTGCCTTGCAAGGTGGGACAGTGGTCGTGCCCTGTGCTTTCCCAATGAGGCAAGAGAGCGGAGTCTGGTAAGTGACTTGTTTTTCCAGGACATGGTGGTGGTTTGGAATCTCTCGAGTCCTGGCCCATTGTTCAGCTCACTGAACCATACAAGTACATCACTTCATCTAGGCTCTTTTATGAGGTTCTTTCCCATTCCCGAGCACATTTTTTATAATGGCTGATGGGCTGTTTGTCGTGATTAAAGCCCCCCAGACGTCTGTACTCTGTAACAACCAATGTCTATAAGGAGCTAGTTCCACAACTTCTAACATTCTTTTCTGCCAAATGTCATAAAGAAACTACTGGTTTCTGAAATTAAATAGCTTTGTTTCTCCACGGCTGGAGCTCAAATTGTCAAAAGGGGGTGTGTAAAGAAGAGTAATCTCTCAAAGTAATCCCTCACGGGTGACTTCAGCCTTCAGAAGAGAAAAGGGAGTTACGGGTTGGGTCCGATAGCAACTCCTTTGAACAGAACATATCTCCTTGTTTCTGTCCTGACACGGCCTATACTGAAGCGGGCTGCACTCTCAGCAGACTGGTGCCAGGCATGTCCTGGTATCTTCCCTATTTCTGAAGCAACCACAAGGCACCTCCACATGTTAACTAGAAATGTCTAGCTGTTTTATTTTCCTGTCTCCTATCACCCCGATGGGCAAGTCTTCCCTTTGAACCCAACAGTCATTGCTACTATCTGGTAGGAAAAGAACCCACAGAACTTTGTGTATTAATAAACAAGGTCGTCACCATTGCAGAGCACCCTCAACAAGAGCGCTTACGTGCTGATAGCAGTCTTCCCTGCCCACCAGGGGAGTGTAAAAATCTAAGATGGACACTGCTTTTAAAAAGTGTTTTCTGGGGGGAGGCACCTGGGTGGCTCAGTCAGTTAAGTTTCCGACCTCAGCTCAGGTCATAATCTCATGGATCGTGGGTTCGAGTGCCGCATCGGGGTCTGTGCGGACAGCTCAGAGCCTGGAACCTGCTTCAGAGTCTGTGTCTCCTTCTCTCTTTCTGCTCCTCCTCCACTCATGCTCTGACTCCCTCTCTCTTTCAAACATAAACATTTTTTTTAAAAAGTGTTTTTTAATTGTTTTTTTATAAGTTATAAAAATGTATGAATTGCAGTCATCTTCATGGCAAGTAAGGTAAGAAATCTTTGGACGTGTATCAAGCACTCTTCCATATTAAATCTTGCCTGTATAAATTGAACTTACCAACTACTCCTTTATGTCCACCTCTCTTTCCCCTGGGCCAGACCTCTGCTTCTCTCCTGCATCCTGGCTTCACATGAAAAGATGCTAGTGCTTTGCTCTTGTTTCGAACACAGAAGGTAATGGGGATGAAGGAACTGGTGGTATGGGTGAAATAAACCAGAGGGGAACAGGAAGATGATGCTCTTTGTTCTTCAAGGTTTCCCTCTGACATCTTTACCCCCACGAATTCTTCTCTGGTCCAGTGATTCAGAAGCAATTTCCTTTATTTCTGTGCATTTTATTTTGGCTCCTCCATGGTCCTTAGCGCATTCTCTTTTGGAGCCAAGGTAGCCGTGCTCACGTCTAGCCTCTGACTACATGGCAGGTTCTGTGAATCTTAATAGGAATGGCTAACACTGGGATGCCTGGGCGGCTCGGTTGGATAAGTGTCTGACTCTTCATTTTGGGTCAGGTCATGATTTCTTGGTTCTTGAGATCAAGCCCCACATCAGGCTTTGTGCTGACAGCATGGAGCCTGGCTGGAATTCTGTCTCGCTCTTTCTGCCCCACCCCAAATAAATAAATAAGCATTTATTTAAAAAAAAAAAAAAAGAGCAGCTAACACTTACTGGGCCTAGAGTCATGACAGGGGCTCAGCAAGTGTGATCTCACCTGGTCTTTTTTTAGAAGGCACTAGGAGGAGAGTCTACTCTTTATTCCATTTCGCAGACAAAGCGAAGAGATGTAGTAAATAATTTGCTCAAGTGGGATAGTATTTCCTAAGTGTTCGGATTGAGTTTGACAACTCCCCCGCACACTCTAGCCAGTGCGTAGCTCCTACCCTACAGTTGCCACCTGGCCATTGATTAATAAATGTCTGAGGGAGTAGAATTCTCTGCGTTTAGCCTATCCATTGCACCCCATGCCCTGAGTTGTCATGTTAGTCTTTTAGCAAGGCTGTGAATGTAACATTGCCCTGGTTATCCTTGACTCCCAGGTAAAATCTCTCTCTTGCACTCAGTTCCAACCAGACTTTCCTTCTTCCTGTCCACCAAATGTTCCCCACTGTGTCTGTTGCACGGGTAAGGTATACACGCTGATCTCTCTGTCTGGAATCATCCCCTCTCCACCTCACCCATTTGTTCTCCTCCTTTGGACATTAACTGAAACTTCCTCAGGACATCTCCCAGCCACAGCCTCCAATTACACGCTCTCGCAGTAGCACCCACCGTTTATGTTTCAGAAGTCATCACAGTTAGAGTTCTCTATCGTCTCAGGGCCCTCGGCTGGATCTGCTCATCTCTATATCCTCACCATTCATCACAGTGAAGAGACTGAAGTTAAAAAAAAAAATATGTAAGTTGTTGTTCACTTTTCCACTTGCCTCTTACCCGTTGTGAGGTTTCCACTTCCCATTTCCTCTCTCTGCACCATATTGCGTATCCTTCTGGAACCATTTGTTGAGGCATTTCAAAATAAATATCAGCTATATGAGAGGTCTTCAATGCCTGATGGATATCAGAGTCACCTGGGGAGCTTTAAAATTTCCGATAGCCAGGCCCCACTCTTGACCAATTAAATTGGAATCTGTTTGGGGCAGGTGCCAGGTAATGACATTTTTTGTTCCTTTAAAGGGCTTCTCAAGTGCAACAAGGGTTGAGAACTACTGATTTGAATGATGATTGCACACCACAGGGACTCTGTGTAAAACTTCTCTTTTCCAAACAGGTGCATGCATTTCATAAATGTAGACAAGTTATGTGCAGTGGGACTGATGGAAGCAACTGCAGGCACTTACATGTGACGGGAAGACACCAGAATCTTTACGAGACCCCAGGATTGCTGCTTAGCTTTGTTTTCAGTGAAACCTATCCGACTTCTGAATCATTTGATTTACCTCTTCTTTGTTGCCCCAAGCAGATTTTTTTACAAGCATTTTCAGTGAACTCGGTAGGAGGACTTTCTGTCGCTATCCAAGTGTGTTTTTAAATATCATGGCTCTTCAAAGTTGCAAGTCAACCTTCTTTTTCAGTTGGAGTCACTTGACTAAAAGTATTTTTTTCTGATTGAAGGGAAAAAAATACACAAACGGTGAAGGATAAATATTCATATCTGGCTCACTGTGCAGTTCATAATCAACTACGTACTTCACCTTTGCCTGTCAAAATTCATTTACCTGTGGTAAAATGTGATCTGCATTTTTTTCAGACGCAGAGATTTTTAAAGGCTTTCAGTAATGGCAGAAAGCTGCTAAAAGCTGTTCTTATTTTAATATAATAAATCATAAATTTGTAAAGTGGATTTCCCTGGAAGTATGAGTTTTAAAATTTAAGTGTGTAGGGGGGTACATATTTGAAGAGACTAATGCATCAGGACTCTGCTAGTGGAAATCAAAATTAAAAAGTTTAAATAAGAGAATTTGGCTTGGGACAGGGTTTCTTTAGCATCTGAGTGAATGATTGAGTGGCTGTAAGTGAGAAAAAGCAATGGGTTATATCTGTAAGCTTTTCAGTGTACAGAGAAAATGTGCTCCCAAGCTACACCTGTCATTGCCTCAAGATTTCACCATACCTACATAATAGTTGACTCCTACTTTGTACTGATTATGATTATGTTAGAATAATAGTGAGCCACATGGGTTTCAGTAAAAATGCTGAAAGTTCCTTTGTTTGTGATGGGTTCAATTGGGAAACTATTGGAACAATAGAGTTCATTTGGGAAAAAATCATTTTCTGCAACCATGCATTTCAGGTCTTTTCCTATCACTAATGTTCTAAAATAGGCCTATTTTACTAGAATATAATCCACAAAATTTGATGGAAAAAAAAGCCCATTGTAGGGTAGAAGTTGACAAGTGGCCAGAAAGTAATTCACAGAGACAAGGAAAGACCAATGCACAGGAAGCGAGGGGCAGATTCAGGATTTCTATTATACTGTTGTTTCGAAAAGTTCTTCTGTGATTGCAGAGGCTAGAATTCTGTGTCTGTCCTTGCATTATCCTTTAAGGAGGTGATATCTATCTGTCTGTCTGTCTATCCATATCTCTAGATGTGTTTATACTTGCCAATAGTGGGTGCTCGGTAAATGGTACTTGAATCTGAAGATACAGAGAACTACAGTGAGCATACATCCACAAAAGTTGTTCTGGAGAGCTTCAGTGTACATCTGTGGTTCTGGGTAATTATTCACAGTACCCCTTTCAAAAACATCTTGGTTCATTTCTAATTTAATTTTTTTTAACGTTTATTTATTTTTGAGACAGAGAGAGACAGAGCATGAATGGGGGAGGATCAGAGAGAGAGGGAGACACAGAATCTGAAACAGGCTCCAGGCTCTGAGCTGTCAGTACAGAGCCCGACGTGGGGCTTGAACTCACGGACTGCGAGATCATGACCTGAGCCGAAGTCGGCCGCTTAACTGACTGAGCCACCCAGGCGCCCCTCTAATTTAATTTTTTAATGTTTATTTATTTTTGAGAGAGAGAGAGAGAGAGAGAGAGAGAGAGAGAGAGAGAGAGAGAGAGCCAGCCAGCTGGAGAGGGGCAGAGAGAGAGGGAGACACAGAATCCAAAGCAGGCTCCAGGCTCAGAGCTGTCAGCACAGAGCCCAACCTGAGGGTTGAAATCATGAGCCGTGAGATCATGACCTAAGCCCAAGTCTGATGCTAAACCAACTGAGCCACCCAGGCGCCCCTATTCATTGCTAATTCATATGGTCACTTTCTTTGGAAGCAGTAAGTCCTACCCCTTGGGCTTGATTACCTGAGATGTAACTCATTGGACACATCTTGAAATTTGAAAATGATCCTTGATTTGGACTAAAATGTCATCCTCATGTCCGAGGTTGTCCATAGATTCCCAACTGCTGAGAAATGATAAATGAGTCTGTCCTGTGACCAGCAGGTATCTGCAGGGGTGGGTTAGGGACCAGAGGTATTTAACAGCTCCATTAATGACTGGAAGAGCTGTGATAAGCAGCTTGCTAATGAAACCTGCAGATGATACTAAATTTGTAGGTGTTGGAAGCAACAATTGAAGCATGAATAAAAAAGGTTGCAAGCCAGGCAGGAGCTAGAACTACAAGTCTGTTTAGGGTGACTTTGTGAAGCAGTTTTATGCAATATCAGTAGTCCAGAAGACCAAAGTGAGGCAGACCACAGAGGTGACTTATGTCATTGAAAAGTCTGTGGCCACAATTCCCTTAGTCTCTAAATCAAGGAGAGAATGCTGGCAAGACAGAGGATTAGCCTCAAAATAATTGGGTTCAAACTCCAGCCCTTTCATGGATTAGCAGGTTTTGAACAACTTACTGAATCTCTGGGATTCTTAGCTCCTTTCATACATGTTAAAATAATTACGTATCTGAAAATGTTTGGTACTCATACGTAGCTCAATACAGACTGGTTGAATCAAATTTTAAGTGCAGCATCATAACCCCCCAAATTGTTCTTTCTTCTATATCAAGAGTCCATGAGTCTCTAGTAAATATATAGATAGGGCTTCAAAGGATCCACAAACCCTCTGAGATGATATACCAAATATTCAGTGTGTGGCTGGGTGTTTTTCTGGGGAAAGTCTATAGCTTTCATTATGTATTTAATGATGTAGACAGCTAGAAACACATAAGAATCTCAGCGCTATGAGCTTCTTGTAAGTTCCTTTTCAGTAATCTAGCCACATGCTGAACTTTCTTTACCTTCAACATGCCATAATGGCTCACAGCTTGGGGCCTGGAAAGTTGCTGTCTCCTGTCATCCCCCAGATATTTTCATGGCTGGGAAAATCCCAGCTCCTTGGAAAGGTTTTCAGGTACTCTGTATCACTGTGCCCTGTTTTGTTATCCTCATAATGCAAGACCAGACAAAGTGTGAAAATTACTTTTTTGAAAATAATTTTTAATGTTTATTCATTTTTGAGAGATGGAGAGAGACACAGCATGAGTGGGAGAGGGGCAGAGAGAGAGGGAGACACGGAATCCGAAGCAGGCTCCGAGCTGTCAGTATAGAGCCCAATGTGGGGCTCGAACTCTTGAACAGTGAGATCATGACCTGAGCCAAAGCCAGACACTTAACTGACAGCCACCCAGGCACCCTGAAAATTTCTCGATTATTATTTCACTCACCTGTGTGCTGACATCCATTAAACTACAGACTCCTTGAGAACAGTGCCTTTGGTTTTCTTGCTCCCTGCCATATGCCTAGTACCTAAAAGTGACCCATAATAAGTGATCAGTGGTTATTGGTGGCAGGGAGGAACAAACAAACAAGCCTTTATTTCATGTGGAAACCGTCACATAGTATAGGTTAAATGATTCAATGACTAAAAGATTGGAAGGGTACGTGAATGAATGAGTATTGCTCACTGAGATTGTTGTAGAAATGTGGAGGGAAGGAGGATACCTGAATGATGCAAAACTCACCGTCCTCTTCTTTGGCCCAGTAGAGAGTTTTTGCTGTCTCACCTTTAAAACCTTTTCCATTATCTAGTCCTTAGGTAAATCAAGGTGGTGCTTTTGGCTCTAAAAAGAAGGATCCCAGGCACATCTCCTGTGCTGCAAGAATGGACTGAGCGATCCGTCCATTTCTTGGATACACGCAGGAACTCTGGTTCAACGGCTGACAGGATGAACTCTTGGCATTTTGAATTCTATCCAGAATTCAGCTTTGAGGAGAGGTTCCAATAAAAGCATTCTGTGCCTCCTTTTATTCAGCAGGACTAGAAGGCTCCAGAAATAAAGCCTAAATGGAGTGGCACTTTTATCACTGGGGTTTCTATTGAACTGCCCTGCAATCAAAATACATCCTTCAGAATCAGAAAGCAATGTCTTAGATTCTTCTCCTCATAGGAATCAACCTCCCCTGATTGTGGAAAAGGAATTTTCCTTATGGCTGAAGCCTATACTCCTGTTCTTATTTGACTGATTCATAGCTCACATTGGATTTGCTCTGTCAAGTGTTTAAAAGTGGCCATTTTCTCTGAAAGCCTGTCAGCCCTGGATAGCAAGTTGCAGAATAAAAGAAAATATATGACCCTTATATGTAAGCATCAGCTATTGAGCCAAATCTACCAATATCTAAGATTCAGAGAGATTAATTAACAAATTATTTGTTTTGACTAAATCTCTCCCTTAGGCTAGTTTTTAAAACTTAAAGATTCTGGTTGCTTAGGCCTCTTCCCACAGGAGCACGTGTTAATGGGCCAGGTTTCTTGAAACTCTTTGGATGTACATTCGTACTTTATGCAACAACAAACACAATCTCATATACTAATATCCTTTATTAAATGGGCTTGAAGCCAGAATCCTAAGCTGAGTCATATTGCATTTTTTGACTGATTGTTCCCTCATCATACAAACCGTTAGTCAGGGCTGGGATATCAGCATCATCCTACATATGCCAAAAGTACTGGAAAAATCTTTTTCCTAAAAATCCAGGTTCATTTCTAGACTCTTGTAATTTTTACTGCATAATTAACAATAATGTCTGACACTGTCATCCTCTTGACAGAATCTAACTTGGAGCATCTGGTGTTATTTAGCCAAGAGCCTAGTTCTATTCTCCCAGTACAAAAGGGTTCTGATTAATTAATCATTGCCCAACCTGAATAATACATTAAAGATAAACTTCAATGCTTAGTTAAAAACAAAGGGGAAAGTTTTCTTATGTTAGATGGTGGGTTTTCCTATTAATAGACATGTAAAAATGAGTATGGTTTAGCATTTACTTACCACAGATTTTAAGCCAGAAGTGAAATAGGCCGTGTCTTCTTAGATGACTGGGGTTTTGGGTTCAACCAGCTGAACTTACCGCCTGCCCTGGAGTGTTTATCCCCTGCTCCTCTCTGAGCTACCCCACCTTGTCTTTTTAATGCCTCTCTGTCACACCCGATAGGTCCTGTTTTCTATGTGCCAGGAAGGGCTCAAGGAGAGAATAGTTCATTAGGAGTCTAGATTGTAAATTCGGTATGAACACTATTGTTTCATTCTGTATCGTTCACTTAGTGCCCAGCAGAGTCCCCGACACCAGTAGACATTCAGCAGGTGTTTGCTCAGTTTGCAACTAGGGATCCCTTTGCTGTGCCAACCTAGTGGTATCACACATCCCCGAGCTACTAGTGCCTTCCTCTTATCAAATACTAGAAGTCGGTGCAGTTTATCATTCCATCTGTTTTGCTCTGTATGAATATGGCTCTCTGACCCACAGGCTCAATATCTACAGACTTCTAAAATAGTTAAAGTGTGTAATCTTCATTGGGTTGATGATTTCTGTTGCTTTTTTGCCCTTTTTAAAGAGTCCTACAATAGGTTTTTCAAACACAGAGTCTCTGTTACTAAGTGTGATCTTGTGTGGCTTTATCAAAATACCTCCCCCATGAAACCTGTCCTTCTGTGTGCTGATTATGTCCCTTCTATGGCTTTTCATTTAGACCTAATACAGATATACTTTTCTACTCTATCAAATAACACTCTTTCACCTATGTTCTAAGTAGGTTTGAAAAGTTGTACTTAACTTACGTAGAGGATATCGGTCAATTCCAAAGGTCATGAGATACTTTCCATCTTCACATACTCCCTAAAATATTTATTTCTGAGTCCCTGCCAGTCAGTTCATTCAAAAAACATTTACTTTGCAAACAGTACACCCCAGGCGAGGCCCTAGGCACTGGACATACAACAGTGAACAAAATGGCAGGCTCCTCCTTTTGTGGTGCTTACTCATCATCAAAAGACAAGACAGAGATGCACGCTGTACTATTTCAGTTGCTGTTAAGTGCTATGAAGGAAAGTAAGGCAGAAAAGGTGGAAAGACAGGGAGATGGTATGCTAAGGTTTTTTGTGTTGTTACTGAAGAGTTCCTTGGGCATGACTGCGTACCAGTTAGATGCAGTGCTTGGTGCTAATAGCCCATTCCCTCTAATGGATTTTCAGTGTAATGAGGAAGATAGGAAATCATAAAAGTAGTTAAAACAATGTTGAAAATAATCAAGCCAATAAGAGAGGTTTAGCACGGTGTCCAAGGGCTTTGGAAAAGAGAAACAACCCAGAATAGGGGTGTAGGAGATTGGGCTTCATTCACAGAGAACAACATAAGCAAGGACATGACATTGGGAAAGTACTGGCAATGCACTGAAGTAATGAATGATCCATTTTGGCTAGAGTGCAGTGAAATAGTTGGGTACCATTGAAAGAGAAGCATCAAGTTTCCTTGTGGCCAAATTTTGAAGGGCTTTGGATGCCAGCATGAGAAATTGAATATAAGAGCAACTTAAAATATATATATATATTATATATATATATATATAATATATAATATATATAATATATAATATATATAAGATCTTATATATATATAATATATAATATATATTATATATAATATATAATATATATAATATATAATATATAATATATATAATATATAATATATAAGATCTTATATATATATAATATATATATATTTTTTTAACATTTTTTCTGATTATCAGAATAACACGTTTTCAGGATAAAATGCAGACAGTTCTTAATGAAGTTTCAGACAGAACTGTGACTGAATCAGAGCTCTAGTAATAAAATAACCTGTCGGTAGCATATAGACAAGGTGAGAGTAGAGGATTTGCAAAATATCGTGTAAGCTTATTGACATTACCTACAATAGTTTTGATTTTGGTTTTTAATTACTTGTTCTGACATCTGGGTTCTAGCTAAAATAAAAGTGAATGCCAGATGGGCCTTTTCCAGAAATCTTATGAAATTCAAATATGCAGCCACCATCGTGGTTTACGGACTGTTTGACAGATACCGAGACTTCTTGGCTAAATGTTCTTTCTTGCACCTTGTACTGTAAATGGTTGTCCGAAGTGTTGTGCGGCCTCAAGGGAGACTGGTCCTAATTAAAGATTGCATTTTCTGGAAGGATTTTAAATCCCAGCAATTAATACAGGAATTTAGAAATCCAAATGATTTCTTCCTTGGAATCAAAGTCCTTCCTCTTTTCAGATTCTTTGTTTCCTGTCAGAATAATAAATATGTCTTCTTTCACACCCCCTGGCATACATAATAAGATATGTGCCGGTGCCTAACGTAAAGACTCTTTCATCTTCTTGAGTTTTCTCACCCTCTCTTTCTGGGCTGCATATGGACTTGTATAGGCTCCAGTCACTTTTCCTTTGGAGCCCATTTCCCTATAAAAATATATTAAAATCACATTTTATGACCGAGTTGATATAAAGGTAAATATATGTTGTTTATTTGAACATTGTATTTGAGCTAAAATTTATTTATTTTTTCTTGTGACTTTGAAATAAATTAAACCATTGCCCTGATCTCCTAAAACTAAGGTGAGCCTTAGGGACACCATGTACTTTGCTTCCAGGGTTGGTTGGTCCTTCTTCCTTTCTGTGGACAATTGACGATAAGTCGAATTGAAAACCAGTACGCATGGCTGGGCCCAAAGTTGTTCATGCCCCATAAGACTCTACGAATATGGACTTCAAGTCAGATATTGCATACTTTGAAAATGTCTCCCAGTTCTCCAGTAGGAACTTGGGGAAAGGTCAGATTTGTTTTACTAACCTTTTCATTCTGGTCAGTAGTGGCAGCTATAATCTCCTATTTTCAGGGAATCTGGGAAAAATAGAGCACTTCCATGAGACCCACCAACTTCAGAATACTTACTTAAGAACACAAGGGGCCGTTAACTGGGCCCCTTTAAATGGACTTCCAATTTCTTAGGGCTTGTTTAATAGAATGAGGTATTTTAGACCAGAGTCCCAGTGTACGAAACATGGAAATGTCATGCACACGTGGGCTGGTAGCCACTGTCCCAACAAAAACCAATTTGGGTTCCTCCCCTGTAGTGGTTCTCCATTATAGAAGAAAGCCCAACTCTTAACTTGCCACCGACTGTCCTTCCTAACATTGTGTGACAGCACTCAAAGCCTGGCATCTCATTCTCCAGCCATGCTGAAGGACCTGAACTTACTCAAATGCTCAGTCTTCTCTTTGGGCTAAAATCCCCTTCTTTCCGAGACCTGTAAGTTTCCTTTGCTTTTCGAAAGACCCCTAACAAATGCCATCCTTTCTCCTGAGCTTGTGTTGACCCGTTGGTATAAAAGCCTCTCCTTTCTTTGTACCCTGCCTGCATATCTGATACACCACCTGTGAAACATTATTGTGTCTGTTTAATTGTGACTTTACCCCTACAAGTTAGAATGTTTGTTTCTTAAGAGTAGGGCCTATTTCTTATTGTTCCTACAAATTACATTGACTGTTTACGAAAAGCAGGGTACATTTTTTAATTTATTTATGTTTGTGTGCTTTGTGTATGTGTGCATATAATTTATTTATTTAAATCCTTAAGAATAAACACAGTATCTAATGTTAGACAGGGAAGGATATCTTGATTGCTTGCTTTCTTTTTTAAGTGAAAAAATAGCCAGGCATGTATTGGGTTTGATATGACTGAGATTAGGATGAAAGGTGAAAATCACCAGAAAAATATTTAAAGCAAACAGTTAAAAATGAAGGATCTCCTGGCTTCGTTATAAGACTTCATTATAAACAGTTCTCCATAATAAATTTTTGTTTTTGCTTTGTTTTGTTGTGGTTTTGCTCCAGCAAGAGGGAGAAGAACAAAACTAGAACAAAACTGTGTGATCTGTTGGTGTGAGCAAAAGTGGGGAAGCTGATGTGGCAAAGAGCGAGTGCCTAATTGGGAGAATACAAAAAGGGGCAAGCTATGTACTCCTTTCTTTTGTGGAACTTAAAATTGAATGCAGACAGCATTATCACAGCCCAGAGACAGAAACTACCAGCGCTTTTGGAGGGATAGTCTAGTTCCATTCATTGAATATTTACTGAACTAAAGACACAGATCATGGAACATTTTACTCTACTAGATGGAAAGATGGTAAACATCAAATCCTACAACTAAAAATATAATTGCTGACTCTGGTAAGCCTCTTAGGCAGTTTGTTGTGGAAGGGCAGGGGCAGAAGGTGGCTTGGTGTGAAACATGAGGCTGGAGGGATAATATGGGACCAGATCTTGATAGGGAGAAGTATGGCCTAAAGACCATGGCAATGGAGAAAATACATACTTAGAAAGTTTTGGGGCCATGGAAGGAAGGGAAGAAGACCACCACAAGGACTGAAAGAAAGACTCATTAGCTTGTTAAATAATTAATTAATTAACTTAAATTTAGAGAGTGTGCGGGGGAGAGGGACAGAGAGAGAGAGAGAGAGAGAGAGAGAGAGAGAAGCTTAAGCAGGCTCCATGCTCAGTGTGGAGCCCAACACAGGGCTTGATCCCACGACCCTGGCGTCATGACCTGAGCCGAAATCAGGAGTTGGCTGCTCAACTGACTGAACCACCCAGGCACCCCACAACTTGTTAATGATTTTCAAGAAAGTCAGAAAGACTTGATTGCTTTGCATGTTTGGAGGGCTGTTCTTCCTATGATTTTAATACAGATATTTCCTATTACTTTATGTCTTCGTGGAAAGAGCATCATTTGGATGGAGACTCACTGGGTCCAGTGATCCAGGCCGGGTCCCAGGGACCAGTCAGGAGGGTCCTTGGCTTTACACAGGATATAAATCAAACACAAACAGAGAGGAAGTGAGAGCAGAGTTTATTGAAGGCAAAGAGAGAATACAGATACAGAGTTTCTGGGAGACTCAGAAAGGAAAGAAGAATGAGTCTCTATCTTTGCTGGGGACTGTACTTTTTACTGAGGATTGTGGTTCAATGGATGTCTTCTTACACATCCAGAGTGTTTAGGTGTCCTCCATAAGTCACTTATACCCCGGAGCCAGGGGTCTTGGTGAGTCAGTGGTCTATGAAATCATTCATGACAACACCACCCAGTCACTCCTTATCCGCTGTGCTGGGAGACTCCAAGGAAATCATTAATTCCTTGCCCTTTACAAGGAGGACATACATTAGCTGTCCTACAAGGTGTGTGTAAGTTAGAGTTTAGGTCTTTACAACAACGGAAGCAGGAAGAGGAGCAAAACAGTCCCTCATGGGATCCCTTCAGTTTCCCTATTGGTTTCATCTGGGAAAGGAGAACGTGTACCTTTCAAACGACAAAGTCAATGTTGTAAGACATTTGCCAAAATGAAACACGCAGGTTGAATAAAAACTTGTGACAATAAGGACCTATGATACTACCCATTCCTAAGTCCTTCTCTCTGGGGATATGAGAAAAGGATTTTTTGCTTTTCCTTAGGTGCTTTTCAGAGATTTGCCTGGACTAGATTTTAATGATTGAGAATCATCAATCATTAAATCATCAATCATCAAATGAGGTCTCAACATTTCCCTGGAAAAAATTTTTCCTACTATCAAATTTGATTATCTTGCAGATTCCTTTTTTTTCCCTCTTTGCTTAACTTAATTCTTGATTTGAAGGATGACAGATGATGAAGAGGAATGTATTAGAAGCCTGGGGTCTTTGAGGGGTGCCTGGGTGGCTCATTTGTTTAAGTATCCAACTTTGGCTCAGGTCATGATCTCATGGTTCGTGAATTCAAGCTCCACATCGGGCTCTCTGCTGACAGCTCAGAGCCTGGAGCCTGCTTTGGATTCTGTGGTTCCCTCTCTCTGCCCCTCTCCTGTTTGCACTCTGTCTCTGTCTCTCTCTGTCTCTCAAAAATAAACATTAAAAAAAGTTTTTTAAGAGCCTGGCATTTTTGGGAAAAGAGTTGGGAAGTCTAGCTCATTTTTTTTTTAATTAGAGAGAGAGAGAGAGAGCACACAAGTGAAGGAGAGGGGCAGTGGGAGAGAGAATCTTTAAGTAGGCTCCATGTTCAGAGTGGAGCCCAATATGGAGCTCGATCCCATGACCCTGGGATCATGACCTGAACCACAATCAAGAGCTGGCTGTTCAACCCACTGAGCCCCCCAGCCGCCCCCATCACACATATTTTAACACACTTATTTGGAGATGGCTGCAGAATTTGTAATATGGAGCCCACCACAGCTGCATCACTGTATAATGGTCAGTCATCACCTCCCCACTAGTACAGTGGAAGTCTGAACTGACCCATACACACAGCATGAGAGCTGCAGTTCTCCCTTACCATGCCAAAAGCAGATAGTTCCAATCAATCTCAAACCATTCACACTGTCCTAGGATGGCCTTGAAAAATACCGCCAAGAAATTTGAGTGAGCACAAGAGAGAACACTTATTTGCCAGCATGGCTCTAGATGATTTCCGAGGTTCTTTAGAAGTCTAGATTATGTGAGTCTGTTTTAGAATTCAGTTATCAGGCCCCTTCCTGCCAGATGAGAGTTATTCATGATTATCACTCTGGTTCATCGTTCTTGTTTTTTGTTGAGTTCCTGGGTAATTTTGCCCAGTACAGTGCTGAAAATGATTACACCAGACGCAAAGACAGAATGAAATTTATAGGTACAAGTTCTAAACCACAGCAGGAGATCTGTGGCTAACTGGTTTGTCAGCACAGTTTATTTAGTGTGGTTGTCCCATGCATAGTTACAGAGGATGTGCTTACGAGTCTGCTGTACTTGAGGGTTGATAGCATTGTGAAGTTTTGAAGGCTATCATCTCTTTGCTTGATATGGTGCATTTTAAGGTTAATGATTCTTTGTTATGGACTCAGATTCGAAACCGGAACAAGGATTTTAATTTTAAAAAGCTGTACATTTTTTTCTAAAATGCCTTAAGAGCTGTTCTTTTCTGTTTTATCAAAACCTAAAAGGTAGGTAGGAACATATTATTATTCCCATTTGTGATAAAGAAATCGAGGCATTGGAAGGTTAATTGGCTTGTCTAAGGGAACATAGATATGTACTCTGAAAGCACTGTTTGAAATGCAGTGCCCCATCCCTGCTGGCTAAGGGTTCTGAGGTCTGTGATCTCATTCCTCCTCACTTTTCAGTGCATAGCTGGATTTACTGGGCTTTTATGTAAAATTCTATTTGAATGTAGAACTAAAAAATGTTTAAAAACCATTGGTGTAAAGGAAGGAGAAAGGAGCTGGAAGCCTGAGTGTATTTCATTTGCAAGTGAATAACACAAATGGGACCCCACTGACCCCAGAGCTGAGGAGGTTTCCACTTCTATAACCACATCAAAAGGCATCCCTACCTTCAAGCCCCTTTGGAGCCTGGTGCTTTAGTCATCAGAAATCTCCCTTCCAGGCTTTCATCTGGACATTTCTCTAAGTATGTTTCATTCTTGGCCAGGATCTTCCAGAAGGTGGCGAAGATAGCCAAGAGTCAAGAAATGCTTAAGCCACAGCAGAGGGCGAGACCTTCTTTCCCAGTGTCATTAACCAGAGGTCTATGGCTGCCTCTGTGCATTAGACAGGGCCATGTGCTCCTGGAAGAAGCATCAGATAGGAATATATGTAGTAAGATATGCTGCACTTTAGTGTTTTCTCCCACAAATACAAATTAGGTCATGCTATGAATTTGTTCTGAACATGCTTTTTTCCACCCCCTTAGCAAGACATTTAGATGTTTGGTGCATGTGAATTCATGTAGATTCTTCTTCTTTTCTACTGGTTGCATGGTATTATTGAATTGTGCTAATACAATATTGATTATTTAAGAATTTTACCAATAGCAGACATTTAAGTTATGTGAGTTGTATTTCTCTTAACAAATAACAGATCATATTAATGGCATTTCATATACCCCTTGGACTACATATGAGATTATTTCTCTAGAATAGATGTCAGGAGGTAGATCTGCTGTGCTAAAAGCTATGAGCTTTCCACCTTTGATGAGTGTCACTTGACCTCTAAAAATTTCACCAATCTGATTAGTTCTTCAAGTTAAGATAATGGTTGCTGCTGCTCATAGCAAATCCTTATCAAATACTCAACATTTCTCAGGTACTCTGTCAAGTATTCTCTTTTAATCCTTACAACAACCCTGAGAGGGTTACCCCTGTGTATGTGATAAAGGCCAATTTTAGTGGGATTGCTCTACAGAAGAGTATGTGCAGCTCAGAGATTGTAGTCACTTGGCTAAGTTTAGAAAGGCGTTTGTATTGTCTTGATAAACTAAAGATGAACTTCATGTTCTAAAGTTAGAGGGCATATTACTTGGGCCATCCCAAGTGGTCAGGGAAGAAATCTGACCCCATGTCTTGGGCCACATATGTTAAGGAGCAAATTCCCAAATGTTCTATCCCTGTGTTCCATATATGTGATTTGGATCCCGTACAGTATTTCTGTAGTTATTATCTGGCATAATGAAACGTAGAGTGAAACACAAAGCCAATAACAGAAAATTGCTACTGAAGTTCTTACTGATCAAGAGCAACCCAGAGAAAATTAACATGGCAAGGAGAAAAACTGGGGTGGGGAAGAGTGGGGACATTGGTTAAAGTAACACACGTTTCAGAGTATGGCATGTGGAGAACAGTGGACTCATTGGCTATTGTGCAACATGATTAATGTGGTGATGATAGTGACTTAGGAATTCTTGAAAGATATAAGCCTTGTCACTTTGTCCCTGGCTTCCTGGCTGGAGTCAGTTGGTATTAAGTACCCTGATTTTCCTTAATCTTGTGAAGAAATGTGTTTATTTAACCTCCAGTTATTGTGGTCAGATGTTTAGCTTATTTAACATAGATTGCAGTGGTGGAAGATTGTCTGGTCGCTTTAAAAAGGAGATCAACTGCTGAGCTCTTAGGAGGTGGTTAATTGGTAGCTGCTGAGTCAAAGAGGAACCCCGTGCCTCCCAGCTGAACCCGGAGGAGATCCAGAGAGGAGGGAAGGCTGCTTCCAACTATTCCAGAAAGAATGAGCTGAGCTCAGTTATTCTGAGAGTCAGGAAATAATCAGACCAGATAAATTTAAGATAGTTCGGCTCATACTAGAGAATATTAAAATAGTCTTGGTACATTGGAATTTTAGAAGTTTCTATAGAACAAATGAGAAAGCAGCATATATCAGGCCAGAATTTTCAGTCAATTTATAAAGAGGTCTGGCAAACGTTTTACTATAGGTTTTTTGGATTACCTTCACATTGCTTAGCTTAATCATGTTTGGTAGTCTGACTCTTTGATTTTGTAAATGACTCCTCTTTGCTTTGGCATAAATTCTTGTGGCATGTCTTTAGTATTTTTTTTTAACATTCTGAACCTATAATGTTTTAATATTGGTCTTTTTTTCTGCATACCTCAAGTCTGCAAAAGAAGAACCAATCACTGTTGACCTCTTGGCACGGATTAGAAGGTAGAGCATCTTTCAAATACTGTAAATATCTTAACTGACTCAGCCAATGGGAGGCCGACTCTCCTCCTGTAGATGGTGAATATTTATTTGGAGCATAGTAGTCAGTGTCTGTCATAGCAAGTTAATGTCCCATTTCTGACTGAAGTACTAACATTTATAACCTTTATTGCCCTGGAAATGTGTGTCATGCACTGGGCACTGTTAAATATGCATTATGTCATTTAACCAACACCACCTGCCCACTGGTCTCAGGGAGCTTGTACTTTCACCCTCACCCCCATTTTAACAGAAGCAAAAGAGAGCTTAAGCAGTCCCCCTGGGACCATGGTTATTGAGCAGCTGATTGAGAGCTGGAACTCGCTTCTGTCTGATTCTAGGACTCATTACGCTACCTTGCTAAATGCTTGCTTTCCTTTCCATTCCTTTTTTTCCCCCTACACATTTTCTACAGCTTTAGGAGAAATCTGATTTTTGTTTTGTTTTTCCATTGCAAGAAGCTTCTGAAGTCTCAATTTGGTACTCTTTAACAAATGTTCTCTTTCCTCTGTAGCTTTGTGGGGTGACACCTGGCCCTGACTATCTATGTGGGAGAATGAGCACATGAATAAAGTGTCCTCAGAAGTGCGAAGAAAGTTCCTTCTTTTAAAATTTGATTTGGGACTTGATGAGCAAGTTTCTCCTATTAGCCTCTCTACCTGAAGCAGTTGGACTAATGATCCTTTTCTGGTGTTTATCTCAAAGGGATGTTAAAAGAATTAGATGAGTCGTTTGCTGGAATAACAGTATAATATTCAATATTTTGAGAATTACACCAAGTTTCCCCACGATTTGGCCTGGAAATGATTTTATCTGAGAAAAACACTGGGTTTCCCTACTCCCATAACTCATTTATAAAATATGCCAATATGCATTCAAGCTTTTTGGGTCCAGAAGCCACATAGAAAATGCAAACATATTATAGTTGTTTAGTTCTTATTGAGCTATAACCAGGTTGCATACAGTCCTAAAATGAGCACAGTGATCCCTTCCTCCTTTCCAGGAGGAGCGTGTCCTCATGCACTAAAGTTAATCACATAACTTGTGTCAACATGGAAACATATCACAATCATTGAACCTGGAAAGACCAGCTTCATTTCTTTGGTTCCTGACTTAAAAACAAAAACAAAAACAAAAACAAATAAAAAACACACACACACACACACAACCATAAATGGCCAGACAGAAAACTAGCAGAAGTGGAGCCTTCTTTTTACATAGAGCCCTGTACAATAAATGAAGGTGACTCTAACATCCAATTTAATATTTTAGAACTTGAACTTTTCTTAACCA
The DNA here is from genome assembly GCF_018350195.1 of Panthera tigris. NCBI lineage: Eukaryota > Metazoa > Chordata > Mammalia > Carnivora > Felidae > Panthera > Panthera tigris. The sequence goes on along the minus strand of NC_056670.1, from coordinate 64,177,479 downwards.
AGGGATTTTTTCTTTACCCAAATGTGAGTTGGTTCATGTGAGTCTAGATATTTTAACAGGAGATATTCAGGAGATGCATAAGAGGAGGAAGCATGGCATAAGGAGCTCTCAAGTCTTAGATCTGAAGCTATGGCTGCCTAGAACAGTTGGAGTTCTCGCTTGTGTTGAAATCACCATTATGAACAGTGGAACGAGGTCAGAGGGCAACAATGAATCTCTAGACCAAGCAACCTGAATTACTTGATGAGGAATTAAAGTCCACTTATATAAGTGTAAATAACTCCTTCCTCGGGTGTGTGTGTTCATGTACACGTGTGAACATTATGTATACTGGCACTGGTTCAAGGTTCCCCATTTGTACCTCACAAATACTCCCTCTAAGAGAGGTCTAAAATGAAGAAAACAAAATCCCAGAATTTCTTATTACCAACGCATTAAACACTTCCCTTTTATACTAGCTAAATTAAACAAACAAACAAACAAAAAGATGCATTTGGGGCAGGCTTTTAATTTCACTCTATCCCTAACAGGTAGAGCATTTTGGCACAGTATAAACATACAGGGTCAGGAATCACACCGCCTGCACTCAAATCCTGAGTCTGCCGTTTACAATAAATATGACATTGAGATATAAACTGTAAAATGAGGTTAGTAATGATAATGTTGATTTCATAGGAAGTTTGTGAGGATTAACTGAAGCCATACAGGTCAAGCACTAAGAGGGCCAGAATTCTAGAAGTGTTATCCCTGTAACTATTAGTCTGTTCTGAAACACACTAGAGATTTAATGCTTTTTTTTTTTTAATGTTTATTTATTTCTTTTTGAGAGAGAGAGAGAGAGCGCTGTCAGCACAGATCCTGATGCAGGGATTGAACTCACAAACCATGTGATCATGAACTGAGCCAAAGTCGGACACTTAACCAACTAAGCCACCCAGGCGCCCCAAGATTTAATGATTCTTAAATGTGAAATAACTTTGAATTGAGATACGAGATTTACCATTGACAGGCAAAAACAAGTTAGAGGCAAAAAAGCCCAAATTATGGGTGATGTTTGCAATCACTCAGCCGTCCCTGTGTGTCATCTGTGTAAAACCCCACTGGGAATGATGAAGCGCCATGCATAGTATCCTGTTACTAATGATAAATATGAGGCTCTCACTCCATTCTTCTACCAAAGCATGGTTCTGCTGCTATGGAGTTGGCCAAAAGGTGGGGCTCTAGGTCACTGGGTTCACTCTGAAGGTTGTTTTGTTTTGTTTTGTTTTGTTTTCATAACGGGAAAGAGACATTCTTGGTGGGAAGCAAAGCACCCTGAAACCCTGGACTTTTCCTTCAAAGAGTAACCCTGCATAACATCATTTGTCATTCTTCTTTTCTAGAGGAATTCCCTGAACATAGATACTCTAAGATGCCTTACAGTAAGGGGCTCCTGGGTAACTCAGTCGGTTAAGCGCTCTTGGTTTCACCTCAGGTCACGATCTCATAGTTTCATGAGTTCGAGAACTATGTCAGCCTCCATGCTGACTCTGCAGAGCCTGCGTGGATTCTCTGTCTTCGTCTTTCTCTGACCTTCTCCAGCTTGTGCTCTCTCTGTATCTCTCTAAATAAACTTAAAAAAAATTGTTAAATAATGTGCCTTACAGTAACACTGGATCAGAATGTCAGTCTCCACATGTGTAAAGATGTAGGGAATCGGGTACTGTGTGCAGCACTGTCTTCCATTTAATGTGGAGATTGGTTGGGATTATAAATGTTGTAATAAATATACTAAACTTGTTTTATGTTATAGATGCCCAGTTGAAAGTGTACATATATGTGTGTTCTTAGTTATACAGAAGAGCTAAATCATTCAACTTTTGGCTGATATTCCTTTAATATGATGAGGATCACACTCAGTTTATCAAAGCCATTCAGAAGTCAGGTTAGCATTTTTATGTACTTAATAAAAATGAGTAAATAGGTAAGTCACTGTAAGTGTATGTGTGTGTGTGTGTGTGTATATATGTGTGTGTGTGTGTGTGTGTGTGTGTGTGTGTGTGTGTGTGTATATCTCATGAGGTTTATGGGAGAGCATTGTGAATGGTGTTCTGGGAGAAACAAAAACCAAAATCAAAAAAGATAGGAGTCAAGTTCCTACTAACCTGACCTGTCAGAAAGACAGGTATGTCTTCCATTCTTTAAGTTGTGAATGGAGCTGGAGAGAGGCTCAGTTTTCTCCATTAGAATCATGGGTGTTGTTTTACACTGAAGTACAAAGGAAGCAAAGTTAGCACCTCCTGAATGCCTCTCAGCCACACTTCTCAAGCAGCCTCTGGGCTCCTCACTCTTGACTTGTCTCTGATCCTTGGAGTGAGGCCAACTGGACGCATTGACTCAACCACGTCCATCTCCTTCCTTGTCCCTTCTCACCAGTTTTGTTTATGAGACCTTCTTTACTACACAGTCTAATTAAGACTTAGAGTGCTTCCAGATGTGACAAATAAGAGATTTTCCTGTTGAATTGATCTGCCTATCTCTCTTCTCTCCAAACTGTCCTGTGGAACTGTCTTTCCAAATGTGTTTATGATCCTGATTAACAGTTTCCCCAACCCACTACCAAATGAGCTAGGGGATTAGCTGACTTAGAATTGTATCTCCCTTCTCCCAGAGCGTCAGGGGTGATTAACGTGCCACATGCAGCTGCTTTTCCTAACTCTGTATTTCATTATCTGGGAGGCTTACCAGTTCCAGGCTCCTTAACTCTACATGGCTGAAAAGTTCTCCTGGAAGCAGAAAACCCACTTGTACTGTTAACAACAGAACTCAGAAGACAAGGAAGTGGGGGGTAAGGATTTTAACAAAGCAGCAAAAACTTCCTGTACCTCAAGGAGGGAAGAAACAACCACTAAATTCTAGAAGCTTTCTTTAGACTCTTTACAGGAGTATTTAATATTGTTCACCTGTAGGTCTTCTGTCTGTAAAAGGAGGGATTCCCTATCTTCATGGATTGTTGCCTAATTGTTTACTATTTCAATTCAATTACTTGAAGTAGGAACTTAGTTTAGTTTTTGACACACAGACATTAGTGTTTACTTGTAGATAGATCACTGTGTTCAAGGCCTTCACCATCACCTGTTGACTGTAGCAACCAGACACATGTATAGCCTGTGCTATGCTCCAGACAAGAATCGAACCAGTACTGTTTTGTGGCTATAAGAGGAAGGCTTGGTGGGAAATGGGATTTGAGAAGGGCCTATCATATCATGTGGGTTCTTGGACCTGCACCTTCCTTTAAAATGAAGACCACGAACTTGTTTCATTGGCAGGTTTTGAGGTGGACAAGTTTGGTAGCGATTGTGACAAAAATCCTTCCAGTGGTGAATTTTTGTTTCTAGTTTAATGGTTGCAGCAGTGACTTTGAAGATCTGATGTGGTCTGAAGTGTCCTGAGTGAGGCGGGGTTGGGCAGGAGGCATAAGTGTGTTATTCCAGCTCGTTTCATTGCCTCTGTCAGAGCAGCTGTGTTGTCATTTTCCTTTGACATTGGACATCGTGGAGAACTACCCAACTCACAAGATATCCCTCCCTTTTTTTCTGGAGACATTTCAACATGTCTATGGGGCAAAGAGGAGGTTCCTAGCAGGCTTGTTTATAGTAAGTGACTTCCCTCTCCTAACTTGTAGCTGGTTGTGTAATCAATGCAGTTTCCCACCCTAGGAAACTAGATTTGGGACCAAGGGAGAGCAGCCATTTGAACAGACAGAAACTCTGGTTGTTCTCGGGAAGCTATTTTCCACCCAGCGTGTGGAATAAGGAGCAAGAGAGGGGGGCGGAAATTCAAATAAGGAGACAAATCAAGAAAAGATATGGATGAAGAACACTCCTTGGATCTTCATGGTTCTCATGCCCGATTTCAGCCCCAAGGCTTTTAGTCCATGCTATGCCCCTTTATGCATGTAATCACTTACCCTTTATTTTCTCTTTTTTGCTTAATCTAGTTCCATCTGGTGTCTGTTAATCGTTGCAACTACAAAAGTCCTTATACTAATAGATGTATGTCTGTGTGTCTTACGTGTATTTATGTGTCTGGAATGCAGCTCTGGGTAACAGATCCAGTTCCAAATGCAATCCTTCAGAGTCTCAGTCCCACAGAGAAGCAGTGAGACCCTGCTCTTAGGTCTGTCAAAAGATCACAAAGGCTACCACTGATTCCACGGGGCTTTCCTATCCCTCTGTTGGCACCATTGGATTGTGCATAGATTTGAGATTGTGAACACGATCGAGTAACACGTGAGGAAGAATGACATTTCAGGATTATTCCAGATTTCTGGCTTTGGAAAGCAGAACTACACAGGATTCTAGTGCAGAAATGTTGGGAAAGGGAATCAGAAGAAAGGAGAGGAGATGCCGAGGCTAGTGTGGAACACAGATATGCTTTCAAGTGTCAGAGAGAAGCCCAGAGAATGGCCTCTAAGCAGTTAAGCATAATTACCTGAAAGCCAGGGCTAAATGGAGACTGGGTGTCATTCACATTTTGAGGCTCTTAATGCAAAGTTCTTTCCTACCAATATCACAGAAACCTTCCAGAAAAGTCAATCATTTTCAATAAGAATGGAAATAAAGTCATTCAAGGCAGCTTGCCAAATTATATTACTCTTTGCCTTCAAGCCATAGGCATTGATTCCTAAAATGACTCTGGACATGATCAATTGCTTTCAGATTGCTAATTTGATGAGTATTATAGACCAGGGCTAGAAAAATTGTGTTAGAAATGGGAGGGGGGAAAAAAAAAAGCCTGGCAGGGGTTGGAAAGGATCACTGAAAAGTTACTTTTTAATGAAACCAAACGAGGTAGCTTAGCAATGAATGAAAGGACAAACTATCGATATGCCTAATCGTTCTCATGATCTCTCGTGATCTCTGATTTCAAGGGTTAGGGAAAGAAGAGTTTGTTCTATCAGTATATTCAGCCAAAGGTGGGAAACTTCTAACTTTGAGTGTGATTTCATGTGTTGAAGACATCTGCCTCAGCCTAGGTGATGCCCCCCAGCTAAACTAAGCCTTCCCATTCAGAAACAAGCCAGTTTCTGAGGAAAGAACAGTTTGAGAGCTCTGAACGGCAGTCAGCTCTCTAATTGTTTCTCAGAGGACAGCCAGGAGAGGCGAGATTCTGAGATTCAGGTGAATTGCACAGAATACTTGGAAGATTGAATGTGTCTTGTGTGTCTCCACATCGTGGCCCTTCTCCTGCTCGCATGTCTCTTGCTCCCTTTTTGTGTTTGTGATTCTCTGCCTTTTCCTGAGTTTTTTTTTTATCAGCCAAGCTTTCTCTTCTATTGTCTTGCTCTCTTATGTCCATTTCTTTTTTTTCTATATATTTTAAATATTTTCAGTATAATATAAAAGAGTTTTGCCCTTAAAATGATTATCGTATTAATTGAGCAGAGCTTGGTTTTTGTTCAAAAATGAGTTTGGCCATAACTAGACTTTTACCTCAATCTTTCACTATTTCTCCAAGCAAAGAAAAACATACTGAGTAAAGTTGCTGTTTCACCTCTGTGAATTGGGATTTAAAAGGATCTTATTAATATATGTCAATACCTATTATATTTGTGGTTTATCTTTGTTTGTGTAGCAGAGCTATGGGTGTGGAGAACTGAGACACAAAGAGGGCATAGACAAAAGCACAGTGGACTTTGGAATGTACAGATTTTGGATTTAGGTGTGGTTCCATTATTTAGTAATAGCTGTAGGACTTCAAATAAGGTATTTAACACTGTTTTCTTATCTGTAACTTTGGGATCAAACTAATACCTACCTCATGGTGTAGAGAGCGGGATAAAGTACTATGAATGTAGGTACAGTACTTAGCCCAGGTCTTTAGGCATTCTCAATAAATGATTGCTATTATTATTAATAATGCTCTTATTAGACTCCTCTGAGTTCACCTAGTACTAAGTAATACATGTGGGAACTGGCATTTGACCAACAAAAGAGATACTCATATGACCAAAAGAAGTAACACAGAGTAGACCACTGTTGATGTCCTTCATTTTTCTCAAGTGGCAAAATGGTTAAAATAATTTTAGAATCTGTAAGCTCTTGTATGCCGCGGTAATTCTCTCTGGACCCGCATATGTTTCCAAAGCTCATCTTACGTGCTTCTGTTTTCTACTAGCTGCATTCCAAACACACCTTCCTTCTATCAACTCCTCCATTGCCACGATGTTCCTTCCTGCCTTAGAGATGCCACCCAAGCTGTTCACTCTGCCTAGGATGTAGTTTATGTTTTCAACAATAGTTAAGTCTCTGATACAGGAATAAAGAGCCTACCTACCAGCAGAGAACTTGGGTAAGAGTGGGACAGAGACAGAATGTGTTTGCATGTGTATACAGCTGTGTGTGCTTGTATTTGATTAATGTCTGCCCCGCCCCCCCCCCCCCCCCCCCCCCCGTCCATCTTAACTGTAATGTCTGTCAATCAAGGGCATACTTTCTTTACCTTATCCCATATCCGAATACTTAGTTCTGGTCTGACACACAAAAAGGAGACCAATACATACTTACTGGATTAATTGAATGACCCATTGAGCATTTAGGAAATAGGCTTCAAATGGAGAGACTCTCCTTTCATTCACGGGGCTTTATTGGGAGTGAGTGAGCTAACACTATGCATGTTTATCACATACTGTGGTTTGGAGAAATTGTAGGGCAAGGGAGATGCAGACTGATTTTTAAGGTTGAATGCTTGAATGAATAGTGTATCCTAAGGAGGCTGTGGGCGCCCAGGAGAGTAGGTAGATTTAGTGAGACTTTTCCCGACTAATGTGCTCCCAAACCCATAAACCCATCCTCCTGACTTTTGAAAGGGAGTATTGACCAGTATGCAAATGCCTTTATGGTAGTTTCCCAGTACTGTTACACAAAGATGGCGATATACCAGTGAATGACCCAAACATTATCTTATAAAAACAAAATTAAACTTCAGGCTTGCCTAGGGGATTTGCTTTAATGAAGTAAAACAATTGATTGAAATCCCTTATGAGAACTTCTAGCACAGTATCTGTACATCCTATGGGCTTAATATATATTAATCTTCTTCCCATTAGAGCAAAGTTAAGAAAATTATAGGGCTTCATTTGGCTTAATATCTTTAACTGGGCTGACTTCTTGATTTGTTATCTAGTGACTGTGAGTGTTCATTTCCTAGAATCACAGACCATTGAGCCGGAATGACTTTAGAGATTCTCGGGTCCAACTGATTCATTTTAACAATGAGCAAAGAGAAGCCAGGGGAGGTTAAGTGACTTGGCAAAGGTCACACATGTGCTTCTTTGATTTAGAAGTAAGCATATGTAATCTGTTATGCTCCCTGTAGTGAAGGGAAGTGAGGAGAGACAGAAAAAGAATTGCCTGGAGACGAGAATCTTGGGAGTTACACCAGCAGATGTAGCACATGGTTACTAGAGTTCAAAGTCCTATTTCTCACAGTTGATTGGTTGGTCGGTCGTTTTCTATAGCAATGCTTAGTTGACTTGTAGAGGGTTTCCTGAGGATTTAGTGAATATAGCCAACTATTCACACAAACCAGGTATTGCTAATCTGCCTCAAGAACACGGTTTAACAGTGGTTTCTTCCAGTTAAGGAGCACCTGCTATGTTTGACTCTTTACACTAAGGACAGATAAGAAAATGGAGGCTCCAAGGTGATCGACACATTGCCAAAATTACAGAGCTAGGAAGTGGTACAGATGGTGCCTGAATCTGCACCACTTTTTTTTTCTGTCCCTTGTCTGCTGTTTCACATGAGGAAAGGATGGGAAACTCAACATTAAAGATAGTCAGATGTGAAAACATTAATGCCATCATCTAAGATCTGTTAGCCTAAACCTTGAAATTCCTTTTGAACTGAATAGTTTTACCAGGTAAAGATACAGATGCCCTCGATCCACCTGGTGGGAGGCCATTGATCTAGAAAACACATTCTCCCCCATCAAAACTGACCAGTTCAATTTGTGAGGGATAGAATTTAAAAAAGAGAGAGAAATAAATTCAACCCCAAGTTTCTGTTTTCTTTGGTAAAGTAACCTTTATCTCATTCACTAAAACTCATTTACTTGTTCTTTTATTCACTCACGAAACATAGTTTGAGAACTCACTTAGTAGCAGACACCACATGGAGAAATGAGGATACAAGTAAATGTCTGTTCTTTTCATCAGAGTGTTCACATTCTCACTGAGGGAGGACCGACAGGTGGACAAAGAATTGTGATGCAGTGGTTTCGGTACCTCGACAGAAATCTGCTTGCCACGGAGCCGGTGGGTTGTGTTTGGGGCTCAGGTAATTCTGTGTATAAGGACCTGCCAGAGGAGTTGAGGGAGGGGAACCTTCCCCTGCAGCACTGGGTAACTGAAACTTCTGCGGTGCCCTTGCCGATCCTGCTAATAAATCAGGCAGGATCACCGTGTGGCTCTCGTGACTGTCCTTGAGGAAACGTGTCGTAGAGCTGCTCAGGGCTGAGTGTAATGGTTTATGACTTCAGCACCTGAAGTCCTATCACACAGCAAGTTCCCTGGAGATGGTGATCATACAGAACGAATATTGCTTAGCTGGTGATAATGTCATGCTGCCATGCTGAGTTACACGGGTTGCCTGATTCCTGCAGCTAAAAAACTCCTGGCTGATTAATCCCGATGCCATGTAAATAGAGTCAGTGTCAAGGAGATCGTAAATGAGAAAATGGATGCTCGGGTGGGGACATTAGTGAGGAATAGAGAGACACCACCACCCTGCTCATTCCTCAGTCAGCCCCTGACAACATCATTATCCGGGTGACAGGAGGCACGTCACTCAGCCAGATTCTGGAAGGCTTCCAGATCTTCCTCCCCTGCCCCCACCCCCAGCCCTGTTTTCAACAGTAAATATTTTACAAATCATGTTACCAGGCTTTCTGTTGCTTGCCATGCCTTCAGGGAGGAGTTAAAAGAACAGCCCAGAATAAGAGAACTGATAGTCAGGCACCTTAATTGCCAAGCAGAGAAACTGGGGCATGAGTTATTCATATTGTTAAAGGATTCATTAGAGATTCCTTTAAGACATGCTCTCACATTTGACTTACAGAAACTTAATTGCACATATAAGCTAGATTTCCAGTTTGCTGACACTCAGCTCTTTAATTGGTTTCTACCCAGAGATGTACGGGTCCATCCACATCAATTGTCTTGTGTGTTTGGCGACTTTGCTGCCAATGTCAAGGGTCCTGGGGTGGTGCCACATCACACAGCGCACTGCCTCTCACCACCACGCTTGAGCCTCTCTTTTCTCTTTTCTGGGTCTTTCCTCTCCCTCCCTTCCCTGCCTCTGCCTTTCTCTGTGTCTCTCTTCCCATCTGGGGAAAAAAAAAATATTTCAGGGATAGCCTCTGCTTCAAGCTTTAACCAGGGCACTGCCTGTAAACAAATCTGTTGCTCTTCCAAATAAATGCATCGCTGTATGAAAGAAATAACTATGGTATAAGAAATTTCATTAAATGGCATTTCTGTCCATCTTGTTAAACTTTCCATAAACATTTCAGTGTGTAAATGAAATTTATTTCCAACCTATTGGAAAGACTTTAGAGATTTGGAGTCATTTATTCTTTACCACGATGCTGGAGATTTCCTTTTATTGTGGGTGGTCACATCCCTGTGGCAGATGGCGGATTTTTTAGGTTGGCAACCACAAGGTCTTGGGTGGGGGAGGGGAGGGCTTGTAAGTTGTGTGAAGAGAGGCTGATGTAATTTTCAAGGCTGACTTTCAGCTGACCTTCAGCCATTCCAGGGCTTATCTCTTCATGCCGGGGTTATTTCAGCAATCCCTCCCAGGGCCCTCCTACTTCTAGGATCTCCCCCTTGCTTCTTGCTGTTGTCAGATGCACCTTCCTGAAGGGCTGTCTTTATCCCATCAAAGACTCCCCTGGCTTCCTACTGTTTGTGGGATTAAGTTCCAGCTCCTCCCTCTGACATCTAGGGTACTCCAGAAATTAACCTTCCCCTGACTGAGTTGACCTTCCTGAAATGTGCCTTGGTTTTGACATTCCCCCTAGGAATCCTCTCGAGACACAGAAATTAACCATTTTGTTATACTTTATAATCAGTTGGTTTTGTTTTGGGTCTTGTTTCCAGTAGATCTGATTTTCTTCACCTTCTTTATATTCAGATACACGGAGCATTATAAAACATAATACCGTCACACTTTTTTTTCACCCAACCCTCCCCGCCCCCCCCCCCCACACACACACATACTTCACAACCATTCATTTCATGGTGAGGCTTCCATTGTAATTGCAGTCATGTGCTTCAGTTGAGGGGCACAGCCCTTGGGAGCTCCCTGAGGTTTTAAGTCTTCCTACAAGTCTTAGCCACACATCTGGGGTATGCTTGAACCTTCAAGAACTATTTATACCCATGCTGGCATTTCTTGGGTTTGATCCCTTCTTTCAGACATACTTTAACATGGTGATAGTTCCAAATAAATCTAGAGATTTCAGTCAAGGTGTTATAAATTTTGGTGTGTTTTTGTTGTTGTTTGTTTGTTTGTTTTTTAGTTCTAACATTTCCAATCTGTTTTGCTTTTTTGGCAAACCATTTATAACACTATACCCCTCCTTACTTTTTTAGGTTCTGGTTTTGTGACCTCTTCGACAACACCTGGCAAAAGTCATTTGACATAAATTGTATTAGCAGTGACACACTGCGCTTTGCGTCAGGTCATTTTGTGGGCATTATTCAGCTAAACCACTCCCAAGTACTGAGAAACCTACCCTTCAGCTCCAAGCAGGCTAGCTAGATCTCTGCAGATTCTTCCAAAGTAGAATATCCTTCTTCTTCCTTACCTATTCAGATGCTCCTAGAGTATTTAATGATATTCAGGAATTACTGTATTTTTAGATGTGGTAAATGTCTTAACAGTTTTAAATGTCTTACAGTTATTATTCTTGGTAAGAGACCATGCCTTTTTAAAGATGTACCCTATGAAACAATTACCGATGAAATAATAGTGCATATTGGGTTGCCTTTAAAATAATCCAAGAGGAGGGGTGCCTGGGTAGCTCAGTCGGTTAAGCACGATCTCGCGGTCCGTGGGTTCGAGCCCGCGTCGGGCTCTGGGCTGATGGCTCAGAGCCTGGAGCCTGCTTCCGATTCCGTGTCTCCCTCTCTCTCTGCCCCTCCCCCGTTCATGCTCTGTCTCTCTCTGTCTCAAAAATAAATAAACGTTAAAAAAAAATAATCCAAGAGGAAGGTGAGACAAGTGGGCTGAGGTACACGTTAAACCGGACGGTCTATGGGTAACTATTGAACCTGGGTGGTGGTTACTTGGGTGCTTATTATACTCAAACGACCTGAAACTAAATGCATTGACATCACTTCAAGATCTTGTTAAAATGCAGATACTGATGGGGTGTCTGGGTGGCTCAGATGGTTGAGTGTCTGACTGTTGGTTATCGGCTCAGGTCATGATCTCATGGCTTGTGGGTTGGAGCCCTGCTTTGGATTCTGTGCTGACAGTGCAGAGCCTGCTTGGGATTCTCTCTCTCTCCCTCTCTCTCTGACCCACCCCCCTCCCCCCCCCACACACACACTCTCACTGTCTCTGTCCCTCAAAAAATAAATAAATAAAACTTAAAAAAGTTAAATATAAAAAAGTGCAGATTCCGATTAGAGAAATCTGCGGTTGGGCACAGAGTTCTGTATTTTTAACAAAACACCAGGTAAACTGATGTGCTGATCCTCTGGCCACAGTTTTGAAAGCTTTGAGAAAGTATTACAGTATGTTCTTCTCATTTGTAAATATTCAGAATTTTCCAAACAACAACAAACCTCTTCCAACCATCTCGGCCTAACTCAGGTTCCATGGCTTCCTTGACGTTTTTTCTCCTCATATTAGAACAGATTGGTTTCTCCCTGTTTTGAGCTTTACTAGGCATTCTAGTCTCTACTATGTATTGCTGTATAATCATATGGTATTCAGAACTATAAGTTTCAATTTATGTGTTATTGTTTTCCTGAGAGTGCAAAACTTCTCGTGTCCCAACCATGCTGTGTGTCTTTTGTACCCGTGTTCCCTCTAACACATGTTTCTGGAGTTAGATTTGCCTCATGGTGGGGGAAGGAAAAGTAGCTATTGCCTTGACTTGGACGTGCTACAATGAATGCAACCAATTTAAAACCCAGAAAGGTAGTTCAGGGATAGGGAGTGGCAGAAAAGGATGGAAAAGGTTTTAGTCTTAGTGAGAGGGTCTTTGATTACCTCCCTTTGTGGCAGGAAGGCCACCGTTTTTGGGAAACCTTTGTGTGTGGGCAAGATTGTGGTATTGCTATAGGAGACCTGGGCGTTGCCCTGACACGGAAAAGGTGAGCTGCCTGGCTTGCGACCCGTGGTGGAGCCCAGTAGATGGTGGCTAGAGGTCTGCCATGCTATAGACGCAGTGACTGACCTCCATCATCCGGTACAACTCTCACAGTAACACTGCAGGTAGTTACTGCTACCTTCATTTTCCTGAGGGCATACTTCACTGTGAACTTGCATAAGCCACCTAACCTCTCTGAGACTGTGCCATATCAGGGTTCAAACCCAGAGCTCTGATTTTAGAGGCCAAGCCCTTCATTACTAGGCTCTCACTTTGATGAAAATTGTCTCACTTGTTGTCTGCTGAACTTGAGAGAGATTACTTGGCGTGTTTCTGCTCCTCTCTCCCCGCACCCTGAATCAGAATGTTGAGGGTGGGGCTTAGGCATCTGCATTTTTTTTTTAATGTTTATTTATTTTGAGAACAAGTGAGCAGGGGGAAGCGCAGAGAGAGAGAGAGAGAGAGAGAGAGAGAAAGAGAATCCCAAGCAGGCTCCGAGCACCAATTCTGATGCAGGGCTTGATCCCACAAACCCATTAGATCAAGACTTGAGCTGAAATCAAGGGTCAGATGCTTAACCAACTAAGACACCCAGGCACCCCTGGAATCTTCATTTTACAAGTGTTTTTGGCATCCTCAAGTCTGACCCACTGCTATGTTGTTCTTCTGACTGGCTGAATTGCCCACACATGTGTGCATACGCATGGACACAATCCTCAGCTTTAATCTAGACTGGTATTCTGATAGCAACGCCCAGACCCATGCTCTCTGGGTCTGTTTCCCCGTTTCTACTGTCTTTAATTGTTGTGACATTTAGTTGAAATTTTGTATGCAAGACATTGGGCACACAGTAGGCACTTAATAAATATCAGCATCATCTTCCCTTTTTACTTTTAATGGAGAAGAAAGCTTAGTTACCCAAGTGAAAGTTCCTTATCTTGTAAGTGTGTGTGTTGTTGTATCTATACAGAGAGGGGTAAGGTAGATTTAGTTGGGAATTTAGTTCCCTGGCATTGGGGTGGGTGGGAGTCTTTTTCCAAGAAAGTTTAGGGGTTACTCTTTTGTTCAAAATTTCTTAAAATTGCTTTCTATGAGTCAAGCACCCAATCAAAAGTATGAAATTTTGCATAGCTTCCAAAATCCATTAGAGAGGTTTGTCTCTAAATGTGTAGGGCACAGAAATATGACACATCGATTCAGTGCATTTGTGTTCTATGCTGTCCTAGGGCTTAGGTACAAAAATAAACCCTGGAACAGAATTTCCTTAAAGTGCCTTTGAGGAACATTGATTCTATCCATGTTAATTGATGATGACGTTAGTCACAAAAAGTTGTAGGAATGTGAAGCCTAAACAGGTTTCCTCACTGAAGAACTGTTTTGCATCTTTAGTATATGCTAAAATCTAGAGGAACAAAAGTTAAATGTCTCAAACATGTGGATATGAGACATTCCCCCTCTCCATCCTCCTTTCTCCCCACCCCAGCATTGCAGAGGACAGGTAATCAAGGCAACACATCTGGGCATCAGTTTTGAACAAAATCTTATAGGCCAAGTCATCTGGGGGTTATTCTAATTCCATACTGCAGTCCATTTACTACACATAAGTCTAACCAAAAGAGCTTTTTTTTTTTTTAAAGCCCATTAGTGAAATTCTGAGATTAGAGGCTGCCCATTTAGTGAGCATAAAAGGTAAAGGCATTTGTCCTATTTATGCCTTCTTTTAGTCATTCTTGTCTGGGCAGAGTGACTTGGATAATTTGAGATAAAAGCACTCATCCCAAATTGACTTCAACTCAGTGGTCATCACCATAGGGACATGGGGTGACTCTCCCTAGGAACAGGGAGCAGAATGGCCTTGGCTTATTGAATTTTGGGTCCGTATCCTCAATGACTGCATTACTTCTAAAAGCCTTCTCGGATTGTCTGTAGTTCACAGTGATTGCTCCTTCTTGGAACCCCAGAGCACTCGCTCAGTTTGTAGCTCTTGTTCTGGCATTTACTTTCACAGATTCCTGTGTTGGAGCTGCCTCCCTAAGTAGACCATAAGTTCCAAGAGGGCAGAGTCACGCCCCGTTGGACTTGGCATGGCACACTCCACGTGGTGCATGGAGACAGATACCGACTGTTGGGACAGAATGCACAGCCCCTCTGCACTTGCCTTTAGCATTCGAGAAATTCCAGTGACACCTTTTGATTGAATGGCACTTTCCCCACTTGGGCTGTTAGGGCTTTAAAAAGGATGACTTCTAGAAGGAGCCTGCAGAGACTGAAGCATGTGGCACAGGGAAAGGGATTGGCAGAGTGAATGAGCTCCCTGTGAGCAGACGCTGACTGAACCCTAATTCACTCTGGAATGCTGCAAACCAGTTGCCTTTTCTGATTTGGACCAGTTGAAAAACAGTCTTTATAATAATGTGTTTTGTGGTTCACAAACTCATATTCCTATAATAACCAGTTGAGCAATAAAAATGAATGGCGGAGACTGTGATAAGCCTGAGAATATATGGTCATTGAAGGAGGAACAGCTGTTTTTCACCTTGACTCAGTTGTTGCCATCAAGGATTTGAGCTACAGATTGCAAGATACTCAAATGTTAAAACAGCAGCAACAACAATAATACTCTGCAACCGGTAGTTATAATGAAAAATCTGATTTTTACAAAGTTTGTTTATTGAAGTATGGAGGTTCCTCAAAAATTTAAAAATAGGACCACCCTGAGACCCAGCAGTTGCACTACTAAGTATTATTCAAAGGATACAGATGTACTGCTTTGAAGGGGAATATGTACCCATGCTTATAGGAGCACTATCAACAATAGCCAAATTATGGAAAGAGCCCAAATCGACTGACAAACTAATAAAGAGGATGTGGGGTGTGTGTGTGTGTGTGTGTGTCTGTGTGTGTGTGTGTGTGTATAATGGAATAATACTCGGTGATCTAAAAGAATGGAGTCTTTCCATTTGCAACAACGTGGATAAAACTAGAATGTATAATGCTAAGCAAAAATAAGTTAGAGAAAAATAAATATATGATTTCACTCATATGTGGAATTGAAGGAACACAACATGTGAACATAGGGGAAGGGAAGGAAAAATAAGATAACAAGAGAGAGACAAACCATAAGAGAGACTCTTAAGTAGATGAGGGTTGCCAGCAGGGTGCTGGGTAGGGGGATGGGCTAAGTATGGGTATTAAGGAGGGCACTTGTTGGGATGAGCACTAGGTGTTATATGTAAGCGATGAATCACTAAATTCTGAAAACATTATTACACTGTATGTTAACTAACTTGGCCTTCAATAAAAACAATTTAAAAAAGAAAACAATCACATGTGTTTATTGCAAGTTTATATTTATCATGTAGCTCTACCTTCTAAATCTACAATTTCCCCCACCATTCTGCATCATATACTTATGCGATGCTTAAGAGTTTACGAAATGGTTGACTATTATTATGTCATTTAGTATCTACCACTACCCTGTCAGATGGGCAGGGATCCCCTTAACAGACACAAAAACCAGGGTTTAGATTGGTAAAGTGAGTTGCTCAAAATTATACAGCAGATCAGTAACAGAGCTAGGGCTCAAACCTAGAACTCCCAGTACCTGGTTTGGTGTTCTTTCCACCAAAGTGCTTTGTCCGAAGGCTGTATTTATTTATTTATTTTTCAGCTTTGAAAAGATATTTTCTAATTAAAATATAACATATACAGATAAAAATGCACAAATCTCGAAATCACTGCTCAATGAATTATCACAAAGGGAATGTGCGTATATACCTGAACATTCCCAGCATGCAAGGAACCCAGGTCTGTCCCTACCGTTTTCCTCAAAACTAACCACTCTCCTGACTTCGAATTCAGTACGTTGTTTTGGATTTTGCCTGTGCTTGTTCTTGTTGTAAATGGAATTAGCCACTTCGTATTATTCCATGTCTGGTTTGTTGGGATCAGAATTGTGATTCTAAGATTTATTGTTGTTTGTTTCATGTAGCAGTGGTTTTGTCATTTCACTGATTATGATATTTATCGCATAGTATTCTATTGCACTGTTAATTTATCAGTTTCACTGTTCATGGACATATGAATTGTTTCTAGTTTTTGGTTGCTACAAATAATGCTGAGATGAACATTCTGGCACCTGTCTTTGGTATCAAAATAATTTTTGTTGGATATATCTAGCGGTGGAATTTCTGGGTTATAGAGTAAGCACTGCTTAATTAAAAAAAATTTTTTAAATGTTTTCATTATTTATTTTTGAGAGAGAGAGACACACACACACACAGAGAGACAGAGTGTGGGCAGGGGCGGGGCAGAGAGAGAGGGAGACACAGAATCCGAAGCAGGCTCTGAGCTTTTAGCACAGAGCCAGACACAGGGCTCAAAGTCACGAGCTGCAAGACCATGACCTGAGCTGAAGTGGGTCGCTCAGCAAGCTGAGCCACCCAGGTGCCCCTTGCACTGTTTACTTTAAATAAACACTGCCAAAGAGTTTTCCAGAGTAATTGAACTAATAATCCTATCCCTACTGGTGATGTAGGAGAGTTCCAGGGGCTCCACTTTTCACCAACAGTACATGTATTCATGTCTTTCTGATCTTAACTATTCTAGTGGATATGTTCAGGTGTATCATTACCGCTTTTATTTGCATTTTACTAAGGAATCATGAAGTTAAGAATTTTTTTCATGATCTCTCCTCTTTTGTGAGCTCCTTGTTTAGCCTCCCTCCCCGCCACTTTTTCTCTGTTAAGTAATCTTTCCTTTTGATTGAAGGATTCCTTACATGTTGTAGATACGAGTCCCTTACCAGCTATATATGTTGTAACTATCTTGTCCCACTTAACACCTTGCTTGCTTCTGTTAATGGTTTCTTTTGACGAGTAGAAGTTTCTCTTTTAAAATAGTTTACCATTCCTTGCCTTTCTGGTTAGTGGTGTATGTGTCCTGTTTAAGAAATCTCTTGTCTACCCGAAGGTCAGACCGATATTCTCTTAGATGATCTTCTAGAAATTTTATTTTGTTGCCTTTCAAATTCAGATCTACAATCCACCAAGAATTGATTTCTGTGTCTGATACAAACTAAGGTTCAAGATTTATTTTTCAATATGGATATATCCGGTTAACCCAGCATCATTTATTGAAAAGACCATCTTTTCCCCTCTTTTCTACATTGCACCATTGTTATAAATCACATTTCTATCAGTATGAGACAGTTTTCTTAATTATCTGTTCTTTTCTTTTGACTTATCCTTTCACACTGTTTAATTTTTATATATCTACAGAAAATCCTAATATCTAGTAGTGTAAGTTCTCTAAATTTTCCTTGCTGTATTTATGGTATTCATGGATCCTTTTGGCCAATTGTGTTTCCATATTATTTTATAATCAACTCCTAATGTTCTATTTTGACTTGGGTATTTTCTAGCCCAAAGTGATTTCTTTGAGATGCTTACAAATATGTCAACTGCAATCAGAAATGATAGAAATGAAACTCTTAACTCATGCATGTGTTTTTCAGGAGAGACAATAGGAAAGACCCCATGCCAGGCACCTGTCCTCATTGTTTAAGACCATAGTTCATTCAAAGACCAGCAGGCCATGTATCATATGTTACTGTATTATTATAGTTATTTTAAAATTATTTCAAAGTCGACATATCATTTTCAAATATGACCTGTCAGTTCTCTATATTTTGATACCAGGAGAACTGTCCTTATTCCAGTCAGGAGTACTTCTGCATCTGAACCTTTGCACTGGCTGTACCCTAGGCCTAGAATGCTTACCTCCAGATACCAGCATGCCCAACTCCCTTACCTTTTTCCAGTTCTTGCTTAAATACCACTTTCTCAATGAAACCGCTTGTAGGTAAACTTAGGACTTTTACCCCACTTGCCCTATTATATTTGTGGGGTGTGTGTGTGTGTGTGTGTGTGTGTGTGTGTGTGATGACAGTAACATTTGTTGTTTTCTGACATATCGTCTAACGTATTTCTGGTTAAGGGTCATATGTATTGTCTGTCTTTCCACATCATCAGAGGTGTTGGCACTCTTCCTGAGGGGAAACTAGTACCCTACACATAGTAGATACTCCACAAATACTTGTAGACTAAGTTGAATGAATAGAAGGTTTCTTTCTTAAGCTAATCCCTCTCTACATGTAGTTTAGACATGTATGGGACAGTCTAGCAAAAGGGTGTAGCAGCGCTAGAGAGTCAGTTGGCATGCAGGAGCATCTGAGGAGCCTTCTGGAAAGAACCCATCCTAATCATAAACATGGCACTGCAATCCAGCAATATATCGCTGTAGTGTTTGTAGGGGAAGGATGATTCTGACCTCACTGGCTTCTTGTAAGAATTCACGTCAGCATCCTACAGGGAGGGAAGAAGCAAGTTAGAAAGAAAATGAAACCTTTTTTTTCTACAGAAATGCTATAAAAAAGAAATTATCAAACGTGAATGTGCATTACAGTTATTTAGGTAGCTTGTTAAAACACAGACTCCTGGGCTCCAACCTTATTGTTTTGTGGCTGTTGTCATTGGCATAAGGGAAGATCATTTGTATTTCTAACAAGTTTCTGTCCTATGCAGGTGTCCTATGCTGGTCCAGGCCAGCACTTTGAGAACCAGCGTTACAAGGTATCAGAAAGCAAGTGAGCTGGCCCTTTGAATGTGACCCTAAGACAGAAAGAAGCAGTTTTGCATTCCCTAGTCTCTCAGTTTGCCACAGAAAAACTTTCTAAACTTGGAAACTTTGAAGCATTTTAACAGCTATGAAGTATCCACTGGAATGAACAGTGGGACCCATAAGAGGGCCAGCGCTCTGCAGCACTAAGCAAAAGCGAGAAAAGGGTACACGGAAGTGGATGCCATGTGACGGAAATATTTCCTTTTTCCTTCACTTAACCCCCTTTTTTCTCCTTCCTTCTTTCCTTCCTTCTTTCCTTCCTTCCTTTCTTCCTTCCTTCCTCTCTCCCTCCCTCCCTCCCTTTTTCTTTCCTTCCTTCCTTCCTTCCTTCCTTCCTTCCTTCCTTCCTCTCTCCCTCCCTCCCTTTTTCTTTCCTTCCTTCCTTCCTTCCTTCCTTCCTTCCTTCCTTCCTTCCTTCCATGTACACATTTAAGCTGCCCCCAAGGATGATGGGAAATAACTAAGTGGGCCTTCTTTGTGGGAATCTAGAGATCCTGAATTACCAAGAGCAGGAGTCAAGCGTTACACAGGTTACACATTTTTGCAGACCTTTTAGCCCTGATAAGCTTGTTAGAAACAAAATTTTCAGCAATCTGGACTTACATCCTTGTAGCGTGAGGAGGTCAGGCACGTTGGCAGGAGGAGGCCTAGAGGGAGCTGACAGTGTCATTGCAGACTCCATGTTTTATTTAATTCTGTCTTCCGGCCACTAGCCAAAGGGAGACTACAAACTGAGGTGGTGCTGCATTCTAATAAATAATCCTAAAGAGCTCTTCAGGTTTCACCCGGGCTTAATTACAACATGTAAATATGCAGACAGCCCGCTATTGATGTTGGTGTGGGTGCCCGGTGCCCGTGCAGGAAGGGGAGACTAGCAGTGAAACATTGTAGCGGTAAGGGCCTCTTATTAGCCCCTTCAAAGTCGGAGTGAGTCTCCTGCAGGTTCCTTGCGATTCACAGTTACCTCAGAACTAATTCCCTTCCTCTGCTTGGCAGGTTCCATCTCAGTGCCCCGTGGAGTTCCTGGCCAGCTCCACGCCATTTACTTGAACTTCTGTAGGGCTTCTTCCTGAATTTCAACAAGGCCTGGGCTCTGGGTTAAATGCCACACAAGTAGTGCAGTTTTTCCTACAAGTTTGATTCCTTGCCTCCAAACTTCCTCCAAACCTACTCAAGGTAGATGCAGTGGCGTGTTGGCAAGGGAGCCCGCCATGCGCTGGGGGGCAGTACCTAGATCCTTTTTCTTCACTAGTTCAACATTAACTAGCTACCTACTGTGTATCAGTTACTCCACAAGCCCCTGAGATATGGGAGGGAATGCTCTTTTCCTGATCTTCGGGGGTCAAATAAAGGAACTAAATTGGACACCTTGAGAGATAATGGCAGAGACATGAACAGAGACATGACTGTAGAAGAGCAAGTATCTCAGCCAGAAGGGGCAGGTGCAGCCTTCTCAGTGGGCGTGGTAACTTGACGTGCATCCTTGCTATTTGATAGGAGTTAGTTAGGGAAGTAGGTAGAGAGAAGAGCATGGGGAGTGCATGTTACAAAATATTATAAATTTTAAAAAAAACATAAACATGATGAGTAACCGAATAGATTTAGTGAAGTTTAACGTTAAGACACGGATGGAGGAGAAAGGATCATGGTGAGTTGCCAGTCATTCTCTTAATGGACATTCGGTTTTTGTGTATAAAATAGTAGTTGACTACATGGATTTTAGAAATAGATGGTTTAGATTCAAATTTTGATTTCTTCCACAATTAGCTGTGTGACCCTGGGCAGGTGACTTCATCTCTCTGTGCAGGTTGCTTAACTTCTTTGTGCCTGAGGCATCACAAGTAAAAGAGGGAAAATGATACTGTCTTTCTCACAGAGTTACTGTGAAAGCAAGTTATATATGGAAAGTGCTTAGCGGAGTCAGAGCTAAAGAAATATGGTACTAGCTTTGTTATTATATATTATTATTAAATATTTAGTGTGTTTAACATCATCATAATCTCCATTACTTCTCCCAACAATCCTATGAGCTGTTAGTGCCCCGGCTTGGATTTTTCTCCCCAAACTTGTACAACGTCAAGACTTTGGCTTTTAATCCTAATACTAGACTACAGTTCTACAAGCTGCCACTGGAATGCCACAAATGTTCAGCCAAAAAGTCGGCAGGGGAGTGGGGCAGATGAAACCAGATCGAACCTGAAGGTTATTCCCTGAAGCTAGACTACAACGCAGAGTATGCAAGGCAGGTGCACAATCGAAGCCAAGCCAACAACCCCATTTCAGTTTTAGGCAACATTGCATAGGAATTCATGGAATCCAAACCCGCTCCGTAATAGCTCCCTCTCCCTGTTGCCTGGCCAGATTCGTGTGGTGTCTGTGTGGTCCTCTGCTTCTGATGTTAAATGTTGCCAAAAAAAGAGGATGAAATAGTAAACATATGTGGTGATTTTCCCCTCTTTCAGAAATGAATATTGCCTAATCCCACTAGTTATTGTAAAGATAAATCAGTGTTTGAACAAATTCACCTTTTCAATCCAGTGCCTTCTAAGCTAAAAATACCCCAAGTGTGCTAAATTAACTGGTCCTCTGTGGCATGCACTGAAAGACACTGGGGAGAGAGAACCCCCTGTGCAGTGACTTTTGGTGTTCAGGGAAGTCAAAAATAACTAAGTGGGAGCTTTGTAGAAGACGGATGGAACATTCCATTGTGTTCTCTGTTGTATTCCATTGTATGACCTGATAAATCTTTAAACACATCCATGGACCAGGTTTCTAAGAGGTGGGGATTTTTCAAGATCTACACAGAGTTGGAATTCTGTGGGAGGCTGTGGCTGGCTGCTAGGTAAACCTTGTACCCATGAACATTGAATGAGAATCCACGTAGCATCCAAAGGAAGGATCATCAGGTGGCTGGCAGGGCAGAAGCAAGGATATGCATTTGCAGGAGAGAAAGAGCAGTGTCTGAGGCTTACATAGATTTCTATTAAGAAAACGAGAATGTGTGTTTCTCTTGAACGGGGAAGGTCTTGTTTCTTGCCATCTGCTTGCTCTTGGTGAATTTGATATATTTTCTCTCTCAGATTGTCAATGAGCATGTTCTTCCTGCAGGAGGTGGCATTTGAATAAGGAGCGAAAAGTGGTTCTAGAATTAAGAATTGCGAGTTTTTCCCACTGTGGATGCTGATCTGAGAAAGGGAGAATGGAACTAATACCAATCCATAAAGGGGACTTGATTTTGTCCACGGCCAAGAAGGTGGAGAGGTGGACACAAGGAGCTTCTCTTCATGGGGGTGCCTGTCGGGATGTCTTGGTGATGAGGGCAGACTTATTTCTTCTCTTCCTGTGCCCCCTTTCCTCCGTCCAGGCCCAGCATGCAGGACTCGACTTTGTCATTCTGGGCAGATCTTATAGCCTGTCACAGAATAACAAGGCTCAGCCCCATATGGTTCAGTTGACTTACGCATTTTCTGGTGGGGGTATGAGAAAAGTCATGGTGTATCTGTCTCTGGTGGGAACATCTGACTTGAAGGCTCTGATGTGAGAGAAGCTAAAACATTATCTGCAAGACATGTTCCATACAGCAGGAAAAAAAAAAAAAAGATTCAGGACAGTGCTGCCAATAGATGCTGTCATGGTCCACAGGGGCCACCAGAACTCTGAGCTCTGCCTTAGAGAAGAAAAGGGACATTTGAGTTATTCAGAGGTATGAGCCCTCCCCAACTGACCACAGCCCTGAGGTTAACCTCATTATTCATCTTTTCCCACTAAACTTTCTTGAGCCAGGCTGATTTTCCAAGATTTGTGCTTGGTGGTAAGGGAAGAGCCTGACTGAAACTGATGCCATGGTACTTGACATCCCCGAGCTGTGGATCAACACATCTGCAGGAGAGACGAGCTGAGTGATGAATTCTCACCAGTGCAAGATGTGTAACCAAATGGCGTTTTCTTTTCAAGAGTCATTCAGAGAAAACGGGGGGAAAAATGCTCTGCCTTGTGAGCAGGTAACTAGGCCTCAGATCAGTGGAGCATGGCCAAGTATGGCTGGAGTTTTCTTTTATATTCTTTCCTGCAGAGCAGCTATTTGAAATGTTTCTGGCCCGGTGGATTTTCAGACTTATTTAGCTAGGAGCCCATTTTATAAATGAAACTTTTTATGAAATCTCCTTTGTCCTGTAAAAAATTAAATAGTATTTCATTTAACTAACTTCTCAGTTCAGATTTACATGCACTTATAAAATCTGTAACTTCAAACATTAAGGTTATTTAGATGAACAAAAATTTGAAAACAGATGTTATGGCTGACTATTACTACATTTAGAAATATGTTCAATGTTGGGGTTGAGCATCTGACTCTTGATTTGGGCTCCAGTAGTGATCCCAGGGTTGTGGGATCAAGTCCTGTGTCAGACTCTGCACTGAGCATGGAGCCTGCTTAAGATTCTCTTTCCCTCTGCCCCTCAACCCTGCTTGCACATGTGCATGTTCTCTCTCTCTCTCTTTCTCTGTCTCTCTCAAATCAAAAAAAAAAAAAAGAAAAAAAAGAAAAGAAAAAATATATTTGATTCTGTGATTGTTCATGCTAGTGTGGTTTTCTAGAAGTGGGAATATACGAGCTTATAAAAATTTTTCAACAACTCAAATCTCAATTTCAAGATATACTTCTGTTTCCCTCTTATCTTTTTTCTAGTCAAATTCACTGAATGCCTTGAATCACTACCATCATTTAATAATTATTTACATCTCCCAAGATAAAACCCCATTTTAAAGGTTAAGTAAAAAAAAAGTTTCCTCAGAAGCTTAAAATCTTTATGTTTGTTGCAAAATACTGCTGTGTATGACACTGTAACATTTTCAATCCTTTTTTTTTTAATTGTGCGCATTTTGTCAAGTTTCTCAGTGACCCAACAGTTCAAAACAGGAAATTTTATTTTGCTTTGCATGCTCACTACAAACTTTAAATTTCCATTTCCTTCCCATCCTTTTGCCCATAGTTGTAAGCTCGGTAACATTACACCCTGCATTGCCAAATTGAGCATGTTCTGCTTACTAATAACTTCCACAAGATTCACAAGAATCTTGTTGGAACCATCTTCTATGTTTGAGAGAAACAAGCAAAAATTAGTGATTTCTTGTCTACTTGAAATACTCATCCTTGCACCTTGCATTGATCAGAAGAGCTGAAGAACATCAGTGAAAAAATAAAAATTGAAACTCACTGCCCAAATAATTTTAAGACATAGGTGATTCAGTGAACAGTACACAGTACATTATCTGCCACAGTGTTGATAGACGATGCATCTTAAAAAGTGGTGCTAGCCCATGCAAGATACAAAGACTACTTGAACATATTAAGGGAGTAACTTTTACAAGGGCCGTGGTATTTTACAGATTTTCCTACCGTTTCTCAGCATCTATACAGATGGAACTATGTTTTTGCTGTACTGGATTGTATGTTGCAAAAACAGATCCAGACCCTTAAGAGTATCTGTTGTATAAACCTAGAATAATCAAATAGGATATCTTCCTGATATCTCCTTGCCTGCTCACAACTCACCTGAATATGTGAAACAGAGAGAGGTCTACAGGGACCGTTATCATTTACAGCTGGACTCTGGCAATCCCATATACCTGACCTTTGTGCAGATTTGTCCCGTGTGTGGAATTCACTTTCTTTGCTCCATCTCTGCACTCCGTTCACAAATAATGTTTCTGACTGTGGATTTTGTTTTGTTTTGTTTTGTTTTTTAACATGATCTATTCTTCAGGCTACCTACTGCATGGTCACAGTCAGGCTTTAATCCACTTTTTGTCTGTTGTGGACACACCTCCTTTTCAGGTGATGAAGCAATTTATATTGGACACGTTTTCATCAACATACTTGAATTTTCTTTGCATTCATGTCTTCAATAACATTTGCATGTGTAATGGTCTCTGAGAGAATCTAGGATGTAGATTTTTACTTCATAGAAAAATGACCTTGTGGCTTGGCTGAAACACTGTTTTGCACAATTGCACTGCATAAATCCCATTGAGGTTTGGACATCTATCACCTTAAAAAGTGAAACCAATGACAAATGCTTATTGTACTGTCCTTTTATGAATGACTTTATGAAAAATATTGGGGACACTGCTGTTTTATGAACTGTTGAGATTGTCATTAGCACTAGTTGAAGAGTCATATGATGTTAGTATAAATTGCTGTCACGTTTTGATCAATGAATGATCAATGTCATCATGTCAGTTCTAATTTAAAAAACGAATTATCCAGGGGTGCCTGGGTGGCTCAGTCGGTTAAGCATCTGACTCTTGATTTTAGCTCAGGTCATGATCTCATGGTTCATGAGATCAAGCCCTGTGTCTGGCTCTGTGCTGTCAGCATAGAGGGATTCTCTCTTTCCCTTTCTGTCTGCCTCTCCCCTGCTTGCTCGCTCTCTCTCTCTCTCTCTCAAAATAAATAAGAAATATACTTAAAAAATTATCCATAAATGTCATGACATGTTTCTAATATAATTACTTAACCTGTGGTAAATAAATGCAATGCTGTTGAAATTTATACAACATACAAAAATTTTATAGTAGTTATCATGGGAAGACCTAAAACTTAAATAAGGCACTGACATTTTATAAGAATATGTTGCACAGTTGACCTTTGAACAGCTTGGGTTCGGACTGCACAGGTCTACTTACGTGTGGAATTTTTACCGTACAGTATTGTCAATGTGTGCTTAATAACATTTTCCCCTTTAGCTTACTTTATTGTAAGAATACAGTATTTAATATAAATACAAGCATATGTGTTGATCAACTTTTTATGTTATGGGTTAAGTTTCCCATCAGCAGTAGGCTATTAGTAGTTAAGTTTTGGGGGAATCAAAAGTTACACATGGATTTTTGACTGCATGAGGATCAGTTTCCCTGACCCTACACTGTTCAAGGACCAACTATGTATTCACTTGCTAGTCCCCGCTTAGAAAACACCCATGACAAGGGGCTGGGCCTTGGATGGTACTCAACTGGATGTGGAACAGATGTGCTGAAGTAGTTCATTCACTTTAATATACTCATGTGTAATGGGCCAACACAGGTTTGATTTTTAAAATCTTTTTTTTAAGTTATGTAGAATATTCTACTTAGCTGTTTCTGAGTTACAGACCGCTCTAAAATATTGTGACCTCCAACTCCAACATTACTTATCTTGGCTATGGATCTGCAGTTTGGGCATGGCTCGACGGTGGCATTGCCATGCAGTGTCAACTGATGAGGCTAAATGAGGCTGGAGAATCCATCTTCAAGATGGCTCACATACTGACTGGCAAGGTGGTGACGGCTGGTGCCTGGACACTCAGCTGGGGGCCTTCCTGCTTCATCGGGGCTTCTCTGTAGGGTTTCGTGGGCTTCCTCTTAGCATGCAAACTGGGTTTCAAAAGACAGTGTTTGAAGAGACAGGAAACGGAAGCTGACAGTTTGTTAAGACGTAGTCTGGGAGAAGGCACGCTATCACTTCTCTATTCTTTTCTCTTCAGAGCTGTCAGAGACCTACACAGATACAGAGGGATGAGCCAAGGAACCTCCTTCTTGGGAGCAGTGTCAAAGAATCTGTGACCATCCCTGATCACCATACAGAGAGAGTTACCACGTTGAGAGTGGATGGATCTTTACAAGAAATTCCAAATAATTACCCAGGGATTACAGGAGAAGTTTTAGAGTGAGGTTAACACAGGGAAATGGCTTAACCTAGAAGAAAAATGAACAACTTTGATTGCCTCTGGAATGCTAGTGTTTGCTAGGGAATATATTTGAGCATGTGAGTTTTGTTTTTTTAATTATAATCAGTGGAAGCACTGAAAATGTAGTTTTAAAAGGGATGAGAATAATAGAAGAATCTGGAATTCTGTGGAAAATCATTTGAAACATATTTTCGTGGACTCTTCTTTCAAAATCTATTTTTTGTCTTTTCTCCAAAGATATTCTTCTGAGTTCTATTTGTCACCCTCCTGGGTTTCCAGTTTCTTTATTGTTTATAGAGTATGTCGCTGTGCTGTCTGTTCTTTTGGTGCTCTAATTTAATTTATATCCATTCATTCATTTAACAAGTGCCTATTGAATATCTATTAGGTGCTAAGGACAGGGTGAGCTGGGCTACAGAGACAAAAGGACCTAAGTTAGACTTGTCTCTTTTCCGTTCCACTGGTCTATCACCAGGACCTAGAACAGGGTTTGTGAGGTAAGTTGTTGATAAGTGTTGAGTACGTGAATGAGAGTTCATAGTGTTCAGTGAACTGAAAACCTGATAGGAGATACAGAAGTAAGTAATTAAAACTCACTGTGACGTGCAGTCTAATAGGTATGCACTACAATCGGGACATGTAAAGGGGGGGCCCAGATCCAGCCTGAGATTACACGCCCCAACCAAAACAAATCACCACGCAATCAAGAATGGACGGTTGATAGAATTTTCGATCATAATAGTATATAAGCTGGACTATTTATTGATTCTAACTAATTCTAGGTCTTCAGTCAGGTAATTATCATCATGTATTAACAGAGAGGTTAAAAAGGGGACCTGTAGCTTCCGTTATTTTTAATGTCCCACGGTATCTTAGGATCATTGCCGATTTTGCCATTCATCTATATTTTCACGATCTCACCTCATTAAAATTTTTTTCTCTGATTACCACAGCAAAATAATCTTATTGTAGGAAATATGTAAGGTACAGAGAAGTACAAGAAGGGAAAAAATTACCTACAATTTCAGCAAGAAATAACTATGTTTACATATATATGTAGTCATATAGAAGAAAAGAAAGTACAGTTTGGGGATTATAAGGTTTTATGTGGTTTTTAAAATTCCTACATATTTTAGTAAAAATTCTATACTCAGCTTTTATTCATGAAATGCCTTTCAAAAAATAATGACTTCCTACATCTATATCATCACATTGTATAAAATTTCTGTAATTTAATAACCTCTATTTTCAAAGTCTGTTTGGTGTTCAGCTGGGTTTTTTTTTTCCTATTATAAATAATGCTGTGATGAACTTCTACATGTGTATCTTTGACCATATTTCAATTATTTTCTTAGGATTTTTTGCTATATCTGTGATATTCTAGTGATAGCCATAAACATTCTAGGATTTTTTTTTAGATAGATAGACACATTCTTTTCTTGAAGTTTGCATTATATTATCTCTCTCTCTCTCTCTCTCTCTCTCTCTCCCTCTCCCTCCCCACCCCCATGTCTGTCTCTCCCTGACACACATACATCAGCATACTTATGGGGATTTATCTATTTCATCCGTTACAAACACCTCATCTATAATGGAAGAGATATATTCCACATTTTTCCTACCCTGCCTATAACCCAAAGTATGGGCCTTTAGAGGAGGAGTCTAAGAGGGACTTTCCAGAAGAGCAGACACTTGAACTGAATAGTGAAGAGTAATTAGAAATTAACTGAAAAAGGAAACTGGAAAATGATTGTAGCAGCCTGTTTAAAAATCCAAGCTTATATATGGGAAGTGATTACATACAAGAACAGTAGGATTCTTTGCTTTAAAAAGGAGTATGGCATGGATTTTAAATTTTTTTAATTTAATTTTGGGGGGTGGTTTTAAGAATATCTCTATTAACTTTGTCCTTTCTATGTAATTTTCTATAAAATAGACTTGATGGTATTGAAAGTGTCACCAGGTAAATCATTCAGTGACACTCTTTTATTTGTAATTATTATGTAAATTCATGATGAGGTTTATTCATACAGTAAAACATACTGTGGGGATTATGGTAAAATACTTGTGTATGTATTTATAATGGAAACTTATTGGTAAATTACACATTTAAAATAGATTAAGGAATAGAAGGTATAATTGAATCACATTCCATCTTTTGTTGACAAATACAATTGTATGTACTAAAGTGTACAGTGTGATGATTTGCTATACATAATTGTAGAATGATTGCCAAGATCAAGATAATTAACACATCCATATTAATTCTGTGTGTGTGTGTGTGTGTGTGTGTGTGTGTGTGTGTGTGTGGCGAGAATGCTTAAGATCTACTTTGAGCAACCTTCCAGTATACAATACAGGGTGATTAACTGCAGTTACGTGGGTTGCCTTTTATGTTATTTTATTTCTATTTTAGAGAAAGGGCACATGAGCATGGGAGAGGGGCAGAGGGAGGGAGGAAGGGTGGGAGAGAGAGAGAGAGAGAATATCTCAAGCAGGCTCCATGCTCAGCACAGAGCCCAACATGGGTCTCAATCCCACAGCCCTGGGATCATGACCTGAGCTGAAATCAAGAGTGGACACTCAACCTACTGAACCACCCGGACACCCCATGGGTTACCTTTTAATTGCGTTTCTGTAGTCATGTTTCCCTCCTTCCTCCCCCTTCACCCTCTCCCTTCCTACCTTCCTACCTTCCTACCTTCCTCCCAAATTTTTAGGGCCATATTAATTATGTAAATGAGAGGCACGAGGGTCCTGAGCCAGAGGTAGGGTCTTCTCTACGACATGGCCTCCATCCTACACAGCTGGCCAGAAGCTCCATCCAGCGTTGCACAGATATTGCAGATAATGTCTTTGACCTTGTGGAGTGTGGTACACTGTGATGGCACATTTTTGTAGTGGGAATTTTAGATATGGAAAAGTCACCGCAAAAGCATCAGATCTAATATTCTCCCTTGGATATTTATTTAAAGAATTAATAGTAGATTAAGGAAACAAATTTATCAATAAGTAGGTAGGTAGATTGATAGATAAATATGTTATTTATATTTCTACTTGCATATATGCTTCAGTTTTACATAGATATATATGTTCTTACATTGCTGCTCCATTGGAAGCATGCAAGGGGTAGATAGTTTATTTATGCACATGGGTGCCTTTTGTAGGACAACTTTTTATAGTAATGGGTGAGCTGAGCAATACAACCCTACTCTGATTTCTGTCAAAATGCCAGTCTTCTAACTAAATCTCAGTTACAACTCCCACGCTGAGTGATGCATGTCAGCAAATAGTGGGACACAGGCATGTGGAGCCTTTACACTTGTGTTTGAGAATAACACATGTTATTTCCTCCAAGATTTAAAATCAGATGTAATAAGTTATGAAGAGAAAATAGTGGGATCTAACTAGTTGAACTCTTGATAGATACAGATGAGTTTCTCTGTACAAAATGCAGCCTGGAAATGCCAGACATAATTATCTTAGTTCATGTGTAGGCAACTCTAGCGTGCATGTAAATCATGTGATATAGAGTGTTCAGGAGAGTTACACTGTGTTTTCTCAAATTCTCCCAGGATTTTGCAGGATAGAAATGAAGACTCATTAGCTACAGTGTCGGCTTGAGCGTGCGCTCTGTGAGCTGGAAGGAGTTGCATACAGGGGGGCAGGGCACTCGGGGGGGGGGTAAAAGAGAGACTGTTTCTCAAGGCTTCCTAAATTAGTCTCAGGTAGGAGCTTCCCAGGGCCCTGGTCTGACAGAGTAATTAAAGGAGGCTGGGAAGGTTCACTTGCTTCATAATTATTTTTTAGCTCCAATATAGTTTTGACTTTACTAATTCAGAATTATTAAGAGAGATATTAGTTTGGCTTAATGAGAAGCATGAAAAATATAACATTTTAAATTGAAACACGGCTTTATTACTTGGGGCTATATTCCAAACCACAAACTAGTTGCTTAACACCTTTGTGGTGATGCTCCTGGGCCTGCTTTAATGATGAGATAAAGATGATTTTTAATTTGCTCAGGGCCATTCTTTTTCCTGATTTGGCATACAAATCCAGTAGTATTTTGCTGGGTTCATTTTCTATGCAACTCCTTTTTTTTAAATTTATATATTCTTGGGATTTTTTCCTCCCAAATCATAAAAGTGACACATCACCACTATAAGAAGTCAAAGGAAAAGAAATGATCTGAAGATAAGAGTTAATAAATACCCTCTCTTTTAAGTCCAATCTGAAACATAACCACTAATAACAGTTTGGCATGAACTTTTTTAGACCCAAATTTAACTGTGTCAGCCAGAGCACACACTAGATGCTCAATTAATAGTTGCAAAGCTGACTTGAAACCAGTCCCAGCTTACTAACAGCCAAATTCTGTCTCTTATGGTGTCCCATTTCCTTTCATTCCTGTGTATCCCAACCCAGGCTTGACCCTCCACAGCTTTGCTTTTAGCTGGACTGCAGAAATGGCTTCTACCCAACAACTGGTCTGAAATGTGCCCTGTGTTGTATTTCCTTTGCCCAGAAGCCTCCCACCGCCCTCCCCAGTGCCTACGGAAACAGTGACATGCCACTTAGACACCTCCACACTTGGCCCCCATCTGTATAACCTCATTTCTCTTGCACTTTCCCCCTTACACATTTAAATTCCAGACAGGCTGGACTTCTGAAACTTCTTGTCTACACCTAGCTCCTTTCTGTATCCCTGCTTATGTTGATATCAGCCTCAGCCTAGGCTTCAACATTAATTTAAGACACTGCTGTGTTCAAGACCATAAGCTACTAACTCCAGAGTGACTTAACCTTGTAGAGGTAAGACATTGTTACTACTTTTAAATGTAATGTGAAAAATGTTGAGGTAATTATGTAAGAAGCTCTAATCAAATAACCTCTCCCCATTTCCCATTGTTTTGTCCATGCAAATTACATCCCCTTTTCTTCTCTGACATCTTTCTTTCCTACCCTCCCCAAAAGTGGCATTGGTCATTCTGGATTTGTGTTCCCACTGGACATGATATTCTGCCTCAGATCACAGACTGTCCCCAGTTTTTCAACTCAGTGATGCGTGTAAGCTGTACACGTTCAGTAGATCCCCTATTTGGAATTTAGATCTGCCCCAGGGCCAGCCATGCATAGTAGGATCCTTGCTGCTGATGTTGTGTTCTGAGCACATTTAAGGTAGGCAAGGCTAAGTTATGACATTTGGTAAGTTATGTGTCTTAAATTCATTGTAGACTTAGGATGTTTCAATTTACAATGGATTCATTGACACAAAATCCCACCATAAGTTGAGGAAGATCTGTGTAATTACTTGTGTCCTTATCTTATCCACCCCCCCCCCCAACTAGATTATAATACCTCCTGAGGACAGGGACTGTCATTCATGGTGACCCATGCTATAGGTCCCCTGAAGCAAGCACATTACTAAGAATAATGTCTTAAAACTATGAGTATTGTTTATTAATTTGTATATATTTACTCAACATTACCTGTATAATCTATTTTTTTAAATTTATGTTTATTTATTTTTGAGAGAAAGAGAGAGAGAGAGAGAGAGAGAGAGAGAGACAGACAGACAGACAGACAGCATGTGAGTGAGGGAGGGGCAGAGAGAGAGGGAGACACAGAATCCAAAGCAGACTCCAAGTTGTGGGCTATCAGCACAGAGCCCAACATGGGGCTCAAACTCAGGAACCACGAGATCATGACCTGAGCAGAAGTGAGACGCCCAACCAACTGAGCCACCCAGGCACCCCCGTGTATAATCTAATTTAAACACTCACATTGGATAAGCTAGGTATTTGCTTTAAGCTTACTGAAGTTCAAGTTTTTAGGTAAAATTGACTCCTACAGTTAATGACCTGTCCGAGGTTTTTGCTAGTTCAGGAAGAAAGTAAGAATATGTATGTTCTCAGCACCACTTAGGCATCTACTTCCTGTGGATTTGGAAACACAAATCTTTCTTTGGCCTTCTCAGTAACAGCCTTTAAAAAAACAAACAACCAAAAAAAAAAAAAAAACAAAAAAAAAAACCCACTGATTTCAAATCCTTGTGAGTTTTGTGGACTTAACTGAAGATTTGGCATGGAGAGCAGAGAAAGGAGGGACCCAGGAGCACAGGTTTCCATCATGACTTGGGTTTGATTTCTGTCTTCCTTTTCCTCCACACATCTCCCCTCCTTACCTACCCTGTTATAGAGTGTTCCTGGAAACTCCAAATGTCCCCACCAGGCATCATCTGCTGAGATCTTTTTAAACCAGAACAAATAGAACAAAACAAAACAGAAAACAAAACAAAAAAACCCAGGATCCAAATCTGAGAGGAATTCTGGTGTCAGTGGTTAAGATAATACAATTTCCCCTATTGTTACACTTGAGAAATCCCATTTTCATCATGCATAAGTAAAATGTAAGCTCAGCCTTTGCCTAAATTTGTAAGGCCTGAATTAAGGAGGTGTATTCTCCAGGCTACTGCCTGATCTGGAAATAAGAATGGCTCAGAAGTCCCTGAAGCTAAGTTATTGTTTGAAAGAGGCGAGCTTCTGCTGGTGCAAATGGAAACAGTTTGTCTTAGAAGTCAAGTCTAGGTGATTTCTCTTCTGACAAAGTGCAGAGATGGGAGAATAAATATGTACCCTGAACTCTGGAATCCTGTTTCTGCTGTGTAATTTAAGGCCAGGGACGAAGCACATTTTCTTAAATGAAACAAATGGTGCTATAAATGGTAATAGAAACAATGCATCTTCCCTGTGTGATGTGGCTCTGATGAGCTGCTGTTAATGAAACAGGACGCAGCAGACGCAAAATGATCAGAGTAGAGGACCAGAGATGGGATTCCATGTGAAATACAGACCCTCGTGCCTGGAGATCTGATGTTAGGGAAGAAAAAAAGATGTCTGTCTGTTCTTGTATGTGTGTGTATCAGTGTGTGTTTGGTAGTGGTGGTGGGGTGTGTGTGTGTATGTGTGTGTGTGTGTGTGTGTGTGTGTGTGTGCGCGCGCGCGCACGTGCATGGGATGTGTGAGTATATAAGTACATATTTAGTGGTCTGAAGATGCTGGGCCGTCCTTGTTTCTGTTAAAACTGGAGAATGTGAATCTAAAGCCGTCATTGGACGCAGGCTCTTGGGAAAGCATTCAAGGATCTGCTTCATTTGAGGCACTTTAGAAATTTTGTTACTAGTTATTTCTGAAGATTTCGCTTGGAGTCATTCCTTGCGGACATCAGATCCCTAGAATTTTTCAGCATTGAAGTTGGATAGTCAGTGACAAATGCAAGAGCTGAAAAACAGTACAAGGCACTGCTTTTAATTGCCTGTTTATTGTCTTTACCGTCCAAGTCTCCTCTAGAGACTGTTAGCTTTACTAACCACGGAGATGAATTTTTGCAGAGTCCAAACTTTAGGAGCTCCATGCATCAGAGAGGTTATTTCCAAAAGAGATGAAATCGCTCCTTGTTTAAAATGAGGTAATGGTATGTGTGGGGGGGGGGGGTGGAAACATTTAGCGCTAATGAATAATTCACTTTGATTTACTGGAGAAATGAAGGAAGATGGCTCTCTGCCCTTCTCTTAATGTAAAAAAGATAATGGCCGTTTCACTGTAACATTGTATCTGAAAGTATCTAATACAGCTTATTTTTATTCCAGGTCAAGTTATCAGCCTTTAAAAGTAGTTTAAGACTGGCTGTCGTATTAAAGTGCACTTTTAGAAATAAAAGGAGTCTGAGATGAAATTGTGCTTGAATGCTCCTTCACCCCTCCCCTACCCAGGTGTCCTTGCAAAGACAAAATGTGTGTCTTTTTTTAAAAAAAAATTTTTAATGTTTATTTATTTTTGAGAGACAGAGTGCAAGCCGGGGAGGGGAAGAGAGAGAGGGAGACACAGAGTCAGAAGCAGGCTCCAGGCTCGAGCCCGATGCGGGGCTCGAACCCACGAACTGTGAGATCATGACCTGAGCTGAAGTTGGACACTTAACCGACTGAGCCACCCAGGTGCCCCCAAAATATGTGCCTTAACTGAACATTAGAGACATGAACGAAGCCAGAGGTTGGGAATCCTGATGACAGGAAAGGCCAACGTGAATGACCACCCCCCCCCAGTAGTTCACGTAACCAGGCCAGCCCCCTGTGAAGCTAACTCTGTGGGCGCATGGGTTTTCAGAACCTGAGTTATTTCTTGTACCTCTTACTCTGCACCACAAGTTCTAGGCCCCTCAGCTGAGGCACATTTTAATAAAAGACTGACAGTCATGTGAAGGCAGTGGATATGCACATGCATGAGTGTGTGCTTATGAAGTTGTGGGGCTTGACATGATCAGTACAAGGAGGTTTTGTACATTAGGCTTCTGTTCTTGCTTATGTTTGCAAGGCTGCTCATAGGTTGCATTCGGTGGAAGTCTTCTCCTAAATTAAAAGCAGACACTATAAGTATCTGCTGAAGCTCTAAAAAGTGGCCAGAATAAATGGTCTCCAACGCAGAGTCCTCTCTCTCTCCTTTCTCCAATTACGCAGCTGTGAATAAGGGGACCGGGGAGCTGAGAAGGGGTGTTGTTCAATGTGGGGAGATGCATAGTTCACCAAATGGAAGCAAAGTTTCAAATATGTTTATGTTTTTTTCTTTTCTTTCCTTTCTTTCTTTCTTTCTTTCTTTCTTTCTTTCTTTCTTTCTTTCTTTCTTTCTTTCTTTCTTTCTTTCTTTCTTTCTTTCTTCAAAAGTGGCCAAATCATATTCTCAAGCTTTTATGTAGACATTTAGGGAAAACCTTCAGTAGAGTAGCACACATTTCTCTGACATTTGATGCCTTTTGGGAGGTTTCCTGAATATGGGAAATCTGTGTTGGTTATAATTGGATGACTTGGAACGTGTCCCTGTTTGCATGAGAGTAAAGTGCTTGGACATGGGATGAACTGGGGTAGGTGTTTTGCTGGGGGCTGGGCTGGAGGGTTGCTCTGTGGCAGCATATCTTTGAGAGTATACTCCAGCTATAGTCAAAGAGCAAAGCACCGGGTCAGATTCAGAGATCTTTTGCCAGGAGAGAAGTTCTAAGAACACGGCAAAGCTGGAAGCCTAGGAAAATGAGTCAGAAACTCAGAAGCAGGGACCATCAGGAATAAGGCTGGGAAACACAGCAAGTGCTCAGGATGAAGGCAGAACAAGGTGAAAGCTGAGTTCGCCAATCATTTGTGACATACCTGTGGGTGCCAGTCACTGGGCTGAGGATGAAGGTAAATAATGCATAGCTCTTGCCCAGTTAAAATTGCTGTGGAAAAGTGTCAGAGGATTATCTGATGTGGTACCAGCTCTGTGGTCATAACATTACATCCAACACCTTAAAGGCCCCAGGCTCTTCTGGTGCAGCTTTATGAAGAAAAACGGGATGCGAAAAGGATTTTATGCATTCCTCCTACTCTTTCCTTCTCCCTAAATGAGAAGAAAATCCAAGAAAAAAAATAGTAATGGAAATGGAGTCCCATATGCTTCATTTGTGATTTTAAATATACTTCTTTTCATTTTTAGAAAACATCATAGATATTCCTTTATTGCTGTCATGTAGGCACTGGGCAAGTTTCCCTGAGTGTTACAGACATTGAGTTTAAGTTTCTTACAAATTGGGCTTTATCATTTCCCCAGAGTATTGACACCAATCACTTTATGTAGGTGACATGCTCTGGTCAAATCATCTAGAATGATCATTGCCTGTCTGCTATTATATCATTGGGATGCCTCATTTGCAAATAGGAAAATTGTAGCTCTGAAAACAATATGCTTATGATTTCTTGATACAAAGAAAAGGCAGGTGGTGGTTGGGGTAATGCCTGAGAGAAGTTATCCATGTGACTTCTGTGTGTGATTCACACTGATTTCTGAGGATCTTGGGTTTCCAATTGTAGCCCAAATAATTCAATGTTTAAATTTTTAAATGTCTGTTTATTTTTGAGAGAGAGGGAGAGGGAGGGAGAGGGAGAAGGAGAGGGAGAGGGAGGGAGAGGGAGGGAGAGGGAGAGGGAGGGAGAGGGAGAGAGAGAGAGAGAATGAATGCAGGGGAGGGCAGAGAGAGAGAGGGAGACACAGAATCTGAAGCAGGCCCCAGGCTCTGAGCTGTCAGCACAGAGCCGGGTGCAGGGCTCGAACTCATGAACCATGAGATTATGACCTGAGCCGAAGTCAGACACTTAACTGACTGAACCACCTAGGTGCCCCACAAATAATTCACTTTTTTGTGAAAAATTTGTTCCTCAGTTGGAAAACTTTACGTTGTCTTTAGCACACCCTTCTGGTAGTTAATCTGATTCTGATTTTATGAAAGCCATTCCATAGTTTTTAAAATTGAAGACAAATGTAGCCACACTAAAAATCATTTTTGTCTACAGGCAGGCAACTTCTGACCTGACCTGTGGAGGTCCATTGATACCCCCAACCCACCCGGGAGGGAGTTCTGCCTGCATTTGCACATTCGTTTCAACATTCTTGTAATCTCTGTAAATTGATGCTTTTTTTGGACTTTGCTTTGGTTACAACATCTGGCAGGTTCCTTCATTATGAGTAAAAGAAATGTTGAACGCATGTTCTTTTTGTATCCGTATGAGAATCGTGATTTTTCTGATTATGGAAAATTATTTTTAAAGTGTTGTGTTGCCATCGTTGCTGCTGTTGTGACCAGTACAGCTATAAGTTCTGTATCTA
The DNA here is from genome assembly GCF_018350195.1 of Panthera tigris. Lineage (NCBI taxonomy): Eukaryota > Metazoa > Chordata > Mammalia > Carnivora > Felidae > Panthera > Panthera tigris. The sequence continues at coordinate 64,140,014 of NC_056670.1, read as the reverse complement.
CCATGACGGATGTGTTGGGGACAAGATCAGTGTACAACTTCCCATGTAGCCCTCCCTTCAGAAGAAAAGAGCCATGCGATGCTCTAGAAAAGCAACGTTGAGGTAACTTTTATTAGCATACCTCACCTGGTAAAGCAAAGGCTACATATCATACCTGCACAGCCTTTTTACTCCCTACTCCTTCTCAACTTATAGGGTAAACTGATGTTAGCTCCATCTGTGGCAATCCTCGCCAGAATGTAACAGAAAAAATACAACTTGTTGAATGGATCCCATTAGTTTCTCTGCACACCGCCCCCCCCCCCCCACCAGCTGACGTATAATTCCAGGATTCACTACCAATTCAAATTCTTAATTCATTCCTAAGGCTGCTCTTCTGTTCTCACTTTTAACCCCTAATATCCACCCTTCCCACGTGAATTCGAGCCCTTCTTTCAGGAATTACTAATAGCCATTCTACTGACAAGGTTTCCATTTGATTTTCACAAGATGGACTGGTCGGTTTACTTTGCTTTCTGGGCTCAAAGAGTGGAGAGGAGACAAAACACATTTCGGTGCCTGCCTCTAGGGTGTCTGTCAACTCCCAGCCCGATTGCTATTGATGAGTTATTGCCTCTTAATCTTACCCTTCTCCTCAAAAATATCCGGCACCATTTCAGAATGCTATATCCTGAGTTGTTACACCTTCACTGGTAATTTCACATTCAAATAATGCTAAATAGCACGTTTGCCTGCAAAATTGAAATGGAATCTGAACTATTACTTTCACTTCAGGGCAAAAACAGCTCAGTGGCACAGACTTCTGTCCAAAGTAGTTTTAATCAGTGGCTAAAAATAAAATCAAACTCACCATTTACATTGATAGCGTTTTCAATACAAAAAATGGTTTTGGAATCTTTTCCCAAAGTATCTATTGGCTTAAATAGGGTCAATTGCTATAACTGTGTCTCTGTGATTTTTATTTGCTATTTATATGATACAATCCTATTTTTTTATTCCCTGATTACTTAGAATGGAATTATATACTGAGAAGTAGCATACTGGTAGACAAATGGATACCTGATTATATTATTTTTCTCCAAGTCCTCTTTTTTAAGACATTCAGCCTATTTCCTAAGGATTGTTGTCATGCTGTGGTCATTTTGCATAAAGAGCTAACCTCAAAAAAATCAATTCTGTAGCTAGAAGAATTTCAATATCATGCAGGTTCCCTGAAACTCGTTGGGACTAGATTTTAATTAGAGTTTTAATAGACCTATATTAATAGCAAAATAGGTTTATTTTTCTTATCAGAATCATGAATTAATATGTTTGTCTCTAATTTCCCCTACTATGTAACTTATTTCCCCTTATTCCTATAACATTCTTGGATGAATAAAATTTACTTGGTTGATTATTGGCTTCCAAAAGAGCATTTTTTTCCCCCTCATTTAAAGCACATTCAAAGTGCTGATAGTTTCAAATGTGAACAGTGAGGCATGATACAATTCCAGACGGGCTGTCCTTTTTGTTACAGAATGAACAACAACAAAAAATTATCTAGTTTTTAGCTTGAGGAAATTATTTGTTTAAAAAGATATATCTTGAGGGTGCCTGGGTGGCTCAGTCGGTTAAGCATCCAACTTCGGCTCAGGTCATGATCTCACGATTTGTGAGTTCGAGCCCTGCGTCGGGCTCTGTGCTGACAGCTCAGAGCCTGTAGCCTGCTTCGGATTCTGTGTCTCCCTCTCTGTCTGCCCCTCCCTTGCTCATGCTCTGTCTCTCTCTCCTTCAAAAATAAACATTAAAAAGATAAATTTTGTACACTCCTCTAGAAATCAAACATTCTCATTCAGTCTTTAGCCTGTATCACTGCCCTATGGCATTGACAGCTAGATGTTTTATTTCCTTGAGCCTCAATTTTCTCCTCTGTGAAATGGGCATGACCAATAGTCAGAAGGATGCCTTGAGGGTTATATTAATTAAAAATGCATGGGAGCGCCTGGGCAGCTCAGCCAATTAAGTGTCAAGCTCTTGGTTTTGGCCGGGGTCATGATCTCACAGTTTCATGAGTTTGAGCCCCACATTGGGCTCTGCAATAGCAATGCAGAACGCGCTTGGGATTCTCTCTTTCCCTCTCTGTGCCCCTTCCACACTTGTGCTGTCTCTTTCTCTCTCAGAATAAATAAATAAACTTTAAAAAAAAATGCCAGTGGAACTTCATGTGAAGTTGCTGTCATAAACCGCAGGAAGTGAGCAGTCTGCTGTCAGCGTCCACACACGGGAAGAGTTTCTGGCCCCACATGGGGAACTGAAGAAGTTCTTAGAACCTTGGCCTCAGGACTAGTATCTTGACCTAATGTGAAAGCGCTGTGTGAAATAAGTGGAATCCTAGAGTTGGACAACAAAGCCTCAGAGAAGAGTCTGGGAAACATATTAGAAACCACTTTATGGTTTTCTCCTCTTGGAAAAACTGTGGTAAATGTATGATACTTTTCACTTGATTATAATCTGTTGTTAGTAGGTTCAAAACTGGCCTCTATTTTCCTGGTTTGAGCCTACACAGAAGACCACTCCAGCTCCTCGTTATCACAGAGGAAAGGGAATCTGAGCCCCAGGAATGTTGGGGAAGCCAATCCAGGAGCCGGGGATTCGTTTGTCCATGCCTGTGCTTTCAAGCCCCTGCAGACTGTAGTTCTTGAGAGATGTACCAAGAAGCACATTAGAGACAAGCATCAGCAGCCTATCTGTTGTGATCCTGTGTTGTCTGCTCAGTCTTCGCCTTTTTATCCCCTGTTCCTTTCTTCACTCTAAGTTATTGAGACAGTATTCACACTGAGCCACCTTATAACAGATGATATTTAATTGCATAAAATATTTCATCTCTTGCAGATCTGTCACTGGTAGAAGTGGGGATAAAAAGACCCAAAAGACTAATTTACTTTTACCATCAGAATCAGATTCTAAATGTAGAAACTAATGAGACGTTTGCATACTTTTAAAATGAAGTTACAAACGGAAAATGCAAAAATGACTTTATACAACCCCCGTTTCATGCTTTGTCTCTTCTCCTCTGTCCCTCGCTCTTGCTTTTTTCTCTTCTTCTTCCGTTCTCGTTCTCTCTGTGTATCCTTTCCCCTTCCCCCTTCTAGTAGTTTCTGTAGCCTGCCTGGGATTTAAGATCCAGCGCTGCTCCTGAGGTAATGGTTTTTTAATCAAAGACAGATAATTATTAGTGATGTTCAAGGCTGAAAATCACGGATTCACCTTCCCTTGATTCTGTTGACTGTATTCCAAAAGGCATAACTACTTTTGTCGGTACAGCTGGCAGGCATATGTTGAGGACTCACACAGAGATCTGTTCAGAGAAAATCAATTTTCAAGTTAGAATTGCCCACTACAATTAAGATCTGTGCACTTTCCAACATTTCAGCCCGAGCTCGCCTGTTAAATCCAGCTAACCGTGCTCTCATTGTTTCGGGTTCTGATTTCATCTACTTGAGGAATGGAAAGGACGGAATGAGGGTGCCATCCCCCCGTCCAGCTTGTCAAACACATCTCTGTGGGGAGAATTATTGAGCCATTTGAGTTCTGTAACCAGGAAACGAGAAAGCTGAAATAACACTCTTGCTTCTAGAACACATGCTGAGTAGGCACTGGCTTGGGTGGAAAGCTCTCTTGTATCCCAAGGGCCTTACATGTCAAATAGAAAACGTAAGTCAAGGGCAATGGAACATAAAGTTGTGTGCTGTACCTGGTATTTGACAAATGGCTAAACATAAGTCAGATTAGTTAGGCTCATGGAGTACTGAGTGGGTGAAAAAGTGACAGCTTTCTTTCAAACATGATTTAGAATAACTGACCTCCAGTACTCAGTGGCTACGGATGAGGCTCCCTTTAAGCAAACTTATTGTGTCAACAATTATAACCATGGAAAGCACAAGTTAAAAGGTCATTAACTCATTTTGCAGAAGGCTAATTTGCTCCAATTAAAAGAGGTGTCCATAAATCTCTTTAAATTATAAACTCTTTTGGTAGAATTGCAATCAGTTTTGCATTTTTAATACGTTAGTTTTGTCTATTCTTTTTTTTTTCCTTTCTTTTTTTTTAGGAATCAATTTACTCACACTCTTAAGCGTAGACCCATTGCGTTAATTTTATGTGTACATGCAGAAAGAATAGGATATGGTAGGAATGGAAAGTGGCAAATAAAGGCGTGGGTTCTCTCCAATCTCCTTAAGTCTGCTTATTCTTTTTTTTTTTAAGTTTATTTATCATTTTGAGAGAGACATACACACACATGCACTCATTAGTGCAGGAGGGGCAGAGAGAGGAGAGAGAGTTCCACACAGGCTCTGCTCTGCCAGCACAGAACCTGTTGTGGAGCTTGAACCTGTGAAGCTGTGAGATCATGATCTGAGCCAAAATCAAGCGTCAGACCCTTAACCAACTGAGCCACCCAGCGTCCCAATCCTGTCATTTCTTTTAAATGTTTATTTATTTTTGGGAGAGAAACAGACACAGTGTGAGCAGAGGGAGAGCAAGGAGAGAGGGACACACAGAATCCAAAGCAGGCTCCAGGCTCCAGGCTCCAAGCTGTCAGCACAGAGCCCCTATGCACGGCTTGAACCCACAGACTGCGAGATCATGACCTGAGCCTAAGCCAGACGCTTAACCGGTTGAGCCACCCAGGCGCCCCGCTGTTGTTCTTAATTCTCAATGATTTTGGTCTCCATTTGCCCTTGCGATTTGTGCTACCATTCACTATGACGTTGGTAGCAGCATTCACTCTGAAGAAAGAACAATTTGAAACATGTTGTAGACTCCCAAAGCTGTGAGAGGGATCTCAGGTTTCACAGGAGGGTGAACGAACCTTTGCTACAATCAGGTCTGGACTGGATAAGACATATTGGGTTCGAAGGGACCTAAGGAGACTCTCTCCCCCTAACTGCTGGCTTCTGAGCAGACGATCTTAAAAAGGAAGCTGTGTGCTATTTCAGAGACGTCTTCGTTGCAAGACAATTTTTTACAAGGTGCGCCTTTTTTGTACATGTTCAATAAATGACCCTTAAGATTAAGAGCAACTTAGATGAAGCTGAATTTAGGAAGTGTGTGCACGTAGAGAAGTTCTGACTTAGAATGGGTATCAACGGAGGCATGCTCAGTACTGCCTGTTCAACTTGAGAGTCCCTGCCGTTAAGAGAGGGTAGTGATGGTGGATAATAAGGAGGGGCTCTGCTAGGGAACTGCATTCCGGGTGAACTTTAAAACGTCAGCAATGTCCTGCTGATGGAGACAAGGCACAGATGAGGCTTGAAGATGGGTAGTGGAGAAAAGAAGTAAGAGAGAGCTAACTTTCCATACATCAAGGTTACTGCTTACTATTAGTGAACTTGACAGAATGAGGGTGGTGCCGAGGGAGACAGACAGCCTGAAGGGGAGTTTTAGGGAAGGCGCTTGCAATATCCTAACATCATTTAAATTAGAGGCAAAAAAGCCCCTCCTAGGGACATCTAATCCTTGTCTTATCGGTACAAGATTGTGTTTTATAGAATAGTCTCTTCCACTTTGCTCAGTATACTATAGTTTCACATGATGGGACTTCTGGCTGTTTCCCCTGGGAGGTTATTACAAAGTCTGAAGATATTTCTGTGTTACAATTGTGTTAAAAAGGCACATTTTGAGACCTGATTTTATTTATTGTAGAGCATTGCAAGCATTTATACTGCTACATGAGTGTTAAATATTAATGCATTTTTCCTACTCTACTGATACCTAAGCATCATGCGAATGTATAATTCTGGAAAAGCATTCAAGAGCTTCCTAGGGGCTGCCCTACTTTACACTTAAAAGACTGCCCTCTTGCAGAAGATCCATTAAAAAAATTAAAATGGTTACCCACTTTTTAACCCAGTGGCTCCCTAGAAATGAGTTTCTCTCCAAAAGTGGACAGATTTGTTGGATACACAGAAGTTGAGATGAGGGGCTGGCATAATTATCAGCCCTCGAGCTGTATGTTGGGACTAAGTGGCCTTACCTTAGTCAGCTGTAAGCAGAGGTAATAGATTTTTCATCTCTCACTCTTCTTGTCAGCTGAGATACAGATACTTCCTTTCCCTGGTACCTCTCTGAACAAACAATGATTTTAAACCCACCACTATTTTAGATCTTGGGAGTAGCCAGATCGATCCTTTGCCCCATGTGAACGTGGGTATGGTTGACTCAAATTTTATAGAATAAAGTTGACATGTGAGACAGAGGTCCACTTCTGCTTTTCCCATCGCTTCTTTTGATGACTTAATTTGACATATTACAGCAAATTCATTGAGCATGGAAAGAAATGGCAGATGGATAGCTTCCCATAGTCCTCTGTAATAGGGTGAGAAGAAAGGAGGATGACTCTGATGAAATGGCCTTTCTCTAACTGTTCAGTATATTTTTGTTTTTACCATTGTTTTGTTCAAGGTGGCCCTGGAATCCACCTTGAACAAAATCGGAAAAGAATAGAAAGCATTCTAGAACATAAGCAAGCGACTGGTTTTGTAATCACCGCCATCGTCATCGTGTTCCAAACGTTGTTTGAAAATTGAGTTTAAAAAGGAAACACACTTGTAACAGGCAGAGTTTTGGGGTTTTTGTTTCATGTTGCGTTTTTGTTTGCTTGTTTGCTTTTGAGGAGGAGCCCTAGGTTGTTAGAGGAGTAGTGGCTAGCAGACTAACTCCTCCATAGATAATAACTGTAAACTCTGAAGAGGAAACAAAAATTACTTGAAGGCGTTGGAGAGGGATCAACCACAGGCAGACTGAAGGTAACTTAACTGGGGAAAGGAAGGAACCAAACTGGGTGATACCTGTGTTTTCCCCCGAGAACACACCCCCATCCAAATGGCACAGTGTGGGTCGGCCTGAGGGAGAGAGCTGCTACGATCAGGGTGTTGGTGTTTGGAGTTGGGGGCATCCAAAGAGGCTAATGACTGATCATGCCTCTGAAATGAAGAAGCCACAGTGGTGGGAGCCTCAAAATCTTTATCAAATATTTGCTGATTCCTGGATTCTAAAGAGCCAGTGGGCACAAACAGTTTTAAGATGAAAACAGATAAAACCGGGTGTCACCTGCTGTTTACTGAAAGGGGAAGAGTTTGTGGTTTGTATTCTGCCCAAGCAAGGAGTAAATACCTGAGCCTTCCATTCAAACACAGAAGGAGCACACCCTAGTGATCAAGAGTATATATGAGAACTAAGGAATTTTCCAGAAGTCTAAGGGAATATCTAAACTGCCTCATGCTAATAAAGTATAAAGTTAAGGTTCCACAAACCCCAGGTGATTGGTTAGTAATTTTTTAACAGCCTATTAGGAGGGAGGAAAAAAAAGTCTTATACGAGGGTAACAAAATCTAATTCCTTCCAATATGGTATCCATGATGTTCTATGAACAATAAAAAGTTGCTAGTCATATAAAGAAAGTGGAAAATGTCACTTATGGTGAAGTCAATAAGTTGTCAAGAGAAACCCACCTGAAAACATCCTCGTTGTTAGAATTAACAACAAAGACTTTAAAGTTGCTTTTATAAATACGTTCAAGGACTTAAGAGAAGAGGTGGTCATACTGAGAGAGTATAGATGGAGGTGTTAGAAGAAAAATGACAACTATCAAAGAAAGAGCCAAAGGGAAAAGATACTATATAAAATGAAAACAAGTATTAGATGAGAAGGTTGTACAGAGAATAAGGAAATATTCATAAACTTGAAGGTATATCAACAGGAATTATCTAACCTGAAGAGCAAAGTAAAAACAAACAAAACAACAAAAACTTCTCCACTAAAAAATTAAAAAAAAAAATAGAGCTTTGATGAACTGTGAGGGGGCAAAACCCCAAAATTTGAACAAGACATTTAAATATCTAAGAGGCTCAGCAAACCCCAAGTTCCAGGATAGATAAATGGAAACCACAAAGTATCCTACCCCAAGTAGGATAGATACAAAGGAAACCACAGTTAACTATATCATAGCCAAGCTACCGAAAAACATTGTGTTTCAAAATTCATTTTGGATAAGGCTGCTATCTAATATGGAGTTGATTCTTAAGGAGCATTTCATCGTTATATTACTGTTACCAGCAGAACACAGGATGTGGGAAGAACCTGCTAGGTCTCTGAACAAATTGACCAGAATTTGAATTCTGGCTCTGATGGTAAATGACTGAACCCATGGAGAAAGGGGCACCCTATGTCACATTTCCTCATGTGTGATATTGTCAGTAACCATAGTAACCCCATAAGGCTGTGTGACGCTTGAATGATATAATAGGAGGTGCACTCACTTAACATAAGGCCTCATGAAAAGCAGCCTGTAAATGCTCACCTCCTTCTTTTCTTTCTTCTCTCCAGGCATTTAGAGCGCCTTTGAGTATACATGATTCTGGATATTCTGTGGCATATACATAAGGGTATATTTTATGAGAGAGAAAAACTAACTTTCTAATTCCAAATCAGAGGCCTCTGGTCATTTCACCTTGATTTTTTAAATATTTCATATAATGTTTCCAGTTGCAAGACATGTTTCCACTTTACAAGGGTTTGGAAGACAAACATGGAAAACACAGAACTCTGAAAATTTGCTGATCCGTATTTTTAAGCAACTCAGAAGGAAGGTGGTTCACGTTTGCTAATGTTTTCATTCTTATTTATGTGTCTGTGAGGTTTCAGGATGGAAGGCACCTCTGACATATGTTTATAAGTATGTGCCTGTAGAGATAAAATTCACTTCCATAGGGGCATCTGGGTGGCTCAGTCGGTTGAGCATCCAGCTTCGGCTCAGGTCATGATCTCGGGGTCTGTGAGTTCGAGCCCCGTGTCAGGCTCTATGTTGACATCTCAGAGCCTGGAGCCTGCTTCGGATTCTGTGTCTCCCTCTCTCTCTGCCCCTCCCCAGCTCATGCTCTGTCTGTCTCTCTCTCTCTCTCTCTCTCTCTCTCTCTCTCAAAAATAAACATTAAAAAAATTCACTTCCATGCCTTTCAGTACCACATGAATGATGGTGAGAACAGTAATTCTTGGGATTATGAATGGTGATCACTATGTTCATTTCTGTAGAGTTAATTGGTTTAGCTATGCCTGAAGCTTTGCAAGGAGATCTGGGAAGTACCTGAGACATTGCTTAGGCAATTTACATGTTAGTAAATAAGCTTGTGTCACTGGAAATATTTCTAAACTGATTAAGAAGTAAACTAATCACTCTCAGCTATAAATTATCATTCCATCCTCTTAAAAATCTCACCTTTAAATTATTGAGATAACACTTTGGTGGGACTTGTTTTAGGGTTCTTTTTTTATAATTGACTAAAATGTTTCAGCCTGTTTAAATATATGGTCCCTTATTCCACTTCAGTTCCTCTGATATATAAAATACATTGATAATTTCCATTAACACAGAAATTGGTAAAAGTTACTAGCTTTTGCATTTAAAACTTTTTAACAACTGGCCTTAAAAATTGTCATCTTTCTTAATAATTATCACCCTATGCGTGAAAGTTAGATGTGACCTTTACAAGTTGTCATTAGGACCGAGGACAACTTATAGGTAACAAGAATTTTGCCATTGATTCCCCTACTGGAATATTGGGTATTCCACCAAATATTGGGTATGTCACAATTGCTGCTGTTTAGGCGACTTAGGCTTCTGTTTTGCTATTGCTGCTGTTTTGTATGGAGTTTTTCAATCTGGAAGTTTGTGGTAAAGTCAAACACACAGATGGCAATGCACTGTATGAAGGTACATAAATGTTTACCAGTGGTTACTATTCATAAGAATGGCTATTAATATTGGCAAAGGCTGGTTGCAAAGACCATGGGGAGTGTTGCTTATGGAACTCTAGTAGTGATAAAAGGCGGTAAATCCTTGGGAAGCAGTAAGCACTTTTTACTTGAATGGTTGACCATATTCGATCATTACATAACAAGGAAAAAAAAAAAGCAATGCTGTTTTTGGTAGGGCCCCCACTGTCTTAAGGAAAGAGAAAAAAAACTCTGATTTTCAAAATTCTATGCATTGGGTTGCCTGCTACCTATAGGATAGATTATATAAGAAAATAATATCAGGGTGTAACTGTATACATAATCATTCTGAATTAGGCAGTAAGCTGTATATTGTCAAAATAGCTGTTGAAAAGTCAGAACAAGTTTGAGTGTTCTTTTTTAGTAACACCTTTGGTATTTCATTCATTTGACCAATAGTCATAATAATCCTGTGCCAGGAAGCTAGACAGTCATGGTGTAAGATAAATGGAATAAGGTCTCTGATATCAAAGAACTCTCCCCAGACTACCTTCAGGAATAATCAAATGTTCTTTGTTTGGTTATTTTATCTCCTTAAAAAATATGAACTCTGGGAGAACAATATATTAATGGGTAAATTTTAACCAAATTCTGATAATAGTCCAATAATATTAAATGAATTCTGATAATTCATGATAATTCAAATTCTGATAATATTCCAATAATATTAAAATGAAGTTCTGGGGGGTGCCTGAGTGGTTCCATCGGTGGGGTGTCTGACTCTTGATTTCGGCTCTGGTCATGATCCCAGGATTGTTGGATCTCTCTCTGCCTCCCTCTGCCCCTCCCCTGCTCGCACTCTCTCTCTCTCTCTAATTTTTTTTTAATTTAATGAAACTCTGGTAAGCTACAACCAGGAACCCAAACTTTGTGTTTTCTAGAATATTTGATTATCATGTTTGTATCTTTTACCTGTGATCCTGACCTCTTTAAGGGACTGGGAATAAAGTCAAAAGCACAACTGAATGCCTTGAAAAGATAATTTGCTTAACTGTGAGTTCTGATAGATTACTAAAATGGTAATAATTTGATGAAAGAGAAGTCCCCTTCCTCTCCCCACCCCCCCCCCACTTTAAATCTAAATTAGTTTTTTCATCCTTGAAACTGGGCACAGTCCTCTGTTTACATTTCCACATTCCATGGACTAACATACTGTGAAATTTCAAGCCTAGCTGTCTTGGCTAATGAATATACAGTATGTTGAAAAAGTATGATTCTTAACTTGGAAGACAGAAGCACAATTTTGTTAGCAATTCCTCCATATCAATATTTATTTAGCTCCATATATGTGTGTGTGTGTGTGTGTGTGTGTGTGTGTGTGTGTGTGTACTCCCCCTCGTGGTTTATATATATTAATGTTATAAGTCAGCACAGCACAGTGAGAATCTTAGGTATTAAGTCATGGTTGAATCTGAATATCGCATTTCCCTTGATCAGATTTTAGTGATAGCCTTTCTTGTGGTTAAAGAATTCAGTTTAGCCTCTTACACACAGTCTAATCCAAGACTATGTTCTATCTCTTGCAATTATACCTGACAATTTCCAGTTACCAAAATCCTTAGATAAATAATTACCATTCTTTGGCTAATGTATTGATGCCTGACTCTTGCTGATGGGATTTGAAACTCTACACAAATGATGAAAGCCAATAGATTTGAGTGGGTCTTGGGGTCAGAAACTTAGTAACCCTCAGTGAATGTTCGGTGCTAATAATGTTTTCTGAGCTTCTCACAGGATTTCCATGAGAGTTTCAAACCCTAAGGGACACAGAAGAATCAAGCAGCTCAGAATGCATTTACAGAGAAGAAGGTGACAGGAAAAACCAACAAACAACAAAACAAATAGGCTGTTCAATGCCCCCCTTGCTTGGTAATGAGGAGCCCTGTTCTACCTGTCTTCTCTTTGGGTAACTGGTTATTTTTCTGAACACTGCCTTTCTTAATATGCCTCAGTCTAAAGTTAGGGGCAGGAATAGAATTCTCAAAGATGAAAGATCCATTATTCTTTTGAATCCTCTGAGGTTATAAGTACCCTGGAGAAGTGATAACATCAGCAGCCTCTATCCTCTATTTTGGAGGCACATTGGTTGTATGAGAAAGATCATCTGCATCCCTAACATTGGCATCATCTCTGATGACGTTCTTTACCTAGAGTTTAAATAAATGAGCTTCAGAAAGTTGCCCCAGAATTTTCTTCATAGCCATGGTTCATTGGAAGTCGTGTATCTGGTGGCCATAGTTTTTTTTGTTTTGTTTTTTGTTTTTTGTGGTTTTTTTTTTTTTTTTTTTTTTTGGTTTTTTGGTTTTTTTCCTAGTGGCCATAGGTTTTATCAGGTACTCAAAGAGATTCATACCCCGCCTAAAAAAACAGGGGCAATAAGCTCAGAACTCCCAATCTCACTAGAATTCAGATTTAATTATTCTCCCCCACTGAAGCATTTGGACAGACTCCTGGCAGGCCACAGTTACAACAAACACATTCTTGCAAACAGGTTGAAACTCCTTTAGCTTCTAGTAGTTGGTGCATTTCGGCAACATTTGCCTCGCATTTTATTTTATTTTTTGGTTGGTAGGGAAAGGATGGGGGTTAAACCTCTTGTATACTGACAACATAAATAACATCTTCTGGACCAGTGGGTTCCTGCAAAATAGACTTGATGAATCTCTGCTATCTGAGCTGTGATCTTTTGATTGGTTCGAATCCCTTGAAAGTTAAGGAATTATTTACCATGTTCTACCCTGTTTTTTTTTCTAATAAACAAAGGAAGCCTTTAGTTCAAAGTTCAAGGAATCATGTTTCAATGAAATAAATTAAATCTCTCAAGAGAATGAGCATTGAAGGAGAAGAATGAAAAATTGATGACCTATTAACAGTTATAATTCTCCACCTTGAATTATTGACAGCATATGACATTATAACCTTACAAATTACAATCTATAAACAGTGTAGAAAATATGACCTTTGCGTTACAACTGGTCTCACAAAGCCTTCGGCTTATTACAAACAGCTGCCACCAACACATTTTCTTGTAGACTGCAGAAAAGAGGGGATGCATATAACCGGAGAACTGGATGCTATTTAGAAAGAGCTCAGCAAGGCCACTTACAGGCAGAAGTGATGGATGGTGAGTGGCAGCAAACTTCTCAGCCAGGGTGAAGGTATTAGAAGTTTGCTTGTCATTGATTTACAGTCACCAAATAGAAAGAACTAATTAGCCGAAGTTGGTTGACTTAGCACTTTTTCTCCTCCACTTTTGAAACAGACAGGGACTTAGAATTCATAAGCAGGACAAAGTAGCTCCAGGGTATTTCCACCGGTCCTTCTACCAACAGTTGTTCTTAAGGATAGAATGCAGCTAAAACTTGGATATGAGATGTGGGTTGGTTTTTACTCTGTCACAAATGGTAAAATAAATGTTGAGACTTTTTTTATGTGGCTTTGGGGGGGGGGGAAGTAAGTCACAGACACACAAGTAGTATATGTTTGTTCTGATATATTGCATTTGGATATTACCCACGGACATGGTTCATCATATTGACCCATCATCGTATCGGACTTGTTCTTTGTACTTTTTCCTCTTGATTCAGGGAACACCTTTGTTAGGTTTTTCAAACATCCCAATTGTATTTGTGGTAGAATACCCTCAGAATATTGGAAGCCCCGAAGTCATGAGAAATGAGTTTTGTCACTGGTTCTGTCACCAACTGAGCGTCGACTTGGACAATTCACATGACTTCTCTGGGCTTCAATTTCCCCTCATGATATCAAACACAATTATTTAACACTTGATGGACTACTGTGTGTCAGTGCTTAACATAGAATATTTCAGTTAATCCTCATTAATAATCCTCTGAGATCCTCTGAGGAGCTGAAATTATTCCACACTTCCCTGATGAAGAAATTGGAGCGGACAGAAGTTAGGTCACCTCCCATGAGAAAGTGGGAGAACCAGGGCACCATCCTGGCAGTTCCAAAACTCAGACGTTGATATCAGAGCTCACAAGCTCACATGAATGCTAGCACCACGTGAGTGGTGTCGGTGAGTAATAGCAAGGAGTTTGCTCCAGTGAAAGGCGAGCCCGTGTTTCGTAAGGGGGAGTCACTGCTGTATCCTCCTGGCTAGTTATGCTTTGTGGGGATATGAACCTGATACTGCTAGTTTTTCTGATATTTTTCAAAGAGAAGTGAGAATTCCAATTCTGTATATAAATTCCTGATTTTTAAATGCTGGCAATTTGATCCACTTTGTTTTTAAATCTGGCTGATGGCAAACAAACCATGATTTGGGGCTGCTGTGGTTTGACCATCATCTGTGTAAAGATCTACGACTTAAACACTGCCTCCCCTGCTACATTATAAAATGGCAAATTAGGACTAAGTCATCTCTAGGTGCCTCCTAGCGTAAAAATTCTGTATACTTCTTTGATTATCTCAAGCCTCTAGTTTCCATATATGCGGCTTTTCAAATTGCTGTCTTCCAAACTTTTTAGGAGAGCTTCTCCCAGATGCTTAACATAGTAGAACCTGTCCTGTCAAAGATGTCTCTAGTCCTCTTTTTTTCAAAACTTTAAAGAGTAACCCCCTTAGATTATTCCTTGTTCTTTTTCCTACAACATCCAGGGACTCCCCACTTCCCCCCAGCACCCCGTAATCTCTCTTCCTTTTGTTCTCTTCTTTCCATTTTTATTCCTACCACCCTGGTACAAGCCTCCAAATTTTTGCACCAGCACGTTTAAATAGACTCTTAAATGTCTCCTTAACTTTCAGACACTTACTGCTCTAATCCAGGGTTTACAAACTAAAGTCTTAGGGCCAAATATGGCTCATTACCTGGTTTTGTAAAATGGTTTTGGGACACAGCCACACCCTTTTGTAGACAAATTGTCTATGGTTTGCTTCCATGATACAGCTGTGGAATTGAGTAGTTGTGACACACATGTTGTGGTTCGCAAGCCTAAAATATTTACTATCGTGTTCTTTAGGAAAAAGTTTGATAGTACCTGCTAATCCATTGCTTACATAGATGTCAGATTTAAAATACATCTTTGCATCTTCAGTGTTGCGTGCGTCACCTCTGGGCTCAGAATCTTAAATTGTGCTCCATATTTCACCATGTACACACACAAGAAGAGTTCTAGAGATTTCTCAACCTAGCATTAGAGACCACCCAAAAATTACCTTACTGTATCTTTACAACCATCTTTTTCAAGCATCACTGTAATCTGTGATCAGGCTGGTTTAAATGATGAACCACAAATATGCCGTGCTCACCCGAACTCTGAACTTTTGAGAAGGTGCTGCCAGCGGCATAATTTGCGGCCCATCATTCTTCGAACTGTGGTATTCAACGGACACTTAGTTCTAACCCAGCTAATTGTTATTGAGAATCTACCGCGCATCAGGGACAGCAGTTGGCTTGCACGTATAAATAATTTCATTCGTTGTAAATTGACTCACATTTTTACCCAGACACATCTGGACATTGTGTAATTATTCATTGCCCACCTACCAGGGGTTCTTTTATGTCCTATTCCATCTTGGCACAAGAAATTATACTTAAAAATTCAACAACTAGATGACAACCTGATAGAAGAGACAGGTAAAAAACAATGAAAGTGGTGTGCCTCAGCCATGGTAGAAACACGCTCCGCTAAAGAATCATAGGTGAAGCTACACAGAGAGCCTGGGATGGCTTCACGGAGGAGATGGCATCTGAGCTGGGTATTGGAAACTGAGAAAGCCCCAGAAGCCTGAAATCCATGGTGATTCAAAGAATAGCAGGGAGGCCAGGAAGGCAGGGTGGCAAGGAGAAGTGGCACCAGATAAAACTGGAAAGAGAGTGGGTGCTATATAGAATGGACCTTTGATGTCCTGTGGAAGAAGAGGGAATTAATTTAATCCTGTTGGGGCAGGCAGACCTTGAGTGTTTCTAAATAAGAGACTGATAATCAGATTCTGCCTAGATCATAAATTCCTGGGTGGTGGAAATTACATTTTATACCCCTTTGTCCCCCATAGGGTCTACTGGCTCTGCCTTGAACACAGTGAACATTCAATAGAGAGTTGTTCATTGATTAGTTTCTTCCTGAGGGTGAAACATTTTTGTGTTGGCTGGTAGCCAACAACATTTTGAGTTTTGTCTGAGCTTGATAAAATGCTGACACCAAGATAGTTAAAAAAAGGGGGGGGCAAATATCATTAAGTTGACAATCATCAAATTCATGACATTTCTCTGTGCCTGTCATCTTCACCCCAGTGGCCAGAAGTGTTGTTTTCAGCTTTCAGCAAATTTTTGACAAAATCGAAACTACCTAAAAGAGGCTAAAAATTTATTCTTTCTTGAACCACTCACGGCCGGGCTGGGGAATACTGGTTTTCTAAATTCCTTGAGGGCGACATGTTATTAATTATTACTATTTAAGCCAGAGGGAAATGATATGAAGTTCATGGGATGGAAGGCTTCTGCTCTCCCTCTGGGTGTGTAAACGGTGAGCCCTCAGCCCTCTGCACCGTGAGTGACAGGAATTATCAGCCTGTACTCATTGTCACCAGTTGCAAGAAGTAATGCAGGGCTGTAGGCGTCTCAGCTTTAAATGTCAGACCTCAGGTCATTATGTTTGTGACGTTGATTTTTTTTTTTCTCAAAGAAAAGATATTTCAAAAATTTGTAATCTGAGCTAGTTTAGCCCTGTGGGAACTGTTTTTTCCTCAACCCAAACTAGAGTTATGATTTCATTCTGAGAACTTCATAAAGTTGGCACGATAGGGCAGTTCCACTTTCCGATTTGACTGAGAACCAGAGTCATTCTTTTTTTTTTAAGTTTATTTATTTATCTTGAGAGAGAAAGTGCTTGTGTGAGTGGGGGAGGACCAGAGAGAAAGGGAGAGAGGGAGAATCCCAGAAGGGCTCTGTGCCCGATGTGGGGCTCAATCGCACAAACCACGAGATTGTGACCTGAGCCAAAATCAAGAGCCAGACGCTCACCCGAATGGAGCCACCCAGACGCCCCAAACTGGAGTCACTCCTGTGACCTGAACCAGTTTCCTTTGCTGTGGTTCCAGTGCAGACAAACTTGGTAATTAGTAAGACCGGTAAAGAACAGCCTCAGTAGCCCTGCCTCACTACTAACCCTGCTTTCAGATTCTGGTCTTTGAGGCCAACTTATCTTGGAGGCACAGCATCTCCCAAGGGTCTGTGGTCATCCTGCATCCCTGCTGATCCTTCCATAAGCCTTTTGTCACTCCTCCCTTCTCTCATTTCCTTCTCCTCCCTCCCTGAGCCCTACCACATCCAAACACACCCTCTCCATCCAGACGGCGTGTGCACATCAGGCTTGCACTCCTCTGGTCCCACGTGATTTGCAGCCCCCTTGGCTGGACAAGCTCTGGATACAGTGTAACCGCCTCTGAGAAGAGTTTTCAGATTCCCATCGTCCTACCAGGCAAATCCTCAGAGTGTTTTGTATGCACCCCTATCTTAATGCTTATCACACCGTACTTATAAAGGGGTCTGAAGCCCCCACCCCTCAAATAGTGATCAACTCAAGGGCATAGAACTCATTGCTTTTTATATCAATAGTGTATGCCAGACTCTTAAGTTCTGTTCTTGGCCCACAGTTGTTGCATGAAAAAGATAGGAATAGCTCTGACGTAATAATAAGTGACACCCTCCTAGTCATGGCATCAGATGCATTAGCAGAAGTAGGTGCTCATTTAAACCTTGTGTATAAAGGGAAGGGTCTCCTTACTGAATCTCACTCAAACACAGCCCCCTTCAGATCCAAATGAAATCCCAAGCAAAATGCAAGGACATCACCTTTATCTTTATTGCGCTTGCCTCCCCGCCAGGCACTGCCATTCAATAATTCTGCCAAGTGGTATCTTTTCCTCACGACAGAGTGCTAAACAGTGATTTATTGCTTGAATACACATTGCTTTCATGGAAGTGATTTGTTTAAAACAACAGTAAAGCACTAAATAAATTATTCATTCCATGCTAATTCTTCACTTTTATGTGCTGTAGTAAGCGTCAAAATAAGCAGCCTGTGGGGCATTTTATTTTTGCCACATTAATCTTGGACAGTTTAAAGGAAAAAAAAAATTGGAGGAAATCTAAAGAAGAGGTTCCATTTTCAAGAAAATGTTTTTTTTTTTGCTTTTTTTTTTTTTCTTCTAGCCCCCCTGCAGCAGCCAGGCAGTGAGTTCTGGTAGATGGGCTTCCCCTTCCCCCATGACTGGACCCAGAGAGGCCCTCACCCTCCTGTTCAGCTCTGTGAACAGCACACCTCCTTTTCTCCACACAGGGCCATTCACTGTGGCCCATTCCCTGTCACAGGGCCAGACACTGGTTCTTTCCTGGGAGATTTGCATTTCCTAGGGCAGACAGGGTATGGGGTTTCTATATTTCATGAGTGTCTTGATATAGGATTAAAGGATTAAAAATTGAGAGGAGCAGCAGTGACATACTTACACATTTTTGCAACTGATTTCCCACATGGAATAGAGATACCTTTTTTTTTTTTTTTTTTCTAGTCTTATCTTTCTTTACTGAAGCCTTGTTTCTTGTGTTTGCAGTGGGGTCATTTGAGTGACTTTCAGGATTCTTCATTAGCAGAGGGGGACATAGACAGTCTTGTTGTAGATTCTTGAGAAGTTTCTCTCCTCTTTTCTGAACATGACCCTTCCATGTTTTATACCTGCCGGGGGATGAGGAAAGTTGTGGCTCTCTGGCCTGTGGCGTCCACAGGGGTCTCAGCAAGAGAGACGCCAAGATTGATCCCTCAGCTCAGGACGGTAGAAAAACGAACTCAGCCCATCCTTCAAGCCTTTGCTCCAGATCAGAAGCCAAGAAGATCTAAGCTTACATATGTGTGACCCAAGCCCCAGGCCATCCCATCTCATGTGTAAGAATAGCAAATACTATCCTCCAGCATTGTAAAATGAATTAAATGACATACTGTGTGTAAAGCACCCGGCTTGTAAGAACTTGAAAAGATCCCATTTGTGTCCAGCTAGGGATTGCTCCTTTCTCTTTGTTCCCACAGTACTTAGTATCTACAGCACTCAGCTCTGTGAGTCTCCCCTTAGCTGTTATGTGCAGTGAGGGGAGATATTTGTTTTCTCTGTTTGTATCCTCAGTAGCACTTAGAAGAACAATTATGAATTGTGGTAGACCTAGAAAAACAATTGAATAGATGATAGATAGATAGATAGATAGATAGATAGATAGATAGATAGACAGACAGACAGACAGATAGGTAGACAGACAGAGCTTAGCATCAGGCTGATTAAAAGCAAGAAGTATACTCTTTGAAACTTTCTGAATCTCTTGTCTTTCCCTCTCCAAAGAGGCCATGCAGCATGGTGGTTAAGCACCTGAGCTCTGGTCTAAGTTTATTTGAGTTCAGATACCAGCTTCCCACTTATGTTCTAGCTGATGTTAGGCAAATTCCTTAAATTCTGCCATCTGAAAATGGCAAACAAACAAATAAACAAACGCAAGCATTGGCTTTATAGGATAGTTAAGAATGTATATAGATTATATTATTTAAAATGCTTAGCACAATGACAGTTTTTTAAAGTACTCCCTAAAGTAAACTGGTGATAACAATCCAGTTAGAAATGGAATTCTAATTTTATTAATCTTATTCAATAGGAAAAGGGAGGGAGGAAGAGTTCACTTGACTAAGCTCATACAAGGAATTAAAATTGGCTCTGTAACCAGAATCCAGCCCTCTCATCTTCTAACTTTAGGTCTCCAAGCTGCCACCATACTTGATTTGGCTTTGTCCCATTGTACAGAGGATGCAGTTTTGAGTGCCCTTTAGGAAATAGTTGAAAAACCTGGAATTCAGATTCTGATTCCAACTACATACCCTG
Organism: Panthera tigris; assembly: GCF_018350195.1. Classification (NCBI taxonomy): domain Eukaryota; kingdom Metazoa; phylum Chordata; class Mammalia; order Carnivora; family Felidae; genus Panthera; species Panthera tigris. The sequence continues at coordinate 64,120,322 of NC_056670.1, read as the reverse complement.
ATGTTCTTGTACTTATACAGGGCTCCCCATTTCTAGATAGAAGAAATTCACACAATGGGAAGTAGATCTCTTCAGTTCCTGGCCAGCTTTTGGGTATCTTACATGGAAGCTTACACTTTTGCATGATAGCACAGAAAAAAATCAGTAAACCTTTGGATTGGTTCCTAGGCATATTTTATAACTACCCAGCCCTCCCAAAAGAGATACACAACATTGAATCATCTGTAGCATTTAATCCTTTAATCAGCCTAAACTTTCAAGAGGAAATCCAGTGTTGGGAATGTCATCCATAAGATAACAATTTCAGGAAATAGCATTGCCCTTGTGTTACAGTTACTCAGATTTTTTTTTTTTAATCCTGCTTTTCTAGATGCTTGCTACAATAATTGCTCACGTTAACTGGAACGTGTTGTTTATGCCTGGAAAAGTCCATTACCAATATAACTACAGTCAGTCAGTCAGACCACTAACAAATATTGAAGCTCTTTAGGTCAGGCAGGAGAACATTACGTCTGGGTTCACATGCAGTTGTGAGCTTAAAGGACCATTGGAAGCGTAGGGACTGGAATGTGCGTGTAGGAGCCATGTTCTACTTTATGAAATTTAAACTTTAAGATCAATGGGAGGCCACACAGATATTCCAGAGAGTGGGGAAAAAACGACATTGCTCTTTAAAAAAAAAATAAGGTTGCAGTGGTAGCAGGGCAGAGGGTGGCTTGAGGGAAGCGAGGCGAGAGGGTGGCAGCATTGTTAGAGGCACTGGGGCAGGCCAGAGCAGTGAGGGGGGGTTAACGATAGAGGCGGTTAGGGCTTAGTGACTGATGAGGTTTGGGGAGAAAACAGGGGGGTCGAGTGAAGGCAGGCTCAGAGCTCTAGCTTGAGCAACGACAGTAGCATTTACTAAGCCTGGCAGCACCAACAGCGTAGATGGAGGTACTCGGCAGTGGATGGTATTACAATGGGAAGAGACCTTACAAATGGGTAGTATAGCCATGGAGGAGACTGAAGCCCTCAGTGTCAGAGTTCAGGCTTACGTCCGTGTGTCCGGGTTCACAGCCCAAGACTGCTGAAACGATAGTTGCTTCGAAAAGATCTAATGAGCATCTCATGTGGAATCCCATGCGAAGGTGGCCAATAAGTGAAGCCAATGAAGGTCAAGAATGAGAGTCTTCACAGGCATGGGCTCCTTCGCAGGCTGGGTGTTTGGGGGGGAAGCTTCGATTGTTTCAGGCACGGAGGGAAAGCTAGGGCTCAATCAGAAAACAGTTCTCTTTTCTCATTTCTGCCAAGATTGCCTAAAGGTATCTCAGAAAAAAAAAAAAGTGTGCAGATTTTTAAGGCACTGGCAATTTGCTGTGATCTCATTTGTCATTCTAATAAGTGCTGTCTGTTAAATCTCGTTTTATTCATAATTTTGTATTCTGTTTCTTGAAGAGAGGCCCTCAAATTGTAGGACTGTCATCCCCACAGAACCATGTCTAGGCCTGATCCTACTGGTCACATTCCTCAGTTGACTTTTTTTTTTTTTCTTTTTAATGTTTATTTATTTTTTGAGAGAGAGAGAGGGAGGGAGGAAGGCGCAGAGAGAGAGAGAGAGAGAGAGGGAATGAGCAGAGGAGGGGCAGAGAGAGGTAGACACAGAATCTGAAGCAGGCTCCAGGCTGTGAGCTGTCAGCGCACAGCCTGATGCGGGGTTTGGACTCATGAACTGTGAGATCATGATCTGGGCCGAAGCTGGACGCTTAACCTACTGAGCCACCCAGATGCCTCCCTCAGTTGACTTCTTGTAACTCTCCCCCATGTCAGAACTGGCCCCCTCCAGTCCTTCTGTTCATAGGAGCTCCTGCTCCTATAACCGAGTCAGCATATGGCATGCTAAGATTATTCCTGACTCTGAGAAGCTCCTGATTAAGAACAGATTCTTCTAAAAGTATAACCTCCACCATTTGTCAGACAAGGTGGTTAGAGTTACATGATCTTTTCAGTCCTTCCTAATTTTGTCATCAGTTTCCTTTAAAAGAGTGACAAAATGCTAAATATTTAGTCATCCAGATGCCCCTGGAGAGGATTAGAACTGGAATCCTATGGAAGCATTTTGGTTCTGTGATTAAATCATAAGAAATGCATGAGAATCACTTAACTTCCATAGGTTTTTTTTCTTCCAACAGAACACTTTATTACTTATTAATAAGTTTTACTTGGGATTTCCAGATCCTATTTAAATTTCACTTTCAAGCCAGCTTTTTTAAGTTTTGAATTTCCTCTCAGGCAAATTGTGTCCCATGACACCTTAGCACTCAGACAAGGCAAACAAAAGATCTATTAATAAAGGTCAGTTGTTATTGATTATTTATTTATTTTATAAAAGGCAGTAAAATGTTTCTCTTCCTCCCTGGTTCACCTTAAGACTTCCCCATGGTAAAGGAAAATATTTGAACTTACTGTGTTAACTATCTCTGATTTTTTGTTCTTACTGCTTTTGTTAGTTTCACTGAATGGTAAAGGAGAAGAGAAAATGGAAAAAAAATACAGCCTGTATTCTCATTTTTTAATTTCATTGTTCTTGAGGTTCCTCTTCTGACATTTGGATCACCATAAGATGCATGTCTCTATTTATTAGCTTCCTGTTAGTATGTTATGTTAACCTTGAAAAATAATATTTTAAAAAATTGAGTTAACCTCTTCAGACCCATGAATAACAACATAAAAACCAAGATGCAAAAGTGGAAAAGGAATGACTTGGGTCATTTCTTTGCATTGAAGCTTAATATCAGGAAGCATAAGAACAGAAGGGCCCCTCATCATTAACACACAGTTTGCTGCTTAATGGTGTGTTCATCTCGTGTGTGGGTTCTCACACAGGAAGAGTTTAATATTTAGATAGTGTCTCTAATTCAAACAGAGAATGATTTGAGAGCTTGGAGGTTTGTATTCCTCAGATCAGTGTATCAGGGATGTTAAAAGGGAACTTCTCCATTCCTCACCTCCCTTCTCTCTCTCCTGACAAACTAGGGTTTGTTCCCCTTTTACTAAAACATAGGGGTTTCCTCTCTTTCTTTTCTAGATTTCTAGAAAGAAGATACTGAAAGAAATGTCTTCTTACTGTTTTATAACTCCTTATTTGTGCCAAATGACCTAATTCAAATAGGGATTAAGTCAAAGGAGGATGGTCTGTTCACTCCTTTCTAAAAATAATGGAGGGGAATGAGGAGATCATGGTAAATAGTTTGTTTCTTTAAGAAACATTTGGCTTGCATGGCTTATCCTATGTGTTTTCCTTGAACTGTGTCTCTCCAAACTATCCACTGAATTCCCTGCTTCTGTTCCCCCATTCCCTAGCCCCATTTATGTTCATGTCTTGAAGCTCTGCCTGTAGGTCTTTCCAGGTCTGTTTAATTTTTCTATTTTACTCTTCCTATATAAAGAGGTCTTGGCTTGAATATGCATTTTCTCATATATTGTACACTTTATCTTGGTACTCTTTGAGGATTACACTGGTACTGGTATTATGCTTTTTTCTAGGGGAAAAAAAAAAGAAGATCATTTAATTTAGTATCTCTCTAGTTCCCCTGGTGTTAATGCAGATGACTAAAATAGAGTATAATTTAGAGCAGAATAATTTAAATAGAGGAAGGAGACTATGAAATGGTTAACATTATCCACTAGATATGGATATATGCTTTGGGAATTATCCTCTTTTTTTTTTTTTAAGAGACAGAAAGTGAGGGGAGAGGGGAAGACAGAGAATATTAAGCAGGTTCCACACTCAACATAGAGCCTGACACAGAGCTTGATCCCACAACCCCACAACCCCACGACCCTGGGATCATGACCTGAGCCAAAATCCAGAGTTGGATGCTCAACAGACTAAGCCACCCAGGTGCCCAAAGCCTATTTTTTATTTAAAAAAGGAAGAGGAGGAGTAAGAGAAAGAGGCAAGGATATGTAGGACTGAATTGTGAGCATTGTGAGATTAACAGATTTTGGAGAGAGTTGTTGTTGTCATTGTTGTTTTTCTTTTTTTGGAGTGGATAGTATCCGTCACCTTGGAGAATAGAGAATAAGTCCTATTTTCAAGATTTGCTTCAAAGAACAACTTAAGTCCACTGGATTTGTTTGCTAAATATAATGACCTAGCTCTAGGAATAGAGTATAATAGCCTTTTATTACATGCATTTCTTTGTTAGTCACTACCAGGAGAGAACTTGACTTTCAGCACACAGAGTGGGGAGAGATGTGAGTTGCCTTGAGTGAGAGCTGCAGTTTTCCTCACGTGGAAACTCCTGGGACAATGCTCCCCAGCTCAAGTGCCATCAGTGGCCGCACATCTTAGCTGCAAATGACCTCTAGATGGAAACAGACTCAGAGGGAGAATATAGCAAATTTTACTTAAAAACATTCTACCTTGCACAAGGACTGTTCCATATGGTGTGGTTTGCTCTGTGTCTCCCAGCACAGAGTCAGTTATCTGTCTATCCCTGTGTCTGCAGCACTGTTGGCTGTCTGGTCTTGTAAGCTCCCCAGGAGAGGTGCAGTAGCCATCTAACTCACACAATTTCAGTGTCATTCAGAGGATATTACATAAATAAGCATTACATTAAATTAGGTGTGGGCTCTTAGAAAACGTGAAGACCATTTGGGATTAAGGACTCTCCAGGGGCAAAAATCTACTGATTGCTTTCTGGCTGGCCCCACACCCCAAATGCATCCCACCCTTTCTACTGGTTTTTTCACACTGAGTTTGTATGTTCTGGATTACCTCCGTCTGATGACTTAAAATTCCTGTGTATGGTTGTTGTTTGCACCATTATACTAATCTTTCAACTCCCTTCTGAGGTCTTTTACTCTAATTTAGCTATTATTGATTTCTCCTCCCTTTGATGACTCAAATGGAGCTCAACTCCACATTCACTTAACTCTTCCGAAAATGAAGATACCATAAGCTGTTCTGTTGAAACCTTCACTTAGATGTGCATGCATTCATTGTCCGGAACCCTCATCTGGAGGCTGCCAAGTTCTGTGATTGAAGTAGAAGGATCATCTCCTAACAATGAATTTCGCCAAGGTTCAAAAGTTTTAAAAAATAAATTAAAAACAGCAAATGGAAATGCCATTGATGTAGAGTCAGTGAGGAATTAAAACTCAAGTTTGTCTCAATGAGGAAAAAAAAAATATCCCAGGGATGTCTGAAAGAAGGAAGAGTAAAGGAGTGGTCTGTGGCCAGTAACATGTCTGAAGGACAATAGGTCTCCAATACTTTTGAATTGGACACAAAGTGAGGACCCAGTTCTGTCTTGCCTTTAGTTACCGGAACACTTAATTAGGATAACATACCATAAGGGTAATGAAGCACCGATAAGAGTCTATGTATAATGTGAGTTAAACTTGTCCACCACTTACCAGCTAAATAATTTAAATCACTTAGCCTCTTTGTGCCTCAATTTCCTCATCAGAAAAGAGAGAGAGAGAGACAGAAAGGGAGAGAAAGAGAGAGAGAATTACTTGAAATGCCCTTAATATTTAAATTTGGCACATGGCCTATGCATCCAGTAAATGTTAGATGTTATTAATAATAGCAACTACTTAAATTTGTGGAGTACTTTAACATTTTCACAGAATTTGTCCACTTCTATTGTTTGTTTCTCCCATCTCTAAGAGACTAAGGAGAGATAACATTATCTCTTTTTTTTTAATGTTTGTTTTTAATGAGTCTGTTCAATATTTATTGTGACCTTCTTTGAGGTCACACAGTGACAGACACTGCTAGTTGTTCTTTGAGGTCACACAGTGACAGATACTGCTCAGCAGCCTCTACCCACTTTTCTGTTACTGGCAGGGCCCATCTCTTACCATAGAAAACAGCAAGTCTATCCCCAGACCTCTATCCTCCTTGTTTTCTCAACTTTCATTGAAGCCATGATGTGGGCACGTGGCTGAATCCTGGTCATTGAGATGGCAGAGATTTTGCTCCGAGGGCTTTGGGAAAGAGTTTCCTTTATAAGCTAAAACCCAAACCAAACAAAACAAAACAAAAGCAGATATACACTAGAGGTCCTTCTTTACTTCACTGAGTGTGACTGGGTCTGCATATGCTGCAAAGAAGTGTTATGGCCGCCGTATGAGTGAGGGCACCCGGCACTAAGTATTGACCCTATCAGAGAGGAAATACATACATATATCGTGTGGCTGCTTGACAGCATTGTGAGGCTACATTAGTCCCGGAACTGCGTAAACTGTGGACGTCTTGTTATATGAGACAATATATCCCTTATTATTTGAGTTATTTTTAGTATTCTGTTGCTTGCTGCCAGAGACATGCTAACAGATATATGGTGGCTAAACCAAGACTCAAAGTCTGGTCTTCTGATTCCAAAGTGTTTGTTTGCTCATTTATTTGTTTTCGGGAGAGTACATAGTGTCAGCCTATAATTAAGGCCTCCACAAAATAGCCAGATGTATGTGTCTATTCTGATATTCTGTGCGTCCTTACCCCTAATTTAAGCCTTAGCTAAACTCAAGGACTTGCTCTCTGCTGACTCCTCTGTGAGCTTTCACACCTCAGGACCTCTATCTTCTCGCTCCCTTCCCTTAGAATACCAGCTCTGTAGCCTTTCGGCTCCAACAGAATCATACGCATCATCTGGGATTTGTCTTGACTGTCTTCTTTTGTAAGAGTCTGTACCCGATTATACTTTTCTTTCTTCCTCTCTCAGAGATTTAAACACTTTTCTCTTGCGTGTGACCATCTGTGTACAACTTAGTGTGACTGTAGTGACCTTAGTGTGACCATCTGTGTACAACTCTGCCTCTCTACTTGACTGTGAGCTTCCAGGGATGGGTCCTGAGTCTCATTCTCCCTTTGTGTCCTCACAGCGCGCGCGCGCGCGCGCGCGCACACACACACATATATATTTTATCCTTGCCTCTTAAGATGGCTTAATAAATGTTTATTGAATTAAATGTGTAGAATTTTAAAGCCAAAAGTTCTTTCTTCTGAAGAAAGCTCTCATTTTCTGGGAATTATAAGAGGCTCTTATCCTTGCATTCATGACCCCCCTAGGATTCGGGAGATCAGTGATATCATTAAAGTTATATTCATTGTTTTATGCTCATAGATTTTATTAGATCAGATTCTTAAAGAATTCATAGCTACTCAAAAGAATTAGAACTTCTGTTTAAGTTAGAAAGTTGAATAAATGCTTTTTGAGCCAAAGACACAATCTGGAATATGCATATTTTTAGGAAAACTGCTGTAAGTTTACTTCTTTTCCCTAAAACTGGAGTGTAAAGAAAACAACCCAAAAGAAAACAGATTTCTGGCTCTTGAACACCCCTCTTTATATTTTATCCAGTTATTCAGTCCCCTGAAAGATTGCTCCAGATCTCTTCAGACCTTACAATTTTTTGTCCCCATATCACTTCTATCCACATATTTAAAAATATCCAACCAAATGGTCCCTGGCAAGCAGCTGTAGTAAGGAGAGGTGGCCATCTGAGATAGAGCAAACACCAGGTGAGGAAACACCAGGGTGTGCTGGAAGCTGATGGAGAAAGGACGGAGGTAGTCAGCTTTCATCCCTGAACCAACCTGCCGGCATCTTCAGTGTGGCTTTGCCATTGTGCACCCGAGCAGGACTGTGGCCCAGCTCAGCTAGGTGGAATTATGAACAGTAGCATGGTCGAGTTCTGTGGAACCTCCCCATGTGTTACAATGACAGAAACACCTGCCCAGGCCAGCCCTGAAGCACCAGTAACAGAGAGAAATACAAAAGAAAATGCCTTGTTTTATAGACCAGGACCTGTGTCACCATCTACATTATTCAGGAACTGGAACTGTAGACCTTCAGGAATGAAAGAGACTTTAGGATCTTAATGCCCAAACAGCTCACTGTCAAGGAGGCCAAGGCCACCCTTTTGTTTTCCCTGGGATTAGAATCCACTTCTGCAATTGGACACAGAAAAAGGAAAAAAGAAAAAAAGGAATGCAAATCATTAATAATTGAAAAACGACGGGACATGTGTTGCTTTTCTAGGACTTGCCAGAGTTGAAGACGAGTTGAGGTAAAGGGCAGTGGCCAGGCCAAGGGTTCTGATAGAACTCACCTCTCCCTAAATGTCCATAAGTTCTCCCACAGTTACCTGGCCAAAATTCATTGTTTAAGAAGAATAGTAAGCTTATTAGACCAGCTCCTCCTTCAAAAGATTCTCAGCAGCCCTCTATCAAGCAAGTTGCTAGTCTGCTCCTTAGCTAAAGAATTAGAAGAGACCACTTACAGGGGGAATATTTACATTCTTCTTAGGGAGTAGGGGGAATGGGAGATTCATTGATGCCCTAACCTTCCATCTGCCTTCTTATGGGATACACTGTTTTAAGTTAGCAAGGGAAAGGGTCAGTACACTGTGCTTCTTCCTTAGGAAAAGAAATGGAGAATTCCTAGCCTTCTACTTGCGAAGTGTGGAATAAACGTTGGTCTAGGAATTAATACAGTTGTTTTCACAAATATATTGTGTAGAATCAGGTTACCAGGAAGGAATTTTAGGGGGGGGGTCCTTAAATGTGTGGGTTTTCATTTCTAAATGATGTTTTTCAGTTAATTAAAAAAAAAAAAACATGCTGTCACATTCAAAGGTGTCATCTGGCCAGCTACTTGGCATACTGGAGGCTGCCAATGTGTAAATCTAGGGTGCTTCCATGTTAAGACAGTCGAACGCACACCTGGAAATAAGACTTGCCCTGACGTTTTGCTGCAGCAGAATATTTTTTCCTGGGTTTTGCTGTTTTACACTAGAACACTGTTAATAGCCATCCATATACTAGTGTGTCTATCTCTATGAATGTTCCTGTTTCATAACCCAGTGCAGAAGGAAGTCGAGGTTAGATGAGGGGAGGGGCATATTGGCCTTTTCCTGCCCCCGCCCCGGGTCCATTGTGATGGCTGTTCACCCCCCACAACCATCTTTATTGAGGAATAATTGACAAATATAATTGTATATATTTAAAGTACGCAGTGTGATGATGCTTTGATATACATATGCATTGTGTAATGGTTGCTAAGACAGAGATGATTAACATATCCATCACCTTGCATAGTTAACTAACTCACTCTCTCTCTCTCTATCTCTTTCTCTCTCGGTGAGAATGCCTAAGATCTACTCTCAGTAACTTTCAAATATACAATATTGTATAATTAATTATAGTCGCCCTGCTGTACATTAGAGACTCAGAACTTCTTTTTAAAAAATGTTTTATTTATTTTTGAGAGATAAAGCACAGATGAGGGGCAAAGAGAGAGGGAGACAGATAATCCAAAGCAGGCTCTCAGCTGTCAGCACAGAGCCCGATGTGGGGATTGAGCTCACAAACTGTGATATCGTGACCTGAACCAGAGTTGGATGCTTAACCCACTGAGCCACCCAGGTGCCCCCAGAGCCTCAGAACTTCTTATAACTGAAAGTTTGTACCTTTGACTTGGATCTCCCCATCTCCCCTTCCCTCCTAGCTCCTAACAGCTGCCATTCTATTCTGTCTGTATGAAATCAGTTTTTGTTTCTTTTATATTCTGCGTATAAGTGATACCATACGCTATTTTCCACTGTCTTATTTCACCTGGCAAAATGCCCTCCTGTTTCATCCGTGTTGGCAGAAATGGCAGGATTTTCTTTTTAATGGCCTAATAATATTCCATTGTGTATATGTGTATATTACCACATTTTTTAATGTGATGATTTATTGGCACCTATGTACAGAGGGTTGGGTGAGAACTGGAGTTGTTGAGTTGGTGGAATTATTCAGTAGGAGCTTTCTTTGAAGACTGTGGGAAAAGAGGGAGTAGTTTGGTGAGACCAAATAGTATAAATTTAGCTCAGTCCTGGGAGGAAGCCCATGATCACTTCCTCAAAGAATCTCACTCGTCCCTGCACAGACCCTGGCATTGTTTCCGGCACCCTCCCACGACAGTACTTTGAAAGAGTTATTCGCCATGATCAAGTGGGATTTATTCCTGGGCTGCAGGGCTGGTTCAATATTCACAAATCAATCAATGTGATACACCAGATTAATAAAAGAAAGGATAAGAACCATAGGATCTTTCCAGTAGATGCAGAAAAACCATTTGACAAAATACAGCATCCTTTCCTGATAAAAATGCTCAAGAAACTAGGGATAGAAGTAACATGCCTCTACATCATAAACGCCACATATGAAAGGCCACAGCTAATATTCTCAATGGGGAAAAACTGAGAACTTGCCCCCTACAGTTAGGAACACTGCAGGGATATCCACTACCACCTCTGTGGTTAAACCTTCTAAGGAATTAATGTAACAGCTTGGAAGGTTGGCTTCAACACGCTCTTTATACATATGGACAACGTGAAGTTTCCCCCAGTAGCTTTGTAAGCAATGGATATGGCAGCAAGGAGCCACAGCAGAAGAACAGGACAGATGGCTCCTAGACTGGTTGGGGAATCCTTCAATGTGCCACTGTGGAAAGTCCCAGAAATAACTGGGTGCTGAGATCCTGGCAAAGTGTAGGTAGAGGTGGTTAAGCCACTGACAGTTGGATTATAGCCATGTAAAGAAAGTATCCTGGGGCCCCTGGGTGGCTCAGTTGGTTAGGCATCTGACTTTGGCTGAGGTCATGATTTCCCAGTTTGTGAGTTCGAGCCCTGTGTCCGGCTCTATCCTGACAGCTTGAAGCCTGGAGTCTGCTTCGGATTCTGTGTGTCCCTCTCCCTCTGCCCCTCCTCCTGCTCACCCTCTGTCTCTATCTCTCTCAAAAATAAATAAACATTAAAAAAAAAATAAAAAAAGAAAGTATCCTAAGATTTAAAGAGGAACCTAAAAAAAAGCCTTTACCATATGGTCATCACTTATTGTTTGGAATCAGGGATATTTTGGTATTATATAATAAAAAAAAAAAAAGATATAGAAAGAAATGCGATGCTGATGAGCATTCCATTTTGTGTGTGTATCCATCAAAACAGTCTTGCTCTCATTGATTGGATTTATAATTAAAAGCTGTGCAGTTAGGCTCAGAATTAAATCTATACAGGAAAGTTGTTTACTGAATGAATAAAAATAAATTACTATTTATGTATTTTAAGTACATATAACAGTTCACTTGATGAAAAAACTTCACTGATCTTTTTTTTCTTTTAACGTTTGTAAAATGCACAAAACATATTAGACAATGGGTCCAGAAGAGGCAGTCCATTGCATTTTCCCCTTTTTCTCATCTCATACTGGCAGTTTAAGTTGTGGTCCCTTTAACAGGTACTAATTACATTAAATAGTATTGCTAATTAACCAGAACAGAAAAACAAAGAACCCACAACAAACCAGATTAAACATAATGACGGATCACTATCTAGGAATATGGGGTAAATATGGGGGTAAATAATGCGCATAGACTGTGAACTGGGGAAAAAAGAGGAAGAGAGAGATTACAAAGAATCCATTGGAGACACAACTAAAGGTTAGCAGTTCCCCCTTCTTTCTTGCTCTCATTCTGAGAACAGAAAGATGAGATTGATTCAAGCAGATATGCTTTGGAATGCCAGAAAGGACACCTCTTCTGGTGCAGTATTGATAAACTGCCTGAGTGTATCAGTGGCATTTTAGTTTTACAAGCCCCTCAAAGAGAGTCAGGGAGTGGATTTTTACCTCCTTGCCCACCTGCCTGTGAATTGTTTAAACAGTTTCTGTGTGTGTGTGTGTGTGTGTGTGTGTGTGTGTGTGTGTGTGAAAGAGAGAGAGAGAGAGAGAGAGAGAGAGAGAGAGAGAGAGAGAGAGAGAGATACTCCGCACCACTACCTGCTGGGTTAAAAGCTTCCTTCTCTGGGGCCTCTCTGAATTCCCTTGTCAGATGGATGAGAGATGCAGCCTGTGCCCAGCTGAACTTCATTATTTGGTTTCCTGCTGTATTGTAACCAGAGAGCAACTACCCACAAGTGCTTTATGTCCACACCCCCATTTTCTTGGTGGAGGATTCGTAGGCCTCTTAGGTAAAATCATACCAAGGTAGAGTGGCAACATCACTCTGTGTCTTCCAACAAACAGCCACCCTGCTGCCACTGATCAGTGTTCCTGGGATAGTGGTGATTGAAATTTAGCACTTAGAGCAACTTAATTGGCACGCAGACCTGTTAAGCATATGCCCCCACCATAGGTGCACCATCTGATGTACCCATAGGGTGCCCAGTGTTTCACACATGCTCAGATTTGAGCATGTTTTGAGAGGCAAGTTTTGAGAGGCACCTGGGTGGCTCAGTTGGTTAATCTCCTGACTCTTGGTTTTGGCTCATGGTTTGTGGGTTTGAGCCCCAGGTCGGGCTCCTTACTGATGGTGCAGAACTTGGTTGGGACTCTCTCTCCCTCTCTTTCTGCCCCTCCCCTGCTTGTGTTCGCTCTCTCTCAAGAAATAAATAAACTTAAAAAAATTAAGAAAAAAAGTAAGCAAGTTTTGAAGAGTTCCTTGAAGGAAGCCTGTGCTGTGGTTTAGGACAGGGGTGGCCTTAGAGCATGGGTCCTGAGATCTCTGCCCATCTTTGAGTTACCATATTTCTTCCTGCCTGTGCACTTGGAACAAACCTAAGGTTGTAGAGTTCCAGTTTGCTTGCTGTGAAAGAAGTGTTGGGAATCTGCTCATTAAAGCTTGTGCCTTAATCAAGCCCTGTGCTAGCAGAGTGGAACTTGGAAGGATTCAGCATTCCTTGGCAGCTTGCTGCCTTGGCATTCAAGGTTAGAATGTTTTGTGCTCACTGTGACTAGAACTGATCCCTTGGTCTTCCGGGAAAATCCTGGAAGTCGATGTCAACATTTTTCTGCTGAATTGGAAACAGCAAGCCTGGGCCAAATGTTCTAGACTATGAGAATTAGGAGAGAAATGGAAATCTCAACAGAAAACGGATCAGACCTATAAGTTCTGGTCCTTATGTAAGAAGAATAAATGAGAGCTGGGAAATCACTGGTTAGGAACTCACTGCTCTGTTGAATCTTCCCAAGTGTCCTGGTGCTCATGAGCTCTAGGTACCCGGGGGACCCTTGGCATAACTGCAGATGCCTGCAGAAGCAGCCTTCTCAAGCTGCCATGCTGAGTGTCAGTGGGACCGAGAAGGGGAAGATCAGCTGTCTTTCAACCTAGGTTTTGTTTGGTGAGGTTGTCCTGTCCTAACTGGATCACAGACCAGCAGGGCCCATCTGTATTTATGTTCTCCTGGGCATCGGTGGGGGGAAATCCTGGGTTCTTAATAAATGGTTAATGAATTGTGAAAGAAAGAACTAACTAGTTGGGGTTTCTCTGAGTGATGTGGACAGCAGCACTGGGCTGAAATCAGATGGGGGTTTGCTGTGATGCTAATGAAGCTGAAATGTCAGTATCCCTCAACTGCAGAGGCCCCTTCCTGGGACCCGTCCCTAAGTTTAAATTCATAAGTTTATATTCTGCTCCTTATGGAGGGTTCCCCAAATCCTGTAAGCTTCAGGACCCCACAGAGCATAAATATGCTCCTTTTAGAATGTTCTTGCTGAGCCCTGTGGAAGCGTGGATTCCATCCAGTGGCTTTCCCAGAAATTGTGGAGAATCAGGAGACATCGATAAAGCCAAACCTACAAAGCAAAAGAAAGGGAAGGAACTGACATTTAAAAACGCTATGCAAATTGAAGAATAATTAGCATGTATTACCTAATTTAACTCTGCACAGCAACCCTTTCTAGGCAATGGCATTACTGCCTCCATTTCTTTAATAGTCGGGAATATTGAGGTTCAGAGAAGCAAAGCATCCTGCCCAGTGTGGTACAGCTACTAGGGCTGGGAGCTACAACATTGACCTTTCTCTTTCCTGACCATCTGCTCACTGGCCCCTTGCAGGGTGCACATTTGACAGCTTTGCTAGTCTTCCCTGAAAGCCTTAAGCCCACTAGGGTAAGAATTGCCTGGATGGGCAGGTAACGCTTCCTGCAGGATACAGAGAGAAGTTGGGGAGGGGATCAGGTCTGAGCGGTTTAAAGGAAGGCACTGGCAAAACCCTTCCCCAGTCAGCATAAGCAATGTTGTACCAATTCATTCAATTATGTTAAGCACCTATTAACGGAATCCTGAGTCCTCCCTTGGGCCATTTCACAGCTATGAGATTGTAATTGTTGGAGACTAACCGTGATCTCTTCTTTTGCCTTCAGGTGATTCTCATTTTGACAAAGCTGTATGACTATAACCTGGGGAGCATCACTGAGAGCTCGCTTTGGAGGTACGTAGATAAAGTGAGCTAACGGTTACTGTGTTCCTTGAGCATCACGCCCAAGACTGCTCTCCCTCACCCCCTTTTCCCTGGTGGGAGGATTTTTGGTTATGTGTTCTCGTTGCCTCCCCTTTTTGCTGTTTGCCTTAGTCATGGGTTGGGGTTTATCTCCAGGCAGGTCAGATCCTTCCTTATTTCTAAGTTTGTATTGGTCACAGGTCTTTTTGCAAAACTGTTCATCAGGTTGTCCTGACGCATTTGGGTTCCCCTCAGTTCTCGCTGATCTTTGAGCTCATTGGAGCAGCAGTGAGGGAATGCAGGTGTCTTTGAAGAGGAGATCAACCTCACCTCTGGTTTTGCAGTGCCCGGGGAACCTTCCAGTGTAGATTCTGCACTGCTTCCCTTCCTGGCCCTCAGCTCACCAGCGCACAGGTGTGCACACACACTCGCATACATGCCTTCATCTCTGGGATTCACAGTGTGTTGCCTCACACATGTAAGGAGATGCAGTAAATTCTTTTCCAGGGGAATGCCATGCCATAGATCCTTTAGGCTAGCACAAACTCACTGAACACCAGCACAAATGTGCAGTTGGGGTGAAACTAGGGACAGAAACATCCTCAGAAATCCAGGCAGCTATTCTCCCCTTTTGTTCTTGGGGACTATATGTTCTGTTTGTTTCTAAAAATCTGCTTTATTGATCTAATCCCGATGGGGTCTTTGCCAGCCTATGTCACGTGTCCACATCCAAACCAACAGGAGAGCACTGGCTCTGATTGGTTAGGCCTGGATCTTGTGACAGTCCCCGGGCCTGGAAGAGGATGGAGATGACTTCAGGGGTGATATTCAGTGATCATGGGGTTGACGTCCAGCCCAGAGTCTGATTGGTCAGTGCCCTGGGTGTAACAATGGCTTAAACATGGCATATATCACTTCTGATCAGCCATCCCTGAATACATACACTTGTGTGCACAGATAAAGGGGGAAGGGGTATACTAATAACAGAGACACTGGGAGTAGTCTCGGGGCAGACACAAGCTAGCGGGTGTCCTCCATGTAAGACCAGTGGGGAATTTCATCACCTGGCAGTTAACATGACCACAAGAGACTAGCTGCTGGCCCTCAGTCTCAGGGCTAAAGTCTAGGGAGAGAGATTCCGATCTGCCCTTCATGCCAGGGGTCCATGCCTGCTACAGTGAACAATGACAGGGGTGGTGGGGAGGAGGTTACTTTACATAGTAACAGTTTGGTCCCAGGGCCTGCCCCTGTGAAATCTAAGGGAATCTACCACACAAAAAGGATGTTCATTGAATTTTGTTTTAACCTGATGGCTATTTTCCATTAGACTTCATACTATGTATAAGAAGCCCAAAAATAAATTGTTGTGTGCTTTAGGAAAACCCCAGCGGACCAAAGAAAAGGATAGAATCCTGTTCTTGTGTTTGTTGTGAGGTGTTTGTTTGTTTGTTTGTTTGTTTATTTATTTATTTTTAAATATATGAAATTTATTGTCAAATTGGTTTCCATACAACACCCAGTGCTCATCCCAAAAGATGCCCTCTTCAGTACCCATCACCTTCCCTCCCCTCCCTCCCACCCCCCCATCAACCCCCAGTTTGTTCTCAGTTTTTAAGAGTCTCTTATGCTTTGGCTGTGAGGTGTTTAGATTATTGAACTCCTCCTCCAACTGGAAGGTCAATAATGCAGAGTTTCTGTCCCAAGGAAATTATGTCACTAAATTAAAGTGTGGGGAATGTGGAAGGAGCCTGAAAAAGTACAGTTCTTTTAATGCATTAAGACCCTGACACTTGCTCTGTTGTTTGAATTCAGTACCCCTTCGTCAGGCTGTGACTGAGTAGGCTTCTGCTTCCCTGATAGATTTCTCTAATGCATGTACATACATGAAAGTAAAAGCCAGCTTTTATTCCTCAGTGCATCTGCTGTATAAAGTGTTGTCAGCATATTAGAAAATTAAAAGATATGCAATTCTGTCTCAGTGGGACGGAAGCTATCAGCAGCCCTAAGTCTCAACCTGAATGGTGGGAAGGGCATGCCCGGGGCCAGGAGGAACAGCTTGCCCTAGCCTACAGAAACTCAGGTTCGCTGCACTCATTTCCCTCTCACGGGGCCACTGTGACCAGCTGAGGGAGAATAGTTCTCTCTCACCTTGGGGGAGAGGGTTAGTAAAATAAAAATGACGACCAGTAATACCAGGTCTTTCTTCTGAAGGAGCAACCTCCAATGGCCTTAAGCTTAGGAAAGTGTGGCAGGGGAGATCTGCTGACCCTTCAATCTTACCTTCAATCAAACCCCTCAATTTCAGCGGAGGATATATACATATATACACACACACAAATACACATACATATATACACACGCATGTATCCACACGTAATATACCCACATATATTTAATTTTATGATATTCCCACCATAATCATTTGCCATGTATGCCCTATGTTATACTTGTCATTTGTGGCAAATAACTATTATGGGTGCTCTATACCATTAGAACTATCATTTTAATACTTTGATAAAATAATCCATTTCTTAATGAAAATATAATTTAGAAAAGAGGCAAGGATAAAGAAAAATATATTTAGAATACTTCATATATGCTTTTGTAGGGTGTGCATTTTTGGGTGCCGCGTGATGCCCATGTTTGGTCTTTAGGGAATCTCTTTGGGGGTGTTAATATAGAAGAAGAGATAGGTCTGGGTCAGCCTTGCTTGAAGGAAACTAGTGCTAAAGTGTGGACTCGTTTTTTCCTACGTCAGCTCTTACTTGCTTTTCAAAAAACCTGCCAAAAATTGTGGGGGGCAGTTGCTGGGGACACACCAGGGTTTAGGTATTCTCATTACATCCACAGTCCAGAGCACTGGATTTATCCCATAGATGATGCTTGGTAAGTAACCGTTTCTGAACAGACCAGCAAAATCTATGATTTTATATTCTTTCTTATTCACTTGTTCAACAAAGATGTATTGAGTGACTTCTTTAGGTCTTAGATTGTTCTGGTCCAGGGAGAGGAATGTGGTTGATACATGGATCGGCAGCACGTGAGCTCTGTCTGACTGTCCTTCGGATGTTCATTGTCTAGAGGGGGCAAATTTCTGTGGATCATTCACATGAGAGATAAATGTACTTGTGTATAACCAGGGTATTGAATCAGGTTCTTAGGCAGCCCCCTAGAACTGCCAGATCCCAGAAGAAGATAAGATAAACCTAGTGTAAATAGACAAACTGTCATACACAAGATAAGTGTTCCATCTTTACTTTGCTCATGTGTATATTTTCTTTTCTTAACTGGACTTTAAATCCTTAAACTCAGCACCTTTATGATTTAATGATCATCCTTTTTAATGACCAACCTTTATGGTTTAATGATAACGGCAATGATGCTGGTGATAATGGTGATAATGACGACAATAGCAAAAACTAACTTTTATCGAGTGGTCACTATGCATCAGGCATGATATCAAGTGCTACACATGCATTATTTCATCCCCTTAATTCATTTTTATGATGTATTCAAGGTCATCCAACTAGTAAACAATAGTGCAAACACTTACGGGGGTAGTCATAAAGTTCAATCATTTCACTGCTTACCTGTCTTCTGGAGTCCCATCTGCCTCCTGGTGGCTCATTCTGTACCTAAGCAAATGAACAAACAACATTTTAATCGTAAATATATGAAATGAGTATCATTTTCAAAGCACTGTGACATTCTGAGCAGCTTGTTACCTATTCCAGAAAAATCCTGGGCAACCGGGAAATGGCTTCTTGTCCAACAAACAGATCCAATGCGCTTTTCAGGTGAGCCCTTGTTCTATACAACTTTTTCCCTCTGATCAGTGAGAAGGGCTCAAGTTGCAAATGCCTTGGGGTGTCAGGACAGGAAAGAGGCCAAGAGGCAGCTGTCCTGGTAGTGATGTCCTAGGGCTTTACACCTTGCTGTATCAACAAGCCCTGGATGATGGGGTGAGACGCTGCTCTACTAAATTAATGAGCGTTTGCTCCCAGATGGTCTTGGCGTTGATTACACCTTAATCTTGGAGCAAGTTGTTGATTTTGTTTTGTTTTGTGTTGCCGTTCACTCAGGGAACCAAACTGAGAGGAAAGGGGGATGGTCTGACACAGAACAATTAACTACACCTTAGAATCTTCTCTGCTTTACAGTGGATTAAGCTTTGAGGTTTGGTGGAACTGGGGGTTTTACCATATTGGAGCAAGATAAGCTTAAAGGTTGAGATAAATAAAATGTCACAATCTAGATACAGTCTCTCTGAGAATAAATACATTCATCTTTCTTCCCTCTTGTGCCAGGGTAATCAGCACTTTGCTGAGAGAGGCTTAGCAGCTGAAAGGATACTCTTCAAGGGACACGCAGCCTGCAGTGCCTCTGTCCTAGAGGTCGGCTGACATGGCTGACTTCTCTTCAAGTCCAGTATCCCAGTTCAGATTCAGGTGAAACACAAGCCAGCATCCGAGCACATCTTCAAATGATGTACTTTTCAAGAAGCACTACTTGCTTTGGGGGGACAGGTGCGTGGGGTTAAGGTAGGGACAATGGTTAGGCTTTCTGCTTGATTCCAGTCTGGGAGCCAGCCCCATCTCCTCATCACAGGAGTATCTTTGTTTCTTCTTGGGTGTTCACACTGCAGTTGTCAAGAGAGGCTTCCCAGTGGAGTCTGTGGAGAGAATGGCCATGGAGTGCCTTGGGGCAGCGTCTGTGTGGGGCTGGCTGCAGAGAGGGGTCTCTGGAGAGCGCCTGGGGTCCAGGCTGACAGCAGCTGACCTGAGGTCTGTGACTCTGCCAGCCCTGTGGTTGAGGCACATTAGCTAAGCGTGTCTGGCCTTCCCACTCATGCTCCAGAGGAAGAGCAGGGGGCAGCTTGGCACAGGTTCTCAGTCCCTGCTTTGTAGGATGGTTTGCTACAAAATCCTGTCAACCACAAAAATAAGGATATGAAATAAGAATACCCACCCTAAAAAAAAGAAAAAGAATTGAAAAAAAAAAAAAGAAAAGAAAAAACAATGAAAAGAATCAAGCTCGAGTGTGGAGATTTCCCCACAGGAGGGCTCTTTATGTCACGCAGCTCTGATGATGTCCCTCAGCCCCGTGCAGGCGAACGTTTAGTGCCTTTCCAGGGGCCCCAAGGGGAGAGCCACACTCCCCAGCAGGACCAGGAGCTGCTTTAGGTTCTGGATTCTTTTAAGCTTTCTAAATTTCACTCCCTTTCCATATTTGTGTCATGTGGAGTTGCTGTGGCTCCTGGAGTTATAAGCTTATTGCATTAAACCTTACTGTAATATATGCTCATTATAATGAGCCAAACAATGCAGAGACTGATAAAAATTTTAATAGTCTCCTACTCCTCACACACGTCTAGCTTTCTTGAGGTAGGTGATTCTGTGAGCTTTTGGTGATTCTGTCCATACCATTAGGACCCAACTCAAAAAAAAATGATATGTATGTATATGTATATGTATATACGACATATGTATATATATGTATATGTGTATATATATATATATATATATATATATATATGACTATCTCAGCATCACTTTTTTCATTTGTTTAAGAAAATAAGAGTAAGTATCCACAGGACTCTGATAACCTGTTTGTTTTACTTAATAATGAGTCATGGGTGTCTAAAAGAACACATTAGAAAAAAAAAAGTCAGCTTTGTAAGCATCAAATAGTGTGGATGTTGTATGCTGGATTAAGCAACGATGTCCTAATCAGCTTATGCACTGTTTCATGTGCACCAGAAAATGTTCCCAGTGCTGTCTACCTGCCTACCAACACTGCAAAATAGACATTGCTTGTGTCCCCAGTTTACACATGAGAGAAGGGAGGCTTGGAGAGTTAAGCAACGCTCAGCATCATGCAGCCAGGAACCGATCTTGTGCTAGCCTGTGCCTCCTGTTACCTTTTAAAAAAAAAAATTATGTTTTATTTCTTTATTTTTAAGAGCAAGAGAGAGCATGAGCCAGGGAGGGACAGAAAGAGAGGGAGACACAGAATCTGAAGCAGGCTCCAGGCTCTGAGCTTTAAGCACAGAGCGCAACATGGGGCTCAAACTCACAGCCCGTGAGATCATGACCTGAGCTGAAGTCAGATGCCTAACTGACTGAACTACATAGATGCCCCACCTTCCGTTATGTTTTTAATGGATCTATAGCTCATTTCCACAGTATTTGCAATTACACATAGTGCTTCCACAAACAGATGACTTTCTGAAAAGATGGGAATAATTCACATACCAAACAGCAGCAATAAGTTACATACTTCCTGATGATTTCACCAGTGCCGGCTGTTTTCAATTTAAAAGTTGAATTTAAATTTTTAGTTTTAATTTAATTCCATTTAAAATTTTGCTGGTCTTTTTAGTAGAAATGGTGTCTTAATCTCTGCGTGGTTTAATGGGTATTTCTCTGACCACTAGTGATGCTGAACACTTTTTCATATATTTATTGCTCTGTGGACCTGTAGACCTCCTGTTCCCACCTGCCTCTCCCTGAAGCAAAAGTAAATTGTTGCTTACTCAGTAACCCCATAGTGTGTTACGTATCTTTGTCTTAGGATGGTTATTAGATATATATTCATTTGGTTTAGTTTAGCACATACCAAATAGCCCCCTATTCTGTGCCAGGCACTGTATGAGGCAGACACTGGCAAGGAAGGAACATGTAAGTAATTGTTTCTTCCCTGCAAAAACTGAAAATCTAGTGAAGGGCCGACACTCAGCAGGTGATTTCTGAAGTGTGGCAAATACAATGCAAAAGTTATGCATGAATTAGTGTCTATGTTCGCCTATTTCCATTCTGACCTCTTTCCGAACTCAAAGGCTATGGTTAGGTCTTAGTTATTTTTGTTTGTTTGACACTCACGGAACTTGGCACACAATAAATATCATTAATTTTTTTTTTTTTTTTTTTTTTTTTTTGCTTAGAAGCAGTATATTGGGACGCCTGGGTGGCTCAGTCGGTTAAGTGTCCAACTTCTGCTCAGGTCACGATCTCACGGTTCGTGGGTTCGAGCCCTGCATCGGGCTCTGTGCTGACAGCTGAAAGCCTGGAGCCTGTTTCAGATTCCGCGTCTCCCTCTCTCCCTGCCCCTCCCCCACTCACGCTCTGTCTCCCTCCGTCTCAAAAATAAATAAACATTAAAAAAAAATATTTAAAAAAGAAGCAGTATATTAAGAAATGGTTCAGGGTTTCCGAAAGCCAGGTCTATGTCTTATACTTGCTTATATCCTAAACTTTTACCCTAATGCCCTCCATGTAGGGGATGCCATTTCGAATAATGTGTTGCATGATCTGGTAAAACCCCAGGACATGCATTTTAAAGAGTAAGCACACAGCCAGCGCCCAGAGTGAAAAGCCCAGATTCAATTGTGGGAACCCAGTTTGTCCATAGAGCACCATGAATGCTTGTCAGCACCCTCAGCTCTGACACAACCTTCTTGCATCCCCACATGGAGGCTGTTTCTACAAGGATCTGGCTGCATTCTGCCTGCAGACTCTGCAGACCTTCCCGACCTCTCTGTGAGAGTCAGCCTCTGGTTGTACCTCTGCACTCATCATTTGCCTCGTTTGCCTCAACGGTTGGCTCTCTGTGGAGTTTCCTATTTCTCTCTTCAGCAAGCAGTAGATGAGATACATGCAAAAGCATTCATTGCCCTGATATTCTAGAAACATTATCAATATGAGCCCAGGAAATAAGAAAACTTTACTAGAGAAAGTGGAGGAACTAACATCCAATGTTAAAACTAGTTAGAGATTCAGGAAGTACTTACAATGTTAATTACCACTTTACTACACTGTCTTTGGGTAAAGAACTTTGTACTAGACTCCAAGAAGTTCAGAAGGTACAGAATTTAATTATCATGTGTAGCTATATACAGTCTCATTATTTGGTCAACATGACTAACTTCTCATTTTTCAGGTCTCAGCCTGAACACCACCTTATTTTTGAAAAGGCATTTACATCCTCCTTATTTTAAAGAGGACCCTTGTTTTTGTCCATCACAGCTCTTTGCTTATTTTATTCACTGTACGTGTCCTGATCTGTGATGATTTTATTCATTACTTCTCATTGGCTCATGCCCACTACTAGAATGAATATAAGCTCCCTGAGGGCAGAGACCTTGTCTGGTTTACTTTCTGTTTTTTCTCACATGCTCGGGAAAGTGCCTGGCACATTGACGTTCAAGTGAGGTTTGTCAAATTAACTGAATGTATAAATAAGTACACACCTAGAATGATGCTAAATGGTGTGAATCCAGATATGAACAAGATCTGATTGTTGCCCTGAAGCAATTCACAGTCTGGTGGGAGAGACAGATAAATAAATGAGAGATTAATGTGTCAAGTACCATAATAGAAGCACCACAACATGCTCTGGGTCGGGGAAGGGAAAGCTTCATGGATGAGACGATACCTGATCTGACTCTTGACGAACGAGTAGGAATCAAGCCAGTAAAAGAGGCTATTTATTTATTGTGTACCGTATTCTAGGCACCTGTACATGCTGTTGACATGGCGTCTTAAGGAGACTACACAAGATGACAACATGGTCTTGTGTGTGGGTGGAGTATTTGGAAATGATTTTGGAAAAATTGAAATGGGCCAGTCCATATTCAGCTGTGCTAGATATTCTGACATTTATCCCAGAGGAAGTAATGCATCATTGAAAGTTTGGAGCAAGGGAAAGACTTGGTGAAATGTAAATTTTAGGGGGAAAAACTGACCTCTGTATCATGTTGAGGATTCCGTTGGAAAAGAGTGAGACTGTTGACCATGAGAACAGTAGTCCGTAAAGTAAGAGAGGAAAACGAGCTGACTTGTTTTTGTTTTTTGTTTTTTGGTTTTTGTTTTTTGTTTTGTTTTTTGGTGGGGAAGCATGAAGAAATGGAGTATGGGATATGGTTGGCAGGGGGTGATGATTCCAACGGATCTTATACAGTGAAAACGAACAGGACCAATAGGAGGAGTGAGAAGGCATTTCTGCAATGACTTTCCGGCTGGTGTCTTGCATAGTGCAGTGGATGGTGAGGCTGTTACTACATACATTTGCTCCACCGATGTCCAGTGAGCACCTGCAACTGTGTGTGAATGAGAAAAGGGTATGGAGACAATTCCTCCAAGAAAGCAGCTGTGAAGGGAAGTAAAGGAAGGGAGCTGATTTTTCCATAAAGGCGGTCATAGGCTAAAGGAATGCCTTCCTTTCCTTAAGAGAGGGCGATGCTGACCGTGTTTTATAGGGGAATAAATAAGATGTTGAAAATGCAGGCAAACCTCAGAGTGAATGAAACTGGTAGGAGATCGAGTGGCAGAGAGGGTATGGGTTGGGAGCTCATATGGGGGACTATTCAGCCATGTAGATCAGAATGGGCTGAGGGGTGAACACAGCGGGAGCATTTCTTTTACCACACAGGGAAGCCGGAGTGGGGCACACATAGATCAGCTTTCCTGGGAGACCAGGAGTTGAGAGAGTTCCTGACATTTGGCTTTACGGTGAATGGAAATGGGCTGGAGATGGGGTTCAATAATTTGGAAGAGCTGCTGCGGAGGCAGGAAGCGGGACTTCTCAGGGGCCTGCAGGTGCAGTGCTGGGCATGCTCAGATCCCAGCTGAGGCTACAGACTATGCTCAGTGTGCCTGTGCTTTCACTACCGTGAGCCTTGTGTAGTACTCAAGAAGGCGGCTGCTTATGTAGTTCCTGAGAGTTGTTGAAGAAGGACAGCAGGACGTGAGAGCTGAGGGGAGGTTGCAGCAGTACATGAGGGGGTCCATGCCAAATCGAGAAGAAAGGAAGTTTGGGATTGGGGGAAGACAAGCAGTGAAACAGCAGAACCCCCAATCCAAGCATGTTGATAAGCTTAAAGAACACTGAAGAAATAATACCCAGAGGCGTGTGACTTTATAATATTAAACTTAGAACATATCTCGCCCCCAGCGGATGTTGTGAAAAGGAACTGGCTGGAGCAGGTGGAGTTTATCAGAAAAGCCTTTTCTTAAAGTTGCTGCTAAGAAATCCACTCAGCTCTGTGGGAGAACGAGCTTCTATTTTTCTGCATGTGTATGGAACAACTGGATATACTTGTGAGGTCCCCCACATTCCTAGGTATTTGTGAGTGACAACTTACCTCCACATCTTTGGGGAACACTAAGCAGCATCCTCAAACTGGTTATAGTAGCTTTCCTCCAGGCAGGTCTTACATTCAAGACCTAAGACTTGTCTATTAGCCACATCTGGTAGTCACTGCCTTACCTGTGTTCAAGAGAGAGAGAGAGGGAGAAATAAAGAGAAACAGAGACAGAGACCAGCCCACATGTCACACTGAAGCGATGTTGAGTTATTTCTGGTCACTTTTTTTTTCTTCCCACAGTGTCCCCTGGAGCCCATGCCAATGATTTGTTCCTTTTTTCTTTAAAAGTCTAGTTTTGGGATTTAATTTTCTGGATTCTCAATTCTGCCTTTGGCTTCTCCTGTCTCTCTCCTCTCAAATAACCATATTCCTTGAACTTGGTCATTCCAGTTATTAGAATTCTCAATAAAGGAAGATCATGGGGCGCCTGGGTGGCTCAGTTAAGCGCCAACTTTGGCTCGGGTCATGATCTCATGGCTCGTGAGTTCAAGCCCAGCGTCAGGGACTGTACTGACAGCTTAGAGGCTGGAGCCTGCTTTGGATTCTGTGTCTCCATGTCTGCCCTTCCCCCAGTTGTGCTCTGTCTCTCTCCCTCCCTTTCTCTCTCTCTCTCAAAAATAAACATTAAAAAATTCTTAATAAATAAAGGAAGATCATTATATGTTCCCACCATGGTGAACTCCCTGAAGGTTTTGCCAAACAATGTTTCCTCTTGGAAGGCTGGTCCACAAACAGGTCAGCACTTGGGCTTGGATGTTGAACTGCCCACACATGAATCCATGTTCTGTCCACTTGCTAACTCTGAGGTGCAGGGGAGGCATCTTAATCTCTGCTCCATTTCCTCATCTGGCAAAAAAAAAAGAGGCGGTAATAGTATTTATCTCATAGGACTATCAGAAGACTATGGTGACATTTAGGTTAAATGTGTATCATCTACTGAGCACTCAGTAAAGGATGCAAAACAAAGAAACAGAAACATTGGATCTTATACTTCTATGGTCATCTTTGTTTGAAATGTCTTTTCTCCTGTGTTCGATTTATCTAATAAATAAAAAGAATAGCTATTTATACTGCCTATTTACGATGTGCCACGGACTTCTCTTAAGAGTGCTTTATACATATAAATTAAATTCTTCCAATAACCCTATGAGTTGGTACTATTATTATACCCATTTTATAGATGAGGAAACTTGTCCATAGGGTCAGAGGGGTATTAAGCAGTAGAGAAGAGAGATCTGGATCCAGGCTTTCTGGTCCAGGGCCCAGGCTTTGAACCTCATGGGGAATCTTGTGTGATTCCTTCCCTGACTACCGCCTTCATACAGAGAATAAATTACTACTCCTGTGCTAACTCTTACTGTTAGACACATTTTCCTTTTTGAATGCATTACTTTGAATTGTAAGTACTTTCTTTATATTTCTTTCCCTTACTGGGAATATTTTGAAGGTCGCCTACTGTCTTGCTCAATTTTGTATCCTTGATGTCAAGCACAATTCTTGGCTTGTTGTATGTATTCAGTAAAATGGAGCACTGGGGTAAATGTATTGGGGAAAGGAGATTTAAAAAAATATATATCTATGGACTTAACTAATTTATGTAAAGCTTGTCTCATACCATATATCATAGGTAATCAAAGGTTAACTTCCCTCTGTCATTGAATTCAATTGTCAGTTATTGCTGTCACTTATTGACATTGCACATAAAGGAGGTGACAAATATTAATTTGAGTTCAGCATGTAGATTGACACTTTTATGCTGCACGTCTGTGGCGATGCCTCTGTGAGTGTCAGAAGTGGGTATGATTATAAAAGGAAGATGAATTTATTCCCATCCGTGTCTCCTAGTTACTTGTCCTGTTAGCGTTAGAGAGTTGTATAAAATAAATATATGTTGAGCCCATGGGAGTTCCTGATCCTGAGTGCTGTGCTGTCACCAGAGAATTAACTTTAGGTAGAGGGACATGGGACATCATGATAGACGGGCCTCACTGGGAGCAGAGGCTAGGGGAGTTGTACATGTCAATGAAGCTGGTATCCAGGGGTGGGGGCTTGCCCTGTGTGTCCTAGGACAAGAGGAACAAAAGCAGCATTACTGGACAACTTGAGAAAACCCTTTTTCTGATTTCAGGTGAGGTTTCCCGAAATGCTGTTCATCCATAAATCAAGCTGGGGCACTTTCCGTTCCGTTCTCTTCTTTCCAAAGGGAAATGGTGTGCCAAAGAGTTATTCCTCAGCACGGCTTTATTTCTTCCTCCTGCTGGGATGTATTAGCAAGGTCATCACCTTTGGTTTATTGGCTTCAAACAATCTGTGATTGCAGAGGATTATGACTTCTTAGCTTGCAGAAGCAGGAGATGCAATCAATTCATGAAAGGCACAGGACTTTTTTTTTTCTTTTGAAAAATGTATATTTATTTCTGCCAGCATTTCTGGGGACCAAGACTTAAAAGAGCTTTTTGAAAAGAATTTATCTTTGAGTGTCCTGCTTCATCGTCCCTTTCAAATACGAACATCAAGACAGACCAGTGTGAACTTAGTTTTAACTCTTTGAGTTTGAAAGAAATAAGGTGGCTTGGCAGAAGTCTGTCTTCTCCATCCCCAACTCTAAACCATATTAATCAGGAAATTTATGCTTGCTGCGTTATACCAGAAAGATACACTTGGAAATAATTGGGGGCTGGGATTAGCCAGGCCTATTATAAGTTGATGTATAAATTCTTTTCTTTGGTGGGGCAAGGAGGTTTTCCATCTGAAAACCTTACTTGATTGGTAATGATTCTGAAATTTGTTTTCTCACTTATATTGTCATTTGGCAACTTCCTAGATCACCCTTTCTCGGTTTATTATTCCCTTCTCCCAGTTGGCGATCTATCACATCTGACCCCAAAGAAGTGTGAGAATTTAAACCACCCTCTCCCTTCTCCATTGCTTGGGCCATTTCCTCTTGTTGGGTGGCAGAAAGCCATCCCAACCACCTGTCTCTTCAAAACTTAAATGGATGTTATAACATGGTTACTATACTTTTACCGGGCGACAGTTGATCCCAGTCTGTAGTGGCCTTAGCAATCAGAGTTTTGCTGACATCTAGTGATTGTGGTTACTGCTGTACTCTTGATAGAGGTCTGGCCTCTAATTTCCCCTTCTTGGAAGCTCTGCAAAGAAGCTGATGCTCTGATGCTGAGATGACATAGGAATCTGTGGACTCTGCCTATATCTACTACTTTAAAATAATTGGGTCAGTTTTAGAGTATCTGCAAAACTGGAAGACTCTCGCTCAAAAAGGCCCTTCTTACTTATCATTGGCTTATTTAAAACCAACATGATACAATTGTTCCCCCGGTCACCAGGAAACATTTGGGACTGGGGAGGGGGTGCTACTGGAGTTGGCTACTGTCCAGGCTTTGGCCAGCATGGAACAGCTAAGGGTCTTGCCTCCTTGACGGTTCTAATGATTTCAGTTTCACTAGCCAGCATGGCAGCCTGGGGTACATCAATTTGCCCTTTGCTCTTGGGTACTGATTCATCTGTGTTCCTCATCTGTTCCAGATACAGCTCTGCAGGACATATTCGAACTGAAACTTAGAGTGATTTCTCTTATTCCAGAGACCCATTGTAGTTGGGCGAAGGTCAAGGTACAGGTACCAATCTAGTTAATAATGGAAAACATCAAGCTGGTGGATGTGGGGTGTGAAAAGCCCCTGAAATAGGCTTCAGAACCTAGAGCAGATTTAAATTGTGCACTTTGGTTCCTCTTCCCTCTAGTTCCAGGGCCAGCTTTCTTTGTAGATTTGGCACTTTATGTCACCCAAGAGTCCCTGTACCCACCGGAAATAATGTTACCCTTCCTTTCTTATGGATTCTTAGTCCTTGTGGAGAAGGTAGAGTTGAAATGTCTAATTACCCTCTTGAGCCCTCATTTCCCTCATCTGATACATGGGGCTGATAACCTGCAGCATTTCAGATTTAAAGAACACAAATATGCTAATTTAAGATTAGACTGAGTTTTTATTGTATTTAACCAAAGGCAAAAATTGATCAAAAACAGGGTGGTCACAAAGAACTGTTAGTGATTTTGTCCGTGAAGGATAGTTTGCTGCCATGTCTGAGAATCTGGTATTTTGAATTTTGATGATGCTTTTAGAGTTGAGGCTTACATTATATTCAAGAACAATAGTTGTATTTGATACTTCCTTATAAGTTTTCATTTTCCTCTGGGGCTAATGCCAAGCCTGTCATCATCTGATCTGTGGAGGAAATCAGGGTTCACTAAATCCCTGAACAAGAGCTCAGCTTCCGGCTTCCCAGTGTCCATGAAAACCTAGTTCCCTGTAAGCACATCTCGTGTAGGTTTGCTGTGAGGAAAAATCATTTTTGCAGCTGCAGATGCACAGTAGGGCTCAGTAAGTGTAAGTTTCCTCTATCAATAGTATGTTCATACTTTGTTCTTTTCTTGGTGGCTGAAGACTTTGATTTCAAGCTGCTGAAAATCGCACCAGGGCTGAGAGAAAGCCTCTCAGATGGGCTCACCCAATCTTGGCTCCTATTGTGGACTTGAGTGTCTTCTCACTGCATTTCACCTCAGTTTTGTGCTGTTTTCTGGGCATAGGATTCTGGGGTTGTGAGTTAGTACCAATCCTGTTGTTTTTTCCTCAGAGAATCACACAACTAGTGGCCATTAGCTACCACTCAGGACCCAACTGGACATAGGAAAGAAAGAGCTTGATGAAGTGCCCATGTCACAACGGATGCTTTGGAAGACCAAACTGAAAGTTAGAAAAGAGGGGAATTGAGATCTTCAATTAATCTGCATTTAAGAATAGTTAGCTTCCTGTAACATGCTACACAGAACACAGAACACTTTTGCAGATTTTTAGGAGGTAGAAAAGAGTAGCTCACACTCAAATGTGGCCCTAGATGGTGATAAAAGTGTGTATTCAAAATAACAGAGCTTAGGGGCTCCTGGGTGGCTCAGTCAGTGAAGTGTCCCATTCTTGGTTTTGGCTCAGGTCATGATCTCACGGTTTCATGAGTTCAAGCCCTGTGTCAGGCTCTGCGCTGACAGTGTGGAGCCTGCTTGAGATCTTCTGTCTTCCTCTCTCTCTCTGCCCCTCCCCCACTTGTGCTGTCTCTGTCTCTCTCAAAATAAATAAATTCTGCAAAAAAAAAAAAAAAGAGGAAAAAAAAAGAACAAAGCTTAAAAATACAAAACAAAAGCAAAAACAAACCAAGAAAACAAAACCAAAAAAAGAACAGTGCTTCTAGGCTGCCAATTTTTCAATTTTTAACTCTTACCTTTCAGAGTAGTTTTCAGAAATGTTAGAAATTCTAAATGAAAGTTGAATAAGTTTCATCGTAGACTTTCCTCAAACTTTTGCAAATACATCAAAGTATTAAATCTGTTAAAGATTGATCCCTACTTTAGTCATTCCTATGAAAATAAATAGTATGTCTCGTGCATGTTTGAAAGTTGGTATGAACACATCGTGTGTTCTAATCTTAGCACTGCCACTAATTGTGTGATTCTAGCCAAATCATTTTATTTCATAGAGTCCCAGGCCCCTCATTTATAAGAAGAAAACATGCTAGATGGACTCTGATTGTCACGATAGCTTTGATGTTCCATATGTCTAAGAATCGTTGCTCTGAATAGCTGTGTTGCTCAAAGCACATGTCCTCATATATTTTGGAATGCTAATGAGAAGATATTAATACCCTTATTTTAGATTTTTTTCGCCTCACATGTCTCCATGATAGCTTGTTGCTAGCTTATTAGAGGTAGACAGAAGCAGGCAAACTTACTCTGGGTTTGCAGGTAGTAACCTGGTTTTATGGCCACTAAATTAGAAACCCCATACTCGAAATTAAAATGACATAGAACAGGGGTGCCTCTGTGGCTCAGTTGGTGGAGCGTCCGACTTCAGCTCAGGTCATGATGTCACGGTCCGTGAGTTCAAGCCCCATGTTGGGCTCTGTGCTGACAGCTCAGAGCCTGGAGCCTGCTTAACATTCTGTGTCTTCCTCTCTCTCTGCCCCTCCCCCATTCATGCTCTGTCTCTATTAAAAAAAAATGAATGAACGTTAAAAAACATTTAAAAAATGACAGAGAACAAATAATTAGCTTGCCTATATCACCTTATGTCTTTGAACCTTGATTTCCATATCAGATTGGTGATGATAATAATTCCGTCGATCAGGTTACTATAAGGAGT
The DNA here is from genome assembly GCF_018350195.1 of Panthera tigris. Taxonomy (NCBI): domain Eukaryota; kingdom Metazoa; phylum Chordata; class Mammalia; order Carnivora; family Felidae; genus Panthera; species Panthera tigris. The sequence continues at coordinate 64,089,716 of NC_056670.1, read as the reverse complement.
AAATAAAAATTTTTAAGACTTGTCTGATACGTTTTAAGAGGTAGAAACAATGGAAACTCAGGTCTTCTGATTGTAAAGGAAAAGAGGGAAAAGAGCTAGCTATCACTTACTGAAAAGCCGCTGTGAGCCTCACTTTTGTAAATTTTGTAAATTTGTAAGATGAGGATTTTAAAAATGCTTTCCTTAGCTACGGTTGTTCTAACTATCTGGTAACCAGATATCATGATGATCCACATGTTCTTCAAGCTGTAAAGTGATCTGGAGGTAGTTATTCTTAGTTAGAAGTTGGAGCAGGGAAAACTTGACCTTTGTATTTGCTCCAACATGGCAGGGGACATCCCAGATGTACCTAGTGTCATTGCAATTCTCTAGACCCTGGGCTCCTTGAGAATCAGTGTTTGGTTTGCAACTTTTGCCTTGTTGCACTAGAACAGAAAACAATGCCTACCACATAGTGAATACTCAGTAAGTATCTCTTTAATGAATCAGTGAATTCATAAATCACTGATTTCATTTTATTTTCTGTCTTATTGATCATATGCCTGGCATTATGCTAAGTATATTTCATAGTCAGTGGCTCTTAATGCTGGGCACATTAGAATCTCCTGGGCAGCTTTTAAAAATATGTGTGTGTACCCACCCCAAATCAATGGAATCTGAATCTCTGGGACTAAGCCCGGGAGATAGGTAGTTTAAAAGCTACCCAAGGGATTTTAATGTGTGAGAGACACACAGAATCAATGAACCCTTGATCCACTATTTTCCCGGGGTTTACATGACCGGGCTGCTTGCTAATGTTGCCAATTACTTACTTCTGGGCATCCAAGTTTCAGTGAGCATGTTCTCCCGTCTTGTCATTTGTCATGGCTAAAATATTCTACTTTAACAAGGATGCAAATTTATCATCCACATTAAGAGTGTAATCTTTTTTGCATCTAGTCCTGAATTGCAGTCGTGCTCTCCATGTAAATCATAAACTTAGATCCTTTTGTAGTGTAAAAGAAAACATGTAAATTAGGATGGAGAAAATTAATGTTGACGAAGATTCTGGAAATGTTGTAAATTGGAGAGGCCTGGGTCTCAGACTGGTTTCAGAATTGCAACATTTGGTAATTGTTCCATAACATTATGAAATGAGGAGGCAGCCCTGGGAAGGTGGTTTGAATTGGACGCTAATTCCTATTGAAGTGTTTGCTTCGCAACGGTGTTGGTGCAAACCAGCTCACTACTGCCATTGCTGCTAAGGGGGAGTGCTCACCTTGAAGGTACTTCCGATTCTTCGGATGGGAGAGCAGACAGGATCATTCTGGGTGTTTGTTGAGGATGTCCTTAGAGCAAAACTTTGTCTGGATTCTTCAAAACCATGTTGCTTTTTTTTTTCTTGGACGTTGACATTTTCTTCTTCTTTACTTCTCGAGTCCCACTAACGTGTCCTTTTGTTTAAAAAGCTAACATACCTTGTGCTGTAGTCAGTATGCACACACATGTGTTGAGGAGGAGGGGGAAAGATTGCTATCACTCCAAGGCAACAACACATACCTTTGCTTTGTCACTGAGTGACAATGTAAGATAACAACTCAGAATTCCAGTAATAACACAGGGTGACAGGAGTGCTGTGAGGTACTTCAAGGAAGGGTGATTAGATGCCAGATGAATGGTATCAGGGGGCCTATCAGCAGCTACATGTAAAGTCATTTTTACTCAAGCCAGTGATTTCTACTCTGTTTTTAAAAAACCTTAGGGTATCTCCAGGTATTTCAAAAAATGTCACACACTTCTCAAAAATAATAATATACTTGTAGCGTATATTAATATCATACCTAGTATGCTTTTAAGGGAACATGGGGGTGGACCAAAAATTCACATAATGTCACTGTTCCAGAAATGAGGGATCATATGGGTAACTGATCTGCTTGACACATCATTTCCCCATGAGAGCACCTCCCGACTGTAACTGTCAATGTCCCTAAACCCTGTCTTTTTTGAACCTCCTGGAACCATGCAAGCCTGTGACTATTCCTGCTGTTCTGGAAGAATCTGCATTTTTTTCCCCAGACATTTGTGCTATCTCACTGGCATATGCAATCTAGATTTGTGGTGCATTTATCTCTTATCACCCTTTTGTTTCTCTCTTTCCTCTTACCTTTGATTCCAGAAATGTTTTTAAAATAATGGATGGCGGTTAATAAACAGCATGGCAGGCTGGAAAAAATGAACAGTGGTGTGCTCATTTTGATAGACTATGCTGTCTACAGATAATTTACCAGGGCAGAGTGCTGACATACACAGCCCCACAGAAAGGGCTTATCCCTGATCTTAAACCAAAATCATTCTTGAAAGTTTCCATTATTCATAAGGCATGATCCATGAAAACTGCAGGAGGCTGTCCCGTGATGATGCCTCTGAGCTGGTGGCTCTCCGGTTCAGGAGCTAGAAACAAGCAAACATCTGTATTTGTGCACTTGGGGCGATTGCCAACTTCCAGAGGAAGAACTTCACGCTGGAGTCCAGCATGGTGAAACAGAGTTTTCTGCCTTTCTGACCAAGTATTCCGCCTACCCACTTCCATGCCCTCCCCAATGAGTTCTGAGACCCTGTTCTTGCAGCTGCTTTTAGCTTCATCGCATTAGATGCATTTCGTCACCTTTCTGTCTTGCCTCTGCTGTAAACCCTTTGATGGTAGGACAATGTGGCTTTGTGTGTCCCTCGCCTACTAGAGTGCCTGCCACATCAAGTAGGCTCATTAAAATTAAATGACCAGCTGAGTGAATGAATAAAGATCCAAAAGAATATTTCTGGAGTGTTCTGGGTAGTATCTGAGTGAACCCTCTTCCCAAATAATATTGAACCTTCAGAGTCCGCCAGGAGATGAAGAGCAGGACAAGAATCCCCACGTCTTCTCACAATTAGGAAAGAAACCATACAGTGTTTATCTTCCCAGGATTCTACCCCACAGCATATGGCTTTTCCAGAATCACACACTTATATTTTGGGGGGATCCAAAGGCCACAGTATCCGCATTTTAATATATCACATAGCCAGCTTCACCACAGTTCAACTCCGGGAAGTTCTGATCTCAAAGCTCCACTGAAATCCGGTAAGATTATCCTGTTTTTGAAAGGCAGACTCCCTCTTGTCTGCCTTTGGCTACTAAAGCTGTGAGCAGATATGAGTTGGAGAGGTCATGGGAAACATTAGGACACTAGGTCTCCTAAACTTTTGATAGAAATTTCACTTAGAAACCTTACCTAACAGTGTGATCAAAAACCAAAATAAAACAGGGGCACCTGAATGGCTCAGTCGGTTTCTGCTCAGGCCATGATCTCACAGTTCGTGAGTTCAAGCCCCACATCAGTCTCTCTGCTGACAGCACAGAGCCTGCTTGGGATTCTCTCTCTCTCCATCTCTCTCTCTCTCTCTCCCTCCCCCTCCCTCCCTCCCTCTGCTGCTCTCTTTCTCCTCTCTCTCTCTAAGATAAATAATAAACTTAAAATAAAATGAGAGTCCTTACTCCTCTAAGAACCAGTGTGTCTTTCCAGATTCTAAGAAAAAACAAAACACAAAACAAGACACACTTGATCTAAGTACTGATACCATCAGTAGAGCTCTCCTGTCTATGGCCTTGGAGCTGGCCATTCTCTTTCATGCAAAGACGGTAATTTTTAATGAGATGCACAAGTGTGCACATACATGCATAAACCTACACAGGCCAGCTTCTGCGTATTCCCAGAGGCAAAATGAGGCAAGGCTAGCAGAGGGTTCTGTAAATAATTTGTATTCAAACATACAGCAGCCCTGACACTTATTTTGCGGGATAAGCTGATAACTGTTTACTCTAAGCATAATGACTCTGTTAAGAGTGACCTTTCATGATGATTTTCTAACCAATTGGTCTTAACCCTTTAATTAATTCATTTGTTTAAGCAGAGGGAACCCTTCGACCTCTTTTTGCTTAGCCATCATTCATTTGACACCATACTCAAAATTATTGGTTTGGGAGTTTTAATGACCGTACACCATTTATTTTCATCCTTCTGGCTGGAATATCAGCAATGGAGGGTTCTGATTATTCTGGTGTGTGTGTGTGTGTGTGCGCACATGCACGTGCGCATATACCTTCACAAGTGTGTGTGGTCATTCGTTTATTGTAGAAACCTTGCTGACTGCTCCAAAATTCAGCCAAGAACAGCACTGTGAGTGACAAAGTTTGATTTTCCATGCACTCAGGATACTAAAATAATGGAGGGAAAATGAACCAGAAAGACTGCAAAATAGCCTTTCTTCAGTGATTTACTTTTCCAGAAGCTGATGAGGGCTCTGATATGTCTTGATGCGGCTTCATTATTAGAGACAGGGAAAGAAGAAGAAGGAAATAGTGCCTTTTCTTTACAAAAAAGGCCATTTTAATAGGGATGGAAAGTAAGCACAGTCCATATCTCTGGGGATCTTAGTTTTCTATAATGGGACAATTCACATATTTTTCTATTCTAATATCCCAGATCTTTTTTTCTTTCCTTTGTTTATGATTTGAATTTTTCTATTAACTGTTACAAGATCTCCATATAACATATAGTGGAAAGGAGATGTAAAAAGGCTAAGCAATTTTAGAAGATTTTAGAAGTCTTTTGTTCTGAAAAAATTCATTCTCTTCTGATCTTTGATATAATCGTAATCCCCTTCTAAGTCTGTCCTCTAAGGCTAAGCCACCCTTGAACATGAAGCGGTTCTTAACCACTAAAGCATATTCATGGAGACAAAGCAGCACAGAAGGAGCCATTGATAATCTCACCTGGGAGAGTGTCTATCTTTCCTGTGGATGTTTTAAAGCTTCTCATCATCAGTATACTTTATTATTTTATTTATTTTTTTTATTTTTTGTCATCAGTGTACTTTAATAGTATTCTCTAATTGGATACAATTGCAAGTAAAAGAAAATTTTCTTTTTTTTTCCTATAAAATTACACATACAAAAAAAATAAAATAAATAAAATAAATAAAATAAAATTACACATACATGCAATCACAATCACTGTAGAAAAACATTTAAAAATATAGCAAGTTTATTTGCTTAGAAAAGAGGCAGAAGAAAAAGTAGACATGGAGGTGGGTGGGCAGAAGCTCCTCTTCTTCACCATCTCCCTTTTCTGACTTCTCTTTGCCTTCTCCCGGAAGAATGGATTACTTCTGCCCACAATCACCTGAAATGCCAGATCACATGCTCAAATGGGGCCACTGTTTCTGTGAGCCCAGGGCATAGCCAGGACAGGAGCCTTCCCACCCTGCCTGCTCTGTTGTCTCTCTCTGGTCTGTGTACCTAGCTCAGAAGAACCCTGGCTACAACCCTATAAATATATTATTTTTCTTTTATGTTCTGTTCCTTGTACCAGCATAGATACATGCATGTTATCACTGATGTAAGCATTAGTCACTGTCTCTTGATGGGAAGGATGGCTGTAGCTTAAGACCCTTGATCTAATATCATTTTAATACCAGTAACACTATTTAATAATTCTTCTGCTTCAGAGTGAACTGTTGGATGTGTGCCTCTTTATACTTCTGAGTATCTGAGATTTCAGTCTACTTTTGTATTGTGTCTTCTTCTCTAGTATTCTTTTTGGTTTTAACCACATGGGATTGCGATTTTTTGACCATTTTTGAACTACAAATGGTTTGATCTTACAATAATAGTGAGCGCTCAGTAAAATGTGACTTTATCATTCATTGAACACTTCCCATGTATCATCCCCATTAAGTCCCAAAACAGTCCACTCAGGATTGTTTCTTTTAATCCCCACCTTTCAGATGAAGTAATTGAGGCTCAGAAAGACAAAGTGACTATTCATTGTTAGATGTCAGACCAGAAGGCAAGCCAGGATTAACATGCAGTTCTCTTTGACTTTCCAGTTGTTTATTCAAGGCAAATACATTATTTAAAAAAATACATGTTCTTAATGGCAATGTAATAGCTCATTATGTAGATCTGCTTTAATATTTTTAACTTAAAAATGTTAAATCCCCTGATTAACATATACATTGTTAATATTTTTTCATTATTATGAAGAATGCTGTGGTGAATATAATTCTTAGTATACATATAACCATATGCTGTAGCTGGGACTAAATGTATTTTCTTTCCCTGTATCTAATCCTGTGACCTCCATAGATGGACAATATCCAATACCAGCCTCAAGATACCAACAGAAAAAAAAAAAGATACCTTTTTTTAAGTCATTTTTTTACTTGTAAAGTTTTATTTTAGAATATTTTTAACAGCAGAGCTCTGGTTATGTCTTTATATAAAACATTAGGTTTGTGCACAGATTTCCAGGAACACAACTATTTTAGAGAGCCTGATATACCTGTAATTGCTTCTCCTTTCCATCATCAAGGAAAGCTTAACAGAGTCATTGGCTTTACTACTCCCTAGAACATGATGTCCCTTCGGCTCTAGTATTACTCCCAAAGATATAGGGCGACTGTTTTGTATTGTGTCGTTTCACTGGGAAGGAACAATTTCATCATAAAAATGGAGAAATAGACTTGAAGCAATTATATGTGAAATGCTACATGAACAAATTTCAGGTTATCCAGACAAAAGGGAACACTAATTGAACTGAGACATTCTTCTTCTCTCAAGCAATTTTTGATGGGGGGGACAGTGAAGTGGGGGTAGATTGCTATTTAGGGTTGGAAAGACCCTGACTCTTGTCCTGGGGTCTCAGCCAGTTACGCATCAGGAAATGAGCTTGAGGCCAGCAAGAGGGGCTGCTTATGAGCACCTGTATTTCAAGTCAATTTCATGCTAAGCAGGGAGCTTGTGTAATTTGGGTGTTCAGTTTCTGCTGCAGGGACAGCCAGTTAAGTGCGGTGGTGGTCCCATCCAGGAGTCCAAAAGCAGATAGTGAATGCTGTGTCTTGCGGAAAATGAGTCATGCAGAGTGTGTAGCATGAGTAGTGGCCAGCAATAAGCCCTGGGGATATTTGAGGCTGCTCTGACTACAGAGCAAGAAAGGATTGGGGAAGGGACCTTTGTGAGATACGGCAGAAAACCTTAGAGAAGACAATCACTTGTCAAGGATTATGAGGCTTTTCCTGCTTCAAATTAGCCATTCTGCCAGAGTTTGATATTTTAATTTGCAAGGTCTCAATGATTGCAAAAGGATATTTTTAATGTGTATGACATGATGCATAATATAGAATCGAAGAGTAAAAATATAATTTTAAAATAACTTTTGAAGTAGATATGTTTTGGAAAAGTATGTGTGTATTTCTCTAGTATATCTATTGAGTGAGCAAAATAATTATCATTTTGCATAGATCAGAACATCCAAAGTTTGTTGAAAGCAGAACGAAGATTTATAAAACTCAAGATACTTACGAAAGTTACACAAGAAATACATTTGGCTGGTCTGTCTTTGTAGAAAAAGTGAATTCACATTACAATCATGTTACCTTGAAATGAAAACAAAACAGAATAAAATGTACTTAAATGTAAAAAGTAAATTTTTTTTTCAATATATGACGTTTATTGTCAAATTGGTTTCCATACAACACCCAGTGCTCATCCCAAAAGGTGCCCTCCTCAATACCCATCACCCACCTTCCTCTCCCTCCCACCCCCCATCAACCCTCAGTTTGTTCTCAGTTTTTAAGAGTATCTTATGCTTTGGCTCTCTCCCACTCTAACCTCTTTTTTTTTTCCTTCCCCTCCCCCATGGGTTTCTGTTAAGTTTCTCAGGATCCACATAAGAGTGAAACCATATGGTATCTGTCTTTCTCTGTATGGTTTATTTCACTTTGTAAAAAGTAAAATTTAATCGGTGGAGGATTCCTATTCACTCCAGGGGATATCCAGCCACAGTATTAACATTGGCAGAAGTGAAAGGATGATGGTCAACTGTTTTAACAAGATCCTTCCATGCCACTCATTGTCATCTTCTTATACTTTCTTTTCAAATTTCTCTTTTGCCTTTTGCATACCTTTGGACTAGCTCCTACATATACGTCTACAGTGTACATATTATCTATATCTCTGTCTCTATATGGATATTTAGCGAAGTTTCTGGAATTTTCATAATATTAACAAATGTCAGAGCCTTTGTTTCTTTGTTTTGATTTCATTTTTTACCATATCAGGCAGTTTTATTGTATCCAATAGGCTTAAAGATCCCTTTCCATCAGTGAGCAATTTATCGGGCATCTCTGTCATCATGTATTTCTCACTATAACCAATGATTTTAATGAAAAAGTAGATGATCACTTTAAAATATTTTTTTCATGAGAAAGAGAAGACAAGCCACCAGACTGAGAGAAAATGTTCGCAAAAGACACATTTGGTAGAGGTGTGTTATCCAGAATTTCCAAAGCACACTTAAAACTCTACAATAAGAACCCACTTAAAAAAATGGGCAAAAGATATGAACAGGCACCTCACCAAGGAATGTATGCAGACATCTCACCAAAGAATCCATATGAAATGATGCTCTACATCATCTATTATAAGGAAATTGCAGATAAAAACAACAGTATTCCATGGCACACTTTTTAGAGTGGCTGAAACACTGGCAAAACTAAATGCTAGGGAGGGTGTGGAGTGACAGAAACTCTCATTAATTGCTGTTGGAAATCCAAAATGGCACAGCCACTTTGGAAGATGGTGTGGCAGGTGTTTACTTGGTATTTACTCAGATAAGTTGAGAACTTATGTTTACATAAAATACCTGCACATGGATGTTTTACAGCGGCTTCATTCATAATTGCCAAGACTGGAAGGCAATCAACATGTCCTTCAGTGGGTAAATGGATTAATAAACTGTGGTATATTCAGACAATGGAGTATTATTCAACTCTGAAAAGACATGAGCTACCAAACCATGAAAAGGCATGGAGAGACCATGAGTGCGTATTTCAAAGTAAAAGTAGCCAATCTGAAGAGGCTACATGGTTCCAATTATATGCCATTCTGGAGAGGGTAAAACTATTGAGACTATAAAAGGAACAGTGATTACCAGTATTTTGGGAGAAGAGGAGGGATGAAATGGGATATTTGGAGCAGTGAAACTATTCTATGAGATGCCATAATGGTGGATACATGTCATTATATACACCATAACCTGTAGAATGTACAATACCAAGAGTGAACCCTACTATAAACTATGGACTTTGAGAGATGATAAGGTGCCAATGTAGGATTATCCATTATAGCAAATTTACACATTGGGTGCAAATGTTCATAGTGTGGAAGACTGTGTTGGATGCCAGGATATAGGAACTCATACTTTCCACTTAATTTTTCTGTGAATATAAAATTACTTTAAATTAAATAAAGCCAATAAGAAAAACACCTAAAAACTCCTTTGGCAAATTCTATTACTTGATGGTCCCAATTCTTTGACTTTCTGATCAACATTTTTATCCATTTGTGGTGTTTGTTTACTCTTATAAGCCCTTCAGAGGGGAATTATGGGTCTTCCCAGGTAACAGAAGCTGCTGGAGTCTTCATGTGCAGTTGAAACCAAGTAGTCTCATCTTCCCTGTCCTTTGTGAGGCAATCCTACAATTTCTTATTCTGTTGAGGTTCTGTATTAGCGCCCAGTGGTGGTTGCATTTTGAGCCCATGATACGTGGAACCTGTATAAAGGAAATCAAAACTTTGTCCTTGGAACAAAATTAAGTGCCCAAAGTAACTTATCCCTTTCATTCTTTCTTAAGCCCTAATGTTCACCACCTGAGGAGACCTGTCTACTCAATATGACTGTCCATTTACAAGTGGCATTTTCAGATTCTTGACCTTATTATATATTTCTTAGTGTTTTCTGCTTCTGGGACTTCAAAAGTTCAACAGATCAGAGGGGATTTCTCAACTCCATATAAGAGCACACAGGAAAGCAATTTCTTAGATTTCCCTTGTGGGAGTAAGGTGCTTGGCTCGTATGAAGAAGGACCCTAGAGAGAGCTTTTCGGGAAGCCCAGGCAACAAGAAAAGAAATAAGCACTGTTCAGATTGAATTTGTAATGGATGGAGGAGGGATGTCAGCCTGCTAACCTGGTTTTGTGTTCCTAGGCACTAGACCCTTAATGTTAATACTCACAGAAGGTTTATAGCTTCCAATGAATCTGTACACTTTCTACTGAGGTGCCAGTGTGATAGGCAGGCATTACAATTCCAAGGTTAACTGTGAGGTGAACACTCCCCTCTCTCCTCAACCCCTGCCTTCCCTACCGTATTCTGACTTATAAGTTAAATGGTTGTTGTAACCTGTTTCTACATTCACACCCTTTGGTCAAATAGATGAGTCGGATAGAAGATACACAAATATGTCAGGAGGGTGAGAGTATGTTGTAAGGTGGGTACCATTACAAAGAGAGCCAGAGAAAAGTATACTCTGAGCCCTATCTTCCCAATTTCAGGAGGTTGGTGCCTGTCACATCACTTGAGCCTGGTAGGGATCAGGAGGCAGAGGCATTCAGTAGGACTTGCGTGTGAGGAGCTAGATGAAGAAGGTTTCTTGAAAAGGAGTTATCAGAGCACTGAGCTATTTCTTATCACCATCACATGGTGATGAAGAAACGGGCTTCAAGAGAGCTTCCTCTCTGTCTCCCCAAATTTGGCGATACAAAGACTAGCACCTGACTTTTAACTGAAACAAATGGTTTGTGGATTGGGGTGGGACTCCTGCCTGGCAAATCTAAAGCAAGAGGCAGGAGCCAACCACCTGCTCGATGATGGGTCACAGAAGGGGCTGCTGCTTTGGTGCCCTGGGTCTGGGAAGTGGAAGTGTTTAGCAAAGACCAGGCTGGAGAGAGTATCGCTGGTGTCCTCTTGGGTCTTGTTCAGCAGACCTGTCTGAAGAGGCCAGGAGACCTCACAGTGGAAAGGGGGGCTTCCAGGTGACCACCAGCTTGGGATAGGGTCCCCAGTTATTACTTAGACTGGAGATACAACTGCCCAGGCCCCGGGAACATAGGAGGCAGGGATGGCAAGGGCTCTGAAGACCTCACCAAAGAGTCACTTTTACCATCCTCTCTGCCCAGTCTGCTTAACCAGCCAGAAGTAAGAATGACCCTTATTCCTGCCCTGCCTCCTCTCCTGCCCTTCTGGAACAAGGCAACATGTAGAGAATTCAGCAGGCTTGGTTAGAGTGCTCAGAGAGCAGAAGGCCTCCCTCCCACAGTGCAGGCTTCAGGCTGGAAGGCGTGGGGGGAGTCAAGGTGGGAGTAATGGGGACTGGAAAGCAGGTGTGGGAGGTTGGAAGGTAGGGAGTAGGGAGAGAGAAGGGGGAAGATTTAATGCAGTCAGATACAGCTTTCGGATTACTAACTTCAACTGGACAGTTAACTGAATTAATGCAGTATGCAGCACTACGTTGACTTTGGGGCTGTTATATTTAAATAAACAGAAAGCTCAGGGGTTTGCCAGGGGTTTGATCCAGGAAACATTGCGCAAAGAATAAATTTTAAGAAGAGAAAGAAACAAAACCATATTTTAAGTCAGAAGTCATGTGCGTCTAACACTCTGGTTACAGGTGTTACCTGTAGATTTGAATGTGGAAGTTGGCCCTGGGTCCCAGTGGGTGGCTGGGTCACTTTATTTCATGCTTAGTGTCTTCCTTTTTCTTTGCATTGGCCATTGCTCTCTGGTGTCCAGTGGTGGGAGTGTAAAATTCCTCTCCTGAGAAGTGATATTGTAGCCTCTGAAGAGAAGGGAGGAACTTGTCACCTAGTCCCTAAACCTATCTAATATCATGAACAACCTGTGGGAGGAAGTATTCAACTATTTTAAATGTGATTATACATGAAACTTAATAATGTACTAACCTAGTCACATACATTGTGAACCTGGACAATGTGCAATTTAGCAAGATTATTCAATTATCTTTTCAAACTGTGATCCTTTTGAGAGGGGACGCTAGGAATAATCATGTTGAGACAACAGGAATAAATTGGGATTATCCTGAGCAAGCCGGTACATATGTGGTCATTCTATACATATTCTCCTAATTTATAGAAAAAAGAGGTCCGTCCTTCCTTCCCTCCCTCCTTCCTTCCTCCCTCCTTTTCTTTTCTTTTCTTTTCTTTTCTTTTCTTTTCTTTTCTTCCTTCTTTTTGCTAGAAGTCAGAGCTAAAATCTTACCCTGCTTTTGTGCCGCATCATGACATTTACTATGTAACGCCATTAAGCATTCCCTGAATCAAGTAGCTTAGGGAATTTACTTTTTATTCACTTCACGCTCAATGATATTATGGGTCACACACACACAGCCATCAGAATCCAGCCAAGGCACTCAAACAGAGGTATGAAATTATGAAACAATGCACATCTTTCCAGGAATCCGTACCTGCTCCTGGTTAGAGGTCCTGGCAGATATTCTTTACCCAGGCAGACCACGTTCAAGGTAATAGGGGAAAAAATGACCACAACTGTCATGATACTATATGAAGAGTCAGTGAAACTAGGTGTGTTCCTCGTAGGAGTCCATGGGATTGGGTTAGAAAGTGTATGAGATTTAAAATCAGAAGACCTTGACTGAAATGCCTCATTCTGGTATTTACCACATGAGATTTAGCAGGTATTTAACCCTTCCCCCATGAAAAGAGCATTGCTCCCTTTCCAGCCGCTCTTTATGAAGAGGTGTTTAAGTGGTCAATATTACAAAAGGCCATAGAATACACACTATATTATACAACTTCCAAGGTAGTCATTATGAAAGCTCCTGTCACTTCTTTTCATTTACCACTAAAATTAACTATAAAACTTTTCAGCCCTGCCTCTTCCTCTCTCTGCCTCTGAGCCCAGATGTTGAAACTTCTGGTAAGGAGTAATTAATTACTTGTTTTTCAGTCCTGATTACAGATTTGAGGCAACTGAATACACCATTCATTTCCATCTGTCTCTGTCTCTCTCCATATCTCCCTCTCTCCGGGTGTCTCTCTGTGTCTCTCTGTTTGAGGAGGTAATGTGTGTGAGAATGCGCAGCAAATGGCAAAGTTCAACCATATCTTCATTATTAAGAAGCCACTTTGCTCAGGTGCTCTTGTGTGTGGCAGAAGGCACTGTAATAAACCAGGTGCAGATTCTTACCTCTCAGGAGGCTGTAGTCGACAGGAAGATAAAAAATACAAAAGGTAGTTACAATGATGAAAACTTAATTGGTGAGTTCAGGGAATAGTAAACAAGATATAAATTCACCTAGTGATCCGAGGATGTTCAAAATGAGCTGTATCTATTGAGAAAACAATTACTAAGGAAGAAGTTAGCATAGGCCTCCAGCCAATTTGGCTGCAGTTTCTAGCCCTTGAAGTGAACACCACTCATAGAAGCTGTCAGGTATTTTTAGACATTTGTTGTGTTCCTTGGCTCGAGTGGAACCATTCCTCCCAGAATTTGAGGGACTCTTAAGAACCTAGAGATTGTCAGGCTCGTTTGCAATCCATTAATCAACACTGGTGGAATTAAACACTTAATCCAGTGGTTTTCAGTGGGGTATTGAGGGGTGAATGTTTCCCACACATGATATTTGGCAATGTCTGCAGGCATTTTTGTTTGTTATGGCTGAGGGTGGGGGTTGCTACTAGCATCTAGTCCTTGGGAGGTTGGGAATGCTGCTAAACATCCTGCAGTACCTGGGACAGCTCCTCATGACAAAGGATCACTGGGTCCAAAATACCAACAGTGCCGGAGATGACAAACCCTGGCCTAACCTTCCTGTGGATTTAGCACCATGGGGGATACAAAACAAGGAAGAAATAGGATTGCTGCCCTCAATAGATTTAGAGAACTAATTCAGAGACCAGAACACGATGTTCATTAGTTGAAATACTTCTACATTCTGAAATATTTGCTGAGCACTTACTACGTGCCAGGGAGTCTGCAAGGTTTTTGCATCACTAGTAGTCATGGTAGCATCTGCACTGACGAAGCATAGAATGTACTGAGGACACATGTTGTAAAGGAAATCCTACAATTCACTGTATCATGAGATAAGCCATAATTGGAAGGGAAATCCATGTTGTCCTTAGAATAACAAGAAGGTTAGATTGGGTGATCAGGGAGAACTTCCCTGAGAACATGATATTTCAGGTGAGAAAGAGTTGGCCAGGTGAGAAGTGAAGGGGGTGAGGGCAGCAGGCGGTGAAAGCCAAGTGGCCCCAGGTCCCAAGGCAGAAAAAAGCTTGTAGTTGTAAGTAATTCAGGTAGTTTGGGTGTGCCAAAACGTATAGATGGGGTGCAGTCAGGTCAATTAACCTGGTAATAATTCAAGGAAGAGAGAAATAAATACAGGTAAGAGTCAGCAGGGAAGATCTGGAGGAGAAAATAGGAAGTTAGTAAGCGGGAGAGAGGGATCCGCAGGCAATGGTTTGGAGAGAGAAATAAAAATGTCTGGTTTATAAAGAGAAAACAAACAGTCTGGCCTTCTTGAATTAAAGCAGGACAAAAAAGATATGAACTTTGACTTTCAATCAGAGTGTTTTTTTTATTTTTATATATTTTTAGTGTTTATTTTTGAGAGAGAGAGAGAGACTGAGAGCAGGGGAGGGGCAGAGGGAGACAGAGAGTCTTAAAGAGCAGGCTCTGTGCTTAAGGGGCTTGAACTCATGAACCAAGAGATCATGACTTGAACTGAAGTTGGGCACCTAACCAAAGTCAGACAGGAGCCCCTTATTAGAGTGTTTTTTAAATGGGGCCCTTTCTTTGGTGACATTGTATGTGACTGATTGAAAAAAAAGAAAAGAAAAAGAAAAATTTGGGAAAGTAGACCCTTGTTTGTAAAGGGACTGACACAGGCAACTTTATGTGGAAGACCACTCTAGCAGGGAAAAGTCATATAATTCAAAGAAGCAAGTGTGTGGGCCTGGAATTGGCTGATGGTGGGATGGAAAAATATAAAATGTATTGCTATCAGCAGCTACCCACTTCGTTCAATAAATGTGTTCGAGTGTCTGATGCACTAGACCCTGAGAACATTTTGGTGAGCAAAATCAGAAGTGGTTTTCAGCTTTCAGGAAATTTACAATTAAGCACAAGAGAGTCCACTAAAATAATGAAAGTAACTCTTCACAGAGTTAAGTACTGAAATGAATGGAAATTTGTCCTCATACACACCAATACCTAGAGGATTCTAGCTAGACAGCAGTGACAGGAAAGACTGTTCTGAGAAAGTGGCGACCAGGAAGCATATAGATGTTGGCCAATGAAGTGGGGTGGAAAGGCAAAGAGGAAACACCTCAGCCAGGGCACTGACATGTGGAGGGAGGAGTCATGGCCCACAAGAAGAACTCAAAGAACTCCAGTGTGATTGAAAGGGAAGGGTATGGGAAGTAGAGTATGGGTGGAGACCCACTGGTAGGGAAGGTGGGGGGAAGATGGCATAGATGTGGGTGGGAATGGGGAGAAATGGGCAACTGTGCATTTTGGAAGATCCAGGAGAAAGTGCTGTCAAATCATGTAGGAAGATACTGCAGAGAACCAAGAGAGGGATAGCGCATCTTGGTTAAGGTCTTGACAGTGGGAACATGCACTGGTTTGTTAACATTCAAGAAATGCTCAGCAGGTGTTGGGGGCCAAAATCTAAGATTTGGGCATGAAGCCATTGAAGGAGATGAGAGTGTCAAGAATGAAGGCGAGGTGCCTGAATTGCCTAATGGCATAGATAATGGTACCATTCACTGAGGGAGGGAGGCTTGCAACAGGATCCATCTTGGGGAAGAAGATCACAGGTTCAGTTTTAGAAAAGTTGCATTTGGGGTATGTTTGAAGTATCCTAGAGGAGTTCTCTCATGCAGGTCTGGAATTCAGAGAAGAGGTCTGGGCTGCAGATAAGCAACCACCCTGCTCCTGCTTCCTTAAAAGCCAACACTCCTTCCTCTGGAGAAGCTGGTCCCTTGCCCCACCCCTCCACCCCATCCTCACAGTTCCATCTCCTTTGACCTGCAGGCTTGAAAATGGGGGGCAGCCTACCCCTTCCAGCTGACAGTACTGCTGATCAGAAGAAAATCAAGGAGCCAAAGAGAGTTTAAATCCAAGATCAGTCATTGAACACACGCTTAGGGGAGAAAGAAGGAGAAGGGTTAGCAATCAGGTATGCCAGTGGGAAGGGGGAACACTTCCACCCGGCATGATTTGGATAGAAGGGAATGGAGTCTCGCATTAGCCATTCATATAAGCCCCGAAATAGCTGATTAATGCTGTGCTGGCTAATGAGCTAATTGGATGGCAGGACTGTCTTTTGGAAAGGGATCTTCAGAGTTATCAAAACCCATCCTTGCCTTTGGGGGTTGAAGAAATTAAGGTCCGGGAGGATAAATGGCTTTTACCCAAGTTCATCCCACATATTAAGGACATAGGGTGGCTGCCATTTCAGTTGATTTCACTGCCCTGTTGCGCTCTCCCCAGGAATTCTGGTTGTGAAGGGCAGTAACACAGAGTATTATTTCACTGCCCTGCACTTGGAGTGTAGACGTTGATCAAATAGCCCTAGGCCCCTTTGGTTGAGGAGAAAGTGTTTTGTTACTTTTTGCTGGCATATACTTATAAATCACCCCACTGAAACCCAGAATAGCTTAGATAATGATATGAACCTTAGCTACACATTTAGCAGTCCGTTATGGCATTCAGCAATTTTAGTTTATTACTGTCCCAAGGGGAGAAAGGGGGGAAAACAGTGTAAGAAACAAGCTAATAAATTTGTTTTTAAAACCCAAGGTCCTCCTCCCTCCTCCCAGCAAATGTTGTAAATTCTGGGCATTTATGGTTTGCTTGAGGAAGCAAGCTCAATGTCAAAAGTGTTTTAATAGCCTTTGATTTACTTTTTAAGTGCTTATTAGGATGATTGATGACAGTGTTTTGAAACCAATCACAAACTTGGGAGAGACAGGGAATTCATTGCTGTCTTCCCCTTGACTCCAGTGCCTGTTGGTTTGTTCTGTTTGGGAGGGGGACTTACAGGCAAAGCAGAGACTCTTGCATTACCTTTTCTCTGGGAGTGCCAGGTGGTTCTTCTTTTTCCCATTTGTCACCTAACAGAATATGGTTTGGACACATGGACATTCCTTAGGCTTCTGTCCCTCAAATGCCCAGTTCCAGTAGCCTTCTACTGAGTAGGAATGGAGGTGGCCTGTTTTGGGGTCTTCACCCTGCCTTCAAGATGTCCAGGAAGAATTATCCTTCTGTGTTAAGCCAAGAACTCAGACAAGAACCAGCACTCCATCTCGTATGCCTCCAAGTCCTACTGAGAAGTAAACCAGGCAGTTGAAGCAGTAATTGGCTTGGGTCTTCATTTGTTCAGGCCATAATAACTGCCTCACCGTGCACAGTCCCAGTGGGGTGAGCTGTGAAACCCCTCTCCAGTAGACAGAATTAAGTTGCATTTCATCCTGTGCTCATTCTCAGAATCCCCAGTGGCCAGCAAAACTGGACTTTTCAGATGTAAATACTATCGCCTCTGCATGAAAATCCAGGAAGTCAGTTCCTGGGTCTCTCCTTACAAGACATTTAGAAGAAGAATCAGTGTATTTCAGTTCCAGCAGCATTGTCCTTCCCTCTATATCCAGCCACAGTGTTCATCAATTTGTTTAATAATGCCTGGGGAGCCTCTGGTTCCAGGATTGAGTAATGGACATTGGGAGTGCTCACTGCTTTAAACACTTTCTAAATCTGGATTCCCTTCTGTCCAAAAGGCAAATTGACAGGAAGGAGATTTTCATTTTCTCATTCTAAAGAGAATTGACATAGAGAAGTGTGTTTGGGTAATGACACCTGGCCAAAGGGAAAACATTTTGGCAATGTAGTCCCTGCAATTTTTTTTCACTGCCCAGTGGTGTTGCCACCACAGAAGAGGCTCATAATCCAACTGCCTATCAGAATCCCATATGAATCTTTAAAAACTTCAGCAGTTCAGCTCCCACATCTGGATGCCTGGAGTCGAATCTGGGTGTCTGGATTTTAAAGCTCAAAGAGTTTGGTTCTCCTTATGCAACCAGAGTGGGGAACCAGGATTGTGCTACCTAGCAGGGATTGCTCACTTCTCTCATGTAATCACATAGAGTGCAATGGTTCTATCTTTTGTGGACTTAGATGCTCTGGGGAACCCACTGAAATGCAAATTCTCTGGTCCCCAGACATTCTGATTCCTCTAGGTCAGGGGTAAGTACCAGGCATCTACAATTTGACAAGATCTTCTTGTGCAAGACAGAAAAGGTCATCTCGTGAGAAAAAGTGGCATGGGTAGACTGGCAGGTGCCATTGGTATTGCATTTTACTTGTTTTTGTTTTATTCTTGTTTGGTTATTCTGACCTACAGGATTTTGCTACTTTAAACACATTGATTGCACTTCATTCCTACTTCTCTCCATGCTCTGTAGCTGCAGCCTTACTTTCTGGCCATGGTTAACCTAAAGCAGTGGTCCCTGAGGAGTCTTCCTAAGGAACTTTTAATGTAAATGGATGCCAAAGCCCCTGCGTCCACCAAGAGATTCTAATTAAATTGGTTTGGGCTGGCACTCAGACCAGTACTTTAAAAAATTTCCCCATACAATTTATAAGGTGCAACTGAGATTGAGAACCACTGTCCTAGAACAATGTGCAAAGCCCAGGAGTTCTTGGATTGGCAGAGAAATGCAAAGAGCTTTACTATGACTGCAGATACTGACAGTGCTTTTGGGGTCAGGTCTTCCATCCTTGGGGACCATGCTACCTGATACTGAGGTCAGGATCCTGACTTCCTGATATGGATGTCCTGAAGTTAATCTGTAGAGAATTGGGCCGAGACTTTGTGACTTTAAAAAAAAAAAATGTCAAGAGAAGAAAAAGCGAAAAGGACATATGTAGGTTTTGTTCTCATTACTGGGCTCCAAGGGTGATGTCAATAATCGGTTACCGCAGTAGGGAATCCCAATGTGCTACTGGCTGGGATTGTAGTCATTTGTGGAATCCCGAGTGACACATCAACCAGGGAGCTTATGGATAAAAGAAGCTCTCTTTTCTTTGAAAAGCCACCTTGTTGCTTTTCAAAACTAATCTACAGACATCATCAATAACAACAAAAAGTTCTTGGATATCAACTGAAAATTAACACCATGTACTTGCCCAGTGCTTTACAGTTTATAAAACCCTTTCACATACATTTTCTCCCTTAACCTTTACAAGAGATCTGTGAACGGGACCAAATGAAGCAAGTGGGGTTCAGAGAGTTTAAATGATTTATCCAAGTGCACACAATAGGCATAGACCAAACAATATTGGGGTGCAGTAATCAAGCTGCTTCCAAATGCAGACAGTTATCATAGTCGGGACGTGGATAGACATATTTAAGATGTTAGTCATTGCTACTTATTTTATGAATAGTAGTCAGTGATCAACAGCACATCGGACCTGTGATGTAATGGTTGTTATCTTAGATCAGGCTAAGAAAAATAGTTGAGTTAATTGAAAGAATAAAAAAGAAAAGTGGAGTGAAGGATAGCACATGTGGTGGTCCAGCGATTAGGTAGAACCGTGGTGGCACTTGAATGACCCTGGATTGGGCAATGCTGCTCCATTCATGCCTTCTTTATGTGCGTATGTATGTTCTAGCAGATACTAATCATTGGAAAGGTTAAGCACAGAAAAACCGTGCGGTTAAAAAACAACTTACTATAGCTTCCTCTGCCTTCCAACAGGAGATAGTTGTCGTAACTGACGTCCTTGGTAGTAATACATCCCCACCCTCTATGCTCCGTGCAGTGACTGTTAGAACGAGTTAGGAAGCAAAGTCGTGCATGGCCCTCTGTCTAGGGCAAACACTAAAAAGGGTTTACTCTGTGCCAGGCACGTGATGAGCACCTTTCCTGGGTCATCATTTCATGTGTGCCTCACGCAACCCCCATGGCTCAATATCATATTCTTTGATGTCCTTTTGTATTATCTCCTTAGCTGCATTTTATATGTAAAGAGACTGTGGCACAGAGTTGTGTAGTAGCCTACCCCAGTTTCACACTGTAGAAAACCAGACTCCTGGCATCCAGAGCCCAGTCCTCAACTTCATCCCTACACCTCAACCAGTTGCAGACTTTGCATATGTAAAGGAGAGCAGGGTCAGATCTGTGTTTGCAGGCAGAGGCCACAGAGAACAGAATTGTTCTGCACTATTTATTTAGCAAAGCTGTTTTACTTTGTTAAAGCAGAATGGTTTGGCTAGGAAAAAAAAAATGCCAGTAAGTAGTTATGAGCGAAAATTGCTAAAAAGTTTTTAAAGTCATTTTTCCTGCCATGATATGCAATTTGGTTTCCTCCCCATTGTGCTGAGCTCTGGAGACTTAACTCCCTGCAAATCAGCAATCATATCGTAGTGATACCTGCACATGTATTGTGTGGATATATATATATACATATGTATGTGTATGTGTGGAGAGATAACAAGCAAAGGGGACTGGATTTCACAGATAAGAGGGAAAGGAATGTCCACTGGAGGTAATAAGTGAGAGAGATAGAGAAACCAATTGGGAATTGGAAGTAATTTTTAAAATTAAATATTTTGAGGATGCATGAAAATCCCGGGAAGGATGTGTGGTAAAGGGATTAAACTATTAACCGGGATAGAACAGCACCTCCCCCCACCCCCATTTATACAGTAGCACGTAGTTGGTAGAAAAGGCATATCTATGTGTTCTTGGCAGAGGTGAAGTAGGGACATGGGCATGTGGATTTCAGAGTTGATATGATGCCATGGTCTGGGAGCAAAGAATCCCCCTCTCTGTATGTACATGTGTGAGTCTGCACTTCTCTATTTCAATTTCTATTCCTGAGTATATTTTCTTTCTCCCGCTCATGCCACACTTTATATTCTCCTACTCTCTACCTATAGCCACTTTGCAGGGAAAAGATGATGACTTATGACCAAAGGAAATACATTCTTTTCACCTCAGTGAAGTCAGCAAGGGTCCTCAGCATGAGAGCTATGGATTGAGGGCAAGCAAGGCAGCCATGCAGCAGCATAAAATTGAATGCAGCCCTCAAAAGTCTGTGTGGTCTGTGGATTTTCAAATGGTTATGCCAGAGCCTTCTTCCCAAACACCAAGGGGGCTACGATCCTACACTCTAGGAGGAGAGGGAATGGAGAGGGCAAGATACTGCTTGCGTAGTGGATGTCGGATGATTAGCTGAGGTGCGCCTCTCAGGGAAAAGCTGACCTGGAAGTCAGGCATATATTTCGTCCAAAGCATCTGAGGGAACAAGGAAGACAGGAAGGGTACAAGTACCATGAAGGCAAATAACGGAGTGCATGGAATGATTAAAGTTGGTTGGAGGGACAGGAATTAGGTGGTGGAGCCTAAAGATTCCTAGTGCAGATTTTAATGGTTTCCACAGATGCAGATCAGGATAATTCTTGAAATCATAGATGAACAACCCAGGACTGACTCGAAGAAGCAGAATAGTGCAGTCTACCTACCTAGGATGGCTTCTAGTGCCACACAGGGAGCAATTCTATTGCAAGGTCCCTCCAGTGTTCGAGGTGTGCTGTCTAATAAGGACTAGTGGGCCCGTGGGAAAGGGTAGACAGTGTATCCTACTGAAGATGCATCCAGCTTGTCCCTTGGGGGTAGCAAACTTAACTACACAGGGAAATTCTTCAGCTGTACAGCTAAAACAGAGAAGTAGTCCTCCTATCAGCCATGCCAGTCCAGGGAAAGGACAAAATTGATCATTGGAATAAAAGAGGATCAATGCGAAGAGTTCCTGGAAGCCTTTAGTGTTGATAAGCAAGTGACATCAGCTTCAGGTTTAGCATCTAAATTCTGTGTAATTGTGTGTTCATGAACTTCTTAGTACTACTCGGTGGTAAAAACACCTATCCTAAACATTAAACATTTCTAAGGCTGTTGGGGACTTAGGACAAGGAGTACTAGCATATGCCCAGAGGTCATAAGCTCTATTGCCTGACAATGCTGACGGGGGTGCAGATACTTGGGTGTAATGGTGTATAAGCTGCCGTGCCAGGTTCAAGGGTTGGGGAAAGAGACGTATAAATCATGATTGCTGACCCTCTAGGCAGACTTCTGCCCAGAGAAAATGGTTGAATAAAAACTTAAGGCTACATATTTTGAATCAGATTATGGATACATTCCACACTCAGAGGAATGACAGTGGTCTCTGGGTGTTAATTAAGCTTTCCTAGGAAATTTGGACCTGACTGTACTTGCATCGATAGGTATAGGTGGCATAATCTTTTTTCTATCTTATTCATAGATACGCCTATTTTATTTTTGTTATCAAAATGGAAATACTCTGATTACTTTTCTGATTGCCAGAGTAACATTGACTCTTTAAATATTAGAAACAATTAAAATATATAAAATCTACCAAAATCCCAGTATCCTGGGATAAAAACTTTGATATTTGTGTATGCGTGCTTCTTTATTTCTGTATGGGTAGGCACAAATAGGGGGCTAGCTTAATCATAACACATTTGACCTACATCCTTTATTCTTTCCTCATATTAGCTATGTATTAAGCATATTTTCATGTCAGTAAATATAAATCTACATCTTTATTTTAATAAGGGACAATACTCACTTATTGAATATATAAAACTGTGTGCCAGTGCACCCATTATCAGACATGAGGTTCTTTCTAATGTGCTACGATTATTTGTAATACTGGGATAGAATCCTTTGACCTAGCAATTTCACTGCTAGGAAAGAAGCCAGAAATCCTGTAAAGATTCACACAAAATGATGTACATAGTTACTCTTCAAAACAGTTGCACTGAACATACACCTACCTGCAAGTTATTTAAGTGCTTGTCTCCCACATACATTTGGCAGAAATGGGTATTATCATTCTTTTTCAATTTTTGTCATTCAGCTAGCTTGGAAAGAAGGTGTGGTGAAATAGCATTTTGGGGGGTCTGTATGACCTTTATAGTGTCTGGAGACTGATTCTTTTATATTATGGCAAGCTGGTCAGTTGGCACATCCCTCAGTCATGTACTCAGTCCCTTCCCCAGGGCACTACAGCTGAACTTTCCACACTCTATTAATTTAAAGATGCTTTGGGATCCAAGCAGAATGTCGATTTCCGTACTCTGGCCTCAGCTTTGTATTTAAAGTAGACTCACCTATTATTACAACATATAGTTGTTGAACCTAAATGCTTCCCCAAAGGAGAGAGAGGTGTTGATATGAGACAGAAGAGATTAGGTTATAACAGGAAAGAAATTGACTTAGTTATAACCTCAGAGACCATACAGAGTTTATAGTAAATTATGGGAGGTTACTAATAATAAATTGTGAGAGTGTTTTAAAGCATTCTGGGACTTCCTAACCCTCAAATTCTGTGTTTGCACAGTTGATAGTAGAGTTGGCCGCATTCCATGTAAGTCATTCTTCTGACACACCCATAAATATACCCACATACACACATGTATGCACACATGAACCAGTGCTTGTATTATAGGCAAAGAAAGTGAGATCAGGGAAGTAGCATAATTTGATGAAAAGTCAAACAGCAGATTATCGGAAAACCAGAGTCCTAAGTCCTAGCTTGTTTGCAGATTCATTCCCTAACATTTTGGAGTGAAATTATATATATATTTTAAAATCACTCACAAAATAGCCTAACTCTGGAGCCTTCACTGAGGAAGAGGGAGATATGGAAGAACGACTAATAGTTCATTAACTTTTAATAATCTTGCCCCATATAAATCACAGGGATGAAAAGTACAGCGTAGGGAATATAGTCTATAATATTGCAATAACATTGCATAGTGACAATGGTAACTACACTTATCATGGTCAGCATTTCATAATGCTGGCAATTGTCATATCACTATGTTGTATACCTGAAAACAATAAGACATTGTATATCAAATATGCTACAATTAAATATATTTTTTTCAAATTTTTCTTTATTGCATTTAGTAATATCAATTTTCTTAGAAATGTATTAATTTGACCTAGATTTTCAAATATATCAACATTATATGAATAGAGGAATTTATATATTCTTTAAACACTGCATTTACCTTTTTCTTCTCCAGTTTTATCTCTTTACTTTTCTATTAGTGAATTTACCAGATTCACATATTAATGCTTAATATTCATATACTAATTCTGTTTCCCTAAGAAGCAACTCCTGGATTTATTGAGAAATTTTAATATATTTTTTCTCTTCTCTATGTCATCCTTTCCCACCTTTATTTTTATGGTTTCCTTCCCCCTGCTTTTGTTTGTAAAGATTATGGTTATTTTTTACCTTCTTAAATTTAATAATCACTTTTTTTGCCTTCATTTTAACTACTTAATTATTAAAGTGTTTGAAATGAAGCATTTATTTTAGATGCACAGTGGAGTTGTGGTATATCCCATGTTTTGATAATAGTGCTTGCATTTTCATTATTTTCTAATTAGTCTGTAATTGTAGTTTTCATTTCTTCTTTCACTCCATACCTCTCTTTGGAGAGTGTTTTTGGTTTCTTAGTATAACATTACTCTTACTTAAAAAAATTGTTTAATAACCTAATTTTACTTCTGGAAGTTAGCAAGTTATGTAGCACAGTATAGAAGTCACAGATCCCAACGTTCCTCTTTATTTTACACCGGATGTCTACATACAAGTTGGCCAATAGGAGTCCACACGGTTGGACCCATCTGTAAGATAATTAGGTAGGCTTTTTCCACATTTGACATAGTTAAGCTGTAATTTTATGTTTCCACTTCTACGGCTGTGTACCTTTCCATGATTTTATGGGTTTGTCCAGAGAAGGGGAGGGAGATAGCGATGCCACTGATAATAGTTCTATTAAAAACAGTTAATGATCTATTTCAAGTCTCAGTGTTAGCACCCAGGATGCTTGACCTCCACTCTCCTCTCAAGCCCTGAGCTGTGATTTGTCTTATCACCAAACTCCTGTGGTCCTTAGATGCCTTCCTCTCTGGTACTTCTTGCTTCTCCTCTTTCTGGGGGTGAACCTTTGAATATGGACCTCCTTTTCTCCATTAGAAAGTAAGCTCTTAGAAGGCATTCTTACATGTTCTTTTATATCTCTTAATATAGACCTGAGCATATACTATACACATAATAAACTCTGAATGAAGTTTTTTTAAAAAATAAATCAAGACCGATTTTAAATTTTAAAATTGATGTAAATTACTTGATTTGGCAAATTTCAGCACATTTCATGACCGCCTATGAGACTGGTGGGGAAAGGCAGAGCTGTAAGTATACATTTACTATACGGCACATTTCCCTGGTGTCGACTATTGATAATATTCCAAGGAGGAATTTACAGAAGCTGGATGATATCCATGATTCCAGTAGTAAATATGTGAACTTTGGCAATGTCAGTTCACTTCTCTCTGCTTCATCCACAAGCAAAAAGAAGCTATGTTTTTCTAGAGCTAAGACTCCTGATTCCTAAACTCTGAGTTAGTGCTGGAGAAAGAAAGGTGATTTTTCTAAATTATTACAAAGCAAACAATGGCAGTGATGCACAACCCATAGCTAGTCTTGGAGAAATCATAGTCAACAGGCAAATAAAACCATCTAGTCCTTTGCATACAATGGATGTAAATTATAAGATTTGTATATAGCTACAGTCCAGTCCCTAAGACAAAACCCAAACAAATGAAGAAAGGAAACCTTTTCCTAAGCTGAGGAATCTCACAGTAAGTAGGATTTGATTTCTTTGCCCCACTGAGAATGTTGTTATTAGTATAATTTAAAGGTAATTAAAAATACATTTGGTTTAGTTGTTGCTTTCTCTTCAAAGTCTTCATTCTTTCTTGTCTCTGAGAAAGTCCTGCTGCGTCAGTTTGATCTTCCAAAATAAACAATGCTTGTTAACTTACAGATATTTTAGGCAAAAGCATTAAAAGATGATGGTGTGGGAAATCACCACAGATCCAAGTCAAGACTGAATTGTCTTGCATTGTTGTTGTTTTTTTTTTTTTTTTTAAATTTTCTAACAGTTATTCTGCTTCAACTCTTGGAAATGACAAGAAGCAATTGGCACTCACGATGAACCTCTTTTTTTCTCAATTCACGAAAACAGTTTATTATCAGATGCATGGCCTTGGCTTTGCTGCTTTTTATGCTTGTCAGTTGTTGCCCTAATTGAAATTGCAGAAACAAAAGCTTTCATCAGGGTCCATGAGCCCTTAGAATTAGCACATGCCCATTAACCACAAGACTCTCCAATGATGGATGTTAGGACTGAAAACATTAAAACGGAAGGGGAGGCATGCACCACCAAATCTGGAGGATAAATTAGACAAAGGGAACACTGTGTAAATGATTTTATTTCACCTGCTAGTACTTGTTCTTGATTCAATGCCCGATATGCCCTGTCCTGCAGGAATAACCATCCGTAGAGTCACTTTCCCGGTACAGCCAATCTAGATTTCAAAATAACTTCACATAAATATAAATATTATGCATGTGTATTGCAGGAAGTTTGGAAATTTCGTAAGTGTTGGTAAGAAAATAGGTCACCCATAATTCCATTACCGATTCTAATAATTATGAACCACTTGATGTTTTTCTTCCTATTTTTCTAGGTTTACTAACATTAAAAAAGTAAGCTCATACCATATATAAATTTATGAACCTTGCGTCTTTTTAAGCTTTGTACATTAATTTCCATGGCATGTTGTAGCTTTTAAAGGCTAAAATTTTAATGTTTATTTTAAGTATCCTAACATATGGTTGAATAATTATTTTTTTTTCTCTCAGTTGGCTTTTAGGTGATTTTTTAATTGGCTATTATAAATCATAATGTGGTGATTTGGGGGACATATTTTGTTGTATACATGGGTGTGAGTTATATCCTTAAGGTAAATCTGTAGGGGGGAAATATTAAATTAAAGGTTATGGAATATTTTTAAAATTACTGGGTCCAATTTCAAGGTCTATATTAAGGCTTCTATTACAAAATGCCAAATTAATTTTCAAATATGTTCTCCCAATTTACACTTCCACTGACATTATACCAAGTGCCTATTTTACTAAAGTTATACAAGCATTGCACATTATCTTATTTTAATCTCTACTTATTTTTGTAATAGAAATGTAAAATCTCCTTTTCAAAACTTTGTGTATCTTTGATTGTTTAGGAAGTTGAACATTTAAATGTGTTCTCTTCCTTGTCTTAATGTTGTAGATAAATTCGTATCTCTTCTATAGTCTTCTACCTAGTCTGGTTTTCATTAAAAAATAAAACAGTAGATTTGTGTACTACATTTGTACACTGTGTGTACTGTATTGAGCTGTTTTCTAGTTATTGTGGAAGAATCTCTTGTAACCTGGGTGATCATCGTGATGGCAACACTGTTTCTAAGGCTGTAGAGTGATCTCTGTGTTTGGTCCTAATATTCTCTTAGGGAGGGTGTTTAGCATGCAACTCCATAGGAACTTTCTCTAGAGAGCAGCCTTTGGATAGAGGGGCACCATCAGCAACTGATATGTGAGCTTTTAAAGTAAGGATGCCAGAAGGGCTAATGGACAAACAAAGCTGGTGGGGGAAAAACCCATGAGGTCCTATAGGTAGACTGTCCCTTCAATTACATGCTGTAAACTTAATGGAAGATTAAACTCTCTACACCTCAGTTTCCTCGCGTATGTAATAAAGATGATATTACTTCCTACTTCATAGAGTTATATGACTTCTTAAACTTAAAAAAAAATAGTATTGGATACTGTCTTAGGTGAGTTCCCCCAGAAACACTTTCAGATAGTAGGATTCTGGTACAAGATATTCATTCTGAGACAATCCCTGGACACCAAATTTGGACAGTGGAGACAGGTTTAGGAAGGGAAGGGTACAATGTAAGCAAACATTACCAAATCAATCAACACTGTGGGTGACTGGAGCTTAATCTCACTGGGGACATCTAGGAGTCACCGTAGAACGGCCACCCCTGAGGCATTGTGTACAAGGGGTGAGGGTTTTAGATTATTTACATGCCAACTTTTATCAGTCTTTGTTTGGAGGCTGCCGCAGGGGGTGTTCATTCCCTGGCACCTCCTGGAGGGCGGGAACCCCCGAAACCCTAGAAAAGCCACAGGCAGTTGGAAGTAGGGTTATGAATACATTATGGTAGTGAGGCCAAGGACGTATGGGTAGAGAATTGGCAGCTATGTCAGTACCAGAGAGACTACAGATCCCTGGACAGTCGGTACCTGAGCACTGCTGTGATCCTCACGCCCTACCTCAAACACAAGCAATGTCACATCTGATTTCAGTTCTAGTCAACAAGTATTGTTGCCAGACACTGTGAAAGCCACTGGGGATAGAATAAGACATAGATTCTGGACTCAAGCAGCTCACAATCCTGTTTTTGTACACAGCAGGGATAAGCCAACGGTGTGATAAATGCATGCCACTTCACATGCAAAATCAGGGATTGATGTAGATTTCTGAGACAGACAACCGTGAGAACTCACAAGGAGAAGTCACATCTATGTAGTGTGTGGTTTGGAGGGTGGTTTGGTAGAGGTGACCTTTGAGCTTCCTTTTGAGGTATGAGCAGGTAATAGCCTTTCAAGGAAGGATGAGATGGATACAGGCAGAAAATCCATATAATGTAATGAGTAAAATCATGGGATGATGAAATAAGATGGTTTAGCCAAGGATTTACCAGTACTTCCATATTCCTGGAAGGAAGGGCTCATTTGGCCAATTGGTAGTTGTGGAGTCTTGAGAGCCACACCAGTGGCAGGCGATAGAGAACCTGGTAAAGGAAGTAGTGACGACATTTTGAAAGTCTTGGGGAGTCACGGAAAAACTTTGCACAGAAAGCATTTTGAGTGCTATTTAGAAGAGACTCTGTACAAACATGACTCTGGAAACAAGGAGACCAGTTTAGGGGTAACTGTAGAAAGTTTAGCCAAACAGTAGTAAGCCCTAGTGGCGGAATAGAGTTAAGTGATGGTAACGAGGTGAAATCGAAAGAATGTGAGCGCTGAGTCATGTGTAGAATTATTGAATCACTGCATTGTACGCTTGAAACTAATGAAACACTGTATGTTAACTATACTGGAATTAACCTTAACAACAACCACAAAAAAGGACATGAAAAGGTTATGGGGGTTGAAGAGCCAGATGAGTGAGATGGAGCAGGTCTGGATGGTTTTTAGGATTTCTGACTAGGCCACTGACTGCATGTTTGTGCCACTCATCAAGCGGATGTTGGAGAGAGAGTGGAAATTTAGCGGGTGGAGGACACGATGATGTGATGAGGCAGGGTGTTGCTTTCTTTCTTTGGTGTCCGTCATTTCCCCCACCTTCTTCCCCATTAATGTCTAGTTGAATCCTCAGTCTTGATGGAGCAGATTTCACTTTTCTTGCCAAACCCATGTCGTGAAATCCTCAGGACTCAATGGGGAATCCATATGGGGAACTTCATGGCTGCCTCTTTGGTTCATGTGAAAGTAGGGGCAAATGAGTTGGATTAGGGTGGGTTTTTACCTACTACAGAAAAAAAAATGATGTAACCCTGGCTTCTCATCCCAGCAGCCCTCCCACCTACCAGTAGGACTTCGGAATGGTTCCCTCACTACCTGGAGAGATTGTTGTGAGAAATGAATGACATAGGAAGTAAAGAATACGCTTAGTAAAACCTTAATGACCATGTAAAAAAGTAATTAATCCATAAAATAAGGGAAATCAATTCAGTTAAAACAAAACACTACTCTGACAAGAGTAGGCAAGACCATGCAGTAGGTCCCTTACCTTTGAACTGGGGACAGAATATAAATAATCGTCCTTTAAGGTTTGTGGGAAAAGGTGATAAGAAAGACAAAGGCAGAGATGGGTGGCTTAGAACAGGGGAAGAAGCCATCAGAATGGTAAATAAAATCAGGAGCTTTTTCCTAAGGGAAACATAAAGAGGGGAAAACAAAGAGATTAAGATGAATGATGTAATCAGGCTGGCAGCCCTACCCGTCTTTCACTCCCCCACAAGTCTGGCCCTGGCTCCTGTCAGACACACCACCCACACCTTCTCAGCAGTATCGCCTGAATCTGCACCCTGAGAGCCATCTCTGCCTCCCCCCTCCCCGAAAAACAAACCCTCATCTTTTGATTAGTGACAGTGGCCATTTGTTTGACCCTGGAATTGTGGCTTCCTGGGCCACGTGGCTTTTTGGAATGGCTGACATGGTGGTTCTTTCATGAATAATCACAGGAGGAGGATTATGAATGTGGGTGGCTCACTAGCTCCTCATCTACCTATAAAACTTTCCGCATGGAAAGTCCAACAGAAGAACAGAAATCTTGCTGAAGAAGTTGGTTGTCAGACATCTAATTAGATGGGCGGATGATTAGCAGGCTCAGTGCTGTAGGTGAGCTTATTTTAATAGTGTTTGGGACATCAGTGGGCAGAACTGCAGCTGATCAGCATGAACTGAAAGAAATCTGAGGAGCAAAATAACAAGACTGGAAGTGGGAACATGGGGACATTTTCAAAACCTTGCCTGAAAAGAATCAAAGCGAGGAGAGGCTTTCACAGGGCTCTCGTAGCTTGTTGAGATGTCAGTGAGGGCATTGCTCGTTTGAAGTTATTTGTGCAAATAACATTGTCAGGTGGTGTTTTCTATTTGCAAGCAGTGGAAATCAGCTCTGGCTAATTAATTGAAGTGGAGGTTACTTGCAGGAAAATTGGTGCTCACAGAAGCAGTAGGAGTGATGCCCCAGCTTAGGAATTGACGGTGGCCAGACCTGCACCAAAGGTCTGACAAAAAGGGACTTCAGTACCATCAGGTCAGGATGCTGATAGGAAATGTCCAAACGCAATGGTTTCTTCCATTCTTATGTTTCTCACTTAAAGTTCAAAATTCTGGGCTAGGCTGTCACCCTGGCTAAGCTTTGGCTACAGGATCACCCTGTGGTTCTACATAGTGGAAGGAAAAGGATTCAAACCCCTTTGAATTCTACACAGAGAAGACACCTGCTTTTAACCTTCCCACTCAACCTTCTTCTCAGTGATGGAGAGGTAATCCCCCATAAGGGAATTTGGATGTTGGGAAGGAAGAATGGATTTTGAGTCACACACGTACGTGCCCGTACACACATACACACACAACGACAAGTTTCCAGTGTGGAAATTTTGCCTCAAGTGGTTTCAGTTTAAAAGCTGGAGTAGTGGGGCACCTGGGTGGCTCGGTCGATTAAGCATTCAGTTCTTGATTTCGGTTCAGGTTATGATCTTGTGGTTTGTGAGTTCGATCCCTGTGTCGGGCTCCATGCTAACAGCACTCCCTCTCTCTCTCCCTCTCTCCCTAGTCCCTACTCCTGTTCATGCTCTCTCTCTCCCTCAAAATAAATAAGGAAAAAATATAAAAAGCTTAAGTAGATCAAGTTTACCTGGGGATCCCTGTCAGGAAGGCTCCCAGCTGATACCTGGATTATATCTGTAAGGAGAAAAGATAATAAGTTGGAATATTGGGGGAAAAAAAAGACTTGAGGCACCTGGGTGGCTCAGTCGGTTAAGCCAGGTCATGATCTCACAATTTGTGGGTTCCAGCCCCGCATCAGGCTCTCTGCTGTCAGCACATACCCCACTTCAAATCCTCTGTCCCCATCTCTCTCTGCCCCTCCCATCCTCTTGTTCTCTCTCTCTTTCCAAAATAAATAAACATTAAAAAAAAAGAGACTCATGTAATCCTCTTAATAGCTATATGAAACATATTCTCAGATTATCCCCATTCTGTAGATTGAGAAACTGAGATTTGTGGAAAACAACTTGCCCAAGATTTTACTAAGAGTGTTTCTGAATCCAGCTAGAGCTCTTGGCTCTTCTGCTAGATTTTGAGATTCTTCATAATGTCAATAATGTGATGAAATAGCAGGTCACTTCTTGTTTTACCTGTCTAGAAAGCTTTGTTTTGCTGATTTTATGCATCCAAACTCATGAGCAACTACTTTGCTTGGTGGAAAAGTCAGATTGACAGCTCCATCAATCCCTTCCTTCCTTCCTCCCTCCCTCCCTCCCTCCCTCTCCCTTCCTTCCTTCCTTCCTTCCTTCCTTCCTTCCTTCCTTCCTTCCTTCCTTCCTTCCTTCCTTCCTTCCTTCCTGGGTTTCCCAGGTTTATTCCACACGATCTTTTTTATCCCACCTCAGAGGTCTCCAGCATTGCTGCTGTCATTCTCGTTATTTTTCTAAGTCCAATCCTTTAAGGACCTGGCCTGAGATCACCACATCTTACTTAACAGGGATGGTCTCTCCAGCCCATGTAATTGCTTTAGACTTGTATGAACAGGGATTGGAAGTTGTGGCTTAAATGGCTTTTTACACAGACCATATAACTTCAGCCTTCTTGCCTCACGTTCACCACAAAAGACTTCCTGTTCTCTCTCTCTCTCCCTCTCCCTCTCTCCCTCTCTCCCTCTCCCTTTCTCTCCCTCTCTCCCTCTCCCTTTCTCTCCCTCTCTCCCTCTCCCTTTCTCTCCCTCTCTCCCTCTCCCTTTCTCTCCCTCTCTCCTCCCTCCCCCCCCTCTCTACACACACACACACACACACACACACACACACACACACACACACACCATTAACTCGCTGCATGCTGACAGATTTTCCCAGTTTGCTGTTCAACTGTGGAAATAAAATATGTCACATGATCAAATGTTATTAGATAAAAATGAATTTGCCACCTCCTGCTTCACCCCTGCCCCTCTGGAAAATAAAAGGAATTGGATTTGCTGAGAAATCCCCCGACTTGTTTTTTTTTTTCTCTTTAAGAAGCTCCATATGTCAGGGACAGAGCCACAGCTGTAGTGAGTCGTTGAAAAGTCCATCTCTGTTAATAATGAAGAACTTCTATGCAAATAAAAAGCCCCATTTTATAAGATAAACTTCCTGTTTACTTGCAAACTCATGTTTTATATCAGAACTGATGATGTATTCAACCTCATGCTGCTGGCCAAAAGAGCTGGGAGATAATTATCCATTTTGGAAGAGTGTGAAGTGTTGAATAAAAACATTCAGTTTGTCTTTTGAGCTGAACACTCCCTTTACCCTTCTTTCTCCTCTTCTTTCCCACCTACTTTTTTTTTTCTTCATCTGTGACTCTTTTAGAGGGGGAAAAATGACACTTCCTGACCCTTTCTACTATTTTTTCTACTTATTTTTCCCTAGACTAGATACAGCATATGATGACAGCATCTTTTATTTTTTTTTAGTATATATTTATTTTGAGGGACAGAGTGTGAGAAGGGGAGGGGCAGAGAGAGAGGTAGAGAGAGAGAATCCCAAGCAGGCTCTGAGCTGTCAGCACAGAGCCTGAAGTGGGGTTTGATCCCACAAACTGTGAGATCATGACCTGAGCCAAGATCAAGATTAGGACTTTTAACTGGCCGAGCGACCCGGGTGCCCCAACAGCATTTTTTAATTTGAAGGCTATTTAGGGATATTCATAAATTTGGGTGTGTAAGATCATATTGCATTAATTTATTTCACTCATTAATTAATTGTACACATTCCATAAATAGTGCAGTATGGGTCAGGCACTATGCCAGTTGCAGATCACATACTAATGATCACAGGTACATGTGGCCCTTGCACATGGCCTTTGGATGGCGTTTTTAAGCTAACAGGAAAGAAAAAAAAGGTTAGTAGCTTAAATGAAGGTATCATGATAAAATCTGAGCTAAAGTTGATATGTAAAGATCAAAAGAGGTGTTTCTCATTTATTTTGTTGACTTATAATTTTTATAGAGTATTCATTGAATGTGATCATATTTGGTAACTGATGACAAAACTCTGTCCTTGGATGAGGGTAGGAGAATGACAATTGATAAATTTTTGAAATGGATCTTGTTTCTGTTTTCCTGTGGTTTTATTGAGGGATATTTGCAAACTATACAAAAAAACATTATTTTTTCATTTGAAACCTGGAGTTTAGTATACAATATATGGGGTTTTAATTATTGAAAGCTCTTTAGAATGTTAGAACTGCACATTGTGAACCCTAGAATAATAGGAATTATTCTTACTTATATTTACATCTTACCTGAAGGAAAACTCTGGAGAGTCTGTGGAATAATTGAAGTGGATGTATAAATGAATGAATAAATATATGACTGTAACTTAGGCGCTGATAAAGTCCTAACATCTGTACCTACAACCTCTATCATCAGGTTTAAAGGCATTGAACTGAGAGGGCACTTTGGTAAATGTTGGCGTGGAATGGTCACCTGTGCTAGGCGTTCTATAGAGCAGAAGAATGACACAGACCCTAGGTTTTCCCAGCTATGGTGTGATTGAGGACATTGTCTAGGATAAACAGCCACATCTGTTTAAAATAAGTCAGACTCTGACTTAGAATAATATACTATTTTTGAATCAGAGAAATAGTCTAAGTTGCAATCCTACTTGAACTGTTGCTTAACTCTAGGGTCACCAAGGAGTATCGATAAGTTGACAGGTACCCTGGTTGACTTGACCACAGGGGAAATCTTGGTGCATTTCATTCAATTTCACATCTGCAGATTAGCCTACTAGCAAACCCATATAGGGTACAAAATGCCAAGAGACTTTGCCCATGGATATAGAGAAGGATTTGTGTCAAGTATATTCAGGGTCACATGTAAATATAGTCTGACATTGAATGTTAAATTTGGAGCAAATTGATCAGAATTAAGGCAGTGTTGATGCATACCAAATTGGGCAAGCTATGGTGGAAGGAATAGTCTATCTGCTGCGCAAAAAGAAATGACATCACAATGCATCTCTTAAGTAAGTTAAGCATGGGAGATTGTCAAATAAAACTAGATGACTTTTAATTCTCCTTTATGTGTTTAAAAAAATAATGGATGGATGGATGGATTGGTTTAGCTGAAACCTTAAATTAAGACAAAAGTCTATGATGTAGTTCTTTTTTCTCTGTTTAAATCTTTTCTGTGTAATTGTCGAAGAGGAAATCATATTCAGTTTAAAGATCTAAATTGAAACACAGGATTACTTTAGTATATTGATATGGATCAAGGGAACTGTAAACTTAAATCTGTTCACTCATTCATGTATTTGGCACCTGCTGTACACAGGCATTATTGTTCATTGTGATCACTCTGCTAACTTGTTTATTTCTCATCCAAAAATACTTTTTTCTTTAAGTTTCTAAGGGCTACTGGTTAATAGCACAATTTACCAGGTGCACTGTGTAAAAACAGCTTCTTACCCCCTCCAGACCAATCACCAGCTTGATTAATTAATTTAATCAAACACTCCAGTGTGACAGTTCATCCTAATTAGCTAATAATATTCTATTTCTCAGCATTCTTGGGACATAGATATTTTTGTTTTGTAAAATAACACAGTCACCATATTGCCTTGCTATTCCTGAAGGCCTGGGGGCTACCCAAATGTGGGATAAGTTTAGAAAATGTTTTCCACTGAGAGTGAGTCAGAGAGGAAAATGCATCATAAATAATACTAAAAGAATAATCTTTGAATCTGGAACACATGCTAAGTGCTGGCCTTTCTGCTGGAGCAGTCATAGTTTCTATGACCTGGTATCGATGCTCTCAACTCTGTTCCAAAGGACAATTTATTCAGTCTGTGTTGAGACATGGGCCCACGATTCTACTTTCAGCATAGGTGTCCAGGGGAAAACACACACAGAAACACACACACACAACTAGATAGATAGATAGATAGATAGATAGATAGATAGATAGATAGATAGATAGATAGATAGAGATAGATATATCTATCTCTATCTATCTATCTATCTATCTATCTAGTTGTGTGTGTGTGTTTCTGTGTGTTTTCTGTGTGTGTGTGTTAGATAGATATATCTATCTATATCTATCTATATACATATACATACGTATGCATACATATACATACGTATATGTATGTATATATATATCTATATGTATGTATATATGTATATGTATGTATATATAGAGAGATGGATAGATATAGATAGATAGATAGATAGATAGATAGATAGATCACAAATAGCGCCAGTAGCTGGCATTCTACTTAGGTTCATAGTGTTGGTAACTACCATAACTAGGCTTTTCCCACTATAAACCAAGAGGGGATTTTGTTAATTTCACAGCCACTGCTGAGTTAAGAATTGAGAAAAGTCCCTTACTGTTTCTGTTCAACATTCTTCCCTTGTAACCCACTGATTTATTTGACCATCGCCTGTTCCTTTGTCTGCCTTATATGCCATTTACAAAAGTTTTCCCCATCACTAATGCCTCTTAGGGCTGATTTTACATACTCATCACCAGCGATCACATTTTAATTACATGGGCCTTTGTTTTGTTTTCTCCTTTTTAATAAGGCTCCACTGAGGAGATCTTCCCCTTTCTGGGTCTAATCAGGTTGTCAGATCAATTAAGGTAATTGACAGCAGGTTTATCACATTCCTTAATCAGGAGTGTAGCCTTTTTATTAGAGGAGAACAATCCCTAGATGATTTAGAGATAGAAAAAAAGGTTCAATCTGTATAAATAGAGGTAAAGAGACAACCTGAAATGTCAGAGTTCTGAGTGAGAGAGGAAGATCAGACAGAAATATAGTAGAGGGTTTTCAGAGCCAGACCCCATCAAAAAATAATGCAGTGGTCCCCAGAAGTGAGTGTGCTTCAGAATCACTGGAGTGATCGTTTAAAAATTAGATTGTTGCTGATAAAGAAATGTATGAAATGAACACATTGTTCATCTTAAGCCTACACAATGTTATATGTCAATTATTTTGAAATAAAACAGAATGGAAAAAAATTGTTTCACACATAGCTACTTAAGTAGATATTTGGGAGAGCCTAGAAATCTGTATTTTTACAAAACATTCCCCCAGATGTGTAATCCCAGAAGGTGGTCCTGTGCACAGAGCACTTTGAGAAACATTAAAGATATCGGAAGATGGCGGCCTAGTATCAAGCTAGGTCAAAGGCAGTGCTTTTTACACTTTACTGTGTGCACAAATCACCTGTGTGCTCTCTCCCATTGGGCGTACGTGTGCTGTGAGACTCGTGCTCTTCTAGCAAGCTCCAGGGAGGGATGCTATTGGTCCTGGGCAGTGGAATGCACTTGGGGTGCATTGGACCCTGTTCTTTTTTTTCTTGGTTTCCTCAGTGCAGAAGGCAAGTTGACAGGGCCAGGGGCCAGGTTGTCTTCCCATTAGAGCTACTAAAAGTCATGAGGTAAGGAGGTGAGGCTTTCTGCCAATGTCTGGGTTGCGGACAGCACCAGCGAATGGGGCTTAGTCTCAGGATGCCTCAGCCTGTCACAGTAACATCTTGACTTCCTCTAACATGCTCTGAAGCTGTAAGAGGATTATATCTAATCTCTAAATACATAACACAAAGACAGGAATTTTTGTTTTGTCTTTAAAAAAAAAAAAAAAGTACCTCCCAGTGAAAGAGTTTATTGGAATGACCTTAATGTTAGGCAAGTCATTATTCTCCCACTGTTCTTGCGGCACATAGGCCTCTCCCTAAAAACAGCACCTTGTAATTTTGAATTCTTTCAAATTTCTCAGACGCCTTCACATCTGTGGTTAATTAATTTATCAAACACGAGTTCTCTTCTGTTGCTCCAGTGCCAGACACGATGCCTGGGGCAAGACCTAGAACTGGGTTCCTCTACCCTTAAGCTTATAATCTAATTGAGATAAGATATAATTCAGTGGTTTGTATCACTGGCTGTGTTTTTATTTTGTATGCAAATAGGACATTCAGTCCAGTGGAGAATAGATTAGTTCCATCTGAAATCATCACTCAAGTGACACTTTAATTGGTCATGGAATGAAAACCTGTGAGGCCAACAAAACAAAATATTGCTCCCCTCAGTTTAAGTAATGTAACCAAGGCTAACGGATTCCCTGGAATAAACACATAAGTCTGTTTTAAACAGGTTGGTCTTGATTATTTCCCCCATGTTGCTTCTGGCCTCCATCTTTTGACTTTCTTTCAGTTCTGTTTCTACCGAGAGAGAGAGAGAGAGAGAGAGAGAGAGAGAGAGAGAGAGAGAGAGAGAGATGGGGGGGCTTTAACCTCCCATACCTTCTAATAGTCGACTAGGCCATGGTGAGCTTGATTTTATTAGAAGACCTAAGACTTTACCTATTTTTTGACCACTAACATTATTCTTTCCATCCTTTCCATAAAATACGTACTACCTCAGACCAGCTTCTGAAGAATGGAAAAGTGCTCATGTTCCCTGTGTTCTCCTTTAAGAATGCAAAGAACATTCTCAGATTCGATTTCACTTATCTTTGTGACACCACGGGAGGTGGGGATGAGCCAACCCTCTCCCCATTTATAATCAAACAAAGGCCTGAGGAGCTGAGGATTTGCTTCAAGTCATCCAGTAGGTCTGTGATAGAGGAAACGACACAAGCCTATCTTGGTGAGCACATAGTTGTTAGTTTTTTCTGCATAGCTCTTCTGTCTTCGGGTAGAGTGTTTCTGTCTACAAGAGAAAGAACACAGAAATACAAGGTGTGTAATAAATTACCCACACATTAGGAAACAAGGCATTCATAATGAAAATTATAGTCGCTTAAACATTACAAGAGCATAACTTAAGAAAGTAAAT
The DNA here is from genome assembly GCF_018350195.1 of Panthera tigris. Classification (NCBI taxonomy): domain Eukaryota; kingdom Metazoa; phylum Chordata; class Mammalia; order Carnivora; family Felidae; genus Panthera; species Panthera tigris. The sequence goes on along the minus strand of NC_056670.1, from coordinate 64,051,191 downwards.
CTCTAATGAACAAAGGAAAAAAAAAAGGAGAGAGACAAACCAAAAACCACTCTCAACCATAGAGAACAAGCTGATGGCTACCAGAGGGGAAGTGTGGGGATGGATGAAATAAGTGAGGGGAATTCAGAGCACACTTATCTTAATGAGCACTGAGTTATATATGGAATTGTTGAATCACTATACTGTACACCTGAAAAAAATAACACTGTAGGTTAAGTACACTGGAATTAAAATTAAAAAAAAAAAGAAAAGACAATCACAAAAAGAAATACTGCACAATTTTGCTTGTATGACCTGTCTAAAGTAGTCAAACTGATGGAAGCAGAAAGTAGAATGTTGGCTTCCAGGGCCTAGCGGGAGGGAGAAATGGAGGGGGGGCGGGTATTGTTTAATGGATATGGAGGTTCAGTCTGACAAGATGAAAAAGTTCTGGAAATCTGTTGCACAGCAGTGTGAGTATACTATTGAACTGTACTTAAAAACGGTCAAGACAGTAAATTTTAGGTTATGTGTTTTTTTTTTTTTAAGATGTTAAAAAAGAAAGTAAACCTCTATAGTGATCATTACTAGATCATCTTGTATGTATGTATGTATTTATTTATTTATTTATTTTAGATTGTGTGTCATGTGGGCAAATTTTATAAGCTAATTATTTGTCCCACATAGTAAGAGTTATCACTTATTGAAAGCCTACTATGTGCTAAGTGCTTCACATCTGATTCTTTAATTTTTTTTATATTTTTGAGAGGGTGGGGAGAGAGAGAGTGTGTGCACACACACACGAGCAGGGGAGGGGCAGAGAGAGAGGGAGACACAGAATCTGAAGAGGGCTCTAGGCTCTGATCTGTCAGCATAGACCCTGACGCGCAGCTCGAACTCACAAACTGCAAGATCATGACCTGAGCCGAAGTTGGACACTTAACCGATTGAGCCACTCAGGCACCCTCACATCTGCTTCTTATTTGGGAGGTTTTATTTAAATTTGGAGTCTCATGACTGTGCCACAGTAATAACATTTTAAATTTTCCAATAACCCTTTAATCTATCTAAGATTACTGCATGTCAGGTGTGATTTTGCCACTTTGATCTCTCTATTCTTTTTAACCCAGAATAGTATAAAAATGGTTATATAAATAATTCCTGAAGAAAATAGTGATGTTATCCTGAAATAGTGTAAATGAACACATTTCTGACTTCATTTTCATTTTACCTTGTCAACAGTTCCATAGTTTTATTTAATTGTTTTGGATTTATTGAAATGTTATAATCATGATCAATTATTAATCAATATTGATATTAAAATGAATTAACATGAATATTTTCTTGTGTGACTGATATTGGTATTTCACTGATGTTTATGAATCTATTTGTAATACCTGTTGTAACTGATGTTTCTACCTTATTTCAGAGGACTTTGACTGTTGGTTCTATGCAGACAACTCTGTTTTCAAGGTCCTAAGCCTCTGCTATGTTCTGGGTCATCCCTTTCTAAACATTCTGCATTTAGAGGCACCTGGGTGGCTCAGTCGGTTAAGCATCTGACTTCGGCTCAGGTCATGATCTTGCAGTTCATGGGTTTGAGCCCCATGTCAGGCTCTGTGCTGACAGCTCGGAGCCTGGAGCCCACTTAAGATTCTGTGTTTCCATCTCTCTCCCTGCCCCTCCCCCACTTCTCAAAAATAAACATTAAAAAAATAATAAACAAGTATTCTGTGTTTGGTGACTGGCATAGCCCTGGACACATGATACTTAATAAAAAAAAAACTGTTTTCTTTTTTTTACATTTATTTATTTGCAGAGAGACAGAGGCAGCATTAGAGGCAGAGAGAGAATCCCAAGAAGGCTCCACGCTCTCAGCACAGAGCCAGACACGGGGTCCAAGCTCACAAAACTGCAAGATCATGACCTGAGCCAAAACCAAGAGTCAGACAGTTACCCGACTGAGCCACCCAGGTGCCCCACTAACCACAGGCTTTTGGACGCAGCTGCAAAAAGCTGGCTTTTAGCTGCAGCTACTGCGGCTCTAGCATTGCTCATATCCTCGTATTGTCTACTAAAACTGAGCTCCCAACGTCACACTTTGAGAGCAGGTGTTTCCACGTATACCTGTCTGTGCTTTCGGGCATTAGAGGTTCTAGGTTCCAGAAAGGGAATGGATCTGACACATAATCTTTTTGTATGCTTGGAAGTCAGTACATTTAGTTTACTTCTAATGAATGATACCTGCAGAGCAGCTACTCAGGATCTTTAATAACATCCATCCTTCTTTCATGCCCAGGCTGGTAAGGTTGAGTTGCAATGAGCTGAACAGATCGATAGTAATCACAGGGTGCTTGGAAAAGACAGCCTCCTCTATAATCTTGGGACAGCTTAGTTAGTGTTGCCACTCAACACAAGATGAGTGTGTGTGTGTGTGTGTGTGCGTGTGTGTGTGTGTATGTGTGTGTATAATAGTTGATTTTAAGTATTTCTAAGAACAAAACAACAACAACAATTCATGGCTCCTACTGCCTTTTCTTCTTTATCAGAACATAAGCGTGTAAACAGCACAGCGAGCATCCCTGCTGCTGCTGCTCGGAGACTGTCTTGTACTTTTCCCCCAGAGTGGTGCTCAGAGACATACTCATTAGTTTCTCATCTTTGCTAGAACAATGGATGCAGTCTTTTCCTAAGACCTGCCAAGTCTCAGTCCTTTGCTGCTGACCTCATGGGCAAAAATCATCTTTAGATGTTCGGCCATGAGTCCTTTCCTTTAGAGTAAAATCAGGAACCATTTAATAATTAAGGGCCAAAAAGTAGAGAAACCAGGACATGCAGTCCTATTTGATCTGAGATTGACCTGAGGAAAGTGAAAAAAGGGTTATTTTTTCTTTCTCTCTTTTTCTCCAAGTTCTCTCTCTTTAAAGTTTTTTTATTATATTTTTAATAAAATAATTGGCATATCATGTAAAAATTAGAAAGCATAGAGAACCAAAAGGGGGAAAAATGATGTGATCACCGTAGCACTGCCTATCTGTGTCTGTCTAAATTGTCTGTTTATATCCTGCCGGTTCCATCAAGGTTTCCCAGAAATCCAAAACAAAAATTTTCTACTGTCCAAAGCACTGTCTTCAGCCTAACACGAGGACCATAATTTTACCAAACCATGTCCCTAATGATGGTTACATCTTAGTTTCCAATTGTTCATGTACTTTTGTATCCTCAGTGGGATTTGTAAGCTGCAGTGAGCTTAAAACCCCCCATGCTTCTTTCCTCAATAATAGACGTTTAAGTGCTTGTAGCATTGAAATGATTTTAATTATCCAGTAAGATCATGTTTTCGTTTTTTTTTTTTCATTACCATCTTGAGATAGCTTTTTATTATGAAAAAGAAATCTAATTCTTGAATAAATAAATAGATATCCAGGTCTTTAAAAATGCTCTCGGTCTCTGTTGTTTTGGGTGACTTTCCTAATTTCCAACCACTGGTGATATTCAGTACTGAAGGTGTTTGTGCTCCAGACAAGTGGAGGGAAATTTAATTTGCCTGGTATGGGCTTTAACTGACAAATGTTAAAAATTGACCTTTTCAACAGAAATTTACTTGGAAGTCCTAAGTGAAACTCTGCTTTAAGCTAAATTTGTCACCAAGACATGATTAAATTCTTTTAAATGTAGATCAATTGCACATATTATTAATGGGAATTGAAATCTCCCTAAATGGTTCCATAAATTTAAAAGAGAAAAAAGAAAAAAAAAGGATGTGAAGGTTAAGGTGCCTTATCCACCAAGTGGATAATCTTGTATTATCTTGGAGCTCTTTTTGAGGGAAAGAGTAGGCTGTGGCTGGACTATTTACAGTATTGCATGATGGGATTGAATTCTAAGTTTCCAATACCACTAGAAACCAAGAGCCCCACATCTTCTACCATATGGTGACAGTGATGAAAATATGTTTCAAATGAGAGAAAGAAAGAATGAGAGAGTAAGAGAGAAGGAACAAGGGAGGGAGGAGTAAGTTTTGACAACTTTCCTAGATGCTAAGTAGCTCACAGAATTAAGGAGAAGAAGCAGTATTAAAGAGATGTGGCCTGAGAAATGGCTGACGTGTTCAGCAGGGAAAATAACAATGTATTTGGCTCAAATCTCCAGCTATGGGTACACTGTGAAGTTTGAGCCTTGATTAGAGATGCCAAAATATAAAAACAGAGAACTGGATTCTTCCTGTGGTGACACTATATGAAGGGTCACCTTACCTGTGCAAGGTCAGAAGCATCATTATTTTCTTTCTCCTCATGAGTCAGAGAATCTTAAGTCAAAGAAATGAGTGGAGCTGGTAACAGAGATGCAACCAAAATCATTGGTTAATAGATTTGCGCATTATCTTTTATGATTGTGAATATTAGCTCCTATGTGCCCCATTCAACATTTGAGCATGACAGAATCTGCAAGATGAAAGAGAAATGAAAACTGTATCAAAGGGTAAAAGGGGGAAAATGTGAAGGTGTTATTATATCGCTGATAATTTATTCTAAACTTATGAACCTTACCCCTCATTCAGAGGTACTCTTAGGGCTTATAACATGCTTATGCAGATCAGACACATATCTCAGATTGGTGGTAAGTGGCTCTTCTAAAATCAAATCAAATTGAAAGACATCTGCTTACTCTGAAAGGTCAATGACTCTACAAATGACAAGGGGAGCAGGCTGGTTGGATATTACCTAAGCAGGCTTGGGACACCTTATATGGAACCTCTTCTGGGACTTTCAGCAGCCATGTCTGCATATCATCTGGTTTTTGTGGACAGAATGATATGGCTTCTAACGTATGGTGATGGCAGTTGTTCACTATAATCAGAATGCAACTTGAGTCCAGGTTTTGCTGTTGGGGAGGCTTTTTGTTTGTTTATTTTGTTCTTTGTTTTTCAATTGAATCCTTTAACTTCAGCAGTCATCAAGAAGTCATTTACTACAGAACTCCCAATACAGCCCTGCCTGGACTACATCTCTAGACAACATAATTTGTTGTTTATCCCATTTTTACTAAAATTCTTTAGGAAAGCCTTCTTTGGGAACTTGTGCTTTGTGTTTCATTTTGTTTTGCCATTCGCCTCTTGTTCCATTAAGTGTGTGTGTGTGTGTGTGCGTGTGTGTGTGTAAAATCTCAGGATAAAAAGCTGAGTCAGCAACGAGGAATTCTAATCTGAAGAATCTAGAATCTAGAACAGAGTCAGCAAGCTTTGGCCAAATTCTACCTACCACATGTTTTCGTGAATGAAGTTTTATTGGACCACAGCAACTCCCATCTGTTTATATATTGTCTATGATGTCATTCCTGCTACACTGATGGATTTGTATGGACCACAAAACTGAACATATTTTGCATCTGGCCATTTAGAGAAAAAAGTTTGCCAAACCCTGATCCAGACAATATTCTGAACATTACTCCCAGGATCAGGTTGGTAGAACTGGGTAAATTGAAGATGAGAATGACACATAGACGACCCAGGAGCAACCACAGTAAATCTATAGGCAGAGAATTTAGGGATTCACTACTGTCACTGAGCATCTGAAAGAGATGCTAACTTAGATTTTACTTTACATGAGATTTCCCTTCGAAATCCTAGAGAGAAATGGACCGATTCATATCATTTCTGTGTCCAAGGTATTTACAGGGCCTGTAGTATATAATCACATGTTCAGTACCTACCATTGAATGAATACAAACATACCATAGGGCAATTGGCACCATAATTATTACCAGTTCACTGGGGTTGATGGGGCACCACATAAGAAATATGTTTTAAGAATGCTGGGTTACTAGGATGGCAGCAAATTGTAATCTTCTCAGCTCCTGCTGTTAATCCCATTGGTCTTTAACTACTTTGTCTTGATTTCTTTTGTCTCTTCTCCATAAGTACATACGTTGTGGATGGATCATAGGCATGAATTTTATTAGATGGGATCTGAAGAAGACATTCCTAATATAAATGAAGTTACTGGAACAAATGACTAAGAGATGTTAATGAGTTTCCTTTTCTGGCCTTTAAAAATTATGGGATGCAAGGCCTGCTCTCTGAAAAGGTTAAAGACCAGGGGTGGGGACTAGTCAACTTAAAATATATTTATCACCCTTGGAATTTTTGTCTCCAACAGAGAGCAGACAGAAGAATAGATATTTATTAAATTGGCACAGTGTGCCAAAATGATAATAATTCTTTTAATCTTCACTACCACCTAAGGTCTAGGTACCATTCTCATTTTGTAGGGAAAGACATTAAAACTTGACGAAGTTGGAAAAATTACTTGTAGTCATCTTGTGAGTGAACCACTCGGGTTATGAATAAAGGTCTAGCTATCTTCAAAGCCTAAGGCAGTTCCACTGGACCATCATAGCCCCTCTCTTCCCAATTGGTCCTTTCTGTCCTTTTTGAAAGTGGAGCTTTCTATTTTGGAAAGTGGAGCTACTTCTTGGTTTTCAAAGTAGCATCTGATTCTGTGCACTGATGCAAAGAGGAATTCTGATATTTTGTTCCATTTTCTTTCCTCTACTTGTTTGTTAGCCTCCTCTTTGTTTATCCTGTAGAGTTTTAAACACTCTAAACCTTTCTCAAAGTAGATTGTTCTAAATCTAGGAAACTTTTGAAGTTAAAGATTCCTGAATACTTCTAGGACCTGTTGGACTAGAAGCTCTGGGGAAGAGACCCAGGGATCTGAAGTTTTAGCAGGCTTCCTTCCTCCACCCTCTATCATAAATATCAGGCAAGTTGTCCTTTAGAGAATTGGCCTTTTAATGCCCCTCAATGACCTATGATTTAGGAACTCCTCAACTTTGAACTGTTTTCCTAATTAAGCTTATAGATACAGTTTTTCTTTCTTTTTTTATTTTTTTACATAAAAAAGATTACCTTGTTGTTCTTTAGTTCCAAATCTAGTCTAGTTAATATTTCTAACTGCAATATGGCTGGCTCTTTATGATTCTGTCAGGAAGAATAGAGCATGCTTGTATAACTAGTAAAATGGAACTCTTGCACACGAAGACTTCATTTTGGACCGTCATTGGGAGCCTGATCAGTATCTGTCTTAGGGTCCAAATAAGGATACCCATTACAATTTGAATTCCAAACTCTTAGCCACCAAGTGCCATCATTATCAATCTTATTAAAACTAATATCTCCCATGAAACTCTATTAGATTTCTATTGCTGCCTTAAAAAAATTATTAACGGTTTAACAAAGCACAGTTTTGTAGATCAGAGGTCCAGGTGAACTCTGCTGGTTTGCTGCTGAGGGTTTCACAAGGTTGCAGTTAAGGTATCGCCTGGCTAGGCTCAGACCTGGGGTATCTGGGATAACATTCTCATCCATGTTAATGGTCGGGTTATTGACAAATCCAGTTCCTGAGGCTGAAGGTCTGAGGTCACTATTTCTTTGCTGGTTGTCATCTGGTCCTGTTCTTTGTGTCCAGAGACAGGCCACATGTCTTCACACATGGTCTTTCCACGTTCAATCCAGCAGTGGCACCTGGCATCCTTCTCAGGCTTACTCTATGGCTTAGTCTTCTGCCTCCACCCCCTGACTTTAAAAGCACGTGTGGTTGTGCTGGGTCCATCCAGAAAATCTACGATAAACTCCCCATTTTAAGGTGAACTGATTAGTAATCTCAATTACGTATGCAACGTTCCTTTTGTCATTTAGTCTAACATATTCATTAGGGAAGGACATCTTTGGAGAGGGAGGCAAAAGTCTGCCTACCACATCCACATACATCATTAAAATTTAATAAAAAAAAAGTCTAACTGTAATATAAAGATAAAAGAAGTATCGTGTTTAATAAATGAATATATTTTCATGTATTTTAAAATGTAAGACTATAGAGCCTACACTATTAGAAACTGTCCACAGGAAGAGTATGATGAAAGCTTGATACAAATGGTGAGGATCCAAGTTCCATGAGCAGCATGTGATTTTAAGAAACTGTGAACAACTCTTGGAAAAGTTCCCAATAGAATTTTGAAAAAGAATAAAAAGAATTCCCTTGAGTTAAATGGGAGTCAGATTCTGTAAAATTTAGTATATATTAAAAATTCAAAAATATATATGTTCATATGTACATGGAGTTTGACAGTAGAGATATTTTTCCAGCTATAGGAAAGCCTAGTAAAATATTTGAAAATGATGTATGACAGTATCTAGCATCTCTAGGCCCATGTCCTATATCCCCCCAATCATTATGACAATTCTAAAACATCCAAAAATTACGAAGGGTCCCCTAACAGATGATGACACCCCAGATGAGAAACACTAGCAGAGTGAGAAGGGAAATTTTTCAGCTTGGAAATACTGGTTGGTTCTCTCTGGACCTTTAAAAGAAGCTCTGTCAGAGCACCTGGGTGGCTGGTTGGTTGAGTGTCTAACTCTTTATTTCCACTCAAATCATGATCCCAGGGTCATGGGATTGAGCATGCATTGGGCTCTGTGCTCAAAGTGGAGCCTGCTTGAGACTCTCTTGTCTCTCTCTCTCTCTCTCTCTCTCTCTCTCTCTCTCTCTGCCACTCCCCTACTTGTTCGAAAGAAAGAAAGGGAGGAAGGGAGGGCAGGGGAGGGGAGGAGAGGAGAGGAGAGGAGAGGAGAGGAGAGGAGAGGAGAGGAGAGGAGAGGAGAGGAAAGATAACTCCTCAAAAACAAATTCACTAAGTATCATACAATCTGGCCACTTACACCATAGGGACATGCATAGACAAGGAATGAGGGTCAGACCTGCAGTATTCAGTTCATTTTTGGGCAGTGTGTTACAGAAAGAATGTAAGATAGAGGTTACAAGTATGGACTTCGGAGTCAGACAGATTGACATTTGAAACCAGGTTCTACCCATTATCAGTTGTCTAGGTATGGACAGGTTCCCTTAATTGCTGGAGCCTCACTTGCACCATCTGTAAATAGGAAAGTCTGTCTGTAAGAGTACCTTGCCAGATGCTATGGAAGAAGCCTCTGCTTTTTTCAGGCATGGCCTCTCCCTTTGCTTCTGTTCCCTGTACCTCAGCACCAGAGCAGGGTTCTGCATGTAGCAGATGGTTCATCTTTAGGGTATAAGTTCTTGAAACTGCAAGATGAGGTTGGCTTTCCAGAGGGACTGGATTCTTCGAGAATCTGCAGATTCCCGTGTCCTTCTCCAAAATTCTTGTCCAGAAGGTCCCAAAAGTGTCTCATGATGAGTAGATCAAATATTCAAATACTTAATTTCCACTGCTCACCAAACTGCCCATGGTTCTTGCTGAGGGCTCTATCCATTTTTTGACTAGAGTATTATCTCTTCAAAAATAGATTGATGTTTGAATTTTCTCCTACAGCCCATTAAGAACCTGAGTTTTCTTCCCTGGGTTTTAGGGAAGATTGGTTATTGTTGATAATTTGTATAAAATCCCAGCTGTGGCAAAAAGAAAAGGTCTCAGGATTTTCAAACACATTTTAAAGCAAACAAGGGTTGAAATGTCTTCGGAGGTATGAAAATAGCAACCGATTCTCATTAGCCTCATCACTGTAAGAAAAAAAATGGCAAATGCCTAATTACTGAAGTCCTTATGCCAGGTGCTATGCAGAGGACACTGTACAGGCACAGTCTCTGTCCATGGGACGCTTGCTCTAGAAAACCCTCTTAATAATACGAAAGTACCGCATCTTTGGATACAAGGATGGGTGCTGATGGTGGTGGTATTTTCAGGAGCCACAAGAAATTACATTGCAATGTGGGAGGGAAGTATAGCTCACAGCTAACCACATAAATGATGCTCAAGAAAGAGCTAAAGATTCAACGAGTCCTGGAGACTTCTTTTCCAAGGCAGTCTCTGAACAGGATTTTGGGGAGACCATCCTTCATTTCGAGAGAATTAGGCTCGTGCATGATGTGGAAATGCTGGGGCATCCTGTCTGTCATTTCTCCGCCACCCCTCTGTGTAGTTTTGACACACGATCCACGTGGCTGACCATTTTTCTTCTGGGAGGAAGCCAGAGAGTGCATTCCCTTGAGCACTTACTCAGGTATTAATCTCCAGCTCTGTGCTTTCATTTCACTTCCTGTAAAATTCTATCAAATTCCATCTGTAGATCCTGTGCTTGACCTAAGGTTAGATGGCAGGGGAACAAGATACTGATTCTCATTTTGAATCACAATAGTTGCTATAAATAGCAAACTTTATAACTTGGTAGCTCCCTTGGATGCAACATGATGGATGAGCTTCTGCTGATTAAAAAAAAAAAAAAAGTCCATAACTCTTAAACTATAGTTCAAGTTGAAGTAAACTATAATAATAAAGCACAACCAATATACTCCTGAATTATTCATGTTGAGTATAAAAACTGCGCCTTCAATGTCAAAGAAGCCACATCCCCTACAGTGTATCTATAATCAGAAATCACAGGAATTACCCAGTCCTAAATGAAAAGGAAGGTTCACGTACTTTCGGTGTTACGGTAAAAAGAGCATGAACCAAAGAAATTCTTGTAACTAGAAAATGTTATAAAGAATAAATCGAAATTATTATAAATTGTTAATAGAAATCATTGTTATGTGTTTTGGTGCAGTTGATAAGTTGATGATGACCTTCAAATACTTTCCACTGACAAATGAAGCCCAAGGATGACTCCTGACTGAAGTCCTTCATCCAAGCCATCCTTATCCCCCAGCTGGACTCCCTGCTTTTCCTATTTCTGCCATTCTCGAGTTTGTTCTACAAACAGCAGTCAAAATTACCTTTTAAAAACTGTTGTCAGGTTGTGACCTATCTTTGAGCAAATCCTTCATATGCTTTCCCATCTCACAAATGAGAAAATCCACAATTCTTATGCTATACTCCAAGGAAGGCCTTGCATAATCTAGCCTCTGCCTGCTTCTCTGTACTCATCACCGTCTAGAAGCTATAACCACACAACTTTCTTTGGTCCCTTGAATATACCTTAAGGCCTTTACACCTGTCATTTGTTCTGCTTCAAATGTATAGCCATTTCCCTCCCCAGCTTAAGTCATCTGCCCAGAGAGGTCTTCCAAGGTCATCCAGTAGTCACCAGCCTGTCACTTTTTTATAGCAATACCCAGTTTTGTTTTCATCCTAGAACTTATATAAACAGTAAAATATCAAATAATCTTCTTCGTGGGATTTATTGCCTCTTATGCTAAAATGCACGCTCCTTGAAACAAGGATCCTTTCTTGTTTTGTTTTGTTTTGTTTTTGTAATTTAAGTTTGTTTATTTTGAGAGTGAGAGAGAGAGAGAATGCATGCACATGAGCTGGGGTGGGGCAGAGACAGAGCAGGGGAGAGAGAATCCCAAGCAGGCTCTGTGCTGTCATCATGAGGCCTGATGCTGGGCTCGATCTTACAAACCATGAGATCATGACCTGAGCTGAAATCAAGAGTCAGACTGAGCCACTCAGGCATCCCAAGATTCTTGCTGGTTTTATTGAATATTTTATCCCCAGTATCCAGCACATTGTCTGTCATATACTGTCCACAAGTCATCTGCTTTGTTGACTGATAAGCTCAGTTGTACACATACGTTATTATAGAAGTGTTATATACTTTAACCATGCATATACTTTTACTGTTTTAATGGGCTAGAATCACTGTTGTTTTTTCTTGGGTTGTTTTTTTTTTTTTTTTTTTTTTTTTGCTTGATAGGTAACTAAAGCCTCACTGATCTGATTCACTCCTACCACTAACAATAGGAAACCTAGACCATCCCCAAATGCCAGCAGACTTATATTTAAGAGAAAAAAATGATTTCAGGCACAATGTTGACTGTCATTGTGGAGTCCAGATATCATTTTCTCTGATTATGCAAATTCTTTGGCTCTCAGATGCCATGAGCTCATTGTATATTAGTAAATATTTATAAAGTGCTCTGTATTGACTAAGTGTTTCACAATAAGGTTGATTAGTGATTCCTCCCAGCAACCTTGTGAGGTCAATCAGCATTATTAAAGAACAGCCCAGAGATGTTGGGCAGTTTGCCCAAGGTCACTCAGCAGGTCACTGGCAAAGCCTGCATTGGCAACTTCAGCGCCCATTACTATGACAAGCCCTGGTGTGGACTCCTCTTGGAAGGGTGACCCTTAATTGCTTCTCTTGTAAGGTAGGCGTATAAACACTAAGTGTTCCGAAGTGAGAGAAGAGTAAAGGCCTTGAGTTGAAGGAGTTATTGGTGCAATTAGAAACTGGAGCCAGCTATTGAAACTTGAAAATGGTGCTTAATGGAGGTGAATTAGAGGACATTATTTTTGAGAGAATGAGAAAATTACAATGTGAAGAAGTAGGAATGTAAAAAGCAGGGCTATGTGTAGAAAATTAATTTGGGTGGCATTGGAGGTTGAGAAATAAGAAGTTATAGGACCAAAATATTTTAGGAAGAGTCTGGGTTAGGGTATCAGGCGTAAGTTCCATCCAGAACTAATTTGAATGTTCCAGAATAATATGCCACCCTCTCAGCTGCAGCAAGCAGTGTTTTCTGATGTTTTTTGAGGATAAAACCTGCTTTCAAGTGTTTGATTTCCTAAAGTCCAACCTACAAATTACACAGGTCCCATCATTTTCTTGCTGAATATCTTCTAAAAATGATCTGTTTTAAGAAACCTGCTGCATCTCACTTCCCTTTACATTTTTCTTTGGTTTTTTTCTTCCTTCAGGATTTAAGATAAGTTGTTCTAAGTAAGTGATCTATTATGTTCTATATAATTTTCATCCTTTGCAGCTTCAGATTATATCTCCTTACTCTGTTCCTTGGAAGCAAATTCTCTGAAACTAACCACCAACCACAATAATAACTGCTTGCATTGAAAAAGGATTTCTTGCTACACCAAAAACTTTTCAGGGAGCATCTTCTCTGACCCTTCCAACAACCCAATGAGAAACAGATACCATTTATAGCCCCTTTATACAGACAGGGACACTAAGCTCCCAAGTGTAAATCCAGAACCTTTGTTCTATGAAAATGTTAGTAATATAATGCTTGCCCTTCTCAGAACCTTCCAAAAGCTTATCATGGCATGCAAGGCTCAGTGTGGTCTAGGTGCTATCGTCTTCATGAGGGGCCAACTGTGTTAGCACTCTCCTCCTTGTTTATAGCCTTTGCTGTAGACGTGCTCACCTCCTTTCCGAGTCACGTACTCGGACCTCATTTAATGCCCTGGTACTTGTTTTTCCCCACTGTTCGTAACACTCTTTCCCAACATATACACCTGCCCACCTTCTATGATTCTGATTTATTCTCAAATGCCTTATCAAAGAGGACTTTCTATGTAAAGTGGCACATGCCATGTTCACTCTCTGTCCTCCTAACTCTCTTATTTTACTTCATGGTGTTTACCGTCAATTGAAAATTTATACGTTTGCATATATGTTTATAATCTGTCTCTCCCCACTGGAATTTAGGCTCCACAAAATTTTAGCAATTTTGTATTTTTTTCATTTGTCTCTTTTATTTCCAGGGCTCAGAATGAGGCCTGGAACATGGGAGACACAACATCACCTAAATAATTGTTATTTGAGTGAATGAATGGACCATGGCACTGTATTGCTTGCTATACTATTTCTAATAATTAGATTAACTTCATGGTAGCTACACATTATGCCTGGTTATGAGGAATCAGTTTTGGACTTTTGGTGAACATTTTGTAGCCCCTGTTACCAAGCATTCAGGTGCCATCAGTGCTACAGAAAGATGTGAGCCAAGAAGGATGTGAGTGTTTTAATTTATAGTATGTAAGAATTCAGGGAAGGGGCTATTTTAAGATCATGGATGGGACTGCCAGTTTTTCGTAGATTACTTTGCTTTTTAAATAAAATCAGAAAATCTGAGGGAAGTGGGACCTGGAAATTCTCCTGGGTGCTTGTGGATGTCAGTGTGGTCTGGAGTAATAGCATAGGTTAAAAGTCCATCCCCAGTCAACTGGACGATCCAGATTTGGTTGAAGGGATTTTGCTTGTGGGTCACTTATATATCACTGCAGGCAGACTGGACAGAGTACACATCAGTGATTGAAGTGTTGGGTTTTGTGTCTGTTCATTCCATGAGGGACACTGGAGTACTTTCTTTGTAAGGATTGTATGTAATTTAAATTTTTTTAATATCCTCTTTGATTGACTCCAGCTCTAGTCCTGCTCCCTTTCCCAAATGTAATCATAATATTCAATTTGGTATGATTCCAAAGTACAGTTGTATAAGTTTCTTAAACATCTAAGCCTCTGTTTCTTTGTTTTGTTTTGGGGGAGAATCAGCTTTTTCACATATAATATTATGTCCCTTCCTTACACTATTAAGTGATTCTAAGAAGGATAGGCTTTATAAAGTGATTTTTTTTCTCTGATGAGATTAAAGTACTTTTGCATATTTGATAACCTGTAATTCTGAGAAGTGTCTTGGTATAAGAATCAGAAAACCTGGGTTCTCTTCATGACTTGAGACTCACTTGAATGCCTGACTTGCTTTACTCCTGACTCTTAGCTCCTTTGTCTGCAGAATCATAAGGCTGGGCTTATTCCACTGTGTGGAAACTCCTTTATTGATCCCCAGAAGTTGTTTGAAAATGTTAAAGAGTTAGTAAAACAGGGAGACTAGGGTGTGTGTGTGTGTGTGTGTGTGAAGAGATTTGATGGGTTGGGACAGACCACAGGTGTTTCAATAAGGATAGTTCCCTATCTGTTGAATGCATAGAATAGGGCTTAAACTCTTCCACTGTGAAGGAAGGAAGGAAGGAAAGGAAAGGGAAGGGAAAGGAAGGGAAGGGGAGGGGAGGGGAGGGGAAGGGAAGGGAAGGGAAGGGAAGGGAAATAGAGAAAGAAAGAAAGAAAGAAAGAAAGAAAGAAAGAAAGAAAGAAAGAAAGAAAGAAAGAAAGAAAGAAGGAAGGAAGAAGGAGGGGGAGGAAGGAAAGAAGGTAGGAAGGAAAGAAGGAAGGAAATAATTGAATAGAGATGAAATCATCTCTAAGACCTTATTGAAGTTCTAACAGTGTAGCATTTTTAGTTCTCCTGAAGGTAACAAGGACCCCCCCCCCAAAAAATGGTGATATTATACTGCAATGATATGCAACAATGAACAAACTATGTTTTCTGACCAGGCTCAGTCATTTCACTTTTGAAGAAACTAAAAAGAAAATAGACAAGATATAACAGGCGAAGGATATACCTCCATCTTAACACTCCAACCCCTGGCTGTCTCCTACAATTTGGGGATGAGAGCTTTCTCTAAGCTTTGCTTCTCAGAAGTATGTTGTTGGCTCCTCTGTGGATCAGAGTTCCCCCATACTCCTCCAACTACAGGAATTCTTGAATGTTAGAAAACAAGGCTAGAGATCAGCTAGTTCAGTCCTCTCCAATTACACATGGAGAAGCACTCATTCATTTCTCAGTCACTTAACGGTTAGGATACTGAAGGTAGCAAGAGCTCAGTTATGCGCCATCATGTGAGGCTGCAGTTCCTTCCATCTATGGGGGGGGGGGGACAAAACAAAATAACAAACAAAAAACCTGACAATCTGACCCTAGACCATGACACCCAGAGAACAACTCACACCTCAGGATAATTGGATCGTTTAATATCAGGGAATCAAGTCAAGCCCATTGTCACTGCTAAATGTGTAGCTGCTTAGGCTTCCAGAATACATTTTTTTCACAAGTTTCATACGCATGTGCTGATTGAAGGGCTAGGAGGACCGAGTAACATTGGCTTCATTCACAATGAATGAAACATTTACTAAAGTTTGCATATTCCCAGGGCAGGACAGATATAGTGCTTCTTTAGCAAAACAGCGTGTCATGTACGAGAGTAAAGCACTCTGGCAGAAATCACATGTGACAATAAGCAATTGCAGCTCAAATTCTTTTACTGACAAGGATGGTAAAAGAAGCGATATATATACATATGTGTGTGTGTGTGTGTGTGTACACGCACACACACACACACACATACGTGCCTTTTCCTGTCTGACACTCTACACAACCAGGGAGAAAGTCCACCGTGGCCCCTGGTACCATCAATACCTCTGGAGTCTTAGTTTATTACATGCTTGGGCTAAGGGGTCCTTATTCAAACACAAAATTGGCTTGAGGATGAAAACTGGCGGATATTATACAGTGGTGGTTGATTGTGTGAGAGGCAGGTGACCTAAGTTCCGTGTGCTTCACTGGGAAATCCCATCTCTTTTTCTCCCCCAGACTATCTTCCTTAGAAAGAGCACAACTCCAGTGCATAAGCTGCTACATCTTTGTGTTAAGCATGCTGGCTTTGGGGCCTCACTGCCTGGGTCTGAATCGGGCTCTGTTGCCATGTAGCATTGGGAAAGTCAGTCATCCTCTCTAAGTCTTGATTTCCTTGTCTGTAAGATGTAAATCATACCAGTACTTAACTCACGGAGTGCCATGAGAATTGAGTGAGCCAATCCTTGTAAAGTGCTCAGCCAGAGTGTGGTATGTTTTCAGCATTCAGTCAGTGTTCAGTATTATTATTCATAAACAATTTGGCAAGTAGTTATGAGTGTGTGGTAACGCGGCCTGTGAAGATGTGGCCTCAGCATGAGGATAGATGCCCTGTGCAATGGATCAGAAATGCCTGAGGATTAGGGTCCTATCAGAAGAGAGAGCCCTCAGTAAAGCTGAACAGACATGCCTCCCCTCCTAAATTTATCTTTGTGTAACTAATAAATATATGTTATGTTTTCCATTGCCATATTTATACAGAATACATTAATAATGCATAATACATTCTATGTACACATTTGTATGAGTTCTTCCTAAGCAAGCCCCTAAATTCTCTTATATTTATGTCTCTTAATGACTCTTGCCTGACATAAACTCAGGGCGTGGTAGCCTGGAAATTTCCTTGCCCCCTTACCCTCCAAAAAGAAATACAAAAACCAAATGTGGAATTTCTCCAATTATATTTTCTGATAAGACGGGAGAACATTTAAGAGAGGTGGGGTTCAGTTCACTCAGCAACATGATTTGAGCCCATTCTAGATTTCAAGAAGTAGCTGTCATGTTGGAGAGAAACACAAGAGTAAGTATAAATGAACTGTGCTCTCTAGTCAGTGGTATCAGATGGGGAGAGGAGAACCAGGCAAGGTTATACATGGCAGAATATAGAAACAACATAGGAGATGTTCAGTTGAGTCTGAGCTCCGTTCTGCAGAGGGATGTGAGAAAGTTCAGTGAAGGAAGGGATGTTTGAATCCAGCCTTGAAAAGAGAAATGGGCAGAAAGAAGGTTGAAAGGGTAAATACGAACTACTCCTGCCTTTGGAGAGCACAGTCTATATTAACACAGAAAACTGTGAGCATTGACAGTTTCAATACAATATATAGCCAAAATAGAGACCCAGGTATCAGTGTTACCTGACAACTTAAAGTAGCTAAAATTCAAATTTTAGTTATTTTTATGCTCGAAAGATGAATCTAAAGATATTTCAGAGGTAAAAGTAACCCCTATATTTGGTGCTCGCTGTGTTATAGACCAACGGTCTTATTACCCCCAGCAGAAGCATGTGTGGAAATGTGTTGTTTACTACATCGCCGCCCTTTCCTTTCCGTGATACATAGAGTCACATTGAAATGCATTCCGGGTTCTTACCTCAACTGCCCTGTGTGGCTAGAAAGAAACTTCAGGAACACAATGTGATAATCCCACAAGGAAAAGAAGACAATGGCACCGAAAGACCAGAAAGATGAGCAAGAACTTTTATACCTTATGGACACAAGGGTACCCATCCCTTACATTTAAAAAATAACTTTAAAAAAAATTCCAGATCAAAATAAATTGGAAATCCCGTGACCTCTGGCAGAGTGGAAATATCTTTATAGCACGCTGCTGTTCCTGTCCCTAAATCTATTTAACCCCCTTCTCTCTAACTCTGCCAATTAACCTGAGAAGCTCAGGGTATCCAAGAAACAGAGGGAAGCTTGTTCAGCTCAGGATGTACCATAACGTCTCAGCAGCACGTTTAAATGATACGTTTAGGCTGACAGGCAAACGTATTTCACGGCAGAATCCTTAGAAAGCAGGAGACAATTTCCTTCAGGTCCACGTCATCGTTTGATGTAGATTGCCTATTATATTCTTGAGGTATTATGAAAAATGGATTTGGAGATATTTTCTTGACAGTGGGTAGACTAATGGAATCTGGTGACTGTATTTAAAATGTGCAGGGGTTTGTTATAACGTGGTAATAGAAATATCAGTTGCACTGACAGGTTAAAAAAATCTGTCAATGCATGATAATGAAGTTATTTAAATGTCGACTCACTCGCAAACATTTTCCAAACCCTAAATTATTCTCACTGCTTTAACCTCATGCATCCTAAGTTATTAAATTTGGCTTTGGAAGCTATTTTTATGCCGCCAAATGCATGAGGAGCAATGAAAGTGGCTGCTCTTAATGATTTTAGGAAAGAAACAAAACACAGAAGCCGCAGCTGCTTGATTTAGAGGTGAATGTTGTTCCACTTTCAGGATATCTCATTGGCACCGATTTGAGTAATGCTCCTATGCTTCCTTGCTTCCTGTCCCCAGGCTTCCCTCTACAGCTCAAGTCTTTGCTTTGTGACCTTGGAAGTATGGCTTGATGGGTCTGGGATAGGGCATGTTACCTCTCTGGGGTCTGAAGGGAGAGGAGGAGGAGGTCAGGTTATTTGGATACTCTCTAAAGCTTTTTGAAGAAGTAGTCTGACTCATTCTTGGTTCATTGAGTGTCCATCAGGCTTCATGCATTCATTCACCTTCCATATGGAGAAGACACCTGATGTGCCAGCACTGTCCTGAGTCCTGGAGATTTGGGGCTGACCAAACATAAGCCCCCTGCCCTTCTGGCACTTCAAGTAGTCTAAGATGCTAGGCAAGTGCTTCTTAATTAACAAGGAGAGGAGCATAGAACATGCTCCCAATGCTAGTCCCATGGTACCCCACACAGCCGATTGACTCTGTTAATAGCAGGACTGCAACACCCTGGCCAGATTATGCAAGCTTCTTAATTTTGACTCCGTAGAAGTCCAACTGACCACACAAGAGGAGCAAGCTTCCACTGAGTCAGCCGGTCAGTCAAGAACAAATTATGAGTGCCTGATGTGTCCGGGGCACTCCTCTGAAAGCTAGGGAGATAGAAGTGAACAAAACAGACATCTTTTCTACTCTCATGGAGTTTTCATTCTGGTGGGGGAAGACAGAAAATAAAAAAGTAAGTAGAAATCTATCAGATGGGGATAAATACTATGGAGAGAAAATAAAAGAGGCCAGGGAGGATTGAGTGTGCTGGGGGTGTGGGCAGATGCTATTTGATACAGGATGACTGATGTTCAGAGAGAAATGAGGGGCCATTTGGGGAAAGAGCTTTCCAGATACATGGAATAACAAGGCTGGAGTGGGCGAGGGCAGGGGCAGGCAGAGAAGGCAGGGAGATTAAGAGTTAGACATCTATTCTATCACCAACTTGTTAGATAAATAAGTAAATATGACTTGTCCAAAGGAAGTCTGAAGTTTATTTGTTCAGGAAACCAGGCACTGACTGGTTACTCAGCTACTGAGTTTCTGTGTCCACTTCTGTTTGACTCCAAGTATTTAATCTTTCTCTTAAACTATGGCATCTTGGTAGTCTTCCTGAGACATCGTCAAATAATTAACAAGTTGACCCACTTACTTTTTCCATTTTTCTAACCTTACTAGGAGCTAGGGTGGATGAAAGACATACCTTCTCTTATCATTGTGAGAGGCTTTTTTAATGCTTTTCTTTTTTTTATTTTTAAAATTATTTTATTTTTATTATTTTTTAATATGAAATTTATTGTCAAATTGGTTTCCATGCAACACCCAATGCTCATCCCAACAGGTGCCCTCCTCAATGCCCATCACCCATTTTCCCCACCCTTCCACCCCCCATCAACCCTCAGTTTATTCTCAGTTTTTAAGAGTCTCTTACGGTTTGGCTCCCTCCCTCTTTAACTTTTTTTTTTCCTTCCCCTTCCCCATGGTCTTCTGTTAAGTTTCTCGGGATCCACATAAGAGTGAAAAAATATGGTATCTGTCTTTCTCTATATGGCTTATTTCACTCAGCATAATACCCTCCAGTTCCATCCACACAGCTGCAAATGCAAATGGCATGATTTCATTCTTTCTCATTGCCACATAGTATTCCATTGTGTATATAAACCACAGTTTCTTTATCCATAAATTCATCAGTTGATGGACATTTATCTCTTTCCATAGTTTGGCTATTGTTGAAAGTGCTGCTATAAACATTGGGGTGCAAGTGCCCCTGTGCATCAGCACTCCTGTATCCCTTGGGTAAATCCCTAGCAGTGCTATTGCTGGGTCATAGGGTAGATCTACTTTTAATTTTTTGAGGGACCTCCACACTGTTTTCCAGAGTGGCTGCACCAGTTTGCAGTTTATGCTTTTCTTAAGATCAGTTCTCTCTGGCAGGCCCTCTGTCCTTTTACCTGATAGGAAGAAAAGCCAGGTTTTGGTCTGCACCATGTAACATCAAAGATTTTGAGTTCACATTCCTTTTACAAAGAAATGCTAAGCCAAATTTTGTAAATATGTTTTCTTTTTCTTTTGTGGCTTTTGAGAGAGGCAGTACAGCATGGAGTTAAGTTAGAAGTCATCTTCCAAATTCTCTGGCATTAAGCAGTTTGACTCTACTCCTGGATTCTCCTTATCTGTAACATGTGATTAGTATCAGTGTCGATCTCATGGGATTCTGCATGTGAAGAGCTTAGATCACATTTTAAGCACCCGATAAACACTCATTTTTGTTCCCTATTAGATTTCCTAAGCATAATAGTCCATTCAACAGTGGAAATCCTGGAACAGTTATTATGGAAGCAGAGTATGGGATCTTTCACTTCCAAATTCTAATTCTTACCATTACTCCTACAATTTGAGGCCCACACAAAGCTACTAGCACACATAACCTTTAAAATATGATAGACTAGATTTGGTTACATTTAAAAATGGTAGGGAGGGCGCCTGAGTGGCCCAGTTAGTTGAGCGTCCGACTCCAGCTCAGGTCATGATCTCGCAGTTTGTGAGTTCGAGCCCTGTGTCGGGCTCTGTGCTAACAGCTCAGAGCCTGGAGCCTGCTTCGGATTCTGTGTCTCCCTCTCTCTCTGCCCCAACCCACCCGCATTCTGTCTCTGTCTCTCTCAAAAATAAATAAACATTAAAAAAAATTGTAGGGGTGCCTGGGTGGCTCAGTTGGTTAAGCGTCCAACTTCAGCTCAGGTCATGATCTCATGGTTAGTGGGTTCCAGCCCCACATCAGGCTTTGTGCTGACAGCTCAGAGCCTGGAGCCTGCTTCAGATTCTGTGTCTCCTTCTCTCTCTGCCCCTCCCCAGCTCATGCTCTGTTTCTCTCTGTTTCCAAAAATAAATAAATGCTATTTTTTTAATGGTAGTAACTTCATGAATATTTTCTAAGAAAGCTAAATCTAAATTATTTTTTGTGACTAGGATTCTTCTTGAGGGTTCATGTTATGGGTTTTGGTGAGTCCTGGGTAAAGAATACCAAAAACAATCAAGAAAAAATTAGTGATAAATAAACAAAAGCTGCCATTTAGAGATTGCCTATTACATGCCGATCATTGTGTTCAGCACAATGAATGGATTTTATGGATTAATTTCGTTTACAAATGATTCTGTGCTTATTTATTACCTCATTTGATGGTATCAGATTATAGCACAGGAAATACAATCGCACATTTTATTTCGACCACTTCTGTGGAAACTAGTCATGCTGTGTGTCCTTACCTTCTTTGAGTGTGATGGGACACTACCCTCTGAAAGAGATCATAAGGTCTCTGGGAAGGTAGGTGGGGCCATACACTGAATGTGCTTTCTCCATCCATCAAGGAAACTCATTTCAGCTCTTCGAATATAGTAAACACTTAAATAAAGACATACTTTCAAATGCTCTAAAAGTCACTATTTAAGAGATGTTTGCAAAAAGGTAGTGTAAGGATTAAGGATCAAAAGCAAAACCAATGGCACCTTGATTTAATCACTTGCATATTTACTTTCCTGGAATGCTTATTTTTTTAAGTTTTCAGCTTTTTCTTGCACAGCATAGGTGTTGACAGAAAGCCTGGTTTTCATCTGTATATAAGTCAACCTATAAACAGAACTTGAAAAAAATTGCTTTGGAATGTTTTAAAAAATGATACAAGTTGAGAAGTCAAGGCTGTTTCTATCGCATCTTAAATACATCTCTGCGTGTTGTATTTTTTTAACATTACTTTTTTTTTTTTTTTGGCCTTGACAGCAGCAGTCACTTTTTAAAATTTTATTATTATTTTTTAATATAATTTATTGTCAAATTGGCTAATATACAGTTTCGGGGTTGGTTTTCGGGGTTGATCACGTGGTTCATTGCTTACATACAACACCCAGTGCTCATCCCAACAAGTGCCCTCCTCAATGCCCATCCCCCATTTTCCCCTCTCCCCGACCCCTCCATCAACCCTCAGTTTGTTCTCTCTACTTATGAGTCTCTTATGGTTTGCCTCCCTCCCTCTCTGTACCTTTGTTTCCCGCTCCCCTTCCCCCATGGTCTTCTGTTAAATTTCTCAAGTTCCACATATGAGTGAAAACATATGATACCTGTTTTTCTCTGACTGATTTATTTCACTCAGCATAATACCTTCCAGTTCCATCCACACAGCTGCAAATGGCGTGACTTCATTCTTTCTCATTCCCAAGTATTATTCCGTTGTATATATAAACCACATCTTCTTTATCCATTCTTCAGTTGATGGACATTTAGGCTCTTTCTATAATTTGGATATTGTAACAGCAATCACTTTATTATTAGCATAGGCTGGCACTTTTCTCTGAAGATTTGATTTGTTTAAATATTTTTATTGTTCTCCTTTTCTTATAAAACCAAGATTCATAATCTTTTGCTTTTTATTTTTTGCCTTTGATATGCTTTTCCAAAGCATGTTGCTCAGAACACTAATTTAATTAGCTATCTTTCAAGAATGAATCCTGTAATCAAATATGTTTGGAAAATGCTTCATGGAATATGCATTTAAGAGGTTCACAGTATATATTAAACTAGAAAAATAGATACATGTGTGTGAGAATAATAAAATTTATATGTTCTGAAGCAAAGGAACATTAAATTTTGCCTAATAAAGCATTTCCTATTTTTTTTTTTTTTATCTTGGATAACACTCCTCTCCCTCATAGCTAGGAATGATACTTAAAATATTTACCAGCCAGTATATTGGCTCACCAGCCAGCCTTCTGCTCAACTGTCTGTCTCTCGTCCGTTCTTTCAGAGCCCAGGTCCCTAGGGGGCTGCAGTCCCCACTGTTGACCATGTTAGGATAACTGTAAGCATCTGTTAGCTACGAAGGAGAGTTTGCAAATGGGCACTAGGAATTGCTTTCCAGGGTGCAGTGCCTTCTCCAAGGTCACTGTCTCCTCCACCAGGGCTCAGTCTGATTGGCATGAGCACTAGCCAATCAGAGCAGGTGCTCATCTTAGCGCTGAGCAAGTTTCTTGAGGACCTCTGCTGTGCCAGCTTTCAATCTTTTGGTTGCTGGACTGTGAGGAAATCTAGGAGGCCTCCAAGGGAGAGTCCATGTGGTAAGGCTGTCAGAAGTGCTACTCAGAGAACTTAGTGCAGTAACTATTTACTAATTGGTTTGGAAATAGTAAATATTTTTATTTATGTACCCTTGAACCAATCTATCCTGGCTGATTGTTAGTTTTACCCAGGACACATGTAACACTCCATCTAATTCTAGTTCTGTGGGACAACCTTGAACACCTGCTAGTATGTCCTGTTTTGTGGGTGTAGAAATGCGTCATTTTTTTCCCTCTCTCCATCTATCAGTTATTATGATGTCATAATGCCTAAACATGCAGCTCTGCTGAAATTGAGAATTAACAAATTTTTATTCACTTTCTGAGCTTTGAAAAATCAAGGGGCAAGAGATGGCATTAAACAGTAATGGCAGATACCTTGAAGGATCTGTACTGCTGATGTTATAATAAAAAGAAAATATCCAATAACATACTGTAAACTCTCTGAAAAAAAGTTACCAATGTTTATGTAAGCTAGTAACTCTATTATTGTCATTACATTGAGATTCAGCTAAACACACACACACACACACACACACACAGACACACACACACACACACACGAGTGAGTCCATGTAGTGTCCTTAAGGGATCATCCTCATTTGCCCTGTAAAGTATACTTTTTGAATGTAAACATATTCATTGAATATCTTAAGGGTTGAGTTGGTAAAAATGATGAGAAACTCATTATTGCCCCTCTATAGATTTGTTCCTACTTCTCTGGCCTCCATTTCCATTATCCCACCAGTAAAACTGAACCATTCCCTCATCTCCAACATTGTCCTACTGATGTCCACCTATGGCTAGGCAGCACCTGTCAGTGTAGCACACCCTGTCCCCCGGCATAGCCACCCGCATGATAGATTTTGCATCTATTTGTTTGTTCTTGTGAGTATTGTTCAAAATAATGATTAGAAGAAGTAATCTGAAGAAAGGAGCTAGAGAAAGGCTAGTGAAATTTTAGAGACAAGAAAGTCGTAAGAAAGAGATGACGTTGATCTAGTAAGGCCTGGTTAGGATTGGTGGGGGGGGGGGGGGATACACCAAACACCAACATTGGGCAAGTGGAGAAAACAGTCTTAGAAGTTTTTGAGAGAGCTGGAGGAAATTTCATATCAGCTTGAGTTTGAGGGGAAAAAGATGAATATGGAAGGAAGATCTAAAGAAGTGTGCTGTAGTTCATGGATAAGATCTGTGAAAGCTTTGATTGCTCTTCAAATATTCTTGGCTATCAAGCCAATGTTTGTTTGATTGGGCTAGAGAACAGGCTGGTCCAGAAGAAAGCCAGTTATTTATTTGGGTAACACAAGGTGCCTTCTAGTTCATCATGCTCTGATTACTTCCCTTTCCTAAAGCTCTACCCATTTTCCATTTTCAAGTGCATTAGTTCTTCCAAGAAACTTTACATAATACCCCAATCTTCACTGATTTGGAGCTTCATCTAAACTCTGTAAAGTGTTGACTATTAGAGAATTGTATTTAATTATTATATAATATTTATAATTTATAATATAAAGTATATAGTTTGTTATATAGTAATATATCTATAATGTTTATTTATAGATAATTATTAGATAGGTATGACAGATAATTATAGATATACATTATAATGTTTCTATGATAATTATAGATATTTTATTATATAAAAAATTATGATTTATATTATGAATTATAAATATTATATAATAAATTATATAAGATTATAGATAATATTTATATTAAAATATAGTATATAGTTATATACATGCATTTATATTTGTGTGTGTGTATATATATATATATATATATATATATATATATATATAGTTTATATGTGTATAAATTTTAGGGATAAAATGCCCTGGATCCCCAGCCAGAATAAATTGTTAATTCCTTAATTCCAAGATCATGTATACAGCTTTCTTGCTCCAGTGCCTGGTCCAGGGTGGGTTCTTAATGTGTGATGATGCGGCTGTTAACACAAACGCCTTCTATGTAGTCTTCATGACCTGTAGGGATTTGTATCTTCTATTAATATCAAAGATTAATTAAAATAGTTACATTTCTATGTGTCCAATTACACCAACTTTATTTTCTAAGCCTTGTTAATTCTTTTTTAAAAAATGTTTATTTATGTATTTTGAGAGGGAAAGAGAGCGTGCACGAGCAGGGGAGGGGCAGAAAGAGAGGAAGAGAGAGAATTCTAAGGAGGCTCCATGCTGTCAGGAGCTTGATCTCACAAACAGTGAGATCATAACCTGAGCTGAAATGAAGTGTCGGATGCTCAACTGACTAAGGCACCCAGGCACCCCTAAGCCTTGTTAATTCTTGTCTGTAACATTGAAGTTAACACATGATAACCTTATATTTCTGCCTCTCAAATAAAGTTGTTAGATTTTGAGAATGGGGCAATGTATTGCACCCTGGTACATAGCACAGGTTTGGTACATTTTAGTTCTACAAATGTGAATGAATGAATGAATGAATGAATGAATGAATGAATTGGGAATCTCCTATATGTAAAAAGAAGGCAAAGAGGAAATTACGTTTCCTTCATTTTAAACAAAGAAACAAACAAACTGTGGTTTAATAGAAGTAATGCGGGACTTAGGGCCAGAACACCTGGATTCAAATACTAGCTGGCAATTTGTCAGCTGTTTTCTTTGAATAGGTCACTTAAATTCTGTCAACCTCTTACTTGAAATAGAGATAATATTCCCTCCTGCATGCGGTTGTAATGATCTAATAAGATTACAATTCTGAAATATGTAATAAACTTTGATAGAGAAGGTGATTAAAGCCTATTGATTCAGTCAGAATTAATAAGTTATTGACCAAGGGCTAGATAAAGATGAGAGAATCTCCAAAATAGATAGGGTCAGTGCCAAGAAGTAATGTCCTCCCAGCTGAAGGTTGCTTAACAGCAGAAAAGGCCACCAAATAAGATTGTGAAATTTCACTTATTATTAAGATGTTTTCTTACTCTTAAATAACAGGAAAAGACTGAATGACCTTTGAAGGGACTGATCCACCATATATTCTATGACTCATGAAAGGAAACACGATTCGTAGATAAATCATGAGAACCTGCTTTTCCACGGTGCCAGACATAAAGCAAAAGTTTGAAAATGTCAAATCTGCCAAAACTCTTCATTTATGTGGTCAATTCAAGAGACACTCTCATCTCTTAATCTTTAAAAACCAACCACATATTTTATGCAGAGTACGTACATTAAGGAGCAGTAAAGAGATGGAGTTTTAATTTTTACCAATTCAATTTAAATGCAAATGTTAACCACTCACATGATGCCACTGTGTACATAATTAAGCATCATTATATACTACATGAATCATCTAGAAACCTCCTGAGAGCCATTCTACTATGTAAAACATGCATTATACTGACAAGCGGCCAAGTGATATATACTTCTGTCCTCATTAATGCTCCTTTTGAATTATAGGTCAACTGATTATGGAACAACCTATGAGAAGCTGAATGATAAAGTTGGGTTGAAAACAATTTTAAGCTATCTCTACGTGTGTCCTACCAACAAGCGTAAGGTAAGATATGTATATTCGGTGCACTGTTTCTTCATGACGTGACTTGTATCTTGGTTGGCTAGCCTCTCTAGCTAGCTAAAAATCCATGATTTTACAATTAATCTGGGAGGAGAGGTGTAAAGATGAGTTGATGGATGTTAAGGGGGTAAAATGTCTGACTTCTCATAATTCCCAGAGCAACAGCTGTGAATGTAGGAGGGTGAGAGGTAGGCATATCATTACCATTTCTGAAAGGCAGCTCCAAGGAATCCTTGAGTGGATACTGCTGACTCTCTTGCAAGAGCTCCGACCAGTCACGAGAATCAGAAGCAGCCTTGACAAGATAGAAAAAGAGGTGGGGTCTTCCTTTGAAGTGCCCCTGTTTTCCCCTGACGTGAGTAAATTACACAGAATTGAAGTGAATGTGTCCTCTGGTAGCAGGTTGGGCATTTAATTTCTAAAGTGTGTTCAGCCTGCATACAAATGTCAGAATGGAGGCCCTGCTGGAAGGAACCATGGAGATTGTCATAAACTGCACCCTAATTTTCTAGATGAGAAAAATTAAGGTTCAGTGAAAGGTAATGCTTTGCCCCATTGCAGAGTTATGGGTGCAACAGGAACTAGAATTCAGGTTTCTTGGTTGTCAGCCATACTGTTGCCTCTGCATTTTACTGCTCCTAGTGAGAGGGTTTATCTGCTTTTCCGAAAGAGATGTGACTTTCTCGAAGAAGAAAACATTTGCTTTTAAATGATAAAGACTTATTTGTCTCAGGAGGAGAGAGCGGCACCACATCCATTCTTTGGTGTTTGTAAACTTGCATTGTCAGATTCTGAATTCTGACATACAGTTTCTAAGTGTTGTGCGAACTGCATGAAATAACAGTATCCATCCGGAAATAGAAAATTGTTGTCCATTAATATGTCATAAGCCATATTTTTTTTATGATGGTAGCACTGATATCCAGGTTCTCGCTTTAGATATGTCAATAGTTAAGTGTTAGTGACCTTGGCTAGGTTCTGCGTTTTGTTATCTGAACTATGGGAGGTAGATGAGAACATCTCTCAACCATCATTCCTCAACTCTGGCTGCATATCCAAAGCACTAGTTGATTCCCAAATGTGCAAGCCCTGGTCTTACCCCCATTGCTCTGGATTAGGGCCCAGGTAACTGTACTTTGAGCAAGCTCCCTGGATGCTTCTGGTATGTATCTAGGATTGAGAACCAGTTTTGTCAAGTGTAACATTCCCTCTGGCCCTAAGCATTTCAAGTGCTTCAGTAGAAGCAGTGTAAATAGACTCTGGCGTCATCTGGCTTGAATGCAAACCCAGCTAAACCAGTTAACAAGTGTATAAACTATGGTGATTTACTTAATGTCTCCAAGCAGTGTCATAGAATTTAAAACAGGGGTAATTACAATTCCTGCCTCATATGAATAGTGGTAACTATCATATGAAATGAGGCATTTCAGGTGTTTAGGACAGAACAGTTAAGGCTCTTATCAATGTCTTCTCTTTATTATTTGTTTCTCATCTGCCTCTTCCTCCTTCTTCATATAATTATTAGAAGTCATAGTAGCGACTATCCTCCCTAAATAGAAATGTTCAGTAGACCTTTCTGTAATGATAGCAATGTGCCTTTAATCTGTCCACCACCTGAGACATTAACCACTTGTGGCTATTGAGTATTTGAAATATAGCTGGTGTGACTGAAGAACTGGGTTTTAAATCTAATTTCCCTTTAACTTAAATGTAAAAAACCACCTGTGGCTGATGGCCCCAATACTGAACAGCATGGCTCAGTAATGTCAACGTCACGGATGTAGAGGTGTATGTTGAACATTCCTTCTTCCCCTCACTGGCCAATTACTGGTCCATCATCAGCAATTACATCCAAACAATTTGACCTACTGTATACAGTCCTAAAGTGAACAACTGAACTTATATCCTTTAGTTTTATAATGAGATTTAGTTGTTGGTTAGCTTTGAATCAATTCTTATATCCCCTATTGATTTTTCCTCCACTTTCACGTTTTTAATTAATTTCATTTAAGAGTCAACAATCTGTGGGCATCACAGGATACAAAGAGAAATAAATCACTCTTCCACCCTCAAAGGTCCTGTATTCTAGTAATAAATGGAATGTGACTTTCTGTCATTGAAAGTTCCTTTGACTCTGTTTCCACCTAACAGATGACTTTGGGTGTGACATTTACATGTTCCCCTTTGCAAAGTGATAGACGCAAAAACAAAGGAATTTATAGCTGAAAGAGACCTCAAAATTGTTTTCAGAATTGTTCTAATCTAGTGATACGTCCCTGTTTTACTGATGCTGTTAGAGAGGCATATTATTAAAAAAAAAAAAAAAAAAAAAAAAGATAAGATGCCAACTACTGAGTGTGAGCATAGGATTTTCTGTAGCAGCAGAGCAAGTGGCTCCAACATTGTCGGCAGGAGCAGAGCTTGAAAAAGGAGCCTCTCAAGCCCAGGTGTGGCTCCTAAGGTGGGAAGGGAAGCTTAGAGGGAACACAGCCAGGAGCCCTGCCCTCCGATCCACTCACGTCCCTCGGTGTGCAGCATCAGCCGCTGCACACTTAGTCTGTTGTTATCTGCAAGACTGTGAAAAGTCACCGGCCATGGCATTTAGCTAAAATTAAAACTTGGCAGACCCTATTTCCAGAGAAAGAGAATGCATTGTCCGTGACTGAGAGAACAGCTTTCTCCGGGCCTCTTACCTTCTAGAAGCAGAGGCGGGCCTGCACTGTTTCATTCACACCGTTTAAGGGTGAACCTGAGCCGAAGGATCTTTTCCTGTACAGATAAATGAGGCCTTCAGGGTCACTTTCTGAGACGCTGATAGATTTAAGAAATATTGGAGGACGATGAAGGTCTTTACAATGGTGCAGAAATCAATAATGTTGACATAGCAGTATATTTGTGTACAGTTTCTCTACTTATGAGGTGAATTTATCACCATGAAATATGTATTCCCCCCCCACCAAAAGGGACATACTCCAACCAAAGACATAGTACCTGCACAACATTTTAAAGTGTGAATGTATTTCCCCCAATCAATGAGAGTTTACATTTTTTTAAAAAGGTGAAGAAAGAAGAAGAAATAAAGAAATATCAGACTCAATTAATTATGCAGGACAAAAGCATTCAAGTTCGCTCCAATTCTCCTCGGACTTCTGCGTCCTCCAGTATAAAGGCAGACTCCTTTGTAGGGTTGTATTAATTCTTTTCCGTCTCTAGGGTGCCATCGAGCAAGTTAACATCTTTTGTACCAGATATGTCTCTCTGCTTTTCACATCAGTGGGAGCAACTGGAATAAAACCGACATCAGGGTAACTGCCTTGCATTCCCAGAAACCTGTTTTTGCCTTCACATCCTTATTGCTATTTTTAGCTGCTTGGGAGGACGAGCACAGTTCTTCAATCAACGTGGCTCCAACAGCGGGCATGACACCCTCGCTTTGCAGACAGCTTGTTAGGGGCATTCCTGGGATCAGAGTCCAGAACAAAACAGGCCCTTATTTACAGTTTAAATTAATGATCATCCATTGGCTGTTTCTCTGCAAGCCTGCTGTAAATGACAGCAGCTTTCCTTGGATACATCTGTTACAGTAAAAACTGTAATCTCATCATAGGGCAGTCTAGGAAATCTTGACTAAGAGACCTAGAAAGCCTGCTCCCAGGTATTGTCCTAACTCATGCATACCCTCTTTCAAAGGAGCCCTGCACCTAGTAGATGAAATAGGCCCAGAAGAATAAGGATAAGTGGATCCTGGTGCCGGAGGAGAGGCAGGCTAGCTGTCTATCACCACGTCTCCAGAGGAGGGCGCTCCCCAACCCAGCCCATGATAAATCCCAAGGCTTGTTGGTGTCGGCAACGGTTTATTGGCTACATACATGTAATCGTCTATGGGAAAGGATGATTTAACATGCACCTGAAATGAGCAGCTAGGATGTGGAGGGTGATGGAAAGAACTAATACAAATGTAACAAAGAAAAAACAAAATCGATGCTGAAATCTTAGTCTCAATCTTAAATTCTCACTGAGTTTATTGGTATTCTGCCTAAAAAGAAAACTTCTTTAAACTCTGTGTGTGTCTATCAGCAATACCTTTCCCATCACCCCCAACCAGCCTTAGCTGCTCTCCCTTCATGAGGTGTTGTATAACATCTTCGAGGATTAAAGAATACAAAATCCCAAGTGGAATTCATTGAGAGGAAAAATAAGAAAAAAAGGTGTTTGGTTTTGTTTTTTAACCTGGAACATACAGTTCATTTCATTGTTATATCCTTGTCCTCTCCATGCACTTTGTTCTCAGCAAAGAAGAAACCTAGAGAGTATTTGCTCTTTATATTTCCCGTGCCCCCCCACACCCCAGTTTCTTCTCCTTTCTGTGTTATCACCACTTAATTAATACTATTCCTGCTGAGAGAGCCTTCCAAGACTTTCATCCTATAAATAGGACCCCAGCTCCTCAGACGCATTGATCATTTTTGCGGGTCTCTTGGTATATGCCAGCATTAAACACTGTTTGCATTTTCTCCAGATGTTAGGTTTTAATTACCTTACTGTACGTGGCACTTTCTAAATAAGCGTTTGGTTATTGACTCCTTATCTTTTCTCTTTATATCCAGGGCATGCTTAATTCCTCTTGACATTTCCTTGGGAGGGGTGTGTGTGTGTTATGGATATAGATAGGTATAGATATAGACATAGACATAGACATAGACATAGACATAGACATAGACATAGACATAGACATAGATATAGATATAGATTAGATATAGATATAGATGTCATGCATGTGACTTCTGGGGACAGAGAAAAGATGCAGTTGATAATATCTGCCAGCTTCTCTTAGGAAAAAATATGGAATCATTGAATCAGAGCCTAAAAGTTGTTAGAGGTATTCAGATTCTGCTTTCTCATTTAACAGATATGGATACTGAGTCCCTAGAATTTAGTGACTTGCCTGAGGTCACATGCAACTCAAGTGAGAATCTAAGATCATTAATTAGACCTTTAAGGTAAATGTCAAATATCCTCTGTTCCACAAAATCTAATCAATTCCATTAAAGAAATGTTCTCACTCCTTTTTTTTCTTTCTTTTTTTTTTTCTTTTCCAGGCATCTGCTTCTCTTTTCTAGCACTTTTCTGTCACTCCTGAGTAGTTGGTCTTGACCCTGTCTAATGCCCCATTTAGAATGAAAGGCCATAGAGAGGATAAAGTACCTTCATCAGCTTCCTAGGTTGTAACAGGCCGAGCGCAGCATCCTGGCGTATGGTAGATGTCCAACACATGGCTGAGGATTTGAACCAAACTTAGGTTGGCTTTTGGGCTCCTCAGCTGGAACTTGAAAAGCAAAGGACATTGTAAAACCAGCTTTCACTCGTTTTTTTTTTTTTCTCTAATTATGAAATTAATTCTTTCAAGTGAATAAATAAGGATAGTAAAAATCCCTGTAGGTTTTAGTTATTTCTAGGCCAAAATGTATAATTTTATCTTTTCTAGCCAAGAAGGGCATGATTAATATTTAAAATGCCAGGACTTTGCATAGCACTCCCTCAACATTATCTGGCGAGGCCAAGGGGAACCAGTTTATTGTATAATACATCAAAGGGGGAACATGACATTTCCCTTGGCAGATACTCAGCAGTTGCTCATTCCGCCCTAACTCTTTTATCTGTCCCTTTGTACACAAGATCATGCATTTGCCTCTAATCTTTTAAAAATAACATATATTTCATTCATGAAGAAGTGCAGCCCATGAACTCAGAGACATAGTGGAAGTGGCATTTTCCAAACTTCCCTATGCTTAACCCGGGCAATGATGGCTAAAGGGAGAGATCATCTCCTCTGATCCTTCCTGGGAACAGTTGAGTGCATGGGCTGTTTCAGTCCATCAATCTCTGTTCTGTTCTCTTCTTGAGCATTCAGAAAGAAAATCAAGTGCAAGAAAACATGCTGCATGTACATTTCCCGCCCCCTCTGGGTGATTTTCCAAGAGTCATCCAAGCCATTGGGTTTCAGACAAGCTACAGAATACTAAGTGCAAAGTGCTCTGTTTGAAACAAGCAGGGTGCCAGGAGCTGGGCCCGCGAGCAAACCCTCTCAGTACCCCAAGGTGGCCCTGGGGAGCCCCCTGGGACTCCTGGGCTCCATAGAGCAGAGTTGGGGAAAAAAACACTCATCTATCTAGGCCATCCATCCTCTGTATACTAAACTACAGCTGAAACAGCCATGTACCTTGTACCATTTTATATGAATCAAAGCACCCATGATAACATTTATAAATAAATAAATATGAATAAAACCATAATCTTTTTGATTTCAGCACATTATGTTTATAGTAGCACCTAGCTGATTTTTATTAAACCTTATCTGTGTCTAACACTAATGTAAAAAAACATAGCAAGTTAATAATACACCAATTTTCTCAGAACTGATCCAGTTAAGTAGTATATTACTGTTTTATTTCATGTAGTATTAAGTATTGCTAAGTACTTTTTTACTGGAAAGAAGCTTCTTGCATAATTAACATCATATATTTCTTATTCCTCATTTGTAAGATGTGTCTATCACATACAATAAACATCTAATACATTAAATATTAATCATGAGTTGCCAATTTAAAAAGTTATATGTGTATGAGGATCAAGTTTACAAAACATTGCTTTCAAAATTCAGTTTATTATGATTTTTTTTTAATTTTTTTTAATGTTTATTTATTTTTGAGACAGGGAGAGACAGAGCATGAACGGGGGAGGGTCAGAGAGAGAGGGAGACACAGACTCTGAAACAGGCTCCAGGCTCTGAGCCGTCAGCCCAGAGCCCGACGCGGGGCTTGAACTCACGGACCGCGAGATCATGACCTGAGCCGAAGTCGGACGCTTAACCGACTGAGCCACCCAGGCGCCCCTGTGATTATTTTTTAAAAAATACACAGATAGCTAGCTAGCTAAATAGGTAGGTAGAAAGATGATAGATCCACAGATCAACCTTTTCTAAGTTTAGATAATGCTTTCTAGTTGGCATCAGGTGGTGTTTCTTTATCACACTGAGGAAAAAATTAGAACTCTATGTTTTGGTTTTGTTCTTTTTAACAAATGAATCTGATCAGGATGGATCTAGTGTGCATTGGTCTCCAAATATGATGAAGTAAGACTGGCCCGGAGATTGCGTTTTTCTTGTACCACTGACTGGCTCTGAAAAGGTAGGTTGCTTTTGTGGCCAGGTGAGCAGAAGTTTTCAAAAAGGGAAAGAAGCCTGTATCAGACACTGATCATTCTTCAAATACACATAATAGACCCCCTGCTCAGCCTTCTTTGGGGATCAGATTTTTTTTTTAATTTAGCTATCTGTCTTTTTTTTTTTAATTTATTTTTGCCTCATCATCTGTCCTTATTAGAACTTGTATTCTCTGAAGTCTGGCTGGCCTAATGTTAAATGCCCATCCATTACCCTTTTATGAAGGTCAAATGCATCATTTCAGGTTGGTTCCAAGTTATGCTCTGCTGTGGAAAATGGTCAGAGGTCTTTTCAACATTCTGGTCTGTTTGCTTCCAGCATACTCCCTGTGGCTTCTCAGAGGTTTCCATCATCCGGTGTTTGACATACTGTATCTAGAACATTTGTTTCTAGTGAATAGCCCGAGCTGCTCTCATGATGGATGGAGATGAATGCCGGCCGCTACAGGAAATTGCCATATTTACTAGGGTGGGGATGTTTCACTCCAATATATCAGATCTGCCTCAAGCTTTCTCTTGGTGCTGTCAGGAAAAACAAAGTCAATGTCAATGAGCCTTTAATAAAACCACTTTCTCCCCCCTTGGAGAAATTAAGAGAATACCACCAGCCTCAGAGGCTAAATCGCTTCCATTTAAACATTCCTTCTTCTGACCTGACCTTTCTCTTAACCAAATCTTTTTCTGTTGGTTTTGTTCCTCTGTTCTAGGCATCCACCTCCCATTTTACTGGGTCCCTAACTGCCCGTGTACTTCTCATTCCCTAACCTTCCAAGTCAACTACTGAAAATAACTTATGCAGAAAAAATACTGTAATTTGTAGGTAACAGGATGGGCTTAGATCTTCGGAGGTAAAAAGGCCTGCACTATGGGATATACATTTTGATGACCGGGAGAGAGAAATCTCTCCTTCTGGCTTCCTGGGGCTGTGTGTGTGCGTGTGCGCAGGTGCGTTTGGGGACTAGAATACTAAGTATTTCCTTGCCTGGCAACTGGCACCCCGGAATGAGCATTCCTGTAGTGAAGAAGAGGATAATGTGGATGAATCCAAAAACTAGAGTCAGAAAAAATGAAACCTCCGGATACACAGTCTTTCACAGATAAAAGAAGAGGTGTAGGAGGAAAGGCACAGATGTCAACCCAAGAGAGAAGGTGGCAGAGACGACTGCACAGCATTTAAAGTAACAAAGCATTGATGAGAGAAAGCTAATACAAAGCGCACAGTGAAGGCATAAGTTAGAAGAAAAAAATATAATAAAACTATAAATGTTTTCAACAGTAGATTAAGAATCTCTTGAGATCTCTCAGAGAGAGGAAGGCTAATTTACTGGGAACTTATTAAGACTTTCCAAGGGAGTACAATTTACCCTTATCTCTCTGTTCTTCCTGAGTGCTTTCAAAGGGGTAAAGGATGTTGATGGCTGTGGCCGAAATTGGTTTTGCCAGAAGGGAAAACACAATTATGACTCAAGTGTGGGGGGAGTAGGAGGCCTCGATCAGCTCCCCAGCTCCCCAGCGGCAGATTCAAATATCACTGCTGCCGCCCACAACTTAATGATTTTTTGTCCTTTTAATGCCTCCTCTCTTAGCTGCTCCCCATCCCTCTGTGTCATGGCCTCTTCTATTTACATGGACACCTTGTGATTTCTGCACTTGTCAGGTGTTCCAGCTCAGCCCCTATTTACAGTCACGGTGGAGCTACATTTTGTCATTTGAAGGTGGTCACTGTAAATTTTTGCCTTGTGGAATCGTTAGTTGTGGTATAATGGTTCATGTAATGGACCCTGGAGCCAGTCTGCCTGGCTTTAAATTCCAGCCAAGCCACATACTAGTTGTATGCCCTTAGACAAAGCTTTATTTGTTGGTGTGTGTGTTATTAACCTCTCTGTGATAGTTTCCTCATGTCTAAAATAAAATAGAATGATGCGTCAATATCATAAGGCAGTTGTGAGAAGAATCAAAAACAGGCAAAGAAGAACCGTGCCTGACACATAGCAAGTGTTCAATAAATGTTAGTCTCATTGTGACCACTATTATCGCTTTCAAATGACATGGCATTGCCTACGCTGTCATTTGTCAACTCAACCAAAATTATTAAATGTCTATTTTGTGCCAGATCTTTTTAAGAGCTAGGAAGTACAATAAATATATAAGACATTGTCCTTTCTCTTAAGGATCGTGCAGTCCGGTGGAAGAGATGAATGTATAAACAGTCAACTACAGTACAGAACTTACGTATCCTAATAGCTGTGTACACAGAACTCTGTCTTTGGGGATTCAATGAAGGCTTCACAGAGAAGCAAATATTTGTCAAAGGAGAAGGGAGAAAGATGAAAACTGTCTTTCATTGTATGTCTTGAGAGAAACCAGTGTTCATAGACCACAGTGCATACATATAGCTTTGATTGGTTTGCAGATTTTAAATGAATAAGCATGTGCCTATTTTGACTCTTAAACATGCTCATTTCCATTTCCATTTCCATCTGACTATATTGACTAATTAGACCAAAAAAATGCTTTCATGACCCAACTGAATTTTAATTCTAAAATAATAACACAATGTCTTTTCAATTGTTATAAACCTTTTTCCTGTCTTGCTTATGAAATCAGTAAATGGCCAGTGGTGACATTATTAAGATTGAATTAATAAAAGTAAATTTTACCTTATTGTAGTTGATCAATACTGATATATTCAGCATTTATCTTAACTACTTGTCATTCAGAACTACTGATGAGATTTGGAGGTACAATTTTAAGAAATCAATTTACACATTTTATTGAACACTTGGCTTATGCCCAGGTCCTTGCAAGCATGTTGGTGAATGTTAAAAAAAAAAAAAAAAAAAAAAAGAAGTGTGAACCTTGCATTGCCCTTATGGAATTTACCATCCTGCTGCAGGGATGCAATTAAAGAACAGTGCGAGTCAGAAGATGATGGATTGCATGGTACAAATGACAAAGGCTCTAAGAGTTTAGAGAGGAATGTAGTCTGGGATTGTCAGGAAAACAGCATAAGAGGGGCTTAAATTGCTCAGTGAAGCAGACTGGTATGATGCAGGGTCCTGACATTTACAACAGAAAAATGTAATTGAGTTGAACCAACATTATTTAGTGCTAGGTGGTGGAGATACACACGTGCATAAAACAGGGCACTGTCTGCAAAAATGGAGATTGAGGGGAGAGGTATGTAGGTAGAGATGAACGTGGGTTTACATTGGCACAGGTACTACACCTTTTATTTCCTGAAATCTTAATAACTGGATAATATAAATTACGCATCCTACTCTTTTGCATTCTAAAAGTGCTCCTCAAAGTGGTCCTTTGCTTATCTGAATTGTGGATTTCGAAAATATAGTGTCTTTAAATGTATCGAATGCTTAGGAGAGCACCCAGGTTAAGGCAGTAGGTGACTGTCAGGGATGACAGGGAAGTGAGAAGTATCGAGTGAAACAGTGCAGTAAGAGAACCAGTGTAGCATTTGTAGGGGGTTGGGAGGGCGATCCCCTTCCCACTGAACACTTCTGGTGTTCATCTTTTCTGGGGACAGGAACTCATCCTTTCCCCTACTACTGCTAAGAGGGATGCGGTTTTCTCTCGAGAGAGGGAAGAGTTACAACTTCTTAGCAAAATGCTGGTGTTCTCTTTCAGCAAACCCAAATTTCACTCGGATGAAGTAGCTTTAGGAGCTAAGCCCAACCAGCTTGACTCAAGTATCGGTAGAGTTTGAATTTCAGAGGATGTCCGGGAAGACAGCCGAACGTCTGCTGAGGAAAAAGATGTTGGTCTTAGGAAGGCACTTGTCTGATAGGGGAAGCAGTCTGCTTTATTTTGAATTTATGTTATGTGGTATGTTTGTGTGTCTCTGCCCCTTATGCTTTATTAATTCACTATTTCACCGACAGACTCACATATTTTCTCCGACAGCTAATGCTGTCTTTGTTCCTTGGGCCCAACGCCTTTGTGCTTCCATGTGGAAGTGTGTTACTGACATTTACAAACTCCCACAGAGGACTCAGTCAGTTACCACCATAGATATCCATTGTTCCAAGAGAGCTGACCTTTACCCCCAGGCACCAATTAAAATCTACTGCTACTCACCCCTGCAGTGCTTGCCGTAATTCTGGCTGACTGCCCAGTGTAACTGTTAGGATGCCTTCTTCTTTAGTGCCAGCTTCTTCTTTTTCTTCCCCAAACAAGAAGAGAATGGCCTGCAAATGGAAACGCATGCTTCTTCTGGAAGAAAAAAGAGGCAGACCACCAGAGCGGACAGCAGTTTTCAATTAAATCACCTTTTGTGTTGACACAAATGAAGACCTTAAATAAATGGTATAATTAGGCGAAATTTGGGTCACTGCCTGCAGGTTTATCCCAGATTCACATATCAGCAGAGCTCTCCAGTTACTTGGTGGTGGTGATTTGTTACTAATTGCAGGGCCGCTGTGCCCTAAGCGTAGCTGGACCTGCTCTGTAGCAAGCTGATAGAGACCACAATCCCAGCATGCAGGAAATCAGGCGCCAGCCCTCTATATGTCACATTATATGTGTTACCAGCACAGCGCCAGGATGGTCAACTTAAGTTCCTTTCTATAAAGGATTTTGAGATCAGGGTTTTTAGGGCTGGAAGTAGTTTGTATGAGATCACAGATGCTCGTCATAAAAAGATTGATATTTCTGCCGGACCAGCAAATTAAGATGTGCTTATTTAGGGAAACAGGCATGGCAGTGTATTCAGAGGTGTATCACCTCCTTTGTCACTCGTTCCGCTCTTCGTATCCCCACCTTCTGTATGCTGGGAGTATGATATTGCTGACATTTTAATGGTGTTTGAAGACAAATTCTAGTGACCCAGTTATTTTAGTAGAAATGGCTGTCGTGCAAACATAGAGACAAGTGGCCCAGGAACGAGTCTCTATACTCAGATTGAGACCAGAAGTCCCGATTTGCTGAGAGTAAATGGAGCTTGAAATTTGCCTTTCCCTGTTTAGTTTAAAATTCCAGAGGTAAGCAAGTTAAAGCTTGATGGAAAGCACTGTCCTCTTCTTGTAGAAATGGCCTCTCCCTCCCACCTTCCCCCTGCACGGACAATGTGAACCACACTGAGAGAATGCAATTAATTCTTGCATCTGCAGAGCAAACGGTTCCTGCAGTTATATTATGCTCCCCCTTTTCTCCTCTCCTTACTATTTGAAATTTTATAGACTTGTAAAGATTATATTTGTATGAGGGCTTAAAATTTCCCACGAGCCACCACATTTCACTTTTCCCGCCCCGCAGACCTTGGTAGAGCCTGGGAGGGGTAACGCAGCAAGTGGGAAGCCATCTGGCTCCCTGGAGATCCATGTCAGCATTTCATTACCCAGAAACCACTGGAAACTGGTTAAGCTCATATGACAAAACCCAGAAGATTATCAAGCCCAAAGCATTTGGCTCCACTTATTACAAATACAAAGTTTCATCCATGGTTCATTATGTTCCTCCTATACAAACCCAACTCAGGGGAATTACAAAGAACTCTGAAATAAATACGTGGGAGAGAGCGGTGTTGAAATGGGATATTACCTGTCTACAACTGCTTAGTTTGCTGCTGCTTTCATTTCCTTCACTCCCCAAACCTTCCCTTTCCACCTTCCTTCCTTTCATATTCTCTCTCTTTCTTTCCCAAACTCATTTATATGGAAGAGAGAGAGACAAGAGCACCTTGGGTATTTGGCACAGAATATATTCTCAAAATGATTACAAAATGTGTGTGTGATCGTCTCCTCCATACAAAAACATTGGGTGGGTGGAGAAAGTATTTCCTACTTGAAACCTTGTTAGTGACTGGTAGTCTTTAAGCAGAACCCAGGTCTTTGCATTTCTGGTCTGTGTTCCTTCTTTTTTAAATTTATTTGTGAGAGGGAGGGTGGGAAAGAGGGAGAGACACAGAGAGAGAGAGAGAGAGAGAGAGAGAGAGAGAGAATCTCAAGCAGGCTCCACACTCAGTGTAGAGTACGATGTGGAGCTTGATCCCACCACCTTGGGATCATGCCTTGAGCCAAAATCCAGAGTTGGACACTCAATTGACTGAGCCATCCAGGTACCCTGGTCTACCTATGTTCCTTCTATCACCACTTCCTAAGTATTTCTCCAGTTGTCTTGTCTGGGAGGTTACTTTTTAATAGTATTCTTGAGACTAAGTGCTGATTCCTCTATAGACCTTTAATAAATTTTGTGTTTGAAGTATGAATTATATAATCTCAGATAAAATGTGAAGCACGGAGAAAATGTAAAGGCAAGCCATATGTCACATTTGAAGTCAGCTTGTATAAAATCATTCAGCCTCCTGCTTATCATTTCATGATAATAGCCTTGACACCTTTACAGGCTAAATCTGATACTTTCAGAAATCTGAAAAGGACTCCATATACAGTCCCAAGGAAGTTTCATTTTAACCCCAGGTCCCAGTACCGCTTCCCAGTTCGAACTCACTAAATACTTTCTAATAAATGACAAGGGAATGAATAGATAAATGAGTAAATAAAAGAAAGGTTATGAATATATTTCTTCCTAAATATTTCTCTCCCTAAATATTTCTAAGATGAGAGTGGCCAGCAATAATCAGACTAGATTAGCTCTGGCAGGAGGATGGACAGAGTAACCATCTTAGCACTTGTTAGCTCTGTCCTTCCATCCTGTAACTGGCAGTACTCCTCGGGCTGGCCCTGAGCTTTCGTGGTAGCCCGGTATGCTGCCTTTGTGACTCACAGTCTGTATTTGTGTACTCTGGGTTATTATTTTCCACTAGAGGAAATGCATATCAGACATGCACCTGTCCTGCCATCACACCTGTGGCCAATGACCTGAGAAGTGGGACAACTAGCCAATATTTGGTGCAGGGATCTACTTAGGCTCCATCGGGGGCACCTGGGTGGCTCAGTCGGTTAAGCATCTGACTCTTGGTTTCAGCTCAGGTCATGATCTCAGTGGCTCATGTATTCAAGCCCTGTGTTGGGCTCTGCTGACAGTGTGCAGGTTGCTTGGGATTCTCTCTCTCTCTCTCTCTCTCTCTCTCTCTCTCTCTGTGTCCCTCCCTGATCATTCTCTCCTTCTCTTTCACAGCACATAAATAAACTATAAATAAATAAACTATAAGTAAGTAGATAGATAGATAGATAGATAGATAAAAGTAGACCCCATTATCCTAAAGGGTGGTCCCTGGAGAAATCACACCTTAGAAATGATTCTAACATCATTGCATATACACACTGGGATGGACTTGGTCTTCCCCTAGTGTGGGCTGTGATTAGACCTTGTGACTCCATCATTGTTTTTCAACTTTGAAATATATCATCATTCAATCTCTCGACACCAGCTTTTTCTGCAGAGGCCACTACTCCCTTTTAATTCCTTAGAGATCCTCTTCTTCCAAGCAATTTCCTCTGTAGCAGCATTGCCAGCAAAACGAAACGAAACAAAACAAAACAAAACAACAAAATTACCTTGTTAAGAGTTGACACATGGGCCCAAGTGAATAAACTTCCTGACTGCCCCCCACTTTTTTTTTTTTACATTTTTTTCTATATGAAATGGATAGTAGAAAGTGTAAAAATTATAAGAGGGAGAGATGTAAAAGAAGAATTAGAAAGGAAGTTGTTCCAACTAGACCTAAATTGGAACTCGAGATTTCCCTTTGCCTCTTGGGCTAAGTGGCATTTGAAATAACCCAGGCTTATATTTGCCAAAGAAGTAATAGAACAGTATGGTTCCTGTTTCTCATATGCATGCATATAATAAACTGTAAGCTGTAAGATAATCACATATGAATGAAATGTACTGAGAGTATTCCCACGCGTGATGATAGTTGATGTGGAAACAAACAAAAAAAAACAAAAAACAAAAAACTCTGAAATCAACAGGGAAAGCACCATAAACTCCATTTTGACATTGACATATGTAAAGCTCAAAAAGTGGGCTGTCCAGGTCCTGTAGGAGGTAACCACACAGAGTTGGCAATGAGCATAAAAATCTTCGGAAGCTTCTTAGTTAATATTCACCTTCCTTACACACTAACTAAAGAGGATAATCTCCCTAGAGCCGCAGTTATTTCCTCCAGGGGACGTGGAGGGCAACAGCATCTGCTTGAGGAAGCGAGCAGTAACCATAACTCTGGGTTTTAGCTGTTTATAGAAGAATGCTGTTAGCTTGAATGCGTTACTATCTGTAACCTGATATACATGCAAATCCTTCAAAGAATGTCCACCTGCCTTTCAGAAAATTCATGGAATGAAGTGGCCAAATTGGTACTGAGTTTTCTAAACCTGTGAATATATTAGATATTAGAATCACCTAGAGAGATTGTTGAAATGTAGATTCTGGGTCAGAAGCTCTGAGAATGTGCATGTTGACGAGCAGGGACTGCCTCCTCGTCTCCCCAGAATGCGGTGGCACATGGGCCGAGGGCTACACTGCTGAACAGGGAATTGCTGTCCTAACAGTGAGGTATCATTTTCCAGTGACTCCCTTGGTTTCATTTCTCTCTAGAAAAGTAAAATAAGTAGGTACAGTTCTTGGTGTTGGTGACACACAAGTATATTTAAGTTATGTGTTTGGAACTGGCTGCCCTCTGCTGGACACTGGAAGATTTGATGTGAAATGAGACTTTCTCTCCATTTGTCCCTGACATTAAAACTGGATTCATCATTTCCCTCCCAGAAAGACAACTGTATATACATTTGACTGCTGGGTGGATAAAGGTCACAAGCACATAGACGCACCCGGGGCAGTTTTGAGATTTAAGGAAATGGATTTAGGAGACTTGGGAGTAAATTAGGAAAGAATAATATACAGGCGTGTGTCATTCTTCTTCTCTTCCACCTAAGAATGAAGTAAGTAGGGACTGGGATGGTAATTCTTAGGCACTTCATGGCACCGAGCTGCTTCCTAGCATTTCAACTTTGCCGAGCTGTGGAAGGCTACTATTACAGTGTTTGTTTAGCTCAGGGAAGGGGGCTTCTTGAAATTTTGCTTTGTGCCAGTTCCACTCCATTATCCCCAGGTTCTGACTTCATTCCTTTGCACAGCAAGTGGCTCTGTGTTGGTATGAAAAACAGGCAGCCCACACAGCCTGACTCAGTAAAAGCTGCTGTTCAGAGAGCCCAGGAGAGAGAGGAACATTAAAAAATAATAATAAATGAGGCAGGTATTTTTTGAAAAATAGGTTTGGGTATAAACTCTAATGTATGTCATTGTAAGACGAGTGACAGGAGGAAGTATCCTTGCTTTGAGTTTGGACCAAGGAAAGCATGGTTTTACGGAAGCATGGATGTGTGAACTCTCACCTGTCAGTGAACTTGAACCCTCCCCAGCTCCCAAAAGAAAGATGGTAGTGAACATGAGGACTTTTTATTTCACGTCTCTGATGCCTCCCCTTCCGTACCCACAAACACTAGGTAAGTGAAATAAAAAATAAAGGAAGAAAAGGACCAACGTGAGTTGGAAAATAGACAGATACAAATGCCCAGAGGGTTCTCTTACTTTACTCTAGAGCCAGACACTCATACAGATTCTGGAGCTCTCGTTCATATTGAAGGAGAATCTATGAAGGCCATAGAACGAAAGGAAGAATAAATTGTTTCTAGCCCTTTCCTTTGTACCAAGAAGCTCAGCCTTCCCTTGCCCCAGCATTGCCAAAGCTTAGCTGTCACTCATCTCCATCTTCTAGTTTGACTGTCAAGTCTTTCCAGCTCCTGCAGTGACAAGTGGAACTGAACAGGGCTGGGAGGGGGATCCTGGCACAAGAAGGCCTTCCTGGGAGACCAGTGTAAGACTGGAGCCTGCTATCTTCTCCAAAGGGCAGCCCGGCTCCAGAGCAAGCCTATCAGCCA
This sequence comes from Panthera tigris, assembly GCF_018350195.1. NCBI lineage: Eukaryota > Metazoa > Chordata > Mammalia > Carnivora > Felidae > Panthera > Panthera tigris. The sequence continues at coordinate 64,006,946 of NC_056670.1, read as the reverse complement.
AGGGATGAGTAAGTTCCTTTATTCCTTGGCACCTGCTGTCTCTGTGCCAAGACCCAGTCCAGCTTCATTTCCCATGTCCAAGAACTTGGAGGAGACTTTTACTCTTGGGGGGATTTGCTTGTTTTAATTGTATACCTCTGTAGTCTCTCCCTCCCCTTTCCTCACACCTGACTCCCACCCCTGAAAGCAAGCAAACAAGGTGAGAAAGAAAGAAAGAAAAGAAAGAAATGGAGAGTGAAAGAGAGAGAGGAAGGAAGGAAGGAAGGAAGGAAGGAAGGAAGGAAGGAAGGGAGAAAGGAAGAAAATATGCCTTGGCTAGGAAAAAAAATATGCAAAGATTGAATTTGAGTCTGATGACTTGGCTCAAATCCCATATCTTGTTTTCTTTACAACTGGCAGTAAAACAGACAACTGCTTCAAAGCTATCTCAGCTTTCCTCTGGACAAGTTCAATATCCTTTTTATTTCCTTTTCCTCTTCTGGGTTAACCCTTAAGTCCTGTCCAAAAAACAAGAAGCAGTGTGACTAGTGTATGTGACATGAGACCGTGTGGAATGAATCAGGGGATGTGGTATGTTCGTCCCACTTAACACTTAGGCAATACTGAAGGGTAGTTAAGAGTGCGGCTCCTGGAAGCAACCAACCTCCACCAATATCCCAGCTTTAGTGACGCTGGTGTGTGTGCCTCAGGATGTACTTCTCCGTGCAGTAGGGAAAATGAGGTAGGTGAGCTGTGTGCTGACCATTAAATGAAACAACACACACAAGTATGTGGTGAATACCCCTGACTACTAACTTTGTTCTGTATCCTCTTTGTCTTTCAAGGTGCCAGGCTTTGCCTTCTGTGAACTCAAAAGCCAATGGGACTTTCATTCCGCTGTACTTTTTGTAGATAAACTCAAAGTGCAATTGCAAAGGAGAATTGTTTTCCTATTGTATTATTTTTTTTTCCCCTGTGTGTGTGTACATGTGTGTGTGGAAGACAGACGATACCTGCTATTGCACGGCACTCTTGCTACAGGGTGCAGACAGTCCTAGTTTACTATTCTAGACAAGTACAGACTCGTAGGACCAGCCTTGGGGAAAGTGAAGACCAGAGGGATTATAACCATTCATTCTGAGTTCTATAGGTGGTTCATTTCAGAACCAGCAAAAGAATCCCAAGCATCTTATTCCATCTCGAAAATGGAGAAAGTACTAATTCTCCAACCTCAGGATTAGTGAAAGAGTAAAATGCAATCATACATGAAAAGATAGCTTTATATTTCAAAACTAAGTTTTAGAGGTACACGATCAGTGTTTTTATAGTTACTTCCAAGACAATGTCTTGGGGAAATGATGGAGAAGGTTTATATGAAAAAGGCATTCTTTGAGGTATGGAGAAACGTGTATGTGAGAAAAAAAAAAAAGTAGGAAGGAGATTCCTCTATGATCACATCTGGCAGTCTTTTCTCTCTTCTCTCTCTGTCTCTCTGTTTCTCTGTTTCTCTGTCTCTCTGTCTGTCTGTCTCTCTCTCTCTCTCTTTGGCAGGGAGAGACAAGAGGCTTAGTTTTTGCAAAATTGTGAAAATGCCACCTACAGAGCAGAGGGGATTTTAGAAAGAGAACAAAGATCCCTAACTGGGATGGAAGGCTCAGACTCTTCTGACTTTAATTACCACCCCGTATAACACGGCACCCTCTCACCACTTGGCCTTAAGTATTCTCTTGTGTGATGTATACGCAAAACCACACAATGTTGGGTGCTACTATTTCTTTATTTGTGAATAGGGATAATAGCACAGATCCTCCTAGCTCATTGCACTGGAGCAAGGACCAGGAAATTACAAACACAAAGGGATACATATTTTTTTGAGCTAAATTCATTATTTTAAAACTGTGTTAATACCACAGGGAAGAAACTTTGGAGAGGGTGTGATCAATCCCTCCAGGCAAGCTTTAGAAGGACTCTTGGGAAAAGAAAAAGTTTTGAGCCTGGACCTTGACAAAAAGGGAAGATTTAAAGAATGTCCTGGCACCATAAACTGATGAGGGAATCAGGGCCGATGACAAAGGAGGCTGTGATGATCGGGCACACTGTACATATTCTGTGCATCACTTAACTCCAGAAACTGCTTTGACCCAAAAGTAGTTGGAGCCCAGCAGCTGGTCTTTTATTGGCAGAGGGGCCCAAGAAGACAGCATGGGGAGAGGCTTTTGTTACAAAGTTCCTGGTGGAATGCAATTACTTGGAATGGAATCTGGCCAGGGCAGTTGCTGTTAATATCACTTACCCTTGCAGAAAGTTTCCAGGGAGCCTTCATGGCTCTGAGTGGTCAGGACCTCTCTTTTACATCTCAGTGAAGAGCCTGCAAAAGGACACAGCCGGAAATCGCCAGCCAAGAGAAATCACTGTTGGTACCTAGATCTGCAAATTCAACATCTGAGCCCACAGGTGAGGAGCAGGCTGTCAGGCAGTTTTAGTGCTAAGCCAGTGAAACAGTTTATTATAACATGTCTTAAGTGTCATTTCAACAGAAGTTTATATTTTCAGGAGGGGCACCTTCTCATTCAGTGTTGCTCTTTGGTCTCTCTCTCGACACACAAAAAAAGGTTTTTTGTTTGCTTGTTTGTTTTTGTTTTAATCCAGCCCTACATTCTTCTTATTGATAGAAGTCCTCTCTCCCTCGCCTCCCTTTCTTCCTTCCCCCAAAGCGGATGGTCATGTTAGCAGAACGCCTTTGATAGTGTCACGGACCTATACTACAGTACAAGCTAAGCGGCTACGGGAGTAATCTCAAGAGAAAGATGGGAAAGAAAGGGAAACCTAGTTAGGTTCCCTTGAGTTAACCTCATTGTGCTAACGTTCCAAGGGAAGAAGGATGGTAAACATATGTGCCTTTCTCCCATGGCTTTATTGATATTCTGTTCAGGACTTTGAAAATTAAAATACAGTTTCTCAGCTCCATTTATAGCATGATGGTAAGTGAGTGGGACAGGATGTTGAAAAGAGCCAAGCAATTATGCATTTGTCATGGGTAATGGGGAAGGAGGAGTTGTCTGCTTTATTTAAAGGGCTTCCTCTTCCATCAAATGGGCTGTAGTCCCACAGGACTTTGCCTGCTTTAAATGTGTAGTTTCAGTGTTGTTCTGAATACCCAAATGTAGACATAGAAATCAGTGCTCTGATGGCATGAGTTCACTGTTGGAAACTCTGAACGACAAGCCTGTCAATAGGCTGAGTGGCCTTGGGCAACTTGTCTTATCTTCCTGGCATGTGGAAATAAAATAGCATCATAAGATTCTTTTTTTTTTTTTTTTTTTTTTTTTTTAATAACTTAAATGGATAGTAACCTTAAGATCTCATATAAATGCCATGGGGTCCTTTCTACTTAACATATTCCAGTTCCTTTGATGTCTACTAGAATCTGCTCTCTTTACCTGACCTTTACTTTGTAAGACTAAGTAGTAATTTGTAGCTTCTGGCTTCTGCATGGGGTTCCTGAAGGTAATAGATTCCAAGCCTTACCTATTCCAGGAGTAAGTTAATCCTTTAAAACCTCCACAGTTAGTGCCTTATCATCCTTATCAGGCTTTCTGATACTTGTTAGATAATATCCTTTAATCTAACCAATTGATTTGTTATCTCTGAACACCATTGTAGTCTAATTTGCAGCAGTGATGTCCATTAGCAAGTGATTACAGTAAATAAACTTAAATTGAGATAAAATACCTTTTCAAGTCCTTTGGATGGCCTGGGGAGTGATAAATCTGTGGTGCTCAAGAAGGCTTAAAAGGTTATGACAGTTGGATCCTGAGGTTGATACAAATGGTTTTGAAATTCAATTTCTTATATTTATAGTTTGCACATAATCTTAGGGCATCAGCGAGAGGTCATTCTGAAAACACTGAATAGCTGGAGCTAGTTTGCAAAGTGAAAATATAAATGAATCCTCTTTTCTTAGTGCATTCATATCCCACAGAATGGGTTATCTATCTTCAAAACAGTGATGTTTTTCCCCAGAACTTTAATTCTGAGTACACCTCTGTGCCGGGATCTGCCGTAATACGCTATGTTCATGACGACATCTGCGTATTTCAGTATTGTTTGTGGGTGTGCCATGCTGGGAGATTTCATTACTCTGTTCTAGTGGAGTTTCTACATAACTGTAGCTTATCTTTACAAGACAGTACTGCCTTCCTTCCCTTTAGTTTACCTAAAAATATTTCAAAATTATATGCTCACTTTCCTTATTAAACAAAGTATTCTAGATTTGTTATTTCCTTCATTGTATGAACTTTAAATATTTTTTTATCTTGGTAAGAGTAGTATATGAATTTTCTCTTTTGATTCAATTTTTTCTTTACCTTTGTTGTTGTGGTTAACTTAGCTTTACTTGTTTCTGTTTACCATATGGAAAAAAATTGTCCTCGGATAAATAATGTCCTGTCAAGGCTTCCATTTTGCTACTTTTAATAAGGAATTTTCCGACCCTAAATGGGAAAGAAATGAAAATTTTATAATGGCTTAAATTGAAACAATTGTATTTTGATTAGCTTATTATAGAAGTCAAGGACTTCTGTGGCCCTTTTAACTAGTACTGATGAATGGATAAAGAAGATGTGTTATACACACACATACACATACATGCAATGGAATATTACTCAGCCGTCAAAAAGAATGAAATCTTGAAATTTGCAAGGACATAGATAAAGCTAGTGTGTATTCTCCTAAACTAAATAAATCAGAGAAAGACAAATATATGATTTCACTCATATGTAGAGTTTAAGAAACAAAACAAAGGAACATTAGGGGGAAAAAAAGAGGGAGGCAAGCCATAAGAGACTATTTTTTTATTATTTAAATTTTTTAATGTTTATTTATTTTTGAGAGAGACGGACAGAGAACAAGCAGGGGAGGCGCAGAGAGAGAAAGGAAGACACGGGATCCAAAGCAGGCTCCAGGCTCCGAGCTGTCAGTACAGAACCCGATGTGGGGCTCGAATTCACAAACCATGAGATTGTAACCTAAGCTGAAGTCAGATGGTTAACCGACTGAGCCACCCAGGCACCCCAAGTTGCATGCTTTCTTTTTAAATTTTTTTATTTTTAACGTTTATTTATTTTTGAGACAGAGAGAGACACAGCATGAACGGGGGAGGGTCAGAGAGAGAGGGAGACACAGAATCTGAAACAGGCTCCGGGCTCTGAGCTGTCAGCACAGAGCCTGACGCGGGGCTCGAACTCACGGACCACAAGATCATGACCTGAGCCGAAGTCGGACGCTTAACCGACTGAGCCACCCAGGCGCACCCCAGCATGTTTTCTAAATGGCATAAATTTCCCTTGCCTGACTTTTCATTTCTATCCTATAACCCTTTCAGATGGTGGTATTTGCTTATCACTAATGCATCAGGGGTGAAATTCTAGCTTGATTCACCCAAACTTCAAGGATGCAGCTTTGCAAGAGTGATATCTATGTTTGAAAGTCCATATAGGCTCTTCAGAGTAGAGTCACCACATGTACTTGAAGCAAAGAAGAAATGGGTACCTTCTGAGTGTGTGTGTGGCGGGTGGGGGGGTGGGCAGGGGGTGACAGGAACCATCTCTTTGCATGTACTTCCATCCTCCCTTTTGCCTCCAAAATGAAAGTGGCAGGGCTCCACCGAGATGGGTCTGACTTTTATTAGTATGGCATTCTTAGGCTGGGTAAGAACCTTCTGTTGAAGAAAGAACATGGCTCCATATCACAACCCATTCCTCTACTGCTGACACTGGGCTAAATGACTTGATGTGGCTCCCACTCTGGGGTGGGGATGTTCGTGATGGGCTTAGAAGGGCAATAGAAAATATATCTGAAGAAGGGAGACACATTCTGCCATGGGTTTTCAAATTGTTTTCAGGCCACTCAGCTCTATTTGTCAAGGTTTTATTGGCCTCTGCCAAGCTCCCAGCTCTGTCATAGACAAGGTCATGCTCTTTAATTGATTCAGCCATCACTTATTGAGCATCTATATGTGAGGCAATAATCTAGGTATGGGATAAGATGGTCAGGATACTTCTTCTCCATAGTTTTAATTCTAGTAAAAAAAAAATGCAGATTATAGAATAAATAGTTTCTAAAGGTTTTGCCACATATAGGTCAGGGTTCCTTAAATAAAAGCCCATGGACAGTACTTGAGCCAGATTTAAGGTAGGCAGAAGGTCAGGAAAGGTATTCCAAGGATAGAGGTGTCAGATTAAGAAATTAAAGAATTCAAGGAGATAAGAAAGCATGTCTAGCTAAAAGTATGTATGTTAAACACCAATAGGAAGGATCACTCACAGACTCAAAGACAGTTTGTGACAAGATTTTGAGTTTGGGGGGGGAATAGTTATTCAAGGCTAAAGAGGGAGGTGGGAGTAAGATCATGAAATGTTTTGTGTGCCATATAAAGGAGTTTAAACATCATACTGAAAGGGATGGAAATACACTGGAAATTTTAGGTGGAAAATGGACATGAACAGACATTTATTTTGGAAAATCAGAGAGCGCAGGGGTGAAGGCAGCACAGGATAAGATTTAGGAGCCCAAGGCAGCAATGTTTGAAAAAGATGATGCATTTCTAATCCCCAGGCAACTCAACCTGAAAGAAATTAGCTAATGTAACCTACTACCTAGTGGAAACACCAGTCTACAATATGCACTGTGTATGAGACAGAAGAAATACGTGTAAGGACTAAAACCAGAGACTTGATCAAAGAGTGAAAGTCCAAACATACTGAGATATGAAAACTTGAGATTTGAGAAAACCAGGAAGAAAATACCATTATATTCAGTAAAGTCCTGATTTAAAAGGCCAAGAGACAGGTGGAATTTGCCTGAAGAATTTCAAGAATTCCCACGTTCGTACATTGTCTTTCAGAGATTCTAAGATTTTTTTTTTTTTCCATTTAAAAACTTTTTAAATACCTAAGGTTTTACTCAGAGACTTCTGGGAAAAGATTTTGCTCTGGTGATTTAAATACACAGTCTTCTGAATTTGAGAATAGTATCACCTGACCTTAGATTTCCATGGGATTTCAGGGTTATCTGTAGATGTTTTGCTTTCCTAAAATAGAATTATTTTGGGATTTTAGAGTGTGTCTGTAGCTAGCATACCTTCCTTTGGCATCCCAGAAACACGCAGGCTGTATCCATGATGTCACTGACATCTAAGTAAGCGTTGCTTCCAGATGTCCAGGTTCCAAAACATCATCCTCCATTGTCTCTTCTGAAAAACAGCATTTCACTCTGCATTTTCCCCAAAAGGATGAGATTAATTATTTCCATACACATGGTTGGTAGTTATGTTTCCAAACTACTGCTGATCTGGCATCTAGTGGAATTAGTCTCTGGGAAGTGTCCTCTTTTTTGAATAAGAGATTTTCTTTGATGAAGCAAATATGACAGATACTTTCTCACTCTTTCCCATCAGTTTGTTTGACTGACCTGTGCCTTGCCCAACAGACTTCCTTTTTCTAATGAAACCCCAGGTTTCTAACTACCCTTCTTTTTTCACAGTCGCCACAAATTGGTCCTATATTCTCCTCAAATTTAACCTGTACGATAGGCCAATTGTGAAATGGTTGCATGCCAGTTTCACTCACACGAATCATCTATACAGTAGATATTTGGAGATTTTGATATGAAAAATGTCCTTGTAGAAATCAGCTGTAATAGGGAACTTTCTCTAGCCATTCTCTGTTACAAACCCAGATTGGGAGCCAGGGAGAGGATGTGAGGCCATCCATCTCATTGCATCCCTTGGCTGTTACGATTCCATAGATACTGCATTCAGGACTTCTTTTATCAGTTGTTCATAACTTTCAGAGAATGTTCTTCTCTCCCGTCCTTATTCGCATCAATCAATAAACAATATACTAGCTGGAGATAAGCCAAGATGTGTCATTGAGATAAGGAAGGCTAAAGAGCTGATAGATGTTAGAGAAGAGATACTGAGTGTTACCAGTACCCACTACAGCTTGGATTCTCACAACTGCAGCCATGCTACCAAGAAGACAGAATCTAACCATGCAAACATACAGAGTATTATGACAGTGAAAACCACTGTTAGGCATCAGGCTTGTGTGTGTGTGTGTGTGTGTATGTGTGTGTTTCTGTGTGTGCATGTGTAGGTGAAGGAGCATATAGCGTCCTGTAAAACATGCACTGGTAAGTTAGGTGCCCCAATTTTGCATATTTCCCCACTGTTCAGTATTCTCTAAGTAAGCATGTTCTCCTCTTCTAACATAAAATATACTTCTTTGTAAAGGCATGGGTATATCCTGGAATGATGTGTCATTAAATCTGTTTCATCAAGGGGTGCCTGGGTGGCTCAGTCGGTTAAGTGTCCAACCTTGGCTCAGGGCATGATCTTGTGGTCCGTGAGTTCGAGCCCCGCTTCGGGCTCTGTGCTGACAGCTCAGAGCCTGGAGCCTGTTTCAGATTCTGTGTCTCCCTCTCTCTCTGACCCTCCCCCATTCATGCTTTGTCTCTCTGTGTCTCAAAAATAAATAAACATTAAAAAAAAATTAAATCTGTTCCATCAAGAATACTACCCCTCATTGTCAAAACCATGATTTTTATCTACAGGCACATTGCTTAAGCATCTCCTTTTAAATCTTGCAATCTGGGTGATTTTGCTTTGGTGAACAAAGGTCTGGGCCCAAGATCTGTGCTCTAGGTTGGCTTCAACTTATGTTGCAGATGGTAAAGCCCTTGCACATGATCAGGTAAAAAGAGAAGTGGCCCAGTCCTCCTTATCAGAAGGGAAAAATTATCCACAAATAAAGGATGATTCTTTCCTCCCTGTGCCATCGGCATTTATTACATTTTTTATTATTTTTTTTTTAATTTTTCTAACATTTATTCATTTTTGAGAGACAGAGAGAGAGACAGAGCATGAGTGGGGAAGGGGCAGAGAGAGAGGGAGACACAGAATCCGAAGCAGGCTCCAGGCTCTGAGCTGTCAGCACAGAGCCCGACGCGGGGCTCAAACTCACGGACCGTGAGATCATGACCTGAACCGAAGTCAGACCTCAACTGACTGAGCCACCCAGGTGTCCCCTGTGTCATCAGCATTTAAAGCAGCATTTTCCTGCAGGACTTTTTTGTTTTTAATTGTATAACATCAAGTTTTGCTGAGTATCTACGCCATTGCACATGCTTTGCTTTGCCTCCTCTACAGGCAAGGCCTCCCTGAAGCCAGGCTTACATTACCTGCCTCGTGATACTTTCTGCCACTAGCCAATCTTCCCACATTTCTTCTAACCCTTGGATTCTATAGTATCTGCACCCCATTTGAGATTTTGTCTTTAGTCTCAGGTTGCTACTTTCTATTTTAGAAAATGTGATACGTACTCAGTAAAGGAACTTCAGGCAGAAGGTATTCTGAGGCAGTGACTTAGACGTATCTATCCCTCATGTGCCTGACTGAGTGAGTTGACCTTTGAAGGTGCTCAGTACATGCTTCTAACTTCACAGTGAGGCCATATAGCATAAAGGATGGAAACATATTCTGGAGCTAGATGTTTACATTAAATCTGGGCTTGGCCACTTACCATGTGTGATTTGGGGCTGGTCATTTAACCTGTCTGTGCTTCAGTATATTAATCTGTAAAATGATAAGGCTAATAGGAGCTGCCTCGTAGCATTTTAGACGTACATGAGTTAAGATCTAGAAAGCCCTTAGAACAAGTCCTAGCAGATACGAAAGGCTAGTACATATTGCTATTAATATGATGTCTTGTGAATTAGTAAGATATCAAAATTACAGTCTAATTATGGTTAATACATAACATGTATACAGGGATTCAGTTTAATGCCCCAAACAATTCTATTTAGGGACATTCTTCCTTGTGCTTCGTGTCCCCCCTACCCTCCCTCCCTATTCTGTTTCCCTCCTCATTTTCCTCTTTCCCATTCTTCCTTTGTCCCAACTGTCTTCTTTAGAATTACAAACAGTGGCACATATATTAGGCAGTGTAATAATATGTGAATATTAAGTGCTCATTTAAACACTTTATGAGTTATGAGTACATTATTCTAAAATACAAAACAAAATTCTGTTCCTGTGCATTCCGTCACCATATTAACAACTTACTGTTCAGAAGACACTAGAAGAGGATGAAAGATGCTGTGTGTGCCATGGATACCCCAGTCTGTAAAGGAGACACACGAGTGAAGCAGCAACAACACTGAGTCATTGGTTTGGGAATAGTATTACATCCAGTGTGGTTTTGAAGGACAGAGGAAAGTCACCCAGCCCAGTCTACTGGGAGTATAGGAGACTCTCTTTCTTCTCAAGGTTGACCTATAACCTGTTTACGTTTTGGCCTCTCAGTTTGTGGTGTTAGTGGTTTGTTGATGAATGAGAACATGTAGACACAGTAACCTCTCATAGGTAGCTTTGTTTACAGTCCTAGAAGTGTTCTGGAAAACAGAGATGCCAACCTTCAGGAAGTCTTGCATTCGTATGTTGGCTTTATTTAAGTATTATTTAGGGGAGCACTTTTTTGTTTTCAAAATGATTCATGGACGTGAGCAATTACTTTCTCTGGCATGTGAGTCCTCTGTGCATCTCTTCACTCATAGAGCGTCATTTCTTGGTTGGGAGATTGGAGCTGTAGCTTAGAGCTGAAGTGTTGGGAGACAGTACTCACTGTAGGTCAGTTACAAATGAGATAACACATCCAGTGCAACAGCGCATCATCATCAGAAGCTAGGTCTGTGTTAAGATGCAGCACAATAGGGTTGGCAGCCGACTCTGATTGTGTGTAAAAGGGCCTGCTTGATCCCTTTAGCCAATACTGCATTTGAGGAAGTGCATGTAATGGTTCTGCCCTCGGTCCTATAGATCTTTGCCTGAATCTAGGAATTGCAGGCTTCCATGCAGGAAATGGAAAAATAAGGTGACTGAAGGCATTTCTCCCTTTAGGACCCTTAAGAAATGGTCCTCATATTTCAAAGAAAGGTCAAATAAACTTTTTGTGTCTTATAGCTTTACTTCTTGGCTAATCTGCCTACTGTTCTTTAAAAAAAAAAAAGCGTGGGTGTGTGCGCGCGTGCATGTTTTGGAGGATTGTGCGATTAGTTTTATTTTGTACAACCCTATACCACCCTGGGGAAGTACCGTTTCCCTAGGTGTCCAGACTGCTCATTCAGAGCCCCAGCCCGCCAAAGCCATCATCTGAGTATGGTTGATTGCATGGACTTGAAGGTGGTAAAAGCAAACTGGCCATCTGTCGGGGGCCCGTGTAGACACATAACAGAGATGATACTGGATAATATTCAGATTGATGTTTTACCCCAAGGGTGGTTGGAGGGGGGTTTGTTTTGCATGTTTTTCAACAGACCTGGTTTAAAAATTCATGGATGCACCTGGTTGTTTGTTCCTGTTCTCTGTTTTTCACATATTGTGGTACAGCCAAAAACCTCCTCAGCAAGAGACTAAATTGGAAAAGGGTTGTATTCAGAGCTTAGAAGAAAATCTGTGCAGTTTTCATGAAAATCACCTAAGCATAGTGCTGTAAACTGAAAAGATGGGGTATTTTTCAGGTCAAGATTCCCAAGAATTAGCAGCACCATGCAGTTTACTTTTCAATCAGTCTTAGAGTAAAACATCCTTTAGCCAAATGCTATATTTGAAAAATGGAAATTTGGGTTGGATCCTATTGCCTTTGAATTCCAAAATGCTCAGAGGTATTTGATGCACTAGATGAGGACAAAAAGAGCCAGAACAAAATGGCACTGTTTTTTTTCCAGTAGGTAATCTTACTGAATCTCTTAGAGTGAAGGTGATAGATCAGTGAGCAAAGTGGTTATCGGATCAAAAAAAAAAAAAAAAAAAAAAAAAGAAAAGAAAAAAGAAAAAGAAAGGTGCTATCTCTTATATGTAAGATTTATTCTCGGTTCAAAGTAAAAATTCCGGTTCAACTGTGGATGAGCCAAATTAAATTTGGTTGGGATCCAGGGAACTCAGTTTCACATCAATTAATCAGTAAAAAGTTTCTATTCCCCATGCTTCTTTGTCTCTGTCTCCCGCTCCCTCCTTTACACCAGGAAAAGTGAAGAAAAATATTTAGCCTCAAGGCTGAGCTTTAATAAACAGAGTGACCTTTACATTTTAGCTCAAAGAAATAAATATAATCTTATAGGTATCATTGACAACTGAGCCTGGGTGGGATGGGACTTAAGGGGAGAAGGCAGCACTAGAATTTACCTTCAGGGAGAAAACAAATTTGATAAGGGGACTGGTGAGAAATGCCGTATGTCAAGAAGATATACATCTTCTTAAAAATCTGTGATCTTAGATATAGAAGCTTGCTGAACTTTCCACAATTTAAAGCTCCCATTTAGTACAAACTTCTTTTGGCTGTTTTTTGGTACCATAGGTTTACCTTGATTTCAGAAAAATCTGAACTGCCAACATATTAATTAATCAATTCTTCACTAGACACAAACAGCACTGACTTGTTTTAAATAACAGGCAATCCTTATACGTTCTACTAAATAAGAACAAAATTTAAGACTCAAATGCCAGGATCTAGTGCCAAGAAAAGATCAGTTAAAGATAAAGAATGGTATTTTTGGAAAAGGCAATGCCATATAAAGATATATAGGTTTTGATTGACTAAAATTTGATTTGCCCATAATCTCACTAGAATGTTCCTTTTGCCCCAGAATGATTATGTTATGTTTGAATCAAAAGAGACACTAGAAACTGTATTTCTTTTCCAACCCAGACTTTTAAGAGGTGAAATTACAGCTCAGAGTATCTTTCCCAATGTCCCAGAACTGGACAGTGGCAGAAATGGAGCCTATCCATTTCTATCCTGCTAGATGCTGTTTCCTATCCAGCTAGATGCTGCCTTTCCCCATGACCTCTCCTACAGCTCCCCTACCTTTACAGAACATTCTGATCGGGAACAGCGGACCTCTTTCCTAGTCCTATAGTTATAACATTCTTTTTAACTCCCTCATATTGGATAACCTGAGTACTTGTAGCAAACATCTCGCTCCCTACAAATGCCAAAGATAACGTAAAAGTTCATTATTCTAAGGGCTCAGAATAGATGTAGATTTGGTCATCTCTTCAAACAAGAAGGATCATCAAAGCCAGGCCTTCTTTCCATGTCTGTAGCCAGCAACAATATCACCGGATCTGTTCCTCAGTGTTCCCATTCTGATTGTTTTGTTTCTTGTCCTCACAGATAAATTTGAAAGTCCTGAGATTGATCTAAAGCCACAGAAACTGGAAGGAGTTATAAGAGGGAACTAACACCTGCCATGTATCATCTCAGACCAGTAATGTAGATAGTGGATCAGTACTTCCCAAAGTGCATTCGCAGAGTCCTGCTTCTCCAGAACCACCATGAACAAAAACGCTTTCTGTCTTCTAATACATTTGACAGATGTTACAAATCTCCTTCATTTTGATTCAGAACGTGCTTTCTAGAGACTTTATTTAGTAAACCAAAGAAAGGAAATGTAAACATTTTTTTTTCTTTACACTAGTATTTCTCAGATTTACATAACAATTGCATTTTTATAGTATTATAACAATTTTGCTAAGACAATGCTGTACTCCTTGCTTTGACTCCCTTTAATAATCATCATGAACACCTACTCTGTGTAGTGGGCATTTTTAGCCCCATCTCATAGCCGTGGACATAAAGGATCAGACAGAAGAGGTGGTTTCCCACCTCTGCTAAGAAGCAGCCCACCTGGGACTCAAAGCTAAGTCTGTATTTTTGGTTCCTACATAGGAGTCTCAATTTAAATACCTGTTCGCTTGAATCATTAATTATTGATGAGTTAAGTGGCTAGGGACTTTTTGAGCACATGCACTTTATTTTAAGGAAAAAAAAATTTAAAAAGAGCATATGAGTTGAGGGAAGTGAGGAATAGCTTCAGTATCTAATGTGCTCCCTGGCCTCGCAATCTGTTGTTTGTTGTCCTGTTTTGAACAGCAACAGTGATGCTATACTTATCTTTTATTTTAGCTCTGAGTTTATGCTGTTTTCTTTTTCTTATATTAATGACAAGGGCCAACAGAGGCCAGTTTTCAGTGTCGAGAAGTCAACAAAGGGTGAGGTGGAGTGTGGTAAACTGGAAACCATATGACCTCTCTCTGTAGGAGATGACAGCTCTAAAGCTCTTGTTGGTTATGGCCACTTGGGAATAGGGTCTCTGTAAGTCTGGAAGTTATTAGAAAATAGGCTGATAAACATTATGCTTTGGGCTAACATTGTCTAAATCAAATGGAAGTTGGGTGCTAGTCAGAGTCAGCTTGGGACCATGGAGTTTTAACCTCTATATTGCACTGTGTTACTTGCCAAGGGGCGGGAAAATCTCGCTGAAATGATTCTTTTTATCCTGATGGTTTCCTTTGTGGCAGTTCCACATTCTGTGGCTTGAGGAATGTGTTGAACATTGAAAAGGCACATGTGCTCACTTACATCGGCAAGTGTTAAATTGGAGAGACATATGTTTATTCTCCCCTCCTGTTGGATCCTTGAAGAGTGTTGGTTGTCAGATATAGCTATAATTTCCTAAGTGGTGTTCTTCTAAAAAGTCTTTTTTTCATAATCTGCAGTACTTAAAAATATGTCTGGAAATAACTATAAAGTATGATTGGAATCCCAGTGGATTGGAATCCTTGTAGTAATGCTTAAATGCCCAGTTTTAGGACTACTTTTAGTTGGTCTAAGATTGTCTGGGTATGTTCCTGACAAACTTTTCTTAGATAAACCATTGCAGTAACCTCTCAGGTGAGTTCCTTGACTCCACATTTTCGTCGCTCTTTTTTTAAAATTATATAATGTTTATTTATTTTTGAAAGAGGGAGAGAGAGAGAGTGTGTGAGTGGGGAAGGGGCAGGGAGAGAGAGACACACACACACGGAACTCGAAGTGGGCTCCAGGCCTCACATTGCCAGCCCAGAGCCCTATGTGGGGCTCAAACTCATGAACCATGAGATCATGACCTAAGCCGATGTTGGACATGTAACCAACTGAGCCAGCCAGGTGCCCCAATGTTTTCTTTTCTCTAAGCCAACCTCTTTATTACCTCCACGGTAAAGATTCTAAGTGAGCTATAGTCTTTCTGTTTTCCTGTATTGAATCTGTATGGATGACTCAGAATAAAGAGATTCTCTTGCCATTTAAGTCATAATCCCTTTCCATGGCTAATGAAGCTATGGAACTTGGCTGTAGACTGCTTGACCTAGCTTCTGCCATCGTGAGGGACTGGCTGTTTCCTGAACATGTCATGTGTGTTCGCATTTCTCTGTCCTTGCATGCTGACTCCTCTGCCATGAAATCCTTCCCGCCCCTTCTTTCAAATACCTACTCAGCCTTCAGAACCCCTTTTAGTGTCACATGTTCTGTGTCTCGTTCCCTCATTCCAAGAACAGGAGCACAGCTGCTTTCCTGTTCCCTCACGTTACTTTGGACATCCCAGGACCTATACACCTGTGTGTTTTCCCACTGAATTTTGTCTGTTGTTTCTGGATCAGAGCTGGGTTGTAGAAAATTTCAGTCTAGTAAGGCATTCAGTGTCTCATTCATCACTTCCTCCCCAGTCTTAAGCCTAGTAGCTAGCACTTGGTACCTAAAACTACCTAAATAAATTAGAGAGAAGAAAAAGAAAGAAGGAGAAATAAATGGCTGAATGGTGAGCATCTGGCCACCCCACAAGGAGTAACAATTTTCTCTCTCTCTCTCTCTCTCAAAAAAAAAAAAAACCCTCTATATTCCAAAAGTCATATTTTTTCTATTCTTGAAATGCCTAAAAAGGGATTCTAAGGATTTTAATTATTGAGAGTATTTTTTATATTTTTATTGAAATATCTTATAAATAAGATTATAATGTTCCATTTAGTGCGTCACTTATCATTTGAATGTAAATTGTACCAAAAAGGAAAAAATGCCGAATTTACATTTTCTCATACGTTTGAGACAAAGTAGGTTAATACTCAATCCCAGCTCATGCTCACTGGATAGAAAGCCTGCTTATTATGTGGTCTCATGTTTAGAATACAGGCCTGGGAATTGGGTCCTTAGCTATGAGCCATAGAAATGCCAAAAAATGCTCTGCATTATCTTGGTGAAATCCTCATACCCTCCCTGCCTAATTTCACCCCCTTGAGGTTTGCTTCACTTTCTAGTTGGAATATCTTAATTCGCATTTGTGAAGTGCTATATCATGCTTAAATGGAAACATCGTGTATGTATAAAATCTTCTTAAATAGTAGTTTAACAAATTTGAATCTCTTTGTGAGTGAACTATTTTTTAACATCTTATGATTTACGATAAATGGGTGACAAGAAAGGCTTGCCTGTGAATTGATGGCATAGTAAAAAATGGAGAAATAATGTTTTTCTGCAGCTTCTTTATTCAGGGAACACAATTCCTGAAATATTGTGCAGTGTAGAGTTTCTAATCTCTTTGGAACTTGTCTTCGAACTTGAAATACTCACCTGGGATCACCCTTGTGTATGTGTTTAGTATGTGCAGAATGATAGTACAGAGTGTTTTCCAGAAACTTAGATAAGGATAGGAAATATGTATAAGCACATTAGGCACTGTTACAAATAGATAATAAGGTAGGAATGGCAATTTATACAAATCAACAAGAAAAAGAGGCACGATCATGATTTAAAATGGAGAAAAGGGGCGCTTGGGTGGCTCAGGTGGTTAAGCGTCCGACTCTTTCCATGGTCTTGTGGTTTCATGAGTTAGAGCCCGGCATCAGGCTCTGTGCTGACCCTGTAGAACCTGCTTGGGATTCCCTCTCCCTCTCTCTCTTTCTGCCCCTCCCCTGCTCGTGCTGTCTCTGTCTCTTTCAAAAATAAATAAACTTTAAAAGTATTTTAAAAATAATAAAATGGAAGAACAAATCCTAAGCTGGATTTCATTATTATTAAAAACTGCTTTGGGGAACATAGGTGGCTCAGTCGTTAAGTGTCTCTTTTTTTTTCCCTGTTGTTTCAAATTTTTATTTAAATTTCAGTTAACATACAGTGAAATATTGGTTTCAGGAGTAGAATTCAGTGATTCATCACTTACATACAACACCCAGTGCTCATCATAAGTGACCTCCTAATACCCATCATCCATCTAGCCCATCCCCCACCCCCTCCCTCCATCAACCTTAAGTTTGTTCACTGTCATTAAGAGTCTTTTATGGTTGTGTTTTGGTGTCGTATCTAAAAATTAATTGCCAAATCCAAGGTCACCAAGATTTTCTTCTATGTTATCTTCCAGAAGTTTTATAGTTGCATGTTTTACATTTAGATCTGTGATCCGTTTGAGTTATTCTTGTGAAAGTGTAAAGCCAGAGGCTGATTTCATTTGTTTGCATGTGGATGTCCAGTTGTTTTAGCTATCTCTTCTCCATTAAATTGTTTTGCTTTAAAATACTAATACTAATAAATAATAAATAATAAAGTGGAGAAAAAATATGAACCAGCAGTCTACCAAATGAGGATATTCAAATGTCTAAACACAAATGACAAAAGGAAGAGAGAGAGGAAGGAAAATTGACTATCATTAGTAATGTGTATTGATGCAAAACATGCCTTTTCACCCAGTCAGCTTAGAAAACATTATAAAAAGAGAGAGAAAAATCTCACGTTGGTAACAGGTACTTCCCAAGACATGCCAAGGAACTATGAATTAGGACTTTCTTTTTCTGAAAGACATTTGGTCATATGAATCAAAAGAAGTTACAGAATTCATGTCTTTGCTCCAAAAATTCTACATTGAGGAAACGACTTGAGGAAATAATAATTGATGTACAGAAATATTAATATACTTTGGCTCATAAGATTATGAACCAGTGAAGTTTGGGTACCTTCTAATAAGGGATACATTACGTAGTGGCTTATCCATACAATCAAATTCTGTGTAGCCAATAAAAAATGATAACACGGAAGAATATTTAATAGCCTAGAAAATGTTTGCAGTGTAGTTTTAAAGTGAGGAAAGCAGGTTAAAAAAGTATCACGCGTACTCTCTCGCTTTATAAATCTCTTTTCTCTCTCTCTTTTTCTGTCTCGCCCCCTGTGCTTTCTTCTCCTCCCCCATTTGTATCTTTGTGTGTATCTGTGTTTGCATAGAAACAAAGATTGGGAAAGCAGATATCAAAACATTAGTGATAATTATCTATGCCTAATGATGATTGAGTGATTTTTCTTTTCTTTCTCCTAAGTATGTTTTAAGGGCATTTTTCAAAATTTACTGTAATGCATACATGTTAATTCTTGCTCATATTTGAAAAAAATTACTAAGTTTTAAAAAAAGATGAATAATAATAAAAAAAACCCAACATGTTCATACCATTGGCACATGCATATTTAGCACACACTAGACACCTGCCAAGTAGGTTAAAAACCTGTACTCCTATTATCTTTGTCTTTATCCTTTTCTTCTGAATTGAAGGAATTAGGTCCAGGACCAGCTGTTTGTGAATTGAAGAGAGACCAGGTTTGAGGGGCTCCCCAGTAGCAAGACTGAGCTGCAACTTGATAGTTAAAAGTGTGGCCTTTAGAGGAAAAGAACATGATCGGTGGGGATACTAATGAAGAACGTGTTAGTCTTGTCAGCTGTTCCACAGAGGCTGAAGCAAGTAGAGAGTGTCTAAGAACTGGGAGGTAGTCACTCACTATTTCACGGGTGAGGCTTCGCTTAGTGATCAATATATTTGGGTAAGGTTTCCAGAAAAACATAAATTTGCTTTAAGACAGGTTTAACTTGGGAAATTCGTTCCTAATTTAATAAATATATGTCATTGGGAGAATTATTTAGACTGAAGGTGGAAGAGAGGTTTCTATTATATTAGCAAGAGCCTGTCTGACAGTGGAAGGCTGGGGGTGGGTTAAGAAAAATGGTCTGACTTCAGAAAACTATTTCATGTTCAGCAGAGAGCTCGGCACACTTCAGTAGTTCTAGAAAGCATTATTATATCATAGCAAAATGAATTAATTGAGATATATTTTCATGACCCCGAGTTTCAGAGAAAGGTAAGTAAAGGATATGTGGTGTAATTCTGTTAAGGAATGTGTGGGTCTACCCATGTGTTTGAAGATTTTTTTTTTCTCTCATTAAATGTAGTAACTGTTTTTTTTTTCTTTTGTTTGTTTTTAATTTGCTTGGTTACCTACTTTTGGAATAATGTTTTGAGGGTTTCAGATAAATCTTTGTCCCACTAGGTTGACTTGTAATTTATTGCCCAAACAATACATTTTTGGGTGTCAATAATAATATTTATGATGATACAACATGACTAAACCAGGACTGTCTAGGACGAAATCTGTCCAGGACATATGTTCACTCTCCCTGGGATCCATTCAGAGAAAGCCAAACTGGCTGTGAACTGTCATACGGTCAAAGCAGCTCTGAAATCAAGATCAGCCAACTTTGTAAATGGTAGTGTCTTTATAGGTGTATTCAACTCATCACATATCTGAATCCCAGTCTAAAAGTACTTTGGTACAGTCACAAAAGAGAATTGCACCGTTATAATTGGATCGTATGGTAGCACCTTGATTAAAGAATCAGTCTAATTGTTAAGCGTGGTAACTTCTGAGCAATTGTGATGACAAGACTCGTAAATGATGTTGGCACAGACCCGTAAAAGATCATGTGGTTTGCAGAGGTTCTATGATGGCAAGATTTGTGTTCTTTTTGAACACTTTTTTAGAGCCCTTTTGTTCCTTTTGAATTGGGGTGCTGAGAAATACCACTGAAGTCAAGAGAGTTGACTTTGTGGTTATTTTCTTAAAGTGTGGATTCCCTGTTGGTAGTATCTTGGAGCAGATGAGTGTTTTACAGAGTTGGCATAGTATCAGTAGGAATTGAGTTATGCAGCAGGATGCGTATAAAATAAAAAAACATAAAATAAAAATTTTGGATGGTTTTACACGGGCCTGCACCATGATAAAAATTGAAATTTCTGTATATGTCTGAGACACATTTACCATTCATCCATTCACCCTCAGACACAAATGGTCTTGTGTTGTTTTTGTTAGTCCGAGGTTACCTAAAAGTCACTTGTTTTTTTAAGACCCGAGACAACAGTAAGTATCTTGGTTTCAATTGCTAGGTTATATTGTAATTGGTATTGGTGCTTTTGTTGTTGACATAAAGAGACAAAGACTATTTTGCTCCTAAGAAACTCATTTTTTAAAAAGTATCATATCCTTAATTAAATGATGAGACTGTAATACCTAGATATGGGCTCCCTTAATAAAGACTTAGTTATGCACACTCTAATGGACATTTAACAGATTTATCCTTCTGTAATTTAATCTGGATAATTTATACACCCTAAAAAATCCACAGCCTGGAATTCTGTGACCTTGGGTCTCTTGATGTCTCTGTGACTAACAATAAAATTCATTTGGTCTTCAATAAATATTCACCTTGAAGTGATACCAGATTAGGAATGTACTGCGTTCAAAAAGTTTAAGGTAGCTGAAACCCAATGAAAAATCTGACAACTTCAAATTATCTGTATGTCAAATATGCTCTGATCACAAGAAGACCTTAGTATTCATATTGAATATAACAATAATTACAAACTTTGAATCATATTCTCCTTTTAATTTTAAGTGACAAATTGTGCAGAAAATAGTTGTCATCATGTATCTCCAAAATGGCTGCCACCAATTCTTGCCACTCTTTCCTCTGTATAAGTATTCTTCCTCCCTGAAGAGGTGGAGTTATTCCCCACCCTGCCTTTACATCTCACCCAGAATTGGTGACTTGTTTATCCAATAAAACGTGGCAAAATGGATGTGCTGGAACTTCTGAAGCCAGGTCATAAGAAGCATTGCACCTTCCACTTGAGTCTCTTGAATTACTTGCTTTTGGGATACTCACACTTTGAGGAAGCTGGTCACCAATTAAGAAATCCAAGAATGATGAAAATTCAATGCTTTGTGAAGTTCAGACAAGATGGAGAGAATGCCCTTCCATGTAGAAAGAGAGAGATGCTAAGGCCAATTACACGAGTGAAGAAGCCATCTTGGAAGTAGAACCACTGGTTCCAGACTCACTGTTGACATCATGTGGCTTTGAAACCAACTACCTCGCTGAGCTCTTCCCGAATTCCTGACCCACAAAACCATGAGCAAAATAAATAGTTGTCTGAAGCCACAGTTTTGAGGTACTTTGTTATACAGCAGTAAATAAGTGGAACAGAGACCCTTTTCTCTTTAATATAGTGTACCCGTTCTGCTATTTATGAGTATTCATTTTCAAGTGGAATTAACCTGAGATATAGAAGGGCCTAGAAAATGCAGTCTTGGGGGGAAAAACCACATCATCTTAGAACACTGCACTGCTATACCACCTGCTCTGAAGGAAAGGAAGAAAGTAGGGAGGAAAAGCAGCAGATCGTGTAATTACCCCCAGGGGCATGTCGATTAAGCATATTCACCATTTTCTCCCTCTAAAAAACAACTCGAAATGATCAGTGTCTGTCGTTAAATAATTGAAGACCTAAGGAAAAAAAATTTACATGAAGCAGATCTCTGTGTTAACAGGAGGCACTTCTTCCTGGATGTTCCCTTTCCGCCCCATCTTCCTGGGAGCTCTGCAGTGATGCTGCAGGGGAGATTCTCACTTCACTAATCTGCAAATCCTGTTTGAGAGAAACCCCTGGTGGTCTCCACAGTCTTCTCAGGAAAGCTTTAATAGCCAAACGCATTAGCAGGGTCTCGTGTGGCTGAGACCTCATTAATCTTCCCCGATCCACCCTGGTATATTTGCCCATTTACCATGAAGCATTAGTAGAAGTAAGTAAAACTGAAACATGCTTGTCAGGATGATGGTACGGTAAAGCAAGGGATGAAGAATGTGGGCACATTCTGTTCACTCGTTTTTAGGATAGATTCATTCGTATGGGCTCTTCTTTTCATTCTCTTGACTTTCAACTTGACATTTATTCAAACTCTAAAATCAGATGCACAACTTAGAGATTTAACCAAAAATGGTGTGTCCCTCACCTAAATCAATGTTAAAATATACCGATAGCTTCTCTTTCTTGCTCTCTCTTCCTCCCCACCTCTTCTCCTTTTATCGTTTCTGGTGGAATAAAGAGATTTCTTATCATTAAATGAACATCATTTCTTGTAAAGTTTCCCAGGAGCAAAGAAGATGAATGTCCGTTTCTCCCAGCATCGCTCCTCTGTCTGATAGCAGCTAACATTTTAAAATGATGTAACCTTTTGGCATTTATAGATCTTTGGGGATTTAAGAGAGAAGTTACTCTGGGACTTGTAATGACCATGGAAGTGTGTTCTGATTGAGTTTGAGTGGAGGCTATGGGATAATGCTGGAATTTTGAAGGAAGCTCAAATATTCTCAAGGTATTTAATCAGTCTCCATAGTGGCTGCAATACTAAAAATATCTCTCAAATTTGTCCATCATTCTCTTCCTTTAAAATCTTATTTTTTAAATGTTTTTACTTATTTTTGAGACAGAGAGAGATAGAGCATGAGCAGGGGAGGGGCAGAGAGAGAGGGAGACACAGAATCTGAAGCAGGCTCCAGGCTCTGAGCTGTCAGTACAGAGCCTGATGCGGGGCTCGAACTCACGGAGTGTGAGATCATGACCTGAGCTGAAGTCGGACGCTTTAACTGACTGATCCACCCAGGTACCCCTAAAATCTTATTTTTTAAGAACCAGATGATACAATGCTAACTGTTCATGAATATTCCATATTCCCTCCTTTCCCCTTTGTATGACAATAGCTATTTCTCTGGCAAAATGACTTCATTTTTTAGGTGCCAATGAGTCATATGATCTCTTTATCATAAAATCAGTTACACTGTTAACAATTTTTATTGGCTTTAGCATAAATTTCCTCGAGAATCTACTTGTGAGGGAAATGTTTGTTTCCCCACCTGTGCTATGATTAAGTCAGACCTTGTTTGCTCATTTCTGTCATTTTTTTCTAACCTATACTTGTGATAAAGCATAAAACCAGTCTTCCGGAGGAGTGATGCTAGAAGGGTGAGAAAAGAAGGCCAGGGTCATTATGAAAAATCTGAGTGTGAAGCAGGTCTGGGTATTTTGATTTCATAGATTTGTATTTACAGCCAAAACATTACCTTTATTTCTTCAGGAATATCTCATCAGTCATTTTGTTATTGAGAGTCTCCATTACCTAACTCCTAATTGCTTATTGCCAACCCCCTTTCCTCATCTAGGCAATATTTTTGTGAGATACTTAAAATATAGTCCATCTCTCTCTCTCTCTCTCTCTCTCTCTCTCTCTCTCTCTCTCTCCTTCCTTCCCGCCTTCCTTCCTCTCTCCTCCTCCCCTCTCTTGAACTCAAGTCCCACATTTTTATAAAACACACAGTACTAAATGTGCCATTCTTTGTGAAGTACTAATATTAACATTAGCATAAAACTTAGCATTGCTTTCACACAGATGAACTTAATCTACACATAAACCCTTGCAGCATATGCCATAGACAGCTTTACCACTGACTAGCTGTGTGACCTTGAACTAATCACCTCATTTCTCTAAGCCTCATTTCCTCATGTGCCAAATGGACATAGTATCTACCTGAAGTATTTTTAAACAATTTACGGAAGTAATATTTTAATGGCTTAGTAGAGTGTCTTGTACACAACAGATACTCAGTAAGTGTAAACTTTTTTTATATAGTGTTACTACTCTCAACAAGAGAACAGGCTCATAAAAGATTAAGTGAGCTATGAGCTTTTCAGAGTGGCATAACTGATACATAGCAGAGATGAAACTCAAATCCATCTTTGGAGTCAGACCCCTTGTTATTTCCTGTGATTATAATTT
The DNA here is from genome assembly GCF_018350195.1 of Panthera tigris. NCBI lineage: Eukaryota > Metazoa > Chordata > Mammalia > Carnivora > Felidae > Panthera > Panthera tigris. Next base: position 63,983,112 of record NC_056670.1, on the reverse strand, counting down.
ATGTTTATAGTTTGTTTTTCGTTCTTCTCGTGACATGAATGACCTTCACAACATGTACTCTCTTTCTTTGTTTTTTTTCTGAGAAAGTACACACATTCACAGCAACATTGACTGGGGTCAGGTTTAGGACTTGATCATGACTTTTCACATGGAAAACAGATCTGTGGTTCACGATCCCTATGCTCAGCCCTGGAGATCAACCTGTCCGTGTACATGAACATACGTTTCCTTTGTAGGACGATTAGTTTCATCCATGGTAATGGAAGCAGATTCTTGCCATGAAATGGTGTTTTTTAGTTTGATATTCTCTCAGTTGAGTCAAAGGAGAGAATTATGTTCAGTAGTTCCAAGAGAAATAAGAACTCAATCGTAGGCTTTTTTTCTTGAATTGTCTTCCAAGGAGTGTAACCTATACATTGTCATTCCCAGTGAACATCATTAATTTCTTGTGTACTCTACACGGTTGGGCAAAAGGAGCACAGTTTATTGTTACGTAATAATTAAGAACTGGAGTTTTCTGACAAGGCTAGTAATAGATGTATGAAGGACTGGAATTATAATATTCTATATACTTCTTGAAAATACTTTTTGCCCCTAAAAAGTCAAAGCCTTTGGGTCCGCATTAAGAACAATAAAATTGAGGGGTGCCTGTGTGGCTTAGCGGGTCAAGTGTCTGTTACTTGATTTCTGCACCAGTCATGACCTGGTGATTCTCGGGATTGAGCCCCCATGACAGGCTCTGTGCCGACAGAACAGAGCCTGCTTGGGATTCTCTCCCTTCCTCTCCCTCTGTCCATCCCCTGCATGTGCATGCTCTTTCTCTCTCCACCCCTGCTCTCTCAACATAAACAAACTTAAAATAAAAGTAAAATCACAGAATAAACTGTTTAGAATATAATGCCACAGTTTTCCTGCAATTTCATTGAATCAACTTTCAGGTCAGGAGTAAACGGTCTGTTGCCCAAATGTTCTCTTGGCCTCTTAGTATTTAATGACCGTACTTTGTGTTAATGAACATGGATTGTGCGTTAGAGGAGCTTCACTGAGCTTGGGAGGGGGGCCGGTGGGTAGGAGTCGGATTGTATACTGAGTCCACCTTTCTACAGATTCTATCAGTGTATACTTATTTGAACTTTTTTTTTTTCTATTTAATCACTTCCCTCTCCTTTTCTTGCTGTTGTTTGTACTTCAGTAACTTCCTTTTCATGGGTCACTCTAGGATCCTGTATAGCTTTCCCTAACACTGTCCTCCAAACGGCAGCCACTTGGTAAGCACTTATTGTTGTCACTCTCCACTCATCTGGTAAGGATAAATGCTCAGCTCGCCTTGGGAAAAGGCAGCTTTTCCACCTATATTGATAGCACATCATTTACCTGCTCCGATTTAATTTTACTTAATTTGTTTTTAATATTGAAGCCAGAGGTTTGCAAATAGCCTCTTATAGTGTTTATAGATAGATTCTTGTTTCAATACAGTGGTTAGGTAACTGGAGTGCCCAATCGCTACTATCAGTATTTTTTTTTTGTCATTGTCATTATCATTATGGAAAGTATTTGTTTTGCACCTGTGATACAGGCGTCTAAATCTCAGTTAAGCCTTAAGCAAAGCAAGGGAGATATCCCCAGTATATTACCTCTTCATGATTAGAGTCCATGAACGACAAGGAGTAGACAAATGAGCAAACAAATAGTGAACAACACCTAAAATAAATACTTTGTGCTTTAGGACCAGAGGAATGGTAGGAACAGGTGTATTCCTGGAGGTGGTGAAATTGCCCCTTATTAACTACCACTTTGTCTAAATGGGTAAATGATGGAATTCCAAGAACAACACATCTAGGAGAATGTGGAAAACTAAATAGTAGGGGGATGTCCTCAGTAGGCACCTGGAAGAATCAGAAGGCTGCCAGGCAGACTTTTGTAGAATTACATCATGTAGCCATATGTTGAGTCTGAAGCAAGTCAAAGAGAATAAAGATGTATTTAATTTCTGATGACACTGAGTTGTCAGAAGGACTAATACCAAAAAAAGAGAGAAGTGACATATTTTAAATCTATAAATTGTATTTCGTGTTCATTTGTCACCTCTAGGAAAAGCAAATAAAGTTTCTTCCTTCTCCCAAAGTGGATGATGAATGATTGCTTAGGGTTGGGTGGTGGGAGCCTGTGTCACTGTTATTGACTTTCTATGGAAAACAATTCATCTACAGATGCAGTCAGCGTGGTGTTTGTGCACACCCAGCAAGGCATACGTAAACTGGTTCTAATCATTCACGGGCTGATCTGAACAGAGAATAATTACTCTCCTGTTAAAGACAGGCTCTTCCCCTTGTCTCTACCGTCCTTACCTCCAAGTACAAGAGCAAGGATTTGTTTGAGAGGACTCAGACTCATAATGTCACTGGGGTCCATGGACTGCATTCAGCCAAAGTCAGGTATGAAAAGAACCTACTCATTTACACACTCATTTATTCATTCATTTGTTTATTTACAAAGATCTATGGACCTACTATGGACCAAGCTTTATGCCAGCCAAACAAGGTCCTCTCTGGTTAGAGAACTGACTTGAGGAACTGTACAAAGTTTAGATTCATGCCTTTTACAAAGTCCTCCTAAAATTCCCTCATTATGACCCTATTCTAGAATGCAGAGGATTAAACATTAAAAGCCAAAAGGGGCCAGAGAGCCAGCATAAACCAGCAAAACCAGGGATCATTGAACATATTTAAGAAATATAATCTGTTGAGGCACCTGGGTGGCTCAGTCAGTTGAGCATCCAACTCTTGATTCCATCTCAGGTCATGATCTCATGGTTCATGTTTGATCAGGTCATGATCTCATGGTTCATGGGTTTGAGCCCCACATCAGGCTCTGCCTGCACTGACTGAGTGGAGCCTAAGTGGGATTCTCTGTCTCCCTCTCTCTCTGCCCCTCCTCTACTCATATGTACAGGCATGTACTCTCTCTCCCTCTCAAAATAAATAAACTTAAAAAAAGAAGTGCAATCTGTTATTTTTTGAGGAGTAGTAAGTAACTTGAAGGTATTATTTTGATAATATTTCCTAGGAGAACACCTTTTTGAGAAGATAGAACTTTATTTATAAATGCCATCATTTATGTCTAAAGATTGGATCACATTTATTTTTACATTGTTTCTTTTTCTCAAATAGGTTAAACATTTTTCTATTTAGATGTTGCTTAAATTCATTATTTACTTCTTAACTTATTTACTTGTAATAACCTTCAAAAGGATACCATAAACCTCAACCCATTTGAATAAATTACTAAAAAAATTTGAATTTAATGACTGAAATAATAGGATTCTATGTATTCAGTTAATAGTAAATTGTCAAGTACTTATCGCTACTCAACCACTGCACTGATTGTAACCTAATTATGTTGAAGGCTATGATTAAGTAATTGAAATATTTTATACACAATGGTACATACTCGTGTGTGGATATGCATTTGTGTGTTTCTGGTTCAGTTAGAAATGAACATAGGCCATTATATTAAGTGGGAAAACCCACTACATCCATGATATTATATATAGATGCAAATAAAGAAGTAGAGGGAAGCACACACATGGTTTGACTTGTTCAAGGAATAGGGTCATGAGCAATTTATTTTTCTTTTATTTTAAATTCTTCTGCAGCCTTACAAAGTTGTTTGTGCAATAAAAATGGCTAAATAAAAATGGGTCCAGATTGACCTGTTTGTTTTGCCTGGATTTGAGCAGAGATTTGAGAGAGGAACCACTGGAAGGTTTGTGTCATACAGATACACCTATAAATCTTACAGGGGAGAATTTCCTGACATCTTCCATCATTTCCAAAATGTCAGATTTTCAGATAGGGTTTCAGGTGAGGACTGGAGAGAGAAGCTGAGATTTGGGTCTATATACTTTTAGCATTCAGAATAAAAAACCAAGGGGGTCAGGAGTTTTGTTTATTTAATATTAAGTATCCTTGCGTTTGAAAATACTTGTGTTATTCTATCTCCCCTCAGCCAGTATTATCTGGAATATCTCATATGGTCTCATGACTTACACCATTAGTGAGTCTCAAAAATATTTTAGATGACACATGAAAATCAGCTTGATTTGAGGATATTCTGTAGGCCTACTGTTTTTATTTTGATGAAACAGTCTGCCAGGGGAAGCAGGTGGTGCAATCTGCTCTCATGGGAAGAAAGGAAAACATATTTTGGTTGACAGGGAAATAGAAAGTCAGAGGAGGAAAAAAAAAATCACCTTGCCTGAGACAATGGCCGCTCTACAGAATCGATCCTCTTCATACTATCATGGAAATTACTTTCTGGCGGTAGAGCCGAAAGGTTGTTATGTATTATTGTCGACTGTGGTTGGAGACACAAAGCAGTGCGATCATTTGATGACTTATTTGTTATTTGGAAAATGACAGCTTTTATGTGCCAATAAATGTGAAATCACCTGCAAGTATTCTTGTGAATTTAGGAACCATCTGAATGTCCTTTCTTAGTGCATAAGGTAGAGTTTAATGAAGCCACGTGACTTGTACTCAGTCGATTATCTGGCAGTTCTGTCTCTGCCATCTGATGAGGGAACCCTGTCCGCTTGGTGAGTGCAAGACAGAGAGGCCCGTGTAACTTTGTCAGAATTTCTGGTTGGTGGACAGCGGCTTCCCTGGAACATGGAAGGAGGCAATTAGTCTCCAGTTTTAGGTGTGCTTTTCATCTTGTGCAGAGTGTGGCTGACGGCCACAGCATCCCGCTTACTCCACCACATCCCTTTTTCTCCTCCAACAAGGGTGGGTTGAAGGAATAGCAAGGAGCTTTAAATTCGTCCTGGGTTACAGAAACACAATCCAGGCTGAGTGTGTCTGGCGTGCGGTGGTCATGTGCCATTGGCGGTGACAGGACACCACTTGCAAAGATGACGCTGACTATTCTGAGGTTTTAATATGATTGCCTCCGCACGCTTGAGAAAGCCCCATGTGTTTGATCTTTTATGACATGACCCTATTTTTTTTTCCTTTTCTTTCCTCTCTCTTCTTTTCCTGGAACTGCTGCGTCCTCAGCTGGCAGTCTTTAAACCCTGGGCTGCAGTGATTTCTCTTCATACGACCACACATTAAGCATATCTTTCATGCTTCTCTGAACCAAACTCAGAAAGTGCCAATTAATAAGTTGATGGGGAACAAGTTAATGGGTAGCATTAAGGCCACCTGTCTGGAGGCATTAGGTGTGCACGTTGACTGAGTGAAAGGAGACCTGCAGAGAGTCGGGAATGAGGTACTTTATCACGCATTCCTAGAGGCATAAAATGAGAGAATAAAAGTCCGTTTTCAGGGCAGCCCCTCCATCTTGTTGCTCTTGTGGATTGTTCACACTGCTCTGGCCAAGGTTAACCATCCTCACGAGAAAGGACAAGGCATCTGAAGCCGTGAGTGTTTACACATGTAAAGCATATTTCTTGGTCAGTAGGCTAAAGATTGAGAAGAACATCCGATACTTTTCCATGGCACTTCCATTCATATCTGCTCCAACTATTCTGGGCATCTTTCTATTGGACGTGACTGGTCTGAAAACTCTATTCATTCATTCATTCATTCGTTCATGTATACATTCATTCATTTATCCATTTATTTATTCATCCATTCATTTGGAAAGTACTCACTGAGTTTCTAAAATACGCGGGGCCTTACTCTAGCTGCTGGGAGTATACTTGTGGGGGAGAAAAAGAGAGGAATATCACAGATCCCTGTTCTCATTGAGTTGATGTACTAGTAGGGAGTATGTAGATGAGAAGCAAAATAAATCAGCAAATTATAAAATAGGTTTAAAGGTGATAAAATCTGGCCTTTATACAATTTCCAGAGGGGGATTTAGAAAGCTCAGCCTTTGAGTCAAGACTCAGAAAATCAGATTAAAGGTAGGAGGACACAGAATATTGTTGGTGTGAATAAGAGGGCTTATGATTAGAGGAAAAAAGGAATGGGCCCCATCCTCTTTCTCTTTCTTTCCACCTTAACCACAGCAGACTATGACAAGTCTTGAATGGAAAGTAGACAAGGCCCAGTAGGAAAGAGGGCTGAGGTTAGGGGAACAGTAGGGCATATTTCAGATTAAGGACATAACCTTGAGAAAATACAAGGAGACCCATAGAAGACAATAAAATGCACTTCATTCTTTCCTCTCCCTTTCAGCTTGTCTGCCTCTTTGATTTTTTAGTGAAAACAGTTTCATGGCATTGGTCCAGGAGAACAAAGCGACAGAGCCAATGTCCTTGTTTAGCCAAGCATTCTTTAGTCCTTCCTGCTGTCTTACCGAACTGTTAGCTTCTTTCTTTAGTTTTTGCAAGTTTGGAAACTTAACGTTTTGTTGTCTTCTTTCCCCAACAATTCTCGGCTGCAGATCATGTTACTCACAGACCCGGAGATTGAGAGCAGCTTACTGATCAGCTCAGATGAAGGGGCCACCTATCAGAAGTACCGGCTGAACTTTTACATTCAGAGCTTGCTTTTCCACCCCAAGCAAGAGGACTGGATTCTGGCATACAGCCAAGACCAAAAGGTGAGCATAATTACCTCATTCGAGACAACAGTGCCTGGTTTTCCAGGGGATGGACCACGAGTTGATTGTCTCTACCTTTCTTCTCGGCAGTGACTTTTGTTCTGTGCAGTAGCCTGAACTCTGAACCAGGGGGTTGGGAGCAGCAAGGAGGATTTCAAGGTGCTTGCTTGAGCTGTGTAAATATCTGAAATAACATACAAGGGAAGAGCCTGACACTAAGGAAGACATGGTGGAGAAGCAGTTATTAATAGATGCCATGGACCATCAGGGGCTCCTACCCACCATGGAATTTGAGACAGTGTTTTGTGCATGTGGAGATGTGAGCATTTTTCTGAATTAAGGGACCAGAGCTTTTTTTCAGAGCCTTCTTGGGAAGGAAAACTCTAAAAAGGTGAAGAACACTAGTGATTTGCTAAAACAGTGAGAGACATGGCCAGAAGAGCAGTGATAATGTTCATAGAGGACATTATTCAGAACCAAGTCATTTCACGCTGACAAGACAACTCTTTCTTCTCTTGGTGGTTGTGCTGAAGGAGAGGTCTACTTTTTAAGAACATTGACTGAGGTTGTGCTAGTGTGTGTGTGTGTGTGTGTGTGTGTGTGTGTGAGAGAGAGAGAGAGAGAGAGAGAGAGAGAGAGAGAGAGATGTGTATATATTTTATGGGATATATACTATATACTACACATACACTATAAAATATCTCTAGTCCCTGCTTTTAAGAAGCTTAAATTTTCAGGTAGAATATAAGGTGAGCAACAGCAGATACAATTAAAGAAACAAAGGATTTACAGGCAAATATGAGACTCTAGCTATAAAAGCCAATGAGAAAATAGGTGAAATATTGCAATGCTCTTTGTGAAGTGAATGATTCAGTGAAGTTATTCTGCAAAATCTTTTTATGGGAATCTTGTGCTAGAAATTACATATATTTAAAGAGATACCGAACTTCTGTGAGTGAGGAGGTTATTCTAGGGTTTGTTTTTTTTTTCTGTCGAGCAGATGTAGATGTGCGGGGTTCTTCCTGAAGGCAGGGAAGGGTAGACGCAACCTTCCAAGATCTCTACTGACTCGGGCATTTTGGAGGTGGCAAATTAAAATTCTTAGGATTGGAGTTTTATTCACGCTGCCCTTACTGCCAAACAAAATGCACATTGAGCCTAAAAATAGAAAAGATTTACAATTAGTATCTTCTTTTCCTCTTGAGCAGCCTGGCTACCCTTTCAGCAGAATGTAAAATTTCATTCCTGGAGTCAGGCCACAGTGCATCTGGTCCAAGATGGTGCAGTTACCAGAGGCGAGGCTGAGCAGCTCGGGACACAGAGTATTAGTCATTTAATCCACTGGGTTGACTGTATTTTATTTGACAGTTGGTTAATTTTCCCCCTGATGCCAGAGGCACAGTGAGGACCAGATTTACCTGGCTAAGTAGAAACTCTACAGTTGTGCTGGAAGAGATGCCCACACATGTAACCCTTCATGTTCCAGCACTTCAAACAGGGCCTCCCACAGCCACTGTGGCCAAGTGAACAACCCTGGAGGAGTGTGGACATCTGAGTTGTGGCCCCACCTCAGCCACAGTACTTGGTGAATGGTACTTGGTGTTGGTCTTTGCCTTAACACGTGTTTACACAAATAGGTATGCTTGCAGGTGCACTTCCAATGAGATGGACAAAAATACATTAGACTCCTCCAGCTCTGTTGTAGATGCTCCTCATGGTGCAGTGTTGGTCTAAATCAGTTTATCAAGGAGCGTTCAGTCCATGCGGGGAGAGAAGATAAATGTACATGAGTTCACTAACAGCCTAAGGGAAGCCAAAAAGGCAGTACCCTCATTCACACATAACAGATACCCAGTTGAAGTAGCCGGATGGATTATATGAAATTGGCAGCCCAAAGTTCAGGAGATAGAGATCGTATGAAATGATTTCACCTTGACCTTAAAGAATATATGTCATATTTCTGTTTGGAGGACCACACTGTACACAAGAGGAATGTCCTAAGCAATAATATAAAGTTAGAAAAACAGTGTTCACAGGGTTGAGAATGCGTCCATTTGACTGAAACTGAAATTTAGTAAAGTTAATTCTGTATATATTTTTGGAATCTGATCTTGACTGCTTTTTGCTGTTTTGACTGCCTGACTTCTAGGCAAAATAAGTTTTGCTTTCATAATTAGGACCCTTTCGAAAAATTTGGCCAGTGTGATGATGTCTTCAGAGGTATACACTATGAAGGTTATTCTGGTAGCAAAGTTAGGATGAACTGGGATAATATGAGGTCAAAAGCAAGAAGACCGGTTAGGATTATATGGCAGTAGTCCTGGTCTGGACCAAAAATACCTTCTGTGACCATGGACCAAATGAATTCTATCACTTTAGAGCTGGAAGGAGCCTTAACAGTCTTTGCTGGTATGTAGCTAACAAACCAAAACTATGAGAAGTTAATGAATTTCCCCCAAAGAGAAAAACCACTCATTGGTATCACATGTCAAAGTTCAGTGAATGGAATAAAGGCTTATATGAAATTTGGTAGCATTCTCATTCTTGATTATGACATCTAGAGATTAGCAGATAGGCAGAAAGATACCAACCTTACTGTTGAGCTCTCTGTTTTTCCTAGAGAGAGTGAAGGAGAAATCATCCTAGAAAAAAAAAAATTGTAGATAGCCTTCTAAGATGAGTAGGGGTTAGAGTACTCCATATCTTAGGGCTTAAGTCACAGAATGAGGAGTGGGGCATTTGCTGGGAGGCAAGTGGGCTGCAGCCATAAGATGAGCCATTGGCCAATGAGGTTGGCTGGAAGTCAAGTGGAAAGGGTGTGTGGCCACTCAGGTGGGTCAGTGATATGAAAATAATAGCCGGCAAACACCCATGAATCATGGAGCTTTTAACACTGATGAGATGCTACACTGAGCACCAAGGAGAGCCCTGTGCTGGTGTCGGCAGGCCAATGACTATATTTGCCCAGGAAAAGGGAACATTTCTTCTTTCATGTAAGGATTGCTCATCAGTTTTTCTGTGACAACTGCTATTGCTGCTGCGGCAGAACTCCCCGTGAAGATCTTAGTCTCATTGCTGGTCCTCGCGCCGCTGGATGCTTTTCTACGCCAGCCTATGGTGAACAGAATCCTCAAGTAAAAGGTGCCATCCCTTTGAAAGAATCTTCTTCAGGTGGCCACTCCTTGAGAACTCACCCGTGAACAGAGTCCTCCTCTCCCCCCTCCTCCTGGTCTCCTGCCCCCATTGTCTTCTCAGACGTGCCCTCCCTCTTTTGAATACATACTCTCCCTCTTTCGCCACCCTTGTTTTCCCCTTACTTCCCTGCCGTTGCCTTTTCTCTCCTTCAGTGCAGGAGACTTTTAAGGCCCTGAGGACGGAGTCTGGAGCCCTGGCTTGCAGGACAGAGCACATATGGGCTGCGGTGTTCTGTTCTGCCTGCATTTCATCTTGTGTGCCTCAGTACTGAGAGGAGGTTTTTTGATGTGCGCATTTTAAAGGACCCAAAGTGTTTTGTTGAGCCTGTTGTCCTTTCTGGCCCAAGAGAGAGTTTTACTGGCCACCAATTCCATAGGAAATCAGATTTGTTTTCTTAAAAATAGCTTTTCATCATGGACAAATGTGTATGGACAAAGGCCCTCAGAATTCATAAAATCAGGCCTTCTGATGTTTCAGTCTTTTTTTTTTTTCTGAGAGAAATCTGGCTATGATATTCCATGTCTAGATGGTTGCCAAGAGGTGAAAGCTTTCTTGAATGAGCATGTGGCTTTCCAAACACCACAGGAATGACTGAAGCAGAAAGCAGTACCTTTTTTTTTCCCTTTAAGGTCCTGAAGTACCCTGGCTACTTAGGGAGCCCTGTCCGGGACCTAATGCAGTATAGACAAAGGAGTTAGCCTCCTTGGCTTCTAATGGGTCTTTGTGAAGGTGTGCCTTTGGAAAGCCCTGAAATCTCCAGAAATGTAAATATAATAGATACTATGGAAATTTTGTCAAATGGACAGAGCGATACTGGTCCCATAAGGTCACACTACTAAGAATTCTTACAAAATAGCAGTCAGTCACAATGGACACAACAAAGAATGCATAGCATTTAGTACAGGACCACCAAGATCTTGCTCTCCTTTATTTATTTATTATCTTTTTTATTTCCGTAATTAGGCAGTCCGCAAAGCAAACATTCTGTACGTTTGGTTGTTTGTTTGTTTGTTTGTTTGCATTCGGAAATGGAGCCGGCACCGGAAAGCAGAGAGAGAGTTCTTCACTCCCTTGCTAGTTTCCCCTCACTTGCTTGCCTCAGTGCAGGAAACCACCCAAGGAAGGCTTAGCAGCAGGCTGAGTCTGCCAGATTACATCTTTATTTTAATTTGGCAATAAACTAGTGTACAAACTGTGCTGTAAAACATTGCCTCCAACGGCATCTCTCAGTCTGTCTTAAACACCTCACTAAACATGATGTGTTGGGAAACATTTGAAATGAGAGAAAACAAAACGCAGATGTGACTGAAAGAGAAAAAAAAGAAGAAGAAAATTATAGGAATGTGCATATACCTCAGCTTTGCAGACCACCGTGGCACTGGGCTCCCGGCCTCTCCATTAGGGGCTGCACTGGGGGACAATTTTTAAAGCGGGGGGGTCTGCAGTGTTGGGAAAGCAACATGACCACTTGGGGCTCAGGCCAGTGAGCAGCTCTAGAGGAAAGGCCCCCTCACCTGCTTGCTCCACTTAACCCCCTGGCAAAGATCTGCAGGGGGGCCTGCTGGCTCTGACCCTTTTTCTCTGGTCCCAGGAGGTGTACTTCCTCTTGCTGCCCTTGTGGATATCCAAGTTCATTGAGGCCATGAACGACAAGCAAGAAACCGTACCGAACAAAGCGGCTGGGTCTGGGCTGTGAGGTGGAGAGCAGGTGTTCATGTAGACATTTAGAGGGGTGGGGGTGGGGAGGTGTTGGGAGGCTCCACCCTGTTGTTCTTGCAGCCTTGGGTGGCTCGTCCAGTGTCACCAGACCTTCATATTTTCTCAAGAGAAGGAATCCTGGTCTATTAGATATGGTATTTTCATACTTTTAAGTATTTACAACTAACTCAAATTAAAAAAAAAATAATGTTATTTATTTTTGAGAGAGAGAGAGAGAGAGATAAAGCATGAGCACGTGTGTGGGTGGGGTGCAGAGAGAGAGGGAGACACAGAATCTGAAGCAAGCTCCAGGCTCCAGACTGTTAGCACAGAGCCTGACATGGGGCTCGAACTCACGAACCGTGAGATCATGACCTGAGCTGAAGTCGGACACTTGACTGAATGAACCACTCAGGCGCCCCAACCAGCTCAAAAACTTAAAACGGAAAATGGTGAGGGGAGAATAAATCTCATCTTGCTGCCTTGCATTAGTCCCCAAATCACTTTTCTTTCCCTTCTGTCTTTCCCATCAGCTTTCTTTTTCTCCTGTTCATGGATCTCCCTGTCAGTTTTATTTCAGACGTTAAATTGTTTTGTGATTTTTTATAAGTTTTATTTATTTATTTTGAGAGAAAGAGCATGGGAGGACAGAGAGTGAGGGGGAGAGAGAGAGAATCCCAAGCAGGCTCTGCACTGTCAGCTCAAAGCCCAGTGCAGGGCTCGATCTCACAAACCATGAGATCATGACCTGAGCCAAAGTCAAAAGTCATCCACTTAACCGCCTGAGCCACTCAGGTGCCCCTGTGTTGTGAATTTTTAAAAAAATGCATCCAAATTGGGTGATCAATTCTGTGGCTGTTAAGACAGAACCTTCAGGACAGTTTGGTGGGCTACCCTTCATTTTGTGGCAGTTCTAGAATATTCACCAGTTTATATTGTTTCATTTATTCTGGAGCTCGATGATTCAGCATTCCAAGTAATATCACATGAGAGCCTGCTCGACTCCTCTGTATTCCAAAGAATCACGGTTTATGAAAGAAGCAAGAAATCCTAAGGGTTGCATGTTACCTCACCTTCAGTATTTTGGCATTTATGTGTATGTGTGAGATATACACAAAACTGAATCATAGCTTTGAAGGGGGCGAACATGTTTTGATAAGGAAGCTCTTTTCACACATAATTGAAACCCTAAATATTAACAGTCAGCATTCTCTGCATGAGTGAAGACTAAGTTTGAGCTAAAATGATATATTGGTAGAAAAGGAAAATTATACTGCCAATGTGTTCAATAGCATACGATAGAATTTTAGTAACCTGTATAAAAGTAAATAAAAAAATACTCCTTTTAGTTTCATATCCATTCCTAAAAACCAAAAAAAAACCAAAAGCAACAACAACAAAACAAACAAAAACAAAACACCTCCCTCCCTCCATTCCTTTTTAATCTTTCCTACGTCCTAACAGAAAGCCATTGCTGATCTTGGTTGTTCTGGATCTTGGCAAACTGTGACTGCTTGAAAAAGGAATAAAGGTCAGTATTTTCCAAAACTCAGTCGTAGTGCTTTCTCGCCAGTAGGAGACAATACAGCAAGCCAGATAAGATCATGAGCTCTCTACTCTGTCAGGTCCTACCAATGGCGGGGTGACCTTTGGCAGGTCACCGTGTGGGTTCTACAACTGTAAAGTAGAAGTAACAATAAGAGAATGTGCCTCACGGGACCGTGTGAGGATGCTGATATAACGTGTGTAAAACACTTACCACAGAGCCTGGTGAAGAGTAAGCATCGTAGAACTGCCAGCCAGTGTATGATTCAGAGGCCTGAGAGCGAGCCGACCTGGTGTGGTGTCGCTGGATTTAGACACGGGCTGCCTTAGCAGCAGTTCGGTGTCTCCCCAGTACCTGAAGTCGTAGACATTTAGGTCAATGTCAGATGCCCCCTTAGCATTCAATTGCTGAAAGGTACCATGGAACCAGAATGAATGGAGCAAGGAAGAACCGATGCGCAGTACTCAGAAAGTATTGATTATAATAACAATAAACCATTAAATATTAAAGCATTTGTCTTCACAGTAACTCTGCTTGTTTTTTAATAGACCTGGTAGCCCCTAAATGTCAAAAGGGCAAGATTGTAATAAATGATAAATAGATCCTTGAAACTCAGCTCCCCGGGGATAGTCAAATAATTTCTGCACAAGTGCACTTAGCAAACGCATAGCTACCTAATGCCATCCTGTTTCTCCAAGGCACGACAGTAAGTAAAAAGGCACTCAGTTATGTATGTGAAATATGTTGAGCATTATAGTCCTTGCTGATTTGGTAGGATTTCCATGTGCTTGAAATTTTCCAATGTCAGAGCTGATTTCTATTCTCATGAATATGTAAATAATGTAAGTATCCAACTACAAAACTGGCAATTAGAGTGGAAACCAGGGAGCTTGCTAAATGTCATCCCCAGTGCTTGTTTATAAAACAAATTCTCTAGCTGAAATGCCATAATATGTAAACAAGAGAGGCCTCTGTTCACCTTAGATGCCTTGTTTAACTAGGTGATATCATCATTTTTCACTTGCGACCCTGGAACACTTTGAGCTACCTGTTCCTAACCATTTGAATGGAAGGGGCTGCAAGAAGGAAAACTGGGACATAATCGAAAGGAGTTGCTAGGATTAAGGTTTGGACAGGCACAATTATGCTATTTGGTAGCTATTTAAGCTTTGAAATAAGGTCAACATTTTTCCTTATGCCGCTTTTTAGCCAGCTCTTTTGATCTGTTCTGTACTGTCCACCAGTACTTGTCTGAATGGAGTTTGTCACCTCCTTAAATCAAGTCCCCGTCTGGAAAAGTTTGGAGGACATTAGACTGCTTAAGAGAACCTGGATTTCTTTCCTTAAAGAGTTCATTTGTAAGATGCCCAGAAAGCCCTGCCTCTCAGGGGGGCCCTTTAGAAATCTTATAATGCTAGGATTTTCTGCATTCTTCCATGTCAAGAGTGGTTGCAAGCAGTGATGTTGCCAAGAAGGGCAGGGCTTTGGGGAGGAGGAAGGCTTGGCCTTGTGAGTAGACACATTTTGTGAATTTATGACTATGATTTTCATATTTAAAAAAAAATGTGATCTTGGCCAACCTTTTACCATGATATTGTAAGTACATATTACAAATGGCACAGTCATTGTTCCCAGGGACTCAGAGGCCAAGATCACATAGCTGGCAAGAAGAAGAAAAACCGGAAGTTACACACCCTCCTAAAATTGCCAGGTTCCTAAAATCAAATGAAAAGGCACTGATACAGACCTTCAAGACTCTCATTCTCCCCACTTACTTAACTCCAATGCCTGCCTGGCCAACGCAACTACAGGCATGTCGAGAAAATATCCCAGAACAAGAAGACATGTGATTCAAAGCCAAATAACTTCTGTTGCCCTAGGAAAGTCCATAATAAAAAAATATTCAGCCTCAGAGGCTGGGAACTTGGAATTCTTATCTAAGACCCTTCCTTGCTTCCAGAAAGTCTGGAAGAAAAAGACAGTCACATCTGCCTCTCCCTATCATTCCTGCCTTCCTCAGGGTCTGTGGATACTGAAGCTTGATGGCAATAATCCGTAGCAGAAAGAGGAGTGAGACAGAACTAGCAGTGACCATTCATTCATCCTGTAGCAAGCCTTCTGCAGGGTTTTTCACACCAACTGCTCAACTTTATTCTTGCAGCAAGCATTAGTGATGTTATTATGCTCATTTAGCATTTGGGGACTCTGTGGGTCTAAGGAGTTAAGAAAATTTCCTAAGATGGCCTGTCAAGCAATTGCTAGAACCAGAGTATAGTCGTTGTTTGAATGTCTTCATGCTCTGTCCTCATTGCATTAAAAAATCCAAAACCCCCCCAAAAAAATGTTTGCCTCCCTGGAAAAGCCATTATGGTTTTTAAATTTTCTTTAATTGCCATTTCCCTCCCCCTGTTTTTATGTAATTGTCTCTTCTCTGTCCGACCTACCACATATGCCTCTGACAGATACCGCGGTGCCCATATCAGGAGCTGATTTCACAGCAGAGGGAGGACTGTTGTTTGAAGATCACGCGGGAGAGGAAGCGAGGGGTGGTGGGACCTGTGAGCTGGAGGGAAACCAGCCCCCACTGGTTCCTAGGCACCCGCACCCCTTGTGATAGAGAGGAGTCTGCTTGTAAAACTTCCCCCTGCCCAGGCCAAGTGATGGGGCTTTCAGAAGTGACCCACTCCATGGGGACGCCTGGGTGGCTCAATCGGTTAAGTGTCTAACTCCTGATCTTGGCTCCGGTCATGATCTCAGTGTTTATGAGTCCACATTGGGCTTCACGGACTTTGTCCTGACAGCACAGAGCCTGCTTGGGACTCTGTCTCTCCCTCTCTCTGCCCCTCTCCTCTTGCTGTCTCTCTGTTCTCTCTCAAAATAAATAAATGAACTTAAAAAAAAAAAAAGTGACCCAGTCTAATGTTCCACTTCTGGTCAGATGTTTTTCTTTTTAAATGTTGTTTTGTTTGTTTATATTTTTTAATGGCCTCCCCTTCCCTCTGTCTCATACCCAGGGGCCCTGTCTAATCAGGCACTCACCGGTCCCCCGCCCTGGTGAAGCACCTTCCAGCTGGCCTGTCTCCCCCATTCCATCTTCACGGTCCTAATGCATCGGTCTTACAGAGACACAGCTCCAATTACGTTCCAAGTGACAATTTTCTCCTGCTGATTTTTATGTTTCACAACTTCTGAGCTTTATCATCTGTGCATTTAAAGAATGGTATGATCGTATGGCTATGGAGGGCTACTCCTTTTATCATCAGTTGCCTTGATATTATGGGATTTGTCACATAGTTTCTATTTCAGCATCTAATTATTTTATTTATCTTATATTTATTTCTCCATCTATATTAGATCATCTTTAAGGCCAAGATTCCATATTATACACACACACACACACACACACACACACACACACCTCCAGACCCAGGTGCACAGGAAGTATCTATAAATGAAAGTGGCCCTCGGTCACACATTGAACCTTCCTTCCCAGACAGCCCCAGCTCCATATGTCTAATCTCCCAAGGCTGCCTCAAAGTGCCAAACCCAACTGTGGGGCATGTGACAGACTTCAGTGACAGCTGGGGAATGGCCAGTGACAGATTTGATAAATCCAGCCACAGGAGAGATTGATGGAGCCAGTGATATGCCATCATTCCTGCTCACTGTTCATCAGCAAAGGCTGAATCCACAGCCTTGGTGCTCTTGTCTTTTGACCTTGGTGACATTTGGATCCAGTCTGTATTAGCTCCCTGCAAGTTTCAGTAGGATTGCATCTGTCCGTCCGCATCCATCCCGCACCCAGGCTCTGTTTATAGCCTCTCGGCCCCCATGGCTTCACCTTTCTGCACATAGCCCAGTCAAGCCGGGTCTCTTGCAGTTCACAAACAAAGAACAAAAACACGACCCTAAGCTTTGCAGCTCTGTTTATTTGCTCAGACTAACCCGTTCATTCTGGAACACTTTTTCACCACATATTTATTTTAAGGAATCTTAACTGTCCTCCTAGGCCCATCTTGAAAGTTCTGCCAGATTCCCAATCTGGAAGAGTCTCTCCTGCATAGGCCACCATAGCACTCTGAACTGAACATTATACATGATTACTATATGTTATCCGTGATATTCTAGCCTTTGGTGTGAGGAATTTGCATGTGTTGGCGACAGGAGTGCCGGTCTGAGACAGCCATGATGCGTCTCTCACCACCTCTCCCTATACCCACTAGCCAGGAAGAAGACTCGTGCCAAAGCTTAGGGAAGCTTTGTCAAACTACTTTAGGTACCTCGGGGTGTGCTATTCCCTTCAAGTGAGGTCAGGCCTTGTTCCGTGCTGTAGAACCAGAGTATCCGGCACACTTCTGACGACCATGGATTTCTGTGGATGGATTCTCTTTCTTCCTGTTGAAGCTGGTGGACGAAAGAGCTTGATATTTGCAGTGCCTCGGGCCTGGCGTTAGGAATTCATTTGAAGTCCTCAAGGTGCCATCTCTTTTTTCCTAAGAAGAATGCAGTAACAGCATTGAGAACTGGAGAATCATGAGGTAGATGAGTGCTTTGTACCCAGACCATCCCCAGGGCATTATTAGGATGAGGCAAATAAAATAAAACTGGCAGGGTTTTCTGTCAGCCATCTCAAGAAGTGCAATTTGCAGGCCTCCTGCCTCTAGAATGTTAAGGGCAGAGAAGCAAAAAGGAGCAAGCAGGCAACCTTGAAAAGAGCCCCCAGCAGGAAGTATTCTGCCAACATGGAAGCCTCTCAAGGAGTCTGTGTGGCGGAGACCCAGGGGCCTGCCTCCTCACTGGGAAAGTCTCCGTGAGGAGCTTTGTGGAGGAAGCATTCAATCCTGTCAACCACAGATCTAAAAGATGTTATCGCTCTTCCCTTTTGCCAAATTGTGTCCTCGCACCAATATCCTAAGTGCAGAAGAAAATGCCTAACGTGCCCTTGTCTCACTTTGAAAGAGTGGCTGCATTGATCTGATTTAGAAATATTGAGAAGACTTTCCAGGGACAGTGATGATTGCAGGCTTTTGCGTCGGCACACGGAAGTGGGATTTCTCTTCAAAGAAAGATGCTTCCCTGCTAGGGCTTGGGCCACCATGCAAATGGTAAGAAGATGGAAAATGGAAGTTGCCACCAGCTGTGCTCACACCCCCCGTCTCTCACCCCGGCTTAGTCTGCTGAAGAGCAGGAACGCTGAGCAATGCCACTGACTCTCACTACTTCTCACCCGCAAGCTCTCGGTCTTCCTGTGGCATCCATCTTTGTTCTCCCCTGAGCCTGCAGCCCTAATCCAGTTGCATCTCTGCAGCCTCCTGAGGACGGCCCCAGAGATGGCTGAACCGGTTAAAAGCTCACAACAAAACTAACCCGTGCCATTGTATTCTTTGCAATTAACTGTATTTTTATCTGGACTCTTCTCACAGCAGACAACGGCAGATGGCAAAACAAACCAGTGTGAGAGATGTCTAAAAAAGAAAAAAAAAATAATAAGAAGAAAGAAGGAGGGAAGGGGGGAGGGAGAAGGTGGGGGGAGGAAAAGAGAGGGACAGACCATTCTGGAAAGGAGCCTGGCAGGAGGGAGAAGTATTGACAGGCCCAGACCAGCATAATGACAGAGTGGAGGGTCAGGCCCTGAGGCTGATAGTAGATCTGGAGTGTAGATGAGCATTGGGTTTGTGCTCATTAAGTTATATTTACTGAGGAAGGAAAGAGGTCTCCGGTAGTTGAGGATGATTTGAGACAGGAAGGGCTTTCTGCCTTGCATTCTTAGTCAACCAGAATCCTTCCCATGTTCCCTTTCTAAAATTTCTACTCCTTCAAAAATTTTCCCCAATTTCCCCCAATAGTTTGTACCAGTGTTAGACTAATAAAAACAAAACCAAAACCCTTCAAGAATGGTGTTTTGGTGTTTACGACAGAGGTTAGTAGATGAATGTTGCCCTCCTAAAACAAATATTGTGTCTTCCCTCTGATCTCTCTCTCTCTCTCTTTCTCTCTTTCTCTCCGCTCAGCATTCCTGGAGAAAGCTGTTCTGTTTTCTCTGATATGACAGATAGTAATGATAGTTCTTAGTATTGTGTTCTGACAGTCAAAAGAAACCTTAGAGCCAGAGACAGACAGACAGGGAAATAAATCTTATTTAGGTACTACCAACACTATGAATTGTATTAAAGGACGTTGACTCGTTCTACACAAAAAGCCTTCCACTGGCGGCTGAGACAGTGTCATTGAGTAAAAGGCCTTGAGCCCTTTCTCTGCTTTATGGAGGAGAATTTTGCTGTCAGACTCTGCAGGTTTCATTAACACGTTAATTTGAGTGGCTCTGAGTTGTTAAACTTTTCTTGCTCTGACTCCAGCCTGGACACTAGGGGGAAAATGTTTAAAGTAGTAGGTGAAGTACACAGAGCAGCTTTGCCTAAGGGTAAATAGGCAAGACCCTGCTTCCAAATCCTTGGCAGTTTCAAATGTACTGATTTTTTATAGTTTTGGCTTGTTCATTTGTTTATTTTTTAGATATAGACCTCTACTGTGGATCTATGGAAATAAAACATATCCCTCTGATAAGTGACCTTTGTTCGCCCACTGGGAAACCTGGGTGGTACTTTACTGGGTAGATTCATCACTAGGGAATTTGCATGGTATAAAATCGATACTCCCCCCCCCCCCCCCCGCCTTATCATCACTATGTGCTAGACGCTTTCTGGAAGGAAAGGATTCCCGATACCTGTGAGCTTTGTAGTCCTGTCAAAGGGGCAGTGAGTGGTCTCAGATATTTTAGAGTGATTTAAGATAGGGAGGAACTCCTGCCTTGCATTCCTAGAAGGTTCTCTTGGAAGGCTACTGAGTAAGTTAAATATAAATAGGTGGCCTGTAGTTTGATACCATCTGTGGGACCATAGATCTTTGGAAATGAGGCCACTGGGAATTTTAGTGTGTAGGAGAAAGTTCATAGAAAAGGTATATTTTGATCTGGGCCTAAAAAAGAAGACTGACATTGAGGTAGGCAAGTCCTGAAGCCACCGCAGCCAGAGTGGGTAGCATCAGTGAAGACACAGCAGAGGAAATGTGTTCAGGTGTGAATGAGAGAGTGAGAAGGTGGAGTCCGCCAACACCAAAGGGGACCTTTCGAGAAAGAAGGCTGGAAGTAATGTCACCAAGCTGAATAAGAGGCTTGGTTTATTGGAGTATCTGGTATATCTACTGCTCGAGGGGCCTCTGGATGTTCACAAATAACAAAGCAGCCCGTGAAGACGATAAAAACAAATATCATGGGACATACCTGACTGGTCCACAGATTCTGAATCCAAGCCTAGAGGGATCAATTAAAAAAGACATAGAAAACACACACACACACACACACACACACACACACACAGATGCCAGCCCCCAGTGATTCCTCACAGAGATGAATTTTCTGTGGCGGCAGGGGTGGCCCCATATGAACCCTCAGAGTTAATATTTGGTTTTCAGGATATCTGGGAGTCCAGCTTCACACCCAGAGTTGTTATTATTTCAAACCATCCTTCTTCTGTTACAGTTGCATAAATCCTTATATATAAAGATAGATATTAACGTACATTTATATAGAGACAGAGACACAGACAACGGTGTGGACTCTGTTCTCTTTAAACTCATGGAAAGAAGTATAGCTCTGGGCTTTAAAAAAGATAGAGCAAGGGGAGAAGGAGGAGCAGACCCTCCCATTCCAGGTGCTTGCTGTTGTTCCCCAAGTCTGTGCATTCAGATGCCAAGTGTTCACAACAAGCTGGCAAACAAGTAGCAGGACGTGTGTGCCCTGGCTGCTTGGGTTCTGAATGGAGAGGGAGTGAACTGTCCCATCTGTTGTTATCTCTGTGATGGGAACTGTGTCCCCAGCTCTGCGTGGCACTCTTAAAAGGAATCAAGCATAAAATGTATGCAGGCAACCTTTCCCCAGGCATGATGGGGCAGAGAAGAATAGTAAGACTTGAAAGAAACAGCCATAAATTCTCCTTGACCAAATACCCAAATACTGTGTTGTTGGACTCAATTGAGCCACTTGCTTAGTAATCACATATTTCAGCCTTTTCTTTTTGGCTTTAGAGTCTGTTTTGAACCACTGGACATACTGTCATAGGAAGCTCTTCCAAGGGTCAGTAAATACTCACTTGAGCTGACCTGTTCCTTGGACTTGCCCAGTGCATGTGCAGCCTTGGCGAATCACTCGGTGAGTCATTTGACCCTTCACTGAGTGCTGAAGCTGGAGACAGGACAAGGCTGGGCAATCATGGTATTCAGTAGAGTATGACTCATTATCCATTCACTGTGGGATTGGGCGAATGCAGTGGTGGAAGATTGGGATGTGAGTGGGTTACAGACCAGGCACACAGTAGAAAGGAGATGTTTCCAATGATATTTATCACATCGGTAGCCAAATGTCCATGGGACCCAGAATGCCTAGAGCAACAGGAATCTCCGGGCTGCCATGAGGACACTTCTCTAGAGCTGTAAAGATTATTGGAGAGGAGCAGAGGTGTGGAGTGAGCCAGGATAAAGAGCAAGATGTAAGAGAAGAATGACATTTGGAAGGAATGGAATATGTGGAGCATTAGACCCTGTCTCATGAGCAGTGTTTCTTTGTAGTGGCCTCGGGAGAGTACTGAAGCCATGTAGCATGTGGACTTGAACTCTTACCAGCTGTAGAGCCATCTGTAAATTAACTTCATATATCACGGGGATGATGTGTGGATGAAATGAAATAATGCATGGGGAGCCCTTGCATCAAAGTGAAGGTGTAGTCCACGTGGGCTGCTGGAATAGCCTGAAGCTTCTCTGGCTGTTGTGGAAAAGACCAACAACAACACTGGCTCCCCTGGGCTGCAGGTTCGGTTCCGGGCTCCCTGACTTACCATTCAAAGCCTTTTCCCAAGTTGCCCTCAACATTCACATCTATATTTACGTAGATAAGCCAGGTTTATTTGTATACTGTCCCTGCACATCTCACCACTTTGATCACATCACTCCTTTTGCAATGAGTGTTCTGTTTTTGTCACTGTGAATGCTGCCATTCATTCGGACCTCAGCTGAATCCGCACACATCTGTGAAGCATCCCTGATGTCTGAGTCTCCCTCCTTGGCATTCCTCTGTCCCCGGTGGCCTCATGCATTCCTCATGACTTCAGTCAGGTTCAGGTCATACTATCGGCTCTTCGAGAGCCAGGTCTCGATTTTGCACTTCTTCGTATTCCACACAGTGATCTGCACGTGATATCATTAGGTCACGAGGTACCACTGGCTCTGTCACCGGGGGGAAACCAAGTATGAATCCCAGCTCATTCTAATGTTTAGAGGGTATGCGATTTCCAACAAATCACTTAATCTTCCTGCACTTCAGCTTCCTCAGTTGTAAAGGGGGGATATTAATATCTGACTTGCAGAGTGTACATGAGGAGTAGAGATGACACGTGGATCATTTACCTGGCAGGCACTCAACAAATGGTAGGCACTAGTGTTGTTGTCGTTGTTATTCTTACTGTTCTTGATCCCGTGAACTAATATATGTATATCCGATGTGCCACGGGTCATAGTGCTGAACAATTTCTCTTCTCAACAGTTATACAGCTCTGCCGAATTTGGGAGAAGATGGCAGCTTATCCAGGAGGGTGTCGTACCAAACAGGTTCTACTGGTAAGTCTCGTTGTTTTTGTAACACATTAAGAGATCACCTAGTAAATGAGCTTTGGAGTCTTTTTCTCACTGAAAGCTCTCACATGAGGTCTGTCCTTTTTAGACATGCCTACATCCCCCTACAGAGCAGGATGTGATGTTGGAATAGTCAGCACCTTAAGGGAAAGTTACAGCCTTGTCACAAACTGCTCAGTAAGCCCCAAATAGATCACTGAGATTAGTGAACAGCATGGGCTTTGTAACTGTTGTTTTATTCTGTTTTGATGGGACTTGTGAAATAGACACTTTTAACATTTTAATACTGGTTTTTATCACTAAAAGCATTATATGCACATATATTACAAAGTCAAAGGTTTCAGTGTAGATAAATAGATCTTATTCATCCAAAAGTAGCTTTTCCTCCTATCCCTGGTTTCATGTCTCCTAGATCTCATCATGTGGACACAACCAGCTTTCTTCGGTTCTCATTTCTCCTTCCGTGAATTTTCTATGAGTTACCAAACATATGTATATTCTTAGCTTGGGCTGCTATAACACAATACCGTGGACTCGGTAGCTTAAACAACACATTTCTTTCTCATGGCTCTTGAGGCCAGCAAGTCCAAGATCAAGGTGCTGGCAGATTCCGTTCCTGGTGAAGATCAGGATATTTCAGAGGATATTGCAAGATGTTTCAGAGGATAGTGCAGGATATTGCAGAGGGCTGCCTTCTCGCTTTGTCTGCACACAGGGGAGGGGAAGAGAGGAATAGCAAAAGAAAGAATGAAGCAAGGAAAGTAATATTCTTTCTTTTCTTTACCACCTATGCCCATCCCCCTGATGATACTAGAGGTGCCTTCCCTCCATGGGAATGGGTGGCCCCAATTGAAAAGAAGGGAGGGGTGCCTGGGTGGCTTGGTCGGTTGAGCATCCAACTCTTGACTTTGGCTCAGTCCGAAATCCCAGGGTCCTTGGATCAAGCCTCACAACAGGCTCCATGCTGAGTGTGGAGCCTTCTTGGGGTTCATTCATTCATTCTCTCTCTCTCTCTTCCCCTTTCCTCTTCTCCCCCACTTGTGCCTTTGATCTTTCTTTCTCTCTCTCTAAAATTAGAACAAAAATTGGGGGGCACCTGGATGGCTCAGTTGGTTAAGTGTCTGACTTCGGCCTAGGTCATGATCTCCCAATTCATGAGTTCGAGCCCCGTGTGGGGCTCTGTGCTGACAGCTCAGAGCCTGGAGCCTGCCTCAGATCCTGTGTCTCCCTCTCTCTCTCTCTCTGCCCCTCCCCTGCTCATACTTTGTCTCTCTGTGTCTGTCAAAAATAAATAAATGTTAAAAAAAATTAAAAAACTGAAAAATAAAAAACAAAATTAGAAAAAAAAATTAAAAGAAAAAAAAAGGGAATAAAGAAGTCCCTTTCGTTTTTTGTTTCCAAGGCCCTACATCCTGGCAAAGCAAGAAGAGTAAGAAGTGTTCTAGTGTAATGTTGACTTTACTTATCAGCCACTTTTGAATTTACAACCTAACCCCTGCCAGAAGATGTGACTACCTCACTTGACCTAATCTGCCCCTAGAAAGGACATTTAGATTGATGTTAGACTTTTGCTGGTACCAACAGTACTATAAGAACTGGCTCAAACAAGAGTTTCAATATTTCATGTTCACATCATTCAGAATCATTGGAACCAGGACCTTCAAGGAGCCAACAATTTCCTTGCTTGTTGTGCGTCTCCCATTTACTCCTCCCAAAATCACACTGCCTCTCATCAGCCTTTGGGCTTACAGGCACCTGATGGCTCCCCACACCCAACCCAGTTCTCTCACTTCTAAGAGCAATGTGTTTTCATCTTTCTCATTTTCAAACCCTGCCCTAAATACCCTGTGGGAGTTGAAAGCCCAAGGAAATGCATTAGAGGAGTCTCTTAACATACTTGTGAAACTGCCTGAAAAAGTGAAGGATAAGTCATTTGCAAACAAACTGGCTCAAAGAGAACACCTAGAGAACTATGTATGGAACAATACCTTCTTTGTCCACCTCATGAAGAGACATAACTAAAGGGGCACCTGGGTGGCTCAATCGGTTAAGCATCCAACTTTGGCTCAGGCCATGACCTCACGGTTTGTGGGTTCAAGCCCCATGTCGGTCGGGCTCCGTGCTGGCAGCTCAGAGCCTGGAGCTTGCTTCAGATTCTGTGTCTCCCTCTCTCTCTGCCCCTCCCCTGCTCACACTGTGTCGCTCTGTCTCTCAAACATAAACATTATTTTTTTTTTATCAAAAAAGAGAGACATTGATAACTGAAGAAAGTTTTTATTACACAGGATCCCTTCACCTCCTTCCCCCTGCTTTTCTTGCTCACAGGTGGCTTGAGCCTTGCTTTCAGGGTCCACATCGGCCCCTCTCTTCTCCGGGAATTCCCCTCTAGCTGTCACTTAGTCTCCCTCCTCTGGTGGGCATTTCTTGCTGTCTTATGCTGTCCCTTACTCATAAGTATGCAAGGTGTCAACCTTGCAGCTCCATCTGTTTTGCCTTATAAATTATGGAAAATTATGAAATCACTTTTTGGAAAGAGGGTCCATTTTTTTTTTCTATTTTTTTTTTCATTCACTCTTTGACTTGATGTTCCATGTGCATAGCTTGCCAGTGAAGAAGTGTAAGGGACAGATCTTTCCTCAATCCTGCTTCCAAGTGACTTCAAATAGCTGCCTGTGGACCCAGAAAAAGAAAGTAGGAAGTTGCAATTCACAAAGGACTAGATAGACATATGTTCTTACCAATAGAAACAAAAACAATGACTGAAAAGATGGACAAGAACAAAGAACTAAGATGGGACTATTTCCCATGCATGTGGTACATGGTACACACTATTTTCTAGCTCATGGAAGGTCTTATTCACAAATAGCATTTTGAGGTGAACAGACCAATCATTTCTTTGGCGGGTGCTAATTACAGTCCATTTTTATCTATTCTCTGAATAGAAGTCTTTCATCTGAAAGCCTGATTAGCAAAGCCCTTTTAACCATATGTCGTAATACTATTATCTTTATAAAAATTGTTGTGGATGAATCCTGATTAATCTGTTAAGTAAAATAAATAATACCCCTCTTTCTACCTTTGGGAACAGAGAGACACATCTTGTCCATTCAAGCCCCACACAGTGATAAGTATGATTCAGACTTAAGCTATTTAATTCTTATAACAGTTTAATGAAGTAATGAAGTAAGACTTGCATTATCATCATTAACAGATAGGGAACCTGTGGCATGAAGAGATTAACTAATTTAGCCAAGGTCACACAGCCAGAAAGTAGCAGAGCTGGGATTCAAAGGTAGACAGTCTGGCTCCAAAGCCCATGCTCTCCTAAATCGATGGATTCCGTTGCCTCTGCCTCTTGGCCTTTTTTTTCTGGGCTGAGGCTATGAGCCCTGGAAATTCAGCCCATTCAGGCAGATGAGGAGAGAAAACCCAAAGCTCTTTTGGCCATGGTGCCGGCATGAGTATCTCTCCAACTGGGCTTGGCAGATGGCCCCCATGGGTCCTTTAAGCTCTTTGGTTTTTCCAGAGAAGGCATGAGACCTTGTAAATTGCACAGTGCACATGACTGTTGATGAAAATCTCTTGATCTCTGGCCACGTGGTCTATATTTCTGACTGAGCAACTTCCTGAGGCTGGCAGCAAAGGTGTCAGTCAAAGCAATATTTATTAGACTCACTCCTGGAAACCAATTGCTTCAAATGACATAGGAACCATGGGGCTATCTAGGATTGCTCAGCAAGCTTAATTACAAGAGGCCCCCTTTAATCATTTTTGCTTGGAGCCTGACTGCAGGGGTGTGGAAAGGCCTGAGGGCAACTTTTCTAGTGATGAATTATCTAACGTAAGGGACTCTGGGTAATAACACAGCATTTCCCATAGAGAGAAATGAAGATGAATTCATATCTTTTCCTCATCACCAAGTACACTTGAGAAACATCTCTTCTGGTTGGCAATAGCAGTGCTCTCTCTGAAAGTAGTCGATGGCAATTAAAAAATAATTATGGAACATAAGACCTTATTCTTATGTCATCGCGGCGGTCCTGTTAGTACGACCATAACTAACATGAATATGAACTGTCCTCCACGGAGCTCATATTGTTTTTAAAACAGATTTACAGATTTACACGTATACATAGCAGCTTAAAAAACACATCTTAGTACAATATTGCCCTTAAAAGAGTAGGTGTCCTTTTTATTTCCTAACTGTGATAGCAGTCTTGTTCTTCGCTACGTCAGGAATCAATTACCCTGGGAGGCAGGACAACCTGGAGATTAAGGGGCCCAGAGATACTGAGGTAGGAGTTCCAGCTTTACCATTTAGTCTGTAAGGGATCCCGGGGAAGTTACTCCTGGTTGTCTCAGGCTTTTCCTCTCTGAAGTGGAAATAATTACTACCTGCTTCATTAGATGAGATGTTTCTTATGAGCTGGTTACATACCTGGCACCTAAGAATTGTACCAAGTGCCCACTGACTAATCGTAATGATATTCTTAATAGAGGCTGACCTTCGACATCTATTAGTTTTATTCTCCCCCCAGCCCCCACCATGCTGGCTTCATTCTCAGGTTGGTTCTCCCACTTGTGGTAGTGACAGACATTATCAGCTCTACTCTACATTCTAACAGTTCAGAAGCCCTATCAAATGAGCCTACCTCTTTCCTCACATTTCTAGGGATCAGATCTGTGTGATTAAGGCTATACAAGGCAGTACATTACTCATGTAGGTCAGGGAACTGAAACAGGAGATGGGGTTGAGTCCCAGGCAAACTGCATGGTTCAAAGTTAGGGGAGATAGGATTGCTAAAAAGGAGGAAAACAGGATTCTGTTATAAAAGGCAAGAAGAGATTTTTATGAGAGACAAAATAGAGATGGGAGAACTGAGTATCAGCTAGATAAAGTTCCGTAACAGGGATTTGTATACAGTCACCAAAATGATCTGGACGCCTGATAAAGATCCTTATAACAAGACTGTGAGGTAGGGATTCTTGTCCTCATTTTGATGAAATAGAAAGACGATGTATTTTATCCAACATAATATATATAATACATAATACAGCCAAGTTTTGAAACTTGGTCCGTCTAGGCCTATGGCCCTTGCTTACAGTAGTAAAAATCGGTCCTGTATTTAACACTTATCTCTGACCTGCTTCCTTCAATAATAGCAGTTTAATAGTTTATTAGGCAAGAGCCAAGGTTTTGCTTTGACATTGAACAAGGACACAGAGTTGGAAGATCACTGGTACCCAAATGCCTTGAATAGAGTGAAGTTCCTGCCAAAAATTCACTAATAGTAGTTGCTGAATGTGGCCTTGTTGGGATCTGATTCAACTTTTGAACAAAGCATTGGAAGGCAGTTTTCATTATAAGCTACTCAGCAATCTATTATCTATGCAAAAGACAAGGCAATCTTAGGGCTGTTTCGCTTAATTAAAAATAGGTTCAGACTTATCTTATTGATTATGTTGTTCTGACATATAGGGGGCTGGCTGGAAGCAGGGACAGCTGAATGGTGATTACATATTTTCTGTGACTAATTCACGCACAGAAAATTAAAAGTTGACTCAACAATGAGCCTTTGTATTCTGGAATGCCAGCCTTGTTTCAGTTATGTCCCTCAGGGGACACATGACAGCTGTATTGTACAGCACAGAGACACAGGAATACTCACAAGTCTATACTCAGTGCTTTTGAGCATGTATACACATTGTCATTCATTCCCATGTGCCAGTCAATAAGAATGACTCCCCATTCCATGTCTTTGGCAACAAGTCCCATTTATTGAGCACTTACTATGTGCCAAGCCCTATGCTTAGTGCCTTGCACACATTGTTTCAGTCAGTCCTCAAATCAATGATCAGAAATAATTTAGTCATCAAAACTTTTTCAAGATACGTGATAGAAAAATGCAACCTGTTTTAAGGGAAAAAAAGTTTTTGATTTTTTTTGTTTGTTTTTGGGTTTTTTTTTTTTTTTTAAGAGATATGGGGTCATGGATCTAGAAAGTCTAAAGGTCCAACTGTATTTAGACTCCACTGATTCAGAGGCTCCTTAAGTTGATCAGATCTTGACATTTCAGCTCCACCCTCCCGGATGTTAGTTTCACTCTCAGGCAGGCTTTCTTCCTGGCAATCTCTGGCAGCTAACATTTTCCCGGATTTACTCCAGTGGAAGAGAAAATACCTCCTTGCTTGGCGGTCCCACAGAAGTCCCGGGATTAAATTTCATAGTCCTTGATGAGGTAGCATGCTTACATCTAGACCCCGGGGGTAGAGTCAATTCCAGTAAACCACATGGACAGAAAGTAAGGAATGATGATACCCCTGAAAGACTCAGTAACTTTTACCAAAGAAAGTGAGGTTAATGGGATGCTATCAGCAAGAGGTTTGCATTGCTGGTAAGTGTTTTAATTCCCATTTTTGGATGAGAAATAAATGAGACGATAAATAAGAAAACAAAATCCCAGAGAGATTAAATAATCCTGACTCGTGTTATGTGTTAATAAGTTATGGTGACACAATTTAAACCCAGATCCGACTGGCTAAAAAGGCTGTGTTGTGTAAACACGCTCTGTTCCCTGGCTGGAACACCAGCTTTCCTTGAAGCTTTTCTGAGGACCCTGCTCCACAAAGCTTTCTTCTCACTCACAGCTGTAAGGTTAGCAGGCATTTCCTTTTGACCTCATACCCTTTGGGCCTGATGTCCAGTGGTTAGAGTCACATTTGTCTATATACCTGGCCTGTTTTTCCCATCCAGAGTTCCCTCATCCAACCTCGGGCATGAGACACAGATGCATAAACTTGGGCTGGTGTTATATGGCTATGCCAGAAAACACTTCAGCGCTTAAAATAATCTCTCTGTGATTCTGACTCATATCACTAACACTCATCCCCGAGTCTTTATTGAATATTGCTGCTGGGCCAATGCGAGGAATTTTTTTTTTTTTACCCTTGTTGTTGTTTGGTAGTTTGTTTTTTATACCACCAGGCCACCATGACCTTTCTTCTTCCTCCTTCAGATATGCTGGCCACTCAGCATGGCATCTCCGAGATTTCTAAGCCATTCACAACAAAGGGGCATAGAGGATGTGGCATGAATTGGCTGTGACTCTTTTCTCTTTCCCCAGATGGGTTTAATGGATTCCTCTGCACTCTTCTTTCCCCGTGTCTTGCAAAGTGGAAATGGATTGGGGCCTAATCATATTACAAAAATAAAATAAATAGAATAAAATAAACTAGTAAAGTAAAAAGTAAAACTCTGTCTTATCATAATAGCTAGAAAATTGGGTGTACTTTATTAGTAAGGGAGTATGGCTACTTTTTGAAGATACTCTGCCTCATCCTTCACCCAAAGCTCTGAAGTGGGTCTTCGTTTGCCAGGAACTTCTAAATAAACACCATCATTAGCTTTCGATTTTATGCCGAGGTGGAGGTGGAACATCTCACGGTTCAGAATCGGATTTTGATTTTTAGGCGTCTGTATTTCTGTGTATCCTGTAACCCAGCCTTAGCATTTTTGAGCCATATTCCCCTCTGTTCTCTTACTCAGTTCCTTTTATATGTTGATTTTCCAATCCGCATCACTCCCTCCATGAAGTTACACCTGCCCACTTTCTTTTCTATTCCCATTACTCTGGCTCATTAGGAATGGTGAAAAAGCCCCCCTCTCCTGATA
The DNA here is from genome assembly GCF_018350195.1 of Panthera tigris. Lineage (NCBI taxonomy): Eukaryota > Metazoa > Chordata > Mammalia > Carnivora > Felidae > Panthera > Panthera tigris. Next base: position 63,952,768 of record NC_056670.1, on the reverse strand, counting down.
GCATACTAATGCCTAAGGAATCTTGTAGGCATTTCCCTGATCAAGCATTTGCCTTGTTCCTCATTGCTTACAACATAAAATTAAAAAGAGTAAGAACATAACTAGATTCTTGCCAACCTGAGTTTGAATGCACATTTTTCTGACCTCCCCTCCCCATCCTCCCAATTCTGTGTGCTAAATTCCAGAAGGCCAGATAAATAACTCTAAGCACTGGTTAGTCTATGGACCAGTTTATCCCTCTTATCTCTCTGGCTTTATAAATATGCCTACCTGGGGGATAAACTGTCCTTATTATCATTATTATTATTTTTAGCAGTGACTACTTTTTAGCACTTACTATGTGTTAGGACAGTTTTGATCTTTGAATACAAAAATAACGGATGAGGATTTTTGTCATTATTAGGATCACAATGTTGGATCTTTATGGCCTTACACTGATGCCTGCCTTTACTCTCTGAACCTTCTTCGATACGTGCTTCTTGTTTTTCTAGGCAAGAAGAATCTCTTTCTTTGAATGTAAATGTGGTTAATGTGAATTTAAATATGTCACAAATAAAATGCAGTGCATCATAAAATGTGTTGTGCTGCAAATCTGTCTATGTGATTGTTGGAAGGAACACAGGCTTGGAGTCAGCACATCAAGCTTCAGATGCCTGCCTTGCTTTTTTACTGATTGAGCAATCCTGAGAAACTGCTTCACCTGCCTGAGCTTCAGTTTCCTTCTCCCAAGGCTTATTTTGGGAATTAAAAAGGGCATACGATAATTATTATTAAGTAACTTAGCACTTAGTAGGTTTTGCATATCTGTCTTTTTATTTCCTCATTTCCCTCTCCTGCTAATGGATAATTTCTTAAGGACCAAGACTGTCTTTAACATGTTTCCACCTATTTTATGTAGGGCAATAAATGGAACAGCAGAACTTGGTGTGCATACACGCGCGCGTGCACACACACACACACACGGTACTGACTTCATCAAATGCACACATATATGTATATGCACTACATGAACCCGCAGATACATCCAGATTGAAACGCATCTTGCATGGACTCCATTTGTTAAGTCAAGGAGCCATAAAAGACGCCTGGGTGGCTCAGTCAGTTAAGCATCCGATTCTTGGTTTTGGCTCAGGTCATGATCTCACAGTTCATGAACTCAAACCCTACGTTGGGCTCTGCACTGTCAGTACAGAACCTGCTTGAGATTCTCTCTCTGCCTCTTCCCCGCTTGTGCCCTCTCTTTCTCTCCCAAAATAAATAAATAAACTTAAAAAAATGAAAAAGTTAGACTTCTAAGCTGTCTGCGTACATATTGAAGGGAGAAGAATTCTAGGTCAGTAAAAGGAACACTTTTCTATGTGGTAGGCTGCTTATTAGCCTAATAGGCTGTCCTAGGGGATAATGAGATCTGTGTAAGCACGGATGAGGTGACCGCACCCTGGACTGCCCTCATGGGGAGTTCTGCCCCAGACTGCCCAAACTGACAGATCCTTGATACACTTCTGAGTATGGGCTCAGGAGAAGAACCCCAGACCGCCCTTTCTTTGGAGTATTGACTTCATTGTCTCTTCTCTTACACTTTCCCCCTTCCTCCTTCCTCCCAGACAATCTTTTCTGGTCCTGAGCCCCCTACCAAACTACCGTCTGAGCTGAATCATGCCTGTGGTTTGAGTCAGGAGCAGGGAGAAGAGGCAGGAAGTCATTCCTGAGATCCCATCCCCAGAGCTACACTGGGGCATTTCTGGTACCTGTGCTGTGAGTGCTAGATAAGAGGATTTTCATTTTTCTTGAGAGGCCTGATGCTTTATCTTTTTTTTTTTTCCTTCCTTCTGTTAATGATCTCCACATGAGTGCCATTTTCTAATCCTCTTACACTTTCCTCCACTTTGTAATCTCCCCGTGTGATTAGCAAGTTTCCCTCCACATTAAGTTAAATTCGCCCTGCTGCTGCATGTGAGCCCATCACTTTTCTCATGGTCTTCATTCACTAATGGCCATCATTGATCCCCGTCCTCCTTATCTTGATGATTTCCTGTCTCCATGGGCTGCAGCTCCTCCATCTCTGAGCGGCTGAGACTCCATCACTTCTCCAGATTCCCACTAAGAACTATTATGATAGCAGAGTGCAAGAGCGAGGGGAACATCCTCATTATTATGGCTTCCTAATTTAGAACAATATTAAAAGAAACTGACTTATGCTCTAGTGATCAGACTTCACTTAGTCTTCAAGTTCAAGAGCCTCTGGGTTTATGCTGTGTCTGTGTATGTGGTTTCTCTTGCTCATTCATTCATATGTCACTTTTGTGTGTTGTCTTCAGTCAATAAGAGGTTGTGTTTAGCGGCGCCTGGGTGGCTCAGTCGGTTAAGCGTCTGACTTCGGCTCGGGTCATGATCTCACAGCTCGTGGGTTCGAGCCCCCGTGTCGGGCTCTGTGCTGACAGCTCAGAGCCTGGAGCCTGCTTTAGATTCTGTGTCTCCCTCTCTCTCTGCCCCTCCCCCACTCATGCTTTGTCTCTCTCTGTCTCTCAAAAATGAATAAACATTAAAAAAAAAAAAAAGATGGTGTTTACGGTTTGCAGTTGAGAGCTCTGGAGTCAGAATGACTTTGCTAGAATCCTGTTCTCAAGGGGGTGTGACAATGAGCTGTTTAATTAAGCCTTATAGTCTTCATCTATGTATCAGTCATCATTGTAGGGTTGTATATACTTATCAGGATAAAAATGAGAACTCAGGTTAAACTCTAGATACATATAATACATGATGAGTAAATATGAACTATCATCTAAAAGCGGAATAAGGAAGAGTTGGGCATTAGTTTCTGGAATGTGGCAATCTCATTTTGACATCCAATTTCACAATTTATATTTTCATTGGGATTTTTTTTTTAATTTAAATGTTAGCTAACGTATAGTGCAATATTGGTTTCAGGAGTAGAATTCAGTGATTCATCACTTACATACATCACCCAGTGCTCATCACAAGTGCCTTCCTTAATACCCATTACCCATCTAGCCCGCCCACCCCTACCTCCCTCCATCAATCCTCAGTTTGTTCTCTATCTTAAGAGTCTCTTATGGCTTGTTTCCCGGTCTCTTATCCCCCCACCTTTCCCATATTTTCATTGTTTTTTGTTTCTTAAATTCCACATATGAGTGAATCCTATGATATGTGTCTTTCTCTGATAGACTTCTTTAGCTTAGCATAATACATTCTAGCTTCATCCATGTCATTGCAAATGGCAAGATTTCATTCTTTGGATGACTGAGTAATATTCCAGTGTGTGTGTGTGTGTGTGTGTGTGTGTGTGTGTGTGTATACACATACACATCACATCTTCTTTATCCATTCATCGGTTGATGGACATTTAGGCTGTCTCCATACTTCGGCTATTGTTGATAATGCTTGTATAAACATTGGCATGTATGTACCCCTTTGAATCTATTTTTTTTTATCCTTTCGGTAAATACCTAAGATTGCAATTGCTGGATCATAGGGTAGTTCTATTTTTAGTTTTTTTAGGAAACTCCATACTGTTCTCCAGAGTGGCTGCACCAGTTTGCATTCCCATCTACACTGCAAGAGGGTTCCCCTTTCTCCACGTCCTTGCCAACACCTATTGTTTCTTGTGTTGTTAATTTTAGCCTTCTTACTTGTGTGAGGTGGTATCTCATCATGGTTTTGGTTTGAATTTCCTTGATGATGAGTTGTGTTGAGCATACCTTCATGTGTCTGTTAGCCATCTGGATGTCTTCTTTGGAAAAGTGTCTATTCATGTCCTCTGTCCATTTCGTCACTGGATTATTTCTTTTTTTCTAGTGTTGAGTTTGTAAGTTCTTTATAGATTTTGTATTCTAACCTTTAATCCGATATGTCATTTGCAAATATCTTCTCCCATTCTATAGGCTGCCTTTTAGGTTTGTTGATTGTTTCCTTAGCTATGCAGAAGCTTTTTATTTTGATGAAGTCCCAATCTTTCATGTTTGTTTTTGTTTCTCTTGTCTTCAGTGATGTATCTAGTAATAAGTTGCTCAGGTTGATGTCAAAGAGGTAGTTGCCTGTGTTCTCCTCTAGGATTTTGATGTTTCCTGTCTCACATTTAGGTCTTTCATCCATTTTGAATTTATTTTTGTGTATGGTGTTGTTCTTCCACTTGTTGCCATCCAGTTTTTCCCATTACCATTTGTTGAAGAAACTGTCTTTTTTCCATTGGATATTCTTTTCTGCTTTGTCAAAGGTGACTTGATTATAAAGTTGTGGGTCCATTTCTAGGTTTTCTCTTCTGTCCCATTGATCTATGTGTCTGTTTTTGTGCCAGCACTATACTGTCTTGATGACTACAGCTTTATAATATAGCTTGAAATCCAGAATTGTGATAGCTCCATTTTGGTTTTTATTTTTCAGGATTGCTTTGGCTATTTGGGGTCTTTTGTGATTCCATACAAATTTTAGGATTTTTTTGTTCTAGCTCTGCAAAAAATGCTGGTGGTAGTTTAGCAAGGATTGCATTAAACGTGTAGATTGTTTTGGGTAGTATAGACATTTTAACAATGTTTGTTCTTGTAATCCGTGAGCATGGAATACTTTTTCATTTCTTTGTGTCCTCTTCAATTTCTTTCATAAGTGTTCTATAGTTTTCAAGTACAGGTCTTTTACCTCTTTAGTTAGGTTTATTCCTAGGCATCTTATTGTTTTGGGTGCAATTGCAAATGGGATCGATTCCTTGATTTCTTTTTCTGCTGTTTCGCTATTGGTGTATAGAAATCCAACAGATTTCTGCACGTTAATTTAATGTCCTGTGACTTTAGTGAATTCATGTATTTTTCTGACAATTTTGGTGAAGTCTTTTGGGTTTTCTGTGTAGATATCATGTCATCTGCAACTAGTGAAAGTTTGACTTCTTCCTTGCCAATTTGGATGCCTTTTATTTATTTGCTGTCTAACTGCTGAGGCTAAGACTTCCAGGACCATGTTAATAATGGTGAGAGTGGACATCTTTTTCTTGTTCCTGATCATAGGGGAAAGGCTCTCAGCTTTTCCTCATTGAGGATGATATTAGCTGTGGGTCTTTCATATATGGCCTTTATGATGTTGAAGTATGTTCCATCTATACCTGCTTTGTTGAGGATGTTTATCAAGAATGCATGCTGTATTTTGTCAAATGCTTTTTCTCCCTCCATTGACAGAATCATAAGGTTCCTATCCTTTATTTTATTAATGTGGGGTATCGCGTTGATTGATTTGTGAATTCAGTGGGAATTTTTAATGCAGATATGTATTTTACTTTCCTGTTGCCCCGGAATCAGGAACAATGGATAGAAAATCAGTTTAGTGTTTAATTTTATAGCTTCTCAATTACTTAGAAACCCTTGTTACTCGGTTCATTTAATTTATATCAATTGAGTGAGTAATTTTTAGATCTAACTCCTGGCCGTGAACTTAGAGGAAACACAGTTGCTGTCCTGGAGGAGTTTGCAGCTGCTGAGTTGGGACTGTAGCATGACCCCCTCTGGGAGTTGAAAACCAGCATCTGGCTTGGGGCCTGAGGGCGCGAGGTTGGCAATCTGGAAGAATAGCTGGACATAGAACTTGGGAAGGGAAGGGCAAGGACAGACCAGACCATAACTTGCCAGCAATTTTTTGCTGTCTGTTGGCACCTTGAACCAAAACGACCTTCAGAGTGAAATGGCTACTGCTTCCCTGCTGTCTTCTGCATCTCATATGTACTTCCTTTTGGTCAGTTCTAATCTGAAATTATAGAGACTGTGGAAAATATGGTTGTAGATTGGGCAAGTTGATCCAATACAAAATCACCACAGTCTACCCCTTGAGAACTTGGTACCTGGCACATTTGTAAAACCATATATAATCTCCAAGTAAAAACAAAAACATAATTATGCTTCACCTGACAGTGATGTGATTGTCCCCCATATAACATAAAACATGATAAATGCCTCCCCAAAAAGATGAGAAAAAATTGCATATTCCACATTGTTTTCAGGTAATATTCCTCTTTTAACTGAGTCATGCTTCTCCTTTTTGTATTCTGTAACCAAAATACCAAGAAGTAAGGTCAGCCACTATTATCTCATGTTAAAACATTGAGAAATGGGAAGAGGAGAAGGAAAAAATAAAACACACACACAAATATGTATTCATATTAAGTTATGATGGAGGGTGTTCCTGGGGAATGGTTTTTAAGGAAAGGGACTTGTCTATTGATAGGCCAAAGATGAGAAGAAATTGACCAAAGAGCTAATGGAGTGAAATGCCTAGAACACTGCCTGGAGCGTACCATATCTCGTCAACTCTAAAATCCCATTGAATGATGATACCTTTATTTTATGTATTGTCAAAAAAAACATGCCAGTTAAACATTATCATTTATTTTTCTAATGTTTATTTATTTCTCAGAGGGGGGTTTATTATTTCTCAGAGCAGAGAGAGTGGGAGACACAGAATCTGAAGTAGGCTCCAGGCTCTGAGCTGTCAGCAGAGTCTGATGTAGGGCTCAAACCCACGAACCACGAGATCACGACCTGAGTGGAAGTCAGACACTTAACTGACTGAGCCACCCAGGTGCCCCTAAACATTATCATTTCAATGGTTATAAGATACCAATGAATTTAAGAGATGTTAAATTTTTTTCTAAAAAGTGAGCATTTTGGAATTGATAAAGTAGATGCTCAATAAGTATTTATCAAATATGTGAAAATTAAAGAATGAATATGGGGATGAGGCAGCCACAGATACCTACTTTTCAAATCGAAGGTTAGATAATGTTGTCTTAATAGGTAACTAATAAGATGTGGGATGGTAAATCCTAAACAGAATGGTAGAGAAGATCTATGAACTGGCTTGTTTGACATGGTAGGAAAGAAAGGCAGAGTGGACAGAAGAAGATCCTTAAACCAATTCTTTGACCAGGGAGTCCGTGTAGATGACCAGCCCCGATGTGTTTATGAATGTATTCAGAATGTTACCAGGATTTTTTGAGAACTTTGAAGCTATCACATATGACCTCCTATGAATTGAAGGAATCCCTTCCACACAATATTAGATAAATGGGTAAAAACAGCCTTTTGGATTGAGAATGAACTTTTTCTGTCTGTCAGGATCTCTCTTTCTCTACAGAGAATAACCAGAGGAAATGGACCTGTCCCACTGTTTTTTATCGTTTGGCTCTGGCACTTAAAACATCAACATCTCTAAACAAAGCAATTCCATAATTTAGAGAAAGCTGTCAAGGTTTTCACAGGCATGGCAAGATGTGCCCTGGGGTGGAGGACAGAACCTGCTGCAGCATTTATGAAATTTATGGTAAAGGGTTTTCCATGAGTGCCTGAAGTTTAAGGCAGATAAATACCAGAAGACAAATTCTACCAATAATTGAATTACAAAGCCATTATCATGTGCTGAACAGAGCAATTTTATGACTCTATTGTGACAAGATGAAACTTGTTAGAATATTTATGTGCCTGGGAGAGCTTCTGCATCACTAACCCAGAGAACAAACTGGCTCTTCCAGAATGTGCCTCCTATGGGCAGTTAGTTAGCCTTCCTGTATTCGGAAGCCAAGGAAGACAAGGTGCCTGAGAGAGAGGAACCCAAAGCAGGCACAGTGTACAGGCACATCAGCCGGAGCTTCACATCCACCCTCACACTTCAACAGTTCCTGGGCCAACAGATTTATGTTTTCAGCTGCAGTCAGACTCCTCCCACAGTAATCAGGGCAGCTCTAGAACCAGAAAAAACTCTGGCTGTCCACATGCATTTCTACTTCTAAATAAAGGAAGAGTAAGAACATCTCAGTAATAAGAGCCACTTTTCCAGTCGTATCATTTTTTTAATAGTATAACTTTATTTTTTGTGATTATTGAAATCTATGAATCATAAATTTACACTAGTTGGAATGCTACAGTAGTTTACCCACTTTAGGTGATAGAATGACCTGACCCATCCATTCCATGTGACGCCAACGATTTAGAAAGGGCAGATCACTTTCCTATTTATAGTAGTTTTCTTCTAAGCGAGTACATCTTGGGAGATTTGGGTATAGTTTCCCCCCTAACTTTTTATTTCAAAGTAATTTTAGCATTAAAGAATTGCGAAGATAGAATGGAGAGTTCCCATATCATCTTCAGTCAGCTTCTCTTAAGTTAACATGTTTTATGACCATGGAGTAGTATTTACAAAGAAGAGATTAACATTGGTAAAAGGCTGTCAACTTAACTGGAGATTTGGTTTGGATTCACCCAAATTTTTTACATTAAAAAAATGTCCTTTTTTCCCAAAATCCCACATGGCACTTATTTGTCATATCTTTTAGTCTCTTTCAATCTATGGCAGGTCCTCAGACTTTCCTGGTCTTTGATGACCTAGGCAGTTTTGAAGAGTGCTAGTCAGATATTTTTTAGAATGTACATGAAATCAGGTAGTCTGATATTTTCTCATGATTACAGGGTTATAGATTATTTGGAAGAATATCACAGAAATGATGTCCCCTTCTCATGGCATCATATCAAACAATATAGTATATCAATATGTCTTATTACCAGTGATGTTAACCTTGATCACTTAAGGTAGGGTTTGCCAGGTTTTTCCACTGCAGAATTACTGTTTTTCCTGTTCCATACTCTATTTGTTAAAAGCGAGTTACTAAATCCAGTGCATTCTCAAGGGAAAGAGAATTAAGCTCCAACTCTTGGCAAGAAGAGTATCAAAAATTTTGTGAACATATGTTAAAAACACCAAAATAATTAATAAATATTTTGGGAAAGATTCTTTGAGGCTATGCATTTTGCCCACTAATTCTAGTATTCCTCAGTGGATCTTGCCTGTAACAGTTATTTCTGTGGTATTCTGATGGTAATTTCCTACTTTGATCATTTCTTATTATCAGTATTAATTAGAATTCCCCTATAAGGAATAATTGTCCCATCTTGATCATTTATCTATTTATACCATTGGTTAGTGACCAGAAAAGATGGTGAATAAGCCCATCTTATTGGTGTTGTTGTTTCTTTAGATATCTCTGTGCCCTTGTTCTGGGCTAGTTGGAACACAATCCCATTAGACACTAATATGCCATTAAGGTGCCACTTGCTAATTAAAGGCAAGATCACTCTGTCTAATAGAATCATTTTTAAAGGGATATTTTAGGGTCCGACCTGGGATGAAGATCTCAGAAGGAAATGGATTTTCCTAGTGACACAACTCCTTTATTGGTCCTGGAGGAGGGGATTCCCCTCCACGGTTCTGGGCTTCCCCCAGTTTGTTCAGTTGGGCATCTCACAACATCTTCATCATCGGGAGGGTGACTTGGAGGTACTCATCATCATCAACACACACACACACACACACACACACACACACACACACACACACACTTCTTCCTTTCCCCATCTTCTTTGTCTTCATCAAAGAAAAAGCAAGATTTTCTGCTTCACACCAAAACCCAAACTTCTATAAAAGAGTACTGACCTTTGTTGTTCAATAGTGATTTTAATTACCAAAACAAAGGTACCTGGTTGGCTCAGTCTGTAGCGCATGTGACTCATAATCTCAGGATTGTGAGTTTGAGCCCCACATTGGATACAGAGATTACTCAAAAAAAAAATTAATTACCAAAAGAAACAATCCAGGTTCCAAACTTAACCTGTTAAAAGATATATGAAAAAGAAAGTACAATAAATGGGTAAACATCCTAAACAATTTAATCCATTTTACAAATGAAAACTTGAATAAAATCATCTCTGTGGATATGAGGCCCATGAACATGATAGGCAATCTATAAAGAAAAATAAAAGACAAAATGAAAATCTTGAGTCTCACAAATCAGAAATGAAAACAACAAAACAAACAAGATATACAATTTATTAAACTATCACAGGGATAGATTTTTTTAAGAAGATAGTACTTAGCCTTGGTGAGGCCTTGGGGAATGGACACTGTGTATGCTGTTCTTAAGAGCATAATTTATATAAACTTTCTGGAAGACAATTGGACAGTGTAACAGGAGTCTTTTTTTTTTTTTTAGACATTTAGAACTTTATTTTTTTTTTTAATATATGAAATTTACTGTCAAATTGGTTTCCATACAACACCCAGTGCTCATCCCAAAAGGTGCCCTCCTCAATACCCATTACCCACCCTGCCCTCCCTCCCACCCCCCCTCAACCCTCAGTTTGTTCTCAGTTTTTAACAGTCTCTTATGCTTTGGCTCTCTCCCACTCTAACCTCTTTTTTTTTTTTTTCCTTCCCCTCCCCCATGGGTTTCTGTTACGTTTCTCAGGATCCACATAAGAGTGATACCATACGGTATCTGTCTTTCTCTGTATGGCTTATTTCACTTAGCATCACACTCTCCAGTTCCATCCACGTTGCTACAAAAGGCCATATTTCATTTTTTCTCATTGCCACATAGTATTCCATTGTGTATATAAACCACAATTTCTTTATCCATTCATCAGTTGATGGACATTTAGGCTCTTTCCATAATTTGGCTATTGTTGAGAGTGCTGCTATAAACACTGGGGTACAAGTGCCCCTATGCATCAGTACTCCTGTATCCTTTGGGTAAATTCCTAGCAGTGCTATTGCTGGGTCATAGGGTAGGTCTATTTTTAATTTTCTGAGGAACCTCCACACTGCTTTCCAGAGCGGCTGCACCAATTTGCATTCCCACCAACAGTGCAAGAGGGTTCCCGTTTCTCCACATCCTCTCCAGCATCTATAGTCTATAGGAGTCTTTTTTTAATGTTTTTATTTATTTTGACAAAGAGAGAGACAGAGCATGAGCGGGAGAGGGGCAGAGAGAGAGGGAGACACAGAATCTGAAGCAGGCTCCAGGCTCTGAGCTGTCAGCACAGAGCCCAATGCGGGGCTCGAACTCACAGACCGCGAGATCATGACCTGAGCCGAAGTCGGACGCTCAACCGACTGAGCCACCCAGGTGCCCCAATGTGTAGCAGGAGTCTTAAACAAATGTTCATTCTCTTTGAGTTAGTGAAATTCCCTCCTTGAATAATTCTGCCTATTAAAAAATCAAGAGTTTAGAAAGACAGACCAGTATTTACCTACAAAGACAATCATCACAGTATTATGTATGGACACTACCAATACTCTGTAGTCAGCCTATCAGTTAAGTAAATTACAGAATACTGGTGCAGCTGGCAAAATAGTATGTTCCAATATTATGGTATGTTATGCTATGTTCCAGTATTATGTTATGCAAAAGTTGTTGTTTTTTTTCTAAAAAGGAATGCCTACAGAAGCAGAGAAAAAGTACCCTAAAAGATCAACAACAAAATGTTAAAGTTGGTTGTTTCCAGATGAACGCACTGTGTGAATGTTTTATTTTCCTTTGTATACCTTGGTCCACTTTCCATTACAAGTGAACGCATATTATTTTTACCATTAGATTTCTAAAAGCAGTGTTATTTAAATAAATTATACCAATTACAATAATAATAGAGCATTCAAGGATAATTTCCAGCTGGAGGAATTCAGGGTGGGTGCTGGTGGTGGCTGGAGACAAACAGGAAGGCTTAGTGACCTGCAGAGAAGCCACTGGACAGAAGCTCTCCTTTCCTGCCCCTTTCTTCCTCCTTATCAAGTCTTCACCCTTCTATCCAGGCCTCTTTTGCTCCTTGCCTGCTCTTCCCCCCTCCTCTTTCATGGCTTCTCCTTTCTGCTCCTCTCCCTCCCCTCTATTTTAACTTCTCCCTGCTTCCTCTCTTTTCTTTCTGTCACACTGAGATGTTTCTGACTCCAACTTTAGAATTTTCACCCAGAGTGGATTATTAATTTAAAAAAATCAAAATGTATGTTTGATGCTTTCCATCATCACATTCGTTTCCTCAGCCAGGCAGTTAATACGAGTTCAAAGGCACACTGGCACTGGCCTTCAAAGTATTTTCACGGGGTATCATCGCTGTGTTTGCCCAGTTCCAAATCCCTGGACACCTTGTAATCAGAACTCCAGAAATTCTTTGTAAATAAGCAGAGTACTGGAGAGAGTAGCTGCCTTGTGACACCCCAGGAATGTGTGCCCCTGCTGTGATGAATCTGATTTCTTCCTGTGTGTAACTGGATTCTGCCCTTGCTTCCCTCCATACTTTACTGACTGGGTTACTTTCCCTTCTCCACTAAGGGACTTGTGAGCTATAGCCTTCTGGGTACTTTTTCTGCAGTGTCAATATCCAGCAGTGTTTTTGTTTCATAATAGGTTCAAAAAGTAAAGCAGAGCTATGAGAATGGTTAAGCCAGCCTTAGGTAGGGGCCGGGGACCTACCGGTCCAGTGTAGAAACTAACATTATGTTTCTCAGAAGGATCAGAACTTATTGTCATTTTTCAAGTAACTGCAGAGAAGCCACATAGGGGCCCTGATATTTGAGGATCTAAGCTAGACTTAATTTCCAGGCTAGTTTCAGATTCTAGGATATGGAACCCACACAAATATGCCTAGGTCCACACTACCCTAATGCCCATTAAACATGTTTTAGTCCGTTGGGGTTGCTATAACAAAATACCACAGACTGGATAGCTTATAAACAACAGAAGTTGCTCTCTCGCAGTTCTGGGGGCTGGGAGTCTGAGATCAGGATGCCAGTGATATGGGGGTCTGATGAAGGCCCTCTTGAGTGGGTTGCAGGTGGTTGGTTACCTCCTTGCTGTGTTCTCATATGGTAGAATGAGCAAGGGGGCCCTCTCTGGTCTCTGTTATATGGGCACATATCACCTACCCAAGGCCTCACATCCTAATACCATCTCCTGGAAGTTAGGCTTCAACATAAATTTGGGGTGAGGGGGACACAAACATTCAAGCCATAGCATCGCATAACCCTTGCAGGATGTCACATTGTCTGAAGTTTTCCCATCATCTCTCCTTACCTTTTTGGTGTAAGACACATACATTATCTTTTATATTAATACTATCTTTGCTGAGATACTAAGGAGTAAAAGGAAGATGAATTGTTTTTCATGAGAAGGACCATTGGAGTAAGTTAAGAACCTGGGTTAGTAGTTTCAATCTTGACACTGTCTGAGTGATGTGGCCTTGGACAAGGTATTTGCTCTCTTGAAGCCTTGGTGTCCTCAATTGTGACATATGGTGTTTGAATTAGTTAACCTGTAACAGACTTTTCATCTCAAGACGATCCCTTAATTTATACTGTTGACGAGAGTGATAGCTTCACCTACTCTTTCTTTAACTCTTCAGAACAGTTTTTTTAATGAAATCTTGTTGCTAACATTCTTTTTTACAGATGATACATAGAACTGTAGAAAAATTAGAAATCCTAAGTTCCTATCTGATTGTGTCATTTATTAACTCTATGCCCTCAGGCAAGTAAATTGCGTTCAGAGCTGCCACTGCCTTTCTCTTATCTCATCATTATTTTTCCTCAGTTTGTGTCATGTGTGAATTTTGCAGACACACAATAGGTATTCTCATCCAAGTTGTTGACAGTTGATGAGCAGGAAGCCAACAAGGGCAGAGCCTTGCAAGTCCTGTGCGGTATCGATTCTGCGCTTAACAGATGGACACCAGCCATTGATCAACACCGTATAACAGTGGTGTTTTTGATGTAGTTAAAGCTTCGTATAGTTTGTATATATTTTTCCTACACAACTCTCCAGAAAGGTTGTTATCACCACCTGATAGATATTTATGTTTATTTATACCTTCCCTGCCTTCTGCATTGAAATGGAACATCGTGAAGTGCAGTGACGATCCTGTTTAATTTCACTACTAAACCCTTAACACATTAGAACTTCCTCTGGCACATGGTCCCATATCCAGTAAATACTTGTTGAATTCATTCATTCATTCATTCATTCATTCATTGAAAAACTTAATTGAGAATCACCTGTCTGCCCCTCCGAGGTTTAAATACTAAGGATAATCCAGGAATCCTTAATCTAAATTTTTTTTTTAACGTTTTATTTATTTTTGAGACAGAGAGAGACAGAGCACGAACGGGGGAGGGGCAGAGAGAGAGGGAGACACAGAATCGGAAGCAGGCTCCAGGCTCTGAGCCATCAGCCCAGAGCCCGACGCGGGGCTCGAACTCACGGACCGCGAGATCGTGACCTGAGCTGAAGTCGGCCGCTTAACCGACTGAGCCACCCAGGCGCCCCCAGGAATCCTTAATCTAGACCAATAGTCTCCATGGTGATTTACTCGCAGCAGCACCCCAGAGATGTAAAAGATGATTCATTCAGATGTAGGGAGAAGATACTGCATTTCCTGGGTATTTTGCTCCTGTTTTACTTTCTATTTTGTGTATATTTTCTAGAGTTAAAGTGTAAGCATCTTCGTGCATTTCCTCATCTTACAACTAACAAATCATTGTATATTGGCATGTGCTCATTTTTGTTTTCCTTCCTTGGTATGTTCTAACAAAAACTGTGAAGTTTGCTGTTGTTGGACTTCTCTTCTAGAATATAATTTCTCTGAGCCAAATTGTATCCAGCAACAAAATGCTCAGGTTTCACTTCCTTTACACTTACTTGTTCTTCTCTCTAAAGTCCTTTGCCCTTAACAGAAATGGAAAGAAAGGGGAAGTGGTGAAGTTCTGTCCTCTCCTTGTCTTCTCTTAATATGGCCCCTCTAGTCTCAAGCTGGACATTCACACCTTCCTCCTCTCACTTAGAATTTAAGACCAACGCGCGCGCGCACACACACACACACACACACACACACACACACACACCCTTGTGTCTTTAGTGGTGCGTCCTGCCACTGCTCTTCCATAGTATTACCTTCCAAGCACTCTTAGTAAGTTGGTGGCAGAAGTGCAAGTGCTCTGGGGTTCGAGAAAATTCCAGGTCTCCTCTGCATGCTAACCTCACTCATTGCTTCTCTCAATCCCTTTGTGACTTGCACACATCAATTATGTTTCCTCATAGACTTTGTTTTCCAGACTGAATAAACATTCTTACTGTTAATAATAGTACAGGTTTATTATTATTAATTATAAGAATAATGCATAAATACATATTCCTTGTAAAAAATTAAACTACTGATAGGGACAATGATCTCTTTGACTGTCACCCCCAATTCTAAAACCTCTCTCAGAGATGACTACTGTGATAAATTCTGTCTGTGTATTTCCAGTGTTTTCTTTTTTTCCTTTATTATACATTTCTGTTTCAGGTCAATCAGTAGACGATAGGTAGACAAATTGGGTATTTTCATTTAATTTTATGATGTGGCATGGAACAGTCTCTAAGATGTATTAGAGTAAAATTTACAAGTTGCTAAAAGTGCATAGAGTATGATAGCACTACAGTTTAAAAAGGGGGGGGAAGAAGGGGAGCGCTGGGTGGGTCAGTCGGTTAAGCGTCTGACTTCGGCTCAGATCATGATCTCACAGTTTGTGAGTTCCAGCCCCGTGTCGGGCTCTGTGCTGACAGCCCGGAGTCTGGAACCTGCGTCCAATTCTGTGTCTCCTTCTTTCTCTGCCCCTCCTCTGCTCACTCTCTCTCTCAAAAATAAACATTAAAAAAATTAAAACCAATAAAAAGATAAAAATAAACTTTATTAAAGAAATATTTTGAGCTACTCCTTTACCTCAATCCCAAACTGTTGGATCATTTAAAATATACTTCTCTGTATCTCATTGGCTCACTGACTTCTGTTTGGGGACCCCACTGACCGTGTAGTCACCTTCCCTGGTACCTCTCTAGATCCCCTCATCTGTATTCAGGAAACAACAAAGGTAAGGAGAGGGTCCCAAACAATGGGAAGTGAGAAAGTGGGAAATTAATCAATGGTTTTAGAAGCAATGCCATTAAATGAGAGAAAGGGAAAGTAGAGGGAGGGGGAGCATTGTGGCAAGATGGATTTTCCTGACCAATTTAGATCTGGTTGTTTCAATGTCTAGAGAGACATAGTGCTAGTTGTTCAGTATTGCTTTCTGTGTTCGGCTTTGTTTTTACCATGCACTTTGTTTAACAAACATCCTCATCCCCCTACTGCCTTCCTGAGCTTTATGTATCTCTTAACTGAGTCAGATACCCTCTCCATTCCTCACTTTGCTTCTGTAAATGCATACACAAGCACATGCACACACACACATTTGTTGCAGGTATCACATAACTCAATGGTTGGGCTTCCAGTTGGGGGGAGTAAGGATGGCAAAATGCAGAATGTGATGGGGCTAAGAATGTTGGCCATGTTGATTCACAGTAGCCATTATGCATTTAAAAAACTAAGCACTTATTTTTGTCTGTCTTTCTATTTATTTGTTATTTGTAGCAACTATATTTGGTTTTGGGAAATGAGTGTGACAGTGTGGAGGACAGAAGAAAGCAAGCAAGCATGTTTCTTAGGATTCAGAGAGAGGCTAAAATGACGCTTTTAGGATGCTTTTTATTTACTTTTTCCTAGCCCATTTTCTCCAGAGGGGCAGGAGATGAGACCTCAGGATAAGCTGCTTTGTTCTAGAATAAAAGTTATCGCATTAGCCAGGACTCTCCTGATGACCTTTGTCTTGAGTGCCAAGCTGTGAGGGTTGCAGAAGAGGGAACCCTTGGCTACAGAAGGGGAAGTCAGGGGATCCAGCCACTAATACCTGCCAGCAATTTGTTTCTTCTCCCTGGAGCAGGTAGAATCACTTGCTTCTATGGGCTTTGTTTATGGAGAGAGCCTGTGGGAACATGAATGCTCTTGCAAAACAAAAAGAAAGCAGGGGTTTCCAACTCCCCAGCCTCTGTTACTCTGCAGATCCCTATTCCTTCCTCCTTATGCCATTAGCTGCAATTCTAAATCTGAATAAATAGGTGCTATCCCATCATGGTGTTTATTTTTTAATACTTGCTCTGCGGTTACCCACATCAGGACATTTTGTGGCTCTGCAGCATTTATTGAGCACTATATTAAACTGGCATAAACTCAGACAAAATGCCAAGCGAGTGATAAACTAGTGACATTTCTGAGTTTCTCTGTAGAAAATGTCTGCAAAGGCTGCATTTGGCTGATTGCATTTCAGAAGGCTGACGTTGCACTATATCAGGGACTGATTGTTTTATTTGCATTCTTGGCTTTAGTTACCCTTAGATTTTTATTCAAAAATGATTTCTGCATGTGAACACCACTTTAAGATACTAGAAGCATAGGTGTGAGAGGCTGGCTTTGTCTTGTTTTCAACAACAGAGCTGGATCTAGCATGGCCTGAGGGCCTTCACCTTATACTTTGCCTGCAAGGGGAGACCCACACATAGATAGACTGGGATGGAAGTTCTTTTTAGCTATTTACAGCCTTGCCCACTTAACTCACTTCATCGGCATTCCATGGCTTTTAGGATCGACTAAAAAGCACAGGGTGCTTCATGAATGGACCCCTGGCTAACTTTTGATTTTACTTCCTACATCTCTACTCTGCAAACAGATCTGTTTACTTGCTAGTAGATGCCTATATGGGCCATTCTCTCTGACCCTGGGCCTTTTTATCTGCTATTATCTCTAAAAAGAATGTTCTTCCACCTCTTCTGTCCATTGATCATATTACTGCATATCCTTGAAGATTTAATTCATTTACTCTAAAGAGTTCTCAGACCTTCCTTCTCCCACGAGTTCTCAGACCTTCCTTCTCCCACAGGTTTCCATCTGCAAGTAAAAGGTCACTCCTCTTATGTCCTTAGCTAGCACCCTGAGTATCAGAATTCTTGTTACATGGGGTGACTCTCTCCTCTTTAGCTCTAAAGCTCTTGAGAACAGGGAATTTTTAGCCCTTATTCTTAGAATGTTTCACTAAATAAAAAATGGATTTTATTTGTTCATATAGTTGATCTCTGAGCTGTTGACTCTTTTTTTGTCTATTGATATATGATGATAAATAATTTTAATAAATAATTTTTGCTAATGGGGTACCCACGAAATCTCAAGAAACTTTTATTACCAACATTAGTTTTAATTTTCAGATGGATGTTTACATTCCCCACCTACTTCCCAAAATAAGAAAGGGGGAAAAAAAAGTGAAGAATTCAGCTGCATTTCAGAGCCCTTGCTATGTACAAGGAAGCTGCTAAGTGCTTTAAGATATATATTCTAGGAAAACCTATTTTAGCCTCGTTTTATCAATAAAAATAGTAAAAGTACAGAGACATTAAGTAACTTGCTAAATTTCATATATACGAGTACATTGATAGGGGTATCTGGAATCTCCGTCAGCTACGCGTCTGACTTTGGCTCAGGTCATGATCTCACAGTTCACAGGTTCAGGCCCCAGGTTGGGCTGTGTACTGACAGCACAGAGCCTGGAGCCTGCTTCCGATTCTGTGTCTCCCACTCTCTCTGCCTGTCTCCTGCTCGCACTCTCTCTCTTTCTTAAAAAGAAACATTAAAAAAAAATCAATCAATCAATCAATCAATAAATACATTGATAAATGTTTGCATGTTGGTTTATACTTCTGCTTTTCTAAAAGCTATGAGTAAACATTTATTGACTATCTGTACATGGCATTCATGGTACCTGGCATGGAAATACAGAAAGGTTTGAGTTTGTGGGTTAATAAGGATAGACGGTGAGGTCACCAGTTGAAGCATAGCCTAATTTATACTATGCCAAAGTATGTGCATCGTCCTGGAAGTTTCTGGAAGGACAACCAACTTAGCATAGGTGGCATCTTCACTGGAAAGTCTATTTTCAACTTCATGTGTCTGCTGCTGAGCCTATAAGAGTGCACAGACTATAAGAGTTAAGAAGGTCTGGGGTGCATATATGTTTTAGAATTAGTGTTTTTGTTTTCCTTAGGGTAAACACCCAGTAATGGAACACTAGATCATATGATAATTCTATTTTTAATTTTTTGTGGAAACTTCATTCTGTTTTCTATAGTGGCTGCACCAATCTGGATTCTCCCAACAGTACACAATGGTTCTTTTTTTTTTCCACACCCTTGCCAACACTTGATTATTTCTTATGTTTTTTTTTTCAATTATTTTAAACATGCTGATAGTTGTAAAGTTTACTGCATCATTATTTACAATAGCCAAGATATGGAAGCAACACAAGTGTCCATTGATAGATGAATGGGTAAATATGTGGTATATGTATACTGTGGAATATTACTCAGCCTTAAAAAAAGAAAGAAATGAAATCTTGCCACTTGCAACAACATGGGTGGGTCTAGAGAGTATTATGCTAAATTAAATGTCAGTCAGAGAAAGACAAATACCATATGATTTCACTCATGTATAGAATTTAAGAAACAAATGAACAGCAACAAAAAAAGAAACAAACAAAAAACACTATTAAATGCAGAGAACAAACTGCTGTTTGCCAGAGGCAGGTGGGTGGGGTAATGGGTAAAATAGATAAAGAAGATTAAGAGTACACTTACCTTGATGAGCACTGAGCAATGTATATGACTGTTGAAATATTATATTCAAACTAAATATGTACGTGTGTGTGTGTGTGTGTGTGTGTGTGTGTGTGTGTGTATTTTTTTTAATAGAGTTAAGGGGCACCTGGGTAGCTCAGTTAGTTAAGTGTCTGACTCTTGATTTTGGCTCAGGTCAGGATCTCACAGTTTATGATCTCATAGTTCACTGATGGCACAGAGCCTGCTTGGGATTCTCTCTCTCCTTCTCTCTCTCTCTGCCCCTCCCCCACTCATGCTTGCTCTCTCCCTCTCTCGCTGTCTCTCTGACTCTCTGAAAATAAATAAGCATTTTAAAAAATCTTTAAAAATAAAAATTAGTTAAAAACAGAGTTAAGGCAGAAGAAGAATAAGAGGGGATTCCAGACAGAGACCCCCCCCCCCATGCATGCAAAGGCATGAAGTTTCCCCGCCCTTCTGTGAAATTCATTTCAAGAAGGGAATTCATTTTCCCAAATATATATATATAGACAATATAAAGATTTATTAGATACAGCCGCTTATTGCCTCTTTGTATAATTAAAGGATCCTGGATCAAACATTTTTATCTCACATTTCCAGAGAGGTTCTTTTTGAGCCCCAGAACTGAACAACCCAGTATATCAGATATTACAGCAGATATTGACCAGTGTGAAAATGTTGTCTATATACTTACTGAGGAAACATTCTTCTCTATGCTCTAGTGAACGCAGAGAGCTCAGTGATAAAAGAAAACAGAAGACCTGCCTCGTGAGAGCTCAATGAAGTAAGAGAGGCATTTATACAAAGAGATCTAGCAAACCATTATGAACCATGACAGGTTATGTACAGGGTGATCTGGAAGCATAAAACAAGGGTGTCCAACCCTTTATGCCTAATACCAGAAGTCATACTTACTATCATGATGGATAGTGATACTTGAAGCCATTCTTGAGATCTCACTCTGAAAAGGAAATCATCAAGGGAATATTTTAGGTTAAATTTTATGTTTATGCTGTTTCTGATTTGTTACTATTTTTGAGACTTATTGAGGTATAATTGACAAATAAAATTAAAATATATTGAAAGTATACAGTGTGATGATTTGAGAAACATATACAGTGTAAAAGGATTTCCACACTGAGTTAACATATCTATCACCTCATATATTTACCCTTCTTTCTTTTCCTCCCCTTCCCCTTTCCCCTTTCCCCTTTCTCCTTTCTCCTTTCTCCTTTCTCCTTTCTCCTTTCTCCTTTCTCCTTTCCTTTCCTTTCCTTTCCTTTATTCTCTTTTCTTCTTTGTGAGAACATTTAAGTTCCACTCTCAACAAATTTCACTTATATAATGCAGTGTCATGGACTGTAGTCATGTTGTACATTACATCCTCAAACTTTATTCATCTTATAACTGAAACTTGGTATCCTTTTACCATCCCTGTCTCCCCCACAACCCCTGGCAACCCCCCATTATTATTATTGCCACCATTATTAAGCACAATAATTGGTCTTACTATACACAAATAAGCATCAAACCCCACAGTTACAAGTAAAATGTATAAATGTGCTAGGCAACAGTGCTTTGTGGTCAGCTGCAGTGATGTGCTTGTGCCAGGTGTCTGGTCAGTGACAGGACCGTTAAAACCAGCACGTCTGCAGACATTTAGCCTTGTTTGGCTTCAGCTTTTGAGAATGTACCGGGGCCACAAAGTAAAAGCAGCAATAATTCTTTATAATCTGTGACTGCAGATCTGGAGGTACTCCTAGACTCCCAAGAAAAGGAGCGAGCCTATCAGCAAATAAAAGTTGTTGGAAACATTGCAGTTTGACTTTAAAGTTTTATTTTCTTGTTGCAGTTGCTTTCCTACAGGTAGGGAAAAAAACAGGCAGGGTAAGAGGAGCTGGTTAGCCACAGGAGACTTTGCGGAAGCAAATGATTCTGTTTTGTCCCTGTCTCTTTCTGTGAATTGATAAGAGGGGACCCATCACTTGACACAACAGCTCCTGCCTTTAGATGTGGTATAAAAGATCTTAAAAGAAAACTGCTATTATCGATTTGGGGCTATGAGCACATGGAAAGTTGCAACTGGATGCAGGGTAATTATTTCGTCTCCCGTTGATATTCACCATTAGCCGAGCAGATAGGTCTGCATGCTAGCTTTCACAATGTGTTTCTGGGATGCCAGCCTTCTCCTGGGAATAAGAAGAGCTAGTCACGTCAGGGAAGGAACTCAGGGCGGCAGGCAAGGTGGGAGGTGAGCAGCGTGCAGCTGCCTGCTAATAATTTGCAAAAACTCAGCAGTTAACTGCTGAGATTTCTAGTTGGAAGGTTTTTAGGGAGCTTGTTTTCTTTTTCAGCCTGAGGACTGTGGCCTTGTCAGAAGAGGTCACCTGTGGATCCCATCAGACCTTCAGTGTGGGAAGTAGAGAGCCACCATCCCCAGATGAGCTCTAGCATTTAACTGAAATGATGGTCAGGATGTCACCGACTGCCCGTATACAGATTGCACTGATGGGAAGCGTCCAAGTGTGTGTCCCCTGTCTCTTTGGGGGAAATCGTAAAACCCTTATGAGGACATTTCTGCTTCCAGAGAGAAGAAAGCAGGGTTTAATGTTGTGAGCATAGACTCTGAATTTCAGACCATGTATCAATCAGAGAAAACTTACTGACAGTGATAATAGGGCCGTTAGGAGACTCCTTTTCTTAAGAAGAAGAGAGACTAAGCTAGCTATGCTTCAGAGTCTTTGAGCTGAGAAAATGAGTTCAAATAAGAAAGAGCTCTGGGAATGCCCTTAGGACAGTGATTAATTTGCTTATTTCAAAGAGCTCACATACTGTTATATCCTCCCTCCCTTTCTCCCTCCCTCTCATTTCCTTCCTTCTTTCATTCAACTTTTGACTATCTGTTATAGCTCAGGTAACAGAATAATTATTTTCTATTTAGTATGGCTCTCTGCAAGATTACACTAAATAATATACGCCTCCAAGGCACTTTAAATAGACTTTTATTTTACTTTTTATTTTATTTTACCTACACATATGGTTTCAGGCACCCTTCCTAAAGTGAGGTACATCTGCATTTTCCTCTCACCCTGGTTCAATATACAGAGAATGGTCGCTCTGTGCCATACGGGCCACTGCATCGGTTCAATCACATGGTTTGTTCCTAGTTCACAGGACAGTAGGACGTAGTTTTGCTCATTTCAAATGAAAAAATTAATTAGATCACTCAGCAATGTAAATCACCATTCAAATGACCCAACTAAAGCAAGCAGCTTACTTGGCATCTGCCTGATAAGTCTTGAAAGTCTAATATACTGTCAGTGAGATTGTCACTAGCTGAGCCCACAGAAAGACACATATGCCATGTGTAGGACTTATTTGCAAGTCTGAGCTAATAACATACAGCATCTTTGCCAGAGTTAAGCCCGGCCTTCGTCAAATAAAGGTTTCATTATAGTTTTTATTTGAAGCGGGAATTTCACTGTCAGGTTGTATAAATAAACATAGACATATTCCAAGGCTTGTGGTGTTTAAATCCTGTGGATGTTAATAGTCTGTGGGCTCAGCTGAGTTTCTTGAAGACACATATGAAGTCATTCATGTTGGTGTTCCTTTTCCTCTTTCCCCATGTTTTAGGTCTGTGATGGGATCAAACAAGGAACCAGATCTTGTGCATCTCGAGGCCAGAACTATAGATGGTCGTAAGTAATTCAACTCCTCCATGATGTTATCAACCTACCATGAGCCGAGTCTCTGTTTTAGGGAAATCACAGTGGCAATAACCCAAGTCGTTCATAATCCAGAATTGTCTTAATCACTTCCAGCGTCTCTCATCCAATCAAGGTGTTTTTCTTTCCCGGTTATGGGAAAGTTCCCCAGTATCTTACTTCTGAAGTTTTTGTAGTTATTGTCATTATTATGTTATTGCTGCTGTTTTGTTTTCATTTGTTTTTCCAGTTTCCTTATTTTATCAGATACCACCTAGGCAATATTTCAATGTTTTGTCTGGGAAGTCACAAAGCACCTGGAAATGACAGGGACAAGAGAACCATTCTGTGTGTCCCTCATCATAAACATGTTGAAGGACACACCGATCAAGTTCGTTTGCTGGTGTATTGGTAATGTTTAGCAACCCAGTTAGGCAGGCTGCAAGGAGGGACTATGCTTTGTGTAGAGACTAGGGCTTTGAGTACATGAAACCAAAAAAGAAAATTGCAGTCCAGGATCCACACCCATATCTCAATGACTCAAAAGTTCACTCACTAGTTATGAAAAATTAATATCTTGAAAAAGCTGCTTAAGTTCTTTATGCCTCAGCTTCTTCATCTGTAAATGAAATAAGTTAATAATAATGATTCTTGGGGCACCTGGGTGGCTCAGTCAGTTAAGTGTCTAACTTCAGCTCAGGCCGTGATCTCATGGTTGGTGGGTTTGAGCCCCGCATCGGCCTCTGTGCTGACAGCACAGAGCCTGGAGCACGCTTCAGATTCTGTCTCCCTCTCTCTCTGTCCCTCCCCCGCTTACACTCTCTCTCTCTCTCTCCTTCAAAAATAAATAAACATTAAAAAAATATTTAAAAAATGATAACAATTCTTGTACTAGCTAACATTCATTAAGCACGTACCCTGTACCAGGAACTATGCTAATCACTGCATATATTTTATCACAAGTAATCTCCACAAGAACTTGTAGGTTATTATCCTAATTTTACAGACGAGGAAACCAAGGCATAGCTGGTTTAAGTAATATATTTAAACAGCAATAACCTAAGTTTCCTCTCCCTTCTTTGGTCCAGAGGATCTCCAGAAGGTCTAAGGAGTGGAGGAGTACCACCAGGCCTACGATAGGGCACCACAGGTTAAAGGGATCAAAGAAGGAGAAAAAAAGAAGAAGAACAGGTGAAGTAAGAAAGGATGGGGGGAAGAAAGAAGTCAGTCTCAAGTGGAGAGAAGAAAAGGCAAACTGATATCCGCAGTTACTGCAGAGCAATGAGGTTGCCCAGCCCAGAGCCAGAGGGTGATGATCTAAGTATTGAGACCTACCCCTCGCAATTCAAAAACTTCATCATCACTGTCTCCTGTACCTGTCCACTTGCCCTTAGCTCGTCTGAACACAAAAGCGGAAGGTAGCTGTACTTCACTGGCTTACAGCTAAAAGAAGCGGGTCACCCCTGCACTCCAGACTCTCTAGAAACCACACCTACTTCATTACTGTGCACACAGCATGAGCTTTTTCATCTCTAGCGGTTCCACTTCCCCTTTGGGGAATCAATATATTCCTTGGCAGAATCAGCGGGGGCACAGTTCAGGGTCCAAGCTATCACCTTCCTCCTTTATAAATTCAGGCAGGACTGCCACATGTAATATGTCCAGCACTATGCCTGACACAGAATGAACTCAGCAGTTTAGAGCTTTCTTCCTATCTCTTCAGTGGGCTCTCTCTGGTCACGACCCCCGCCCCCCCCTCCCCCATTGCTCTAGAACTGATGAGGTTGTCTTGGATGGCAAGGTCCAGTTTTTACTACACAAGAGCCAGAATAATCTTTCCCTCAGGTAGAATGATTCAGGACACCTGACCTTGACCTATAGTTCCAGTGTAATCTGGAACCTGCCCATTTCTTTAGCTTGTCTCCCTGTGTCTTCTCTTCACTCCTTGTCTGCAGGCCTGTGGGCTTGCTGTGAGTTCTTGGAATGTGCAGGGTCCTATGTGTCATCACAAGGCTCTGAGACCCGCTGGTTCCTCTGCTTGGAATATCTACTTCCCTTCTGCCTTCCCTGACCCATTCGTTGTAATTAATCAGTATGGATGTTTCAGATGTAAATATTTCTTTTTTTTTTTTTAACTTTTTAGTTTGAAATAATTTTAGGCTCACATAAAAGTTGCAAAAACTAGTACAGAGAGTTGCCCTGCACCTTGCACCTGGCTTCCCTCAAAGATGAGCACCAGTGTAACCACAGAATAATATCAAAACTTCCAGTCTAAACCAGTGTCTTATTTTATTTGCTTTCGTTCAAAACTCTTCTTTGTCTTTATTGTGCTCATCTCAGCTTGACGTTACTCAATCTACTTACATTCCTTTTCCATGATTATTTGATTACAGTATCTTTCCTTTACCAGTCTTGACGTTCTAGGAGTGAAGGGGCCGTGTGTATCTTTGTTCAATATTGTGTGGTCAGCACATGCCTCAGTGTCAACATGTAGATAGAGCTTAATACATATTTGTTGAATGAATGAATACACACAGTTGACCCATTGTCAGGGTTACCAAGTCACTTACTAAGTTGTCGGAAAATTTTAGGGCATTGCATCTCAAGCTTGGACATAACCTGACCCAACTAGGGATCTTGTTAAAACGTGGATGCTGATTCAATACGGGCCCAAAAGACTGCATTCCTAATAAGCTCCCAGGCGAAGCCAATGCTGCTGGTCAGTGAAACATGTTTAGAGTAACAAAGTCCCATAACGAAAACCTAATGAAAGAGCTTTAGGGTCTGTCTCCCATGACTGCACCTCTTGTTTAGAAAGCCACAGATGGAATTGGTAACATCCCAGATTGCTTTAATTTTCAAGCTTTTGGGGATAATACTGCTTCTGGCTTGTGGCATCTAATGCACATAACCCCCTATCCTGAAAACAATAAGGCTGTCTCTTTCCCTGATCTGCACGTTTTCTTTCACCCAACATTATTCCTATGCTCCCTGCAGCCATGAAGGTTGATAATGCCAGGCTGTCATCTCAGGCTCAGCTTTCACATGGCATGAAATAGATCAGTTCTAATTTTATTTATTTTATTTTACTTTTTTTTTGCAAAGGCAGCATCTTCAGAAACTACCCAAGAGTGAAAATTCAATAAAGGGATTTAATTTGAAAAGTTATCCCTGTCAAAACAAAACAGGAAAAAAGAAATTACCCACCAATTGAAATAAAGGATCTAAGCATAATGCCTGACCTGACTGGGTATAAAAAAATGAGATTTTCTCAATATCATATTCAGTCTCTCTCTCTCTCTCTCTCTCGCTCTCGCTCTCGCTCTCGCTCTTGCTCTCGCTCTCTTTCTCTCTCTCTCTCTCTCTCTCTTTCTCTCTCTCTCTCTCTTCCCCCCACCCCTTTTGCACTCTTTCTCTCTCTCTTCCTCTTCCTCAAGGTACCTACTTCAGGTTAAAGAAACAGAGTAGGAAAGACCACAGAGAGATCAGAGTAGTAAGGTATTATTAACAAATACAGTGGAGAGTGTATTTATTATTTATTTATTTATTTATTTTTATGGAGAGTATATTTATGAAACTCAGGTTCCAGGCTGGTCAGTGGCTCTAGAAATTCCAATGTCTGATGTTACCTCTCTCCTTATTCTCTGATGGAGATCCTTCTTGTTTTTCTGTGCCTTCAATGTTATTTAGGACACAATTTAAGTATGTGGAACCCATTGTTTATATTCCAGGTCATGCGTCTTGTAGGCTATATACCAAATCAATACGATATTTTTTACTCTGAATAAGTACTTTCTTTCTGATGTTAATGGATTCACAAATTTTGTAGTTTTGACACAGGAAAAATCCTATACTAGCTTATGTGTCTCCTCCCCACAGGGAGGCTTACAAATACTTATCTGGGCTTGATATTCAAAGTTTGGTTTTAGTCTCATTTCAAATTTCCCTAGGTTACATTTTATAATTTATTTCTGTTTCAACTGAAGTCTCCACAGTTGAGGACAAGTAAGCTCTGGAAAGCATTTGCTCTGTTATTGTCTATGACTAGCATAGACATTTCTGCCACTGGGCTCTAGAATCTAGATGTCTTACGGTTTACACTGTGACAACGTTGCTATTATTCCTTGCCTTACCTCTCTACCTTGTGAGGCAACCTCAATTACAATCAATCACAGGAATTATTACTGGAAAATTTTGAATGTATTTATTGGATGTGGCATTTGTTATTGGCCCTTGCATCTAACTCCGTACAAATTGACAGGTCCTCACCCCAGGTATAGAGATTTTGCTGTTTAAATATCTCGTGTGTGTGTGTGTGTGTGTGTGTGTGTGTGTGTGTGTGTGTGTGAGAGAGAGAGAGAGAGAGAGAGAGACAGACAGAGCCAGAGAGCCAGAGAGAGAGAGAGAATGTGCTTTCACACATGCATTATATGCACACAGTGCACTAAAATAATAAAAATGAAACCTATATTCTACTGATTCACCTAATATAAATGCATTTGTGAATGTAATGCATGGGGTTAGAAAATGTTAACTAAACCATTGGATTGAAAGCTTTGTGAAAAGCCACATCCTATTTTATTTTGGTTCTGTGTACAAAACAAAGCTCAGAGACTGACCCATCTGTTGACTTAATAAATGTCCTTATCTGTATAAGCATGTCTTCTTTTTTTATTCTACATTATTTATTTATTTATTTATTTTTATTATATGAAAATTATTGTCAAATTAGTTTCCATACAACACTCAGTGCTCATCCCAAAAGATGCCCTCTTCAATGTCCATCACCTCCCCTCCCCTCCCTCCCACCCCCCATCAACCCTCAGTTGGTTCTCCGTTTTTAAGAGTCTCTTATACTTTGGCTCTCTCTCCCACTCTAACCTCTTTTTTTTCTTTTTTTTCCTTCCCCTCCCCCATGGATTTCTGTTAAGTTTCTCAGCATCCACATAAGAGTGAAAACATATGGTATCTGTCTTTCTCTGTATGGCTTATTTCACTTAACATAACACTCTCCAGTTCCATCCACGTTAAGCATGTCTTCTTAAAGAAGGGCTTTAAGGGCCTGCAGAGTCCTGGAGGGTCAGCAGAGGCCTGGAGGGCTAATGGGGGCATGTGAGAACCTGTCCAACTCCCTGTAATTGTATGCCGTGTGTTTGTCTATGTGATTTTGGAAGAAAAGAACAGAACTGTTACCAGAATTCTTCACACAGCAATTATGCAGGGATGCATAGTTCCATTTTCATACACATCTGCAAACATGACCTTGGAAGAAAACCTGTAATACCAAGTTTAAACTTTATTGCTCCTCCCTTTCACTTCTGAAATGAACAGCCTCGCCAGTGACATGAGTGTTTCCGTACTGGTGGTGATCCGTGCTGCCATGGACAGGGGACAGGGGACAATTACTGGGCTCGTTGTCTATTTGCATGAGTAAGTAACCTTGTAACAACTTGCATAAGGACTCATCTCTTTCACTGGGGAAAAACAACCTTGGCCCTTCAACCAACTGTGAAAATGCCCAAAAACTCTTGCTGAAATGAACCACAGACCAGCATTTTACAAGGTGAAATAAAAATCAAAGGAGACTCACAACTTTATATAACCACCATACCACAAATTCTGGTCGTTGGTGAGAACTGGACATCCCCTTTCCATTTCCTATTCTCCAGTGCTCCAGTTGATTTCCATATTGAATAGCATGCCTAGAAGTGTCTGGAGAGAGGAAGCATGGCCGCAATGCTCTGGGGCCGTGATGAAGACCTCAGTTCTCATCAGTCCTCAGGATGTTATCTGCGGGGCGCTTTCAGTTCTTCCTATAAAAATAGATGACTTTTATAACAACAAAAGTAGCAGCCATGACAATAAAAAAAAAGGATAAGCCGCACTCAGGTGCATCAAGTGAAAAGTAAAACCCACTTCCTGACCTCCCTTCCCATTCCCCAGAGGTGGTAATTTTTTTTTTTTTAATATTTACCCTGCATTTTTTCAGAAATCGTTTGGGCCCATACCGGTGAATACGTACGCGCATACACATACATACACACTCAGAAATGTTCACGTTGTAAAACCGTTATGCCAAATTTACTGTTGGCGAATACCATAGCCAGTTAAATTTTTCCACATCGGCACATATAAATGTAGTCACTTCATGACTGATCACTACAAAAAACCCTACCGTGCAGGCAGCTGTAAGCTAGTTTGCCGTTCTCTCACTGATAGACGTGTAGGTATTTGGCCCTTTCAAGCGGTGCCAATACATTTATCCACATGCACACACGTTACTTACTTGGTTAGTAAGCACTCACCCTTGTGCAGGCAGCAAGCACTGCTGAAAAGAGAAATTTAATAACTGCAAGCAGATCCCTGGGTCTGCAAGTATATACATTTAGCATTTCAGCAGACCTTGTTACGTTGTCCCCTGAGGTGCTTGTGTCGTGCACACTCACTCACTATGAGGATGCCTGCCTGTGTTTGTAAGCCCTCAGTAGTCCAGGGCATTATCAGAGATCTTTCAATAATAACCCATCTGATGAGCAAAGAGTCATGCCCTATTGTCTTAATTTGCATCGATTTAATTATGAATGAGATCAAGATTATTTATTTATTCATTCATTTATTTATTGGCTATTTGTATTTCCTCATCAAGGAACCTTCAAAAGATACCAAATCTCTTTAACGTTCTAGGGAAGATTCACACTTTGGCGTGTGTATATAAATCTAAAAAAGGATCAGCCTCGCCACCCTCCCTCCAGCTGAGGTCCCAATACTAGCATACCAACTGGCATTATTAGATGCCATGTTTTATAATGTTCATTTACCTTCTTTTCCTGTCCCCACAGAAGGCGTCAGGCATTAGGCTGCATGGCGGCACCTTGCCGTTGGCTTTTTTTCCTGGCTGTTTCGTTCTGATCCCATTGTTCGTACTGCAAAAGCCACTTCATTTCAACTACTTGTGATTTCAGCTCGGCCTCTCTGAGTTAGTAGCCTTAAAGACAGCCCTGAAAACTAACCAGAAAAGCGTGAAACGTGATAACACAGGCTTCCCCACACAGCAGTGAACACCTGACAGTGACACACAGCCACAGGCTCAGCTGGGCAGCTTTCAAAGTGTGCTCTTTGTACCAGCTATGTGTTACTTCCCCTGTGTCCTGTATGCCCAGCCGCAGTGGGAAGGTCTGTGCCCTGACTTCCCATCCTCGGGAGGAGAGGACAGAGGTACACAAGAGAAACCTATTATCCCTAGGCTTTAACTCTACGACAGAGGTCTGGGTTTCTACTGGGTGTTTAGGATCCCCCAGGACACAGCAGCACTAGTCCATATAATGTGTGACAATTTCCGGCCATCTGGAAAATTCCTGATGCTTCTGACTCCTGCTTTAAAAAAAAAAAAAAAAAAAAAAAAAAAAAGAAGTGTTCTAAAGATCTTGGCACTAACTCCTACATTCTCTTTCTTTGTCGTCTATGTTCTCGAGCAACAATGGTGCTGGTGTCATGGATTATATTCCTATCATTGGACAGGCACTAAGGCACTTCCTGCTAATCTTTCGCTGCACCCTTACATCAATTCTCGGAAATAGGCTCTGTTGTTATCGTTCTCATTTTAACTTTGAGGAAAACAAGGCTTTCAAGGATTAAATGTTTTCACCATTGCCTCAGGGCTAGAATATGAAGCCAGGTTTGCTTAACCTCGGACATACTATTCCTTCATTCAACAGATATCATTGGACCTGAATGCTGTGCCAGGTGCTGTCCCAGACGCAAAGGAGAGATGGAAGGGAACGTAGCAAAAGCCTCACTCTCCTCGACTTTACCTTGTAGTTAGGGGAGATGTCATATTTGAGTGAATAGTGAAATAGTCTCTATCCCCAAAAATCTGCTGGCCAGGTGGGCATAACACGTCCACAGTTCTGTGTGATGCAAAGTAAAATAAATGCTGTCACAGGACAATTTCTGGCACAAAGTAGACCATCTGTGGAGAGGTATAAATTTGGGTGACCCTCACCTGTGGGCTCCCAGCACCTGATCCTTCCTGGGATGCACTCACCATACCGCATTATAGTAGGCAAGTTATTTTTTTTTTTTTGCATATCTATTAAATTATTAAGTCTCTATGTTCTGTCTCATGGCCCTATTTCCTAGTCCTGTACTTTGCAAAAAAAAAAAAGGTATGATCTCAGAACTTTTCCTGGAGTCGTCATGACCTCATGAGGACAACATTTAGAAAGTTATACTGGACCGAAATCAAGAGATTTCATAGAAGAAAGCAATGCCACAATCTTGTTATGCCAAGGGAGAACATTTAATCTAAGTTTATAATTTTCATGGAAATTTTTTGAACTCTGCATAGTATTTTCAGGGGCCATGGCTAGAGTCTCATTTTTGCAGATGCCAATTTCTGACTGGTACATGCCACAGAGGGCGCTCGAATCCTGATGGTACTGAAGGTTATATGAGCACAAGCATGTGGGCTCGACGGGTGTGTGTGTGTGTGTGTGTGTGTGTGTGTGTGTGTGTGTGTTAAGTGGGAACATTTAAGACGAAAGTTCTCAAACATATAATGAATGGAACAATATAAAGGACAAAAGAAAGATTTATATGCAGATGCATGGGCTTTAAAAACTTCCCTGTTTTAAGGTTGAAAATTAATGTAGTTTAGGGTTTTAATGTGCTCATGACTGACTGCCTACAGAGTTTATGGCTTTGTCTAAAATGAAACTTTTGTAATATTAAGGTATACAAAAGGATTTGGTGCTAAATATTTTTTGAATAATAGAATCACTGGTAGAGTTCTAGAGATCTGTGATGTTTTTCTTGCTGTGTCATTTACTAGCATGTGAGCTTAGACAAATCTTGTCTCTAAGTCTGGAGTTCTTCATCTGTAAAAAGTACCTCTTTCTGGATTTTTTTTTTTTTACAAAATTTAAAAAAGAAAAAGCATGCGATCCACTTAGCATGGTTCCTGACCCAGAGAAGAGGTCACTGTGGTAATTCTGGAGGTTAATGCTGCTGCTGCTA
This sequence comes from Panthera tigris, assembly GCF_018350195.1. Taxonomy (NCBI): domain Eukaryota; kingdom Metazoa; phylum Chordata; class Mammalia; order Carnivora; family Felidae; genus Panthera; species Panthera tigris. The sequence goes on along the minus strand of NC_056670.1, from coordinate 63,920,698 downwards.
TCATTGGAGAGATTCTGGGAAAGGAGAGGTCAGCCTGAGCCTCAGGCAAAACCCCACAGATGAAAGCCCAGCAAGTATTTGGGCAGGGTAACAGGCAAGGAAAAGGAAATTCAAACCCGAGTAACTGTCTGAATGGACAAAGGTGTCAGCCAGGAATGAACGTGCTGTTTAGAAATAGCAGAAGTCCTGAAAATGTAGACTTAACCAGCAACATCACGGAGCTTCATTTCTTCAGGCAGGGGTGGGAGGAGACAGGTTTCAATGGGTAAAGTATAGTGAAGACCTGTCAGATCTTAAAGTAATAGTCTGATTCTTAATGTCCTTTTTTAGTTCTAAAGTTCTCTGTTTTTTTTTTCTTTTTAATGTTTATTTTTGAGAGAATGAGACAGAGTGGAGCAGGGGAGGAGCAGAGAGAGAGGGAGACACGGAATCTGAAGCAGGCTCCAGGCTCTGAGCTGTCAGCACAGAGCCCGATGGGGGGGGGGCTGGAACCCACAGACCGTGAGATCATGACCTGAGCCGAAGTTGGATGCTTAACCAACTGAGCCACTCAGGCGCCCTATAGTTCTAAAGTTCTAATAATCTTCATTACAAAGAGAAAAAGTCTGAAACCTGGCTTGGTAAGTGACCTTCTCAGAGTCATGCAGCATGCTGGAGATAGAGCTAGGACCTAGAACATCATTCCCAACAGGAGGAAGCATTTGCAAAGCAATATGGCTGCGGGCTGGCAGGCCCTGTGTGCTGGGCACCCAGCCAACTCTCATGTCCTCTTCATACCCCTGGTTATTTTCCATTTCTGCCCACTGCCCACTGACTCACACAAATACCTATTAATTATACAAGGAGAATACTTTTCATGGTGCTTTGAAAAATACTTTAAAAAATCTTTAATTGAAACCAAACATCAAATATGAAGAAAGATGTGTCAGGTAGAGATGTCTGGAGTACTTTACAGTTGAGACACAGTGGATGGTAGTGGTGATTCAAGACAGAGGGCTTCAGTAGCAATCACTGCTCCTGTTATTGGAGCACGGTCTAGCCCAGCCCTAGACTGAACACGTTTCATGACTGAAGTCTTTGGGCATCACAACCACTGGCAAGATGGCCCCCATGTTTTCCATTTTACAGATCAGCGTGCAGAGAGGTGAAGTGGTTGCTTACGTTTACAAAATTAGCAGGCCTTGAACCTGCATTTAAAGCCCTGTTCCTCTGCTCAAAGCCTGGCCTTCGAAAGGCAGCCTTTGTCTACATCACAGATTCTGCAGGAGTGGGAATTGCATTATGCCAAGCGGCAGCTGTTATACAGAGTGAGGATGCCTGAGAAGAGCAGCACAGGGCCCTAATTACCTATGGCAAGGAAAACATCTGTGTGGGAAAAGTAATGAAATTAATTCTAAAGTCTAGCAGTTGCATGCATTAATTGACGTTAATTAATGCCAAATTACAAGATACTTCCTATGGAATCGCATCATACACTCACTAGAATTGAATATGCAAAGAGTTCATCATACTTAATGCTATTACAGTAAGCCCCAAGGGGAATAAGAGTGATTGGTCCCTCATTATGAAGTGCAGCCAATTTCTCTCTGTTTCCATTAGGAGGAGAAAGAGAACAAACCAGGAGCCCTTTACCAGGGGCAGGCAGCTCAAAATTGTTCATTTCCCCTTCAGCTTGCAAATTTCACTTTGAGCCTCTCTAAGCAAGCAGTGGTTTCAAAGCCTCTTCCTGGGACTTTGCTTGTGTCGCCCAATGGAACCTTTGGTATTTCTTAGCCCAAAGACGGGCTCATTACACATATTGTTCGTGGTGCTCTGCCTCAGTATGTGTCATGGGGAGTGGGAGAAGCAGAGGAATTAGAGAAGCTTCTCAGATTTTTGTGGGACAGATCTCACACGCCGCCTCCACCTCCTGGCTGAGACATGCTTTCCAGGGCTTTGCACACAGTTGTCTCCTTCTCTCATATCACTACCTGTATACTATTGTTGACGTCTCATGTATATCTTTATTCATTTTTCCAGTGTAAGCATACATATGTAGATATCTATATATACAACTTGCAGAAAATCGGGTTGATATGCACATATTTTGGTAACCTACTTATTTTGGAATAGTTTTAGGTAAACAGAAAAGTTACCAAGATAGTACAGCTTTACCTAGCTCTCCCCGATGTTAACTTCTTAAATAACCGAGGTCTGTTTTTTAAAACTAAGAAACTAAAACATTGATACAAATTATTAATTAGAAACCTATTTTTATTACATGAAATGCATTAACCACTTCCGTAAATCTTCATATACTCTTTAGAATCAGGATTTTAATAACAAACATGTTCTGAGGTTTTAAAAAGTTATTCCTCTATGTTTGACCATTTTTCTATTTAGTTTTGTTATAAACAACACTGATGAAAATTGAAGTACCTAAATCTTTGCATAGATCATTACTTATTCCCTTGGTTAGAATTCTCAGAAATAAATGTGAGGTCAAAGAGAGTATTTTCAAGGATCTTGATCCTATTGCCAAATTACTCCACACAAAATATAAATTTACTTGTCTTTCTTTTTGTATCTGGGTGTATGCATTGCTACTTAGATCAAAGACGAAATATAATTAACAGAAGTTGGCCCCAAACTTACCAGCATTCTTCACACAATACAGAGTAGTGGAAATAAACCAGCTTTGGAGCCAGCCAAGTTTGAAACCCATAATGCTATTTCTGTAAAACATTACGTATTTGAGCTTCATTCTCTTTATCTAAAAAAATAGTCGATATATTATACTTTGTAGTATTATCAAGATTAAATGTATGAAATAAATGTGAACCTGGAACATTGGTATTCAACAATTGTTAGTTTCCCTGCTCTTTTATTTTCTTGCCAAATCCCTCAGCTTCATAGTTTCTCAATAGCTGAGTTATAAATATGAGAAGTGTATCTTTATATTTTCCGTCTTATACTTGTTCAGGAACCTTTGAAGAGGAGGTTCAAGTCTTAAGAAAGCTTTAAACTCTGAGACCCCATACAAAGAAAACAAGCACTGTGCATTTATCAAAAGTTCTCATCAGGTGACTGTCCAAGAAATTCTGATTGGAAGTTGTATTTGTAATTTGAAGGCCAAGATCTCCTAATCAGGAATCTTTGATTTAGTTTGGTTAATCATTGTTTTTGTTCATTATCTCACATAAGAAGTGCAGAAAAAGAGCAGCTGTAAGTTCAGTATAATCAGTAACTCAGTGTCATCAGGAAATAGGTCCTTTTCATCTCTTTGCATACTCATTAGGTAAGCTTAACTGTAAGCTTACTGGCTCCTCTATGTAAAAAGAAGGCTAGAGCAGTTCTCAGCATCACATTATTCTAGAGAGGCAGAACAGGGTCTTCTGCTGTATTTCCTGGTCTCTCCCTTACAAGACTGCCCTCTCTTCTCATTTACTAGAACTCAGTTTTAATGCTCTTTCCTGAACCAACCAATGACAAGGGGAGTCAGAAGACCTTTTGCGGGCATAGACCCAAGAGGATTAATCCTTGCATATGGGCACTTCTCAGTCATGCAGAAGGAAGGATAAGTCAACCGATCCAGTATTGGCTTTTCCATCAAAGAGGCCGGGAGGAATGGGTATCGAGCAGGTCACCAAAAGAAACATAGCTGATACAGAAACATAACTGGAGTACTCAAATTCAGTTTAACTAGCCTTTAAAAGGCCCCCAAACTGATCCAATTATTGTGAAAGGTAGCAAAAGAGAAAATAGGAATGTTATCATTATTGATAACAGCTCGTATCTGTACACATTTGAGTTTTAAAACATTCAGCATATATGCTATTATAGTTAATTCTTAGAGCCAAAATTCAAGAGAGTTGACATTGGCATTCACATTTAATGGATGAGGGTGGCAAGGCTCAGGAGATTGAAATTTCTTTTGAACTATGTAGCTAGTAAGTGACCAAATAAGAACTCAAGCCCCGGTCTCATAGTTACCAGTGTCCATTGCTGTGACCCCAAGCTACCTTTGGAAAAATAAAAGTCGTTTAAAAGATGTGGAAGAATCTGGTGGAGTGTGAAACTGTGAGGTGAAGATTTTGTGTGCTATGGTGGGAAAGAGGACGATTCTGGGAAGGACTGACTCCCAGAAATTGTCTTCAAGGAGAAAGACCTTGAGTTATGCCCTAAGATGGAATGATAAAGAATGTTTGAAGAGGGTGGTAAGAGTGAGTAGATGGCCCTTCTTTAGTTCATCTACAGAGATGGTTTCACTACAACCAGATGGCTTAAAGTACTTCAGAGCCATCCCATCCCCACAGATGGCAGAGGCATGAAGGAATATTGTGAATAAATTTCACCTCCAGTCTCATAAGAGCTTATCAGCAATTACATGTCCTTGGTCAGATGGAGCAAATATGCATGCCGCCCCCCTGTGGTCCTCCTTGTAGAATACAGATTTTACCCAATTTCCATAGGTAAAGATGGTCCTGGAAATGTCCTTGAGAGAAGTCATTAGTGAATCCTTGCATCCAATGCTATACTATTGCCTACCCCCATTTCATGTAAATCTTCATCTCCTTATTTTGTTTTAATTTGGAATAGTGGATTTCTTTATACATCCCTGATATCCTAAAATCAAACATCCATTTATTAAGCATCAAGAAAAAAAAAAGGTAAAATGACTTTCTTCTTCATTGAAAAAGATATATTACAATAAAAAGGCACATTCTAGTGAATATTTACTCATTGGCCAATATGTCCCTGGAACAGTATTAGAACCTGAGGGTACATCAGTGAACAACAAGTAAAAGGAGTCACTATCTTCAAGTAGCTTATATTCTAATAGAGACAGACAGAAATGAATTCCATGGGGGGGAATTAACAAAATGGTGTGTGATCCAGAGTAATCATGGAAGACCCTCAGAAATAATAGTAGACTGAAATCTAGAACTTTCTTTGTGAACAACCAGGGGAAAAGCATTTTAGGCAGAGGGAATACAAGCGAAAAGTCTCGTAAGTAGTAGAAAGTTTAGCCAAATTTCTGCATGTAAAGGAAGCCAGATTAGAAGACTCACAGAGAGAAGAAGAGATTAACATGTGGGGACATTGGAGTGGTGGGTAGTAGAAGATTTGAATTTATTTTAAATGCAAGGAGGCAAAAGGAGTTTTAAGTATGAAATGATACCTGATTAGTAGAGAGAGCAGAATAGTTGTGGTTGAAAAACCAAGGCAGCCACCCTGATACATTGCACTTCCAGCCATAGATAGCAAATGTATAGAAGAGTTAATTTAACTGATAGGTTTACCATCTGCTGTCAAGTCTCAGGTAAGATTCAGGGTCTTGGTTTTCTCATCTGTAGAATTAGAGCAAACTATTGGACCCAAGGAAACTCCTCTCTATTCTATTTCACTTAAAATTATTAGAAGAAAGGCCTTTGTCTTGACATGGAATTTTACTGCTTATAACAATGTTTATAACTTCTTGCATGAGATGGCTGGTAAATGCATGTTATATCCACGTTTCCCTGCTTGTTGGTCAAAGGTCAGAGTGTGGAGGAAGAGCCTACAAATGCAAAAAAATAATTAGGAAACCATAAATATTATTGCCAGTTTTTAAAAATATTTTCATTTAGGTTTGGGAGAGGAAAATTAATTAATGAGGATTTAGTATTCCAGGATGGCAAGGTTTGGTGGAGGTGAGGGGGCATGCTGGTGATGGTGTTGACAGAAAGTGAGTAAAATAATGGGGTGCCTGGATGGCTCAGTCGGTTGAGTGTCCGACTCTCGATTTCGGCTCAGGTCATGATCCCAGGGGGTGGGATCAAACCCTGTGTCAGGTTCTGCACTGAGCGTAGGCCTGCTTAAGATTCTCTCTCCCTCTGCCCCTCTCTGCCATTTGTGCTCTCTCAAAAAAAGAGTGAGTAAAATAATAATGATACCACTTTGAACGATAATAATGATAAAAATAATGCAGCTAAAGAATGTGAGATTTGTTTCAAGAATTGGAGATAGCAAGGGAAAGAAAAAAGGTCCACTCTGAGTGTGATACTCAGTGTGTATACCTTCCCCCTACCTTTTTTTTTTTTTCTTTCAGATTCACAGTACCTAACTTGCCGAATGCAGAACTGCACAGAGGCCAACAGGAATAAACCTTTCCCAGGCTACATTGACCCAGACTCTTTGATTGTCCAGGATGATTATGTGTTTGTTCAGGTATGAAAGATCCATTTCTGTTGATTGTCTCAGACAGTCCTCTTCCCTGCTTCCGTCCCTAATGCAGCCTCCTTTGCCTGCTTACACTCCCTTGAGGGTAAAAAAAGGAAGAAAAATAAAATCATTATCTTCTTGACAAAAGGAACATTGCCAAGTGTCGAAGCTTCTATGCTCACGGAATATTAATTAGCTCCTTTGAGCAGCGTCTGGAGGACCTTATCAACACGTGGTCACGGAGGCACCGCTTAGAGTATGAAGGTTGTCTCCAGAATGATGCACACTTTTGTTCACCCTTCCTCTGCCTTCAGTGAGACTGAGTGGATATGTCACTCTCTTCCTATCAGAAGAGTCAGCCAATCAGCCTGTTCCTCAATACTTACCTTAAAAATAGAGAAACAGATGGCAACAGGAAGCTGCGGGGTGACTGGAGGTAGTGGGAGGCAGAGGCGAGGTGGAGAGTAATCAGCCATTATTGTCATGCTCTGACTATGATTAGGATGAGAAGTGGAGGAGATGTATGCAGTCGGGTTTTTCTCTCCTAAAGAGAGTGGGAAACCTTTTGAGGTAAAGTGGTTAGAAGAGAGAGGGAGCAAGTATGCTTTGCTGCTTTTCAGCATTTCAGGAAAGTTTTAGGTTTGTTTGAACAGTGATTTATTTAGTTGTTAGGTAAGTTTAGACAGACTTCACTTATTGCTTCCCATGGTAAGAGTGACAAAGGTACAATTGCTGAATAGTTCTGTGTGTGTGTGTGTGTGTGTGTGTGTATACATTAAATATATTGACATATTTATTACATATATTCATTTTTACACACACACACACACACACACACACACATATATATATATACATATACACAATTTCACTATGATTGAGACACATTCTTAACACTAATATATTTATTTGGACAAGAAATCATAATTCAGAATATTCAATCCCATGTTTTAAGGAAGCGAATGTTCAAAATGCACAAAATCAACCTATGTACTCTTAAAATGTTTTGCAAATGATTATACACATACATATACTTCATTTCTTTGTTGGGGAAATGAATAATGAGTACTCTGATAACTTCAGCATCAAATTGTCAAGTGACATTAAAATGGTTACACGTACTAGTTGTATCTATAATTCATTTCTCAATCACTGTTTCTGCCAGGAACCTTTTCTGTTTTCTAATAATGATTTATAATCCACATATGTGACTAACCAATGAGAATCAATTCTGCCTTTAAAACGTTATGTATTTTCTACCCATACCGCTGTGAACATGATCCTGTGAGCACTGTGAACATAGCCCATCCCTAGAATTAGGAGGTGATCTGGCCCAATCATGGTGGACAAGATAACTTGCCAGTCACTCTCGTACGTGTCTGATGGACCTTCACCCACAGCATTTGTTGACGCAATCTGAGTATGCAAACTCCAACTGATGTTCCAACTCCAGATATTTATATGGATTAAGAGTGGCTCCACCAACTCATAGAAATACAGACTAGATGGTCCTTGCTACGGGGTGGGAGGTGGGGAGACGTTGGTCAAAGGGTACAAATTTCCAGCTATTAGATGAATAAGTTCTGAGGATCTAATGTATAGCATAGTGACTATAATTACCAATATTGTATTGTATACTCGACAGTTATGAAGACAGTAGATTTTAAATGATTTCAGTACACACAAAATATCATAATTAAATGAGGGGATAGAGGTGTCAACTAACCTTATTGTGATCATCATTTTGCAGTATATGCATTTATCAAATCATCACATTGTACACTTTAAAGTTACCTATCTTGTATGTGAATATCTCAACCAAACTGGGAAAAAAAAAAAAACAAACAAACAAAACAGGGGCTACAAAGGAGAGGGAGACTGAGAGTGGAGCCGTTGCCACTCCACGAAACAGTGCTCTTGTTGGGGTGGAGACCGCACCCCTTCTTGCCCTCCCTCGCACCCACGGGGTTCACTGGGCTGTATGTGCTGGACAGACTTGGAGGAGGTAGCTCAGAGTTCTCTTCTGGAAGATAGAGATCTATAATGATTTGGGGCTATGATCCTGGCTGGTTTTCCGTCTAATGTGTCAGCAGCGCGGCTGTAGGTGAGACATACTCACATTCATCTATGGTACAGCATCAAACGGAACTCAGCGCTCAGAGATGAGAGGCTCCAGCTCTGCCGCCGTTTCACCCGGGCTGTTTCCTTCTGATATGGCATGGGGACCTGTTTGCGTGGTCATAGTCTTGGTCTGGATAGCTGGGGACGGCTGATGGACGTTAAGCCAATATGCCCTAAGGCTTCTCTCGTTAGAAACGCAAAAGAGAAGAAAAATAAAAAGGAAATGAAAATGTTTCCTTGTTTCTGAGCTACAGGGCAAATCCAAGAATTTTATGTTCACCCAGTGGGCTAGGTTGGGCCTCAGACCAGTTCACATAGACTGTATGAGTCGTTTTTGAATGGAGCTCTAGTTCTTCACGCTTGTCTACCATAGTCATTCACACTGTTGTGTTGGCATCTACCCCCTTCCATTCATGGCTGTTGTTTGAGGGCCTGGAACTATTATAGGAGCTCTTCTTACAACTCTTGTGTTTATGATCCAGCTGACATCAGGAGGACGGCCGCATTACTACGTGTCCTACCGAAGGAATGCGTTTGCCCAAATGAAGCTGCCCAAATATGCTTTGCCCAAGGTATGAGCTGAATGGATTTCTTCATTTTAGTATTTTCTTCAATTCACATATTCTTGACCTCACCCCTTTCCCAAGGACCTTTCAGTCTTTCATATTCATTTATCTCTTCTCATCCCCCATGACTGCTTTTCACGTTCTCTCTCTCTTTCTCTCTCTCTCTCTCTCTCTCTCTTTCTCTCTCTCTCTCTCTGTGTGTGTGTCTCTGTCTCTCTCTCTGGAATTCTTGTTATAGGAGCATCTAAATAAATTGTCAACTGATTTGCTTTTACTTTTCAAGAAATATGTACTGGTATTCTAGCAAAACAAAAAACATGCTTTGGATATTATGTCAGTACGACGGGGTGACACATTTCTATCCCATTCTATTGTGATTAATTTTTGAGAGGGGGTACATCTATACGGCATCCAACCTTTGCTTTCTCTCTCAATAGAACTTACGATACTGGCTGTCTTTAGAGTTCTGAGGCACAGCTAAATTTTTTGGACTTTCCCAAAGACGTTACTCCTTTGGAAATAATGACAGAAGTTAAAGACCCTCAACTGCTGACATTCCCTGGGCTCTTTCCAGAAACACTGAAGAACTGTGTTGATATGGAGTGCCACCTAGTGGAGGTCAAACTGACTTGGGCGCTCCAAACTGTGGATTTGTGGTCTGAAGTAACTAATGCATTGTGCCTTGATCTTAGAGCAAGGGAGGTATGTATGACCGTAGGAAGGGGGAAGCGTAGGTTTAAATATAGTTGTAGCTCAGTTTTGAAACCTTTGGGTTGGGCAAAGAACATAGAGAACTTTTTTCGACTGAGTTTTCATGACTCTTTATCTTGTGTTTTTGTCCATGACTTTGTAGTATGCTATCGTGGCCCAACACCAGCTAGCTGCCAGGGAATCGTGTGATAGACACAGCACAAGGTCATTGCAGATCTCTTCTTCCAGGAAAGTAAATGGTAGCAGTTGCTCTGGCTTCTCCAGGCAGAATTCTCCTTCTGGGCCATCATTTTGGCTCTAAGCCTAACAGGAGTAAGGTGGGCTGAGACATCAACACATTTGGGATAATAACACACATTAAATCTCCCTGTTGACTCCATGAACAATATCCATGTTAGTAGTTACTAATATTTCTAGCAGCTAAGAAATTAATGACAGTGGTAACTGCCCAGAACTATTTCTGTGCTTGTATACATTTAACTGCTCCTTGCTCTTGATTCGGTTTAACGTGTTTTACAAAAGGACAAGCTACAACTTTGGAGTTGTGCCTTGGATGAGACATGGGGAGAGTCCATATGTAAAACTAAATCTGAGTGCTGTTAAAAGTACCTTGGATAATCTTTTGGGAAGGCCCAGGAGGGATATGATCATGCCTCCTCAGTAAGTCCAACGGAGCCGTTTTGGGTTTTTTCCCCCTTCAAGTGCCGAAATAAATTGCTATTTCTTTGATTGATCAGCATCTGCAGTAGTTAGCTTGCAAGATTTACACCTTTAAAAACAAGAGTTAAAGTCAATGCAGGGAGATGCCCTTGCTCAAGAGGCATGTGGGAATTGAGACCAAATCAGGAGCAGCAGATGTGAGTCAATCATCTTGTTCTAGCTCCTGGGAATATACTCTTTGAGTGGAATAAGCCTGGGCCAAACCAAATTCTGTCTACAGCAGGACTGAGGCCAGCACTGAACTCCCCTGAGCTCCCAAACTAGCATCCTTTATACCTTTCTTCTCTTGAAATAATTGAATAGTTTACTATTATAAGATAGCAGATCCCCCACAAATTTTGATATACTGGAGGGCCATCAAAAGAAAAAAAACCATGGACCAAGGAGCCCCAGAAATGGTAGTTTAAAACCAAAGGAGCATCAGACCTGGCACTGGAGTGTTAGGAGAAACATGTACTTTGCATTGCTTCTTCATGGCCATCACATAGATCGATGTTGACAGTTGCCCCCAGTGACATCTAGCCACTTGTACTTTGAACCTGAATCTGCTGTCTGTCCCCTCCCCTTGCTATCCCAGATGAGCAAGCTCCATTACTAGCTTGATGTGAGATATGAGGGTAGAATGCAAGGATTAATTTAGCTTTTCCCCAGAAAAATAGGAGTCAGTACAGCAAATGAATGTATTATGTAGTCCAAGGAGATGTTTACTTAAGGCAATGAGATGCCTCATTACAACCCATTACACCTTCAAAGAGAAGCCCCAGCTTGGGTGGAGTGATTTGTGGGAAAGGCACATGTATTTCGTGGCCTTCTATCAAAGCCAGGGCTGCCTTGGCTGGAAAGGAACAAAGCTTCATGCGCAACAAAGGAATCAAGACAAACCAGCACTTTGATGTCAAATTTTCTGTAATCATCCACTGCCTTTGTATCAGCTCTTGAAAGACTATGGTTACCCTGAACTGTGTTAAAAAAAAATTAATAATAATAATAATAATAATAATAATAATAATATAATGGTAATGATGACCAGAGAGGGGGATGGGGAGACTTTAATGTTGCCGCTGCTATTAAAAGCATGAAAGCCCTAGACCAGGAGACACAGTGAAGGTTTCCTTCCCTTAACTTACTTGGAGCTCATTCTGAGCCCCTCAAGTGAGATAAACGAGGCAATACATATGAAAGTGCTTCAAGCACTTTGGAGGACAGATACTCTATAAAAGCAAGGTAATATTATTATCAGTATAGATCTCGTTGTCTGTGTGGTCGGAGATCGATGGCACCCAGGGCATGGGCGGTGCAGAGACTGTTTGATTCACAGAAGGAGGCCTGGATTCCAGACCTACATAGGTCACTAACTTGCTGTGGAACCATGGACTGGCTTATCAATTTCTTTCTCTGTTTTTTGTTTGTTTGTTGTTTTGGTTTTTGTTTTGTTTTGTTTTGTTTTTACATTTTTAAAATAAAATAAATGTTACTCTGAATCAAATATCCTTAGAGATACCTCATGAAAATTTGGCTCTATGATCAAATAAGTTTAAGAAGAAACCTAAATTTCATTCTATGTTCTTTGCCTTGAGAGTAATGGTAGGTCACTGGTGTCGAAGTTTCTAGGATGTCCTTTGAGCAAGAAAACTATATAATTCATCACTGATCAAACATTCCCAAAGAGATACACTTAAAAAAAAAATGAATTCTGTTAAAAGTCCAACATTGCTGGTATGCTATGGAACAGACTTGGGAAAACACTCTCGTAGAAGATCTAAAAGGCTACTTCTTGTTCTACAAGTTTGTGTCTCAGTAAAAGCATTCAATATAAAGTGCCATTCTGGTAGAAAAAGCATATTTACCTGATAGAGGAGAATATAGGCATGAATTAAAAAGGAAGATGCCATTGAAATATGTCAGATCCTTCAATTCAAATACCTAAGACCAACATCATTTTTTAAGTCTCTTCACTGTAATTGGATTATATATAGAGAGAGAGAACTGATCTTGGCCCTTATCTAGAGGTAGCCATTTGAATTTGTTATTGTTATGTGACTGGTTCTCTATGTGACCTTGAGGCACTGTGTTTTAGTTCTGAATCTACAAAATAAAGATTTGTCTGAGTGGGATAGTATAGTTAATGTACTCTATCTAGTCCCTAGCATTTATTAAGGAGATGTCTGTGGTGACCCAGACTTCAGGGGTTCACCAGTGCACAAATTCACTCCAAGGCACAGAGGTAGGAAGTAGTTATGTAGGGGCCAGATCTATGTTTAAATATCATAACATGAATTCAGGAAAAATACTGCATCCTGCTGATGAATGAACATGAATTAGGAGTAGTTCTTTGAGGATTCTAAATGCTACAATAAGGATTTGGGTCTTTGCCCTAATTTAGGAAATGGGGAGCCATAGAAAGTTTGCCCTCAGTGGTTGAATGGCCTTTGAGCTAATTTCCATACCTAATCCCCTCCATTCAAAAGAAGCAAAACACTTGCATTAAGTATACTGGTTAACACTCCAACATTTGTGGTGAAAAGAAAGGCCAAATCAACCTTGCTTAATCAACAGAAGAGATTTAAGGGCATGTGTCACTGAAAATAGCTAGCCCGTATGAAACAAATGCTACATGCCAGGCACTATAAATGTGTAACACTTAGTAACTGATTTAATCCTTACAACTCCATGGAGGGCACACTGTTATCTCTGTTTTACAGGTAGAAATGCTGAGGCACAGAGTTTAGTTCACACAGCTAAGTTACAGAGGGAGGGTCTGAACTCAAGTAGTTTTACTTAAAAGTCCATTCTTTTAACCTTTTTTTTTTTTTTTCCCTAGTGTTCTCTCTAGCTGAAAGGTTTACAGGTGGGGCAGGCTTCTTAGCTGTCCACAATCAAAGACTCAAAGACATTCACAGAATGTGGCCTCTCTTTCTTTTGAGCCTATTTTCTTCAGGACTGTCTTCATCTCCTGCCCCTAAGATATGTCTGCATCAGATCTAGAATTTTATTTTATTTTATTTTATTTTATTTTATTTTATTTTATTTTATTTTATTTTATTTTATTTTATTTTTTATTTTATTTATTCTTACTGCTTATGAATGAACTAATAGTGAGATATATATGTGTATATACATATATATATATATATTTTTTTTTTTTTCTAATAATGCCACAGTCATTCTATAATTCTGTCTTACTGGCTTTTTGTTACATACCATCACTGATCCAACCACTGTGGTCAGGGACATTGCGTATTCAACACGCTCATTTCTGGTGCTGAGGGTGGAAGAAAGTAGCCAAGACTGAGTACAGGGAGGAAATTTCTCGGAGAGCAATGAGGGTGTTTGTCAAAGAACATCAAGCTACAGTTAGCTGAAGAAATGGAAATAGACATTTGGCTAATATAAGCAATGGCCAACTTCCATACAAAACATAAGTTTGCATTATTGACCTGCAGTGAATTAATGGGAAGGATTCATTTCTGCCCTCCTACTCTGTATCCTTTTTATAAAAACATTATCAAACTCCGGAGTATGGCATGTGGTACCTAGTAGGGGTGAAGGAACATGAAGCTGTCTGCATGAGGATCTCTTCCTTCTGGGGTCATAGGAATTCACTGTGATCCCGGTAATGGGGAGAAAGACTTGTTCCTATACATTAGAGCAGAATCCAAGCTGAATTGCCTTTGTTTGATTGAAAGAACGTCAGTGTATACAAGGAGAACTTTAGGATAGAAGTTAGGTAGAATTTTCTAGCACTGATATTCTTGCCAAAAAGCATTGAACAATCTCCCGAAGCTTTTCAAGAATGGAGGACGATCCATCTGGGAAGATTTGAGTATTAAGCTGCACAAAGGCCAAGAATATTTCCTTATTGTTCTTCTGTCTTTGTGCTTCTATATAATTCTGGCTTTGGTTTCGTTTTGTTTCTGTTTTTGGTTTTTGAGAGTTATACCAGTGTCTGCTGCCTTGGGCAAAGGGTGAAAGGCCTCCAAGAGCTTGTGCGCGGGAGACAGCAAGCCTTGGTTTATGTCAGCCTCTCCCTGAATATTCGCTACTCTGGAGTTCTGAATGGGGAAGAAAGGATTTGGAATTCCCACCCCAGGGACATCTACTCACTGCCTCCATACTATCTTTGCCTTATTTTTATCTTCCAGAACTATCAGAGTCTGAAAGTGTCATCAGTTAAGCAGTCTACTTTTTTCCCTCTCTCACTTAAGGTTTTCCAATGAACTTCTCAGAGTAAAGGTTTAGATAAACCACCAAATGCTTGAGCCCTCATTGACATGACAGCTAGTGCTTTGGGGTTCTCAGGTGAACGTTTTCCTCATGGGCTTCTGGGAGTTGCTGAGCCTTGGGCAGTGTTTCTCAAACTTTCACATGTTAACAGTTAAACTTTAATGAACTTTAACTCTAACTTTAACAGAACTCTGAATCCGTGAGAGATTTTATTTAAATGCAGATTTTTTATTCAATAGGTGGGCCTGAGATTCTGTGTGCCCGACAAGCTTGCAGGTGATGCCCCCATGCTGGTGGCCCATGAACCACACTGAGAGATGCAGGGCTTGTCTATTTTCTCTGACTTTTCCTCATATTTACCCCACATAAGCCTTCTGAACATGTACCTTGTTTGTGCCTGGCAAGTATATCAAGATGACTGATTCTCCAAAGTCATACATATTTGAGAAGGTATTCTTCATTTATCTAATGAAGTAATTACATTATAAGTGAGCTACCAAGCATTTCTCT
The DNA here is from genome assembly GCF_018350195.1 of Panthera tigris. Classification (NCBI taxonomy): domain Eukaryota; kingdom Metazoa; phylum Chordata; class Mammalia; order Carnivora; family Felidae; genus Panthera; species Panthera tigris. Next base: position 63,905,663 of record NC_056670.1, on the reverse strand, counting down.
GCCCTATTTTCTCATGGCCTTACTGCTTAACTTCACAAATGACAAAGGAAATACATGGTTAACGCTAACCTGATCAATTCTTAGTTCACAAATATACACAAGGAAAATTTCTATCTTCCACTACAGTGCCTAAGTGCCTATCCTGTTGGTCTTCATTAGATTCCACTCTCTTCGGACACATGCCATGTTAATGTTCGAACCTCTTCATCCTCTGTATCTTTCTTCAGGACATGCACGTCATCAGCACAGATGAGAATCAAGTGTTTGCAGCGGTGCAAGAATGGAACCAAAATGACACCTATAACCTCTATATCTCAGACACCCGTGGGGTCTATTTCACGCTGGCCTTGGAGAATGTTCAGAGCAGCAGAGGTCCTGAGGGAAACATCATGATTGACCTCTATGAGGTATGTCACGAGGCATGTGCAGTCCTGAGCCCCTGTAGTGCCTGGACTGGAGGTAAAGGCCTACCATTGGCTGTTGCCTTGATCATCTTAATTATTAGTTCCTTACGTGGCCTCCTGTCATTCAGGAGAAGAAGGGATTTGTAGAGCATTTTTGTTGGTTAATTTTTAATCTACAGAACACCTGTGGGAAGAATTCTTTTTTCATGAAGTCCACAGACCATGTAGTCTCAGAGACCTAGAGAGAGTATCTGGAGAAGCAAACAATTGAAAGGTTTGAACAAGAGTGATCCTAATGTGAATTTTGAAAATAATCTTGAAGGGCAGACACGGTGTCCCAATGTGAGCAAAGGGGTAGTGGGCATGTTCCCTCTCTCTTTGAAGAAAGAAAGAGGCAACTCTGCATTGGATCAGAAGATGCTCCCATTGGATTTGAATACCTTTTTTTTTTAATATTTATTTATTTGTTTGGAAAGGTGGTGGGAGGGGCAGAGAGAGAGGGAGAGAGAGAGTCCCAAGCAGACTCTGCACTGTCAGCACAGAGGCCAACTTGGGGATTTATCTCATGAACCGTGAGAGTGAATCAAGACCTGAGTCGAATCAAGACTCAGATGCTTAACCAATTGAGCCACCCAGGTGCCCTGGACCTGAATACCTTTTTCATTAGATAACTTCCATTGGCTAATTGTCATCCTCTCAGCGGGCCAGTGAGTGAGACAAACATGTAGGTCTTACTCTCCTAAATGGGAGGGGGAGGAAAGACAAAAAACAAAGTTTACCATAATTCCCTAAGAGAACTACGGCCTTTTGCTTCTCAAAATGACCAAGGTACAAAATAAAATCATACATGTTGGATCAGTTAGCTTTCATGACAAATGCCAACACTTGAATTGCCATTTAAAGCACAGCTAGGTAGAAAGAAAGCTCCTATTTGGGGATGGATTTTAGCCATTTGTCAGTCTTACCTTCCACTATGAAAGATTTATAATGGGTTATAATGAGCCATTACAAAATGCATTCAGAATTTGAGAAGTGTCTGTATCATATACCTATATCCTATCTGAAAAAAAAATCTAGAATGGATTCAAATATGTACAGTCATAATGATGCTATCTTTTGGTTGAGTATGAGTTTCAGAAAGTCAAGAAGTGGCTTAAATAACAAGAAGCAAGGGAATAATATTCAGTATATCAAAGAAAGGATCCAATTTCACTTAAGAAGTTTAAACCCACTGTTGTAATTCTTTTTAATGCTGTCTACCTCTCTTTTCCTTTAGGGGCTCTTGGGGATTTTCTTCTAGTATCTAAACTTCTCTGTATGTATAAATGTGCATTAACAAACTGTATGTCCCATTCAGAGTGCAGACTAGCATGGGACATAGTTTGTGTGTATATATTTAGAAAAATGCACTGCAAACTTTTTTACACATTCACAAGTTTTTTTCCACTCATTTCCTGCCCATGTTCCGGATAAATATAGTATCATATATCTCAGTCTCAATCTGAAAATGTATTCTGGAAAATATTTACATATCCTGGTGATTTAGTTTCAAATTTGTGTTGGATAAAATTTGTGATTTAAAGTATAAATTTTGGAGTCAGGTTGACTGGATTTAAATCCTAGCTATACCCATGTGTATGTATTCTAGAGACAAAGCCAATAATTTCCAAGCCTCAGTTTCCTTGTTTAAAATATGGAGATATACATAGTATCTACTTGATAGGATTTCTCTGAGGATTACTTGTGTTAATCTTAACATACTGTAAAATGGTTCCAGGAATACATCAATGCTCAACAAATTATAGATAGCATAATTAATACTATAGTCCAATGAGTTTAAGCCCCAATGCAATGTTCTATTCTTATAGTCTTAAAATCTACCCATATTGTTTAAATACCCAACACATTTCTACTATTTTGGATCTCTCTTGCTTCCCATATTGCACTTAGCATGGCCATAGTAATTCTTGAACACCAACTACTTGTCTTCTTATAAACGAGCGTAAATTGCCGCATTTCTTTCCTCACTTCTAAATGCTGTACAAACATTTAAACTTTAAATGTGTTTTGTGGAAATGTCATTCATTTTCGTGCCTTGATCCAGCACTTACGATGGAAATAGCTTGCTTCAAGAGTCTCATAAGAAGTCAAAGCAGCTGCCCCAGATCAATCACCCAATTTGTTTCCCTGGTCTTGACTCTGTCCTGTTCTCCCGAAAATATTTTCTGGTTTTCAGGTTGCATTTTTTTCCCTTTCTGATTAACTACTCCCCTCTTTTCAATCTATTGTGGAATAGTTTGTTGTTGTTCTGTTTTGTTTTGTTTTTTGGGTTTTTTTTTGTTTGTTTGTTTTGTTTTTGGATAAATTTTGTCTTCTGCCAAAACAGAGACCATTTTAATCGGTCCCTTGATGATGGAAAAGATAACAGCTTTGGACAGGAATGACTTTGCAATGTTCTGTGATTCACACTTGTTTTCATGAATGATTTTCTGAATTCAAACACTGCTAACAGGTACGGAATGCGAAAAGGAAACAGGGTGTCTTCGGGACACGGCAAACCATTTCTTGGCTGATCCTTGTGTTTCCCCTTTGTGTCTCTCTTGCAGTTGACTGTCTGTAGGGAAACTGCTAGCTCTTGTTATCATCACTTTGAGCGGTGGTGTGACTGCATTATGTAAAGGTGTTCTGCGTCCTGGGGCCGGGGAAGAAGAGTCTTTGGTTTTATTAGCCTGACAGTTCACAGCAACTTGAATTGAACTTGATGTGATCAGAATGGCGGTGCCGTATCTGCTGATTACCTAGATAGAAAGAATATTGGCTGACGTGGAACCTGGCACAAATGTTCCTTAACTCTGATTGTTCTGGTTAGCAGGAAGCTGAAAGCCATCCAGCATGAATTTCCCAGTAGAATTGCAATGAATGATGAGTGCTTAGAGGTAAATGAAAAGTAAGCAAATCCGTAAATGAATTAATAAGGAGCAGAGATGAGCAACATATGAGGTAGGGGTAACAAAGACAGAATATATGGAGTGCACGTCTGCTCACATTTGGGGGTGACTGAGGAGGACGGCCTGAGTCCGTTGCTTGTATGCTTCTGCATGCCAACTACCTGCCATTGCTGTTTGCTCTTTAAGCTGTTACAGCAGAGGCCGACTGTGTAATGTATAACAATAGGAGTCCGTGTATCGAGGAAATGTACTGTTGATGAGTCTTTGCGGGAAATGCAAAAGGAAGCACGTCTCATTAAAATCAATCATTATGTTCATATACACACATTAGAACCTTACAACAAACGTGGCCCTTTCTGCCGTAGAAGCACATGTGTGTATGCGATGACGTAGGGAGTGCTGGGGACCAAGTGTTGGGTGACCATCTTATGTGGTTTAATCACTGCAATGCTAGAATTTTCCCTCAGTGTCAGTTGGCCATTGAACATGTACCACATTTGAAAGAGTCAAGACATGTGAACCAGGAGAGTTGCCCACAGAGCAAAAATGCTAGATAAGGATTTTTGTTGATGAAGGTTCATAATAACAATAGATAATATTTTAGGGGCCAGTTCTTTACACAGTGCTGTGTAAAGAACCTCCCATTATTATCTCATTCAATCCATACATTAACTTTATGATACTAGGACTATAATTACTCCCATTTTAAACATGAGTAAATAGAGGCAGAAAGAATGCAATCAGCTTTGCAAGATTACAAAGCTAGTGGCAGAATTAAGATCTAAATCCTAGAGTATGCAACTCTTTTTTTAAATTTTTTTAATGTTTATTTATTTTTGAGAAAAAGGGAGACAGAACATGAATGGGGGAGGGGCAGAGAGAGAGGAAGACACAGAATCTGAGGCAGGATCCAGGCTCTGAGCTGTCAGCACAGAGCCCGATGTGGGGCTCGAACCCACAAACCATGAGATCATGACCTGAACCAATGTCGGACACTTAACTGACTGTGCCGCCCAGGTGTCCCTAGAGTATGCAGACTCTTAACAACAAACTATTTGTGTCTCTAGAAAGATTTGGGCTTGTATTTGGTTGTGACCCAGCAATAGCCCTAAGAAAAGACATTGAAAGGTAGGATAAATAGTACTAGACTTTACCTAGAAGTAGAAGAAACCAGACAGAAAAAAGAAAACGGTCTTGGAGAAAAGCCAACTCAGGACCTGCAAATGATCTCTCTGGACCTATTCACCACCTTCTGAACCACCTTAGTCTGTAGTTAGAGCTAAATTCAGGCAGCACTATCATGTCCCTTCCGATTTTGTCTGGTGGATGTGTTTCTTTCAGAGAAGCCTAGAAACAAGTGTTCTAAAATTCTGTCATTCCTGAATAGCACAAACCCTCCAGGGGCATCACGTGGGGATGGGTAAGAGAGGACTGCATGCCTGATGGTGGCCAGAGCAAAAAAAGACATGACGAGTGTGTCTGAGACGTGTGATTCCTAGTGTATCCGTCTGGTGTGGATGATGAGAGGGGGTCTGACAGCTTTGGACAATATCCATCCTCCTCTGGGAAGGGAATATTAATTAATGATGATGAAGAGCACTTTGGCTTAATGGGCAATGACAGTTTATCCCAGCCAAGTGGAAAGGGCTGTGTTGGGAGTCAAGCCACCTGGCTGGCAAACTGGGGATGCACAGAATGTGTGCATACATGAGTGGGCACAGTGGGCATGATGGAAGACATAACCAATGAGCAGCGCATGTTCTATTGCACACATAGTGTCTTCTTCACACTATGAGTACACCTCTTTAAAAGAGAAAGCCGAACAGTTGCGATGATGTACTGACACCTTGACTTCTTAGGGAAAGGCTGCCTCTTATAATCCAACATAGGAATTAGAGAAGAAAAATGCTTTCCTATCCAAGATATATTTCTTACTGGGCACAGAATGTACCATCTAATTGTATTTAAGGTTACTTACTCTCTCCTTAGTAGGGTAGTGTTGCCTGATTAAGGCAATAGGGAAGAAAAGAACACTTGGACATTTCGGGGGGGAGTGGGCTCTTTGATTTCAGAGTTACCCCTGACCCCGCTCTCCCTGAGTATGTGTCTCTCCTGGCTGCAGTTCTCTCTTTAGAACAGAAAAATATCCTGTCTCCAAAGCCTGAAGAAATTATGGTCACAGATATGTTCTCTTTCTAGCTACACTTGTTGATTCATATTTTTTATTCTTTCCAAATTTTGACACTTTGGATTTGTAATTAATGTCTGAGACAGAGAGGGTAGGAGGAATCATCTCCCAATCCTCAGTAGAGTCAGAAACAAGCAAAAACTCCTGTGCAAGGGTTTTCCTAGCTTAACCTCCACATGCAACGTGTGAAAGAAAGTTTGGGAGAGAAGAGCACCCTCTAGAGATGCATATTAAAAAAACAAAGGAAGAATATAGGGTTCTTCGTTAAAATCACCAAAGAAACCCAAGTCCCAGCACCGAACACATTCCCACTGTCAAAAACAATCTGTTCAATGAACGTATAGTTACTTAGACATTCTAGGTGCTTTATCGTCAGTGCTTGGAAGAATGCATGATAAATAGTTGATGCTCAAACAATATTTATGGGATAACTATTAAGGAAACGTACTGAAGAATGAATAAAAGGTAGCCTCAAGTAAGTATGACATCCCATCCCTGACATTTCTCTCAGAATACTCTAGGATGACTGAGAAATTTGAAGAAATAGTAGGGCCCAAAGCATTAAGTGTGTGGGCTCTCGAGTTAGACAGATTGAAGTGGAGTCCAGCTATAAGGTTCCCTGGGGAATGATCTTAGGGAAGTAACTGACCCCATCCAAACTTTGGTTTGCATACCTGTAAAATGAGGACATCACTGACTCTGCCATTTCGAGTGCATGAGAGATTAATGTGCTCATGCTTACAAAACCTTTCGTATAGTGCCTCACACTTCATAAGTACTCAGTAAATATGGGATAGTGTTATTGCTGTCCTATCTTCTAATGCAGAATTCTTACTACCTATTTTATTAAAAGCAAAATAAGTCTTATACAAAGTGACTCTTCTAATATTCACTTTTGTGAGGGAGTATGGTGGAGTGAATGATAATCCAAAAGTTACATAAGAGTGGGAGACTATAGTGTGAGATCTGTCAGGAGAAGTGCTGATGACTATATCATGGTAAGGAATGTAAGGAGCCCTGGAGAAGTTTGGGGGAAGACTGATGCTCTTAAAAACCTACACAGTTGTTGAGAGCCATGATGTCGTCTGGGGGACAAATTGGAGGTAAGAGAGGAAGAGTTGGGGACAGTTAGGGGTTCTGGTTTCTGGGAAAAGAGCTTATGGAGCTGGGTTTTGAGGTATGCCTGGGTAGAGAAATTTCTGGGTATTATCCAAGGGAGTTGGGGACAGCCTATGTGAACAAGGAGAGTAAAATAAGAGAAGGGAGGGTGGCACTCCAAAGCTATCATCCTAGGGCACAATGAATGTGCCAATATATTTGTGTCGGCTTGAGGTTTGAGCTGTAACACTTCATGTTTAAAGTCTAATCAAAATGGTATTTGGGCTCATATGATATTAGAGAAGAAGAAATAATAACTGATTACCTTTGAGACTTCTGGTATCAAATTCCCCATATGCAAGGCAAAGAAAGATAAGTGGCTTCTCAATACACTCAGCATTCTTGTGCAGAATTCAGAAAGGTAGAAAACGTAACAGGTCTTTCCCCAAAGGAAGACGAACTCCCAACAGTGAGCTGTGTCATTCCCACAGGGGAACATCTTCGTCAGAAACCGTATCCATGTGAAGGCATGTGTTCCCCGGGACTATTACTTTTTCCTGTCCTGTTCCATCCTTCAGCCCCACCTCATTCCAAAGCAGCACATACTGTAAATACTGAGGGAGGTTTTCTCGCAACATAAACATGTCTCCCCATCCTCAGTGGAACCCCAGACGCACTGTTGTACATACAACTACACACACATTCCATATTTTGGGCACTAACACCACTCCCTTGATTTCCAAAGTGATAGCCAAAGTAAGAGGGTAGCGGTTGCAAGAACCGTAGCGTGAGACCTCACGAAAGAGCCCTTGAGGAAAGCGTGTCACGCATTGGACACACACAGAGATGGGCTTCTCAGGCTCGGAGCAAAAGGAGCAGTGGATGAGCACAAGAAACTTAAGAGCAGGGGTGACCGTCTCTGCAGACCAAAGAAGCAAGACAAACGAAAAAGACACCACAAATGGGATTTGCACAGATAAAGTGCCCTGGCCACAAGAGGAAAATCAGCAGACCCACTCCAGATCCGTCCCTTATTGTCACACGTTGCCTCTGCCTTGGCACGTTTTTATTCCCCAAGATAAACCTGAAGGCCATGCTGCCAAAGATGAATTACAAAACGCAGCTCTCTGCTCAAGTGGCATTTGATAATGCCACGCAGTCGGGGGCCAATAAAGTCACCGCTTCTGCAAATCAAATGAACCAGCTCCTAAACACATATAACCCTGTTCTGACACTCTTGCCAAAAAAGGGAGAGGGCAGGAAGGAAAATGGGCAATGAAACTACTGGAATAGGTAATCATTTTATTCTTTCCGAACTTATCGTAACCTAGAGTGTCGCGTGGTTAAGACAGCATTGCTTCTCATGTGTGAGTATGCTGTGGAGGGAAAATAGGACTTGGTGAAAATTCTGATTTATGAAATCTAATTTTTAAAGAACTGGCAGTTTAGTCATATTTAAACATGTAACAGCCTCTGGAACATATGCAAAACCAATATGGGGTTCCCTGGCGAGCCGTCCTTGTAGAGCTGGGATAGTGAATAACTAAATATTATTTGTAATTGACGTACCATTGTCGGGAGGTATAGCGCTCCTGGAATTTATGTCTTCCGCATTTGTCGAGAATCAACAATGCAGAAGAAATTGTCTGCTTGCTCTCGAAATGAGGCTTGTTTTCCTAAGTAGTTCAAAGTATTCCTCCCAGCTACTCATTTATACCATTTATTTGCTTAACAAACTTGTCGTTCCAAAGGAGTACGAAGTTGGCCCAACTCTAAATTACCCCAGATGCCAAATCAGCAGGTACAAACTAATGGGGTTTGACTGTGTCAAAAGCCAAGGTAAAAATGTACATATTCTGTTGATTGAAACCCAGCCTCTTTAAGTTGAGAAATTCAGAGCTGTATTTGTTAAAAGGGCGTTGGAAGTCAGACAGATCTACATGCGAACCCCAACTCTGTCATCATAAGCAATTAAAATTTGCCTACACCTCAATTTCCTCACCCATAGAATCCAGGTCCTAGCTGTTAGGCAGGTTTGTAGTGAGTGTCGGATGTTTTATTTATAAAACACTATGTTTTATGTATAAATACTACATTTTATATATGAAGACACTATGCACTGGGCATAGTGCCCAGTCTGTGCTTCACAAAGCCACTCATTGGGTTCTGGTTTCCTTATCCTCAAGATGTGGCTGCTGATAACTCTATCTCATGGTTACTGCAAACATTAAGGGAGGTGGCTTGTGCACAGCCCTGGAATGTGCTGTTCCACACATTCAGACCTTTCTCCCATTGGCCCCCACTCTCCCTGGGTTGTCATAATTCCAAGTAGAATATAAAAGAAGTATAAGTGCATTTAATACATTCTAGAACACTTGAAAAATACGGTACACACTAATGATTTGTTATTGCAGTTTGTCAACTTACCAATTATTACCTCTTTCCTAAAGTATGGAAGAGAGAAGGCAATCATATTGTCAGAGCCAAGGAATTAATAAGGACTGTTTCTAGTGGGAACAAGGTGCTATAGGAATGCAGGAGGGAATGATTTGACAGTTTAGGGAAATCACTGTGTCTTTATATTTAAAAGCTGTTCTTTTTTGTTCAGTGTATTTCAGTGACTTAATAGAGTGATCTTTTTACAGAAAAAAAAAAAGGGAGAGAAAAAGCAATCGTATTTGGATCATGGGCTTTAACTGACCTTTTCCAATTGCCTAAGGCTGTAAATAGCTCAATGGTTTAGACAGTTGTTAAGAGCATGGTCTGTGGAGCCATAAGTAGAGTTAAATTTCCAGGTCTGCCACTTACTATCTGTGTGACCTTAGGTGGCATGACCTTGGAGAAGTCACCTTACCTGGATAAGCTTCAGTTTCCTCTTATATGAAATAGAATAAGTGATACTTAGCCAAGAGTTTTAAATGAGATAAAGTATTTAAGACCATGGGTGCTATGCCTAACATAAAATTAAAGTAGTCCTATTTATGTATCATTTACCAAGCACCACAACTGAAAGCACCAGATTTTAACTCTAGGCAACTGTAAGATACCACCAACTTACCTGAGAGGAAACAAGAAGCTTCTATCGAATTTACAATACAATACCCATACCATAAGGGGCATAGACCTATTGCCGTGTATCCCACAGTTCAGGGAATCATTCTGCTTGAGGATTACCACCTCTCCACTATCCCCACCCTCTCCTTCCTCCACAAGTGCTCACAGCTGAATTAGACAATCTGCTTTTTTTTTTTGTAAAGTAAATAAATATATCCCATCTCAAATTGATGTATTTTTCAGCCATGTCAATTTTTCCCAGGTAGCAGGGATAAAGGGAATGTTCTTGGCTAACAAGAAGATTGACAACCAAGTGAAGACTTTCATCACGTATAACAAAGGCCGAGACTGGCGTTTGCTGCAGGCGCCTGACACAGATCTAAGGGGGGACCCCGTGCACTGCTTACTGGTGAGTGTTCACATTGGAGAGGAATGTTCCACACAGTGAAGGGCTGGAACTGGATATTAAATTAGCAGATGAAGATCGTTCCAGGGCTTGTTGCTTAACTGGTGAACAAAAGGGGACAGGGCTGGGAATGAAGGCAGAGTATGTAGAAAAGGGGCGCTGTGCTGCCTTGTGTGATAAGCCAAAGAGATAAGAGGACTTGAGTAAGTTCCTTGCTCATTTCAAGGATTTTGAGTTGTGACCAGGTTCTGATGAGGACCTCAAATTGTAGTTTAAGGGAGAATGTGATCCTTTCCATCTATGGTGGGGAGATACACCCTTACTTTTGCATGAATGATTTGTTACATATCCAATGATGCATAAATTCAGCTGCAAAATTGATGAACTGACAGCAGAATGTATAGGTGTATTTTCCAACAGAGATGTTTAATCATACTTTCAGAGGAGTTTATGCCTCAAACAAGGGGTAAGAACCACTGATTGAAACCCTCACTTGTACCCTTTGTAATGTGTTCCATCCATCTATGTCTCATTCTGTATAGCTGAGATTGGTAAACCATGGCCTGTGGGGCAAATATGGCCCACCAATTGTTTTTCTAAATAAAGTTTTACTGGGACACAGTCATGTTTATTTATAAATTGACTCTGGCTGGTTTTGCTCTAAATGATAGAATTGAATAGTTGTGACAGGGACTATGTGGTCCATAAAGCCTATAGTATTTACTATCTGGCCCTTAAGAAAAAAAGATAGAAAGTTTACTGTACCCTGCTGTAAAGTAAAGCTTTATTTTAGTTGCCTAACATTTGACACTGTGTAGATAGATCCGCATGAATTTATTTATATATTTGATTATATGAAGGTGTCCAAGAGAAGGATCAGAGCTGAGTCTTGCCTTCAGGGAGTTTGCAGTCCACTTGAAAGACACTCGATTAATAAATGAGAGAGTAGAGGGTCACATCTCACTCTTCATGGTGGTTTTGGGGCTTCCCTGTGCTTGATACATAGATAGATACTGAGTGAATGCAGAAGGAGGGGAGGATGAGATTAATTGCAAAACAAAGTATAATTAAGTGCTAATTTCTGTGAAACAATTTATAAAAAGGAGAGATCAGTATGTAAACCTAGAGGGGAGACTTCTTAGTTTTAGTAAGAAAGTTTTGTATACACACACATACACACATATGCACATATGAGTGTTTGCAGTCTTCATACAATTCTCACTTTGATGTTATCCACACTCAGCTTGCTTTGTCCCAGGAAGTCTGAACAGTCACTTTGCAGGTTCATCTCATACAGCTGTAGGTGGGTCACCCTTGTACTCGAGAAGATGCCAGCAGCCATAGCTTGACCTTATTAGTTGCAAAGGATATCACAGTTGTCACTGTGCATCAGGAAAGCGGGTTACAATTCAGCCTCCCACTCAGCTACCATCCTTATTACTGGCAAATTACAGGGGGGAGCGGGGGTAGTAAGTGCACAAAGCCAGTGACAGTAAGTAAATGTAACAGTTATTTATTGAATACCCACTGTATACAGGGTATTCATTGTCCAGTAGCTTTTTAAAAAACCAGAGCCACCTTCCAAGTTTAGCTATTCCAAGTTGGGGCATTGTGGTATTTAGCCAAAGAAGCATGGGATGCACCAGTGCTTTAACATGGCCCTCCATCCTACCATGCATTTTGGAGATAAAAATGCCCATGAGAGCGAATTAACCATATCACCTGACGAGGCTTGCCTGTGACCACTCTGGCATCATAAATGCGTGGGTGGAAATACCTCTGACACAAAGCACTTAGTGAAGGGCCCCCTGTTACAACTTCAGCCCAGTTTTAGGAAGTCTTATTGCCATGCCTCCAAAATATAAACGCAGTATCAACTTGTTTACCCATCTCTACTGGGACTGTTCCAATCTAAGCTGCCATCATTTCTCACCTGCCCTGGAATGAGAGGCTCCTAACTGGTCCTCCCGTCTCTACCTGGCAATCTCTTCTCCACACAGCAACCAGCACGATCTTTTCTTTTTCAATCCAACTTTACTGAGGTAAAACATACATAGAAAATACCCACTTTCGGGGCGCCTGGGTGGCTTGGTCGGTTAAGCGTCCGACTTCGGCTCAAGTCATGATCTCACGGTCCGTGAGTTCGGGCCTCCCGTCAGGCTCTGTGCTGACAGCTCAGAGCCTGGAGCCTGTTTCAGATTCTGTGTCTCCCTCTCTCTCTGCCCCTCCCCTGTTCATGCTCTGTCTCTCTGTCTCAAAAATAAATAAACGTTAAAAAAATTAAAAAAAAAAAAAAAAAAGAAAATACCCACTTTCAGAGTATAGTTTGATGAATCTTGACAAATGTTATGGACCTATGTAACCACTACCACAGTCAAGATAGAATATTTTCATCACTCAAAACTTCCTTTGTGTCCCTTTGCAATGAGTTTTCACGCCCCCGGTCCTAGGCAATCACAAATCTGCTTTCATTTACTATAGATTAGATTTCTCTTTTCTCAAATTTTATGTCAGTGAGATCAACTTGAGCTTTAAAAATTCGGGTCTTGTTCTTAAGGTTTCTAATGACTTTCTAATTCGGGTAGAATAAAGTTCAATTACATTACCATGGCCTGCCAAGCCTCATATGGTCTGGCCCCTGTTTTCTTCTTCTGCCTGTTCTCCCACCTCTCCCTCTCCTTCTCTACATAGTCCATTGTGGGGGAGGACAGCACTTTTTTGCATACCTTTAACTCACCCTGCTCATTTATGTCTTAGGCTCTGCATTCACCATTATTTCTCTTAAAATGCCTTTTCCCTGGTCTGGCTTTTTCTTGGCATTCAGATCCTTGCCGGATTACCTTAATCTAAGAGGCTTCTTAAGTTTTCTCTAAGAGTTGACTCAACTCTTTTTTATCCACGATCCTTCTCGTTCTCTGAAATTAGCACATATGTTTGTTGACTGTCTTGCCTACCTTCCCCTGCTCAAATATGAGCTCGAGTATAGGAACTGAGCTGGCTTTTGGCCACTCCAAAGAATAAGCTCAAGAATCTTACCTGACACATGGTAGGTGTTCAACATGTGTTGTTATGGGTGTTGTTTGTCTGAAGTCGATGTTCCACTGACAGGTGTTGGTTGAGTTTCACATTTCAACTTGAGTGGAAACTTTCCCTTGCCACTGACAGCCACACAGAGGGATTCATAATACCCATCCCTGAAACTAAGAGGCCTAGGTTGACCCCACAGTTAAGAAAATCAGTAGGCTCATTAAGATCCAGGAGAGATGAATTAATGGGCTCTAAATGTATGGCACCCAGGAGTCTTTGGCCTGCCTCCCTCATTAACTCTCTGATGTAGTTTCAATCTGAGTTTTAGAAAGCACGCTGAGGAAAGGCAATGGCAAAGGGAGTGGGGAGCGGGGACCAAAATCACTTATAAAAATCTGCCAAAAGCACAAAATAGAAAAGAAAATCTTTGAGCTACAGGAGACCCAGACTGTTAAGAACCTTCTTTATGCTTGGGAGCTGGTGGCAGAGAGGAGATAAAAAGTGATTTTAGATTGTGAGTACTTGGAAAGTGACAGTGTCACCAAAAGCACAGCCTAGTGATTAGAAAGGAGATTTTCCAGCAGGGCTGTTTCAAATGTGGAGTGGAACAGGTTCAGAATTACAGCCCCAAACGGAATGTTCCTGGTAAAATGTATTCTATAGAAATAAGACATCCAGAGTAATTTGGGGCTGTATTTTTGGGACTTTTAGACTGATTGCCTGGAGGGCTCAGCTAGGATTTCTTTTCTCTGAAGAGTGCATTGTACACTTAGATGGGGTATTACAGGTCATGGTCCACCTGCCACCAAAGCCTCAGAATTGGGTTCCCAAGAGGCGAGATGTGAGCTGAGCCTGTGACAAATCCTGGGTCCCTAGGGAAAGCAGAGTGTTCTGTAGAGAGAGGCTGTGACTTCTTTATGGATTCAGTTGACAGTTCTCTAGTGGAGCTAAGCAGCCAGCTACCCCCAGGAGATTCTTGACTCTGCTTTCTGCTCCTTTGCACTGGCTGTGACTCCCCACGCTGTGCTGGATTGGAGTGCAGCTCAATGCCCCCAGTCTCAGCCTGTTGGTGCAGAGCCCTCTCTCTCCCAGGCTGTTGACTCTTTACTAAGAATCTAATGGATTTCTAGCTCCAGTTCAGGGTCATAAATAGCATAAATGTGTGAGTTCAGGCGTGGATTTGGAGGATACTGTTTAAGACCTTGGCTGCTGCCTTACTGATAAAAGGTCTGATTTGGCTTTTCAGTACAATACTCAGATTAGGGGCCCTAGGGATAAGGGTACCATGAAGATGAGACCCAAAGGCTGTCAGTGCAGAGGATGGGGAAAAGAGAGGTGGAATGAGATGCTGGTTGACTCTTAAATAATCTCACAGTTTTTTAGTTGATTTAATTCATGGTGGGGGGGCATATCTCCTGTCATTTAGTAATTTTTCATTGGTCAACCACAATGCTCAGAAGACAGTAGCTGGTTAATGGATCGGTTAAATCCAACAGACATTTATTGAACACTTACAATGGCCAAAGGATTTTGTTGGTTAAAATAAGAAATACAAGAATAAGACAAAAGAAAGGTAACTTGGAGCTAGAGGTCTGCAATGGGCTTCAGGAATCTGTGAATTCCCTAAAATTGAGCATTAAACTCTGTGTGCATATGCCTTTGTGTAATTTTCCTTGGGATGGAGTCCTTAACTTGCCTCAGCTGCTCAAAATCTGAACCTGATCCTGAAGAGATTAAAGACGAGAGATCTAGTTGCTCCTAGTATTGACCAGTTGATGATATGCCATGCCCTGTGACTGTGTGTGAGTAAATACAAAAGGATGGTTTCCAAACATGTATGCTGCACCCTTCATTGTCTGTAAGTCACCTGCTAGGTCTTGGTGGTTTCAAGGTACAGTTCTGTATTTTCTTAACGTGGAAAGATAAGGAAAATAGATGCCTTTGTGACAAACTGTACTTTGACTCTTCCGAATTGGGGATAACTCTGCAAAGATACTCCGGTATTTCTGACATGGTAGGTAATGGGAGAAAAGAAGGGAAGAAGGCTGGAAAGAAGGAAGGAAGGGAGAGGTAGACAAAGTGCCCCTGCCTGGGCAAAATGTGCATAACAGTTAGCGAGCCCTGTCCTGTGTCCTGCAGGAGTTGGCAGTGGCATTATAATAAACCTCTCTATTAAGTTTTGGTGATTTGACTTTGATGGATGTTCAAGGCTGGTCAGGTAGAAAAGTTTAACTTAAAAAAGTAAAGATAAACCACTTAACATTGGTTTTCTTTGAGCATTGATGCAGGCTCTATAACTTCCTTGCACAAATGGAAGAAGGAAAAAAGAAAAGCCACAGAATATTCTCCTCACACCAGCTGGGGGCAATCCAGTACTGTAAATGTGAGAGTGGAGGAAAAAGTGCACCAGAAAGAGCACGTCTAATGTTGCTGCTACTGCCTGAACTGGTGTCTTTTCTTCTCAAATTAATTTATCTCGGGGCTCTGAAAGCCATAGCAACAGAGCAGTGCTGAGGTGACCAAGCCAGAATGCCCTCTATTCTTTGGAACAGCCAGGACCAGATATCAAATAATCCTTGATCAGGCCGGGTGGAGAGGGAGCATCACAATCTTCTAGACTGTTGGGTGGTGAAGTAGGTGGCAAGCATCTGGTTCAAGATTGCAAACCAGGTGCTCCCTTAGCCAGGGATGTTCCCTCTGTGGGGGACACAAAAGTCCCTCCATAAAGCCATGGGACTAGGCTAATCCCCTAAGAGTTAGGCATGTCTTGGAATGCCATGGCGATAGTCACATTAATCTCATTATGCGGTTTATAAATAAACCCAAGATACTTCTGGCATTGTTCCTAGGTCAATTCCCAGGAATTGTTCCTAGACCTGTTTTCAAAAGGTCTTGTAAGTCCTAATGTAAAGCATTGCTTCATGTTTCGAGCATTTATTGACTGCCTTTTTTGGATTCTGTGCTGTGTTCCACAGAAGACTCAAAGTAGCACTTAAAGTTTTCTCTTTGTTTGTAGAGTTTCTCTCTTAGGGAGGTGGTTTCTTATTTGTTGAGTTTATCTCTTAGGGAGATAAAACTGTAGGTACCTCAGACAGATAAGACAAGATTGCAAGTGGTCAAGTAAACAGCTGTAAATCAGAGAAGGAGGGGAACCTGATAGCCTGTCGTTGTCAGGAAAACTTTCATGGAAAAATGGTTTGATATCTCTTCTTTATCCTGTCTTAGCATCTATCTGAGTGCAACGCAACACTGTCCTGGAACTTCTGGAACATGTAGCAGTACCCGTCCTCGTCTTCCTCGTGGGCAAAAGGAAGCCAAGCATTTAGTTCCCACTGATTCTTTTTATTTGTATTTTTAATTTTTTTTTCATATTTATTTATTTTTGAGAGAGAGAGAGAGAGAAAGAGCACAAGCAGGAGAGGGGCAGAGAGAGAAGGAGACACAGATTCCGAAGCAGGCTCCAGGCTCTGAGCTGTCAGCATAGAGCCCCGTGTGAGGCTTAAACTCACAAGCTATAAGATGAGCCAAAGTGGGACACTTAACTGACTGAGACACCCAGGCGCCCCCCCACCCACCTTGTGCCACTGATTCTTTTTATAAGGGAAGCCCTCCTTCCTCTTACAGAACATTATAAAGTAAAAATTCCTTTTGTGAAAACTTTCTATGAAATTTCCATGCAAAACTGCTCTTTATTACTATCTTTCTCCCTTGAGAGTTTACCTTCTGTGTTGGCCGTGAGGAAGGCCCTGTTGTGACCCACGGTTTTATTTCACCAGTATTTGGGCTGCTTTTCTTCCTGAGATTCATTTGTTGTTTGTCATTTACTCTATCCTATATAAATTTAATCACTGTATCTCTGTAGCTTTCTGAATATCTGCTGGCTGAGACTTACGGAGCAGAATGAAAGTAATAACAGAGATACATTGGTGATTCCAAAAACTCAAGTCGATAAGATTAGAAAATAATCTTTTTGAGAGATGAAAAGAGATGTGGGTTCAGACACAAACTTGTAGTTTTTGACAACTCTGTACCAGAACTATTTTAAATGAAATTCGTGTAAGATTTATTATCCTGTATTTGAAAACCGTTGATAGCTTCATCAGAGAATTTGATCGAGATTGTTACACACAGACATCAAGTCCCTTAAATTTTCATTTAGATTGTTATTACCAGTACATTTTGTCTACAGGTATGACTTTTATATTGAATAATACTGATCCTGATAATTCCCTGACATGGATACTATGTCAGTCATCTGATAGATGTTAGGACAGTTTCACACGCAGCTTCTTCTGTACAACAGAGACCAAGTTCTCCCGTGGAGGGTGGCTGGGAGGTGCCATCTGACTTCTCAGAGCCCTCCCAGTCTGACCAAACCTTCTTTTCAGACTTCATATCCATCCTTCCTCCTCACTGTAACCTGGCTGCCTACTGTATTATAGCTAAACTCATTCTGCTTCTTTTCTTTGTTATTGATATCAATTAGGCCTGAACTATCCTTCATCCTCCTGAACATCTCACCTGCTGTTCATATTCTACACATCATTGCCTCAGGCACCATTTTCTCCCCAAAGCCTTTTTCTGATCCAGCGTTGAACATAGTTGTGTCAGCCTCTCAAACTTCATATTCCGTCTGTATTGATCTTATGACTGTTAAAATAGTCTCTCTTTATGGTAATCAATAGGAAGATCTTAAGCTATATATCTCATAATGGCAAAGACCAAAATTTAGTCAGTGTAAGTCTTTCATAAGCTACATCTCGTGTTTTTCAGATAGAGTACTAAAATATTTCTTGAATGACCAAATGGCAATCAAGGCAGTAGAACAGGCCTAAATCAAAGGGGCCCCCACCTTCACCAATTTGGCAGCTGTCTTATACTTAGTGGACCCCAGGTATCTGTGGAATGAAAGGTGCGTGCATGGATGGATGGATGAATGGGATGGATGGATGCCCTGAAACTGGACTTTAGATGACCTTTTTGATTATATGCTTTCATGACACTCATTTCTCCTCTTCTCAGCCCTACTGCTCACTGCACCTTCACCTGAAGGTCTCTGAGAACCCCTACACCTCAGGGATCATCGCCAGCAGAGACACAGCCCCCAGCATCATAGTGGCTTCAGGTAAGAAGCTTGCCTGGTTGGCTTGCTGTGGAAGATTGCGTTTATTTTCAGAAGCTAGATATCTGTGCTAGAAACTTAATGAGTAAGCAAAAAGATATTTTGAAAGTCAACCTAAAGCCATTGACCCCGAAGCAACTCTGCAGAAAAACCCTGCTCAGATACAGTGTTTACAGTGTAAGTCCATCTCGAGCAGTGGAGATGGCCATTACAGCCCATTGTTAGCTTTTGTGAAAAGCTCCTTTCACTACTGATGATGTGCTCTTTCTAGGTAACATAGGTTCCGAATTGTCAGACAGCGACATCAGCATGTTTGTCTCTTCAGATGCAGGGAACACCTGGAGGCAGGTGAGAAAGTATCCTGGGTCAAGTTGCTGCAGTTTCAATGACATAAAAATTGTTCAACTGGGTTAAATTCTGAGAACTCATTCAGCTGTACATAAATCCTAAAGCTTGTCAATGTGTTTATTTTCCTGTTTTGTTTTATGAGAGTCTTAAAGTTTAGCAAATATTTGTGCAATTTGTTTGTTTGTTTTGTCATTCAGTAAAAATGACCCTTTTTCAGAGTCTCTATGTAAGAAAGCTTATAAGTGACAATGAAACCAAATCGGATCTGAAAGAATTTTTTTCCATAAAAGGACACCAGGATCCTAAAGAGTTTATCATATTGGGAACATGGAAGCTGGAGGGTAGATTGTATACCCAGCACTGAGCTGCCCCCATAAATTCCCCTTGCCTCAGAGTCAGAATATAGAGGAATGCAATGATTCTGAAATAGCCATTACCCAGGTGGTGTTCTGAAATGTCTATATGTTATGTGCAGAAGACAGAGTCATAACCATCAGGGTGCATATGTTAGGAAAAGTAGAATTGGAATCACTGTAAACCAACATGTTTAGCTTAAATGCTTCCTCTCTTTCTTCTAAATGAAAATTAGATACCCATAGCTTATAAAACAGGCATTTAATGAGATTTAGCAATCATAACAAGATATGTGCCTAATGCACGGTTGTTACACTTCAATAAATATGTTTTAATAACCTACTGACGTTTAATTATCATACAGTAACTAGCCCCGTAAATTGAAATCTAATGCACAGGTAATCACACAGAAGTGAGAACTCCCTGCTTTATGTTTTAGATAGAGATGCCCATGTTATAGTCCAAGTTACCATTTCCTAGCTTCTGACCCCTTATGGACCCTCTGTATGATTCACATGGTTTGAGGAGAGCAAGGCAGGAAAGATGTTTGCTTAAGAATCCCCAGGGCTATTGCTGGAGCCTGCTTCAGATTCTGTGTCTCCCCCTGTCTCTGCCCCTCCCCCACTCATGCTCTGTCTCTCTCTGTCAAAAATAAATAAACATTAACAAAATTAAAAAAAACACAATAAAAAGAATCCCCAGGGCTAGTGATCTTGGAGGTATGTAGGAACATGGACTATTAAGCTTCCTCTGGAGAATAGCTCGAAAGCCAGGATCCCATTTTGTTTCTCCCAACACCCCAAACAAAGAAAAGGACTTTTTACATCTGTAATCCTGAGGTGCGTCTTAGATATAAGAAACAAACAAAGGGAAAAACAATCATGTCTGTAGTGTAACTGCAGACAAGGTGACACCAACAAAGCAATTATGAAAAAACCGCGCATATCTCATATAGTGAGGACACAAAACTTGTTTGTAGCCCATCTCCATTTGACTTCAAATTGGTTTCTCCATTTTTGGAGAAAAACCTAAATGACGCGTGTACCCAAAGATGATTCCATTTGGATCAGAACTCCTATATGGCTTGCTAGAGAATCTATGAATTGAACCAGAACAGCTTTCCTCTGAAATACTTGGAAAACTTGAAATAATTACATCTGGAAAGGGCCCTATAACTCCGCAGGTCTCGGACCCGTGAATTACTACACACATGGTCTTGGGTAAGTCACCACATCTCTCTAAACGTTAGTTTTCTCATCTGTAGAAACGAGAATGCTGGGGTAAAGTTATCTCTAAGGCTTCTTCCATCCAAAGATGTTACACAATATGATGGTTACCCTGCATTCTGAGAAGTGGGTCCTAAGTGGGAATCAACAGAACTTGCCATAAAAATATGGGAATAGAAGCATGAATACATAACTATTAATTCTTCAGGTTCATTTGTGGCACACCTAAAATCATTTTGTACAGTGCCAGTGGTATATGCATCCCACCTTGGGAAGCATTATTTATAAGTGTCTTTCCAAAGAGGTGGGGACACCTTGGTGTATCATGGGAAGGACTTTTCCTCCTCATATGAAGGCTAATTCTCTGAACTCTGGGTGTGTGTCCATGTGGATGTTTTCCTCTTGCAGATCTTTGAAGAAGAGCACAGTGTTTTGTATCTGGATCAAGGTGGAGTCCTGGTTGCTATGAAGCACACGTCTCTCCCGATTCGACATCTCTGGTAATGGCACTGATCATGAGTCATGCACCCGATGGTTCCATACTGCTAAGACCAGTTGAGGAGTCAGGCTATCAGTTGGTGACAGTGTTTGCAATAAACTGTCAAAGTCTACTAGAACAGCATCTATGCCTTTGCTCTATTAAAATAAGACATCGCCAGCGGTTTCACAAGAGGAGGAAAGGAGACAGAGAGAAGGAGGGAAGGAGGTGGGAGTAGGGCTGGAGGGAAGGATATTGAGAAAGACCGAGATTCTACCCCTGAGAGAAGAGCTGCATTATGGTTTTCAAATATGACAGTGCCCTCCCCAGTACCTTACTCTTTGAGCACACTTGTGGGTACAGTGGTGTGTCAGGTAAAATAGGTAGAAGTCAAGAGAGGCTTAACGTGTGTCCGTTATGTGTGTTCTGCACAGAGATCAGCAGTTCGGGGCAAATCTGTCCCTATCTCATTTCCCCCTGATTCTATTGGGGGAAGGAGGTTACCAGTCTGCACCTCTACCGGTAGGTCTTGCCCAGATGGACATTTAAGGCCTAACTTCCAGAATGGTTTCTAGTAGACTCCTTCATCTCTGTTTTTGAAAAGGGCTCTCTCCACAGTGCAAGCTTGTTCAAAACCAAAAGCCTGATTTTCCGCCTGGTGTGAGTTACTTAGGAGACTGAAGAGAAAACTGTGGAAATAAGAGAAATGGAGGCTTAGTGTGGGGGAAGGCATCCGCAGGGAAACACAGAACAGAGGAAACATCCTGGGTGACCTTCAGAGTTGCAGACTTCTCTTACTTGCAAGAGCCAGTCCTGTACCCATTCACTCAAGGAGTCAGCCAGGATGCAAAACAGTGTTAAGAGGGAAGCCACCAAGGGTTTGATCTCTTGGAGGCAGCTGGTTCAAGTCCATCTAAGTAGGTCTTACAAGGCCATTGCTCTTCAGAATCACCAGTAAGACTTGCTGCTAGATTGCACTGAGGTTTTGGAGAGCGTCACATTGAGATCTAAGATCTAATAAAATATCCAAATTAAAAAAAAATTCTATCAAAGACTTATTCCCATTTCATGCAGCTCTCCCCTTATGGCTGTTATAATACATCTGGGTCCCGAATCGCTTGGCTAACTGTATTTCTACCTTCTGATGTAATTAAGAGTACGTATTCACATAAAAGGCTCACTTTGACAGTGTCCCCAGTACTTTTAAAATGTATTCTTCATTGGCTGATAGTATTTTTCCTCTGAAAGGATTTTTTTTTTCTTTTGAGATGTGATGCCTGTTATTTTTTTCTTTCATTAGGTTGAGTTTTGATGAAGGGAGATCTTGGAGCAAATACAGTTTCACATCTATTCCACTCTTTGTGGATGGGGTTTTGGGCGAGCCTGGGGAAGAGACTCTAATCATGACGTAAGTGGAAAACTATCATGTCCTCTAGTCTTAATAGAAATCCAGGAATATGTTGTGTTTAGCAAAGCCTATTCACTTTGCTACTCTTATATTTGAAATTGCTAGCAAGGTCAGTACACCTGATTTCATGATTCCTCCGCAAAGGGGAAAGAAAAATGTGGGCGTGGCCAATTTCTTGGCTCTTTACTAATTAGGAGACCCATACTGAGGGCTGGCAGCACAAGGGCACAGTCTATTTTTTCCTATGCTGAATGGGTTTAGGGAAATTAGAAATTATTATTTCAACAGAAAATAAAACTATAAATTTAAGACTTTAATAATAAACTCAATATATAGAAAATCACAGGCATATAAGAATGATTTCACTTTAAGGCAGAACGCAGAGCTTGATCAAAACCCCACAAAGGATTTTATTTTTCCCTGGCTCTTTACCTAACCCAATTGTGAGGCGTATTAGGAAAACTGTGAGAACAATCTGTTCTTGTGAAATTGCATTTGCACTCATTCTTGTCTGGAAAGTGACGATCATTAATTTGTGAAAGACTTGATTAATGAGTTGCCTGCTTAAGGGTTTCAAAACATGAGCTTTGAATTTGAAATATGAAACGGTGAATTTTTTTTCTTCCCCTGGAAAATTAGACATGGAAAACAGAGAGAAGGTTTTAAAGTAGTCGACCTTGTGATCAAAAATCATAGTGAGTAGTTGGTACATTTTCTAATTTTTTCTTCCCCTTTTTTAATGATAGAAAAGATCAACATAAATTTAATATGCCTAATAGCTACCCTTTGCCCCTGGTATACATAGCTCAATTAGCAATTTGTTCCATAATTTATCTTTATTCAGTTTTCATATTTGCAAAACTCGGATGAAAAAACACTGACTGAAAAGGCTACCTTGTGGCTTTTATCCGCGGATATCTATGGTTGGTGATTCAAATGCCTCATTATATACCTGAATTTCTCTGAATAAGGAGAGTGGAGTGCACAGTGTAGGAAGCAGTTCTAACTAGTTGGCCCCATTGACCACATTCCCTAGGGACTGGTGGGAAGGTAAAATGGCATGGAAACCATGGGAACCAGGGATATTAGCAAGAGAACCTACAAGTGTAATCTTGGACCACATAGAATGCAGCATTTGTAATGTTTTTCTTACTTTCTTTTTTCTTTTCTGTCAACCAACCATTCTTGTGGTACGATACGCAGAAGTGGGTTTTTAAGTCAGACACCCTGTGTTCTGAATCAGCCAGGTCTTAGTTGTTTCTTTGCATATCAACAATACTCTCTGGGCCTGAAATTACTCAGATATGATAGGGTGCCAATAATAGTAACCCTCCTCATACATGTGCTTTGAGGATTGACTGATATGATCAATGTAACGTGTTTAGCATCATACTAAGTTCATAGCAAACACCCGGCAAACGCTAGCTATGGGCCCTGTTACTCTTGTGATTATTTTTATCATTTTGAACTCTGTAGAGTGTTTGGACACTTCAGCCACCGCTCCGAATGGCAGCTGGTCAAGGTGGACTACAAGTCCATTTTTGATAGACGGTGTGCCGAGGAGGACTACCGACCCTGGCAGCTGCACAGCCAGGTAGGACGAGGACAGCTGAGGTTAAGTCCTGGGTGGAAGGCATGGGTCATGTTGGGGGAAAGCTGGCCATTAAAATGTAGGAATAGGGGGTTCTCTAGGTTACACTGCCCATCTACCGCTTTCTTGCATGTTTTGTGTTCCACAGCGGTGAGCAAACTCAACATTTATAGCTTGTGGTGAAGTAATTTCTTTTTTTTCTTTATTGTCCTAGGAGATAATGAGATAAAATTCAAATGTGCTTGGCTTAGACTTACAACTCAAAATGAAATACCAACTCAGCATGCAGATCCAAACATAATTTATCTGAGCATGTCATATGGTTGCAGGGTAGGGGCAGGGGTGACAAAAGGATCTTCAGTTTTATCTAGCAAAGCAGAGATGTAAAATAATAAAATTATGCGCGGTGAGCAGTGCCAGTAAAATCCTCTCCTGTTGCCCTGTGATTCCCTGGGATTGGGTAGTGCCTCTTGCCTCCTCCAAAGGTACTCTGGGTATGAGGGGGCAGAACTATTAATAGGAAACTTTCCTTCATTCTGGCCCCTCCCCTGATCAGCTCGTATCAGAATGCTTGGCCAAAAGCATTTTTCTGTTGATTTCCCAAGGTGGAAGTCATTCTACAGGTCTCTCTGAGGACATGGCAGAGGTTCTCACTGCACAGCCACCGCCATACTCAGGGAGGAACCCATCGTCTCCCCAAACCTAGACTAAGTACACTTGACCCTTGAACAACAGGGGTTTGAAATGTGCAGGTCTACTGACAAGCAGACTTTTTTTCAATAAATACAGTACAATGCTTTAAGTGTATTTTTCTCTTACGATTTTCTTCATAACATTTTCTTTTCTCTGGCTTACTTTATTGTAAGAACACCATATACAATACACATAACATACAAAGATGTGTTATTCAACTACTTATGTAATCAGTAAGGCTTTCAGTCAACAGTAAGCTATTGATAATTAAGTTTTGGGGGAGTCAAAAGTCACATATGGATTTTTTACTGTGCGAGATGGTCAGCACCTCTCACTCCTGTGTTGTTCAAGGGTCAAAGTAACATATTTACATATAGATGTGTCGTGGAGCCAGTTAAAGTGAATTTGCTCAAGAAACACAGTGTATACTAGCCTGGACAAAACTTTTTTCTGTGCTTGAGACACAAAGAAAGCTGCGTTTGACAGTAAGGGCTGCATCAGTTAGCATCATATACTCTTCGCAGACTCAATATTAAAAATATTACGTACATTGCTGTTACTTTCCCTTTTGAGATGTGCAATCACTATGATATTCAAAGATTTTATTTATTTTGTGGAGAAATACTGAGTTTACTTCTCTCACTTGTCTGGTAGTTGGACATAAAATCAGTGCCATAAAGCTGTGTGGGCAGAGGCATAATAAATTGAGGCAAAATGGATCTTTATACTTCTTAGGAAAACCCTTCTTTCATATGCTCATAAATGACCAAATGCATAAATCTTTTATTACAGAAGAATTAGACTTAATTACCAGAGATTTCTTGGCAATACATTTGTTATAAGCTGAGTCTTGGCTATCTGTGTGTCCCTCATAGCACTGGACCTCAAACCTCGCCAGGTAAAGGTTTGCTGAATACATCAGGAGTGAAGGATGGTTTTTGACACACCCTCACTGCTTCTTAGGATTGCATTTATAGTTGCATTCTACACCAGAGTTCTCGACATCAAAAAGAAAATCCCACTGGGGTGCCTGGGTGGCTCAGTCGGTTAAGCATCCGACTTCGGCTCAGGTCATGATCTCACAGTTCGTGAGTTTGAGCCCCGCGTCGGGCTCTGTGCTGACGGCTCGGAGCCTGGAGCCTGTTTCAGATTCTGTGTCTCCCTTTCTCTCTGCCCCTCCCCTGCTCATGCTCTGTCTCTCTCTGTCTCAAAAATAAATAAAAATTAAAAAAAAATTAAAAAAAAAAAAAAAAAGAAAATGCCATTAGTACAAAGTAGGTGACCTATGTTCACATTACACTAAGGTTTGAGAACATCTCTCTGAATGTCCTGAATTGAAGTAGGGAAGGTCCAAGTGATGTGCCCAACTGAGATCCTTGTCTCCTTACAGGGGGAAGCATGCATCATGGGAGCAAAAAGGGTATATAAGAAGCGAAAATCAGAGAGGAAGTGTATGCAAGGAAAATATGCAGGAGCTATGGAATCTGAACCTTGTGTCTGCACGGAGGCCGATTTTGACTGGTAAGCTTGTGCTGATACTCAGTGTATCAAATCTGTGTGATTCTTAATGAAAGCTGAGGTTTGAAATAATAGTGACATATACAGAGCTAAGCGACAAGCCTCGTATTCTTATGAAATTACCTTTGGAGGACAACATTTACTGGTTATGGGCATGTGTATATGGAAAAGCTAGGAATTTCTTTGGACTGAAAGAGGATTCAGAAGATGTCTTGTAGCTATCCCCACATATTTGCTAGATCTCAGGACAAAAAGGGAGACCAGATCCCCCCCCCTTGAGTTGCTTCAGACCGCAGCACTGAAAACAGTAAGTTGACTTTTCAGAGAGCAGATATATTTGTGCTCAAGGTAAAAACTTCCTAGAATCTAGGTTCCTAGTAGTGGAACAATGAGCTTATAAAGCAAAGTAGGTTTGCTGTCACTGGGAGTTTTCAGTCAGTGGTTAGTTAGCTGATGATTGTGTATGCGAGCTATGGAAGACTTTTCTGATTTCAAGGCCAGGATTCAGTGGCATTGGCAGTCTATGGCTCTGTGGACGTGGTGGTAAGGGAGACCTCTCCCTTTACCAGGATTAAGCTAGTATAAACCAGAAAAGTGCTGAGATATTTGAGCATGATAGCATTCTTCCTGAAGCATTTGATAAGCAGAAAGCTAGCCTGTGTTGTCAGCAATGCCCTTACTTTGTTCCAGGTCAGTGTTGGCATTCAAATGAGGTTGGAAATTATTAAGGATGAGTAGGTGGTAACTCCCTTCATCATATCCATCTCATTTTCTGTTCCTTTTTCCTTTCTTCTTTTTTTTTTCCCTTTTTCCTTAAATTTATTTATATGTTTCGGTTTAGAGAAAACAATTGTTAAATATATATGTCAATGTTAAGTGATTAAAACTTGACGTGCGTAAGGAACCAAAGTTATTCCTTTAACATTGGATATCTACCTATGTAGCAATCATAGATCACTTATCTGACCGTCAAAATATCAGTGCTGGGCTGAGATACTGTGCACATACACATCATATAGCTTAGGAAATGGAAGTCTTCTCTCATGGTAGACCTCTGGAAACATCCTCTGAGTGAATAGTTCTGTACAGGCCTGCCAAAATTGGCCACCAGCTCTCAGACCAATAACCCAAGGCTGTTTCCCTCTTTTGGTAGACAAGGCAAGCCAAGAGCCAGTGCTAGATCTCTTGGGCTCAGCCAGAGGACAAGAGAACTTCAGTTACATTGGAGCTCACAAGGAATTCTGCAGGGGCCTCCCCAGCTGTAACTTCCATTGTAGCCAGTGCAACATTATTACAATGATAAAAATATATTTTTCCTGTCCTACCTTTCAGGACTGACACCCTGAAATGCATTCATAAGGAAAACTTCCATGGAATTTTAAAGTCATTTATCCCATCCTTCTTTCCAACTGTTTCTCCTTTATCCCCTCTATTCAAAGAGGATTTGTAAAGGATGACATTTTATCTTAGTCATTTAGCTTTGGCCTTACCAAATAGTCATTCCTTTGTAAAGAGCAAACGTATTCTAGTAGAAAACCAAAGAGAAAAAATGAGATGAGATGTCTTGATTCCCTGATGTCTCCTGGAAGTGTTGGTTTTGGGGCAGTCTTTTCCACAAGGTTCCACAGTAAATGAGTCTTTTGTTATTGTCATGTGTTGTTTTTCTTCTTCCATTTTAAGCTAATCTAGAGTAAAAGGAACACAGGGTAAGGAAGGCAATTAGGCTTTGCCCTTCCCTTATCTCTGCCTCCCCTATAGTGTTGGCCCAATTCTTATATTCATTTGTGACTGGAATCTACCTCTAACTGAAATGTATTCTGAGAAGTGGTCAATGAATCATAAACGAGGCCATTGCAAGGTTTTCTAGTCAAAAAAAGGGGGGTTTTGTTACTGCATGATTTCTGAAAATATTTTGGAAGACTCACCATGACTTTGTTGAGTTTCTACCAGTAGCCAAAGCCTCAATGAGTCCACTTGACTATAGCATAATAAAAGGTGGTTGTCACTAAATGTTCCCTCTCGGCTTGGCTCTCCCCTGGACGTTCCCCCAGATGACCTTGCCTGCCATCCCCAGCACTTGTAAAATAATTCCCTGAAATGAACACCGGGTATCCTGCAGGCAGCATTTCTGAAGTCTTCCTCTCCATGCTGTGTTGAACCAGCACCAAATCCAGCTGATATGTGCAGGATTCTAAGTGCCAGCTGCCTGGTGACAGGCCCCATGGCTAAGCCTGTTTCTCCCTTCCCGACCCTTGTGTGCCAACATCTCACCTCCATCACACAGATGGGCCGATTCATACTAATGCTTGCTGGTGACTGCCTGTGATTTGTCTGTGCATGTGGAGGTCAATTTGTTGTCAATCTCTGTGCCCAAGTTCATCCTCCAGAAGCCAAGAATATCAGGCCACACAGAGGGCTCTGGAAGCAAGAAAGAGAGGAGGCTGGGAGAAAAATCTTTGACTCTTGCCAAGCAAGAGAGAGGCTTGCAAGCCGTCAGTCTCCACTGACAATGCTAACTGACTAGGACAAAATTTTCCTCAGAGAAATGCTCATGACATTCCTGAAGGACATTTCCTTTTCTGCTGTGACTTTGAAGCATATGGCTTGTGCACAGAGAGACCTGGCTCAGCTCTACTTGGTAGATCCAGATGTCTTGGAAAAGCACCCCAAAGACATCACCAGTAATGAGAATCGTACCACATGTGGCTGTGTTTGTGTCAGTGATGTTGACACTGAGGGTTGCGCTCCCACCACTGTGTGTTTTCTCTTTGTAGCTGTCTTGGGGCCCAGCCACCATCAGTGTTATGTATTCTCCTAATGAGAACATAATTTGCTCTCTCAGTTTAAAGCCGTTTAATTGGAACTATTGGTCATTGAGTCTTCATCTCTACACAAGCATCTCTGTTGCTTTCAAGTTATCTCTTCCGGCATTATCCTGGGTAATTGACAGATATTCCACAGGGGAAAAACACTTCCATTTTTGGAAAGGTATTGATTTGGTGAACTCTTGTTTGTTGACCACTTGGCTAGAGTAGAAGTTGGCTGTGGACTACCATGAAACCATTCTCAGTAATTTTGCCACCTACTGACAGGTTTCTTTTGGCTCTTCCCCCCACAGTGACTACGGTTATGAGCGACACAGCAATGGTCAGTGTCTGCCAGCATTTTGGTTCAATCCGTCTTCTCTGTCAAAGGATTGCAGCTTAGGACAGAGTTATCTCAACAGTACCGGGTGAGTTTCTGAAGTGATGACCTTGAGAGGTCATTCTCTGCTGTTTTTCAGCCTGTGTGAAACATGTACAATTACTCCTGCTTGAAGACCAGGGCCTTTGCTTTACAGCACGATTTATTTGTTTTTCGTCCTTTTAGTAATGTGGCACCGATTTGTGTGAATAGTACAAATTTCGTCTGAGAATGAGACCCCACTTGCAAATAAAGAAACAAAATGGGTTCCTTAGATGGAGAAGATGATGATTAATATAATAAGTTTCTTCATTTTATGATACTTCATTTCAGAACTATTTCTGTGAAACTACCCTTTACTCTCATTGCATCTCTGTGAAGAAGGCCAAGTAAATATTTCATAGGTGCACTTCCTGTTTTATCGATGTGGAACATAGAGCGAACAAAGAAGCTCAGTGACTTATCACAAGTATAAAGCTGTTCGTGGAAGTGTGTTTCTTTTTCTTTCTGTGTCCAGTCTTGACACATTTAAAGCATGCATCCTGATCTTTGTAAATCTGGAATTACATTCTAAAAGTTTGTGTTTAATGTTCTGTGTTGTTGGGCTTATCCAATATCATTTAAGAAATACCATAAAAGAAAATATTTCATGACTTTTCCACAAGTGTAGTTGATGTGTATAGACTTTAAAAATAGTATACGGAACTTATTTGGATTCTACTCCAAACATTATGTATAAAAACATCTTTCAGCCATTTGGAGAAATTGAATATGGACTGGTGATAAGGTGATATATTCATCAGGGACAGAGAAACAGAACAAATAGGAAACTACATACATACATATATGTGCATCAATATATATATACACATGTATATACATGTACATATATGTACGTGTGTGTGTGTGTGTGTGTGTGTGTGTGTGTGTGTGTGTGTAGGAATTGGATCGCAAGTCTAAGTCCCCAAGATCTGCAAGGTGACTTTGCAAGCTGGACACTGACAAGAGCTGATGGTTTGTTTGAGTCCAAGTCTGAAGGCATGAGAACAGGGAAGCCAATGGTGTAGCTGCTACTAAAGGCCAGAAGGCTCAAAACCCAGGAGAAGCCAGTGTTTCAGCCTGAATGTGAAGGCAGAAAAAAAAAAGCCAATTTCCAGTTTGAAGGCAGGCAGGAAGAATTCCCTCTTACTCAGGAAAAGGTCAACCTTTTTGTTCTATTCAGGCCTTTACCTGATTGGACAAGGCCTCCCCACATTGGGAGAGCAACCTGCTTTACTCTATCTACTATTTAAAATGTTAACCTCATGAAAAACAGCCCTCACAGAAACACCCACAATAATATTTGACCAAATATCTGAGCACCCCATGGCCCCGTCAAATTGAGGCATAAAATTAACCATCAAGGTGGTATTAGATTATTTCTAAATATAAATATTCTTATTACTTTTATTGTGTTAACTAAATATAGTTACTTATTTAGGTGTGACAATGGTATTTTGGTTTGACTTAAAAAAAAGAAACCTTATGCTTTAAGGATATATGATGTGTGACTTTTTTTTTTAACTTTATTTATCTTGAGAGAGATAGAGATAGAGACAGTGCAAGCAAGAGAAGGGCAGAGATACGAGAGAGAGAGAGAGAGAGAGAGAGAGAGAGAGAGAGAGAATCCCAAGCAGGTTCCACGCTGTCAGCACAGAGCCTGAAGCGGGTCTCAATCTCACAAACCATGAGATCGTGACCTGAGCCGAAATCAAGAGTCAGATGTTTAACCCACTGAGCCACCCAGGTATCCCGAAATTTGTTATAAAATGTTAAAAAACAGATAGGTATTGAAATTTTTTGAAAGTGAGTTAATGGAGGGCATGGCTATTCATTATACCCTTTCATCTCACTTGTGCATGTTTGAATATCCTGACCTTACAATGTGAAAAAGAGAGGGAGGGAGGGAGAGAGAAGGAGAGGAATGCCTCACCAGCAGGGCCAGATCCACGTGAAAGTTGCTCTTCTCCTCTCATGCCAGCTGCATTACACAGGTGAGGACTTCCACATTTCCATCTGAGCACTTCCGTATTTGAGATTGTAACAACGTGTTTTAATTAAGAACAAGAGTTACCAAAACAGCATACATTTTTCTTTTAAAGGTAGGAAACAACAGGAACTTGTACCCTCAGATACTCTTATCTCTGATGTTAGGGATTCCTAGAACTTTGGAAAACAGGGATAAGCTGTGATTTATTCGAAGCATAGCATAAAACCTGAGGAAAATACAAATGACATTTTTACAGCAGGGGGTCAGTGAGGCCGTCAGCGTGCACAGCATGGAAAACTGCAGAGGGCTGCTGACATATCCACACTTACCAGTGAAGGAACGCCCAAGAAAAGAGTTTTATTACGTGCATGTACCAGCATGTTTAGACATTGAAAAGGGCATTGGAAACCGCTAAAGCTAATTTCAGAATTGATTTTTTTCTCACTAACTCAGTCAAGGAAGTTATATCATTTTCCCTTTGGTATTGATGAGGGGAGGTCCCAGTACACAGGGTCTAAATTGTTCCAGACACTATTCAAGTCACTGGAATAAGACTAAGTGTAGGCAATGACCCTCACTCTTCAGGTTATTGAGAATACACACACACACACACACACACACACACACACACATTTTAGGCTATCCCTAAATAGGTTACACCCTCTCTTTGGTAGTTAGTATGTAAAATTCAAATAAACCCTGACCCCTATCAAAGAAAACCTCAGAGATGATTGAATCATAATAAAGAGTCTGTTCAATAGCATTTTTCATCTATATCCTATAAAATTAAAATTTCAATTAAAAATGTTACTCAGCAGTAAGTGTCCAGGTATATAAATGTTAGTCAATGCAGTTGTGTTTATTAATCACAGAATCACAGACATTACTGCCTACAACTCACCTGCTCTCTCAGAGCTTTGTTCACGTGAGTATTGCATGACAGCATCTGACCCAAAAAGATTTTTGTTAAGTTACCACATCTACCAGGGCACCTGGGTGGCTCAGTCGGTTAAGCGTCCGACTTCAGCTCAGGTCACAATCTCGCGGTCCGTGAGTTCGAGCCCCGCTTCGGGATCTGGGCTGACGGCTCAGAGCCTGGAGCCTGCTTCTGATTCTGTGTCTCCCTCTCTCTCTGCCCCTCCCCCGTTCATGCTCTGTCTCTGTCTCAAAAATAAATAAAGGTTAAAAAAAATTAAAAAAAAAAGTTACCACATCTACCAGTTTCCTTTGTTCCATGCAGACTTTCTCCAGAAAAGCATCCACATCAGTGAGTGGGCTTGTGTAAAGAGGAGATGTGGTAAATGCCAGCCATCGGCTGGTACCATAAACATCTTGCTCTCAAAAGCAAGGTGCTCTCAGGTGGAGGAGTGACCACCCTCACAGGGCCCTGTGGGCTACAGTCAGGAGGAAGGGTATGAATAGTCACCCTGCTGATTGGCGTATTGGCTGTCTGTACATTCTGCATTAAGAACAAGCAGATCCTTAGCTGGAGCAGGTGCCTGAAATCATCTTCATAGAAAGCCTCCTCCCATCAAATTCCCATTTGCTGTATCTGGAGCCAGCTCAGAAGTTGGCAAGTGGTAAAGAATAGATGAAATTGAAAAAGAATGAAATGTCCCTCCAGCCCCTCACCTTGGAACTGTCCTGGCTTTGTGTTGAGTCACTGGAATTTATAAACACAGATTCAGTATTTGATGTAAGCCACTACAGGGCCGCCATTAACAATTTAGCTTTTCACTTAAAAGTATTTAATTGCAAAAGAAATATATACATATGTTTTTCTGTGTTTAAAAAAACAATTCAGATCGTCACCCCTCTCCTGCCCCCTTTTCCCACAC
The DNA here is from genome assembly GCF_018350195.1 of Panthera tigris. NCBI lineage: Eukaryota > Metazoa > Chordata > Mammalia > Carnivora > Felidae > Panthera > Panthera tigris. The sequence continues at coordinate 63,872,750 of NC_056670.1, read as the reverse complement.
AACTGTGATCTGTTTGGTATTCATGCTTCTGAACACTTTGCATTTGCCAGCAAATAATTATGCCAAGAAAGAATATACAAAGTTCATTTGAGAGGTTGTTCTTATATGTCATTTCCTATTAGATATATTATTATTCTGTTTTTCCTTTTCATTCAGAGGTAGATCTTAAACAACTTTCCAAGACAGAATATATAGGTCTCCCTTCCATATAATTTCTTTTAATTCCAGAGTATTAAAGTACCTGGTATTGTTTCACCGTGCCTTTTCATGGACATTGGGGTTATTTTCTATTTTCTGCCACTAGAGTCAATGTTGGAATTAACAAGCTCGTACCGTAATAATTGTTATAAAAATACCCAAAGATAATTAGATTCTCTTTTGGCAATTGGAAGTGTTTCTGCTGACTTGTAAAACAAATCCCATTCAGCCAACTGCTTGCTTCTTAGACCTGCAGATCCAGGTCTAATATTGCCAAGTCCATGCCAAATATTGCCCCATATGGGTTAAGACACTAGCTTCCTGCTCACACACTACCAGGAGTCCCACATGTTAGGGATTCATTTGTATTAACTGTCATCTTCTTTTAAAATAAAAATGCCAATGGCTTATCTAAGGGGACGCTGAGAGGGAGGCCGAGTGGGATTTCCCAAGTTCACTAGGTGAGGAAGGTCATTTCAGGCAAAAAGAATAAGAGATGACTAGGCTGAAAGGGTCACATGATGCCAATGCCTGGAAGTTGATGATAGACCAAGGAGCCACACTGCATCCTAAGCCTCTCCCAAGTTGGTCTTAGCTATCCATGGGCACCTGTGCTCTGTCAGTCTGGATTCCGTGTTGGCATCAGGCAGGCATGAAATACAGAGGAATCACAAGGGAAAGGGAAGCCTGTGGGTAAGAGAGACAACTCCATCAGTTGTACTGGCCAGGTGCCCTGCCCGCCTCACGGCACCCCTTCCAGCAGAGCCCATGGTGCACACAGTCAGAACTTGAACTGAAAGGGTCTACTGAATGACCGCCCCTTGTCAGTCGGGTTTGACAAGGAAATCTCCTAGCAGCACCTTCTGAGAGTTTGGTTTAAAGCATGCAGATAAACCTTCCTCTTCCTTTTATTTTGCCTCACCTTTACAAATGGTTATGGTTGCCTTCAGAGTCAGCTTATTACCCTGTATATATAGCAGTGTTCGTGGGTTTGCTTACTTCACCAGGATGGAAACAGTCTAGGATCAGTTATGATTATGCCTAACAGAATTACTATTTTTAGGAGATGCCGACATTTTTATCAGCTTCACTGTATAAACATGAACAATTTTTGCTTTAGCAATTAGCTACATCTGAGAAAAGGTAATTGGAATAAGAGTGGAAATGGGTGCAAAATGTCCCTCAGGTGGCTGGCACTACCTGTCCTTAGTTCTTGGTCCAGTGGTGTCTGATTTCTAAGGTTCACATCATGGAACCTCATGTAAGCAAAGTTCCACCATGTTCTCCATGGTAAGCTCCCTGCCTCTTTTCATCCTTTGCCCTCACACCTTCCCCAAGCCATTCCATGGAAAGCCAGGAGGCTGGACCAAGGCCTCAGGCATTATGGATAGAGAGTGAAATGTAATGGGCATGTTCTAAAAGGGAGTTATTTTAGAATGAAGCAAGTAAGGGTTTTAAATGACTTCTGCCATTTACTATTATCTTAGCAAGTGGCTTCCTTTCTTTGAGCCTTAGCCTCTTAACCTATAAGATTGTGCTATTTGCTTTTGGGGTTTGACTTAAATGCAGCACTATATAAAAAGCATGTAGCACAATGCCTAGCAGATAATGGTCACTTTGCAAAATGCATATGCCTATCCCCGATAGTCAGCATCTAAGGGCTCCTCTGGAGTGAAGGAAAAAAAGAGGGGAGACATCCTTTCATGGTGTATCTATAGCGCCAGGCATTTATTTGATACTTAATAGTATCAACTACTGTGACCTAGGACATGTTTAATCTAAGCCCCTGTTTTTTCATCTGTAAAACAAATAATCACCTGTATACACTCATAAAGTTACAGGATTACTAGGCATCAAAACACATGCCTCTTTCTCTCTACCACTCAAGGCAGATAACACCTTTACCTGATTAGTGAACAAGTTCCTTTTATTCAAATAGAATGAAATCAGTATTCATTTGTATAGTTTCCTGCATTTTAGTACTGAAATTACCCTAAATTTGTTTCTTTTTGTTTCTCCATCTGTGTCTATAAATATCTCAGTTTACACATACACAAACACAGTCTCTAGTTGTACTTCTATACGGTTAAATCTTGTTTATACGATTTTGGATCCAGGGAACATGCTGCAAATTCAAGTTGCTAAATTAACTAGGACATCGCTTGTTTCATGCCAACCGTAAAAGATTCTGTAAATATAAAATAAAGTGGGCATTGGATTGGTTTATTATGAGAAACCAAGATAATCTTCTCACGGGACAGATTTCTTCTTGCTATTAAGCTAGAGAGATTTCTAGATGTGTTAAAAAAAAAAAGTATGTGTATAGAAATTTCTGTCTGTGGAGCTTCTTTTGAGAAGTCATTAATCCCTTCTGAGAGAATATACAGTAATAGTTCTTACTGTCCCTCAGGGTTAGTTTGTTAATATACGCAATGAGGATATTTACTCAAGGGGCCTAAATAGATTTTTAGCATTAATTTTTAACATTAATTCAGTATCTATGTAAGAACATTTAATGTGTCTGGCAAATACACAAACACATACACACACACACATCAATTCTAGCAGAATAGCAATCTCCATACTATCAACACACATTTGGGATGTTTTAAAAATTCTTTCTAGAAACATATTCCTTTCTACATAAGCCATAAGAACACTTAGACCCTGGCTAACCTGCCATTGCCCTGGAGTTACTATTTCCAGGGGCTTTGAGGGCTGTGGTCTTCTCCCAAGTGACCCCACTCCTGGGCTTGGAGGGGATTTTGATATTCAGTGTGATCTCCTCAGCAAGATTTGTCAGTGTGCACCATGGAGAATAAGCAGTCCTAAAAGTGGTGCATGTGTTTTAAGTCCACAAAAAGGAGATCACTTGCATAGTTTACAGACTGAACACTACAGGGGGCTGTGTAGCTGTTGTCTAGCAGAGCTGTGCAGTCTCACAGCAGATACTCAATAATTGTTTGTTGCCATGAAGTTGACTCTTTAGAGTACGTACCTTTGCTAGGATATAGTTTTCCACGTTTTTATGGGATGACATTGGGGTTGAGAAATGAAGAGGGTGAATGTCGCTGTGTGGAGACCTAGGTCCTCATATAGCTATTCTTGCCCATGTCAGTGGTATTGGCATTAATGATTCTTATCCAGGCTGTCTTGCACAGTGGCAGGAGACAGTAAACTTAGTCCAGAGACCCAGAGCTGTTAACCGCTTCCCATGTGACCTTGGAGAACTCGGAACTGTATCGCTTTCACTTATGATATTTGAGATCCCTTCAGACTCTGACATGTCCAGGACCAATTTGAAATGATTCAGTATTAGGATTCCTAGAACTCCAGGTGCTCAAAAAAAGGGAAAATTTCTTTATATAAATTAGTTGTACAACTCGTTGGCTCAGATCGTGGATTCCACGAGTCATTCTCATGATTCTTGATTTTTAGTCATTTAACCGGGCCATATGTAACATTTCATCACGTTGACATTCAAAATAAAGTCACATTCCATTTACTAGTCAAAATAAATTACTGCTTAGTGCAAGGAAAGTTGTTTTGTTTTTTTTGTTTTTGTTTTTGTTTTTGTTTTCCATCAGCTAGCCTCCTCCTCCTGGTCTCCTAATCCCAAGCTTGCTTACCCAGTTTAAAGGAAAAGTCCTGAGAACTGTTCCTTTGATGGGGAGAAACTTGGAGAAACGTGCTCAGTCAGCCACAGAACCCCATTCTTCCTGAATGTTGATGTTAAGGCTACTACATAGGTTTTGTGTTGAAACATGGGAACATGGGTCTAGGAAGATTTTAAGTCTTAGTCATGCACTGTACTCACAGCTAGCTGCCTTCTCCCTACGACTCACACCGCCCTTTGTTTTGTTGAGTGTTGTAACAAGGCAGTTTTCCCTTGAAAGCAAAGGCACATAGTATGATCCAAGAAAATAAATCATTTAAAGTCTCATTTTGAGCACAAACGAGGGATACCATAGCTCAGTGACCATAAGCCTTGCCTAGACTATAAGACCTACAGTTACAACTCTGCCTTGGTCATGACGTGTGATGACTACCCTTTAAAAGGCAAGAGACAACACCACAGAGAGACATGATCTCTAAGCTGATTTTTACAGAATGAGTGAAAGCTTGACAGGAGGAAAGAGCAGCCCAGGAAGAATGAAAAGCACAGGGAGAAAGAAGGCATGTTGCCTTCAGCGTGCCCTGGGCTCAAGAAGCACATTGGAAAAGGGCTGAGGATAGATTGGGGACTGCACTTAAAACTTCATTGGGATCCTTTATGAACAAGCCTACAGGAAGTTTTGAATGAGTCTAAGAAAGAAATTGACATAGTCCGATTGGATTTTAAGATCATGAGAGTGCAATTTCTGTTTTCTGGAAACTTGCTGTGTAATAGCAAGTTCGTGTTTAATACTTTAAATGCTAACTTTTTAACTACTGATATTTTAATATTTATTAAGTCCTAACAAGGCATCAGAGTCTAAACTAAGCCCTCTTGAATGCAGTATCTTATTTAATCTTCTCAAGAACGTCATTGAAAAGAAAGATGCTGTAATTATCCCTCCCTAATTGACAGGCGGAGAATCCAAGCGTTAGAGAAAGGTTGGGTAACTGGCCAGGTTCATACAGTAAGTGCCCAGATTTAAACTCAGGCGCTTTGGTTCTGCAACACTAGTTTTAACCCCAGGGAAGTGGTCTTTAGTTCTGGATGCACACAAGAATCACCAGCGGAACTTAAAACAAAAACAAAACCACCCTAATGCCCAGAATTCTCAGTTAAATCGCAATTTAATCAATTCTCCATGAAATCAAGACCCCTGGAAACAGGGTCTTGGCATCTATTTTAAAAGTGCCAGCAAGTGATTCTAAAGGACAGAGTTGCAGCCTACTGAGCAAGACTACAGTGTCACCTTAACATACGGGGAATAGTCATAAACATCCATATTCTACCACCACCCCAAAATCACAAGAAAAAAAAGCAAACTACGAAATAGTAAAATCACAGAAAATGAGGACTTTCATGGCTTTTTTTCCAGTTTTACTCTCAGAGAAAAGCTATGGCCTTCATCTGTTTTAAGACTGACAGGCAGCAACGAAGAAAAAATCAAAGGAGGTAAGGGTAAAAAGGAAAAGGTGACAAAGGGGTTTCAAGGTGGGAAGGAAGAGAATGGTTGAAGTCGGGGCTGTTGAAGTAATAAGACACTATCTACTGATGAGCGGTCGGTAATATCAAAGGCACATTCGCAGAATGTTTCCTTTTCAGTAATTGTACAAAGACTCCCTTGCCATTACAAAGCACTTTTCTTCTTGGCGGATTGAAGAATGCTTTACCAACTAAATGCATCCCAGTAATATTCAGAGCTTAGGTCCAACATAATCATAAGTTGCCTTGTTATTATGGAGGTAGCAGCCCCATTTAATAACATATTAAATGCATTATTCATTTATGTAACTCAGACCCAGGGACAGCTGCTGGGATGAAAATAGAACCATTCTCTAATGCAAAAAGCAGGTGTGTGCTTACTTGAGTAAATGAACTCTATATTTCTGCACAATTTTCTTCTAAATTTCAGGGACAGGTCTGGTAGGGCTAATGTGATGCCATTTTCATCCAGGAAATAAAATGGTTTCAGAATGGTTTTTAATGAGCATTTAAAAAAAATTACCAACAGTCTTCTCGGTGGCAGAATCCCAGGGGGATGGATTCGTGCTTTGGATTTAAGCAGAACTGTTGCTGCTGGATTCAGGAAAGCCTGGGGCAATGATTGGTCAGAACAGCGGCAAACAAAGGAATGTACTCTAGCTGATGATGCCAGTGGTGATGGTGAGCCCATGTCTTTATAGCGGCTCGCCAAGACAGAGTCACAGGTGTGCTTGGATGCTAAGTGATTAAAAATCATAACCTGCCTTCAGTGAAACGTGCAGGGAGTTTCTGATGCACAAACTCACTGGGATGGCATAATTACCGTGTGACATCACTGGTCATTTTCCTGCTACCTTTGCTGGTACCAGAATGTCACCATTCTGCAATGCTGGTGCATTTTTTCTCTCTCTCTCTTTCTCCCATCTACCATTATTTTCTCTTTTAATCAGTATGCACTGAAGCACAGTGGATTTTCTTAAATATCAAATGGAGTGATGTTAAAAATGCTCACCCAAGATAATGACCGATCAGAATGGGTAAGGATCCTAGCGCAGGAGCAGAGATTTGGAGGCTGCCTGAGGGGCTAGGTGTTAACCCCTTAGTTTCTGGATTGTAAGGAGAAGCAGGGACTCCAAAGATAGGAATTGGTCACAGCTGGGCTGGTGGGTGAGGTGCTTGAAGGGTTTGGGGCAGTGGTCGTAACTAACTGCTATGCAGATACTTTAGCATTTGAAATGGTACAGTCAGGGGCTCCTGGGTGGCTCAGTCGGTTAAGTGTCCGACTTTTGGTTTCACCTCAGGTCTTGGTCTCACAGTTCTCATGAGTTTGAGCCTCACATCGGGCTCTGTGCTGGAAGTGCAGAGCCTGCTTGGGATTCTCTGTCTCCCTCTTTCTCTGCCCCTTCCCCACTCATGCTGTTTCTCTCAAAAATAAGCAAATGAATATTTAAATTAACACAGACACACACACACACACACACACACACACACACACACAGTACAGTCATCCCAGTGTAAATCTGCTATCAGCTTTGCATGTGCCCTGGGACAAGGATGCCCTCAAGGAACTTAAACTTCAAGTCACACAGGAAGACAGTCAGACAAGGCATAAATGGGTTCCTATCAGGCAAATCATAAGGATTCCTTTAAGAGTTCAGAGGAGGGACAATCTCCTTCTATTTAAAGAGTCAGTACAGTCGTGGTAAAGAGAAGAAGTGTTCTAGAGACACATTTTCTGGGGTCTTGACTATGTGATCATGAGAAAACTGGTTAACTTCCATGAATCTTAGCTTCTTCATCTATATATTGAGAATAATACTTTCCTTAAGCAGAACATTTCAGGGTATTTTTAAGATAAATGGCAAAAGTCATGTAAAGAACTTAGCACAATGACAAGTATAATTAGCACTCTCTCTATATGAACTTTTTTTTATTATTTCACTTCTTATTTTACTATCCTTGTCAGGAAAAGACAGATGAAAGGATTTGTTACTTAAAGTGTAAGTTTTAGGCAGCTGAGAGAGCATGCACGAAGACAGAGAAGCAGAATGAGCAAAAGAAAATAAGTACTCTCAAAAGGATTGAAAATAGAGGTTTGGCTAGGGCAGAAGGAGCTTTTTGGTGAGAAAGAATTCAGAGACGTAGTGAAGTGAGCTTGTGGAGGGCTTCATGCACAAGATGACAGGATTTATGGCTTATCCTAAGGACATTTGGAAGCTGTGAAGATTATGAACAGGTCACAGAAATAATAATATTAAGTAAAAATAACTGGTAACCTTTCATAAGCACTTGCTAATCATCAGGGCAGTTTTAAATACTCTGTGTACATCAATCCGTTTAATTTGTACAACTACCTTGTGAGGTGAATTACATACTAATAACTGACCTTAGAGTGATCCATGGTGTTCAGAGTACTTTCCCAGACAGTGTTTAATTTGACTTTCTCAACCATGATCTTAAGCAGTCAGTCCTGAGACTCAAAGTACAGGAAAGGACATTGGCTAGATTTGAAGGAGTAGGAAAACTATGGCCTGCGAGTCATAGCTGGCATACTGCCAGCATCGGGAAATAAGGTTTTACTGAAAGCCAGCTGTCTCCATTCTTTTATGCATTACCTGTGTCTACTTTCATGCTGCAATCAAAGAGTTGAGTACTTGTGACAAACAGCAGATAGCTGGCAAAGCAAGAATATTTCCTATCTAGCTCGTTGTGTTAAAAGTGTCTCCACTTCTGGTCTAGAAGAGTGGAAAGACCTTAGACTTTGCTTCCACTCTGAGCTCCACCACTCATTCTAGGTAAGTGGGCTTGGGAAGTCTATTATATGAATTCATAAAGTGGTGACTATGGCCCCCACCCAAAAAGAAGATGAACAGATAACACTGAAGCTCAAAGTCTTAAAGGTGAATTGTCCTAAAAGCACAGATTCTAATTAATTATGAATCTGATAAACTGCATAGGACCAATTTGTGGAATAATCCTTTTTTTTTTTTTTCTCTATTAAAGTTAAAATAAGAAGAAAGAAGTGAAAGAAGAGGGAAGATTTACTCAGTCTGCATACTGGTCTCCTTATTATGAGTTTTCAATAATTAGCCAGTATATCTCTTCATAAAATATCGAGTAGAAGCGATCACATTTAGCCAACTTTCTGTACTACACCATTACCATAGCATCCTCTATGGGGTTTAATGTTAAGTCACATAATCCATAACAATCTATTCTTTGCCCGAATTGCAAATTCCCTTGCAATATGCATTACTCATTCTAACCCTCAATCATATAGCCTTTAAAGTATCTCCTAGACTACTTACAGATGTATCTTCAAGATTATAAACATGGTGAGGGCAAGAAGCATGGCTTCTTTTGCTGTGCACTTCCCGTAGCTCTGAAGTGAAATGATTCATTGACAGAATAAAAGAATGATATTAAAGTGCTAATAATATGTACAGTATGTTCCTCTGATGATTTGTCTTTCTGGTGGGTGCTTTATAGGAATTAGCTCTAATCCTCAGAGAACCATGCTGTGTAGTTATTGATAGCCCTCAGGGCTACACAGTGGTAGGTCTGGCTTTAAAAAATCGGGAGTGATTTGAATGGTAATGAGCCGGATTACAACGTGAGCTTCTCTCGTTTTAGGTATAGGAAAGTGGTTTCCAATAACTGCACCGATGGAGTAAGAGAACAGTACACTGCCAAACCGCAGAAGTGTCCCGGGAAGGCCCCGCGGGGGCTGCGGATCGTCACTGCTGATGGGAAGTTGACGGCAGAACAGGGGCACAACGTTACTCTCATGGTGCAGCTGGAAGAGGTAGGACCGAAGCCCGAATCCCTTTTGTCTTCTAGGGCCAGTGATTTTTTCCTAGGAAATCAGGTTTGGTGTGTTTTTGTTTTGTTTATTTATTTATTTATTTATTTATTTATTTATTTATTTTTACACGTCGTTGAAACTGTTTATGTTTTTCTACCTTTAGGTCTTTGGTTTGTGGTTGTTGCTGAAGCGACTTCGCCTTCTCTGACACATTTCCTCAGTTATTTTCATTTCAGTGCAAGTTGTTCTTCATGCTGACCTAATCTATCACTTCTTGGGAATTCTTTTCGGAGTTAATTGTGCCTTACTGGCACTTCCGGCAAAAAGGTTCCTCAGAATACATTAGTGGTATTCCTAAAATAATTAAGCACACACGCATGTTCAGCCTAAAAGGTATTACTGCTGTCTTCCTCTCTCAACCTGAAGTCTTGGCTTTTCTTTTCCGAAGGCAGCCTGCTGGCCATACATGGAACACAAAGGCTAATCTAAATATAATTGAGTATACTGTCTTTGGCAATTGAGAGTTTGTATTTTTGTAGCACCTCTGCAATATCACTATGAGGATCAATTACTATTTGACAAATTATGGTTACCTGAGATTTCTGAAAATGTAGACTGGATGAAATGAAACTCATACTGTGTTTTTTAAAATACACACAGGCATTTTTATCACCTTGCAAAGGAGGAAGATGTTCTCTAAAGGAGAAATAATTTCATTAAATGATCTCAATTATGAAGCCAGGCAGTGCTGTATCCAGCCGTGTTTTCTGAGTGCTAAAATATGGGAAGCACTGTGCTAGGCCTTGTGAACACAAAGGGATTTAAAAAGTTAATAATGAGGGGCGCCTGGGTGGCTCAGTCGGTTAAGCGTCCAACTCTTCATCTTGGCTCAGATCATGATCTCAGGGTTCGTGAAATTGAGCCCTGCATTGGGCTGTCTGCTGACAGTGCAGAGCCTGCTTGGGATTCTCTCTCTCTCTCTCTCTCTCTTTCTCTCTCTCTCTCTCTCTCTCTCTCTCTCTCACCCTTTCTCTCTCTACTCCAACCCCTGCACGCGCATGTGCACTCTCTCTGTCTTGAAATAAATAAACTTTTTTAAAAAGTTAATAACGACACCAGGATTAAGATCATCATCATTGACTTCCATCAACTTCTGATAGCTCAGTGGCTTTCGATCTGTAATATGAAGAAAAATTACCTGGTGAACATGTCAAAACAGTTTTCCCAGGCCATTTCTCCAAAGGTTCTGACTGAGTAAGTTGGGGGGGGGTGGGGGCAGGGGCTAAGAATATACATTTATAACAGGATCATAGGTTATGCATTGTGCTTTGAGATAAACAGGGGCACCTAGGTGGCTTAGTTGGTTAAGTATCTGACTCTTGGTTTCAGCTCAGGTCATGATGTCACTGTTCTTGAGTTCAAGCCCACGTCAAGCTTGGGATTCTCTCTCTCTTACTCTCTCTCTGCCCCTCCCCTGCTCATGCACACACACACACACACACACACACACACACACACACTCTCTCTCTCTCAAAGTAAATAAGTAAACTTAAAAAAAAAAAAGAATAAACAACAAAACAAGGGCAAAGTCAAGGGGGATAGTGTAGCCTGACAGGCTCTGGAGTGTGACTTGAAGGGGAAAAGATGAAGCAATTAGGATTGCTTTGTCAGGATTGATCAAAATCATTGGTATTTTAATTCCTGTAGGAAAAACAACTGTGAATTAATGAGTTTGAAACTCCAGCTCAGGGTGGTGCTGAGGCTTCTGGTCCAAGGACCACTTAGAGAACCGTTCTTGTAACCTAATACTCCTTTCTGGTACCTCCTTAATAAGTGCCTTTCAACCATACCTAGTCACCTAGATACTAAGGTTTTCCCAAATTTTTCAGTTGGATCTAGAAAGATGCAGACCAATTTAGGCCAATTGGAGTTGCTTGCATTTCACAGAACTGGGACCAGTGCCTGAGGCTATGACATATTAGCTCACAGCAAATAAATTTATATATATATATATATATATATATAGAGAGAGAGAGAGAGAGAGAGAGAGACAGAGACAGAGACAGAGAGAGAGAGAGAGAGAGCCAGAATAAGATTCTGAGAGAGAGAGAGATGAGGGGGAAGAAGACTGTGACAGAATTGTCAAGAGGATTTAGGAAAACAAAATTCTTTTGTTCATAGATAGGACATTCATTGCCATGAGTCCAACAGTTCATGCTGAATTCCTCTCAAGAACTTTGCCAGTTCATACGTCACATGTAGAGGAGGTCAGATTTCAGATTCCCAGTTAGAAGGTCGAACAGAAAGTGTTGGCTAAAGAGTTGGCTCACAAGGCTGGGAAGATAAAAGTTGACTTCAGGTCAAATCCCAGAGAGAAGAGAAACATAGAAAAGTAGCACAACTCTGTGCATTTTTGTCCCTCTCTGAGTTGTTTGGCAGCATCTACGTGATACAGAAAAAATAGAACGCAGTCACAAAAAGGATGAGAAGTCAAGCAGAGTTTTTAGAAGGATTACATTTTGAGGAAATAAAAATTAGAGTTCAGGGACTATCAGGGAAGGAAGCTCTGGTGAGCAATACAACACTGGGTTCTTGAGACTTCTAGAAAACTCCGTCATATTTGTTTTTCATATAAAATATTGAACATTTAATTTAAAATATTACATATATATCCAGAAAGAGGACCATGAGGAGGAAAAAAAGCATCAGAACAAAGAACAGTTGTCTGAGATATATTTAATATGTTCATGAATATGGGTTAAGATAGAAAATGTAACCCACCAGCAGCACTCAGTAGGAGGCAGTCAACAAATGGAAGTTGTAGAAATAAAGATGTAGTAACTGATATTAAGAAGTTAGATGGATTTACAGCCGACTGAACCCATATAGATAGAGGATCAGTTAACTGGGAGAAAGGACAATTGGAACTTTAGCATTTGGCATAAGAGAAGAAGGATAGAAAATAGAGAAAATAGGAAGGGAAGGGGCACCTGGGTGGCTCCATTGGTTAAGCCTCCGACTCTTGGCTTTGGCTCAGCTTCTGATCTCATGGTTGGTGAGTTAAAGCCCCGCATTGGGCTTGCTGTTGGGCTTGCCCATAGTGCAGAGCCTGCTTGGGATACTCTGTCTCCCTCTCACATCCCCCTCCTCTGCTCACACACGTACTCACTCTCTCTTTGTCTCTCTCTCTCTCTCAAAACAAGTAAACTTAGGGGCGCCTGGGTGGCTCCGTCAGTTGGGCATCCGAGTTTGGCTCAGGTCGTGATCTTGTGGCTTGTGAGTTTGAGCCCGGAGACAGGCTCTGTGCTAACAGCTCAGAGCCTGGAGCCTGCTTGAGATTCTGTGTCTTCCCCTCTCTCTGTCCCTCCCATGCTCATGCTCTGTCTCCCTCTGTCTCTCAATAATGAATAAACTTTAAAAAAAATTCAAAATAAGTAAACTTAAAAAAAAAAGAATAATAAAGGAAAATGATGAAAGACTACCATAAATGTAAGTGGAGACCCAGAGGAGAGAAGAAAGATATAGAGTCAGAATCATTTTTGAAGAGATAATGTCTAATAATATTCTGAAACTGACAAAAGGTGTGAGCATATCAACATAGATGGGAGAGAATCCACAAACCCCAAGCAGGAGATATACAAAGAAAACAAAAATCATGTAGGTATCATATTCAAACTACTGAAATCTAAAAACAAAGAGAAAATTTTTTAAAGCAGCCCAGGAGAAAATGGAATGACATTTTTGAAGTTCTGGAGGAAAAACAAATGTGAAGGTAAAATAAAGACATTTCTCGAACAGAAACCGAGATGAGTTGTATAAGCTGATTTCTATAAAAAGAAATACTAAAGGTAATTCTTCAGGCATAAAGAAAATGATGCCAGATAAAAGTACAATAATGGAAAGAGTGAAGAGAAAGAAAGAAGGCATATACGGGGTAAATTGCAATTAATAATAACTTTTCAGGCCAATAATGATCAACTATGGGTTTAAAATATATGTAGAATTTAAATACATGACAACAATAATTCAGTGTGTATTAAATGGCATTAAAGTGTTTTCAGTTCCATGAAATGTCTGTAAAGAAGTAAAAGTACTAATTTATATTAGACACCAGCAAGTCCAGAATATGTGCTTTAATATCTAGAGAAACAGCTAAAAGAATAGTCAGAGACATTAAACTATCAAGTTATTGACAGAGGAACTGGAATAATATTAAATGCACCTCATTAATCCAAAAGAAAAGAAAGAGAGGAGAGGAAACATTCTTACAGTCAAGACAAATAGAACAGATACAGAAATAGTAGGTATAAACCCAAATATTATCATTAATTACATAAAATAAATAGTGATTTTTGTGGCTTGCTTAAGAAGTCTGTGTCTAACCCAAGGTTGTGAAATCACGCCACAGTTTTTCTTTAGTTTCCACATTTAAGTCTATACCATCTTGAATAAAACCAAGGTAGCTACAGGTTTTTCTCTTTGCATATCCACTGATCCAGCACCACTGAAAGACAGTTCTTCTCATGCTGAATTGCCGTGAGCCTTTGTCATAAATCAATTAAATGTACCTCTGTGGATTTGTTTCTAGATACTGTGTTCCATTGGTTTTGATTTTCAAACCTGTGTTAATTGATCATTCAAACACATTTTAAGTACTCTAGATTTAGAGTAAGTCTTGATAATTGGGCATATAAATCCTCTGAACTAATTAAAAATCGTATGTATAATTATATATAATATACTTTATAAAAATTTAAGAAACAAAACATATGAACACAGTGGAAGGGAAGGAAAAATAAGATAAAAAACAGACAGGGAGACAAACCATAACAGATTCTTAAACGTAGAGAACAAACTAAGGGTTGCTGGAGGGGTTTTGGGTGGGAAGATGGGTTAAATGGGTAATAGGCATTAAGGAGAGCATTTGTTGGGATGAGCACTGGGTGTTATATGTAAGTGATGAATCACTAAATTGTACTCCTGACACCAATACTACACTATATGTTAACCAACTTGAATTTAAATGAATGAATGAATGAATAAAAGAATGAATGACATTAAAATATAATGTGTACCTACAGACAAAACTAACACCTTATTTTCAATATATCTACCCAGAACACTACAACACATTTGGAAAAAATTTTTAAAAACATAAAATGTGTAGTGAAATATACCATGATTGTGAATTGAAACATACAAGGTTATGAAAAGATGCCAATTTCCCCCTCATTGGTCTTATATTCAAGGCAATTTCACTGAAGTCCCAGCATATATTTGTGGGTGAAAATTGCATGATCACAAAACTTATATGAAGAAGCAAGGGATCAAGAATAACAAAGATAATTTAAGATGACTCACAGAACTGGATGGTTTACATTACAGATACCAAAATTTATTATAAAGCTATAGTAATTAAGAACGTGTCAAGATATATATATATATTTATACATATATACACACATATATGTATACACACATATATACATATATATGTGTGTGTGTGTGTATGTGGTGTGTATATACATATATATGTATATGTATATATGTGTATATATGTATATGTATGTGTATGTGTGTGTATGTGTGTGTATATATATATATATATATATATGTATGTATATATATCCTATATATCCAAGCTGATCAAGAGAGGGAATAGTGAGTCGAGAAATACACGCATACATATATATGCGTGTGTGTGTCTGTGTGTGTGTGTGTGTGTGTGTGTGTATACACATACACATCATACTCTTTGTGACAAATGATACACTGTAGTAGAGTAGATAAATTATCTTTTCAATACACAGTGCAGTGCCATCAAAGTCCACGTGGGAATATGTGAATCTTGATTTCTTTTAACACAAAAATGATTCCAACTGGGTTGTCTGTCTGATTTTGAAAGATAAAACTAAAGTGTTTAAAGAAAATGCAGAAGAGTATTGTTAAGCAGAGATTGTTTTAAAACAGGAAATGAAACGTACTAAATATACAGAATAATATGGCTTGATTAGACTATATTAAAATTAGGAATTTCTTTTCTTGAAAATACACTATTTAGAAAATAAAAAGGTAAGCCCTGGAGGGTAAGAAGTTATTTGCAATACGTAAGTTCAATAAAGGACTCATGCCTAGAAAATTATAAATGAATTCTACAATCAATTCTACAAAAATTCTGGCAACTAGCTAGAAAATGCACAAATGACTTAAATGGACTTCTCAAAGAGGGCAACCAAATAGGTGATAAGCATATGAAAAAATTCTCAACATCACTGCTCATCAGGAACACACCTGAAAACTAAAATAAGATATTACTATCTACCTATCAGAAGATTAACATTTTCAAAGACTAATAATACCAAGTATTATTGTTGGAGTAACTGGTCATTCATACAATAGTGCTTGGAGCAAGGATTGTTACAGTTTTAGAGATCTGTTTGACATTAACTACTAATCACTGTACTGTTCTGTAAATATATGTGCAGACTATAACCCAGGATTTCTACTCCTAAGTGTACACTCATAAGAATGCATACAAATATGCACCAGAATATGTGGAAAATAATATACATGGCGGACTTACTCATAAGAGGTCAAACTGGAAACAAACATGTATCAACAGTGTCATCAAGAAATAAGTTACATTATACTTATAAAATGGAATGCGGTACAACAATGAAAAAGAACAAACTATTCCTCCCTACATAAACTTGGATGAATCTCATATCCACTATTACAGTAAAGAAATCAGACTGAGAAAAAAATACATATATGTATACATATATATATGTATGTATCATGTGATTCTGTTTAATTAAGCTGCAAAAGTAGGCAAAGCTAATTTATGGTAACAGAGGTGACAGTGATAGTTACCCTTGGAGAGGAGGTGGTGGGGGGTGGGATTTGGGGGTACTGGAAATTTTCAATTTTTTTTATTGATTAATGGATGCATTCATTTTGTAAAAAACAAATCAAGCCGTATATTTTATTTACTTATTTTTTCATTATGTCTTTTAATGCTCGACAAACAGCTTACTTAAAAATCATTTGAGAAATTCAAATAGCATTTATCTGTACATTTTGTATTTAGGTCTTTAGGGAAAAAAAAGAAAACGGAAAGAAAACTTTGGGGACATTTAGGAAAGGATGTACTTCCTGAGTCAATCCTATATTCTATACTTCCCTATATAGTGAGCATGAAGTCATCTTTCCCAGAGATATAAGGAACCTGGTTATGATGACTTAGAAGGACATGATCTTTTGAAGCAGGAGATGTTTGTGTGGAAGCAGGCTTCAGAATTCAGAGTTTTGTTCCATTTCTAAGAGCACAATAGCGCAAGATCTGAAACAAGAACTCACGCCTGGTCGGCTCTGGCCTTTGTACACCCTCCAGGGACAGAGGCCAGGCTCTCATCCATTCACCTTTGCTTTCTATGTAACAAAGATCATCAGGCATCTCAGACTTGGCTGAGTGATGTGAGAACAGATTGGGGAATCTGGTTCTAAGATGTGTAAATTCACGCCTTCTGGGCGCACGAAGGGGAAAAAAAAATAACAAGTTAGTTCATTCCACTTGAGTGGGCAAAGCTACAGCAGTGAGAAAGAAATCTGCTATCTTCAGCTGTCAGACCTGGCCCCTTGATGCTCTTGTCTCCGAGTGCAAAGTACAAGCCAAAAAGACTGTCCCCACATCAAGAGGCCCTGGGGACCTCAAATGCAGCTGTGGGATTCTGTGCTGATGTTCACAAACTGTCCTTACAGAAACACCCGGTTTCTCTATTAATCTCTGGGTTATATACATAGGCTTGGGTGATGCACATGATCAGGCATACAAAGTAAAGGAAAGTAGAGTGTCGCTGAGAAGCTGGGGAGCATTGATAAATGTAACACAGTGACAACAATTTGGATATCCAGCCTTTAATGAACACTAAGTGTAGTCCAGTTTGTGAATGTTTTCTTGTATTATTTCATTTAGATCCCACAGCAACCCTAGGGGAGTAGGTGTTACCCTCCTCATTGCATTTTATAGATAGCACAGTTAAAGCACAGAAAGGCAAAGTAACTTACCTGAGATCCCACAGCTACTTACACATAGAGTCAGGAGTCAGATCCAGGCTGTATGGTATCTGGCCTTTTTATTACTTCTCTCTGGTGGAAAGAGCCAAGTTCTGGGAACGGACCTCATGTAGTTCCTAATGTTCCCTAGAAATACTTCCCTGGAGACACATGGTAACAAAGACCAAGAAGTAGAAAAAATAGGCAAAATTTTCTATGCCCTAGCCAGTCTGGCTTATGGCTGCTGCTATATTCTTACACACTGGTCATATATAAAGCAAAATTTTCCTCCTGGATTTTCTGAGAGTATTATGGCTTGCGATCAATTTGTTGAAGACCATTTTAGCAACCAGAGATCCCAAATCCTTTCTAGGTTTCCTTCTCTTTGTAAAATTCTATCTGTATTGAATGGCTTCTATGTATCTGGTATTGTTTTATCCATTCTAAAGAATATTGGAAATATAGGACATGAATGCAGGACTCAGAGAGTTTGTCCTCCATATATGCCCAACTTCTCCAGAGTCTTGGGTATGAATTAGATTAGAAGAATTATTTAATCAAATCCAAAACAGAAACAAACAAAACCCCTGACATATGCCACTGACACCACACGCGGTCTGTATTATCCCCCTCAAAGTCTCTGAATCCGCTTCTCATTTGAATTTGACACTCCTAAATTCGCTTTAAATACAGTATTAGGCTCTTGCCACCATACCTAGTGCCAATTTTTCACAACAGTAGGGACATTACTGCCAAGCTTCTGATGCTTCTAAAGTAACAAGTCCTCAAGGTACCAAAGGGGCCAAGAAGTCCCCACTACATTCTGATAATTACACTACAGTGTGATTAATGCAGAAATAGGCATGAGACTCTCCAGTGTGGTATACTATTTTGTCATTTGGACACCACGGATTAGGCCTATGTGTCTCCTGGCTTACTCATAATTCCGTCTTCTCCTATAGGCTTGTCTTCTGTCTATCGGATTGGGTAGGGCTAGGGATGGATATCATGCCCCGTTCTTTGCCCCCAGTTATTTACATACAAGCCCCTCCGTGTAGGCTCCACCTCCTGTACATATCAAGTAAAGTTTGAATGGCCTGAGGAATCAACTGTGCCACCAAATAGTTATCGTGTGTATTTATTGGTTCTCCAACACATATTTTACTAAGTTCCAAGTTTACAGCATGTACTTTTCATTTACGAGTAGACCTATTTCATTTTGTAGAGATCCGTGTTTTTGGTGAACAAGGGTCTCTGCCGTATCAAGTTTCAAATAACAATCTAACCACAGGAAATATAAAATGGTAAACATTTTATATTCATTCAAAACAAACATACAATTTAGTTTACTGCATTATATTGTGATAATATTCTTGGCAGCCCGCCCAGCACACAATAAATGCCGTTAAGGTGTGAATCATGCCATGCTTCGTTGTAGCCCCAGCATCTCTTCTCACTGCGCCTAACACATGGATAGAACTCAGTCAGCGTATGTGGATTTGGATAGGCTTCCCCAAGGAGTACAGAGATGAAGCCCAAACTTAAAAGGAAAAGACTCTTAAATTTTCCATCTCATCCAAAACATGTTTAACTCTTCATCTGAAATCTAAATCCCTTCCTTTGTTCTGTACTAATGCTTGTCCTAATTCTAACATAAGAATATCAATGAAGACCTTGCTAACATCAGAGCAAAGAAGAGAACTTCTTACTGACAGAAGATTCTCAAAGGCTAGGTACACTGATGCTGGCTTGTAGCTCCACACACAGTAGTATGTGTCAGAGTAAAAATTGTGCAGACTTGACATGTGCAAGAAATGGAAGGTGTCCTTCAAATAGCATGTGAGGCCACCCTCCACATCTAGGTGACAGAAAGGGCTGTGTAACACAGCTGGTTCAAACTCCCAAAGCTTGGCTCCCCCACCTGTTACTCAGAGAACCACGTAAGTCTGTTAAAGTTGAGGAAAAGCCCCTACTGTCAGGAACTCCGTCACTGCCGTCTTCATGTTCTCTCCCAAAGTACTCTAATGAAGGATCCTTCACCAGAAGCAACAAGCCAAAGGAGACAATATTTCTTCCACTGCAGACTCCCTCATCGTGGCTAACACAAGAACACACAGGGGCGCCTGGGTGGCTCCGTCGTGTGAGCGTCCAACTTCAGCTCAGGTCATGATCTCGCGGTCTGTGAGTTCGAGACGCGCGTCAGGCTCCTTGCTGGCAGCTCGGAGCCTGGAGCCTGCTTCCGATTCTGTGTCTCTCACTCCCTCTGCCTCTCGCCCACTCATGCTCTGTCTCTCTCACTCTCAAAAATGAATAAATGTTAAAAACAAATTTTAAAGAACACATATACATATACACTCTGCATTTATGCATCACTGTTTCCTTGGGGACAAAGAATAGTTAATCCAGAGACCAACCAAAAGGGGAGAGAAACTGTCCATAAAGTTATATCTGACTAGCCAAACATTTTCCAACCACACCAGAATTTAAGGGAGCCTATCAAAGGTGTTTTGCCCTGAGATCCAGGTATCCAATGACAGGTGGCATCCCTCTGTCTGGAGACTTGTTTAAGATGGATGTTCTCTGGACCACTAATGAGCACCTAATGAGCCTATAGACTTCTCAGTGCGATAACTCGGCTTCCTGGAGAAATCCAATGCAAGAACCTGAAGGCATAGGATGGATGGCAGAGAGCCTAATCAGTCTTAAGAACTCAACAAAACCCATTTGGAAGGCATTCATTGGAGAAGACTGTAGGCAGAAATGGTGTCTGTCTGTTACAGAAGATAATTAAATCTGTTTTAAACAGCTGTAAGAATAAGGAGATGCAATTCGCTGCATAATTTAAGACTTTTAAATTAAATCTGAGGCAAGGGACTAAAATTAAAACTTTGATCTGTATCTCATTGTCTTAATACTTCAATTTACATACAAAGACTGGAACTTAATAAGGAAAATTCATGATTATAACTTCTTCGGTGAGACTTAACTTCAAAACATGAAGGCTGTGTCCTCATTAAATGGATTTCAATGATCTGTAATTTCACATACATTGAAAGACTTATGGCAGCATAAAAGTAACCACAGTGTAATAACACTTCATAAATATTGCAGGATGCTCCCAGACGTCGGATGATAGAGAACATGACTCTTGATAAAATTTTCTGTGAGAACCTCCTTTGTTGAAGTCGTAAAGGAATTTGACCTACTTTTTCATCTGGGGGAAAATTGGGGCCTTTAGAAGTGGCACAAAGAGTTAGTAGGCAGTGTTCAGTCTAGACAGGTATCAGTGTCTAAGCCAGCCCGGGGCGGACTCAGAAGCCTCGGCTGTTTTCTCCTTTCACACAAAGGAACAGGAGCTGATTTCAATGAGCCGTGGGGACTTAAGAGGCTTTCTCATGTATTATCCCATACTCTATTCAGCTTTATTCTCTTTGACTCTAGCAAGGTAACTGAGCCACTTGATTTCTTCTCCCTTGCTGCTTCAAGCTAAAAAAGAAAGAGGGAAATGAGGCGGGCAATATAGGTTGTCTCTAGCCAGAGGCCTAGCATCTGAAGTTCAGGTTGGCTTGGTTACCAGCTCTTTTTTTTAATGTTTATTTTTGAGTGAGAGAGAGAGAGAGAGAGAGAGAGCGAGCGTGATTGGGGGAGGGGCAGAGAGAGAGACACACACACACACAGTCTGAAGCAGGCTCCAGGCTCTGGGCCATCAGCACAGAGAATCAAACAGGGAATCAAACCCGCAAACCATGACCGGAGCCGAAGTCGGATGCTTAACCGACTGAGCCACCCAGGTGCCCCTTTTAGCAGCTCTTTCTAAGGCTCCACTTTTCCTTCCCTCAATACTGGTCCACATACATTGGGGTGTTGCTATTCTTTAGGGTTTCAGGGAATCAGTGTTTGCAAAGCACTTTGCCTTGACAAGCAAAGAGTGACACCTGGCTCATTACCGAGAGTTTCAGTCTCTCAGCCTGTCTGCTTTAGGCCCTACAACACCAGTGCCCCATTTCATTCACACGGCTGGCCACTACCCCTGAAGGAGAACTTCACCCAACCATGCAAGGTTTGCCCAAGTGTGCAGCTTCCTCAGGTTTCTGGCTTTGCACTTTGTCATTTATTATTCCGTGACTTTGTCTTATCAGCTCCTTCCTTAGTGTAATCCACCATTTTTTTTTAATTTTAATTTTTTCTATTAGTGTTCTTTATTTATAAGAGGCACGGAGAGACAGAGCACGTGTGGGGGAGGGACAGAGAGAGAGGGAGACAGAATCGGAAGCAGGCTCCAGGCTCTGAGCTCTCAGCACAGACCCCTGTGTGTGGCCCGAACCCACAAACTGTGAGATCATGACCTGAGCCGAAGTCGGACGCTCAACTCGCTGAGCCACCCAGGCGCCCCTAGTGTGATCCACCATTTGTGTCCGTGGACAGTCTCCACCTTGTGACCAGTAGCACTTGAATGAACTATGCATCTTCGCCTAAGAGCTGAGATCATTTTAGCAGCCCGAAGGGGTGTTGGAATATGAGTGGATCTTCACTAATGCCCATAACAAGAATAATACAATTATGAAAAATAGCAGGTCACCTACCCTAAATTTGATGATTTGGCTCATGGTCATTATGCCTATTTTTATAAGTAAAGAAATTGAGGTTCAAACGTAAATTGCATTTCAAAGGGCATATAACCAGAGTCTTCCAACTCCCAAGATGACTCTGTAGGGCACTTCTTCTTCATACAGTACTCCGTAGACCTCTATAAAGTCACTTAGATCTCTCAAGAACCTAATAATTTGGAAAAGTGAGGAAATAAGCATCTGGGGCAAGAAATCATATATCCATTTCAGAGATATCTTATGACTTTGGTTAAGTCTAGCAAGTGATGCTAGATATAAAAGTTTTGAACGCTATTTAGAAATTTTGAAAGCATAACATAAAACAGTATAATGATTCCAGGATTGTGTGTGTGTGTGTGTGTGTGTGTGTGTGTGTCTACGCGTTTGCACATGTTCAAGTGCTTCTCATTGGTTACTATAACATTCACCAATCTAACAATGTCATCTCTGGGTGATACAATTATGAGCAATTTGAATTTTCTTTTTCCTCATTTGATGTGTTTCCTACATTTTCTTTATAAATTTTCCATGACTTTCTCTCTTATTTTTCTTCTTCTAATTAAGCTAACATATTTCTATAAAGTATTTTCTAAGTTTTTTTCATTTTGAGAGAGAGAGAGAGAGAGAGAGCACATACAAGGGAGGGGCAGAGAGAGGACAGAGAGAATCCCAAGCAGGCTCCGCAGTGTTAGCACAGAGCCTGATACGGGGAACAATCTCATGAACTATGAGATCATGTCCTGAGCTGAAATCAAGAGTCGGATGCTTAAAAGATTGAGCCACCCAGGCGCCCCAAACCTAACATATTTCTATTATATATTTTACTACATAAAAATATGTAGGAAAAATTCATTGCATAAGTTTATTCCTAAAGGAATCTCCCTACTCCTTTTTTTAAGCACCATTTTGCTCTTATTCCATACCTGAATGCTTTAGACTGATTTTTTAAAATTATTTAAAAATATTTACATGATTTTTGTCATTTGGTGGCACCCTAGTTTTCCTACCAAAGCTTGCTGTGGGGATTCCTAAAGCCACCATGTAGTGGTAACAGTGTACTGATGTCCTATATTACCTAAAAAGTGTTTTTAAAAAATAATGGGTCACAAGTATGAGCTCTATCTACCAGTGTCTAGATGCCGTAAGCAGACCTCGGCTTATAGTTATTGATCTGCTTACACAAGCCAAATGTCCTTCCTGCCTTATGGTATTCTGTTCCATTCTAAGCCAGACACCAAGTACAAAAGACACAAAAAGAGAATGTGGAAATTTGCTGTTCGTTTCAAACACATGGTGCTATGGCTCATTTGGAAATGAAGGATTAAACCATTTTGTAATGTTCCAGTTGGAAATTCTTGGTCTGAGCATTAGATCCAGAAGTGTTTGGATACTTAGATAGGCAAATCCCAAGGATTAGAGTCCTCAGTGAAGGGCCCAACCATCTGTATTTCATCCTAGGGAAAGTGAAATATGTATCCAGTCAAATGATTTGGTGGATCCATAGTCTGGTCTTCTGGCATCACTGACCTTGTTGGACCTGAGTTCTCCGGTGAAATGTAAAACCCCATATGCACTGCCCTCCTCCCTTGTGTGAATATTCTCCCTCCGGGTCAGAGTGTACAAGTTTACTGCTGCTACCTTTTCTTGCAAGAGGTGTGGGGGTCTGCATATTTGGGGAGGCACCTGTGCCAGAGAAAACCATCTCTGAGTAGACAAGGGGAGGAGCTGACTCTATAATTATGCAATCATGCCACTATGTAAGTATCTTGAGATTGTGTCCAGAGCTCAGTTTTTAAGCTGAAGAGAAACCCAGAGAGCATGAATTGAACCACATTTTCAGGAAACACTTTCCCAGCAGATCTAGTGAGGCAGTCTCAGCTTTCAGCAATGCTAGCAGCTCTTGAAAAGGATACCAGAGAGAACCAAGACTTGCTTAGGAACAGCAGATAGGGCATTTGCAACTGTCTTTTCTTATAGACTAGTGTTATCCTGTGCTGGAAGGACTCAGTTTACCATTATAAAAGGGCAGGCTCAACACAGTCATGTCAGTTGATTCTTGTTTAGAGTTCTTCTCACTCTGTTGAGCACTCACATCAGCAGGGTGTTCACAAAGAAGTTTTGCAGCTTCCGTGGTATTTTACAGAACCTGGAATATCATACTGAACTCCTCTTACATTGCTATTTAATGAACAATTTGATCCATGCTGGCATTCCGTTAGAGGGTTTTAGCTACTGGAACTTAGAAAAGCTTTCTGGTTTCACATATGAGTGAATCCTTTCTTCAAGAGCACCCACTGGGAATGAGCACAATAAAATAGTTTCAGTTGTGAACCAGTAGTAGGAGTGCTGAACTTGGAGTTAAGAAGAGAGAGTTTGGTTCAAACTAGTCTTGGGACTCAAGGCAAATCTTAACAGTCTTTTGGGGTTGAAGATTAAATGAGATACTATACAGAGAGCAGTTATTATTTCTGCCACAGTGAACTTTCAAGAAATGCCGTCTTTTCTCTTAGCGACTACCAGGAGATGTTCTAGAATAGTCTTACTTGCATATTTTATATAAGAAGTCACCTGCCAGAGCTCACTCTTACTGAATAAGCACAAGGTGGATAGCACTGCTCGCATGAACTTATTTCCACCAGCTGAAGAAATCTCCTGTTTGATAGCCAGGGCTCAGTGTACCATAGTGATCTCTTTTCCTGTTTCTTGTTGAGATTCTATTAACCTGAGTCTGACTAAACCTACCGGGAGTAGGCTATGCAATGCACAGGTGGGTTACTTTTACTTTGTGCTCCCCACTCTGCTAAATATTTTTAGTCTTAGAAAGGGCTGAAATATCTTATTTTTGTTTCTGTCATTCAATGCTGCCTGATGAGTTTTTGATTGTACTTTGTCGTCCAAAGAGCATTAGAAAGAACAGAAATCTAAGACCAAAGTTGGCTGTACTCCATCATCAATCTATGATCAATCTGTGTCCCCTTCTGGTTGTTTCTCATATACCTAGTCAATACTTAAACATTTACATTAATGGTAGAAATAGAATGGTGTGTTTTGTGATATTTCTTGTGTCGTACCATACTCCACCCCCCGCCTTTGAAATTTGGTGAAATCTTTACTTTCTCTTATTTACTCCCTCCCTCTTTTAATCCTAAGTGCTGGTCTCTGTCTGCACCTCACATCTCTTTGCCCTCCGTGGAATCAGTGTTAACAGGCTGCACTGTATTTACCATCACCTTTATGCTCATAAGAACACACACATATAGTATGTATACTGTTATCTGTTGTGTTTCTGTTTGTGACAAAAATGGGTTATACTCAAGTCAGTTCTCCGCATCGTACTTTTTGCCACATGAACTTTAAGCTCCCTTTCAAAACTGAATTTTCGTGAAGGCTGAGGCAAGCTGGAGCTTTGCAGGGGCCAGACTCTGACATATGAGCCCAGTTTCTATCTGCAGTGAGTCTATAATGCCTTCAGGAGTGTCTTAGAATCTCATCTTGGGACAAGGCTGTCAGTGTTGAGTTACTATAGCATTTGTTTTCCCATTTTCCTCTCAAGCCATGTTGCAGGAACTGATAGGTTCATACACCTTCCATTCCTCAGGTTAATCTCGGCTCCTTAGTGGCCATTTGATACATTTGTTTTTCTATTACAGAAGTCAGTGATGCCCTTGTAGAATCCCCATATGGATTTCATGTGGCTTTTGTGCTTTTCTCGGGCACATCTTTTGAGCTAATAGTTCTATATCTATATCAGGGCACATGACGAAAGGGCAGCAGGTCTAAAAAACGTTATCTGGTAGCCTAGATATTTGCCAGCCTAGGTTCCATTTCAGGAATGATGATTTGTGGTTTATTGAATTGAAGTAACTCTCAATTATACACACATTTTCCTGACTGCTGAATTATGAGTACCTCTTGTTCCCCATATTGTCTATTCTCTTTATGGCTTCAACGTGACACTGCTTCACCAGAAGGAAGACATAAGAATGTAGTATGGTGTTCACGTCAATCCATATTTCCCCTTCTAAACAAAGCTGTTGTCAGGGTGAGGGGGGGGTGGGGAGCCAAAGCCAGGGATGGAGCCTAACAGGAAAAGAAAGTGATGCCTTGCCTTTGTTATCATCTTTCTCTCTCGCTGGAAACTATTACAAGTACCTTTCAATTAAGGAAGTTCACCAAGGACTGAACTGCGTGGATAAAGTTCAACCACAGATAATCTTAAACCCTTAAGTCTCACTGGCTGTGGGATTTCAGGCATCTTATTTAACCCGTCTGTGCCCCAGTCCTCCTGGTGTAGCAGAGCAAAAGAACATCTTCCCTTGCTATCTCCCTGGACTCCTGACAGCCAACCGAGATAATATATAAGGAAGCACTCCAGTGAACAAACAAATGGACAATAGTCCAAATTTGTTGAATTAAAAGAATGATCTGCAGGCCCTGCATCAGGCACTGAGGGCACAGCCAGTAAGGACACTTCTCAGCACCGAGGAGTTCATACCAACTACTTACGGATTAGCCAGCAACTCGTTTTCCTCCAGAAGTTAACTAATCTTGGCCACAGATAGTGTGGAATTTTTGCACATAATTGTGCACCAGACACTGAACAACAAGTGCGGTTCTTTCATTCCTGGACTTGTTGGTGCACCTTTCACACTTAGACCTCGAAAACATCCTGGGAAGGCTTCGCCACCATGCCAAGATGGAAGGAGAATAGCATCAGCTGGTGCCATGCTGTATTCATCTGCAGATGGATTAAATGACAAGAAAACCTACTATTCAACCATCCGATCCCACGGGCCTCAACCTTCGGCACAGCCCAACATCCTCTTTGGACCTTCTCGGACCCTAGCAGCACTGAGCATCTTCCCCAGAGGCCCCGAGCCAAGAGGGGAGGAGTCTTGAGTGGTAACTGGGCATCAGCATTTTTTCTTTTAATTTCTACAAGAGATGCTGATAGCAAAATCTGAGATTCACTGCTTTCAAAACCAATAAATGATGGGAGTTAATTTTGACAGGAAGGTACATGTAATTTCCTGTTGTAACTCATATCTCAATCTCCCATCATCTACCCTGAGCTACCCCCTAATTAGCTTCCCAGAATACCTGGGCCTCCTTCCAATTCACCCTCCATATTGTAACCAGAGTGATCTTTTTGAATTAAAACCATCATCATGCCGTCTTCCACTAAACCTCACTTTAATGGCTTCCCATTGCTCTTAGGAACAAAGTAAAAATCAGAAACTAGGCCCCAAGTTCCCAAATGTAATTTTTCTCCCCTTCAGTCTGATTTAATAATGTGTCCCTCCTGTGTCTTTAACTTCCTTTGATTATATCACCCCCCTTCTGCTGCAGGGCGTTTGCACATCTGGTTCCCTCTGTCACCCTTGCCTGGACTCCTCACCTCCATGTCAGTCACTGGTGTCCTTTGTTTTAGCTCTCCACCTCTCCCGACTGTACAACTTGCAACACGATGTCATTCCCTGTAATAACTTTTTACTTATGTTTGATTATTTAATCTGTCTCACTGAAACAATAGGCCACATCTGTTCTGCTTGGTTTGTTGTAATTTACTTACCATCATTTTCCCATTTCATGCCTGACACAAGATAGACATTCAGTAAGCATCCGCCAATTGGTTGGTTGGTTGGTTGGTTGGTTAGTTGGTTTGTTAGTTGGTTCGTTGGTTGGTTCATTGGTTGGTTGAATGAATGACCAGAAAGCCAGTCAAAGTAGGGGAGTATGCCTAATCAAATGGTGATCAAGGACTTAGGCTCTCTTGCCCTTGCCCTGTTTCTCATTCTCTGAAACGACTTGGCAGCTCTGTCTCAGATGGTAATTTCAGCCCAAGGAAGTCAGAGGCTGATGACTGATGAGCCCCAAAGAGAAGCAGGTACAGCTGTGTTAGGCTTGGGAAGCACCTGAGAGCCTCTGAGGGCAAAAGTGTGGCATCTGGTTTGATCCGTTTGAGTGGGCAAAGCTGCAACAGCAGGAATAAAATCTGCTACCTTGGCCCCTCAGAGTTCTTGCTTCCCGGTGGAGAGTACCAAGCCCGGGGGCCTGCACTCGTGTCAGAGGGCGGGAGGGAGAGAGAGAGAGAAAGATCTTCCTAATACCTGACCTAATACCCTAAAAGCATGATTCCCTGTGAAGTCAGCCCTGCTGATACATTAGACCCAACACCGTGGCTCTCTTCTTTTGTCTATTAAATGCATGGGGAGCATTGTCGTGACTGGATAATTAAGAATGCTGTCAGGCCAGAAGGCTAACATGACAGACAGTAGTCATCCAGACAGAACTTGGGAAGAGTTTTAAGTGCTGAAAGAGGTTTAAATCCAGGCCCACAAAAGCAGAGCGGTGAATACCAGACAGGAAGGGCAAGGCAGGTGGACTCCAGCAGGGGCAGCCAAGGTTGTACTTTTCCCAGTTGCGTGGGGGCTAAGGTAGAATCAGCTGAGCTGTGAATCTCCCCTCTGTGTTCTTGCAAATGGTGACTGTTACCCGATGTCCATTCTGTCTCCACAAAGAACCAACCCTTCAGCTCACTTTCTTTTTTTTTTTTTAACATTTTTTAAATGTTTATTTGAGAGAGATAGAGAGAGAAAGAGCTTGTGAGTGGGGGAGGGGCAGGGAGGGAGGGAGAGAAAGAAAAACCTAAGCAGGCTCCATGCTCCCACATGGGGGGCCGATCTCCTGATCGCAAGATCATGACCTAAGCTGATATCAAGAGTTGGACACTTGGGGCGCCTGACTGGCTCAGTGGGTTAAGTGTCCGACTTCAGCTCAGGTCATGATCTCGCAGCTCTGGAGTTCAGGCCCCATATTGGGCTCTGTGCTGACAGCTCAGAGCCTAAAGCCTGCTTCAGATTCTGTGTCTCCCTCTCTCTCTGGCCCTCCCCTGCTCACACTCTGTCTCACTCTCTCTCTCAAAAATAAATAAACATTAAAAAACAAAAAAAAAGTCTGATGCTTAATTGGCCACCCAGGTGCTCCTAAACTTCTCTTTCTTTCTCAGTCTCTGTTTCAAACTCCCTCCCTCCCTCCCTCCCTGGCTCCCTCCTTCCCTCCCTCCCTCTCACCCCTTCCCCTCTCTCTCCCCCTCACTCACTGTCCCTCTCAGTCTCTCCTTTTCTCCCTTCCTGCCCCTCCCTCCTACTCAAGTGCCTGCACACTAGTTTGCTTGAGCTCTCCTGCTAGCTCCCTCTCGCCTTCTCAGAAATTATATTTCCTGTCTTGTTCCTCGGTTAACCCAGTTAACCCTAGCTATTCCTGATCATTCCCGGGACACTTGTCCCAAATGATGTGAGATCTTAAGGTGGTTTCTTCTTCTGTGCCCATACCTATGGTTGTCTGGCAGCAACTCTGTTGAAAATCCAGAAAACATGAGAGAAATGAGCAGAAACAGCATGAGAAATTGATCAGTCTGATTTGTGCAAATGAAGGACAAGTCAGCAAGAATGGTTGACATTTATATTTATTAGTGAAGGGAATTCAGGTAACTGCACCATGTCTGGGCTTGTGGCTCATCTGTCTTGTAGTTCTGAGTGGGGTTTCTTTCTCCCACCCTAGGGGAGAGTTCTTGCCCATGCCCTACTGAGAGTTAGCTAGTGTGCCCCCCACACAGTGCTTGTCTGGGCATAGAACAGAACAGTAGGTCATGGAGATTCATAGGATTTGAACGGCTTTTCCTTTCCTTGTGAATTAGCCTTTTAAATGTCAGCATTTTAAACTTGGCCTTTTCAAAAAAATATGATACCAGATGAACCTTACTTAATCGAAAATATTTTTTTTTATTTAAAAGGTGTTTGTTTGTTTGCTTGCTTTTAGGTTTTTTTTCTCCCAGTTAAAATGGGAAAAGCTAAGAAAACAAACAGAAAACTTGAAACTTGGTAAAGGATGGGCTGCATGGGAAGGAAGCTGTTTTTTGTGGTTAAGGTCTAAGCAACTTTGTTCCTAAATAATCTCTGCTGTTATTCCAAAAGGCAATTTTCTTACAGGTCTCGGATTTCATAAAGCAGACCTGATCCTCCCTCTCCTGGCCTACTGGTGGGAATATTAGAATGGTAGGATTCCAATCCAGCTGTAAAAAGGGTTATGGCAGGTCCTTCACAGCTGTGTTGTTTTGACAGTAATTTATTTTGAAGCAGAGTTTTACAGATGACTGATTAACTCACATGTCTTAGAACAACCTTTCAAGTTAAGAAAGTAAGGTATTCTTATGCCCATTTCATAGATGAGGTAATGGAGACCCAAGGAGGCTGAATGCATAAAGTCATTCAGCCTGTTACTGGCACACTGGGATCCAAGCACAGGGAGCCATCAGTGCTCTACCCGCCTGTAATGAATGAGCTGCAAATCCAGGGAGATGGGCTCAAATCCAGGTCTGCTGCTAATTAGCCATGTTAACCTTGAACAGATAATTAAAACGTTCAGCTTCCCCACCTGTAAAATGGACAAATATTGGCCTGTTTTTTTCTCTCCCCACTAAGATTCTGTGAAGAATAAAATGTTATCATTTTGATAGCACAAAATGCTGAAGTATGAAAGCATTAACCTTTATTATCTTAATAACAGGGCTGAGTCCAATGTCATATTAGGTGTGAGGCAAGATGTCTTTTATGCTTCTCCTTATATGGTTAGGGAACCAGAAATAAGGGGCCCAGGTGTTCCGAACACATGGGAGAGGTCTGTGACCATGTGGGGTAGGCTGAATTTTTAAAGCTGTGTGTGTATACCTTTTATTCACATGGATGCTAAGAGCATAAACAAATCCCCCTGAGAAATTGAATATCAAATTAGAGCTGATTAACGAACACTGAATTTTTCCAAACCTTGAAACTTTCGGTCATCAGTGCCCTTCAGATTTGGAGACCGTCCATCTTGGTCGGTAGCTCCTGTCTGCTAGGGAATGTCACAGGGATTCTGTCAAACACAGACAGATGCTCCCAGCTGTAGGAGGGAGCCAGAGTGTGCCATTTTCCCGGAGCCAGGAACCAGGAGAAGCCCCTAGAGCGGAGGCAGCAAGCACCAACTCCCCTTTCCTGATGTTGGGCTGTTTTTCAGGGTGACGTCCAGAGGACAC
Organism: Panthera tigris; assembly: GCF_018350195.1. Classification (NCBI taxonomy): domain Eukaryota; kingdom Metazoa; phylum Chordata; class Mammalia; order Carnivora; family Felidae; genus Panthera; species Panthera tigris. The sequence goes on along the minus strand of NC_056670.1, from coordinate 63,841,872 downwards.
TCATCCAAGTGGACTTTGGTGATGGCGTTGCAGTGTCTTATGTCAACCTCAGCTCCATGGAAGATGGCATCAAACATGTCTATCACAACGTGGGCATTTTCCGAGTGACGGTGCAGGTGGACAACGGTCTGGGGTCGGACAGCGCCGTCCTGTACTTACATGTAACTTGTATGTTATTACTGTTGTTGGTTTATGACATATTTTAAATGCTGTGTCCTTTTAACATATAACCCCAAATGTCGTATCTAGAAGCAGCTCACAAGTTATCTTTGAGTAGAAGGGGAGAGGAGAATAAGAGAGCCAAATGGGGAGAAAATAAAAACAGGGGACAGAGTTTGAAGAATCCTAGAATTTGCGTTGCCTGAAATTGGTCTCATGGCACTTCCTGTGCGTCTTCCAGATGCTTCTGAGATCAAACACCTGTGTCTACGGCTGGGCCTAAGCAATTTGCTGAGCTGTGTGACTGAATATGGATTTGTCTTTTTTTTTTTTTTTTTTTAAGCGAGAAACGTTTGAAAACAACTCCCATGTATGGCTCAGTCTACTGCATTGAGAATTAGCACTAGTGATGGAATTTCTCCCCATCTCATTATTCTTCTCTTCCCATGATACACCTCACTGTTGATAACTCTTTTAGACTCGTGCTCCTGTTTTGAAAGTGTGTTTCCTGGGCTTTTATCCGTGATGATTCGGTGCTAGAGACAAGTTGGTGTCAAGAGAGGGAAAGAGTGTAAACAGTGTTGTGGCAGCTGCATGAAGAAGCAGTTCCAAGAGGTGTCGAAGCGCTTGCCCCACGGAGGAATCTAAAGATGTGTTAAGTCTGACGACATCATGACTGCTGCTGAGCTGCGTGTAGTACAAACGTGCGCCGTGAAGGCCCCTTGTGGCAGGGGTGGGGGCATCCCCAAACAGGCTTAGGACATCTTTAGATTGCTACAGAATGCTTTGCTTTAGAATGAAAGTAGCTATGTGAAGCCCCGGTGGCCTGATGGAGAAGGCACTGGCCTCCTAAAATGAAAGCTCCTTTTATGGACAGCCTGGTCCAAACTAATTCCAAATTCTAAGCGAAGAATATTAAGGCCAGGCAGTATCCCATGCCTCCCACCTGCCCCTTGCCCATGAAACTAAACTGAGTATAGGACATACCAACTCGAATCTTTTTTTCTTAAGCTTCTTTGGTCTCGTGGGAGGACAAGAGTATCCAGGGATTCCCCAAGTGATTGTTAATTACTGAGGATTTCAGCAATACCAATAATTCTTGATCTTTCTCTCCTGTACACTCATGACAAAAAGGCTTTGAAGAAACGCATCCTCCCTCCTTTGGGTTGAAGCAAAGTTGTACAAGATTCCCAGTGTGCCCACTCCTCCTGCCTCTTTTCAGCTGAAGTTTATGAAGCAATTACTATGTGACCACTTTTGGGCTAAGCAAGCTCTTTGCATGTATGATCTCACGTCTCAAAATGACCTGAGGAAGTAGGCACTATTAGAAACCCTACTTACAAAGAGCTGTGGGTGTCAGGGAATTTGAATAATGCATTTGTAGACCTACTATCTGGCAAAGCCAGGCTGCAGACTCAGGTCTGCCAGACTCTGGAGTGCCAGCTCTTGATCACTGAGGTCAGTCTAGTCAGTGATGCAGCTTGTCTCCACCAACCCTTATCCCCTCCACTCCTTCACAGATTGTCCCGAAGGAACATGAACTCCTTGCTGTACCACTACATAGGTTCAAGGTGCCTTCCATAGGCTCCCTTCCTGCTGACTCCATGACTGTCCCACCCCAGGCTGTCCTGTATGGACTTTCTGGAGTTGCCTCTTGCTAAGAAGTAATCTTTCTTATTAAGGAATAATCAGAAAATCTCTCAGAAGTACCTCACCAACATTGGTTATTAGTAGCAAAACTAACTTGCCACACAAATGCTGGTACATTTGCTGAGAATGGCCACCTACCTAGCAACCTGTCGTTTTTCCATGGCTTATTCTGTAAGGGGGATTTTATCCTTACAGCCATTCAGGCTCTCCTGAAGAATTACAGTGATTTTATTCCATATCTCGCCTGTGTATGAAACATCTACCACATGCTAACCATGTGTAAATACCAAGTTCAAGTTCAGCATTAGCTTTGTGTCGCAGTTTCTCAGGCTCTCCCATAGATCATCCACACCTTGGTGTCTTGGTCACCCTGTGGATTCTTCCTCACCCCTTAAACATGATCAGATCCTCTGAGAGCTAGCTCCCTAACCTGGTTTTCTCCCAACCTTACTCAACCCTGGGAAGGAAAACAGCACAGAGATTAAAGGTTGCTGAAGCCATGGCTTCTAGAAGAAATGTACTGCTTTTTTCAGTGGCTTTTTTTTTTTTCTCATTAGCCTAGTTGAGTGAGTGGCTCAGTACTTTGACTTTCACCTTAATGGCAGATGGTTAGTAATGGAAAATTTTGTGTTCTTCCTTTTTTTTAAATTTTTTGTTTTTTACCTTTATTTATTTTTGATAGAGAGAGACAGAGCACAAGTTGGGGCAGGACAGAGAGAGAAGGAGACACAGAATGAAGCAGGCTCCAGGCTCTGAGCTGTCAGCACAGAGCCCCATGCAGGGCTCGAATTCACAAATCACAAGACCATGACCTGAGCTGAAGTCAGATGCTTAACTGACTGAGCCACCCAGGCGCCCCTGGAAAGTTTTGTGTTCTGATTGCAATTTTGTTAGGCTTATCTTGGGTTAAGTGGTTGGATAAGCATACTTCATGTAATGGAACCCTTTCTAAGCCTGGCCTTGGGGATAAGAATGAACTCTTTTTTCCTAACTGCATCAAAGCAGGATTTTTTTCTAAACTTTCTTTAACTCACATACATCTAAAACCCCCGTCATAAGCAGTTTCGGCAGGTCTGACATATTTGCTCACGTCCCCACTTCTCTCCTAAAGTTCATGTCACCGTGCAAAGGCACATGCCCTCCTTTGCTTCTCCTGACACTTGTACCATGACAGGCAACATCGGCCCTTTCTTGCAGATGGAGCAAACGAAGGTGGGAGAAGTGCTTTGACACCATCGTATACTAAGACAAAGTCAGAACAAGGCCGTAATTGATTAACATTCCCCCGAATCTCAAACCTGAAGGGTCTCTTGGCCATTTTGGGCCACAGTACCAGGGTATGGGGGCAGGGCTGGGGGTGGTCTTTGTAGAAAAAAACGAAACCCAAACACTGGACTGAGTTGGGAGTTGGCCCAAACTCCTGGCCAAGTCACTCCATTTCTCTGAGCCTAGATTTTCTGCTGTCATGTGAGGAAGGCACATCTTGTTTCTCAAAGGTTCTTTCAAGCAAAATATGCTGTGACCTGTCAACTAGCAAAGCCTTTGATTTCCCATCATCACAAAGTAGCACGTGCGTTTCTACTTAGTGGGTTCTGAGCAGCAACCGTTAGGTCAGTTCGCCAAGCCTACCCTCCGCTTCTCTCACTAACACCCTCCCCTTTGCCCAGAATTCTCCCCCATTTCCTGTCTTGAAGAAAGATTCTCTCTACCCTCCAAGTCGGAAAGGTGATTTGAGTCCAAATCAGAGAGTTTTGGTTTTGTTCTTGTTTTAGTTTTTAGTACGGGTTTGCAGAAGTCATCAGAAACAAGTGGAGAGGATGTGCCTGCTGTAAAGTTTCCAGGAGTGGGCGAGCCATTCCCACTGGGAGGTTGGGTAATCTGTGGTAACCTGACAGAAAGTTCTTGGGGATAGTATTTACTGTGCTCTGCTAGTTTGCAAACTAACGGGACTTGTGGTGGTGCAGCCAGTGTTGGCCTCAGCTGGTGGGAGCGGGTAGAATTTAGAGGACATGCACATTTCTGGTCAGAAAGCTGCCCCATCTCAGCCGGACTTGCAAGAAAAAAGCCACCGAATACTGTGCAGATTAGCAGAATGAAAGGTTAAAAATAAGTAGTTGAGCTAGATTTTGTAGTCCTTTCTAGATCTCTCTGCAATTACCTCCTAACATAGGTACCATTTACAGATGCCTTTCTGCTCTTACCTTAGGGTGAAGTGATCAGTTTGTTGAAAACCTATGTAGTTTTGCAACTTTTCACATGATTGTTATCTTGGCCAGCAAATGTTAGACTTGAGTTTTGTAAAGTGTGGTTGAATGAGTCACCCACCCCAGAACTGCATGATAATAATGCAATGTTCATTCCAGACCTGCTGTATTGGAATTTCTAGAAACGTGCCCATAATCTGCCTTGAACAGATTAGTATAATCCGTATGCACATTGCAGTTTAAGGGACTCTGTTTTAGGATATCATCTTTATACTTTGAACTACTTTAGTTTCTCCTAGAGCATTTTTTACATTTCAGACAGACATCAATGTAATGCATACACAATATTCAATTCTACAGTCAGAGGTCTCCAGGACAAATGGTAGTCAGTCCCAAATGATCATTGTGTGTGTGGTTGCACGTGTACACACACACACACACACACACAGACGCGCTTGCACGATGTCCAGCTTCACAGGCGTCAGCTGCTTCCTGCAGCACATTAGGACTAAACAAGAAAAGAGAAGGGAAACCCGAGTCACGCAAGTAATTTCCCATTTCCCTCAACCACCTTGCAGCAAAGATTCATATGGAGTGATGCAGCGCCACCTGCCGCCCTTCTTCGGCACCACAGGCACGTTTGTCATGGAGCTGCCTCTGCCAGCTTGTTCAGCTCTGGATTGAGCGCAGCCAGCCAGCTGGGGGCCTCCAGGGACTGGAGTTTCGCTTCCACGGCTCCCCTAGCTCAGACTGCACCCTCTGTACATAGAAGAGATGCTTAAAAGCTAGGTTTGGGGCAGCAGAAACTAGGTATGTCAAATGCACAAAAAGTAAATGAATACAAGAGGACAAGGTGGGAATATGAAAGGTAAATTGCACACATTTGAATGAACCCATGCAAACATATGCGTACTTCATGGCCTACAAGCCAACATGCTATGCGTCCTGGATCCTAGGTCTCCTTGGCTTCCACTCTTTCCCTCCATTTCTCCCCTGCAGCCACTTGGGCTTTCTTGCTAGTCCCTAAACATGGCGAGCAAACTTCCTCCTCAAGATTTTGCACTTGCTCAACCCTCACCCCGATGCATCACAAATGGTGCACGCCTTCACTTTATTCAGGTCACTGCTCCAGTGTCATTTCTTCTGAGACACAAAACTAGCACTCTATCACGTACCCCTGCTTTGTGTGTTCAGTGCCTGCCTCCCTCAATAATACATAAGCCCCAGCAAGTACCAGGTGTCCCCAGCACCTAGAATAATGTCTGACATATGGCAGCACTCTAAAACTATTGAATGAATTAGTGACCATTTTTCACTAAGAAGATTCAACTGTTGCCATTAAGAGGACACAGGCACCATCCTCACTTTGATATTCTGACTTTAAAAATATATTAATGGGGCACCTGGGTGGCTCAGTCGGTTGAGTGGTCGACTTCGGCTCAGGTCATGATCTCGCGGTCAGTGAGTTCAAGCCCCGCGTTGGGCTCTGTGCTGACAGCTCAGAGCCTGGAGCCTGTTTCAGATTCTGTGTCTCCCTCTCTCTGACCCTCCCCCGTTCATGCTCTGTCTCTCTCTGTCTCAAAAATAAATAAACATTAAAAAAAATAAAAATATATTAAGTACTCATATGTGACAGAGACAAAGACAATGAACCCCGTTAGAATGGAACTGGCATGTCTAACAAAGCTCATCTAGTCCTTGTCTTCTAGCTGAGTCATTTAACTCAGATCAGGGGAGTCAGGAAGAGCATTCCAGAAGAGTGGTTCCTGGAACTGAGACTTGAAGACTGGCAGGTGCCTCGAGAGGGGTGTCTAAGCCAAGGCCTCAGGGCAGAACAGGGCCTAGCCTGCTGGAGCAAAACAGCAAGAGCCGTGTAAGAAATGAGAACATGTATAAAGTGCATTTGCCAGTGCCTGGAATGTATTTAAGTAATCAGTGGATGCTGACTCTTAATAGCTAATTTGTTAAAAAGGGAAAGGTCTTTTGAGCATTTGTCAGCTGGCTAGAGCACGAGCTCTAAAATCAAACTTCTTTGGTTCACACCCCAGAGTGGATGTTTCCTAGCTGCGTGACCTTAGGAAAGTCACTTTCCTCTGTTGGTTCATCTCTAAGCAGACGTGATAGTATCGCCTACTCCATAAGGCTGTGGAGAGGAGCAAATGAGACTCAAAAGGGTCATTAGCAGAATATGTAGCACATAGTTATCACTCAGTGAATGCTGCCCTTTTATTATTGTATTGAACTGTTCTGACTTATGAACGACTACTTCTTATCATATGGCTTATAAACCAGGAAATCAATTCTTGCCTGTATTCTGGTCACCGAGACTCTAATTCTATAAAGAGAGAGAAGCATAGACAAAAGCAGAAACAAGAAATTGCATTGTCTGTTTATTTACCCAGCAAAACACTCGATTATCTGCTACATCTCAGGAACTATGCTAGCCTTTATGTATAAAGGTAAATATGAAAGACTCTTACCTTCCAAAAGTTTGCAGCCTGTGTTCTCTGTCTCACAAATGTTAGATCAATAGGTCTTAACTACCATCATCATTATAATTAGGGAGTGCGAAATTTAGTTTTGAACAAGTGAGTAAGCAAGATCAACTTGGCTTTCTAGAAAAATCACTCTCACAACAGTTTGTAGGGTGAGAGGTACGTAGTCATTGCCATACATTGTATGAACATATAAATTGTATACATGCAAGAATGAACTCATACAGCCCACATATGCATAGTTCAGAGCCCACGGACTGACATGCTGTATGTACAAATACCTCTTAGGTCTCAATGGCTTCCACTCTTTCCCTCCACCTCTCACTGCAGCCACTTGAACTTTCTTGCTATTCCACAAACATGGAGATCCAGTTCTTCCTCAGGATCTTTACACTTGCTCTACCTTCACCCTGGAGCATATGTTTTGTTCTGGGCACCGTGGCACTTGGTGCAGCTTGTCTATCACTGAGGCAGGCAGGCAGTGAACACACAGAGCGGGAGGGTGGATTAGCATGGGAGCAGGTTGGAAGCCAGAAGATCTGTACGGAGCGTGACAGTCCAGGTGTATGAGCCAGGGAAGGACTGGGGATGGTGAGAGGAACTCTAACTGAAAGGTATTTATGAAACCCGATCCGTGGTTTCTAACATAGAATGAGTGGCAAGGAATAAGGAATCTACATTGACTTTATGCTTCTGGGTTGGTGCCCTGGATATACATTGGTTTGGTTGGTTTTTTTTTTTTTTCATTAAGATATGGAGATTACAGAAGGGGTGGGGGTCGTGTAGGAAATGATGAATTTCTTAGGAACATTTGGCTCCTAATGGAGTCCAGAGTCAAGTCGGTGATTTTTGAGTTCTAAGCATGAACTTTATTAGTTGAAGGTCAGGATGTGGATGATATTGTCCATCTAGCGGGCCTCCGTAGTTAGAATCGTCCCCCCCCCCTTTTTTTTCTTCAGTTGAGCACATCCTGAGAACCTGAGAACCACAGGGCTGTCTCTACCTGCTCATGCACGCTTTGTCCTAGACAAGCTGACCTTAACACCAAACAGGTGGTGTTACATATGCTCGGGCAGCGACACACACACACACACACACACACACACACACACACACACACGTGTCTACACATACACAGATCTTTAAAATCCAACAAAGAGTAAAGAATCATCACATCTAAAATGGTTTGGGGATTTGTGAAGTCACCACCACCAGCTCCCCCTGCCACCCACCTGGACTCCATGAGGTTTCCTTCATCCTTGTTTACCGCCACAGATATGACCTCTTGGAAAGACTTTGCATCTTCCTGTGAAGTCTCGTATCATGGCTCTTCTTTTAAGGACTTCATACATTACTTGTAAATTTCTAAAGTTTTACACATACATAACTCAGGTTTTAGGCCTGGAAGAAAGACCAGTAAGTGGAAAATATTGAGATACAATGGGTCACGATATATATTTTTCTCCAAAGCAGGGGCAACCCCTGGCACTTTCCTCAGGGAATAGGACTGTCACGTTTTGGAGACTTCCAGAACTAATACGTATTCTCTTCAGAGCAGGGAAAGGTGAAGCAAAGAAAGTTCTTCCTTCTCCATGACTCGTCTTTTCTCTTGTGCCTCAGGTCCCCTGGAGCATGTACACCTGTCTCTTCCCTTTGTCACCACGAAGAACAAAGAGGTCAACGCAACTGCAGTGCTGTGGCCCAGCCAAGTGGGCACCCTCACTTACGTATGGTGGTATGGAAACAACACAGAGGTGGGTCAGCCTTCCACGCGGCATCTAGTGGCAGCTCAGCTCACACTGGCTGAAGGGAAAAGAGGAAATGAAATGGCTTCTGTAACTCAAGAGTCTAGGGTAGTCCTCGTTTTGGGGAGAGCAGGCTCTTAGTACACCAGTCATCTCAACGGTTTGTTGCCTTTGTCTCTCTGTCTCTCACCGCACCACCCCTACCCCTTATCTTCCTCCACATTGGCCTTCTTCTCCAGTGAGATTTGCCTTTGCAAAGACCCTTTGCAGCAACCTGAGCTATTTAACTGTCACCACCTAGCAGGGAAAATGAACTGTCTTTCATAGAAGTTCTTACAGATGTCCCAGAATGGAGTATTATTGACCAAGCCTTCCCAGTGGTGGGGGTGGAAAAAGAGGTGTTGAAATCAGTCTCCTTGGAACCACATGGTCCAAGAGAGGGGAGAAAACGGTCCACAAAAAGAAAAAAAAAAGCCAATGGATAACAGAGAGTCCGAAGCAACAAATACTTACTACAACCCAGCCCCCAAATGGCCTTCTCACCCTGAATCAGACGTAGCCACAGCTTTACCCTTTATGTTTTCCCTGTGAAAAACCATGGCCTGTGACCAGAAGTCAGCAGCACCTTTAAACTCCATAGAGACCATAAACCTCACTTACTGTAAGCCCTTCATTTTCCAGAAAAAAATGAGGAGGACACACAGGAGGTGGTTTCCCCACCTCATTCAGCGGCTTCACCGGAGGCCAGATCCAAGGCCTCCCCGTGCCCAAGGGAATTGTTTTCCCCTCATACTAGGCTGCAAGCTCCGTTTTGAACTGACTCCATTCTCAGAGATTCAAATTGGCTTCCAGATGTCAGTGTAGGCAGCCAGCCTCAGGCCTCCCCAGGGGGCACAGGGATGAGTTGGTGGGACTAGAACCCTTCATCTTCCTCCAGCAGAGTCGTTTTCTTGCACTGGGGGGCTTTGCTCTTCAAATATAGTGCAACTTATTCCAATACAAATCTGTTTCTACCCCAGAGCTTAATGTTGGCTCTCACTGGAGACCTAATTTTGCACAGGCCCAGGGAAGATACCTCTCCTGACCCCAGCCCTGCTACATGTCCGGCAGGGGAAGGAAACGCTCACCTCTATGGCTAATTTGACTCAGCTGCTGAAAGGAAGCCTTTTTTTTTTCCTTCTGAAACCTCGCATATAAATTTGACCCCAGTAGGGCCCACTACCCACAGTGGCAGGGGAGAAATCTAAGTTATTTGCCTGAAAGCTAGTGCTAGAAGGTGAACATACTAAACAACTTTCTTCCGTGTCTCCTTTTTTTTTTTTTTTTTTTTTAAACCTTTCAGCAAAAAACAAATTCTCCACAGATTGTGTTGAGTAGACTTCTTATGCCGGGCTTTGGTCTTCCCTCTGCCATACAGGGAGGAACATGAATTTAGATTTTAAAATTAATTAAGAAAAGACAGGAAAGAAAAATGTTTGTGAGGAATGAGTTGAGGGAGGTCAGTAAGCTAATAATCTTTTCCTCCAGGACCCCAGCATCCGATTAGATTACAGGCACTACTCCAAATCCTTTTTTTTTCTCTTTTTCTTTTTTTCAGTCCTCAAACCACTATCCAATTAGTACTTGTTTCCATAGCAGCTACTTCCAAAAACTGCTGATAGGGCTTCTCAGAGGAACCAAGCCACACAAGGCCACTCCAGTCTAAATAGTACAGTTTTGGTGTCCACGGTCACTGTGTTCCATTGTAATTTTCTATAAATGGTACACCCTGGAGATGAACAACTGCAAGCTTACAGATTTTCAATGACTACTGCTTAAATCTGGATTAATATGAACTGCCTGTTTTGGTCTGATTTGAGTATTTCTTTGTGTTAAGGGATCTGCCTGCTCTGAGCAGGTTACAGATAGAGAGCTATATCCCACCAAACAGCAAGACCTACCAGTGTCCCCAGACTGCTGTGTAAAGATACCGGAAGAGAGGTGTCATATGCACAAGGAATGGGCAGAGTTACTTAGGGTCATGGTTCTTGTAGCTCCTTTCTGGCCTGGACTTGAGATGATGGGGAGGCATACATGGAGCCGGTCACCCAGGGCCACACCAGGAAGAGCCTATGCTGACTTAAGTGCCTTGTTGGTGGATCAGAGCTAGTGGCTGTCTCATCTGTAATTGAGCAAGTGTCCCCTGACTCTGGGCCTTCACCCATTTTAGCCTCTGATCACCTTGGAGGGAAGCATATCATTCAAGTTTACTTCTGAAGGGATGAACACCATCACAGTCCAGGTCTCTGCTGGGAATGCCATCCTGCAAGACACAAAGAGCATCGCGGTGTATGGTGAGTGCCCTGTCTACACTAACCCGTCGCTGGGCCCAAGCTCAGATGAACTAGCCTGGTGCTTTCGTCCCACTGGCCACCCTGGCTCATGACCTCTAACCAGGGAAAAGAGCGTAGTGGTAGAGAAAGAGCTGAGTCAAGTCTGATCTCCTCCTCTTGGGAGAGGTGGTTCCCCGGCATAGTTGCTGTCAGAAGACCCTGGGGGTGCTTATTGGACTGTTTCCTGAAAGTGGCTCTGGGGCACAAAGGGCAACTCTATACCCATTCACCTGGGTGGGGTGGAATGAGTTTCATTATGTATAAAGCTGATCCATTCCATTTGGTATTCTGGTGGTGTTTGAATAACTAAAACCCCCATTATAAAAGAAAATAGATAATATTTAGGCTTTTGTTCAACTTTAAGGGGCACCTGGGTGGCTCTGCCAGTTAAGCATCTGACAGCTGATTTCAGCTCAGGTCATGATCTCACAGTTCATGAGTTTGAGTCCCACATCAGACTCTGGACTGAATGTGGAGCCTGCTTGGGATCCTCTCTCTCCCTCTCTCTCTGCCCCTATGCTACTCATGTGCGCTCTCTCTCTCTCTCTCTCTCTCTCTCTCTCTCTCTCTCTCACACACACACACACACACACACACACGCACACAATAAATACATTTCAAACAATTTAAAGTTTAACTTTAAGAGTCTTGATTATTAAGAAGAATCTACCAATATGTAAATATTCTGAAGATCTCTTCCAGAAATACATATCATTAAAAAAAAATACTCTGATTAAATTAAAAGCAATATCATGCAGATGTCATGTATCATCATAGATTGGATATTGGTTGAACAAGCAATGATACAGAACAGTCTGCTAATCAGTTGGGGAAGTTGAATGTAGTCAGAGTATTGCACAGAATGAAAATATACTGAAATGGAAAGATAGGATCACTGACTTCAAATGGGGGATTAAAGACAGTTTATACATATCGATCTCATTTTGGTAATTTTTTTTTTCTGCACCAAAAGATAGATAGGTATGCACTGAGTGTTATAGGTGGATGATAAAAATGTGAAAATTATTGTTAATATGAAAGTGGCATATATGCATCATGAAAAATTAAAATTTAAAAGTAGATAGGAAAGGTAAATGCTGTGCAGAGAGAGAGAGAGAGAGAGGGAACAAAAGACAGGGATGAAGGGAGGGAGGGTGAGACCAGGAGTGAGACAGAAAGAGAGAGACAAAGAGAAACTAGCTAGTGGTCCAAATATTATCAGTTGCCCCAGTCCCAGAATTAATTGGCTCTGATGCAGGTACTGCTTTCATTTCTCATCTTGTGAACTTGACCTTCAAATTCAAAAAGCAATTTATAAGCATTTTTGAACAAGTCTGAGGACATTATTCCTTGCATGGCTGGGTGTTAAGAGTCATAATGTGTCCTCCCTCCTCCCCTCCCCTCCCCCCACCCCCACAGGCCCCTGAAAGTAGCTTGATCAAGCCCAAACAGTAAGTGAGAGCAAACCAGGGCTGTGGTTTTCCTAACAAGGTCCCGTCAGTGAGGCAACCTCTTAGCCAGGTGGCCAAAATGGGGGAGTGCCTTTGCCTCTCTTTCCTTCTTCATCTCTTTTCTGTGCTCAGCAAATGCACTGAATCCTCACGACGACCTAGCGTATAGTAGGCGATGTTAATACTCTCATTACTTCAGCGGGACAGATAACTTGCCCCAGCTAGTATGTCGTGGATCTGGGCTTCTAACCCTGCCCATCTAGACCCAGGGCCCATGCTCTGAAATTACCCCCACTAAATAGCTTTCATGTCTTTTCCATCTGAGACTCCCTTTCCTCTCTTTCCTTCCTGGATGTCATAGGTGACACTAATGGGCACTGACCCATGACTCCCAACAGATGTTCTCTTGGTTAAGCCTATCAGCAACCTCATCAGAACCACAGAGAGAACGTTAAACCTAGAAGGTCTTTGGCCTGACCTGGCTCATGCCATCATGTCACAGAGAGGAAATCGTAGCCCAGAAATGGGAAATTACTGGCTTTGAGTCATTCTGCTATTCAGTGACAGCTCCAGTAATAATAATAATGGTGATGGGAGTGGTAAAAAATAACATTGACAAAGCCCTTACCAACATCTGTTCAAAGCACCTGATACATACGATGTTTTATTGAATTCTCTGAGCAGACTTATGAACAATAGGCTATATTTACTCCTATTTTTCAAATGTAGAAATATGAGCTAAGTATAATAAACAGATAGAGCCTAGGAATCTGAATCCAGAGGGAATGTTTCTAACCACTTTCCACCCACTTGCCCGGCTTAGTTATCCTTCTCCCTAAAATGTCCTTAAAGGTGTCATCCAAGAGTGGATCGCTCTCCATCAAATGAGCTACCTTCACTAAAATCGTCTCTTTATCAAAAGCTTGAGCAAGGAAGTGGTCTTCCCTCCTCTAACCAAATTTCTGAGCAAATATCCTTCATTTATCTTAAGTTAGATGAAGTGTCAGAGTTTCAGGCATATTACTAGAAAATCTTTTTTTTAATTGTTTTATGTTTTATTTTATATTTGAGAGGGAGAGAGAGAGAGAGAGAGCGAGCGAGCATGAGCAGAGGAGGGGCAGAGAGATGAAGACAGAATCTTGAAGCAGGCTCCAGGCTCTGAGCTGTCAGCACAGAGCCCAACACAGGGATCAAATTCACAAGCAGTGAGATCATGACCTGAGCCGAAGTCAGGTGCCCAACCAACTGAGCCACCCAAGCGCCTCTGTATTACTAGAAAATCTTAATGAAGTGTGTGATCTATTAAAGATACATTATATCGGGGCGCCTGGGTGGCTCAGTCGGTTGAGCGGCCGACTTCGGCTCAGGTCATGATCTCGCGGTCCGTGAGTTCGAGCCCCGCATCGGGCTCTGTGCTGACAGCTCAGAGCCTGGAGCCTGTTTCAGATTCTGTGTCTCCCTCTCTCTGACCCTCCCCTGTTCATGCTCTGTCTCTCCCTGTCTCAAAAATAAATAAAATGTTAAGAAAAATAAATAAATAAATAAATAAATAAGATACATTATATCACACAGAGTTAAACAGGCAAGATTGAACTCACCTAAAATAAAAGTCAGGAATATTTTTAAACCCGGGGATGAAGTAGTGGAGGAATTCAGAGGTGAGGGCTTATCACCGTCATTAGGCTGACTGTGTTTGCTAAATGGTGCTCATGAAAGGTAGGCTCCTTCCGTGTCATGGACAGAGGTCCATTGTGCCTGCCTGCCTTCCTTCCTTCCTTCCTTCCTTCCTTCCTTCCTTCCTTCCTTCCTTCCTCCTTTCCTTTCCTTTCCTTTCCTTTCCTTTCCTTTCCTTTCCTTTCCTTTCCTTTCCTTTCCTTTCCTGGTACACATGGCAAGAGTATGTCAATCTTATTTCTGTATTGAGATACAATTGGCGTATAACATTTTATCAGTCTCAGGTATACAACATAATGATTGAGTATTTGTATATACTGTGAATTAATCCCCACAAGTCTAGTGAACCTCTAGCAGTGTATGTAGTTACAATTCTTTTTTCCCTCATGATGACAACTTTTAACTTTAACTGTTTTAGCAATTTTCAACATTCAATGCAGCATTAATAATTATAGTTACCATGCCCTATATTATATCCCTGTGACTTATTTATTTTATACTTAGAAGCTGTACCTCTTTACCCTCACCCATTTTGCCCACCTTCCCACTCCTGCCTCTGGCAACTACAAATCTGTCCTCTGTATCTGAGGTTTTGTTTTGTTTTTGTTTTTTCTACATTCCACATATACATTCCACACTTTCTGTATCCGTTCATCTTTCTATGGAGAGTAGGTTATCTCCATATCTTGGCTATTGTAAATAATGCTGTGGTGAATATGGGGGTGCAGATATCGTTTCCAGTTAGTGTTTTTGTTTCCTTCAGGTAAATTACACAGAAGTAGAATTCCTAAATCATCTGGTCATTCTATTTTTAATTTTTTGAGGAACCCTATACTATTTTTCTATCTTTCTTGATGGTTGCATTTCAGAGATATGGTTCCCAGGTCCTTAAGAAAGACATTCCTGGGTTGGAGAAGATGTGCATCTCAAAAGAGCAGAGGAGGAATCTACAATTGCAAGTTTTCAAAAGTAGTAAATGCTCTAGGAAAAGGGAGGTCAGTGGCTGTGGTCAGGAAGAAATTTGCCTAAATTTAGTCAAGCTAAGGAGAACATTAGGGCCATCATGGTCAGACTGAAGGAAGCATTATATTTGGGAAATGGACCAGGAAAAGATTGTCCACCCAAAGCCACAAAATAGACTGTAGGAAAGAAAATCTAATTTGCATTGTTTTCCTTAATTTGCTTCAGGGCACAGGTTTGCTTTAAAAAAAAATGTAAATATGCTGCAAACACATGTGCGCGCGCGCACACACACACACACACACACACACATACCACAGGTGGCCTGTGAACAACACGGGTTTGCACAGGTCCACTTATATACAGATTTTTCTGATAAATACAGTACAGGACTATAATGTATTTTCTCTTCCTTATGATTTTCTTAATAACATTTTCTTTTCTCCAGCTTACTTTATTGTAAGAATACTGTATATGAAACATAACATACAAAATATGTGGTCATCGACTATCTCTGTTATCAGTAAGTCTCCTGGTCAACAATACACTATAATAGTTAACTTTGGGGCGCCTGGGTGGCTCAGTCCCTTAAGCATCCGACTTCATCTCAGGTCATGATCTTGTGGTTCGTGAGTTCGAGCCCTGCATCAGGCTCTGTGCTGACGGCTCAGAGCCTGCAGCCTGCTTCAGATTCTGTGTCTCCCTCAATTTCTGCCCCTTCCCTGCTCATACTCTGTCTCTCTCTCTCAAAAGCAAAGCAAAACAAAACAGAACATTTTTTTTTTTTTAATGAATAGTTAAGCTTCTGGGGAGTCAAAAGTTAAATGTCGATTTTTGTGTACCAGGGTGAGGGAGGGCATCCTAACCCACACATTGTTCAAGGCCTAACTGTATGTATGTATGTATTTCGGCTACTTATGCTTTCCACTGCTCCCACATGCACCCTCTGCTTGTTGAGTAAACTAAAGTGTGCAACTCCTGTCCCCTGCTAGTGGGCCCGCTAAGTTATTACAGAGAGAGCTGTATCATTTTTCTGTTTGTGTCTTTTTATTAAGATAAACACCTTCCCTTATAGATTTTGTTTCTATGGTTTGGTAAGAGGTTCAGGGAAAATGAAAAAAAAAATCAACTTACATCTTTTTTTTTTAATTTTTTTTAACGTTTATTTATTTTTGAGACAGAGAGAGACAGAGCATGAACAGGGGAGGGTCAGGGAGAGAGACACAGAATCTGAAACAGGCTACAGGCTCTGAGCTGTCAGCACAGAGCCCGACGCGGAGCTCGGACTCACGGACCATGAGATCATGACCTGAGCCGAAACCAGATGCTGAACCGACTGAGCCACCCAAGCACCCCTACCTTACATCTTTAAAGTGAAAAGTTAGGGTTCAGTGAGTGATTCCTTGGGGCTTCCATTTTCCATGCTGCTAATTAAGATGCATTTTGTTATTCTCCATCAGAACTGAAGTGGTGATATTCATATAGGTGACCAGTGTCTCATAAAATGGACAAGCTTTGAAAAATAGGACTTTGGAACAGGCTAACCACCGAAATACACACCTTATAATTTAAGAATCTTCAAAGCCTGTGTCTAATAAGTCTTTAGCATTGTTAGGAAGTGCAGAAGTGGGCTCTTATGTTTTCCGAATGTGTAATTGGCATTGCTGATGTCACTGAGCCACATGAGGATATGCTTAAAACAAGAAAGGAATGGAGCACATGCACAGATACAGAGAACCTCTAGAGAAGTTTATGCATTCATTCATTCAATAAAAATTTATTAATTAAATGACTAGAAAAACCTACCATGTGCAGGGCACCATCCCACAGGGCCAGGAACACAGAGTTTCCGTCCTCGTTGACCTAGTATTTCAGTATGGGAGACAGACAGTAAAAACAAAATACTTTAAGTGGCCAGAAGTCTGAAGATGACAAATAGGGTCATATGATGAAAGGTGTCTGAGGCTGCGGAAGGGAGGATAACTCAGGTTGCGAGTGGCAAAGGCTTCTCCCAGGAGAGACTGCATGATGAGAAGGAGCCACCTGTGCTGACTCTGGGGAAGCGGAAGAGTGCTAATGTGGGAAGGAGCATGACAGCACACAGGAGCAGGGGGAAGACAGGGTCCTGGAGCACAGGGAAGCCTGTGGACGTGAGGCAGGAGAGAAAGCCTGTACCGGGTTATGTGGGGCTATGAAGGACATGGTTCAGAAGCTGAATTTTTAGGGGCACCTGGGTGGCTCAGTCGGTTACACACCACCTTTGGCTCTGGTCATGATCTCACGGTTTGTGGGTTCGAGACTCGCATGGGGCTCTGTGCTGACAGCTCAGAGCCTGGAGTCTGCTTTGGATTCTGTGTCTCCCCCTCTGTGTCTGCCCCTCCCCCGCTCGTATTCTGTTTCTCTCTGTCTCTCAAAAATAAATAAACATTAAAAAAAATTTTTTTAAAGCTGAATTTTTATTCTAAACACCATGTGGGGCCACTAGCAGGTTTTAGGGCAGCGACATGACCTGACTTGTACTCAGCTAAGTTATCCAGGGCTGGGCTCTGAAACCCGCCACTGTGCTTGGGCCAAGGCCACGCCTCCCGTGTGCCAATCCCAGCTAATGACAGGGTGTGACAGGGATATTAAAGCAGACCCATTCCCAGGGTGCAGGGTACTCCTTCATCACTGATGTGCCTTCGGAGACTCCCTGACGGTCCTGCTGAACCTTCTTCACACTGCAGGGTGGTCAGCAAGCCTTGCTCCCTCTCTTCCATAAATGTCACATATGCGTCTGTCTTGGTGCTGTGGTTCTCCGGGTTCCTCTGGCTTCCCGTATTCTCCCCATCAGACCCTTGCTTTTGTCATCCCATCCTATCTTGAGGATCACGATGAACTCAGGAGCTACGGAGAGAGTGAACAAATTATTTGGGTTAAGGAGCTTAAAATTCCATCAAATGACAGTTCCATACAAACAAAACATAGCAACAGAATGACAATAATAATAATTATAATCATGTAATCAGATAATAATAATAATAATACAATCATATAATGATAATGGGGATAGGTGCTACTCACACTAGTGCCCTTAAAAAAGACAATGAAACATGGTGGGGAAAGGATTCAATCAGTAAGTGCTCGAACTAGAGCTTGAATACTGTGTGTGTGCACAATAGAAAGGATGGGGTGCTCCTTGGAAGGGACAGACAGTAAGTGCAGAAGCTCAGGGTCAGAAACCTGCCATGCATTCAGGGCATGCCGGGCCTTTCGTGTCTGGGAATGCACAGTTCAGAACTAGGAACCGTGGGCAAAGGCTGCAGAGTAAGGCATGGGCCAGACCTAGGGCTTTGGTTTAGAAAACGAAGGCTGGGAGAGGTAGCAGGCTTAGAATGGGAATAGCAGATTTTCCTTCCAGAAGGCTCTCTGGCAAGTGTGGAGGAAAAAGACACATTACGAAAGCTTTGCATAAAACATAAAGTACAGCACACTTTTGAGAAAACTCATGGACTTACGGTGATCACCCTACTGTTGTATCCCCAGAGGAATTCCGGTCCCTTCGCCTGTCCTTCTCTCCGAACCTGGACGACTACAACCCTGATATCCCCGAGTGGAGGAGGGACATCAGCCGAGTCATCAAAAAGTCCCTGGTGGAAGTGAGTGCAGACAGTTCCTTCTCTTGTCCCGACACGTTTTTCTCTCTGTCTTCCAAGAGCTGCATGGTGAGGGCCTCTTGTGCAGAGAGCTGACAGGGCACGAGCTAGAGCCCGTGGGAGGTCTGGCTAAACACCTGCTTTCTGCGTAGCGGATCCCCTTGCAGGCAGACACAGCACAGTCGCTTGGGTTAGGGGGATGAGACTGGGAACAAACACATGGTCCTTCCACCTTGTGAAACTTTTCTTCTGCTTAGAGAAGAGAAACATGGAAATTTATGACCATCATATTCATACGGCAGGGTTCATGATCAGGTCATTAGTAAGTGTAAGATCAGCCACCTGCTCAACACTGAAGGGACACAGCATGAATACGCTTAGTGAGAGCAACCCTGGCCTCCAGCCCCACAGGCAGTGAGCCCTCGGCACGTGATGGTCAGCCGTCTCTCTGTGTCTCAGTTCTTTTAAAGGCATTTCTCTCCTGCAACCACCCCAATGGGAGGGTATTATTGTCCTCATTTTGCCGGCAAAACAGCTGAGTTTCAGAGACTTTAAATAACTTGTTTAGGTCTCACAGCTAATAAGTGATGAAGTTCCTGCATTGAAGTAAAGGGTCTGAGTCCAGTGTCTGGGTTTGTACACATGAAACACAACCCCCTAAGTTTTCTGGGAGAATACCAAGATTGTGTGGTTTATCCCTGTCTGAGTATCACTGATAATTTGGGAAAACAGTCTCTTTAGGCACATCTTCCCCTGCATATGCCACTTTCATGAGTAAGCAGAGGAATGGGGATATCATCTCATGGAGCTGCTTGGATTTATTGCACAAACCCAGAAAATCAGAGATGAGCTGTCTTTCCCCAGGGTATCTTCTTAGTCTGTAAAGGAAAATCAGTTGAGGGTGTTTTAGACATTGTTTCCTGGACCCAGGAACATCATGCCTTGTGACATAAAGAAGCTGATGGGCTAAAGGCATTCAGATAACCCCTGCTCGGAAAACAGATCTCATGTCCAGCCTTTTGACAAAGGGCCGGCCTTGTCCTCATTCATGCCATTGTCTGTGTTGATATTTATGTAGAACTTAACAGTATTCCAAAAACTCTTCTCAGTGCTTTTCCTTTGTTAGCACATTTAATCACAAAAGAACTAGCTTCTGATGTAGGTACTCTGATAATTCCCATTTTACAGCTGAGGAAACTGAAATAGAGACCTTAGGTATCCTGCCCACGGCCAAACTGTTAAAAATCAGACTCGAATCAGACCACCCTCGTGGGATCCCAACCACTCCATTCGATGGCCATCCTTTGCTTTATTACATGGAGAAACAGGAATACATGGAACAGTGGGGTGGAGAAGGACTACCTTCATGTGCCTCTGTGTAAATGCCACCTCACCTTTGTCTTCATGACTCAGCGTCCGAGACCTTGGTGGTGGCTAAATATCATGGCCACCAGGGGGCGCAGCGACTAGACGACAGGCCCCCTGGAATGGATCCTTCTGCCCTTGGAGCTCTTTGTCCCTGGGGTGACAACTGGTTTCTCTCCTCCGCTGTCCAAGAGAGATGACTCCCACCCCTCAATGAGTCCACAGATACCTTCCTTCCATCTGTAGCATTCTGGGGATCCATATCCCTATAAGCCTCCCAGGTAGCTGCCCGACTCCCCCAGGTGATTTATCAACTAGGCATTAGCTTGGCAGTGACCAGTCTTCCAGGCTGCTTTGTCTTCACATTTATAGTCTAGGGATCACATCCCCTGGGCGTCTACCTTTCCACCAGCTGTCCAGAAGGCTAGAAACTCCTGCTCATCAATATTTCCAGGCTGCTGCATAGCATAATCAGCTAAATACAGAATAAACATGTTGACTCAACATCTCTCAGGACAGGGTGTTGTAGGGTGGAGGGGCCAATCCCTTCCAATTTCAAAGACTCCTTGGCTACCCAATCTCAGGAGGCAGCTGACCCAGCTCCTGGTTCCTAGCATCCCACCCTGTCTTTGAGATGGGTAGTTACACTTGGCTAATTCCTTAAGCCCTAAGGTACCGTACTATCAATTGGACTCTAATAAACCCTATAAGAGATACAACTTGGGGTCAACTTTTTTGGGCATTTTTCTTCCAATTTACTATGTAACAGAATATTATCTAAAAACCAGTTCCCTTTATCTCATCAAATGGGATTTTTCTCTTGACACTTCACAGTGAAATCTTTAAACAAACGTCATTCAATCAACATTTTTGCATATAATGAGGATGATTCAGATATAATGTCTGAGTTTCAAATCGAGGAAGGCCCTGAAAGAGGACGTTAGCTGGGATAGGGGCTCCTGCATGTAAGCGTCAGGCTAAGGGAGGCAGTACAGCCGTGCTTGAGAACACGGGCTTCATGGTCAGACCACAGTTCCAAACTCAGCATCACCACACACTGCCTGGGTGGCCTTGGGCCACTGTTTAACCTTCTTCTACCTGCCACGTGTCCTGTGGCAGAAATAGAGATGCAGCACCCACATCCCTTGGGGACAGATCGCTAACTTCGCCCCTGGAAGTGTCATTGGCACGGGTTTCGGCGGCCTTGCACCATGTCAGGTCCTTTCCAGAAAGCTCACGTCCTTCTTGCCTGCCTGCACCCCCCACCCTCTCAGAGTACTCCGTGCTTTTCCATGCTTCTCACCACCTTTTCCTGTGGGACTTATAGGAGCTTCTGTCTCTCCCTCAGGCCACAGGGGTCCCAGGCGAGCACATCTTGGTGGCAGTGCTCCCTGGCTTGCCCACCGCAGCTGAGCTCTTTGTCTTGCCCTATCAGGATCCAGCTGGAGAAGGCAAAAGGTCAGCGGAAGACCTGGAGCAGGTGAGTCCCCCAGGTGACGTTCAGGTTCCACAGCAGTCTGAGCCACACCCCTGCTGGTACCGATCACCAGCACAGCAGCTCTCAGGGCGCTGGACCTGAGAGGGAGCACACTGGCTGCTTGTGGAGTCTTCAGCACTGTGGTCCTCTGTGTCTCATCCGTGATCTGGTGATCCTAACTACAGTGTCACCACAAAACCCACGCAGGAGTGGTGACTATAGGCAGTGGCTAAACCATTCGGGATATATCTCCACACTAGAGAACACGGTATTCACAATGAATTAGATAAATCTGTGTGACGAATTGTCCAAGATACTAAGTGGGGGAAAAAGCAAGTGGCTGAATAATACATGGAGGTTGAACCCATTTACTCCTTTTGTTTCTTACTTTTCACGAGCGCGTCACGAGAATCAAATGGCGTGACACACGTGATGTCTTTTTTTATTTTTTTATTTTATTTTTATTTTTTTAAATGTTTATTTATGCTTTTGAGAGAGAGAGAGAGAGACAGGGTGTGAGTGGGGGGGGGGGCTCAGAGAGAGAGGGAGACACAGAATCTGAAGCTGGCTCCAGGCTCTGAGCTGGCAGCACAGAGCCCGACACGGGGCTCGAACCCACGGACCGAGAGATCATGACCTGAGCCGAAGTCGGACACTGACCTGACCGAGCCACCCGGGTGCCCCCATGATGTCTTTTTTAAAAGGTATGACTTGTATACAAATCGTCAATCCTCTTTATCCCCACTATGTGAAATTAACCTGATTTGTGTTTGTAATAAATGAAGTAATATTAGCTCCAGATAATCTCTAGTGGTTCGTGAGGTCCATTTTTTTCCTCATGTCCACTATCTCCTGCAGTATTAGACTGGTGTGTGTGTGTGTGTGTGTGTGTGTGTTTCTTTTTCCTGCCCCCTTTGATCTTTGGCCTCTCCCTCTCTTCCTTTTAACTTCAAAAGATTCTTTAATCTGTGTTGTGAGGGTTATTATTATTATGCTGTTGTTCTCCTTTCTCTACTTCCTCTTCTTCTTCCTATTCTCCCTCTCCTTCCCCTTCCCCTTCCCCTTCTCCCTGCTCCCCTTCTTCGTCATCTGTTGAGATAAAATGATCAGTCTGGAGCTGGTTACCTCATTAGAGACTGCACGATTCTGGTTTCTCAGTTCTTTCTGGCAGAAAGATTAAAAATAGGATTCTTCTCAGGCTCTGAATAAATACTGGCTTTGTCCCCTCGAGCACGTGGAGTTTTTCAGTTTGCTTAGAATGAGCCCATAATCAAAAGGAAACAAAAATAATACAAAAACAGGGAGGGGGACAAAACAGAAGAGACTCTTAAATATGGAGAACAAACAGAGGATTACTGGAGGGGGTGTGGGAGGGAGGATGGGCTAAACGGGTAAGGGGCTCAAGGAATCTACTCCTGAAATCATTGTTGCACTATATGCTAACTAATTTGGATGTAAATTTAAAAAAATAATAAATTAAATAAATAAATAATAAAAAGAATGAGCCCATAATCTAGTCCCATGATCTGTAGTCTGCCAGGCTGACTAGAGAATCTCCTATAACAGCCTTATAACAACAACCCCACATTACAGCCAGGCCCACCTCCCAGCACACACCCTCCTTTTGACCCTGCTTTCTCAGTTGGCAGAAGGCTCACCTCTGTAATTTCCTCCTTGTACAAGTAAGGAAGAACAAAGCTGTCCTGGAGAGCCCTGTTGAAGTCCATTTCCTAGAGAACTGCAATTGGAGAGCAGGTGGGGCGGGGTAGGGGGGTAGGGGGAGTCCATCAGATTTGCTTCTGACCCCGCTCAGCCCTGGCACTCAGTTTCCCATTATTTTCCACAAGTTATCATCTGCACTTGTGACTTGGTGGGAGCAAGAAACGGATTGCCTCTTCTGCCAGCACTGCTGAGAAGCTGGGCGGGAGGTACATCAGTGTCCACAGCCTTTAGGTAGAAACACGTACATTTGTTCCTCCTCTGGAAATCTTACCAGTTCTCCATGAAATCCAGATTCTAATGTTTTCAGGTATGGAAGAGAGTCCAGATTTAGAACCAGCTAATTTCCTATCACATCATCTGTGCATCTCTCTTTCTCCCACTTTTCATTTTTTTTCCTAAAAGGATCCTATTTTCTCAATGAGAAATGTGGACAGAAGAGGGGTACGTTCTATGAAGCTTCTTTTGCTTGTTTATGAATGTATCTTGTTTTGACTCTTTTCTCTGGAGTTCTTGTTTTGTTTTATTCTCTCTCTAGTCTGAGAGAGACATTCTGAGAGATGAGTGGTTGTCCCTGAGGCAGCCTGGTGTCACTGATGAACCATTGAATCAGAGGTCTCAAGGCAGCTGGCTTGTTTGAAAGCTGTGTGACTTAGCATTTGGCACACATTCTGGGGAAATTAGCCATTTTATTAGAACACATGGGAGTGGAAACATGTAAACCACGTTTCTAGTTTCAGCTCTGATACCCATTATTTTCATTATTTATAGATGAAGTAATTTAGGATAAGGAAAGTTAAGTAAGTTCCCCAAAGTCACACAATCTGTAATACCCATTTTGTAGGGTATTTGAGAGAACATTAAAGAAATGATACGCAGGGCACCTGGGTGGCACAGTGAGTTGGGCGTCAGACTTGGTCTTGGCTCAGGTCACAATCTCACGGTTGGTCGGTGGGTTCGAGCCCCACGTCTGGGCTCTGAGCTGGCTGGCAGCACAGAGTCTGCCTGGGATTCTCTCTCTCTCTCTCCTTCTCTCTTTGCCCCTCCCCTGCTTGTGCTCTATCTTTCTCTCTCAAAAGTAAATAAACTTAAAAAAAAAAAAAAAAGAAATGGTATGCAAAGTACTTGGCTTTATAATAAATGCTCATTAAGTGGTAGGTAAATGATGGATACATGTGTGGTCATCTTATGATAACAAGAGAATATATGGAAATGCAAAAGGAAAGTTTTGTTTTTTGTTTTTTCTTTTTTCTTTTTTTTTTTTTTTTGAGAGAGGGACAGAAGCAGTGTGAGTGGGGGAGGGGCAGAGAAAGAAGGAGAGACAGAATCCCAAGCAGGCTCCACACTGCCAGTGCCGATGTGGGGCTTGAACTCACAAAATCCCGAGATCATGACCTGAGCCGAAACCAAGAGTCAGGCACTTAACCGACTTAGCCACCCACATGCCCCCAAAAGGAAAGTTTAAGCTTGTGAAAGAGACTATTGGGCTTGGTCAAGGGCATGTATTGAAGAAAGATGCTGGTGAGAGTGAGAAAAAGAGAAATGAATGAAATCACACAAAATCAAGAAGAGGAGGACAGGCAGAGATAGAAAGCATGGACATGAGTAACTATGCAGGAGTAAGGAAGACCCATCAGAGTTTTCAAGTGGATTTGTATCAAGAATGGAATCAGACTAGCAGGCTAGCAATTGTCAGTCTGTTTAAGGAAACTACAAGTGTATCCAGCTTATCTAGGACTCAAAGCAAGCAAATATCAAACCCAGCACATGGGAAATCAGTGTCCTTATATTAGGGAATGTCCCCATCCTGATTTAAAAAGTCCAGTAACAAAATCAACACATAAAACTGAGCCTTGGCTCAAGATGCTGTGACATGGGCTGCCCTTAGAAACCTGTAGTTTTCAACCCTAAGAGGCTGCTTGGACGCTTCTCTCTGACTCAGTCCCTTTAAAATGAAGGAATTTGAGGTCCCAACACAGAGAAGTCAGCGACTTGCCTGAGGTGACACAGCTTCTGTTTCTACAAGGAACTCAAGCCCGCTGTCCCCCACTCGGCCCTGCTGCAGACGTGGATCAGATACCACTCTGCTCCATGGGCCTGAAAATACCAAGGCTGTTGCACCAAATGAATGAGAAGTGTTCTGTTTTGTTTTGGGTTTGGGGATCTGTTTTCTTTTTATTTCTGATTGCGACTGACAGATAACCAGTTTAAACCAGTTTAAGGAAAAACAGTGACATTATGAGCTTATTTAACTGGAAGGTCCAAGGATACAGTGCCCACATGGATGAATTCAGAGCCACTCAAAAATGTCACCAAGCACGCTCCTCCTTCCCTCTTTTCCCCATCTCTTTGCTACCATATGAGAACGAAGCCAATGGGCAGGCCTGAGAACCCGCCTGAGAACGAAGCCAACGGGCAGGAAGGCAAGGGTGGCCACAGGAATCTCCAGCCTCTATTCAGCTGGCCGGTCAGCCCCATTCAGGAAGCACTGCCTCTCACCCAGTAGCGCCACAGGAGTCTGCACTGGCTTAGCCTGGGTGAAGTAGGCATCTCTTACAAGTCCCTATAGTCGGACAGACAGAGTGCTGCCTCTGACAACTCAGAGGTTTGATATGTTGCCTGGATCAGGGGTTCGGAAAGCCTCTCCAGAATCAACTGGACAGAGATGGGGAAGGACATGGTTCCTCAAAGAAAAATAGGGAGAGAGAAGTAACACCAGGCAGACACATGCAAGTGACTCCCTTTGTAATAAATTCCACAGAAATTTAAAATGAATGCAAAGCAGATCCAAATAACAAGAAGGAACGCCCGCCCCTCCCCACTGCACCCTGAAGTCTGCACTCAAATCCCAGATGGAACTTGGGAAGGGCTGACCTTACCCCTCTCTTAATGCTCCAGCTGCTTTCTTGTAAATATACAGCACAGATCTCCCAGCAGGGGAAGAAGTGGGACCCTGGCCAGATGGACCCAGAAGATTGTAAGGGTGAGACCCCAGCAAAGGGCTCTTGGCTCTCCTCCCTTGGCTTCCCCGGGGGAACGGCGATGCTGGCTCAGATCAAGCTATCTTGTCTGTGAAATAAATTGAAAATTCCTCACAGTGAGAAGTACTTGACCTTGTTATCAGGATAACGTGGGCAGGGTTAATCAAGTGACCTCTGTCTGGGAGGTTCTACCAGTCTTTATTTCAGATCTCTGGGGAGTAAGAAAAGGCTCACTTGCCCTTAGCTGGCCTCATCAGGGATAACACATCCTGCTTCCTCAGCTTCTCAGGTATGGAGCAACCTTCCCTCGGCCCCCCACCCTGTACTCCCTTGCTTCTGAGTCCTTGGAAGCGAACTGATTTGTATCTGGCTCTCCTGGAAGGAGGAAAGACCATCATGTTCTGCCAAGGTTGTTTGTGATGCTGTGCTGGGGAGATAGGGAGCCTACATGTTGTCTTGCAGAATCTTAAAGGGCATGAAAACATTTAGAAGAAACAAAACGATTATGGAAAAAAATGTCAACCATCAACAATGAATTTTCTCCTTAACTGTCTCTCTTACCATATACCTTTGACAGATGCAGAATCCACCATCTAGGGGTACCTGTGGCTCAGTTGGTTAAGCATCTGACTTCAGCTCAGGTCATGATCTCACAGTTGGTGGGTTTGGGCCCTGCATCAGGCTCTTGGCTGACGGCCGGGAACCTGGAGCCTGCTTCAGATTCCTTGTCTCCCTCTCTCTCTGCCCCTCCCCCATTTGCACTCCATCTCTCTCTGTCTCTCAAAAATGAATAAGTGTTAAAAAAAAAAATTCAAAATCCAGAGAAAGGAAAGGTGTCTCTGGAAATGGAACAGTCTACTAGCAGCATTTTAAGGAATTAAAGATTCATTATGAAATATAATTGATAATCTCAGACTATTACCTGCATAATCTGCCCTGTCCAGATTTTTTTAACATGGGGAGTTGAATTATAGAGATACTCTGGAGTTTACGAAGAAGAGCATTAAGGCAGGAAACTCTAATTGAAAGTTGATTAGGTAAGAGTTGGACCAGAAGGAATATGGCAAAGGGAGACAGAAACTTAGAGCTGGTGATGGGGAATACAAGGGAAGGAAATATGTATAACCAATGTTTCTTCATTATATCACGCAGGAAACTTCTCAGGCACTTTAATCAAGCTGATTCTTTTGGGCTAAGAAGGAAGGGAATGGAGTATGCTGGTGTTAGATAGAATTAGTGTTTGGTTCCATTGCCCTCTCCATGATATAACCCAAAAATTACGCTGGGTGAAGCGGGAAAGGTCTCCCTCTTTGTTGAGGGATCCCTCAAAGAGATCCTTCTTTGTTGACTCCAAAAAGATGATTTTGCAACCGCTATTTGAAAGGACCTTAATAATGTAACAGGATCAGGAGTGATCTACTTGGGCCAGCTCCAAGGTCAATACAGGCAAGTATCACTGAACAGGGCACCAGAATGCTGTCTACGTTCAGTAGGCTTTGCATTCCTCCTGCCAACTTCAGAGATAAACATTAATCTTTTGGCCCAGTGTAGCTTTATCATTGATACATCTGCCAACGACCATTTTGCGTCTGTAGTTTGACCTTGTACCATTTCTTTGGCTTATAAATTTCATAGATTTACCAACTTCTCTGTCCTTAAATTTCTCTTTTTTCATGTTTCAGTGTTTGACACTTCCATTACAACCTGAGAGTGTGTTTTCCCCTATTGGTTTCATTTAAAATTGTTTGTATGTTAAATGTGTTCTTTGTGTGGTAACCGTCACTGCTGTAGACTGAATATGTCCAGCTCAGGGCACTTGGGTGGCTCAGTCGGTTAAAGTATCTGATTCTTGATTTCAGCTCAGGTCATGATCTCATGGTTTGTGGGATCAAGCCTGGCGTCATGCTCTGTGTCGACAGCGCGGAGCCTGCTTGCAGGTCACTCTTTCCCTCTCTCTCTCTGCCCCGCCCTCACTCTCTCCAAAATAAATAAATCAACATTAAAAAACATATTTCTAGTTCCCTGCCTTCTGGATACATGATAGGGTTGTACCTTGGAGTCTCTTCTGTGGGCAGAACCGTGTGACTCATTCTGGCCAATGCACTGGGAGCAGAAATGATTTGTGTCACATCCAAGCTGAAGTATTCAAATGCCAGTTGTAGACCCTTGAGGGCTCTTTTCCCTCCTGTAGTGCTGTGGATAGAAGCATCCGCCAGGCTGTGTCCCTATGTAACCATCATGAGCACCACTGCCTACCTGCAAGGGGTAGGAAATGTAAGCCAGAAATATGCCTTCATTGTTTGAAGCCTTTGAGATTCGAACACTGTTCCCTCTGCCTAACCTAGCCTATTCTGATTGCTATACTTAATGTTATATGTTGTGAAGAAGATAAGGAAGAGAATTGGCATTTTCTCTGTAGCAGGTCCCTCCCACTATGCTCTTCTGATGGCAGCTTTCCCAGCATTTTTATCGCGTCCCCACTGTGTTTTTAGCTGGTACTTCAAGTGAAACTTGAATCACACGCGTAGTCCGCCACGAGGCGGATACCAAGAATAATATGTTGTTTCTTTGATCGTGATTATTTAGCTGAGGGAGAATAGAAAATGGACTGTGTAGGAGAGCAGCAGGAGAGGGATCACAGCACAAAGGATACATGAAATTTGCTAAGACAACACACTTTGGACAGTAAGAGAAAAATAAATATATGGAACTGGCTTCAGCAGGTTCAGTGTCCCAGCAGCCACACATTATTCCACTTAGATTGTATCATGCCAGCTTTTGTGTTTCTCATTCAGGCTGCTGCCACTATGGATTCCCTATGGATATGCCAATCCCTATGGATTCCAGCTTATTCCACTCCTTTTGTAGCCGAAGTCTCTTCCAAACATTACAAATTGTATTAGCTGGTGAACAGGATGTGGCAGACCAGAGGAGAGGGTTGGCAATTGCCTGTCCGCGCAGCTTACACTGGTCAGCTGACATGGGACTGCTGTCACAAGCCGTGTACCTCACAGATGAATAAGAGATGGCAGCATAATTACTGAAATGCTACAGTTTGTTTTGTTTTGTTTTGTTTTAATTTCCTACACCTGATCAGCCAGACCTCTTTCCAGGTGCCTTTTGCTCTCTCTTTTTGTCACCTGGTTCGAGGAAAACATTTTTAATGACAATGCCCCAGGATTAGGAGTCAAACAAAACCAAAGTCTGGTGTCAACTCTTCAACTGTTAACTGGGTAAACTTAGGTATGTCCGGTGAGATCCATGGTCCTTTCCGTGGAGACACCAGCAGGCTGTGTTAGAAAGATAGTAACAAATATACAACTCTGCCACTATAAAGTGTTCCATGCATATGAATTGTATGGTATATTATGTATCTGTGTATTATATAAATAAAAAGTATTTAAGTTAGGATCTGATGAAAAATATAGGGTAAATAATGGTGCAAGCGGCATGAAAAAATTTTAAATATTGTCCAAATCTGTCAACAGTTTCATACTAATTTATTTGAATAGAGAATTGCATGGTTATGATTGAGATTATTCTTGTGTGCAATGTATATTTCATTTAGTTTTGTTTCTGTGTATAATTTCTTTCCCACAGATATGTGTTCTTTATTGCATGTCCTTTGATGCAAGTTAACTACATGATACTTACTTTCTGCTACCAGATTATTTTGGCATAGCCTGCTTAATTTTGTAAATGATACAGATAAATCCAATGAAGTAATGTTATAAACCAAAACAAATCTTGGAAGTTAATTATCTCACAAGGAACTCTCCTGGAGATTATAAATTAGAAATTTGTTGTTCTGATGAACTCTATTTTCTGGTTTAGTTATTTGCATCTCTCACTTGAGGAAAAAACATCTTCGGGAATAAGAAATAAATATCACTTCAACTGGTTGAAAGAGGGAAGTCTTTCTCTTGCAAATAAATGTTTCCCTTTTGGCCACAAGATGGACTCTGCAAAATAAGGCAGCTCTTCAATTACTTCTAACAAGTCTTTCCTATTTGAGTTAAAATAATTTACTACAAATGTAAAAAAAAAAAATATATATATATATATATATATATATATACACACACACACACACACACATATACACATATATGCATATGTATATAAACACATATATTTCACACATATTTATACACATTTCTCTCTGTGTCTGTGTATATCTGTTTCATAACCAAAACTTTTCTGATTGACCTCTACTAAAAATCCTCTGTCAAAGTCCCATAACAACCTTACCAATTGAATTATAAGATACGATAGGAACCTATACATTGCAACACTTTAGAGATCACAGAGGAAAAACATCTTATATAGTCTGTGTTAAAAATCTGTTCCTATAAACCTGGAGCATTCTGGAAGATCCTTCGTGTCCAGGAAAAAGAGTAGCCTAATATACAGGATAAAGTTGTTTTCACCATAATTGTATCACAGAGTTGTTTTTCTGCATGGTTTGCCAAATGAAAGCATTTGAGAGGCTGAGCTTGCACTGGATCCCAGGTGTTGAACCGCGGGTCACTGACAGTCCTCCCAAGTTCCCGTTGTTAAGCAAAGAAGTTCATGTGCAGGGCAGTTCAGTTCCATTACCCATCAGGGGCTTCTGCCAGGAACTCTCTGCTTCAAAACAAAGCCATCAGCCCCTGCTTAATTGATAAAAGGATCAATCAAAGGTGTCATTTTGGCAAATCGGTGGACTACATAAAACTCAACAAATATAAAAGGGAAAAAAATGGTGGGTCAGAAAGCATCTAATTGGACTTAAATAGCGTACTAAATAAAATATTAAATTGATGATTAGAATATTAAAAGTAAGGCAAGGAGTCCAGATAAAAATAACAGGGGTGTGGTTTTCCCTAATATCTTTTCAGAAATTGTTCAAAAGAAGAAGAAAATTGAGCTGGGTTTTCTACTTTGAACAAGTGAACAGTGCTGCCTTGTCTATAAAACTGTCCTTATGCTATTCCTACTGAAACATGGTCCTTTGCCTCTTTTTAGGGTTAAATATTTTGTGGTCCAGAATTCCATAGGTCTGCCCAGTACACCTGTGTCAGCCTGGGGAGTTGTTTAGCTGATGTCCATAGGCATGAAACAAGGATCAGCCAATGCATTACCTAGATTGTGCTTTTTATTATTTAAGCAGAACTATATTTACCATTCAATACATATTCATAAAGTATCTATTCTGTGAAAGCCACAGTATACAGTTGGGGGAAGGAGAAGGGAGCACAGATGAGATGGAGTCTACTATCAAAAGTAAAATAAATGAATACAAACCTCACCAGAATACATAAATTGTACAAAATCACTTCTCTTAAGTTTTTATATATAACAAATGCTCTTTCAAAAAACTGGGCATGGCTTTTTCTAGGATGATATAGGATAATGTTTTAAGAACAAATTTTTATATTTACTATTTGTCCTATTTTGTTGGATGTAAATTCCGGTCATGCTTAAAACACCATTATGTCTGCATATTCTGGAATAAAAATTCAAAATCATACGAGACTCATTTATATAACTCATGGGATGCCTTAGTAACTACAGTAAATATCTCTCAACATGTAGTTGATATGACAGTTTTGGTGGACTCATTATGACACTTCTTCTTTCAGATATCAGAACTGCTGATCCACAAGCTCAATCAAAACTCGGTGCACTTTGAGCTGAAGCCTGGGGTCCAAATCCTTGTCCATGCGGCTCACTTAACAGCAGGTCAGTTTACAGGTCCCTGGCTTCGGGCTAGTGGCTCTAGCAAAGGGGGATCCCAGTCTGTCTTTTCATCTTAGCAAGACGAGGTGGTACCACTGCTAACGAGAAACAGGGCATCAGTCTTTGGAGGTTCCCTTGCCTGGCATTTGTGCCCTAATGAGGACCTGTAAGAGTAAGGTGACTTTTGTACTTAGGCACCAGCAAAACTGTCAGGGAATCACCTGGATACACACTCCTCAAATGATGACACGCTCCATCTCAGCAGGAGTCTCAAAAATAGAGTTAACCTTACAAATAACCTTTTTTCTGATCTTGTTGCAAAAGTTTATTTTCAGTTATTTACGTTATCAAGAGTTTTCTTTCTTTCAGTTTTGGGATAGTGAGTAGAAATAACCAGGACTTAAGAGCTGTACAGGGCCATAGCCAAGAGCAACCCTAAGTTGGTCATGCATGATCTCAGTATCCTTGAGCTTCTGTCTATTCACCTGCAAAAGGTGGTTGGGAGATCCTCCTCCTAAGGCTATATAGAAATCTCAGTGATAATTCAGGTAATTCCAAGTGTATATAGATACATATTTTTGTGTTACATTAATAATAAATTAATATTTACTGAGTACGTATTTTTACAGAGTATAGTTCTGGCACACCATGGAATACAAAGGCCAATAGGAAATGGTCTTTGTCCTCAAAAAACATATAATCTGATTGTGGTGTGGCAAAATTTGGTGGCAGCAATGGTGATGGTGCCATGGGGTTGGGAAATGGGCAGTAATGGGGTATCTCAATGAGTAAAATGCATAAATGCTTAAATAGAGACTTGGTGTACTTAAGCACTAGATTTTGCAAATTTGCAGCCAGATCATAGGTTGCAATCTGGGCTCCCTCACTTCCTTGCCATATAGACCTTGAGAAGAGACTTAACATCTCTGAGGCTTAGAGGTGGCACTCTTACCTGTGTCCATGGGATTGTGTGAGGATTAAGTTAATTCGGGTAATGTACTTAGAGTAGTGCCTGGCACTAATAATAGTAAGCCATTGTTTCTCTTTCTATTTTTTTATTGTTAACAATCAAAGTTGTATAGGAAATGTAAAACAGAAAGAAATTGTGTGTAGTCAGAATGATACAGGAAGGCTTCATGGAGAAAGTAGTCTTTGGGAAGAACCTCGATGGATAGAAAGGATTGACCTCCAGAGATCATTTCAAGCACCAAAGCCCCAAGGAAGGATCATGAAAGTCTCCAGGGTTTGGGAGATGCTGAATAAGTGGGGAAAAAAAACAGCAACTTCCACCTCCCTTCTCTGGTTGTCTGGAGATTCTGGAGGTGTGCCTAGGTCTAGAGGAAGGCCAATGAGGTTGGCCACTGGCCTGTTTTCTCCTTGGATTCTATTTTTTGTATTCTTTATTAGGGTTTCATGAACTATTTTATTTAGAAAAAAAAATCCCACTGCCTTAAAAAATACTTAAAAGTCACTGTTGTGAGGATGAGATATGGAAGTAGAGTATGGAAATATGCCAGGCTGCCATTTGTACTTACTTTGGTGGGCTCTGGGAAGCCATCAAGGTGATTGAATGGAGACATAACTGAGTCAGAGTATCACTTCAGATGACCCTTCAGAGCAAGGAGGATTGAGGAGGGCTGATTTTCTATTCTCCAGCTTGTCATCCTAATTCATCCATTGAACAGGCATGTACCGAGTACCTTTCTACTCTGATCCAAGCAATGTCCTCAGCATAGGACAGAGTCTGTGCCTTCATGAAGCTTCCATCACTGGGGAAAGCCACACAAGGAACAAATTAACAAATGCCCCTTTTTGAGTTGTGTTGCTATGAAAATGCCATGAAGAAAATGAGAAAGTGTGAGAACATCGAGAACAATTAAATAACACCTGTGAGAGCAACTGTTAAGCCTCAGGCAGGAAAGAAAGCTGCCAATTTAGCTCAGGGCATTTGATAATCTAGATGAGCTGTTTCCTCCCAAAAGGTCGACCTTTGGTCTTTGGTGAATGGTGGTGACACAGGGCAGTTACACATGGCTGGTTGTACTTGAAAACAAAGTACAAGGACATCAGTTGCACTCATTCCCATGTGGCATCATAGCCACGCCATTGACGCATTTTTCAAATGACTGGAATGTAACAACTTCAAATTGTTTTCAATAGATTTACCAATCGGGGCACCTGGGTGACTCAGTCAGTTAAGCTACTGACTGGAGCTCAGGTCATGATCTCATGATTCTCGAGTTCAAGCCCCTCATGGAGCTCTGTGCTGACAGCTCAGAGCCTGGAGCCTGCTTCAGATTCTGTGTCTCCTTCTCTCTCTGCCCCTCCCCCATTTGTGCGCGCTCGCTCTCTCTCTCTCTCTCTCTCTCTCTCTCTCTCAAAATGCATAAACATTATTTTTTTAATAAAAATAAATAAATAGATTAACCAATCAATCCAATTAGATAGTCCAGCTTGTTTAGGTGGCAGACTGAACCTTACCATCCTCTCCTATGACAGCTAGAGTTCCTTGTTCCCTTTTGGTTTAGAGGTTAAAGACAACTGAGCCATACTCCACACTGAACTCTGGGTTTGAAGGGATGTGGCCAACTAGTCCATCCCCCATAGTGCAAAATTTGCTTTACAGCTACTCAGATTCTAAACGAACACTATCTTCAAGCAACATATTTTTCTGTGGAGTAGCTTCATTTATTAGAAAAAAACCTCCCTTACTGTTTACCTGGGACCTCTGTTGGTAAGGGGACTGTCCTCGGTTAAATGAGGCAGAGAACTAACCCCACTCCTTCAGCTCTGGAGGCCACCTGCATTTTCCACCTTTGCTTCCTCCCATGCTTCTACTCTAGCAGTTACTTTATGTGCCTGACTTTTATTTAACTGATTATCACATCACACTCCAGAGATGGTTCAGAATATTTTGCTAAATTCGAAATCTTATTTTAAATGTTACCTGAGGAGGCTTTCCTGTAATGACAACTGGTAGAGCTGGGATCAGGCTGAAAAATAGGGATCAAAGAAATGGGCAATTAGCTGAAACTGGTTTGGCCACAGCTTGGCCAAGGGAAACCTATATCGCAAAGGCATCCAAAAGCATCCATGTGGGATTCATAGTTGCAGATAGGAAAGAAAGTCCATTCCTGATAACCATGAGGGTTAATTACACTAGTGTAAGTTCTAGCAGGCAAGGAATAATGCAAAGTTGGGAGGATCTGGAAAATGTATCCAATTAATGTCTATAGTTCGTTCCACCACTGGGAATTTGGGGGGCGGATCCCTGGGAAGAAGTGGTGGCAAAAGGAAGGTATGTTACCGGTGCTCAGGTAAGCGCACTGACATTTGAAGAAGAACTTCCTGCAATATAGATCTATATGATGCAAGATTACTAAGAGAATAAAATAAAAATGAAGTTCGGGGCGCCTGGGTGGCTTGGTCGGTTAAGCGTCTGACTTCGGCTCAGGTCATGATCTCACGGTCCGTGGGTTCGAGCCCCGCGTCGGGCTCTGTGCTGACAGCTCAGAGCCTGGAGCCTGTTTCAGATTCTGTGTCTCCCTCTCTCTCTGCCCCTCCCTTGTTCATGCTCTGTCTCTCTCTGTCTCAAAAATAAATAAACGTTAAAAAAAATTAAAAAAAAAAAAAAGAAAAATGTAGTTCGAGGCAAAACCCCAATATTAGACTAGGTAGTTGGAAGAGAGTGAAGAAGTCTTTGACTTCCAACCACTGTGGCTTATTCAGGGTTCTTCTCTGTTAGATTGGAGAGTAGGGCCTTTTGACAGGATGACTTCCAGACATTGATCAAGTGGCATTATTGATCAATTATGACTGGCCCAGTGACTGGAGTAGATGTAGACTTCTATGTAGATAATCAGCTCCAGTTTGAAGAGTAAAGGAAGAGGATGTCAAGGGCTGATGGAATAACGGAGTTGGAGACTTGCTGTGTTGAGTGTGGCCATGTTCCCCATCACTGCATTAGAACTGGTGCAACATCACTCTTGGCCTCACTTTGACTGCAAAAGACAAGATTTAGGTTAAGGTGTGCTCTCTTTAATGACTGTGACGAGGAAGTGAAACGTGTGATGGATCAGTTTCCCATTGGAGATTGCTCCTAAATTAGCCCTGGCCATTCGATGTTGTAAACTGTTCGAACAGAGTAGCAGATTGTGTCTGCCGAGACTTTCTTTAAGTTGAAATTAGCACACTCCTGTTTGGGTGGCTAGGAAGAGAAGGCCGAAGGTCCCTGGGGGAAAGAGGAAAACTGTGAGGAAGAGTATTTGAGGCAGAATGTCTACCTCACTCCCTTTCCCTGCCTTTCATCCCCCCTGCAGGCAGGAGGAAATAAAAATTGAAAAAGAAGAAAAAAGAAAAAGGAAAAAGGACCACCGTTTGCAACATTTCATGTCTCCTAAGCAGGATTGCTAATACCTTCCTAGGGACCATTCCAGCACACTGCTGCATTCCATTAATTGCCCAGCAGATGTTCAGCAGGCTTCTTTTAAAAATGTTTGAGCCAGAGTATGTTGCTGGTGAGAGAGGCAGTGCATAATTTGGTTTGTCTCCAAGGAAAAAGAACTGTCTCCTTTCAGGAATTT
Source organism: Panthera tigris (assembly GCF_018350195.1). NCBI lineage: Eukaryota > Metazoa > Chordata > Mammalia > Carnivora > Felidae > Panthera > Panthera tigris. Next base: position 63,805,681 of record NC_056670.1, on the reverse strand, counting down.
ACTGGCCTTATTTTGTTTTTCAAATTCAGTTCCCTGTTTGCTTTTATGGGAACACAAGGTAAGCACTTCTAGGTCTGGATGTCATTAGAGACTGGATTTAAGCTGTTTCCCCCTACATGTTCTACCTGGGAATTCATTAGCTTTGGTATCTACACTGAGCTAAACTTTGAACGCCGTCCGTGTTTTGTTCTTAGCCACTCCTGTGCTTCTCCGTTTCTTTTCACTTCCTCTTGAGAGCTCAGCCACTCATGACAGCTAGGTTTCTGAAATTCTGTTTGTGGAAAAAGGGATTTGAAATTGCATGTGAGTAGGGAGAGAATGAGACTATTAACAAGAAGTTGAGGGAGGGCTGTGGCCAGAGTGGCTCTCTTTGGCTTTTGAGACATGAAAGCAGCCGTGTTTAGTGGACAAAGGCCATGATGTTCCGCAACAACCCAGAGAGTGGGAAAAAGGAGTAGAAATCGATCAAGCCAGGTACCGGACTAGAACGCTGGTGTTTTGACTGAAGTGTACCTTTGCTCATGCTGTTCTCAACTAGAATATATCTACCACCTTCACCACCTCTCTGCATCTCCTAAGTCTGTTTGATTTTTAAGACTTAAATCAATGCCAACATTTGCATGGTTGTCTTTCTAGAGACTTTTACCCAGGATATCATCTATTCCTTCTTTCAACTCACATGGACTTTTTAAATCTATATTTGTCTAGTGATGATGGTAACCATTATACCTAACAGAGAACTTGCACATATCAGGTGCTCAATAACTATTGCCTTTATAAATAATTAGATGTGTAAATAATTTATAACCACTAGAGATATATTCAATATCCCATTCCCTCAGTGAACCTTTAGCTTCAGTTTACTGGATTGTGAATCTGTTCCATGACATCTTGCCTCTTAACAAATAACTGGTGAGGTAGACCTGGCCTTCTCTTCTCCAATAAGTGTCTGCGGAAAGCACATCTTTGTGTTTTTCTTATGTCACATGTCCCTTCAAGAGGCATTATAATTGTTTATATCCACGTTGTGGGAAATGAGAAAGTTGAAGAAAAATTAGAGTTCTGTGTCCCAGATTAAGGAAACCTAGAGAGGAGAAGGACTGGCAGGAGAGCTGTTCCAGAAGGAGACTGCACCAAGTATACGTAGCAGCCCTATTTCCCTGCCCTGGTCACTGGCAGGAGTGTTTCCCATGTCACACTGTGCCTCACTTCATGGCAGAGCTCAGGGTCAACACGTTAGATTGCACTATCTTGACCTTGTCAAACCAGACCTTCTTCACATCTTTTGTGACATCTCCCTTGAGCTCTCTCTCATCCATGGTTTTACCCTGGCCTTCTATTATTCCTTGGTATTATTTTTATTTACCTACATTCTTCCACATCTTAAGAGCTACGATGTCATCCCGGGGAGAGTTTTTCCAGTAAGACTCACAGGAAGGCTTCAAATCAGATGCAGAGCATTTGATCTCTGTTGGTGCTTATGAAAAGACAAAGTTAAGCTGTTAAGAAGATATCCTTAAAATGCCAGCGGTTTTTCTCATTGCCCCTCATACTTGGAATTTACTCAAGGGCGAGGTCCATTTCAGATTTATCACCTTATTCCTCAAGTGACACTGTGCCTTACTTTGCAATTAGTCCTTTAAACCTTTGGTTCATCTGGTGATGTGAGATGAGCTAGGAGCCTCACTCAGTCCACATTGGCTGAACCTGAGGCACAACAGTGATTTTCAGGAAGCTTTACTAATTCTAAATAAAGAAGATGAAAAGTATTCCATGCAGCAGCCAGGTTCAATAAAGATGAGCTTTAAGATTGAATACGGATTCACCAAAACAAAGAGAAAATAAGCATGCCAGGTTGAGGGGCTGTGTTGAGCAGAGGCAGAGCAAGGTGACTTTGTGTGGTTTATGTATAAAGTGATGCATAATTTGATGTGGTTTGGGGTATCTAGATATATATCCTTAAATATCCTTAATTGATATATCTACTGAAGGTAAAATTATGAGCAGAGGCAAGAGAGAGGGATAAATTCAGGGAAATCAAATCTGCCATTATTTGATACTCCATTTATGTTACAACTTTTGTTGTTCATCACCCATGCTTGCTAGTGAGAAAACCCTCAATAATGCATCCTTGAAATTGCAAAGTATGATGCATATGGAAAAGGAAAGAAGGGCAGATGGAAGAAGGATTTTTTTAAATAATAAATTTGGGCAACAGTCAATAAGCTTTCTCTTTTTAACAACATTTTTTTTACACATTTTAGAAGATGTTTTCAACCCACGAGGCAAGAGATGGTAACTTATCTGATAGAGATGGAGCCCTAGAAGTAGGAGCCTCTTTTTTGGTTGCCAAAGATCAGTGGTTCATGTCGGGTTTGATATCATAAAGCAGATGAGTGGAAAACTCTACCTGGAAGCTGGAAATAGAAGGTTGATACCCTGGTGAGACCAGGAGCAGACTGCACATTCAATTCAGAGCTAGAATCAACCACCTTATAGCCGATTCCTGGGTAGGAGGGGTCTGCTGACAGTGGATAGATCAAAGCCCTAATTGCTGGTACAAATCTTTTAAGCTATTTCAAACTCTGTATCTTTGTTGCGGTGAGAACCCACAGTCATGAGTAAATTCAGTGATTATATTTGGCCATGGGAGTGGGGGAAAACAGCTTAAAAATGCGTTGATTCTTTCAAGGTAGAAGAGACGAGGTTCTGCATGAGAATGGAAGTTAAAGGCTGAACAAGCAAGGGGTACTATTTTATTTGAGAACAGAAAACCTAACTAGATTGATTCACACTACATTACAAACAACAGCACCACGGGGATGATTTACATCTCACAGGAATGACTTATTGGACAAACAAACTGAAACTTACGTGGTGTGGCTGCCACACAGAGGACCTACAAGGGCTAGAAGTGCTGGAACTGATCCTTCCCTGGAAACATGTATGGTTGGAAAGACTCTGTATCAGCCAGTGTAGACGAACCCAGTTATAAAGCATCTGTTCTTGACCCAACTCTGCTTTCTGATTATTTAGACAGCTTCCCAAAAGTAGAGATTGTTCAGGTCTTGCTGCACATAAATCAAATCCCAAGGAGTGATACTGGTAATGTGCATTTTTAACAAGTTCCCCGAATGATGTGTATACAGCCAGGTCTTCCCCCAGCCTCACCAACCACTCCCATAGAGCACTTTACAGACACAACTCCATCTGTATAACAAGGGAATGTGCGTGTCTGTCGCCAGCAATAAATCTGATTTATAGCTCAGGGCATCCACTAAAACAGAAGCACGCATTAAAAAAGAAAGGCCTGTGATATTAAGTGTAGGAGGAAATTAGTAATAAACATTAAAGTCTAATTTTTCCGCATATCTGGAGCCAACCTAATTGGCAGAATGGGTAGATGGCAGTGGGAGGAAGGGGGGAAAAATGAAACATGTCTGTGAATCTGAGATCTGCTATATCCGTTATCTAGATGAATGGCAAAGGCCAGCCAAGAGCTGTGGCCGAGAGGCAGTTGAAAAATGATTAAAGTATGAACTAGAATCTTAGTGGCAGATGTAATTGAATAGCCATGAGTTTTATGAAAGTTGAACAAATTGTATTATCTAGATGCTATTAATGTGCTAGTGTGAGCAGAAAATGATGCCTCTGCATTTCACTGTATTTTTTGCATGCGTTAGAGAACCAGGGTGATCTTCTACCCTCAGCTTTCCAGCGGGGTCACTGCTCCTCCAGAGTTTTGGATGCAGATGATAAAAAACGTGAAAGGTTAATATTGCTCAAAGGAAGAGCCTCAAATTCCAGGAGATAGATAGATAGATAGATAGATAGATAGATAGATAGATGTATATGTATATATATATATATATATATATATATATATATATATTTTTTTTTTTTTTTTTTTTTTTTTTTTTTTTTTAATACAAACTACTCCCATCCCATCCTGTCTGTCTAGCAGTTGCCTTGTTGAAGCTGTTTAGGTTTAGGAAAGCTGTCCTTTGTCAAGGATATGTGTGGGTTTTTAATAAAACTGTTATCTTGTGTTATCTTGGCCTCCATCGTTGCTGCTGACTGGTTCAATTTCTTTTTTAGGTGTAATAAAAAGATAACTATCGCAGAGATATTAGAGAATTAATATTTCCGGGCTTCAGTTGCTACCCTTGGATATGTTATGAGTAAATGTGGGAGGGGGTGAGGAACCAGAATTTCAGCCTAGGTCAGGATACATCGTGAATTGTGCGCAACAGTTTCACATTGAGAAAGAGACTTTCCACTTGAAGGTGGAATTAGCATCAGTTGAGAAGCTTTAGAAAGTACAATATCATCTAAGTCACATCATTATGGATGCAGATGCCATATTGTGGAGTTGTGGGGCTCTGAACTGTAAAGTGAAATAAATTGTTGCAATAACATTTTCCATTTAGGGATGAAATTGGTACTAGTGAAATTCTTCCACAGCCAATAAATTCATCCATCCCTTTAGTCTCCGGTTGCCTTGTTATCTACACAGTTATCATTCACAAATCTTTGTGAGTAAAGTCATCCTAGTAGTATTTTTCCCTTCTTCTATTTTTCCCCCAAATAAACGCTTTTTGTCCTCTGCAAATATTTAGGCTTTTTCACAGTCGTGTGGATTCAGTGGCTTTCGACAACTATTAAGCCACTATGGCTTTATGGCAGGTAATAACGGGTGCCAGCATATCTAAACATACTCCTTTCCCCAATGTGATCGCATGAATGTGTTATTTTCATAAATATATCAGAGGCCAGCATTGAGGTTGCTCTTTAGCTTCTAATAGATTCTTTCTTCACCATATTTTCCTGAGATGTTTCTGGCCCCATAAAAAAAAGAAGAAGAAGAAGAAGAAGAAGAAGAAGAAGAAGAAGAAGAAGAAGAAGAAGAAGAAGAAAAAGAAAGAAAGAAAGAAAGAAAGAAAGAAAGAAAGAAAGAAAGAAAGAAAGAAAGAAAGAAAGAAAAAGAAAGAAAGAAAGAAAGAAAGAAAGAAAGAAAGAAAGAAAGAAAGAAAGAAAGAAAGAAACCTTAAATGTCTACATGGTAACTGGCCTGAGTTGGCCTGGCCTGAGGATGTTTCTAGAAACTCTTAGGTGGAAAATTGTCAGGGGGAGGGATCATACGAACAGTTCAGATACAGGGTACAGATATGCATCAGGTTGGAAATAGAAATAATAGTTAGGATGCAGGAGACACAGTTCCCCAAAGGGAAGGCAAGGCACATAGTCTTGGCACATAGAGAGGCACATAGAGAGATTGGCATGAGATGGAAGGCAGGAGAACACACATAAAATACAGAGAAGACCAGAGTTCCGTGGCAAGAATTGGGTAATGTAGAGCCCAAACATAAGAATTGCTAATTGGTGGGGCGCCTGGGTGGCTCAGTCGGTTAAGCGTCTGACTTCGCTCAGGTCATGATCTCACAGTTTGTGAGTTCGAGCCCTGCGTCGGGCTCTGTGCTGACAGCTTGGAGCCTGGAGCCTACTTCAGATTCTGTGTCTCCCTCTCTCTCTGCCCCTCACCCGCTCACACTCTGTCTCTTTCTGTCTCTCAAACATAAATAAACATTAAAATTAAAAAAAAAAAAAAGAATTACGAATTGGGTGTTTAACCAGTAGAGAGGAATTTTGAAGAGAGAAGGTATTAGTAAGCTATTGCTGTGTAACAAATCACCCAGAAATTCAGTGGCTTCTATTATTGAATCTAGTGAGCTGGGCTGCCCCGTGTGCCAGGTCTGCTGGCTGTAGGCTGCTCTAGAACTTAGTTCTCATCAATGTGATCTGTCATGCTTCATCAGGCTACTCTAGGTGTGTTTATACATGACAATGACAGGATTCCAAGAGATAGAGGAAAAGTGCAGGGGCCTTGAAGCTCACATTGGCACACTTTCACTCCCATTTCATTCCATGGCCATATCATGTTGTAGTACTAGCCCCCATTCAAGGAGTGAGGAAACAGATTTCACCTCTTGTTATGAAAAGCTTCAAACTCAAATTGCAGAGGGCTTGGATACAAAGATGGGTAGAGAATTTATCCAGCAATGCAGTCAATCTCCACAAGGCTGCCCACTCTCTTAGGGGAGATTGGAAATGCTTTTAGGTAGTTTAACAAGCTCTCCCAAAGTTACAATGAGGTTAAGCTACGTTTAGCAATCAAGGGGTATGTCTTTTATTTTGTCTTATTTTAGTGACCCAGAGAATGTAAAGGTCAGGCACACTCTAAAGATAAGGACTGGATGTTTTATGAGTGATAGTAGGTGGGACCTTGCATGCAGTATTCTCAAACTGTTGTGCACAACAGTGACCTGTGTAGCATGTTGCATATAGTTTTCTGAGATCGATTCTCAAAGACATATGGATTTTCCTTTTCTCAGGTGAAGCCTAGGGCACTGCATTTTCACACATTCTCCAGGTGATTCTGATTCGGGTAGTCTATAAATTTGTACTTTGAGAAACACTTTACAAAGTAAGCAAGATTTTCAACCCTGGAACTTTCAACCCTAGAAAACGAAAATACACCTTTCTCTTCTTGTCTGTCAACTACAGTGATAAGTTTTGTCTTCGAATCACCCATAGTTGTCCTTACGTGTCCAAGTGACCTAAACTCTATGGCTGGACGTTCCTGAAGACTATCTTCAATTTAAAAATAGTAGCAATGCTTCACATTGTGAAGGCATTAGTGCCTTCACTGGAATTCTCACACAATCTGGCCATTAGGCCTCCAGGATTGTGGCTTTATCTCATTACAGTATGGCAGTCCTTATGGCTCTCATGATTGGGTTTGGATTTGAACTGACAGAAACAAAAAGTGTTTTTGTAAATGAAAACCTGTTGCTCTTTCTGCATTCTAGATTATCTTTGTACCATTTCCATATCACCTTAATTTCTGGAAAAGAGATTTCAGATCACGTGGATTTCATGATATCCGGGCATGTTACTAAAGCCCAGCTCAGGTCTGCTTTGGTGGCAGGAGAGTCAAAAAGAAAATCAAAGCTTGGCAAACTTGCTTTTGTGAGTTTCTTGACAGCACTAAGTCCTGCATTAGAAATGTACAAATGAATTTGAAATGTAGTTCAGGGTTTCAGGGTCAGAGTGCAGGTAGGAGTTCTCCAAGAGAGTCCCTTTGCTAGGACGAGAGTACAGACAGCACTAAGGATTTCTAGCACTGCTTCACCGGCTGATGCCACCATATTTACAACATGGAAATAGACCAAACAAAGGGGCAAGCCTGTAGCAAAGGGGGAGGTGGTACCCAGTATGAAGCTCTTCCTCAAGTATGTTGCATGGGACCTAGGTCTGCAAAGGGTCTTTGGCCATATGATTTTGGGAAACACTATGGTAGAGTTCAATGAGTTTCCTTCCTGCAGGACTGCTGTGAAAGTTTAATTACTGATGAGCATTGCAAATTTCTAAGATGGGGAATTTTCAGAATTATCTAGCATGGTTAATTCCATCATCCATCGAGGCTTGTTTTCTATAGAAGACCCTTTCGGGATACAATAGCAAAGACAGGACAGTGTTACGAACATTGAGCGCGTACTATGTGCTGGGTATTATGCCAAGTGCTATAAAAATTCCATCTTGGTTTATCCTCACAACTTTCTAAAACAAGCACTTAGTTTTAGCTCCATTATGTAGATGATGGCATTGAGGTTCAGGGTAAGTCACTTAAGCCCAGAAGTGCCAGACTCAGAACCTGGTACCAAAAAGGGACTATAATCAATTTCTTCACCCCAGACATGGAGTTTTGAAATTGCTTTCACGCACATAGGCCATGACCATTTATTTAGCACACCCTATATACATCGTTCACTTTTCACAGGAAGACTTGTTATCCTCATAAGCAATGCCATTACTATAATCAGCCTAGGTCCTCATGAAAAGAACATAATTCAGTGCACTTCTGAGTCTTCGCAGGATTTCAGAAACAATGTGAGCCAGCACCCAGGCTTAGAAAATGTGGACTCACTTACAGAACGGACATGTCCCTGCTTTTACTCTGTGTGTGGATAATAGCAAATAAACTGCTCAGCACGTTCTTTCCCTTTTCTACCTTGTTTAGGCTGCAACTGGAGAGGGATTAATTTATGCTAATTCCACACAACAAACTAAAACCCATTTATCACAAGTTTTCATTCCTCAGCAGAACACACACACACGCACCTAAGTATTAGGCAAACTAAGATAATGCAGCTGCTGTTGTGCGGCAGTAATAGGCCCGTTTATATCCCGGGCCAGGTCAGCAAGCAGCGCCACGGAACACAGAGGGCAGTGGCGTCCAGTCTGTCCCTGCTCTGCCTGCTGCTGCCCCCCCCCACCACCCACATGCTGCTAAGTGATGCAGAGATGGGGACAGCAGACAGCATGCACTTTAGAACTCAGATTACAGAAGTTCATTTTCCCAAAATACTTTGCTAATTACTTACCAGTGCTATTGCTGCTTATTTACGAATGATGATTTAATGAGGAATGATTTAGAATTGAATGATTTAAGCCTGTGATGTGGAGATAGAGGATGAGGAAGGGAAGGGAGTGCACGCGCGCGCGCGCATGTGTGTGTGTGTATGCATGTGTGTGTGCGCACACACACTTTCTCTGCTAGCGAGAGCCTGGCCGAAGCAATTTCCTCTCTTTACTTTTCCATTTATTCCAAATGCCAGCCTTTTCAAGCAGTTACCAGTATCCTTCCTGGTAACTGCATAGCACTGATCTCTGCTGCTTGTGAAAAAGCATGCAGCTAGGAAGGAGAAGTTTCCTCATACAGCTAACCTGCCTCTAAACCGTCTTAAACAGAGGCCCCTGCCTGAACCTGCATGTGTTCCCTGTCAAGCTAAGGGTTTGGATTAGAGGATTACCTATAAAGTATCTTCCCACTTTTATTTCCTTGTGTGTGATGACACGGTTGTGATAATGTCAAGACAGAGCAAGACCTTCTCTTTGAGAGTTACAGATGGAATTATATGATAGCTAAGATTTGCTTCAGAATAACCCAACAGTTGAGGTTGTCGGGACTAGATGGGGAAAAATAAAATAATGTTGACTGTGGATTGATGTGTGTTGAAGCCAGGTGCTGGGCGCGTTTCTCTATGCACATGTACCATGCACGCATGCACACACATACCATATGTATGAACATATATATGTCACCCAAGTGTAAGAGTGCATGCTCTGTGATTCTAATTGGTCCTGTTAAGGCTTGATAATATTTTAGCTGGAGCCACTTAATTTGCTTCTCACACTGTAGTTCTTCCATAGATATATGGAAGATACAGTTCTTGGTATATAGACAGAAGATGTATGTTTTTAAATTTCTGGTATCTTCCGCTGAAATTTGCCCCAGGTGTGTGTTTGGGATAGGGCTCAGGTTTAAGGCTTAGTACTTCCACTTCCTGGTTCTGTGTCCTTTGGAACGACATGAACCAGTGAGAGCCTTACTGTTCTTTTCTGTTCAGCAGAGGTCACACTGCCCCCCCCTTCCATTTGTGCGAGTCAGTGGTGATAATGTCCATGAAAAACAAAAGGCCTCTTCTCCAGGGACAGCCTGCCAATTCTGGTGTGTGTTCTCAAGTGTTTCTGGACTCCTTTGCTGATGGCACTGTGTTTGCCTCAGCGAATGAAAGACACTTTCATGTTCTCATGTTGACCCGGAAGCACCTTGGCCTTGGCTGTCTCACCACAGCCTCCTCACACACAGACTCACCCACGGGCACCACAAGCACAAGTGCTGCTCGACTTACACAGGAGAGAGAATCACAGGGGTTGCTTAATTTGCCTGCTTCCTCAAAGCTGATTCTACTACAACAACTAAACCTGTTTTCGGAGAAAGAGGGCTTGGCCTGTATTTCCCACCAAAACGATTTGGCGTCCGGAACATGGCTTTTCAGTAGCGCTGAGTGGCTGGACCTCAATCGTACAATAACCAGACAGAGCAGAGGCTTCCTCGCATCTTGTTGGAGAATGTCAGTATACAGTCCCCAGTTCCTGAACCTTTGTACCCGGGTGATGAGAAGGTTGCCTTCTTGGCTCTCAACAGAGAAAAGCCATGGGAAATGGTGCTTGAAGGTCACCCACATTTCTGACTACCAGACTTGACTTAAATGATGGAAGATAAAGGTCAGCATCCAGGCTTCTAAGGTGTGCATGTGGTTTGGCTTTTATGCTTGAGCTACGCTATATTTTCAAATGTCAGTTTTTGAGAGACTGAAAATTAATTGCAAACAAAGCCCTTAAAGCACGAACAGATTTGACCCTAAGATTGCAGAGGACTTGGAGGTGGAGAGAGAGACGCTACGCTCTGAGAGCAAACTCAGGGCTGGAGGACTTTTATGGATGCAGATGCATCTGTTTGGTCCAAGAGGAGAACTCACTGCATCTGAGAGGCTGGTCTTTCCTGGTATGAGCTGTCAGGGCTTTGGGAAGTTCTACAGACGACCCTGAATCATACACCCCCCTGCCTGCATCACAGTGGCTGATTTTGTGAAATACTCACTTAGCCATCCGTTTCCTGTGTGCAGAAGAGATAAGGATGCTCCATTACTCTCTAGTTCTTTGTCTCACATGATGGTTGCAGAGACAGAGGGGGGTGGGGATAATTCATAAAAATATCCCTGTTGGTTTTTCTGGGGATGTGCATTGCTTAGTGCGAGGAAAGCTTGCATTCGAGAGTATAGGAAAGTGTAGTAATTATAGTCTTATAGGTGTTGATTAAAAATAATAGCAGCAGTAGTAATAAACTGTGGAACTTACAGAAGACTTAATACGTGTCTAGTACTGTTATCAGTGCTTTACGTACATTAATTCAACTGGTCCCTACAAAAACCTGGTGAGATATGTACTGCTGTTCTCATCTCACCACATAAGCCTGTTGAGTGAAATAACGTGCCTAGAATCCCATAGCCAGCACGTGGGAGAGCAGCCTGGAATCCCCGAAGTCTGGCTCCAGGGTCTGTGTTTCCAGTCATCCAGTGCACTTCTTAAATAGGCCAGCTAGAGCATCCTAGGGGCTAGGACAGGCTCCGATGCCCCCCTCACGTGTCAGCTGTGTGACATTCATCTGTGTGCAGACTCTACCTGGTTTTCTGGCACTCACCATGCCTCTGTGGGGAGAGTTGTGAGCCTCTTACAGAGCCAGGCGTGCCCCCATCTCTGCCGGTGACCATGCCTTGTATTCTCCCCTAGCCCCGCTGGTGGACCTCACTCCAACTCACAGTGGGTCTGCCATGCTGATGCTGCTCTCAGTGGTGTTTGTGGGGCTGGCCGTGTTCGTCATCTACAAGTTTAAAAGGTACGTGTCCTTCCGTCCATGTCTCCCCTCCCCTGTCCTTCTCCCTGACAGGTTCAGAAGCATGAAATGCCGCGATGTACGTCTCCCATGCATAGCCATGATGCTGTCTGTTAATGTTTTAGGAAGATCCCGGGGATTAATGTTTATGCCCAGATGCAAAATGAGAAAGAACGAGAGATGGTCAGTCGAGTCAGTCCCACTGAAAGCAGGCCCCATATCCCTCAGACTGAACTCAGGAGGCCTGGCCAACTGATAGATGAGAAGGTGGATTCCCAGCTCATAGGTAAATGACTCCCAGTAGCCCTCAGCTGTTCAGCCTGGGTAGTTCATGGCTGACTCTGCCTAACCCCTTTCTGGCTTGACGTAACCACTTTCTTCTGCTCTAACATTCCTGAGAGAAACAGCTAAGATGTCTTTTTCCCTGCTTCCTCCCATTGGAATAAGAAAAAAAAAAAAAAAAGGCTTCTTGCTCCTATGTAGTTTTTTTTTCTCCCTCTCTTGTGACTTTATTCTTCTTTTTGCAAAAACTTTTCCTCTAAAATATGGGGCTCCAAAAATGTTCATGGGCAAAGAGCAAAGCATTTATTCTAACAATGTACAAGAAGGACGGGCCTCAGAGGTTGGATCTGGTCATCTGGAGGGCCAGGCAGCTTATGAGGAGCAGGCTATGGAGTGACAGGGTAAGGCAGGACAGCCTCACCTAGAGACAACTCTAAGGAGGAAATATTACTCCAGAATACTTGTAGAGAAGTGACATGATAGAGGAGGACTGGGCTGATGACCCTGGGTTTTTGTTTCTTTGTTTTTTTTTTTTTTTCTTTTTAATTTGGCAGTCATCTAAAAACTGTCCTCCAGGAAACACGGAACCTGGGAATTCTGAGGACAAGAGGCATAAAATTTGTAGAACATTCCAGGAGTGATGTTCCCTGAAAGAGACCACTGGAGGGCTAGACTGCTACAGAGCAGATCAGCAGATTTTTTCCTCATTTTTACCTGTCCCCTATCAGAAGTCTTAAAATGGACCTTACTCTATATCAGTAGAGCTCTGTCTCTCTGCCTATGAATTAAACATGGGAATCCCAACAGCTAGGTCTAGAACCCTACTATTTGTGGCAGAGGAAACTTGCCAAGGGAGGTCGACAGACCCATGGAACCACCATTGGGATCCATGGCTTGCCAGGAATCAGGAGTTGGCATCAGGAATCCAGAGATGACGTTGTAATATTGCCATCTAGATCCTGTATTGTTGCCCAGGGTGGATAAATTATGATTTAACCATTCATGCCTCCCTCTAATGTCAGAATACCAAGCCTTCTAGAAGGCCATTCATTGCCTAGGATTTTGTATCTGCTACTTAGAAAACGAAATGAACACCTAAGTGGAAACATAGCCCTCTCTTTAAATGGATGGGGGAAAAGTTCTTGGCTGTATTGGGGAAAATTTCAGTGCAGTGACTGGCTTGTATCAGAAGTAATAATGACAACTGTGGCCACAACTGGGGTCCAGTTTTCAGAGTGTGCTTTCTTTTATTTGGGGAGACAGGGTGATAAGTGTGTAATTGCTTTAGGTTCAGGAGAAAAAGGCTTTTCTGTCTTTAAGTCCAGAGAAGCATTCACCCTGTCTATTTACTTCTAAAGCTTGTAAGCGCATTTTTGTGGGTCATTTGGTTTTCAATCCCATTTCCACGGGGTATGAAGCACAGCGCCGTTGACTTTATTAAAGTGGCGATCCCTCCTTCGCCAGGAGCGTCCGGCAGCACACTGCACAGTCTCTGACACCTTCCCATTTCCAGTGTCATTAAGTGAGTAAGTGTTACACGTTTTCTCTTAGGAGAGTAGCTTTACCCTCCCCTCCCTCCCCTTCTACTCAACCTGGTGACTCATCTCTCCGATTGCAAAGAGCAAGACACGCCACTCCGCCTTCAACGCCAAAGCGGGGATCTGCTGGGGCGCAATTTGCAATTTAAGGAAAACCCCCAAAGGCTACAGGCGACCTGCCGATCAGGAAAGAATTTCGCTCTTGTCAAGTGCACCATCCTTCATGACCACTAACTTTATGTTTTTTTTTTCTTTCCTTTGTTGTTCTGTTTCCTATTTTGCCAGGAAGTATTTCCATAGTTGCTGAGAATCAAAGCACAAAAGAAATCCCTACCTATGTAAATGTTTGAATGGAGGACGCCAGTAAAAACAAAAACAAACAAACAAAAAAATAAAATAAAAACAATCAAAATCCAAACAAACAAACAAACAAACACTCACTGCATCGGGACTTTTTAATTCTTCAGACACAGACAACAAGGGTTTTTAGCTTTAAGCCTGTGCATGTGGACAATACCTTGAGAACATGCTTGGAGGGGCAGTGTACAGGTGCTCTATTTTAATGGAAAAAACACTCCCCTCCCCCTTTCTCCCTCTCTCTCTTTTTTCTGATCGGTCGTGTTTGTAGAACATTCATAACATATAGAGGCCAAGGAAATCTGCATGTGTTTTTGGAAATATTCTTGGCTCTAGATTTAACAGCTATTTTAGCTCTACGGGCTGACGGGTGGATTAGCCACCCCAGCCCCTTTCATAAGACACAAAGACATGCACAGGAGTGTGAAACCCTGAGCTGTTTCTCTGTTCCACTTTCCTTACTGCCATTTTTCTGTTCTCAGTTATCTCTGGTAGCCCTGTTGGCCAGCGGTGACCACAGGGCTGATTATTTGCATTCTGTATGGCCACAGGGATGAAGAAGCGAGTTGAAGTTCCATATACTCAGGCAGAGTGATGCAGGCAGGCAGGGGGCAGGCATGTGAGAAGTGGACCTTTCCCTCACCCAGGCTTTCCCTTGCAGCTTCCCTACTCTCGCCCCAACCAACATAGAAAAGAGAATCCCAGTTACCCGTCGTCTGGCCTCCCCATGTGTTTGCTATCCATGTGTGATCATGACCTCTTGATGTCTTTGTACCTCTTCCTTCCAGTTTCCAAGTGGTCTTTCAAGTCCCCCTACTTTTTTCTTCCCAAACATGTTGTAAGATTCTGGACACGAACCTCGGTATTTCCTAAATACTGGCCTGGCGCCTGCCAACCTTGCCCTTGTCACATTCAAATTTCTGATCCGTCAGCATGCCAGCTTCCCTACACACTGACCAGGCTGTCCTGCCCTGCAGGGTTCAGCTCCATGTACCCTTTGTCTCCTCCTGGAGAACCTGCCTCTTGCAAATAGCCTTGCCTTTTCTCACCTGGAAACATGCAATGTGTGTGAAAGAGTTGGTACATGCAAAACAATTCAGACCTGGCCATGTACACTGGAAAAGAAAGCAGACAGATGCGTAGTGGTATTCTCACACCTTAACAAAAATCTCTCGTGTGCAGATTCCAGAATATTCTCGCGAGAAATGTTTTGACATGTTACTGTGTGGCAGGGCAGTTTCCTTCTGTAATGGTTGCTATTACCCAGTATTTGTTCTCTCACCGTAGAGTAAAGCTATTTGTAAAATAAAACTGATTTTAACGAGAAGAAGAAGCAGGTTAATGGATTTAATATTGAAGAGTGTCAAAAAGTCTGAGAACATATGGAGGTCTTGTCTTACATAAGGATGCAATTTTGGTTATGAAGGAACCCAGACATTTCACATGTGTGATCTCTGATCCCTGAGTATCGTAATATTGGCAAAGGAAAAATTAATAAGCTTCAAGGGGAGGAGGTAGATGTCTAACTAAAGCAGAATGACTCAAGGCATGAAAAATCCCTGTTTGCCCAGGGCAATAATGAAAGAATCACCAGAGAAAGAATGACACAGAAGCATGTCCAGCAGAAGCCCTTGGAGGATTATGAGTTGGGTAAAGCCCACTCTAAAATATAGTAGAAAGCAGTTTTGAAAAACCACTCAGAGGGAGCAGCCTCCTTCTTGGCCATGTTCCCAGGCCAGTAACAGTTTATAACAGGGTCCCAGTGATAATGGGGGTGTCCCAAAGGTCTTGAGGAGCCCTGCCCTTATGTAGCTGGGCAGGAGAAGAGTGACAAAGCTGCAGTCAGAAGTTAACCAAGCAGAAGTTTTTGTGATTGAGGATGCCCAGTGTGGATCTGGGAAATGGATTATGCCTGCGGCAACCATCTGTTTGTAGAACTCAATTGATCCCCAACCTGCCAGGCTTCCTATCCCATAGGACACATCCTCATCGATCCGCTTCAGTTGGAGCCGCCCAAGTTTAATCTGGAAGACAAAATGTTGGGAAACCAAAAGAGGCTCCCTCAAAACAGCACAGGGGGTCCTTGGAGTTGCAGTTCAAGTAATTTTAATTGGAAAATTATGAGAAATGGAAAAACCCTCTGAATCTAGCACAGTGCCTTGCCTAGAGTAGGTATTAAGAAAACCACTCGTTGAAGGGATACATGAAAAGACTACGTGAGAAAACGTAGGGAAGGATGGGCTTGCAAGTCCTAAGTAAAAATCGAGGTAGACATGAGATGCCTGGCATTTTGGAAAGTGATCACAGATGGCCAGCTCTCTAGTGAGCATCTCCAGGGTCCTCATGTGCCTCTCCTCCAAGCTCCCTCCCACCTGTAGGAGATTAGTGAGGCTAGGTACTGCTCAGAGGGGACCTCATTATTCTTACAATCTAGCTCTATGGTTCTCAAAGTGTGGTACCTGGACCAGCAGAATCAGCATCACCTCAGACTTATTAGAAATTTGGGGTCCCCCTACTGAAGTCCTACTGAATCAGGGGGCTAGGGGCCCAGCAGTCTGTTTTTACCAGCCCTTCAGGTTATTGTGATGCACACAGAAGTTTGGGAACCTCTGCACCCTGCCATTCCAGCTCAATCCCAAAGAGAACGTAGTAATGAGAGCCTACAAATGGGAGGGACCCAAGTGCCTACCTACTCACTAACAGCAGGTGCAAACGCAGTGAGGAGTTTGGTGGGCCAGAGGAGTGAGTGGTGAGGGATGGGCGTGGAAGGGAAAATTCAGGGCAAGCTAAAAATCTGATATTGTGATGTTTTCCAAAACTCCCAGAGGGCAAACTGTGCATGCTCTACCCTGAAATACCCAGCCAACATTTTCTCCTTCGCCTTATTCCTAATTGGATTCACTGTCCAAAATGCAGAGGTTTGCCTTGCTTTTTTTTTCAGAAGTTCCAAACAGCAACTTTGAGAGCAATGGGGTGTTTGGCAGCTGTTCTGTGTTTTCCAGGATTCCAACTGAGCATTGAAATCCCTCATTTGCCAACTTATTTTTATAGGAAGCCAATTTAAAAAAAAAAAAAAAGTTTTCTTATAGTATCGGAACTACTTCTAATTTTCAAATGACTTTTTTGATGTATTTTTTTGTTAAATACTATGTAGTGTAATGTATAATTGCTCTTGTTTATTGCTTTTACAATCATATTTATTAAACAGATAATGTCTCTAAAGTCTTGGCCTCAAGGAGTGTATTTTATCTCGAACCCAACTGTGACATTCAGTCTTGATACACAAGTGATGCAGCTATAGGATTTTTATTAAGGCTAACTATGTGACAATAGACTAAAAACCACAGTCTCCAAGGGTTTTTCTGTTTGTTTGCTTGCTTGCTTGGTTTTCGTTTTTGCTAACGAAGGAGAGTACAAATACCTAAATTCTACCTGTATTCTAGTTGACTATATAATGTTGTTGCTTTATTAAAGTACACGATTCTACTTAAAAATCACTCCAAACTGGTTACTTTGGAATGTGTAACATGCTCATTATATTCAGTTCAAAATTAGAACTTATTAATATGGGACAAACCCACTCAAATTGTTTAAAATCTTGTAGTTACTGAAGGAGCGAACCTCCATGTGATACAATGACCTGAAAAACCCGGGGAGTGGTAAAGACCCAGATGACAGCATAAAAGAGGCTCCCACCCTGAAATTAGGAGAGTGGAGCTCTCCTTCTGGCTATGCCAGCTGTGTGACCTTGATCAAAGACTTTCACATACGAAAGCTTCAGCGTCCCCATGCATGCAATCTGAAGGAAGAAGATAACTCCCAGTTTTGGTATTGTCAGTGGGTGAGTCATTCCTGAGAGGCCTCGACAGCTGATTTAAACCTGATGGAAAACAACGAGGTGGACTGGATCCCAAATCCTCCATCCTTGTGGCTTACTTACTTGGGTGGCATCTCTTCTTAGGCAACATTTTGCCCTTATATTTTGTATAGACAGAACCTTTCTTAACCTTCCAAAGACCCACCAGGCTCAGAATGGTGTTGCCTCAACAGCATTGTCCTCAACATGCCTGAGAATCCCTGTTGTTTTTAGGTGGCCTTTAACCTTTCTTTTCCCACAGGCTAATCTTCCACCCGCCCCTACATTCTTTTCCAGGCCAGAGCCTGTGCTGTACTTCCCGATCAGGAGTTTATCTCCTGTTTCCCCGAGGGTACAGGCAGTCATACAAAAATCACCCCTGCAGATTTCAAACTGAGGACAGGAAATTTGTTTGCGTGAGTAACTGAGGAGCTAAGATGCCAAATAGGGGAAAGCAAGGCAAGGCCAAGATTAGCATCAATAGGAAGC
This sequence comes from Panthera tigris, assembly GCF_018350195.1. Taxonomy (NCBI): domain Eukaryota; kingdom Metazoa; phylum Chordata; class Mammalia; order Carnivora; family Felidae; genus Panthera; species Panthera tigris. The sequence goes on along the minus strand of NC_056670.1, from coordinate 63,787,860 downwards.
CTCTACCTTGCCTAGGCTGGAAGGACACAGGGATTCCTACAGCCCAGGACCAGGACCACCAGCTTGACACTGAAATCATGGAGGACATGGCTGGCACTTTCTGGAGACACAGAGGAACCACAGCCATAGCGCAAGCAAAGAAGATGGAGAGAGGACACTTATTCCCCTTGCGCTGGCCTGCCCATCTTCAGCCGAAGCTTCCCATTGGCCAAACCCATCCATAAGCCAGTGGGCAGTGGACCCTGGGAAATGTAGTTTCCTGAAGTACAAAGCAGAATAGGGGGGAAGGGGAATGAACTTGAGAAAACACAGGCAAGTGACTGGCACAGCACCTCTTTTAAGTTCAGACCACCTCAACTCCAAACTGTCCCACAGTTGAAAGGCAATTAGTTAAATAGTAGGCGCTCCTTGCCCTGTGATCCTCTTTCACATACTTCCCTTTGAACAGCACGTATTTAAAACTTAGCAATATGTTTCTGTGCACCACTTTTTACACCTTTCTCACCGAATTCTACAGTCCTGTAGGAGAGGATCTTCATTTTTTTCTTTCATTTCATTCCTTCAGCCTCTAGTGCTGGACATCGCCATCAGGGGGCACTAGATAAATGTTTGCTGAAACTCAACCTGGATTTTTCAGCTCCCTGTCGTGATCAACAAGCTGAATCGCAATCTGTCAGACTCCCCTTACCCAGCATTTCTAATTACATGTTAAATTGGTGCTTGTCAAGAACCAACAAATCCTTGCCCTTCATCTCTCTTACCACTCAAGCTGCTGTATTCACAGACCTATTCTTACATATTAATTTAAGTGAAATCATTGTAGTTTAAAAAAAGAAAAAAAAAAGGTTAGAAAATAGTGTGAGAAACAAAGGCCTAAGTTTGGTTTCTGAATCATTATGTGTTTACCTAGTTCTCAGGAGTTAATAGTGTTTTGAAAATGCATGTGAGGCTGATGCTTTTGTAGTAGGGAAAATCCCAAAATAATTCTAGATGGACACATAAAGGAAGTAGGCATTATAGTTTTCATGTTAAATAACAGAAAAGTAATCTTCCGTTGAAAAAATACAAATATTTGTTAATCCCTATGTGTTGCAGACTTCTTTGGGTCTGCACATTTGACAATACAACTGTGAACAAGGCAGATAAGCTATCTGGCTTTATGAGCATATATTTCTAAAAGGAACATGAACAAATAATAAAATGTAATGTAACATATACAATGCTATAATACCTATAAGATAAATTTGATAAGTAAAAATTAAATAAACACAGCAGAGAGCAGAATGACCAGGGATGGGGATGGGAGAATGGGAGTTGGTCCCTGGCTTCCCTGGGATCTGAAAGCTGAAAAGGAACATTAAAACAAAACAAAATAAAATAAAATAAAATAAAATAAAATAAAATAAAATAAAATAAAATAAAATAAAAATACAATAAAATACAATAAAAATAAAATAATAAAATAAAATAAAGTAAAATAAAATAAATAAATAAAATACTTTAAAAGGCTCCTGGGTGGTGTCTGACTTCGGCTCAGGTCATGATCTCGCGGTCCGTGAGTTCAAGCCCCGCGTCGGGCTCTGTGCTGACAGCTCAGAGCCTGGAACCTGCTTCAGATTCTGTGTCTCCCCTTCTCTCTGCCCCTCCCCCCACTCTCTGTCTCGGTCTCTCTCTCAAGAATAAACATTAAAAAAAAAATAAAATGCAAGTTGAAAAGGAACCAGTCATTGGGAGACACATACATTGTCCGAACTTGTTCAATGTCTATCTCAGATAAACCTCAACCAGAAAACAAAATTTTGGACTTCAGCACAGCAATTAGAAATGGTTCTGAGATTAAGAAAAAGCAGCTTTCACAATGGTCATGTGTACGAATCTTCCCAGGGAGCTGTATATACAGTCTGTTCTGTTATGTGACATATGAGTTCCTAAAATATCACCTCATGATGCTAAATAATGCAATAAAAACACAAGGCTTAGAAAAAGAAATGGGACCAGGACACAATACACAACATACACAAACTTTCCCATGTGTCAGCTTAATGTGTAATGTGTCTGTGACACATTAATAAAAGATACAAACCTTTCTCAGCCTGTTATAACACAATACCAGATACTGGGTGGCTTATAATTAACACAAATTTATTTCTCGGGGTTCTGGAGGCTTAGAAATCCAAGATCAAGGTGCCAGCAGATTCAGAGACCTGTTTTCTGTCTCATAAGTGGCATCCTCTCACTGGGTCCTCATCGGGCAGGGAACTGTCCCGCATCTTTTCTGCAAAAGCAGTAATTACTTCCCAAAGGCCCCACCCTCTAATACCATCACAGTGGGCGTGAGGTTTTGGATATAAGAGTTTGGGAGGAGATATAAACAATCAGACCACAGCAAAACCTAGTAAAAATGGTAGCACAGTTTTATGTGTACTAAATGGCTAAGAAATACACAGATAAGGGGTGCCTGGGTGGCTCAGTCGGTTAAGCGGCTGACTTCGGCTCAGGTCATGATTTCGCAGTCTGTGAGTTCGAGCCCCGCGTCGGGCTCTGTGCTGACAGCTCAGAGCCTGGAACCTGTTTGCAATTCTGTGTCTCCCTCTCTCTGGCCCTCCCCTGTTCATGCTCTGTCTCTCCCTGTCTCAAAAATAAATAAAACGTTTAAAAAAAATTAAAAAAAAAAAAGAAATACACAGATAAAACACCTTGAAAAGACCTGAAGTTGGCTTGTGAAAGAGGGCATTAGAGTGCTTATAGAATTATTGTTGTTGTAATTGAGTTATTGTTATTGAGTTATTGTAAAGTGAGTTATTGTGACATGAGTTATTGTAAAGTGAATTATCATAAAGAAGGAGAGTTACCTGAAATCTGACAGAAAGTTATTAAAACCAGATGGATGCTGTGGCTTGGATCACATGAGGCAAATGGAGGTAACTGGTAGATGCTGGAGGGGTGTGTGTGTGTGTGTGTGTGTGTGTGTGTGTTGTGTTGTGTTGTTACACAGCTGAATTCAGCTAGGTATAGTTTTGTCTCTTCACCTAATGTTTCTTATAGGGAAAATCACACATAAATACAAAATTTGCGTTATCTTCAATTTTTTCTCTAATATACCCCATTAGAACAAATGTACATCTTCAAAAACTTTTTATCACAGAATTAACAGTAATTCTGATGTTAGTTTAAAAGTAATTTGGATATACTGATAGAAGGAAGAAGTCTAACTTGACTGCAGAGGGAAAATAGAAGAAGATAGAGCCAGTCCTCATCATCATCACTCTCAACCTGAGCATTTTTAGTGTGAGACCAGCAGCCTGCCCATAGCACAAACCTCAGAGTACCGCTCAATTTCCACCAACCTCAACAACTCATGTTTAGAAATATATATTTGTGGGGCGTCTGGTGGCTCAGTCAGTTAAGTGTCTGATTCTTGATTTCAGCTCAGGTCATGATCCCAGGGTCGTGGGATCAAGCCCCGCATCAGGCGCAGTGCTGAGTGTGGAGCCTGCTTGGGATACTGTCTCTCCCTCTGCCCCTCTCTCCTGCTCGCATGCAGAACACTCTCTCTCTCTCTCTCTCTCTCTCTCTCTCTCTCTCTCTCAAAAACAAAAAAACAAACAAAAATTAAAAAGAAAAAAAAAAAGAAATGTGTCTTTGGCCCCAAGAATGTTAAATAGTGGTCAAATCTCTTTGTTAAAGAATAAGATAGTATGAAAAGGCATTTATAAATATCCCATGAAAAGTGAAACTGGAAGTTTTAAAATATTCAAAAATAAGCTTAAGCTATCTAGATCATAAAAACATTTATGAACAATCCTGAGCAAGATATTTCAATATATGCACGTAGAGATATCTCCATGAAATCTTCCTGCCAACAGAAGCATTATACAGCTTGCAGATGCAAAAAAGGGATGCAATAAACAGTATTTATAAACTAATTAGTGATAAATATTATATAGCTATACAATAAAATAGAATGCTTCCACTAAAACTATTTTTCTAAAGAATACTTAGTGGCATGAGAACATTCTCCTGTGATGTTAAAAGGATGCAGAATTTAAGACTTTACATAGTATGAAAACAATTTGTACAGAAAACATATAGGGACAGAGAGATTGAAATATAGTAACACTCCCTATTTCTAATTCATAAAATGAGATTGTGTGTTGAGTATCGCAAGCCAGTGCTCTCTGAAGAATGTTTCACACTCTTAGGTACTCACGGTCAGCACCTGAACTACACTGAGGAGGGTATGTGTAAACAGAAGAATTACTTCTGGAGGAAAAACATCTGGAAGCTTCTGGAGGATACCCTGACTTAGTTTATGTAGTTGCATTGTTAATTGTTCAACCAGCAGTTGTTCACTCTCCCTGCCATCTTGTGGCCACAAGAAGGTGCCAACCATACCCAGTAATAGCACCAGCAGAGAATATTACACACACACACACACACACACACACACACACACACACACGACGAATGGCAGGGACTGGTTTAGCCAAGTGTTCCCTAAATAACCGCGCAGGATGTTCTCATTGGCCAAGGGTAGGGCACAGAGGCAACACTGCCAGCCAGAGGTATAAGCAAACCAAATTCATAGTGTAAGTCTAGGTCCAAGCACTGATGTGAATATATATGAACACTAAGTCCAAAGGGCCAAAGGCTATCATGATTTTAATTCCTAAGCCAAGAGTTCAGTTACATAAAAATAAAAGATATGAATGGAACCAAAGTATAGAATGAGGAAGTTGTGAATGGAAAATGGATTAATGTCAGCAATAAAGCAGCTGCCATTTTGCAACATTATTTATGTATCATTACATAATGCACGGTATAGTCATTGTCTCATTTTATCCACACAAGTTCTTAAGTAAGAAAGGTTTTCTTCTTTTACATTTGGTGAAAACAGCGCTCAGAAAAGTAAAATGACTCACTTGCGATCACAGGATAGCAGGTCTGTATGACATCAAAACATTCACTTTTCCTTCTGTGCTGTGCTTCCTACAAGATGAGCAATGTTTTAGACTCATTTCTGTGGTTAGTAGGTGGCTGGGTAATTGGTGGTCTGCGTTGACCCAAAGGGTAAGTCGAGACTCAAAGACCAGACAGGCCTGGGGCTTGGGAAGCTTAGAAATGCTCCCGGATCTGTTCTAAATCAAAGCCCTCACATGCGCAGGATTAAAGAAAAGAAAGCTGCTCCATGCAATGAGGACTGTTTTCTGAACCCTGCAGTGCACCGCATTTCAGATGGCTCAAAACAAGGCAGACACAGTCATCCTCAGTGTCATGCCTGGCCAAGCTGCAGTCTGGAGGAATGCCCAAAAAGATTCAGTTCTTCCTTCTAGCACTGCAGAGCTTTTCTCCTGGTTGGGATCAGATAGATGTCCCTGGGGATTTATGGGATCAAATCACTGGGCATCCAGGGAGGGAAGGTGGACATAAGTTGGTAAAATGGATGTCTATCACACATGTGCATTTTACTTTGGAGAGGGGGGTGAATTGCTAGACTAGTGAGAACAAGGGAAATAATTAACATAAGAGTTTTCTGATAGAAATAATGTGAAAATGCTTCCAGGAAATCTAGAATGGCAGAGAACTATTACTGATTTTTTTTTTAATATGGCAGACAAACAAATCAGTTCTTTGTTCTGCCGAGTATGTCATTACCAGTTTATAGATGTATTTCCAAACGTGTTATATGTATTATTTCTTCTTTTTAGCCACTTAATTTCATGCAACGTATACAAGGGTGTTGGGGCTTTGGGACAGGAGGGGGCAATAAGGTATAAAAGGAGAAGGGAAAAAAGTGGTGATGCATGGTACATTTGCTATGTTATAAGGAATAAATGATTTAAAACGTGAAAATGCAGGGCTCCTAGGTGGCTCAGTCAGCTGAGCACCCAGCTCTTGATTTCAGCTCAGGTCATGATCCCAGGGTCGTGGGATTGAGTCCTGCCTTGGGCTTTGCACTGAGCATGGAACCTGCTTGTTATTCTCTCTCTCCCTCTCGCTGCTCCCCCTTCTCTCTCTCTAAAATGAAAAGGAAAAAAAATGATGATGCTTTAAGGTAGTAGGTTCATTTAATAATGCAGAAACCTGTCTGGAAAGTTTAAGTTGCACGTCCAAGGTTGCAAAACTGGCAAAGTAGTAAAGTCAGAATTTCAACCCAAGACTCCTAAAGGACATGCCCACTCCTCCTTCCATCCGACCCCACCTCCCCTACAATTTTGCCACAGGCAAGGTGCAAACAGGAGATGGTTTAAAACAGCAACTGTTCATGCAGCTCCCTGCTCCAAATGTACTTGTGGGGAAGAGTTTACACAAGGAAAACAGTTATCCTTCCTTTAAAACACACCTCAAATCTCTCAGCCCTTGCTACCAAGTTACACAAATGAAGACTTATTCCTTTTGACCTTACTTGATGTGGTACATAGGGAAGACAGGCCATCTAAGCTCTCCCGGAGGAAAGAAGTGATATTTGCTGCTAACTTGGGCAAACAAATGGATATAGAGGAAGTGTTTTCCAAATACCAACATTAAGAAATCTGAAACCCAGGAGCTCATACAGCACTGAGAGTAAACCACAGACATCGCTTAGCCCATTGGAGATTGGGCTTTTTACTGTGATCTTCATGCTTCTACGTGAGGTTTCCTGTCACAGCCTCACTGCAGGGCAAGACCTTCTTTCCCCGCTGTGGCCCATGGAGTGAGACATTTCTTGTAATAACTCACAATGAAGCCTCGTGGCTCTATTATACATGAGCACATTTGACCAAATGTGGTTTTGGGTTTTGTCTTTTTAACTGATGAGAATCCACAGTACTACTGCAAATAGGAAAAAAAAAAAAAACTAGTTGGTTTGGGATGTCCTGAGGAGTCATCATGAGATATGAGTGGGAAGGACAAAGAAAACAAGACTGGAAAGACACTGGTGAGACAGGACTGACCCAGCTGAATGGCTCTTTCTCGAATATAAGGTGGTATCCAAAGAGGTATAAAAATTTTAGGTTGTGTTAGGCACAATCCTATAGGTGAAACATGTACCTGAAGATTCCACTCAGTGATTATACCAGAAGGCAGGCTGGCGGCCATGATCCCAGTGGCCCCTACATGTCCTCAGTCATCAGTATTAGTCTATGATGAGTAAGACTCTCCTGAGGCACCTGGCGTTGGGAGGTCAACAAGGTCTAAACCTGATGGACAGAATGGCAGGAACAAATCAGAGCATCTGGGTTCCTTTTCAGTGGGCTATTAGCAGGACAGAGCAGGGCACCTGGAGTCTAAGAAAAAACTGAGGCCAAAGGCTAAATACCTAGGCATAGCCATGTGGTGGACCAGAGAATAGTGGGGATTCATGAAAACATTAAGAATTAAAAGCTAATCCCAAGCACACTGGACCCACAGCTAAAAGCATGGACATTTTCTCTCAGACTGAGGAAGTGGGCTGGAAACTTCTACTATATTCTTCAATCCCGGTAGCCTTGGTTCTGGGGCAAAATGGACTCCATTTTCTCCAAACCTTCTGGGAATGGATTCTCTGGTTATTTCTGGGATTCTTTGACAATTTCCCAAAAAGTGACGTGAAAGAAGAGCTAAGTAAATGAAAATAACTACCCATTTGTTGTCAGGTTCAAGTAGATTTCGTCTGCACTTTCTCCCCCTCCTCCCTACCACGTTCACACTATTTGCCTCTCTTTACCATCAGCACTGAGATGGGGCCCACCTCTGTGTAGTTTTAGGAGACAACAAATAAAGTCAGTGAACATGTAACCAACTCACCTTCAACTCTTTCTCAGGGAAAGCTTTTTAGTGAACAGGCACATTTGTTTATTCTCTATATGCAGATGCACTCTTTTTGGTATAATGCGTGGTAGGCAGTTTTTAGGAACAAAACCAAGGCGACACCAGGATGGTTTATTAAGCATATTACAGTGGCCCACTCTGCATAATATCAGAGGCACTACACATGGGACTGCTATCCATCCACTCATGGGAAGCAGAGGCACAAAACTCAACCTGCGTCCAATATTTTTGGCACTCAGAGGATATCTCTGTCAAGAGTCCAAGTTTGCCAAAACTGCTTTGCTAGAATCATAGACTCAGAATTCTAGAGCTGGAAGGGAACTTAAAAAATCATTCTCTAAGTATTTCTTGAGCACTGATTAAGTCCTCTGCATCATGTTGGACTATCAGCTTGACCAATTACCTCGTTTGCTTGAGATCCAGCTATTTTCTCATGGACACATAGCAAGTTAGCAGCAGAGCAAAGATTCGTCTGTTCTTTTCTCTGTGATACCTTCTCCCATCTTCAGTTATGTAGAACACAGCCAGGATCCTTGGAATGAATAGAACAGGATCCAGTAAATGTGAGAAAAATGATTACCCTCTAACCCCAGCTCTGAGGGTGTGGCATGGTCCTCACTCCATGAAAAATAAAGCATTTGTTTATTCATTTATTTATTCAGCAAACAATCTGAATAACTACTGAACCACAAGACAGTCTCTGAGGTGGATAGCTTCTAAAGCAGCAGCCAAGTCATCAACCAGTAATTTTTTAAAAAGCAGTTCTAACCTTTGCTTGCATCTTTCAAGGACCATTATTGGGAAAATGATTCATAAGCCTAGCAACAATTTTCAAAAACACTTTTGAGTTGCCCCAATTTTCTCCTTCTCCTGATTGCTTTGGAGTTTCTCACAGCAAAAACGGAACTCTGGGTAACTTTTTCTGTACCCTCCATTCTGGCTTGTATCCCCCCTCCAGGATCTTTGTGGTGTAAATCAACTCAGATTGCTGTTAAAATCCAGTCCCTGGCCAGATCTCTCCCTGTGCACTTGATTCAGCCTTCCAAATGATGTATTTTAGGTAGGTGGATGAGAGGAAGAGAGGGAACCTTTATGCTTCCATAAATCTTGCCTGAGAATTGTATGTATTAATAGGAGGAAGTAGATCCAATGTGATTTGGCAACATGTCAAACATCAGAAACAAGAGATAAAGTGGTGTTAAACAGTAATGCCAAATTTGGAACTTGGAGAATAATAATGCTCTTTGAAAGAGAGGATCTTGGCAAAGATAATGATTTCAGATTTAGATACATTGCATACAAGAGGTGGTAAGGACCCACTGACAGCAGTGGTGAGCAGTTCCAGCAGATAGTATAAGGATGTTGGAACATAAGAAGTAGAAAAAATATAAAAACCTAGACATCCAGGGCTCTTTAGTGCAGGGAAAAAATCCTAAGTACACTTAGTTCTGGAAGGTACTTCTCCGAACAAAGCTGTATAGTCGTAATGGTTATCTACGTCAGAAAGATGCATTTGTATTATTCAGAGTCTCTTTATGGAGGAAGCGGGTGGCAAGTATAGCGTATTTTAGAAAAATCCACTGACAATTGTTAAAAAATAGTTTGGCATTTACAGTGATACGGTTCAGTTATTTTAAAAGGAAAATAAGAAAACCTCACTTATGCAAAACTCCCGATGCCCTAAAGTTGCCACATAAATAAACTAAATGGGGGTGAAACTTGAGTGTTTCAATTTTTCTCAAGAAACCAGCAAATCTGGACATTTGAGCCATAACTGTCTTTTGGTAAAGACTGTTCATCCTTATTTTTTCATTTCGGGTGTAACCCATTTTTCACCAGCGCTGGCTACTTAGACATTGCCATAGTAATGCTAGTAAATAGGATTACTAAAGTGGATTTCTATCAGTGTGCTCGGAGTCCCTGGTATCAGAGCTACACTTCACAAGTTATTAATGGATTTTCTTGCCCTCAAGTTCAGTGCACTGGTCTCAATGTGAACTTGGAGTTAATCTGGATTAATGTCCCGGATCTTTCCCTTACTGACTATGTGGTATGGGCAGGTGTTTCATTTCTTCCCTTGCCTTTCCTCTACTCTCATTTCTTTTCCTTTATTAGTTTTCTCTTTAAGCTCAGTTGTACAAAATAAGATATCCAACAACTTCAAATGATTAATGCATGGTTTGGAAATATAATCTATGGAAAACATTTAGTGCACAGTCTGGCATATAGTAAGAACTCTATAAGTGCTGGCCAGGAACTCTAGTAGTAGTAAGTCGTACTAATAGTAATACAATGTTCCAAATGTTCCTGTATCTGGTTGTTTAAGATCATGGATGATAAGCATGGCTTAAATGTAGTACTGCCATATATTAATCAACGTTCTTCAGAGAAATAGAATCAATGAGATATGTACATAGATTTTAAATTGGCTTATGCAATTCTTGGGGCTGACAAGTCTGATATTTGCAAGGCAGACCAGCAGGCTGGAAATTCTAGTGAGCTGAGGGTACGGTCTTGACTCATAAGGCAATCTGGAGGCACAATCCTTTTCTTCTCTGGGGAGCTCAGTCTTTCCTCTTAATGCTTTCAACTGATTGGATGAGGCCCACCCACACTATGGACAGGGGTCTGCTTTAGTCAAAGTCTACTGATTTAAATGTTAATCCTGTCTAAAAAAATAACTTTCACAGGGCAATTGGGACTGTTTTTAAACAAACAATTGAGCACATTAGCCAAATTGACACATAAAATAAATCATCGCATGTCAACAGCATAACTCCCTGGACTATGAACTGGTCTGGCAATTAGGTGCTGTATTTTTCCCTGCCATTCTCCTTTCCTCTATAGTCTCCTTAGTCAAGCCACTTCTCTGAGCCTCAGTTTTCTCCCGTAGAGTGTTTTTCCAATTTGTTCATGCCCCTTTCTAGGGATTGTCTTCATTTAGGAAAGTTGGTCATTGTGTAAGAAATGTCATGCACATATGTAATAGTCTTGAACAAGTAAATATAGCCTTTTTACTCTTCCAGATAGAAAATGAGTAAAGTTGGGTCCTTCAGGAGGTTAGAAGTATTGGCAAGCCACTGCCCACTTTAAGGATGTATCCAGATGGCTGGCTCACACCTGACAACTCTGTTCTCAAGGGAGCGTTGAGTAAAAATAGGCCTTAATTCATCCCTACAAATAAATTAAGATGGCCCAGGGGGCAGTGCACATCAGGACCGGAGACGTTCCCATCATAAACCCAAAGGCAGCAGGCAGGGGAACTCAAAGCTCAGCCCTTGCAACAGCAGCTGCTGGGCCACAAGGACTGAACTACTGTTGTATTGTTTTCCCTGAATTTAAAAATATGAACAGTTTTTCACGTTTTCCACAGGCTGCAAACACAAAGAATGACACTCGAGCAGGAGAGAAGGAAAAGATAGAGAATAAAGAATAACACAAGAACAAGGAAACGGAGAAGGGGAGAAAGAAAAGGAGCATAAAGAAATGTTTCTAGGCAGATGACACATGCAATAATTGTCATCAAACCACCAAGTCATCACTCCGTGTGCGGTGAGGGGTGGAAGGTTTTTTGAACCTCCAGGCAGGGTGGAGGTGGCTGGGAGACCCTCTGAGAAGGAGGGAGTGCGTGTTGCATATTTTGCTTTCTAAGAAATTAAGATGCTAAACTGAATGTATTAGAAGTCTAAGTAGAGGAGCCTTGGAATTAGAGAATGGCATTAAAGGAAACAAAAGGTAGCCATTCCTACTGTCAAACTGGGAATGGAGCAATTCTCTAATATTTGGGAGGTTGGAACGAACTGCCATGACCAAGCAGGAGCCAGGGCAGTGGTCATTTAGACAGGAGACTGCAGAAAGCAGCAGCTCTAGAGAACTGGGCCCAAGTCATAGGCAGCAGAGGATAAAAGTGAAGAAAGAAGACAGAGTCACACTCCTGAGCAATCAAAACAGAATGATCCAGTGTTTTCACATGCGAAAAGACAGATGGCCTGAAGTCTATTCTAGTCCTCGTCTTCCTTCAAAGTTCTGTCCTTCCGCTGTGCTTAAGAGAAGCATTAATATCTGGATTTCCTCAAGGAGGAGGGTTTGAAAAGATGGTGAAGCTGAAAGTCTCTGCAATCACCATCACACAGCCACGGCATCCCTGTTTAGGAATAGGAATGGGAGAGGAAATACAGAGCCCATTGTACATACAGAGAATGGATAATCTTCCAGATTGGCTGGAACATGGACTCCAACAGTGAGTTTTTTGGGATATAAAACTGAAGAGATGGGTTGGTGATGTGTTGTAGAGAGCCTTGAATACCAGACTAAAATGACAGGACTTGTGTTTAGTAGAAATTTCATCTCCAAAGCCTTTGGAATTTTTCAGCATTAAAATGGCATAGTTATACTTCTACTTATAAAATTTACGTTGAAGCCGGTTTAAAGATAGAAGTTCTCTTAGTTATCTATTGCTGCATAAGACGTTATCCCCAAATTTCCCAGTTTAAAATGACAAACATTTATTATCTCATAATTCCCAAAGGACAAGAATCCAGGAGTGAGTTAGCTAGGGAGTTCTGACTCAGGCTTCTTCATGAGGTTGCAGTCAAGGTGTTGGCCAGGATTATAACCATATGAGGACTTGAGTGGGCTGGAAGATACACAGAGGTAGTTCAAACTCATGGCTCTCACAGGAATCCTTAGATTCTTATCACGTATACCTCTCTACAAGACTTCCTAAATGCCTTGTCTGCATGACGTAATGACAGACTTCCCCTAGCATGGATGACCCAAAAGAACATGAGTGAGGAGGAAGCCTGGAGATTCTGAGATCCAGTCTCTGAAGTCTCCCACTGCCACCTCTGCTCTGTTCATTCATTAGAAGCAGGTCACTGTGTCCAGCCTACGCTCAAGGGGAGGGAAATTAGTCTCCATTTCTTAGAGAAATAGCAAAGAATTTAAGGACCCAAATTAAAATAATAATAAAGTAGCTTAGCATCAGGACATTCCTGAGATTTTCTACTTTACATCTGGTGCCACCCATCCCATCCCAACATCAGAAGGCTAGTACAGAGGTGAAGGACACCAAATGAGCAGATCTTAGCTAACACAATGTGGTGGTAAGAGAAATGTTAGAGGCAGCACATGCGAGATACATTATGAAGGAAGATTTTAGGAAGACATGTAGTAAATTTCATAAGCAGGAAGGAAGAACAAACGATATCCAAAATGTTTTTAATTTATAAATTAAATATTTATAATTTTAATTACCCGTGATCATCAGATATGGTAGACTAGACTGGTCTGATGATGATGCCATTGAATAAATGAAGTCTGAGAATGAGCTGAGGAAAGATGGGGAGATAATGTTTTTGCTTTTGGAAAGGCTGAGTTTGGGTGATCAGTTGGCCTCCCATGTGCAAACACTAGCAGGCTGTTGAAATACTAATCTGGAATGGAATGTTGAACCTGAGAAGTAAGGGTGGATGTGGCCGTCATCTGCACTGAGCAGGAACATAAACCAGGCAATGTATGAGTTGAAAGAGTGAAGAAGGCCAAGTTCAGACTCATGAGAAATAGCTATATTTAAGGGAAGGAAGGAGAGCTGGTGAAATTGCCCAAGAAGAGAGTTTAGAACTGCATGGGCCCCAAGAGATACCAGTGTTGTGGGAGGATAGAGTCAGCTTATACTCTCAAATGCTGAGAAGTCAGGAAGGATGTAGACTCTGTGGGACACTGTATTTGGAAATTATGTCTTCTGTGGCATCTAAGGGAGGGCTATAAGTGGGATGGAATGTGAGGCAAAACCCACATGGTATGGCACCCACATAGTGAGTGCAAGACTTCAGTGATGTGCTGAAAAAGGTTTCAACTGGCTTTCTGGGGGTGGGGGCGGGGGGAGGGCCTGACTTGTAGCATGTGTTGGACTTCATGGTGTCAACATTTCCATTATAGCCAATTATAAGCTATCAACACTTTAACAGGTGACTCACAAAATTCCTGAGAATTTGACAGTTGATTCTCATGAGTCTATATGAGCAAGTTGCAGAATATCACTGGAGGACTAAAAGAGGAATGGTTGTACGTTAGGTATTCTTTTTGAACATTTTGGAAATAGGTATGGTAACTTACACCCATCCCTTCTAACTATGGAAAGGCATGGCATAATCCCAGAAAACTTCACAATATCCAGAGGGAGGAAGGACAGAGGAATTTTTTTTCCTCCACTGTATGTGTCCCTAGCTATTGGTGTCACATGTCCACCTACAGCTCCTTTGTCCTTAGTGTCTCTCCCTCCTTCCTTTCCATCACTCTCCCCCTCGGGCTGACTTCACCTCACAGCAGCTCACATACAGTTCTTCAGTACGAGTCCTTTGCATTGAACGCTCACATTCTTCATGGATGAAGTACCAAAAAAAAAAAAAAAACTTTCTAATATGTGTCATCTCTCAGTAGATTTTTGATATGTCATGCTTAAAGCCTTCTCCCCGACCGGGATAAGAACAGTGAGGGATAAAGGAACAAAAGAGGAGGGACATCAGAATATAGAATGTGAGATCTCGTGGTGAAAGACTAGCTACCCAGTACCTCTCTGCGAGAACACTCACATTTCTCATGATTATTGGGAGTTTGGACAAAGGCATTCTTGGTCCTGAGCCACCACCTCTCCACAAAGGAATCCCAACAAAGACAATATAAAGAAATGGTGCTCTTCTAAACTGTAAGTGTTTCTTCTGTGCCAGAGGATAATGTGCTTATTGGAGAATTCAGAAGAAACCCAGTGCCAACATTTATTCATGATGTATGTTCTTCCAAGCCTAAAATTACAAGACTTGAAAGCTGTGTGAGTTTAAAGCAAATTGATCAAGACCACAACTGTTAATAAAATGCATGACTACAGTCTGTATATTAACTATGATCTCAGAGGAAATACACTTGGGAATCTCACACCAGTGTTTTGCATTTGAGTTTAGAATCCTCATTTTTTAAAATGAAACTTTATTGTGATTATTAACCTGCAGAAATTGTAATTATCCTTTCAATGCTTGAAGGTTCCTAATGGAGAGGTGCCAAAAAAATCCCACTGCTAATTAAATCCAACTGAATATTTCCTTTACCTGAAGATATAGAAGTGTTTCTTGTTTGTCAAATCCCTTTTAGCCAAATAACCACTTAACTAATCTCAAATTGAATATCTTATTTAAGATTTTGAATTATCCTTTCTCTCCAGGGAGCTGCTGTTGAATATTGTAATAGCATCATCCAGGGAAATATTTCTTACCCTTCTGACTAGAGGAAAGGGGAAAATATATGTTTCTTTATATCACTAAGTAGACTGAAATCTGGAGAAATGAACAGGCTGACGTTTTTAAGCAGAGGACATTAGTAGAAGGTAGGCATGGTTTCCATAACTGCATATAAATCCTCGTTTTGAGCTCACGAAAAAAAAAAAAAAGAAAAGAAAGAAAAAAAAAAGAAAAGAGGATTTGAATCATTTCATGTTTGGACTAATTTGGTTCTTCTTCCTGAAAATTCTAAATTATGGATCTCACAAGCATTACCCCAAATCACCAAATAATGACCTGGAGGCCCTACAGGTCATTAAAAGGTGCAGAGTGACCCAGACATCAGCATATTACAACAGAGAAAATAGAATCAGATCTGGCTCTCACTTGCTAGCTTTGTGACCTTTAATAGTTCACTTAAATGCTTAGTGTTAGTTCAAATGACATCAGTCTGAGACATGCCTGAAACAGTGCCTACCTTTCTGCCATTTAGGACTATTTTACTTGAAATAATATCAATAAAAGCATGTTATAGAATTAACTTACGTTATTTCTCTGCTCCCACCATGGAAAGGCTTGCTACTTCACTCAGATTCAAACCCCGTGTCCTTTCCATGGTCTGTGATCTGACTCTGTATTGCCATTCTGACCTCAGTTCCCTCTCCCCTTTCCTGTGTTCTTGCTGTTCCGGCCACACTGACCTATCCCCTGTTCCTTGAGAAATAAACTTCTACACTAGCCCTCTGCACTCACTGGTAGCTGTTCTTACAGTGCTCTTCCCCTGATTTTCTCCAGGGCTTAAATCTGTGAGGTGTTCTGAAATTTCATCACTTCACTACAGCTGGCACTTCCTATCCTTCTTAATATGAGACAATTTATTTAAAATTTTAAGTCTCGTATAAACATATGTGATAGTAATTTTAATGTGTTAACTTGGAAGGTGTTTTTGGAAAGATTATCATTTAAATTGGTGAACTTCAAGTTAGCAGGTTCCCTTCCATGGTGTGGGTGGGCCTCATCCAATCAGTTGAAGTTTTGAAAAAGACCAAGAAAGAGAGAATTCTCCGGCAGACTGCTGTCAGACCAGAACTGCACTTCCCACTCTCCTGGCTCTCCAAGCTGCCATCTTTTAGACTGGAACTGAACCAACATCTGTAGAGCTCCAGGCTGCTGACCTTCAGACTGGAGCTGTACCACCCACTCTCCTGTGTTCCAGTCTGCTGGCCCACACTGCAGGTTTTGAACATGAAATCCTTCATTACTATGTGAGTCGATTCCTTATAATTTCTCTGTTTCTCTCTCTCTCTTTTTTTCTCTCTCTCCCAATCTGTGTGTGTGTGTGTGTGTGTGTGTGTGTGTGTGTGTGTATCCTACTGATTCTGTTTTTTGGGAGAGCCCAGAGTAATACAACACCAAATTAACAAATATCAAATATTTTATTTAACTCATCAATTTTAATGAGTGAACCAGTAAGATGTGAAGACAGCTTCTAACTTAAATTAGAAAAACCACAGAATCATGGTTTCTATGAGTCAGGAACCTGGGTATGGCTTGTCTGGGTTGTCTGCTTACTGTCTCACCAGGCTGCAGTCAAGACATTGGCCAGGGCTAGATCATCAGATGGAATATTAACTGGGGAAGAAGCCATGTTTAAGCTCATTCAGATTGTCGGCAGAATTATTTTCCTGTGGTCGTGCGACTGAGAACCCCGACTTCTTGCCTGTCTTCCCTCAGTTCCTCAAGGCCACCTATAGTTCCTAGAGACTGGCTCTAGTTCTCTTCCATGTGGGTTTCAACAATATGGCCACTGATCTCATCAAGCCAGCAGAGAGAGTCTCTAGAGCAAGTCTGCTAGCAAGACAGAGATTTATAGAACATAATCTTGGAAGTGACACTCTGTTACCTTGTTACAGAGTCCAGTCACACTCAAGAGGAGGGGGTTATAGAAAGGCATGAATACCAGAGGGATGGATGGATCAGTGGGTGCACCTTACAGTCTGTCCCTCATACAGTCAAGGTCAATCAAAGGCTCAGATTCCTTTAGAATCCTATAATAACTAGAGACTCCACCACATAAAACCCAGTTTTCCATTGGAAGGATACCCAATACTCTACAAATTTTCCTAAAATCCTTCCCTGCTTTATTTTTCTTATGACTTATAGCTCTCTAAGCAACAACAATGAAAATAAACATAAGATAAGTAAAATACATCATCTATCTCCTTCATTAGAATGTGAGCCCCATTGCAGAGACGTTTGTCTTTTTGTTCACTGCCGAAGCACAGCATGGAAAACAGTGGTGGACGCTAGATACGCAATAATATTTGTTGAAAGAAAAGATAAATGATTAACCTGTTTTGCAAGGGGTATTGAGGAAGATGATGATATGCCACAAAGAACACTGGGCTAGAACCCTGAAACCTGGGTGTGGGAATTGCTCTTAAATGCTTACGAGTCCATCAGCTGCCCTGGTCAAAACCGCTCTTCCTTAGAGGTAAGTAGGAATGGGGAAAACTATATAAAAGGGCTTTTCTAAGAATGTAGTAAATGAAAGTGAGTCATCTGTTTCTAGCTCTGACATGTAAAGAGATTGGACACTGTCATTCCCATCCTTACAACAACAATAGAAAACTGGACACAGTGGAAAAAAAAGGTGACTTTTCTTCAACCCATCAGAGAACTGAAGTCACAGGCAAACTGCCCTTCCCAAACTTGATGAGACAGATGAACTCCAAGAGTCACAGCTGAAATAGGCTTACTTGGAGAAGAATCCACTAGAGCCATGAAGCGGTAGGAACACTTCAATGGTAATCGTGATGAATCATTGAGGATGAGTGTAGATTCACTTGAGAATGAGTGACTCATGAGGTGCTGAGTTTTGGGGGCCCCCAAAGTTTTGTGAGTTTGACCTCCAGGATATACAGCAGGTTCTCATGGTCAAGAACTAAGAAAGATACTCTCATGGCTCTGCCAGGGGTAGGAGAAAAGTAATCCTTGTGAACACACCCAGAACCTTTGTAACAAAGGCTGGCTCTCAGGAGGAAAGTACTTTACCAGCACCCTAAGTGACTTAGGTTTAGGGGTCACTTCAGACACCTCTAGCTTTCCTGTTCATCTAAAGGGGAAAAAGCAACATTGTGCAGGTCACACAGCCCAGGGACACAGTTCCACTAAAAGTCTGAAACAAAAGATTGTAGAATGCTTCCCACTCCGACAACTAACCCCTGCAGCAGCATAATACCAGGGGATTGCAGCTAAGAGAACTGCAAACACAGACCCTGTCTAAGGAAGACTTCTTAGGAAAACCCAAAGACAGACAACAGAGACCTTGGACCTGAAGAGGCTTCTTACCAAAGAAAATAAACAAATGGGAAATAAGCATGTGAAAAGGTGTTTAACATCAGATGCCATGAGGAAAGTGCAAAGTAAGCAAGGAGATATGGCCTCATACCTATTAGAATACCTAAATCCCCCAAAATCGGACCATGCCTAACACTGGTAAAGATTCAAAGCAACAGGGACTCCCATTCATTGCTAGTGGAATGCAAAATAGTACAGCCATTTGGAAGACAGTTTGTCAGTTTTTATACAGCTCAACATAGCCTTACCATATGTCCAACAATAAGGCTCCTAGGTATTTACCCAAATGAGTTGAAAACTTAACGTCTACACAAAAACCAGCACACAAATGTTTGTAGCAGCTTGATTCATAATTATAAAAAAACTGGGTGCGAGGGATTCTAGGGAAGAGGAGGGAGGGTTGAATAGGGAGGTGAAACTCTTATAGAAGATACTGCAATTGTGAATACATACCTTATGCATCTTTCAAAACCATTGCACTTTAATGAACAAAAAGTGAACCTTAATGTGTACAAGTTTTAAAAAACCATGTAGGGGTTCAAGAGA
Organism: Panthera tigris; assembly: GCF_018350195.1. Classification (NCBI taxonomy): domain Eukaryota; kingdom Metazoa; phylum Chordata; class Mammalia; order Carnivora; family Felidae; genus Panthera; species Panthera tigris. The sequence goes on along the minus strand of NC_056670.1, from coordinate 63,768,892 downwards.
ATCCAGCTGTTGATTTTCAAGCCGATAATTCCTGTGCCCTTTCCTTCTTCCTCCTATTGTTGATTCTCATGTTGAGATATGAGCTGAAATCTCAATGACTTGGAAGAAATGTTTTTCTGTGTGTGTGTGTGTGTGTGTGTGTGTGTGTCTGTGTGTCTGTGTGTGTCTTTTTATAAAAAAGTGGCTCATTTTAAACTTAAATTTGGATATGACTAATCTACACTATGCTCTCTCATGGAAAAACTTTAAGTTCTTTCTCCATTATTTTTTTTTTCTTGTCATCTGCCCCCAGTAAAACAGAAAAGGAAACAATAGAGACAGTGAATGAAAATACTGGTTTTGTAAATAAGCGTTGGAGCAGCAAAGTTCAAGTTTGAGGACAAATGAAGAGGCAGTACTGTTGATGGGCCTGATGGACTCAGCTCTGAAAAGGGCAGAGATTGACTCCTTAGTGGCGAGTTGGAGGCTGAACAGCAAAGCCCCCACACACACACCCTCTATAAATTTTCAGTCAGTTCTTATGAGTGAGTAAAGTTCCAGAGTGGCACAGTTGGCTTACTGGTCAACCGGCAGTCACATCCACTCAATGACCAATTTGTACACATAGGCTTTTTCCTAGTATGTTGGCACCATGGAGCTGGCACTGATGAAGGTACTCTTCTGCCTAAATGGGTTGCCTATTTTCATACGTGTCCCACTAGTCCCTCACACTCAAATTAAAAGAATCCAACTTACTCTACCCTCTTGTGAGTAGCATTTTACTAGCCAAGCAATGAGAAAAATGTATACAGTTTCCATCAGTATTGACTTTTACCATTCTTTTAAGATATCAACAGAGAAGATAAACTTGGCACATCAGGATAGACACGAAATGATTTTCCCCAATGTGGGGCATCAGCATTGAAGTTCTTAGCAACTAGGGAAGATGTATGTAGAAGTTACCCACATAAACACATCTCTTGCTCATTAGGTTTTAGAACTTTCCTTTCTCCACACAGTGAGGGGAAAAAGGAATGAATGATTTGGAGGAAATGAGAGAATGTTTTTTTTTGTTTTTGTTTGCTTTCCTTGTTTTATTCATCTTTCATTCAGGAGGATTTTCTTGCCCTGTACAAAGAGCCTTTACTCATCCTTATATTCCTCTACAACGTAAAGCTTACATTTATTGAAAGCCTACTTTGTGCACTGTTTTAGAAGTTTTATATGTAGTGGCTTACTTGACACTCATAATAATCCAGTGAGGTAGATTCTATTATGAATGTATTTTACATATGAGGATACAAAGGGACAGAGAGGTGACATACTTCACTCAAAGTGATACAGCTAATCGGTGATGATTCAAACCCTAGCAGCTTACAATTTGACACTCCCAATCCCATCACCAGAATAGAATAGGACCAGACATACCCTTCCTGCCTTCCCCCACCATGATATTGCTTAAATCACTTCACTACTTAAGACAACCGCCATGTCTTTTGTAATCTTTCTTTCCCTTCCTTCTTTCCTTCCTTCCCTCCTTCCTTCTTTTTTTCTTTTCTTTCTTTCTTTCTTTCTTTCTTTCTTTCTTTCTTTCTTTCTTTCTTCTTTCTTTCTTTCTTTCAGGAAAACATATCACAGCCAATAGATAGATTCAAGTTATGCCCTAGGCAATCTACTCTCTTTCCTTTTGACATTAAAATATCAATTTATCACCTCCTACTTATTCCTAGAGATATAAGAAAGTAAAGCATGTTATCTCAAATATTCAAAGCGTTTAATGGAAACATGCAGCACAGTTAAAAGGTAATTACCAGACTTTGTATACTCATGGTTAGGATTCCTTGAATTCTTAATATGGAACACAGTGTTTAGGTCATGTCTACAATAGAAGTTCTAGAACATATGATCTGAGGTTTTGACAGAGAGAAAGTGTACCAAGATACAAAGATGTCCAAAGAGATTGATTTTATTCTTGTGTTTGTATGCTTGTTTTTCCTTAGTGGGGGGGTGGGGGGAGTTGTTTTTTTTTTTTAATGTTTATTCATTTTTGTGAGACAGAGAGTGACAGAGCATGAGTGGGGGAGGGACAGAGAGAGAGGGAGACACAGCCCAAAGTAGGCTTCAGGCTCAGAGTTATCAGCACAGAGCCCAATATGGGGCTTGAACCCATGAACCGCGAGATCATGACCTGAGCTGAAGTCTGGCACTTCACTGACTGAGCCCCCCAGGCACCCTGGAGTTGGTTTTGATACAAAAGAAAAATAACTTCTAAAACATCTTCTAAAAACACACTTAGAGTTTCACTTTCGTGAGAAAGTAAACAAACAGAAATCAAAGAAACAAATAAATAAAATACCTAGACACTACTAGTAGAATGCACTACACTTAAAACCTTGAACTTTCAAACTCAGGAATAATGCAATTAACCTGAGGATGGTGAGGGGGAAAAAAGAGCTTAATCACCAATTATTTATTGAGTATCTATCATGTTCCAGGGATTATATATGCATTATGATAACAGAGGAGAACAAGTCCTTCTGTTGGAGCTCTGGGCATTTACAAACCAGTTGAGGCATGAGGTATAGGTATATATCTATGAGGAGAAAGATCCGTGGAATAATTTACCTTGGTATGGTACTGTTTTCAGATCACTTTTTGTTATAAATGACAGAATACCAGCGCAAACTGACTTAGGCACAAAAGGGAATTTTGAACCCTTGGACTTGGGCCAGCCAAATAGTCACCTGAAATTTACCTGTCTCATGGTTCTACTTCACTCTGTGTCTCTAGAATGGCTTCTAGAACCTTATCTTCTTTTAGCTTACTAACTGTAGCTGAAGGAATTTTTTTTTCAGTAATTCCAGAAAATTTGAGTTTTGAAGTTCTTGCTTGGATTATGTGCAATCCCTGAATCTATCTCTGTGGCCAGTAAGAAGAAATTCTCTGATTGACAAGGCCAAGGTTGTTTGTCTAGCTGAGTATTGGAGTAGGTTAGCATCATTCATGCATTAATATTGGGAATTAAAATGAAAATCAGATGCTCTGACTAGTTGAGGGAGAAATGGATGCTGCATGGGCAGAACAACATAATCTTCCCATATGACTGCAGAACCATGGTGTATGTGGCCCGATTCGGTGACCTTCAGGCTTGTCACACTAATAGCCTCAAAGGCAAGCCCACTTTGTGGATGACATAGAGGCTTTCTTTGGGATGAGTCTGGGGTGCAGCTTACTTATCCCAGAGCTAGTTGACTGACTCCCAGCCAACAACGTTAACTTTTTAATTTAAACTGGGTCTCGGTCAGCTTCCAACTTCAAGTCAAGGTGTTGATTTTTATCCATTATAAAAACACTTAAATCTCTGGTCACTATAGTAGCAACAGTAGGGCTTATAATTTTGGTTCTGCAGACCTAGCTGCCTTAACTGATTGCCTCATTTTTGGAGCCCCTACCATGGTCTGAACTCTGTTTTTCTTTCCCGTCTCCCACTCAACAGAGTTCTAAAACAAAATTCAAGTTGACAATGTCCAATGATAAGATCTACCGTTGATGCCTATAGAATGAAAACATCCTCATGAGCTTTGGAAGAGACTTCTATTTTTGCATATTTCTTCAACTGCCTTTATTACATGGATCCATTGTCATTTTTTTTTAATTTTGGTAAAAAAAAATAACATAATATTTACCATCTTAACCATTTTAAATCAACAGTACAGTTGTGTAACAGCTTTCTATAACTTTTTTATCTTGCAAAACTGAAACTCTATACCCACTGAACAAAAACTGTGTTTTTCCCTTTTACCCTACCCCCTAGCTTCTGGCAACCACCATTCTACTCTCTGATGTCTCTTAAAAGGGCCCTAATCTCTATTCATATGATAAATAATTGAGGTACCAGGAACACTTAAAACCTAAGGGACCTGAGAGCTATTCTCATGCATCAAATATCTGCCATGCATATCTTCTGAATAGACTGCTTCAAATCTGACTTGGAAGCAAGTAGGATATGAATGATTAAAAATATTACGTTACGGATGATTCCAGGGTCTGGCATAAGGGTCAGATATTGGGAAGTACCAGAGGGAAGAAGTTAGACCACTTAAGAAGGCACTTTGTAACAGAGCTGTGTTACCATGTGATATGATTCCTCTGGGAGAATGGAGTTTCACAACATTAGAGATGTTCAAATATAAGCTCCTAATAAAACAGAAGAATTCGATAGAAGGTCATCCAGGCATCATGCAAAGATTAACTTAAATGTTCCCTTTATTCTCTCCTAGCAGTAAAATTTCTCTATGGCTTTGGAAAAGATAAAGACTATGGTTTATTAGTTACTTGGCATGACATAAATACAAAATTCAGTGTTTTATAGGAGATCCAGAAAGTTGAAAATTCAAATTATCTTACCTTGTGAACATACTCAACCACAGTATACTTTATCAAAATTTAAAGTACATACGGGAGGTAAAGGGATTTCTTCCATTCTTGGCTATAATGGAGTATTAAAACACACACACACACACACACACACGCACACACACAGAAAACATGAATAGACACTTCTCTAAAGAAGACATCCAGATGGCCAACAGGCACATGAAAATATGCTCAACGTCGTTCCTCATCAGGGAAATACAAATCAAAACCACACTGAGATACCACCTCACACCAGAGTGGCTAAAATGAACAAATCAGGAGACTATAGATGCTGGTGAGGATGTGGAGAAATGGGAACCCTCTTGCACTGTTGGTGGGAGTGCAAACTGCTGCAGCCGCTCTGGAGGTTCCTCAAAAATTAAAAATATATCTACCCTATGGCCCAGCAATAGCACTGCTAGGAATTTACCCAAGGGATACAGGAGTGCTGATGCATAGGGGTACTTGTACCCCAATGTTTATAGCAGCACTTTCAACAACAGCCAAATTATAGGAAAGAGCCTAAATGTCCATCAACTGATGAATGGATACAGATTGTGGTTTATATACACAATGAAATACCACGTGGCAATGAGAAAGAATGAAATATGGCCTTTTGTAGCAACGTGGATGGAACTGGAGAGTGTGATGCTAAGTGAAATAAGTCATACAGAGAAAGACAGATACCATATGTTTTCACTCTTATGTGGATCCTGAGAAACTTAACAGAAGACCATGGGAGAGGGGAAGAAAAAAAAAGAGGTTAGAGAGGGAGGGAGCCAAAGCATAAGAGACTCTTAAAACCTGAGAACAAACTGAGGGTTGATGGGGGGGGTGGAAGGGAGGGGAGGGTGGGTGATGGGTACTGAGGAGGGCACCTGTTGGGATGAGCACTGGGTGTTGTATGGAGACCAATTTGACAATAAATTTCATATTTAAAAAAAAAAAACACAGAGCACCATAAACAACTATAAAACTGGGCAAAATATATTAACTGACTGCATTCATACATTGGACACTAGGAAATGCTGGAATATAATGCCTGAGAGAAGGGAAATAAATGAATTGAGTACTACAATTTACCTAGATAAATGTCTAGGGACAGTTCTTGAACCATGGTGCAGGGAAGGGCAGATAAACAGGGCCTGATGAACTTGCTGACTGAAAGACAGAGAGGTCAATATCGAAGGAGGCTGAGGCCTCTGGAAATGTGAGTAGAACTCTGAAAAGATAGAGTAATGTGAAAAAAAGAATTCTAGAAATCTACATAAGGGTGCTCTTGAGTAATTGCTAAGTAACAAGCTGCCCTTCTATAGGGTGGAAAAAACCAGATGAACAAATAAAGATCACAGAGCAGTAAGGTGATCACAGGGCAAATCTCACAGAGGGTAAAGAGATATCCAGGCTTCAAACAGCCAGAATGGAAAGTCCTTTGTGAAGTCCCAGAGCAGTGAATTAATTCCCAAAATTTCGTGTTGTAGGAGTAAGGCTGAACTATCCTGGAATGAGAACTACTCTAGCTCTAGACCCACCAAAAAAAAAAAACAAAAAAACAAAAAAAACTTAAATCACACCATGAATAAATCATATGCATCAAGTAATCTAACTGCCTGACAGAACAAAGCCCAGTGTTCTTTAATTCTTGACACTCAACATTGAGCTAGTACCAAATACGTCAAAAAGCAGGTAAAGGCATTCCGCAACCAAGGAAAAAGATCTGTCATTAAAAACAGACTCATCAAAGAAGAACTAAATAAATGGAGGGAAAGTCCATGTTCAATATTATTAATATATCTGTTATTACCAACTTGATCTATAGATTCAAAGCAATCACAATAAAAATGTCAACAAGTTCTTTTATGAATATTGACAGAGTTATTCTAAAGTTTATATGGAAAGGCAAAAGATCCAGAATGGCCAACCCAATATTGATGGATAAAACAAAGTAGGAAGTCCTGGCTTCAAGACTTACTATAAAGCTACAGTAATCAAGACATTGTGATATTGGTACAGAAATAGGCAAATAGATCAATAGAATAGAATAGAAAACTACCAGAGTCATAAATATAGTCATAACATAAACTCATCTTTGACAAAGGAGCAAGGACAAGAAAATAAGAAAATGGAGTAAGGATAACCTTTTAAAAAAACATGGTACTAAAACAACTGGATCCATATGCAAAAACATGATTCTAGACACAGACCATATACCCTCCACAAAAATTAATTCACAATGGACATAGGCCTAAATGCAAACACAAAACTATAAACTCCTAGAAGATAACTTAAAAGAAAACCTAGTTGGGTACAGCAATGAATTTTTAGATACAATACCAAAGACATGATCCATTAAAAAAGTGATAAGCTGCACCACATTAATACTAAAAACTTGTGCTCTGGGAAAGACAATATCAAAAGAATGAAAACACAAGCCACAGAATAGGAGAAAATATTTGCAAAAGACACATCTGATAAAGGACTCTTATCCGAAAATACACAAAAGAGTGCTTAAAACTCAAGTATAAGAAAGCAAACAACCCAATTAAAAAATGGGCCAGAGACCTCAACAGACACTTCACCAAAGAAGATACACAGATGACAAATGAGTTAATAAAAAGATGTTACACATCAGGGGCGCCTGGGTGGCTAAGTTGGTTGAGTGCCCGACTTCGACTCAGGTCATGATCTCGTGGTTCATAAGTTCAAGCCCCATGTTGGGCTCTGTTTTGACAGCTCAGAGACTGGAGCCTGCTTTGGATTCTGTGTCTCCCTCTCTTGTCTGCTCCTCCCCTGCTCACACTCTGTCTCTCTCTCAAAAATAAAGATTAAAAAAAATTTTTAAATAGATGTTCCACATCATATGTCAACAGGAAGATGCAAATAAAAACAACAAGATTTCACTACACATTCATTAGAATGGCCAAAATATTGAACGCTATCAACAGCAAATGCTGGAGAAATGTGGAGCAACAGGAACTTTCATTCATTGCTGATGGGGATGCAAAATGGTGCAGCCACTTTGGAAGACAATTTGGCAGTTTCCGACAAAACTGAACATACTCTTACCATGTGATTCGGCAATCACAGTCCTTGGTATTTATCTAAAGGAGTTAAAAAGCTATGTCTGCACCAAAAAACGCGCAAGATGTTCATACCAGCATTTTGCATCTTTGTCAAAATCAGCAAGCACCCACGATGCCCTTCAATAGTTGAATGGATAAATCAACTATGGTGCATCCAGTCAATGAAATATTACTCAGTGATAAAAAGAAATGAACTGTCAAAACCATGAAAAGACATGAAGGAATCTTAAAGGTATATTATTAAGTGAAAGAAGCCAATCTGAAAAGGCTACACCCTATGTGATTGTAACTATATGACATTCTGGAAAATGCGAAACTATGGAGACCATAAAAAGATCAGTAGTTGCAAAAGGCTCGGGGTAAGGAAGATTAATAAATTGAGCAAGAGGATTTTTACGGTAATTAAAACATTCTGTATGGTTCTATAATGATAGATACATGCCAGCCATTAAATCCACAGATGTACAATACCAAGAGTGAACTGTAATATAAACTATGGACTTTAGGTGATAATGATGTGTCAATATAGGTTCACCAATCGTAACAAATGTACCACTCTGGAGCAGAATGTTAATGGTGAGGGAGGCCACGCATGTGTAGTGGCAAAAGGTATGTGGAAAATCTCTGTGACTTCCTCTTAGTTGTGCTGTGAACCTAAAGCTGCTATAAAAACTGAACTCTGAATTTTTAAAAATCCAGAAATGACAGAGATAACAGAAGTAACTCAGTAGGATGTCAAAGTAGCTTTTATGGATATGTAAACATTTTTAAAGATTAGCATGAGGAAAAAAAATGATATATAAAAGGACCAGTGGCATATCTAGAAATAAAAAATAATATATCTGAACTGAAAAGTTCACAGCATGGAATTAATACAAGATGGGAGATTGCAAAAGAAAATATGATCTAACTTCAACAAGGAACTCTAGCATTTATCCAAACTGAAACACAGATACAAAAAGAAACACTGCATGAAGAAGAACATTGCCTCAGTGACCTTTGGAACAATACCAATTGGTATAACATGCATATAATTTGAGTCTCCGAAAATAGGAAGAGGGGCAGAAGAGCAGTGAAAAAATAATGACCATTTTTTTCCATATTTGATGCAAACTATAAACACACAGGTTATAGAAAAACATACCAAGGGACATCATTATGAAATGGAGAAAAAATAGTGATGAAACAAAAATAACATAAAGGTGCCAGGCTGTTAAGAGACATTTGAAATTCTGAGGAACAAAGGTCAGAATTACCATGGAGAAAAGGATAGAGCAAGTTCAGAACAAGGGTAAGAATCACTGAAGGTGTCGTATAGAATATGCACGTCTGTTGGGGCGCCTGGGTGGCTCAGTCGGTTAGGCGTCCGACTTCGGCTCAGGTCATGATCTCGCGGTCCGTGAGTTCGAGCCCCGCGTCGGGCTCTGTGCTGACAGCTCAGAGCCTGGAGCCTGTTTCGGATTCTGTGTCTCCCTCTTTCTCTGACCCTCCCCTGTTCATGTTCTCTGTCTCAAAAATAAATAAATGTTAAAAAAAAAAAAGTTTAAAAGAATATGCACGTCAGCAGAGAGTGGAGCAAATCTGGCGAGTGTCTGTGGGGAAAATCTGATAACCTACAATTGTATCTCCAGCCAAGAAAAAAAAATCTCCAAAAATTAAGGTGAAATGAGTAATTTTCTGACCACAAATGCTGAAAGAATTTCAAGGCAGCAGATTCATACTATGGAGGATACTTTTAAAGTTCTTCAGGTGGAAGGAAGTCACACGCGAGGGACACCTGGGTTTATTTAAGTAAATGAAGATCACCACCAATGGGAAATACAAAAATCATTTTACCTCATTTTTTTCAGTCTTTCAAAGGAAATTGACCATTTCAAATAACAACAACAATGCATCGTGGGGTTTATAATATATGTAGAAAAATGTCTGACAAGAATATCACAAAGAACAAGAGGAGGAAAATTAAAGAATATTCCTGTAAGGCTTATACATTTTTACATTTTGGATACATATTGCAAACTGTGAGGCACTGACTAAACTAACAGAGGAAGTTGAATGGAATAGAATAAATCAATCCAATAAAAGGCAAGGGAAAAGAGAAAAAGAACAGACACTGCCATGATAAATAAGAAACAAGATTATAGATTGGATCCTATTCGTATTTGAAAATCGTGATTTGAATGATATAGACAACTCCGTTTGAAAGGCAGAAGTTTTTCTGACTGGACAAAAGGGAGTTCCAACTGTAAACTGTCTACAATAAAACCATTTAAAATATAAATCCACAGAGAGGTGCTGCTAAGGAGATAAAGTTGGTGGTATTGATATTTTTTATCTCGATTGTGGTGTTAGTTTCACAAATGTATACCTTGGACTCCTGATTATACACGTAAATGGGTACATTTTATTGCATATAATTTCTGTTACAGTATACATATTATAATGCAGATGATACAAGATTTCATTAAATTTTAAATCAGTAAAGTTGTTTTTTTACAAATCAAAACAGAATCCAGTTTAAAAAATAGTTAAGGTCAGAGATGTTCTCCTTTCATGTAACTAAAGGCCATCCAAGTCTTTGTAGTAAAGTTCAACATATGGCCTAGTAGTCTCTAGGACTTTCAGGAATATTCCTCTTTTCCTCTCTAACCCTAGAGCAAGAGCACTGACTTTTCCCAGAGTTAAAGCTGAGTTTGAGCCACCTACGTTCCACCTGTGCTCTGTGTGTAGCATAAAGCTCCCATTTTTGCAGGGTTTCTTATGATATGAGCTAAAAGGACACCATCAAGCTACTTTCCTGCAAAGCACGCTGGTCTTGCTCCAAACTCAGTAAGCACAATTGTCAAGGTGATATGGAAATGCATTTTGTGGGTGGGGGAAACTAAGACACAAGTTAGGGTTTATTACATAACTCTGATTTTTAGCGTTACATTATACAGTCACCCTCTGCTCCGCCCTTCCTCCCTCCGTGCTCCAAGCACTAACAAACCCTCTCCTTGGCGACAGCTGTGCACACACACACTTCCAATGGTAAAGTCTAAAGAAGGGAATGACTGACTCCTGAACCTAACGGGTTTCAGGAATGGAGCCCAGATCTCTGAGCAGATCCCCTCAGCTCTCATAGGTACCTAACTCTGGTTTATCAAGAGGCGGCTCCAGCAAATGAGTTTCAGCATGTTCCCGGTGATTTATGAGCTTACAAACTAGGTCATGAGTAGGAAATAAATGCCATTTATCAGCTTTCTGGAGTCAATGGCAAGCCATTGAAGTAAGAGCTGGCTCCTAAGCCGGATAAAGAAATAGCTCCCACCTACCCAGGTGGGGCAGGGAACACAGCTCACCTACAGCCAGAAAGCAGAGGTATCATCACACTTCTACCAAATACTTCTTTCGCCAAGAGATTTTTCAGTTCCAGTTGGGAATTAAAAAACAAAAAACAAAAAACAAAAAAAACACCACAAAAAAAGGACATGTCAAAATTAATGTTGAGAATTGGTGTTATGAATAAAAAATTGTGCCAAATTAGCACTTCAAATTTAATTTTAAATGCAGCATGCTGCCAAGCAACTTGGAACATTTGCAGGTTGTTGGGAAATTGTTACGAATGGCAAATAGCTTCCTCCACCGCCTTCTCCTCCCCCGTCCCCCAGAGCATCTCCCTTGGGAGAGACAGGGATATGGGATCTGTGTGGGTGTTGGAGGGGGTGGGGCAGATGCTAGGCATCAAAGGGGCCTGGGGTGACTGTGGAAAATTGTTAGATTGTTTCTATTTGCATTTCACACGAAGGATTTTCAGCTCCCAGATTTGAAACAATAGGAACTTCTTAAATTCAGATCCCTACACCTGAATTCACATTCCTTCAGACAGAAATGGTTAAAAAAAAAAAATCAGCCTTTTTTCATTACTTGCTCTATCCAAAAACCTGTAAGAAAAACTGCACATTGTTTCTCCAAGGTAAAAGATTTTTTTTTTAGCATGCTAAACTTTTTTTTAATCAAAAACCAAGTTAACTTACAGTAGACTTACTGTAAGTTAGAAAAAGTAAGAACATATTTTTCTTATTTATTTTTATTTATTTTTTTAATTTTTTTTTACATTTATTTATTTTTGAGAGACAGAAACAAGGCACAAGTGGGGGAGGGGCAGAGAGAGGAGACACAGAATCTGAAGCAGGCTCCAGGCTCTGAGCTGTCAGCACAGAGCCTGACATGGGGCTCGAACCCACAAACCATGAGATCATGAGCTGAGCTGAAGTAGGACGCTCAACCGACTGAGCCACACAGGCGCCCCAAGATTTTATTTTTAAATAATCTCTACACCCAACATGGGGCTTGAACTCACAACCCTGAGATCGAGAGTCGCATGCTGCCCTGACTGAGCCAGTTAGGCACCCCTATTTTTAACCACCCCCTTCCTTCGTCATACATTTTTGGTTTATTATGCATTACTATGTGTTACACATTTTATGTTCATACAACTGTACATTTTGAAAGAGTCTGAGAGGACATCTGGTTTACCTTCCTTTTTGCAAGGGAAGCTGAGCTGCAGAGAGAGAGAGAGAAGTCACTTCCCAAAGCTCGCAGAAAGCCTCTCAGGAATTCTAGTCTTTGTAGCTTTCACCGTCCAGCCAGGATGATTTGCATGACAGGCCTCTTCTATATGCAAGAAAAGACTGCTTGCTTTGCTCCCTCTAGAAAGAATATCTTAAATGTTTGGTGACTACATTATTTTGCACGCTTGCCTCAAAGTTACTCTTGAAATTTTAATGTATTCTCTTGTCAATCAACCAAATGTCCAGACTCCTGTTTTGCTGTATGTCCTGGAGTCTAATGGCCTGAGCACTCCCAGTATGAATTTTGTCCTCTCTTAATGGGCCACAGTGGAGCGAGAATTGAATACTGGCAGAGTAGTGCACACAGTAGAATATGAAAAGGGAAGGAACTGTTCACAGGCTGGGAGATAATCCAAATATCAGACTCTTGTGGGGGTGGAAGAACCAACAAGCACAATATTCAGAGGAAGCTTAGCCACTGGTCATACTCCAGGAGCCAAGTGAACCACATTTTTATTCATTTATTCATACAAAAAAAAATATCACTGAGCACCTCTTATTTGAATGCAATCTATTAGATATTCTGGAGAATGCAGAAATACATAGCTCATATATTTTATCCTCAGAATTGAATTAGAAAGCCACACCTGAATTCTAGAAGGCACACTGTCCAAAAAAAAAAAAAAAAAAAAAAAAAAGTTAATGCTAGCGACCAAAGGAGAGGCACAGACAAAACATGTTGTATAATTCCCACATAGTGAGAGAGCTCATTCAGGCTTTGGCCATTACAAATTGCCACACTAATTACCATTTTTTGTTTACTTATTATGCGTCAAGCACTGTGCTAAACATATTTACATATATTAGCTTATGTAGATTCTTACAACGGACTATATATGTCCCCTGTTAGAGATGAAGGTACTAAACTGGTTAGTTTTAAGTAACTAGCCCCACCTTACGGCAGTTATGAAGTGTCAGTGCCGAAAGTCAGCCTCAGGGAATTTAATTAATAGCCAAACTCTGAGCAAGGAAGCCTGCACGGAAGGCATGAAGTGAACCAGAGGCTGTTTGTGATTTGAGTAGATGGGGATGGAAGAGAAGGGTCCATCACTGGAGGGAAGAAGGGCCAGAGAACTCAATGATTTAGGGAACTTGTAGTTTATGCCGAAGTCACATCTATTGGGATCATATCATGGATAGGCTGGTTGTGTACTCGAGCACTGTCCCACAGGGCAGTGGTTTGGAATAATTTGGACCGGAAACACAGAATTTGATTACATCCCATATCAAGACAGACGGCCTATGGAGTCACTCCTGCATTGCTACCTCCACTAGAACAAAAGAAAAGCCTGTTTGAATCATCCTGTTCTTTGTCTTTTACTTCATCATTTTCTCTTCCCTGGGCTGTAGGTAATATCACTGGTCAGACTCTCTCCACGTCAGCAAAATCAGCCTGGAGAGAGACAAAAAAAAAAAAAAAAAAAAAAAAAGACAAAAAAAAATTAGATCTTGCCTTCAGTAAAGATGCTCTTTGCCTGAAAAACAACACAAAACGAATCAGCTTTGCAGTTTTTTTAAAGCAATTCTTGTAGTGTTCAATAGACGACAGAGATGAAATGAATTATACCACTGAAACTAGAGATCATGTCATCTCATGATTGGATCATGTTTTATTCTTTTTCTGTGTGGTTTTAGATATATTTTCTTACTGTGATCCAGTAATTCGTCTCCACAGTTGAGGAATCTGGGCCAAGAGAGTCAAAAATTTTGCCAGGATAATGCTGATGTGAGTGACAGAGCTAAGCAGGACCCCGGGTCTAGATTCTGCAGGATCTAACTAGATGGTATATGCCCTTACTCTCAACTTTCTTCCACTTACATTATTGGCTGTCTCTTATTTTAAGGAAAAAATAAATTTTCTTCAAAATGACTACTTTCATTCCTTACAATCAAAATATATATTTGTTAAGCATTTCTTTCTTCTTGCATTAGGGGTTTCTTGAGCATTGGGGTCATGTCTTAACCATCTTCATATTTTTCACAGCCCCTAGCATATACCAGGGTCCTACACAAGGATGCCCTGCTTAAGTGTAACAAAATGTATATGTGTCCCCGAAGTGGAGAGGCAGCATGATGTAGTTAATCACATCAGGGTTAAAAGGTAAACAGACCTGGCTCTGTTTTTTGCTGTTTGTAGAGTTTTGAGCAAGTTACTTCACCTTTCTGATTTTTTTAGATTTTTTTTTTCCTTTGTAACATGGAGATACTAATAGAACTTAATCTTACAAGATTCTCCGAGAACTGAAGGAGATTAATACATGTGAAATGCTTAGCACCGTTTGTGGTATTAGTAGGTTTCTGGTTCATCGTAGCTGTGAATATCTAACTACTCATGTTTGAGAAGGCAGGAGTGAAAAAGACTTGCAGTGCCATCGTTGGTTATTAACAAGTTTGAATATGTAATGCTCCCATTGAATCACACACCTACTCCTCTTGAAAACAGCCATTTGAACTGAGCAAAACAACCAAAAGGTTAGGGTTAATTTATACAGAAGTGTACTGTGTTCATTGAAAACACAGCTTTGAGTCTTCTGTAGTGTGTGAGATGATTTAATAATTGATTCTCCTGTTATTAATTCAGGAGAGATGGTTCTTATAACTTTTGTCCTTTTCACCAGGGTAGTGCAGCTTCAAGGGGATGATGGTAGGCTGCAATAATAAGCCTGAATTGATGACACCTAATGACTTCTCTCCTTGTGGCTCCAAGTATCGGTTTTGTGTTCAGATCAGTGAGTAGAAAGCTTCACTTCTCTTCAGAATGACATATACATTGCCAGTAATTACTTTCCTAAAATGGAAAAGGAATTAAAATAAAAGGCTGAATGCAGAAGGGGGTGGCAGGTTTTTGGAAAAGTGTATCGGCAATTTGAAGCATGAATAATTAATTTTGTCTTGAGATTAAGTTCAGTCTGTGTTTATGATCTGTTGGAAAAAAAGAAAAAAAAAACCTAATGGGTTCTAAATAAATTCAGTATCAATTTAAACTATTAGAGGAAGTTAAATCAAAATAATTAGGATATTAAAATACTTTGTGCATTTCCAATCACTGCCTTATTGAGGCTCTGGATCTTTTCCAAGGAACAATAATAGCCTGAATATATTAGGATGTTTGCTTCTCTTAGAATGTTACTGTTTGCTCATGTAAAGATGATTGAGAACTTGCAGGAGACAGAAAGCCAGATTGATGTGTTGACATATTCAAGGGAGAAGGTGCTATATAAATGATAAATTATTTTGTACATATGGATTAAAGACAGCATTGTGACAATTTATTGTTAAAATAGTTGAACTTGATTATTCCTTATTTACAGTAATTGCTTAATTTCACACTATGGGGGGGAGCATTATTTTTGTGGCATTTTCAATTACCATAGAATGGGTTGGTAAAATCAGAGTAATACTCAGGTGAATTCCAGTAGAACCCAGAGCTTCTTTGCTTATTTGCTTAAGGCTATCAATTCTCATTGTCACATAAGTGGAAATAAAGGGATTCTTCCTCTATGTTACTTATTAGGATTTTCCTTCCTTTTATGCCTTCTTGGAGCATAGCAAGCTTGGAAATTAGAACAAATATAAAAAAAATTGAGATATATAGTTTTTCCCCTTTCTGAACGAAAAGCTCATTTATCTGTAAATAATTTGGGTGAATTTATTTAGTGATTGTCATGGTGAAATGCCCATCAGCATTCCAGAGCTCTTGGACTGTCTGGATATAATTATTCCGAGGCTTTCAGGAATTGGTCTCTAAGTGATTTCCGTGCAATATTTCAATGTTTTGTTTGTTTGTTTCTTTTCTCCTAAATATGATTATCCAGCTCATCTACATTTAATATTATCTTTGGAAAAATATTACTAATTAATCTGTATCATAAATATGATTTGATAACTGAATATCAGAGCTGCCATACAATTACTGTGGCAATATAGCTTGCTTTCTTATTTTTCCAGCGAGAGAAGAAAAGAAAACAGAATTTCAGGGCATCTTGAGTAATTTATTCTGAAACTAAAGCATTGCATTGAGTACTTTGCTTCTTGGAGAATCAGAAAATTTAGTCAGGATTTGTAAAAATATGGATCCTCTGTCCCCAGCAGACATCGTAAAGTATAATTTTTAGTAATCTTACAAATGATCTGGCAGAACAATAAACATTTGAGCTCCAAGGAGCTCAATAAAACTATAAACAAAAATTAAAAGGAACTAAAAATTATTCTTAGTAAAATTATGAAAATATTTGTTGTGTGTCCTAATGCGAATGAATAATGGATACCTAATTCACTATTTATATGTATAGTGAGTTTTCCCTGGTTTGAAATACGCTTCTCAGTTTGTAATGTTAATGGAAATGCATTCTTTCTTTGCCTCATTAGAAAGGGGTTGTTATGCTTCCAAAACAGAAGTTTTATATTTTCTAAAATAAGGCTGAGCATCAGCAGTTGGAAAATTATATCTTTAAAGGCTTTTGTCTCACCTCGGAGGATTCAATTGGAAGAGGCTCTACTATGGATGGGGGCAAGATTTTTTCCTGAGTTAATTTTCCTAATATTTCTAATAGAGAAGCCATGTCCGCATTTGTCCTAGGACAATGGTGACTCGTTTCTGTCACTCGCTTCCTTAAGAGTCTGTACTTTCATTCCTCCTATATACAGTAAACCTAAAATCATCCTTTTTCAGTCTTCCTCAGGAGGTAGATAAATATTGTGTGAGAGAAACTGGAAAGATTGACAAGAGGAAGGTAGGTTAGTATGGTGGAAAAGCATTGGGTTTGGAGCCTGGTGGTCCTGTGCTTTCTTGCTGACACCATCACTGACTTTGGGCGAGTGGCTGTATTTTACTGAGCCTCCATTCCCTCATTTGTAAAATAAGTAAACTAATAACACCTACCTCGCAAGTTTCTCATAAGCAACAGAAGTGATTTATGTAAAGCATCTATTACAGTGCCTGGTAAATAATGTGTATTCAATAAACATGGACAAGTAATAGGACAGGCAGTCAAGGTCATAGTTATTTCAATTGTAATATTTACACATCCAGCTCTTGTCATTTTGCTAGGGGTGACCATAAGTCCCTTATTCACAAATTATTATTTTTTAAGTTTTGGAGTGTTTTAAATCCAGTGCCTACACATTCCAGCTAGATAACTTGAGCATGTCTCAGATCAGGTGTGATTTGAGGAGTGGCAGGTGGTATTCAGGATCCTGGTCAGGGAGGCAGCACACAGCTGTGGAGCCCAGAACACTGGAGAACACCTGTGGTGTCTACACAGGGCAGGACTGTTTGCTTCCAGCTGGTTATTTTCATTGGGTAAATAAAGGTTTCTTGTTAACCAAGCCTTCCATGATTTCCCAAGAAAACCCAGGAAACTGGAGTTAATGTAAAATATCCTCCTTCACATGTCGGAAGCACACTAAAACATATTGTGTATAATAACAGTGCTAGGCTGAACCCAGCATGATTGCAGGACAGATCCAGCCTGTGGTTGCCAGTTTGAAATCTCCCATCTATATGATAGACAGCAATGCAGTTACTATATTTACACAGAATGCACCATATACTTGGTGGGCATACTTTCAGGTACTTTACATATATTAATAAGTTTAAGGCTTCCAATGACCCTTTAAGATTGGTATTAATAATCAGTTTTATTGTTACCAAGTTCATTTCACAGATGAGGAAACCAAGGAAGGGAGAAGTTAGGTAGCTCACACAGATTTAGCAACAGAACTAAGATTTGGAGGTAGGTATTCTCATGGCAAAGTTTTTGCGTTTGACCTGGGGTTTGCAGAATGAATTAAGAAATTCTTAATTATAGAAACCATTGTAGGGCAGGGGTGGGGGCGCCCAGGTGGCTCATTCGGTTAAGTGTCTGACTCTTGGTTTTGGCTCAGGGCATGATCTCACGGTTCCTGAGTTCGAGCCCCACATTGGGCTCTGTGTAGACAGCACTGAGCCAGCTTGGGATTCTCTGTCTCCCTCTCTCTCTACCCCTCCCCCATGCTCTCTCTCTCTCTCTCTCAAAATAAATACGTAAACATTTAAAAAAGGGAAAAAAAAGTTGTAATGGAGTCTTGAAGGACGAAATTCTATAGGACTCCAATTTTATTTTAGGCATACATCATTCACTAACATTTACTGAATATGTTCAAAATGCAGATCCCTAAATAAGAAGCAGTGACAAGAATAAAGATATGTAAGTCATGGATTGCTGTCTGCAAGGTTCTTTTAGTTAGTAACAGGAAGTGTGTGACTAGCAAAGCATCATAATACAGAGATGAGTTCCATAGGATGTTTCTAAAGGTTTTTGGTATTAGAATGGAAGCTTTGACTAGCAGTTAATGGGTAACTTGAGAAATATGGTGACATTTTAACCTACACATCCCCCAAATAGGTTACATTTCAGTAGGCACATATGAAAGTACTAGGTGTCTGTGTAAGCAGAGATTTTGTGGCAGAAGAGACTACATTGTAGAAAATGCCAGGACTAGCCCAGTTATTCCAGGTATTCTAGAATTAGGAGGATTCACAGAGGAATAGAAGAAGGTGGAGAGACATCTGAGGGCTAAATAGGGATGCTAATGTGTTCTGTTTTCCCCGTTGTAATTCTAAGTCCATTCCCTAATCATCACATGAGCGCGCGTGCACACACACACACAAACACACACACAATTTCACAAAAACAATAACAACACCAAACTAACATGAAGTTTCCAGAGGGGCCAAAATATTTCAAACAAGTGAGCAAGGTCAGTTTTTGAAATGATTTGCTATTAGTGCCCCACGATAGAATTGTGAACAATCAAAGAGCCATAAAGAATCTCCTTTCCTTGCTTCGTTTATAAAATAAAAACCATAGGAGATAGAGATATTTCAGAATGAGACCACAGAAAGGAAGATATATTTTAGCAAAAGGGAAGGAGATTATGAATGGCCATGAATGTGAGCTGAGAATTACTGGCCCACTACCTAGACTGAATTATAATTCTCAGTCCTCTGCCGGGGGAACACACACTTGCTGTAATCTATTGCCAAGCACAATACGGTTAGGCAGTCATAGTGATTCCATAACTTCTTGTAAGTAAGTGTTAGCTCCCAGAATGAAGTGTCCATGTGTAATGAATACCATTATATAAATAAAAGTGGTTCTATTCCCTTTTCTTTTATTAAAAAAAATTTGGGGTGCCTGTGTGGCTCAGTCGGCTGAGTATCCGACTTTGGCTCAGGTCATGATCTCATGGTTTGTGAGTTCGAGCCCCACATCAGGCTCTGTGCTGACAGCTCGGAGCCTGGCGCCTGCTTTGGATTCTGTGTCTCCCTCTCTCTCTCTCTCTGCCCCTCCCCCACTCATGCTCTGTCTCTCTCAAAAATAAACATTAAGGAAAATTTTTAAAAACACTTTATTATTTTAAAAATACAAATGCCGGGGCGCCTGGGTGGCTCAGTCGGTTAAGCATCCGACTTCAGCTCAGGTCACGATCTCACGGTCCGCGGGTTCGAGCCCCACATCAGGCTCTGGGCTGATGGCTGAGAGCCTGGAGCTTTCTTCCGATTCTGTGTCTCCCTCTCTCTCTGCCCCTCCCCCGTTCATGCTGTGTCTCTCTCTGTCTCAAAAATAAATAAACGTTAAAAAAAAAATTTTAAAAATACAAATGCCATTATAAATCTAACTGATTTGAAACTCTCTTCCAATACACACTGCTTAACAGAAATAAACCAAGACTGCGAGGCAAAAGTTCTCCTTATTTTTGTCTCTTCGATCTCCTTGTTAAATCATACCTTCAAGTAAACGTGTTTTAGGTATATAAAATGTTCGCACTGTGAATGGCATAGAAAACTGCTCTGTGCATTTGGCTATGATAATAATATTACTTGTTATCATTTCTATCATCCTCAGCAGAAGATCTCCTCCCAGGCTGGATTGGAAAACCCATACCCTAAATTTATTTTGATCATTAACCTCGCCCGAGATGCTGCTGGATTCATGAGGTCTGACAAGGCAGAGTTTGAACAATATCCTGTGGAAGGCCATTGAGTTTCAGCACCAATCATTGTGAATCTATTTATTTGCTGCCAAAGCCTTTAATTTGCTGTGTTAAATCACAACTGTAAAAATTGTCAACTGAAAATTTCCCCATCAAATATGAAGCCTTAAAACACAAATTACCTTTTAAAGCATGCATTTCATATTCTTCCTTATTTCTTTGCATACTGTGTCATTTTCCTCAGGGGGTGGGAAAAGTGGTTCAAGAGGGACCTGTCTTTGAAGTTATTTTAATCTTTATTCTATCCAGTCCTTTCTGGACTCACTTAATCTGCTTGATTTTTAAGTTGTGCTTATATCCTCCAGATACCAATTCATGACATCCTTCCAAAGAATTGTTCATTAAAATCTAATTTTTACCTTCTAATTCTGGCTTTTTAGCTAATGAAATCTGCAGTAATTATAAATATCCATCTTGCAAAACCTCAGAATTATTGGCATTTATATATAAAGTCGAGCAATGAAGGAATGATATTAATACTGAAGTTAGCTCTTTCCTTTTCATTTCAATCAAGTGAAGTTAGTACATATATAGTTATGTATATTTAAATAAAAGAATCTCGTTTAGCTTCTTTCAATATTTTTACACTGTCATTAGAACTCTTTTGAATGGTACCCAAGGGAGACCACATCTAATTTAAACTTCATGGCAGAAAAGACATCGGGAAACTTCAGATCCATTATTTAGCTTGATGATCTAAAAAGATTGGGGAAAGGTTTCTGTGATATTAGGCTCTGATCTACCCAAGGTGCCCTGTAGTGATGGCCTTTCGTCATTTTTTAATGAATTATCAAATGAAATTTTATCAAAAAGACAAATCATTTATGAAAAGCTGAAACAATTCCCTAGCTCATAAGTTTAAGCTTTGCATAAGCAGAACAATAAGCTCTGAGTTCCCTCAGCACTAACAATGTAAGAGCAAGGGTGTGCATCCTGATGTGATGGGGGTAAATCCGCAGAGAGCACAGTGCAGGTCTGTACCCAGTCTGTACAACCCCAAGTAAAGTTCAGGTGATAGATGTGCAAGGTCCACAAAATATGACTTTCATTGAAGTCGACTGTCTGTTGGAGGGGGAAATGGACTTCTTATGGCTTAGTAAAGATAGGACAGACTTTGCCCAAGGATACAGGGTTAGAATTTGGCAGAACTGTGATTCAAATCCAGGGCTGTTGGATGCCAAATGTATATAATGTATCTGAGCTTCCATTTCATTATCTACAAAATGAGAATAATAAAGCCTACTTCAATAGGACTGATCCAAAGGTTAGATAAGACGTTATCCACCATTTATTGAATGCTTTCCATATGCCAGTTTACTGCTTTCATTTAATACCAAGTGTGCCCTGGGGACTAGAAGGGAAAATTAGCTACTGTTCCTCAGTGATTGAATAAAGTCCATTGCCCGCTAGAACAAAGCATGAAATGAAGCCCATTGTTCACAAGCAGATAGGCTTCAGTTTCTTTCCCTTAGGCTGGTGTTTCAGACTCATGCAAATATATGCTTCATATATCTTCCTTGGAGATAATTGAATGGGAAATACAAACTTCTGGGCCCCTGCTCTGAACTTCTGCTTTGAGAGGGCAATTGAACTGACATCAGCATCAACATCAAAGGATGCTTTTGATAAAAGTAATTTTTATTCTTCCAGCATAAAATGAGAGAAGACTTAACCAGATTATGCACTTCCCCTTACTTCACACCGGACTTAATTTCAAATACCTTGGCTAAATCTGATAGTTTCTTTTCCTGTCCAATACTTCATGAGGGGTTATACTAGCTAACCTCTTTGAAGTTATACTAGCTAACCTCAGTCTTCGCAGATTGAGAAAATACTTCATGTTATTTTGCTTATTTATCCCTATTTTGGCTTTAAGAGAAAAAAAATAAATTATTTTCAGGGCTTTCTATACAATTTATCAGATTCACAGGAAGTCAACGTCTATTATTTTAGGACCACCAAATCATAAGATTTTTGAGTTTCAATGTTACTTATTCAACATTTCTTTATGGAATGTCCACAGCAAGCACTATATTCAGATAGATTGATGATAGATGATAGATAGATACATAGATAGATTCACTTGATATATATTTATTATTAATTACTATGCATTGAGAAATCTGAAGAGTAAACATAGTAAAGAAATAATTTGTTGTTTTTCTTGCCTTCTAAGCTCTTAGAGATGGTCCAATAAGACATGATTAACAGGTAAAACTAAGTTACCAAGGAATAAAACAAAATTATAGATGGAAACAGTGCAACGTATTATTAAAAACAAGAGTTGGGTCACCTGGGTGGCTCAGTCGGTTAAGCACCAACTTCAGCTCAGGTCATGATCTCACGGTTCATGAGTTTGAGCCCCACATCGGGCTCGCAGCTGTCAGTGCAGAGCTCGCTGTAGATCCTCTGTCTTCCTCTTTCTCTACCGCCCCCCCAGCCACTCACACTGTCCCTCTCAAAAATAAATAAAACATTGAAAAAAAAACAAACAAGAGTTATCACTTAATAAATGATAGCTATGTGTCAGGCACTGTGCATTTATTATCACATATGAAAATCACATATGATCATTACCAAAATTCAACAAGGAAGATGCAGCTAGTTTCTTTCTAAAGGAAAGAAATAGAGATTATAAATGATCACATGGTTTTTAAGGCCACTTGCCAAGTTAGTGGTAGAGGTGGGACAGTGACCATCAAGAGCTCAAGGTCTACCCACTCTTCTAGAAAATCTCTTACACATAGAGAAAGTCAACCCAAAGCCAAGGGGAAATCAGTATGGATGGGATTAGCTGAAAAAAATGTCCATGGATGAGATGTGTATTTTCTCTATACATCAACATGTGTGCCTGTTCTGGGGTACAAGCTCCTATAATGCTATGTCCCTTTGAAAAGAAAGTTATTTAATAATTTGTTTATAATGATTTTGAAATGATGCATTTTTAATAAATATTAAGGTCCTTAGAGGTCTATGGATTAGGAATAATAATTTATTTACTGGATAAAGTAAGAATACATCTTCACTTGGGAGACATAAAGTTGAGAGGCCATTGAGATCATAAGGTTTAGCCCTTTGTTTTATAATAAAAGAACTGAAATTCAGCAGTGTTTTCAGCTCTGTGTACACATTTTAAGAAGGGAGTTGAAAAACTGGAGTGCGTTTAAAAAAACCCAAACACATTCTGGAGAAACATGTTAGTGTTTTTATTTAGTGTATTCTGTGCCTTCACCCATTCCTTCCATACACATCTACTCTGTGACTATGCTTGCCTTGTGCCTGGAACAAAACAACTGGAGGCTACAGTCTGCTCGGCAGTGAAAAAGCAGAGACCTGAGTCAAAAGACTCGGGTTGCAGTCAGAGCTCTGCAAATTAATAGCCCTGTGACTATGGACAGCCAGTTTAACTTCTTAAGTTAACCTTGTGGACTGACAATGTTGGTTGACTTCCCCTAAAGCCATCTTCCTCCTTCTTTCCCTGATAACAGAGGACTGATTTGGCTTCTGTGTCAAACTGGGTAACGTGTTTGGTGGGAAGGGAAACTCCTTGTGTGGCTCTAGAGGACGAATCATTTTTATGCCATTCATGATAATCCCACCATTTTCAGTCAGTCAGTGTCAGGGAGGGCATGTGACTCACTGCTGCCCAACAAGAAATAGGGGCATGTTGGCTAAGTGAATTCTGGGAAATATTTTACATCCCATGAAAACAGAAAGCTTCAAGAAAAGAATCGTTTGATTCTTATGCTCTCTCTGCTAAAGGCTATAGGAAGTCATTATGTTACTCTGTCTGGTTGGTTTTCCTGTTCTTTCCATCCCTACCTGCCTGTCCAACTCTATGTGTGGTCATTGCCTCTACTATAGAGAACAATATTGCTGTAGCCATCCTGTGAACATGAACAGAGATATTGCTAACTAATATGGAAGCCTAGAAAGTCAAAAGCCCCAAACTATCTATCTTATCTTGCTTTATTAGTCTTAATAGTTATCACTATATGCTCTAATTTGCATGTGTGTGCTTATGTGTGTTTGTGTGTGTTCATACAAACACATCTCTCATCTGCAAATCTTCTATCCATCCATCAATCAGTCATCTATCTACCTGCTTACCTGTCTACTATTTCCATTTGTCTCTTACTTCCAACCCAAATAGAGCTAGAATAAAAGTTTAAGAGGATAACAATTATGGTGTTTACTGCTGAATCCCCAGGGGGATAAATGAATGAATGACTCTTTGACAACATTGTTGAGATGCAATACCTGTCACTAGGTTTCTTAGAAACCCTTAGTATTTAAATGGCTTTTAACAGGGTGCCTGGGTGGCTCAGCCAGTTAAGCCTCTGACTCTTGATTTTGGCCCAGGTCATGGTCTCACTGTGGGTTTGAGCCCCATGTCAGGCTCTGTGTGACAGAGTGGAACCTGCTTGGGATTCTCTCTCCCTCTCTCTTTGCCCCTCACCCGCTTGTGCTCTCTCTCTCAAAATAAATAAATAAACATTTAAAAATAAATAAATAAACAAATAAATAAATAAATGGCTTTTACCCAGGTGGTCAGTTATTTACCAATGAATATAGTGTAATTTATATGCTATATAAACCAGAATATTCTAAAGCTATAAAATGTTTTATCAAATGGTCTCTTGTCAATTTTTTTTTTAGAAAGCTTTAATAGTTTGTACGGTTGAATATCCTTCTATACTTTTATTCTCCTACTTTTATTCTCTTTGTATGAATTATCTGCTTATTCCCTTTGAGTAAGTCAAAAAAATTTTTAAAAGAGAACATATTGAAGAATAATGTCAAAAAATAATTGTTTTCATTTGCTAATTTTTTTTTCTATAAATTGAGGTAAGCCCAGGGAGAAAGGAAAAATCAACTAATAAGAATCCCTATGTTAGGCTGTGTGAAGAACACACAAACATAATGCAATCCAACATTGTTTTTGTCCTCAAGTTGCATGTCCTGAAAACCATACTGAATGCATGTACAACATCAAAAACAACAGGGCAATAAATATACAATGTGTTCTCAAATATGTGAAAGATATTTAAGGATTGTAAATGTACTCTTGTAGCCATATGTATATATTCAGATTTGTGCTTATCTCTCTCTACGTTGTAATTATTTACACGTTCATCTTTCCCACTAGAACATAAGAATTACAAAACTTGGACCTGAATTATACTAGTATATGCATTGTTGGCAGCTGGTAACTTTGCATCTCAGCATGTAGTAAATGAGCAGTGAATGATTGAAAGATCAATGAGATATCAATGAGTTTGAAAAGACTTCACAGAAGCCCTCTAACTAACTATTGAAGACTGATTAGCATTTGAAAGGACAGAAAGGAGCAGAGTATTTGTAGCAATGGAGAACTTGATGATGCAAATCACAGAGGTAGGAATGGTTGTTGAATGGCCACAGATCAGTAAGGCCAGAGCACTAGGACAAGGAAAGGGTAATTCACAGGAAAGAGATGGATAGAAAATGGGGTTCAATAAGGCACAAATCATGGAAATCTTTAAAAGTCAGTGTAAAAAATTATAATTCACAGGTGCCGCAATAGGGAATGAAGAGCTTTGGTCAGAGGAGTGAGACAGAAGAGGCAATGACCAAGAATGGGAGTTGGACAGACAGGTAGGGGCAGACTGAAGAGGAAAACCAACCAGACAGATCCCATGTGACTGGTGCCAGCAATCAGGCAGTGACATAATGACTTCTGGTATTCCGGCAGTACCATCTATGGTCCATCTTACAAACGCTCTTTCTAATGAAAGTGGGTATTTGCAACTCTGTTGCACTCTCAAATTTGAAGGATTTCTTCATTCGTTTATTCAATACATATTTTTTTAAAAATCTGTCACGTGTCAGGGAATATGCAATTTGTGGGGATACAAATGTTTAGAAACTGATTAAAGATATGGAGCTGAAACACCGTGCCTCAAAATGTTCAGTTTAAATCCCTAAATAATTTTACCTATGAAGTTTTTGAACAAGAGATGCTTCCTTTTGTAATGCCTTGGGTTGATGTCTTTTATACCACAAGCCGCAACTCAGTTGTGTTATATTGTCATGGTGCAATCTTTAGGGTTCTGTCTGATGACATTGTGGACATGAACATTTGTTGAAGCATTAATAAATGAAAGCAATATCGTCCCAGACATTCAGTTTTCTGAGAAAATGACAAACCTTGACTTTTAATAGCATATTAAAAACCACAGAAATGGGACGGAGCAGAGAGCCTTAAAAAAATGCATCATTTTGCTACTGCCATTGGTTTCACTGTGCTAATGACATGAAATTATGCCCCAAGGGTCAGTATTCATCATTGTGTTGATTTCTTCCGGAGGAGGTAGACTGCTGTAGTATGTATTAAAAAGAAAAAAAAAAAAAAAAAAAAAAAAATCAAGGGGGGAAAAAAGTAAGCCCAGATCATCAGCACGCAACAAAGAGAAGAACAAATATATGCGACTATCTAGATACTGTGTTGGTTTCATGACCCATGCTTCTAGGGATGCCATTGCCTATATTTGCAAATATAGACATGACAGGAAAAGCTGACTTCTAAGAAATTCGTGCAAAATGGTTTATTCAAGGAATGAGTCAGTGAGTACAATTGATAGGGAAAAATCTGTTACAAGATGGCCAGCAGGACTGACAGGGGAATTCCAGTCCCCACTCGAAGACTCCCCTTCCGGGTTCTTCTTCCCATCCCACTCCCCGCATGCGCCAAATGACTACCAATACGGAATGCGGAAGTGACGGACTATAAATTGATCCCTCTGCTTATGCCTGGGCTCAGACCTCTGGAGAGTGATCTCCTCTGACCTGCCAGTGTGAAATAATCTTGCCTTCCAAGATCTCCGAGTGCCGCTTGGCTCTTCTGCCAGGTGATCCAGACCAGGTTCCGTAACATTTGGTTTCCTGACCGGGAAACCGTGCTGGCCCATTGTTGCCACCGGTTTGGGGAAAAGGACGACGCGGTGACGGAACGACGAATCGCAACGGAGAAGGCGCGCCCTGCCTGAATTTTGGCAGTCTCCCTTTCGGGGGCCTCAGGCCGGCCCCAGTCTGTCTGCCATTCCCACTGGACTGGAGGAGACTTGGCCGTGGAGGATCTGGACCTGACGTCGGATACAGGTAAGGCCTGGGGCCCCAGTTCAGTCTGGCCCACCCATAGGGGCGGAAGGGGGACCTGATCACTCCCTGGAGACTTGAGAGGTCTCACAGGTAGAAATTCCGTGGGAGGGAATGTCATAACCTCTGGTGTGTATGTGAGTGAATATGCGACTGGGTCTGGCTTGCCTGCCAGGTTCGATTCTGTAGCTCCATGGGCGGGCACCCTTAAGGTCCCCAGAAGCCCATGGAGTCTGAGTGGGCCTGTCTGTGATTCTGTGGTGAATGGCATACAGTCTATGGCGGCATTGGAATAGTTTCCGGTGGTAAGTCACAAAGCTGAGACCGCTATGGCTAAGTGTCATCTAGGTTCCTTTGGGACACGAACAGACGGGTATCTGACTGGTCTCCTCATTAGAGGGGTCACCCCTACCGGTCTGTCTGTCCTTTTGACTCCATCCCACGGAACATTGCAGGGTCAGGACAGAGCAAAGAAGGGGTTTTTGGGAGACTATGGAATTAAGATGACACCCGGCAAGTAAGGACCCTATGCGAGTTGGAATGGCCTACTTTTGGTGTAGGATGGCCTTCGGAGGGAACCTTAGGTATCCCAATGGTGCACCGCATCTGGCATGTTGTTGACAGAGACCCAGGTTATCCTGATCAGTTCCCTTATATCGACTCCTGGTTAGAGATTGCACAAACCCTTCCCCCTTGGGTGCGACTTACCTGCAACAAACAGGGACACGCTAGTGTCTTAGTCGCCTCGACAAAGTGGCCCAAGGAAGGTCAACGGAAGTCCTGACCTCCACAAATTCTTGCTGGTGATCCAGAGGAAGAACCAGTCTTACCCCGCTATATGAACCCCCCGGTATCTTAATACTCCGCCACCTTCAGTCTCCCCACCACCTCCGGACTCAGCAGATCCTCTCTCCCCCCCAGATCAGTGGCCACATTCTGCCCTCAGCCTGATTCAGGCATCCTCCAGATGCTGGTCCACACCTGCTGGTACCAAGAAGCTGTCCTCCAGGGCATCTGAGCAGGGGCTAAGAAGCCCATGAATATGCCCTGCAGCAAGGGGAATCCCGGGGATTCTTTTGAGGGTCTCTGCGAGGCTTATACCCTGTTTGATCCAAGGCAGAAGAGAGACACGACAAAAGGACAGGGAAGGTCCAGCCGTCAAATATGGGGAGGCCCCAAACCTCTTTAGCAAGGGATCTCCTACTACAAGGAGAAAGGACATTAAAAGAATAAATATTCCAACTGGGGAAAGTCCCAGAAACCCAGCTGATATGCACAAGAACCCTGAAAAAAAGACCTCATAGGCCTAGCAGGAATAGATTCATATTGAGGGGGACCAGGCTCACTACTTCTTGGCCCCCATGAACCCATGTCAAAATAAAAGTAGGGGGCCAAACTATGACTTTTATGTGAATTTGGGGGCCACACGGTACGGCATAAATTCCTCTACCTACTTGAGTGCTCTATCCCTCTCCTCGGCCAGGATATACTCTCAAAACTGGGGGCCCAAATAACCTTTGAGCCAATGGGACGCACCAGCCTCCAATTGGACCCAAAGGGAGGCTATTCTGCACCCAAGCCCAACCAAGCGGCCCGCCCGAATTCAGGACTGCCTTTCCCACTGTATGGGCCGAGGACAACCCTCCCCACCCCCACCGGACTTGCCCGCAACCAGGCCCCAGTCATTGTAGAGTTAATCCCAGGGGCTCAACCGCAGAGACAGCAGCAATACCCCCTCCCACAAGAGACAAGGGCAGGCATCCAAGAACACCTGACCAGACTCAAAGAAGCAGGCATGCTGGTTGAGTGCCAATCACCCTGGAACACGCTGCTTTTGCCAGTAAAGAAGCCGGTAGGAAAGTACCGACCAGTTCAAGCTCCTTGCACCTGGTGGTCCCGAACCTGTACACCCTCCTCACCCAGATTCCAGGCTCTTCCAGATGGTTTACCTGCCTAGACTTAAAGGATGCCTTCTTCTGCCTTCTCTTGGCGCCCCCCTCCCCCCACGGATCCAACCCTTGTTTGCCTTTGAATGGACTGAACCAGACACAGGGCATCAGATGCAACTGAGTTGGACGTGCCTCCCACAGGGGTTTTAAAACTCACCTCACCCTTTTTGGGGAGGCACTGGCTGGAGACTGCTGGCTTTCCAAGGGAGGCCACACACTGCACCCTTCTCCAGTATGTGCATGGCCTCCTCCTTGCCAGCAATACCTGAGAGAATTGTGCAGAGGGAGGGCAGAAGGGCCCTCCACCAACTCCTGTCAGACTCAGAGTATCGGGTCTCATGAAAAAAGGCACAGATCTGCCAAGAGCAAGTCCGATACTTAGGCTTCCTCCTTACCCAAGGAAAATGAGCTCTAGGGCCAGAGACCTCCCTACCCCAGCGCCAAACTAAGAAGGGGCTACGAAAATTCCTAGGGGCTGTGGGATTCTGCCGAATCCAGATTCCCAGATTCTCAGCACTGGCAATACCCCTCTATAATCTCTTGGTAGGGCCGGATCGAGAACCCCCTGTCTGGAAAGAGGAGGCTGAAGCCACATTCCTAGAGATAAAGTCCGCCTTGGGGCAGACACCAGCCCTTGGCCTGCCAAATATAAAAAAGCCTTTTAATCTCTGTGCATGAGAAGGTAAAGGTCATCCTCAGGGTTCTCACACAGACTGTTGGCCCTTGGCCATGGCAACAGCATACCTGTTGTAGAGGCTGGACCTGATGGTGGCAGGATGGCCACTGTGCCTTAGGGCACTAGCTAGCAGCCACAGTTCTGCTCATTAAGGAGGCAGATAAACTCACCCTGACAAGAACTAAATGTCAAGGTTCCTCATGCTGTTGTGTCTCTCATGCCTCTCTAACTCTCAGCTAACACAGTACCAGGAATCCTCTGTGAGAATCCACGGGTCACTCTTAAAACAGTATGGACACTGAACCCCTGCAACTTTCCTACCTTCTGAAGGACATCAGATCATGACTGCTCTGCGGTGACAGATAAGGTATTCACAAGCTGCCCAGAACTGCTTGACCAGGCCCTACAGAACCCAGACCTCACTTTATTCAGTGATGGTAGCAGTTTCATCACAGAGGGCATTCAAGTGACGGTATGCAGGGACATGTCTTCATCCGAGCACTCAGCTCTAGTAAAGACAAGCTCGTCAACAACTCCCGGTACGCCTTTGCTACCATACACATACGTGGGGCAATCCACAAAGAGAGGGGCCTCCTCACCGCGGTAGAGACCAACAGGAACAAGGAGAAAATACTAATGCTCCTCGAGGCCTTCTGGTGTCCAAAAGAAGTTACAGTTCTACGCTGCAAAGGGCACCAGGAGCGGGACGACCCTATAGCATGAGGAAATTGTCTAGCAGACAAAGCAGCCAAGATAGCAGCTAATAAGGAGGTAGACATAGCTCCCTCCCTTATCTGCACTGAGACCCCCACCAGGACTTCAAAGAAGAAATTGTCCCTTGTCCCCGGTTCTGCTTGCCAGCCACAATCCACAGGGATAACAGGCCTATGTTCCTGGCTGACATTATACAAACCAGCCTCAAAGCTCAGGGGAAGTAGAGCAGATGAATTGCATACTCAAGGGAACCTTAGCCAAGTTATGTCAGGAAACAGACCTCCCATGGCCGAACCTGTTGCCCCTGGCCCTCCTGCGTGTCCGTTACACATCAGGAACTCAAGGTTTCTCCCATTTTAAACTAATATATGGGAGGCCCCCTCCATGTCTAGGAAGCCTCCCAGGGAACCTGCACCAAATAGGGGATAAGGGAATAAGAGAACACAACGATATACCATTGAGAGGGCCCCAATCTCTTTAGGATCCCCTGTATGCCCCTTCTCACCAGGGGACTCGGTCTAGGTCAAAGACTGGAAAAAAGACCCTCTCAAACCCGGTGGACTGGGCCTCATACTGTTATTCCGACCACCCCTACTGCCCTCAAGGTCACAAGTATCACTCAATGGGTCCACCACTCCAGAATCAAGAGGGCCAATCCTGAGGAGCCCCAGAATTGAAAGACTGCCCAAATCCAATCTCAGCCCTGCTCCAGCCACACGCTGGAAGCTGGCTGGTCTACCCATGGCAGAAGCTTGAGGAATCACTGGTCCGATGAAATGAATAGACTGTCCTTACTCCTTGCCATCGGATTGGCAGAGGTTGCCCCAGAAAGCTGGGGAAACAGCGAGAGGTTCCTGCTCACACTCCCCTTCCTCTTATGGATAGGATGTTTTGTTGGTATTGATTGCCTCTGATCTGGGCCCCATTTGTAAGAGCAGGGTGTCTTCAGTGGAAGAATCTGAGGGGTTGAAAAGCTTAAATGTGGTGTAAACCTCTATCGGTCTGCTGGTTTGCCTGCCAGTGAGAAGGTTACTAATGCCATTTTGGGAAAGTGTTTTCACTGATGTATGTGCCTCAAGCTTCAGGAAAAAGAGATTAAATCATTCTCAAGATAAAAGTTGGTGCTTAGATTAACCTTCAGCCTTAAGGCCCAGGCTAAATGAGGGGTGTTGCTACCTGTCCTCCCAGGGGCAGGGATAGCCACAGGGATAGGGACTGGCATAAGGGGCATAGGCTCTTCTGTGGGACTAACGAGTGGCCGACTCCCTAGTGTCCCTACAGAGTCAAATAAGTTCCCTGGCAGGAGTTGCCCTCCAAACAGACAGGCACTTTTGTTGCCAGTAAAGGGGACACCAACATCTTCCTTGGAGAACAATGCTGTTACTTTGTAAAGTAGTCAGGAGTGGTCACAACCAAAGCCAGGGAACTAAGGGAAAGGACGAGCCCATAATAAATGAAGATGATGCCCTCTAATACAGCCTAGATCTGTCTATGGGACATCAAAGAGGGGAATGATAGAGAAAAATCTGTTATAAGATGGCCAACAGGACTGATAGGAAAATTCCAGCCCCCAACCAAAGACTCCCCTTCCAGGCTTTTCTTCCCACTCCGCTCGCTGCTCTAATGTGAATGCAGAAGTAACAGACTATAAACTGTTCCCTCTGCTTATGGGATTCAGACCTCTGGAGAGTGATCTCTTCTGAGCCCACCAAAGTAAAATAAACTTCCTGCCTTCCGAGAGCTCCAAGTGCTGCTTGGTTCTTCTGCCAGGTGGTCCAGACCAGGTTCTGTAACACAAGGAGTATTTTACTTAGGGAAACTACAGTATTCTAATGGGAACATAGGAAATTAACAAGATTATCCCAGTTAAGAGTAAACAGAAGATCACAATAACAGTAGTAGAATTTTGTTGTGGTTATTGTTGGTTGTGTCCACCTGCAAGAACTCCATTTTCCTCTAATTCTTCCTGATTTGGTAAGGTCAAAAGTGAATTATTTTTGCTATAATTTGTGCCTTTTCTATTCTTTTTTCCTGCACTGTTCATATATGATAAAATCAGAGGGCGAAAAGTTACAAACATGTAGTTCAACCCAAATAGTTATCACACTCTCCAGGGGGCATCTTATATGCCTTTTTTGTTTTTGTTTTTGTTTGTTTGTTTGTTTCTGCTCTATTCCATTGTCTTCTGTTGAGGCTATGGATATTCTATGTTATTTCCTTCTTTCTCTGGTCTATATCTTTGCTCACACGAACTTTCATATTTCATATTCACATACATAAGACCTAGAGAGATGGTAGTTCATTCCCCTACTTTTGATTTATTCTGTTTCCCAGGTACAAAGTAGAACTACTTCATTTCCTCTATGTTTTTACAGAGTTCACTAAGACAGTTCTTTTGTTTTACTGATTTAAAAAAAAAAATAGCCAATCTACTCAACTGTCAGACATAAATTCATGAAGATTGGATTATAAATGATCAATACTCTTCTCTCCTCAAGACCACTCTTGCTCTTTGGCATTAATTTATCGTTCTTGGACCAATTTAGTACTGCTCAACTCTCTTTTCTCTTGAGATAAGATATTTCTCAGAAGGTTACTGGATCCATTATATCAACAGTCTTCTGGAGGGCCTGCCTCACCCATCTTCAGACATGATCAGATAAATCTAAAACATTGAGAGAATATAATTTAGCTTCCTGCTTGGAAACATCCACTCTAATATATATGTGCACTGTTATTAGTTTGTGTATTTTACATTCAATATATTTTTCCATTGTTTACAAGTATCCACATGTAAAAAAAAAACACAAATAAAAATTCAATTGTCATATCATCACAGAGACTCTGAATAACATTTTTTCATATATAAGGCATTTATATAGCTAATTATGAACAGAATGAGAATCTGTTTTGTTTTGTTTTAATGTTTATTTTGAGAGAGAGTGCAAATGCATGTAAGCAGATTAGGAGCAGAGAGGGAAAGCAAAAATCCCAAGCAGGCTCCACTTGTCAGTGCAGAGCCCAACCAATGCAGGGCTCTATCCCACCAATCATGAGATCATGATGTGAGCCCGAGATCAAGAGTCAGCTGCTTAACCTATTGAGCCACCCGGGGGACCCCAGGGATCTGTTTTGGATCATTGTTACTTTCAATTTTAATATTTTAACAATTTAAACATTTAATGGTTGGGTGTTTTATGACTTGAGTCCAGTTATCTTTGTATATCCCTCCATTGAGGATATTATGGTTAATATCTTTTTACCTAAACAGGCAATAGGGAGAACACAGAGTGATATAAGCAAAGACATCCCATTGTTGATACTTGAGCCTGGACTATGAAAGAATTTTATATCTGTGATACCCTGACACAGTATTCAATCGCAAAAGTAGGTGTATGAGCCATTGTATGATAGGTCAAACCCTGATCTGTACAATGGACAGAATTATTTGCTTTGGCATCACATAGCTGCAATGTTCATATTAAAATAGCTCACATATTCTTGAATACCCATTTGCAATTCAATAATTATGGAAACTTTGTATTCCTTTAAAATTATTTTCATTTAAAAATTGAGAGCTAGGTTGAAGGTACAACTTGTTAGATGCTGTAACTAGCACTCAGTGACCCACAGTGTAGGTCTGATTTATTATGCAAATACAGAGGCAGAATAATATATTCTGTTTAATCATGCAGAATTTTTTTTTGTTTGATGGAGTGTCCAGGCACACAAATGAATATTCTATGAATCCGAAATCTACTTCAGAAAGGAAGGTATTTATAGGGGGTTGTAAGAGCAAGGTGCCAGAACTGTGATTTACAGAATATGCCTGGTCGATTTTAGAAAAACAGTTTGTCTTTAAACAACTGAATTTTATAATGAGAAAATTACCAAAAGCTTTTAGCTACTCAGGTTATTTAAGTGAAAGATGAATTTGTCCATTATGAGCTATAAAACCCATTGATTACTTGACTTGATTACTTAAATCTTGTGGCCTGAGAATCTTGTCTGACTGATATATCCCCCCTTCACCCAGAATGTATTATTGAAGAATGATTTTATGATACTGCAGCATTTCAGGTAAGCACTGTTCTCTCAGAAAACATGAGGAGATAATTCACACGGGCAAACGATAATATATTTAGAGGCCAGCAGCATTTGTTGGCAGCCATTAACCATTCCCACGCCAGTGCCAAAACTCACATCTCAAGTCTAAAACCTGAACTCAGCAGGAGAACCATGAATAATTTGGTTTTTAGCATTTTTCTCAGGGTTCAAATACCTTTGAGCAAAATTATTTTTTTTTTTTTTTGCATGAGAACTGATACATATATCAGAGCAGAATAATTGGGAAAATGCTGACTATATGAATGAATGAATATATGTGGAGATTAGGTTCATGTGGGTTGCCTTGCAGAAGTGAGAATATTGTAAAATTTCTTTATTCTTGATGCTAACCTTGAAGGTAGGTACTATTATTCCTATTTTACAGACAAGAAATCTTCAGAGAAGCTATATAACTTTTCCAAAGACATTCAGCTGAGAAACAGCAGCATTAGTATTTCAAAACAGATGTTTCTACCTTTTTGTGTGCTCTTAGAGGAGGACCATTGGTGATTTCAGACTTGATTTTTAAAAACCGTAAGGAGAATGTCATGATCAAAGTTATAGAAGGAAACATATGTAAAAGGAAACAACCACCAGAAATTTAAAAAATTGCACTAATATATTGTTAACATGCCAACCAACTGTGGACCTACCTAATTTGATGGCTGTCTTCTAGTTCATTTCAAAAATCAGATTAACGTTTATGAGTCAGTTAGTAAAGATTACAATGTTTGTTGCAATTATCCAGACTGAGCTGACTTCTTCAAGATTCCCTGCTCTCTCCACAATCCATGAGAGACTGATGAATCCTCTCAAGAAGAAAATTTTAGAGCTTATTAAAAAAAAAAAAAGAACATAAAAGATACAATTTGCACTCAAACTGACAGATTTTAAAGTTGCATGATTTGTAATGTTTGAAGGAAGCCAAGGCCAAGATTAACTCATGATGTTCTTAAAATTATGATGGCCATCTGCCTTCCAGTATGTTAATGTAGAACCAATCTCTGAGAAGTGCTCCTCATTACTGAAATAATAATAATGTAGAGTGTTGTGCAAATTGCATTTATTTGATTGCTGCATCATTAAGAGTCTTTGATGCTTCAGGGCCATCTCTACAAAAATGTTCAGCAGTAATTTGAAACAATTCTGGCTATTTACTACATTCAGTCTTGTTCATATTCATTATTTATTTACTTTTTAATTTTTAGGTAATTCTTCCAGAAGACAGTTGAATAGAGAAATAATTTTTGCTTTTAAAAGTTTACTAAATGGGGGCACCTGGGTGGCTCAGTCGGTTGAGCGTCCTGCTTCGGCTCAGGTCATGATCTCACAGTTTGTGGGTTCGAGCCCCCTGTTGGGCTCTGTGCTGACAGCTTAGAGTCTGGAGCCTGCTTCAAATTCTGTGTCTCCCTCTCTCTCTGCTCCTCCCCTGCTCATGCTCTGTCTCTGTCTCTCTCTCCTTCAAAAATAAATAAAAACATTAAAATTAAAAGCATAAATAAATAAAAGTTTATTAAATGATAGTACCCTATTTCTACTTGAGGTTGTAATTTTTTTTTTCTTTCTGTCTTTATCCTTAGTTGCCATGAGGATGAGAGCTGCTTTGTTCTATCTGATGGCTACTTTTCTGGTTCTGTGATTTGGGGAAGAAGGGGAACAGATTTCACAAAATCCCCTTCATGTCCTTACTTAGAATGAGGCAAAGAAGAAAAGGTACAAGAAATAGAACTCCTGTTGATGGTTCCCCAAATGGCTTTTGCCCTTGCCTTTCTTTTCTGTAGCTGTGTTATTATCAGCATTTCCTTCTTTCCACAGTACCACATGTACTGTCCTGGGGCAGCACAGTCATGGGGCAACAAAGGCACAAAATGGGGCCTGTAGAGGATCCAATGGTTGGCCAAGGTAATGTACCACTAAACTTCATAGTTTATTTATTTATTTTGAAAAAGAGTGAGAGTGCGAGTGGGGGAGGGGCAGAGAGAAAGGGAGAGAGAGTGAGGATCCCAACAGGCTCTTCACTGTGAGCGTGGGGCTCAAACTCATTAACCACAGATCATGAGCTGGAAGCCAGAGCCTGATGCTTAACCCACTGAACCAACCAGGCTCCCCTGTACCACTAAATTAGCCAATAGAATATGATCCCTCTGAAAGTAGAGACCACAGGTGTTTTGCATTAGTATCTCCAGTGCTCTAGCACATGGTAGGGGTCAAAAATTCTTATTTAGAGAATGAAACTGACAATCTCACTCTCTTCCCCTCTCTACACCTAAGTGTATTCTTACCAGCAATTTGTGACTCCTTATGCTTATTTAAGGGACTGAAAAATCTTCTTAGGAGGAATAACCAGTCTGCTTGGTAGAGTTTGTTGGAGAAGGAACACCAACGTTTGGGACAATGGGTGTTGTCAAAAATAAATAAATGCTGGGCATCTGGGGGGCTCAGTCGGTTAAGTGTCTGACTCTTAATCTCCACTCAGGTCATGATCTATCAGTTCATGGGATCAATCCCCGCATCAGTCTCTGCACTGATGGCATTGAGCCTGCTTGGGATTCTCTCTTTCCCTTTCTCTCCGTCCCTCCCCCTGCTAGTGTGCTCTCTGTTGCTTGCTCTATCTCTCAAAATAAATAAATAAACATTAAAAAAAGAAAGAAACAAATTTGTTGGAGGTGTGGTGGAAGGATGGACAGAGAGAGGAATAAATTGCAGTAGATCCTTTAGCAGATGAATAAACACAATAAGAAGGGATAGCCAGAAGGGTTCAAAAGTGATCTGAAACAAATACCTATTTCAGTGACCTCATCGGGTTAGTATGAAGAGTGCTCCGAATCATAGGAAGAATAGTTATAAATACGTCAAAGAGTATTGTTGTGAATTTGAAGCTACTAGTTCATCACATGCCTTTCCCCTCCACATTCTGAATCAGTGGGCCAGCTTTATTTCTGCCTATTTTGATTAAAAAACTAGAAGGACGGGGCACCCGGGTGGCTCAATTGGTTGAGCATCTGACTTCAGTTCAGGTCACAGTCTCTCAGTTTGTGAGTCTGAGCCCCACGTCGGGCTCTGTGCTGACAGCTCGGAGCCTGGAGCCTGGTTCGGATTCTGTGTCTCCCTCTCTCTCTCTCTCTGCCCCTCTGCTTCTTGTGCTCTGTCTCCGTCTTCCTCTCAAAAGTAAATAAACATTAAAACAACAACAACAACAACATAGCAGAAACATGAATTTAGGTTTCCTAACAGATCCTTTCTCCTCTCTAAACCTAAAAAGCAGGTGGGATGGCAGGCTGCATTTGCAGAGCACACACTCACCTGGCTGGAAGGTGACAGACAACCCCCCACCTTATCAAGCGTAGAAAGGGCAAGATCCCGAGATTCAAGCAGCACAATCAGCATTTACCATATTAGCCCTGCCTGAGAGAGAAGTAAGGACAATTGGCAGTAGTAACTTTAGTGGTCTCACCAATCAAATAAATGATCCCTCTGCCAACGGGGAGAGAGAGAAGAGGGGTAGATTCTTTTTCCCCATTCTCTCTGAGCAATAGAAGTTCCTTGTATACAGGTTGGCAAGAGTGAAGGGGAAGGAAATGATTTCTGTAAATATTATCGTCTCCGTTATCATCCCTTCTCTTTCAGTGGCAAAGGATTCAACTCTCTGTGAGGATCTTAGGGGCACAGGCTCAGTGACGGCAAGACGGCAGATAATTTCACAGTGAGTAGCGCCTAGTGGGAGCTTTGGACACGATTTCTCTCTGGCTACCAGAACTCATTCTAATGACACTGGATAGTAAATTCTGGACCCTGGTTGTGTCATACTCTGAATATCCTTCCTACTAGTTTACGTCTGTAGGAGCTCCTCAAACTCTGTAGGAAGTATTGCATGAAAGCATCTTTTATGAGATGGGTGAGTATGAAAACTCTAGAGAAATTCTCTTCACACACTGATTCCTCTTTGGATCTCTTTTTGTAGTTCACAATAACAGCCACATTTCTATTAAATTAGAAGGGCACAAGCTACAGAATTTAATCTTAGTAGTGCTTAGGTTGTTCTCTCTCTCACTCTCTCCTCCCTCTCTCTCTCTGTCTCTCTCTTTCCTCCCTCTCTCCCTGTCTCTCTCTCTCTCTCTCTCTCTCACACACACACACACACACACACACACACAGGCCCACACACACACACGCCCCCCCCCCCCACACCACACATACAGCCAAAAAATTGTGATTGAATGATTTATAAGCCTTTCTACATAAATGTGAACTGGAGGTTACATGCGTGTGTGGAGGGGGGCTATTCTTTATAAAGAATTATTCTTTATTATGAGATACATATGACAGCAGCAGCTACAATTATAAGCCGATTAGGTAGATAATTGACAACACAAGCGTACTGTGGTTGTGTTCCTTTTGTTTCAATTGTGTTTAATACAAGTGGCATTCTGTACTGTTCACAGAGTGAGGCTTCTAATCAAGGCACAAATGATCTTCTAATTAACTGCCTTTTGTCTGATCCTCTGGAATAAAATGTAGTTTTGTTTAGGGAAATCAAGTAGGTGTCAGACTCATCCCAGACTTTATTACGGGGCTCCTCTCTTTGCTTTCCAGTGGCTTTATCATCAGAGCCACAAAATTAGTGCTTATACATTGTGAGTGCCATGCAATCACTGAGTAAATCATACCAGTATCTTTACCAACCAGGCATATTACAAAATTCTGAATTGTGACTTGGTCATATTTTTCAATTTTGTCTCCAGTGGTTTTGATTGTTATCACAATCAGCTTGTAAAATCATTTCCTAGTCATTGATTCTTATGCGTGGCTGCACATTAGAATCACCTGAGAGGTTTTTAAAAACCATAAATGCCCACATTTCCACCCCAGAGTAATGTAATGAGTCTCTAGAGGTAGGAGGACCCCGTAGCAGGTGATTCTAATATGCACCAGAGTTGAGAATCACTGACGGAGACCAAAGGTCAGCTTTTTCATTTTTTTTTTTCTGTAAAGCCCAGATGGGAAATATTTTAGGCCCTATCACAACCACACAATTCTGTAATAACTAAGTAACTGCCATCCAGCAGCCATAAACAATATGTAAACAAAGGGGTATGGCTGTATCCTGGTAAAACACTATATGCAACTGTGAAATTGTGATTTATAATAAGAAATATTTGGTCTTTGTCCTCATTTCTGTCACAGAGCTCCTGAAACTTGGAATTTTCTAAATGATGAGGGTGTTTTTTGTTATATAAATGAAGTGACTTTCTGAATGTACCTAAGGATGCCAGACATCTGGGGAGAAGTCAGGGCCTGGAGGTTGAATCAGTCGCCAATGGCCTACATTTAATCACTTGTGCCTATGTAATGAAGCCTCCATAAAATCCCAAAGGGATGGGATTTGGAGAGCTTCTGGATTCATGAAAATGAGATCTGGGGGGTGCCATGCTTGGACCCCTGGAAGCTCTGTGCCTTTTCTCCACGTATAGCCTGAGGCTTCTCTCCCATCTGGCTGTTTCTGATTTACATCCTTTTATAAGAAACCATGATCTAGTAAATAAAATGTTCTTCTGAGTTCTGTCCCTCTAGCAAATTAATCAACCCCAAGGAAGGGGTTGTTGGACCCTCAGTCTATAGCTGGTGGGTCAGAAGCATAGGTAAGGACCTGAGACCGTGACTGGCATTTAAAGTGGGAAGGGAGGGGAGGTCTTGTGGGGCTGAGCACATAACCCATACAATCTGATGCTGCCTCTGGGCGAAGAGTATCAGCATTGAATTGAATTGTAGGACCCCCAGCTTATGTCAGAAAATCGCTTGGTATGGGGCCTCCTCCCATGCACACACACATTGTTATTAGGTTCCATAATTCTTTCAATAACCAAAGGCAGTGTTAAAATTCAGCTGAGTAGATTTTAAAAATCTAATTGGCTTTATTAATTGATTTCATTAATCAAGAGCATCCCATCTGTCAAGCAGAGGGAGGCACCAAGGAATTGTACAAAATGTGAGGTTTTTATAGGAAAGAGGGTGGGGCAAGGAAATAATTAACCAAAGAAAAGAAAGGATTGTTTCCGACAGGGTTGCTTTCCCTTAGGGGGAAAAGAGCAGGGCTCTTACCTTGCAGATGACCTCATCTGTTGAGGTGGGTATTGGAGAGGACCCCTGTGACAAACTGCCTCTTTGGTGTGGATGAGGAAATTCTTGAACAAGCCTTTCTGGGGGAGGTTGAACTATTGAGTAGGTTAAGTACTAAGCCCCGGTTTGGTGATTTGGCCTAAATGACTCATTTTGGACCCATGCTTTTCTTTTTAACACGAACAATATTAAAATGTACGTGGTCTGAGATTAAGGATTTGGATTCAATACTAATTTTCACCTCAGAATCAGTGATTAATTTAATAAATGGGCATCCATCATGATGTGCTGACAGACAGCAGAATATACTAAAGAGAGCATTAGCTTTGTAACCGAACCAACGTGACCTGACTCCTTGGCAAGTCACAGATGCACTAGGTGAGCTGTTGCACAAAGTGAACTTTATTTGCAGCAAATAAAGAGATCACAGGGAATCATTTCCAAAGCTGTAACTCGGAGAGCAAGGGTGAATGAGTTCCTTTTATTTAGACTTAAGGTGAATATTTAGAAAGGAGAGCCTTGTCCTTGTTTGTAGAGGTGGGCAGAAGGCCAGGCGTCTTTAGGAAATGTGCCTAACACACACATTGTCTGTTATGTAAATGAGGTTTGTGCTCCTCCTTGGGCGGAGATTTTAGTATCACAATGAGGTAAAGGCAGTTTATTCCAGAGGTCACTCCAGGGTCCATCTGTGCAGGTGTGAGTCTGGGGTTATGTTCAAACTGGTCTTCCTGTGAGCAGTCATTATTGCTTGAGGGGTAGTTTCGGTTTCCTTCATGGGGTGTTACCCCCACAGGGTCCTTTGCCTGAGTTAAGAGATAAGCTGGACAGAAAAGCTTAAGGAAAAATGTGAGACAAATGTCAGCGAGTATAAACAGGTGAGTAGTAAAGGTCAGGTCTTGGGGTCTAGCTGGTGACAGCTTTAAAGTAAAAAAGTATCTGGGTTCGAAACCTTGCTTACACTGCCACGATTTGCTGCATAAAAATGAGAATGCCATTCAGCATATGTGAGGCACAGCGTCTTCACTTCTAAAATAGGAATAAGGCTAGGACGTCAGGGTGTAACCGAACCAAGGAGAGTTCGGTTCGCTCCTTGGTGCGTCAGAAACTGTTCCAGGTGGAGTTGTCGCACAAAGAAAACTTTATTTGCAGCACACAGGAGACCACAGGGGATGGCTTCCAAAGCTGTGACTCCGAGAAAGGGTGAAGGGGGGGTTCCTTCTGTTCAGGGTTAGGGTGAAGATTTAGACAGGAAAGCCTTGTCATCTGATACTGTGACTGAGCAAAAGGTGGCGCATGCGCCTTGAGGAAACATGCCTACACACGCTGTATGTTATGCAAAGGAGGCTGAGCTTAGGCCCTGACTCGCGCCCCTGCAGACTCGCGCCCCTGCAGATGGACCGTGGAGTGACCTAGACCGTAAGCTCCCAGTGGTCTGGATGGTCTGGCCTGGCTGGAGGTCTTGTCAGGGCACTTGATATCCCCTCGAGGGGCAGTTTTGCTTTCCTTTTGCCTGAGTTAAGAGATAAGCTGGAAAGAAATGCTTAACGAAACTCCTGGGGCAAAGGGTAGTCAGTATGAGCATGTGGGCAGTAAAGGTCAGGTCTTGGGGTCTACCTGGTGACAAAGGGACCATGGTGCTGCTGAATTTCTCAGGAAAATTCAGTAGTTTCCCTAGCAAATAATACTTTATTGCGCATTTACCATATAGTAAGTGCTGTTCTAATCATTTCTATTCATCAACTTATTTCATTCTCCTGTGGGGAAAGACAAAGATAAAAATGACACGGGCTTGTCTTCACTGAATTTCCACCACAGTGGAGAAAAATATGTATATTCATAAACTGCTACATTTCAGGAATTTATTTCAGAACGTGGTAAACTGGTCCTTGCTAAAAGATTTGCTGCGATATACTAGGTATTAGGGAGGGAGAATCACATTCAAGTGTGTTAATTAAAATCTTCAGAAAATGGGGCCCCTGGGTAGCTCACTCAGTTGAGCATCCCATTTTGGCTCAGGTTATGACCTCACGGTTCATGAGTTTGAGCCCCAAATCGGGCTGTCTACTGTCATCACAGAGCCTGCTTTGGATCCTCTGTCCCCCGCCCCCGCCCCTCCCCCCTCCCAAAAAAGCATTAAAAAAAAAGTCTTCAGGAAAACAGCTGGTAGTAAGACGTGGTGCCTGAAGGCTGGGTGTAATTTCACCTTGCAGGTCTAGGAGTAGTGGACGGAAGTTGGACAAAGATGGGGAAGTGGGGAAGCAGGAGATGTGTTTAGGGAGGAAGGCTTCATTCGCCCTCGTGCTAGTGGAACAGAAAGTGTTACTGCAGCTTAGAGTCACAACGTGCAGGAATCAGATTTCCAGGTTACATAGTGGAACCTATTATAAATCAACAGAGAAATATTTGAGGATTGTAGAGGTGATGCTATGTTTTGAGCTGTGATTTAGAACAATGAATCTGACTGTGGGGGGAGGGAATTGTGGTATTGTTCCTTCCTTCTACTCATTTCATAGAGTTGTTGTAATGATTAAATGAGTTAATAGAGTAGAGCTCTTAGAGCAGTGTCTGACAAAGGGTGGGGACTGTATAGGAATTGTTATTGTTCCATAAATGATATGAAACCATTATCTAACCTTTAAGAAAGTATCTTTTTTTTTTTTTTTTTGATTTGTCTAGTGCAACATAGCTCTAAAAGACAATCATAGATGTATTTGCATCATACATTCTGTACTGATGTTAAGGGCACAAAAATGCTAACGCTTGAAAATAGGGCAAAAGAGGTGGGGGCAAGCCTGTCAGTGTCATGCTAGTGCATTACTATCCACAAACTGTTTAACTTGGGCCCACTGCCTTTGCAAAGTAACCATAGGAGGTTTTGAGCTTAGGCAAGACCGAGTGCTGGAAGTACAGCCGTGGAACAT
Source organism: Panthera tigris (assembly GCF_018350195.1). Classification (NCBI taxonomy): domain Eukaryota; kingdom Metazoa; phylum Chordata; class Mammalia; order Carnivora; family Felidae; genus Panthera; species Panthera tigris. The sequence continues at coordinate 63,725,143 of NC_056670.1, read as the reverse complement.
TGGATAGATTCAAATAGGAGGCAGGAAACCAGAGCTCAGTTAAGCTTTCCAGCTAAGAAGCTGTGAGAATTTTAACCACAGTGATGGTATCAGACGTACAAAGGAGAACTCAGATTTAAGAGCCTCGATAAGTTCAACGCCATGGCGAAGCAGAGGATGGCTAAATGGCAAGAAATAAAAAGTCTACATCAGTGTTTTCTAAACAGTGGAGTCGTTAACAAAAGTCGGGAGGTCTCAAGGAGGAGGTGATTAGTGGTGAAGCTGTGGTCGATTTGTGGTCGATTTCTTTCGACCATGTTCTGTTGGAGGTATTCAGAGCAGAGCTATCCTGCAGGTAGTTGGAAATGTGAAAATTAATCAAAACCAAGTGGGAATCCTGCAATTCCATGAATTGGGTAACTGTGAGAAACCATGAGCAAGTTTCCCTGCAGAGATATCCTACCACCTTTTCCTTTCCTGTTGGCTCAAGATTTGGTCAAGTCAAGGAAATTCAAAGGACATACTTGATTGTGCAAGAAGCCAACTTCACTCTAGCAAATCACTAATCTATTCTAACTGTATGCCAAGGTAAGATGATTTTCTCTACCTGTGTGCATTAAGGGGCATGTTTTACATAATACTTCTCAGAGCAGATCCATGTGCCATAGAAAGCTAGTTAATTTTGTTCTGTTTTGTTTTCTCATTTCATGGTAGATACATTTGACATACTGCTTTTATTTACTCAAGGCGAATGGATGCCAAAAATGTGAAGAAGTCAAATATTAAATTTTAAAATGGGAAAGTATGCAAAAAGCCCACACAGCTCTCTGCACCTTTTCCTAGGGTACTGTGGACTTAGAGTTGAAGAGTGTTGAATGAAGGTCTTGTAAGAAACCATGTAGATAAGAGAAGGTTGAAGGAGTTGAGAGTAACATTTGAGGGTAGCTGGGAATCACGAAAAGTTTCTGAGATGAACATGTGCACAATCAGATTCCTTCAGGTGTTTGATGTAGACTAGTATAGCAGCCAAGTTGACAAGGAAACAGGTGAGTTAGGAAGCTCTTGAAGTGAATAGTGGCAAAGTATATGAAAGACACCAGAGAAGTAGAATTGATAATATTTAGCAAATGACTAGTTGAAAGGAAAGGAGGGTGAGAAACATGCATCAAAGGCCACCATATTTTTCAAGCTTGAATGGCTGAAGAATGTTAGTTCAATTAAACAGGTCAGGAAAGCTGGTAGGAGAAGATGTGGCTTTGTTCCTTGTTCTGGAGCAGGGAGGACTTTGAACAGGAAAGTTAGATTATCTGTTAAGGACCTTTAAAGAAAGGTGAGATGTGTGTGAGGTGAAGGTTAGGGAAAGAAGAGGGCATGGGTGACTCTTTGGGTTGGAATTGAGCAGAAGGAGGAGAGGTTTTCATTTTGCCCACATGCCCACTGATCCACCAGTGGATTCCAGGCCCATTTCCTGATTCAAGCTTCTAGGAAGTGTGATGACAAAAGACTGATCCATACGTGGTGGGTCACTGCCTCAAAGTCACCAAGGGCCGGACATGGGATTGTGTACGTTCAAGGGATGGGAAGCTACTAGAAAAGTGTGGGCTCTCTCTTCAATGCATACACCATCTCCTAATGTTTGAGGGCTCCCTCTGTGTTTTTTGTTTGTTTGGTTGGCTGGTTGATTTTGATTTCTCCTTTCAGATAATTCAAGACTAACTACAACATACTTGTCATTTTTTTCCAAACAAACGTCTGCTGATTTCACTTAGTAATTCAAGAAAGGTATAGGCTTTGCTTCCTTCTCAAAATATCCCCAGGCCAACCCTTTTCATTTTACTTTCCTGCTTCATTAAAAAATGTGTACTTCTGCTTTGGGAAAGCTACACTTATAAAAATCTATTTTTATTTTTTTTGCTAACCTTTGTCCGATACCCACAAGTAGTAGTGGCATATAGTATAGTGGTATAAGGGTATAAGTATAGTTTCCCACTACGCAATTTAAGGGATACTAACAATAGACTGTGGTTAAATTAACTGTCAGATGGTCCTCCTCACCATGACCTTTTATTTAGGGTGGCAAAACTAAACCCTCCATTGTTATGTGGCGACAACCCCACAACCACCCACCTCCACCTCCCCTCCAAAAAAGACAAAAGCAAAACATACAAGAAAGCAGTTGAACTCATGAATTCCTATACAATCAGTTTTACACAAGTAGTTAGTAATCAGTTGTTGGAATACATTCAGAGGGTATTCGTACTTGGCATTTGGGTAGCCCTTATTTACAGTGAGCACAATTTCTGAATTGTGTTAATGAAACTGATGCTGATATAATCATTTCTTTTCTACAGTTCTTCTCAATTTGGTTTCATTCTCTAGCCCTTTTGAAAGATCCTAGGGAATAATGTGAGAATAATTGTCCCCATAATCTACCACAGTCATGGCTTTTTCTAGTGTCCCTTTATTTATTTATTTATTTATTTATTTAAAAAAATGTTTAACGTTTATTTATTTTCGAGACAGGGAGAGACAGAGCATGAACGGGGGAGGGTCAGAGAGAGAGGGAGACACAGAATCTGAAGCAGGCTCCAGGCTCTGAGCTGTCAGCACAGAGCCCGACGCGGGGCTCGAACGCATGGACCGCGAGATCATGACCTGAGCCGAAGTCGACACTCAACTGACTGAGCCACCCAGGCGCCCCTCTAGTGTCCCTTTAACAGTGGCCATTGACCTAGTTACTTTTAAAATAATCAGTTGTTTCACTGAACTAACCCCATGATGGTGGTAGCTAAAGGCACTTTTTTTACTCCCTAATGGGGATTTACAAACGAGAATGGTTGAAGAAAACCATTGCATTTGATAGTGACAAATACCTTTTATTATCTTCACTCATTTTTTTTTTTACTGGTATTATTAGAGTCATTTTCCAGTTCAGTAACAATTTCTAGTCCTACACTCATTGAAAACATGCAGATCTTCACTGTGTCTTTATCCTGTTGCCTTAAAAAAAAAAAAAAAAAAAAAAAAAAGTAGCTTCCAGATTCTATGATGAGACAAATTGCCTCCTGAGAGGCAGATTAAGTAAAATTCATTTCTATTTTTGTTAGAACTGGCAATGACTCTAAAACCAGGCACCTTCTCACCAGTAATTACTTTGTGGCAGCCTTCATTTCAGGAGGTGCCAATGAATGGAATCACACCAATCTGTCTCTAACACCACTGGCACATCAATGAAAAGAAAAATTGCACAGAAGATAAAAAACACCTATGTCTGAAACAAAACAAACAAAGGAAGGGCTCTAAGAGCATTTTTTATCAGCACAACAGTGTCCGTTTGGTGATGATGATTCACGGAATTAGTGATAGAGAGCTTCTGGTTCTTGGTAGGTGTATCTTAAAGCAAAATACACGACCCCATGCCAAGTGTTGCTGGTGACGGTACTTTGAAATGATAGGTTGTCTCAGAAAATTTCTTTCTTTGTTCACTCAGGCTAACGTTGTTATATATACATACATACATCTATGTATTTGACTTCTCACTGAGAATAACCTGTTCGTCATTAATTCCTTATAACACTCAACACTCAACATTGTCCACTCTGAACTGAAGGCCACCCAACTCAAAGGGGGTTAAGCAAGAGGAAGTTCCTCACACACCCTCTCTTCTCAAAATTGCATCACTGAAAAGTCCAGTTTGGAGTTTGTTCTATTCACAACTATATTCCAGACCTTGAGTAATGTGATTAGAGTTTAGTCTATTTGTCTCCATTTGTCAGTTTATCCTTCTCTTGGGCTGTATTCTTTTTTTTTAAATTTTTTAAATGTTTTTATTTATTTTTGAGACAGAGAAAGAGCATAAGCAGGGGAGGGGCAGAGAGAGGGAGACACAGAATCTGAAGCAGGCTCCAGGCTCTGAGCTGTCAGCACAGAGCCTGACACGGGGCTTGAACTCACAGACTGTGAGATTGTGACCTGAGCTGAAGTCGGATGCTTAACCGACTGAGCCACCAGGTGCCCCTCTTGGGCTGTATTCTTAAGCGGGTTTCCACTTTATGACGGTGTTCGCAGCTCGAGGCTTTTGTCTCATTAGCTGAGCATAATCAGCAATTCCACGCCTGCCTTTCATTGGCTTGGATCCCAAGCCCATGTCTGACTCAGTTACTCCAACTAGATGTCATGGAGGGTGTTTAATTGACCAGACACTGGTCATTTGTCAAAGCTTGGGATGGAGGTAGAAGAAGGATGGTTTTCCATTGGAAAAACATATTATTTCAGTTAATACATTATGGGTACAATTATTGGTATATGGGTGAATGGATGAGAGACACACACAAATAATGTCAAAAAAATCTACCAGCTTTTGAAATGCTTTAACCAGTGGTTCTCTTTTCAGTCCTTGAGCAGAACAAATCTTTTACCACTTGGCATTTTCATGGCACTTATAGGTGTTTTGACCATAGCCCTTTTTTATACTGCCACATAATGATCATTGACATTACTATTTCCTTAGACATTTTCTCTTCTATAGAAATGTGAGATCCAAGAAGGCAGAGAAAAAGTCCTTTTTTATCTTGTATAACCTCCAACACTGTCTCCATAGTAGAGTCTCGATAAAAATGGTACAAATGATTTCACAGTTCATTCCCATCTATTTAAACTATTGAACTTTAGTTGCCTTTTTTACCCCCTCACTTCAAGTTCTGGTTTTCCTTTCTCTGGGAAGATTGTACAAAGGGTTTTTACTTTTACTGTTTATTTTCTAAAATTGTATTGATTTATTAAATCAATAAGGGAAACCTCATGTCATCTCCTCCATGAAGTCTTTCTCAGGCACCCTGGTCTTTATAGATCATTGCCTGTTTATTAAATGTGTTAATAACATCCTTTCTTGCTATTTTAACACCACTTTATGTGTTTTTATATCCTCTCTAGTCAACTACATTAAAATACCATAACTTACCTTCTATTCCTCTGCAGTTCTTGAGAACAATTATATAGATGCTTGGTTAATGTATGGCATATTGAAAAAGTGTGCAACACAAGAAATCAAAGGGAAAAATATATTGTGATGTTAGAGATGGCTGAAAAGAACTCAGCTAAATATGTATGTTAGTGATATAGACTAAAATACCAACCATCAAATCTGTCTCAAGGTGAAAACAGATGACATTTCTTCATTTCCTAATTTTCTACCCCAGATATGTTCTCTTATGTAGTTAGAAAAAAGGGCAGGTTTTAGAAAAATCCAAAGGGGGAAAATTTGGTTTTGTATTACTCATATTTACTCAAATATAATTTTATCAATAATTATCCTGTTGAATGTGTATGTGTGTGTATGCGTGTATATCTATGTGTGTGATTATATAACGTTTGTAAAGATAAACTACAAATCGACCTCTGGTCATGGCTATTTTAAATTCTGAATTAGTGGTATTTACATTGGCAATGACTTTGTATTCTTGGATATACTATTGTATTAATTCGCATACAAAATTCAATAGGTAATAATCTTTTTGCCTAGAATTTTCAAAAGATAAAGGAATAGTCTTTAAATAATATAATAATTACCATAAAACATTATATCATAACACAGTGGAGAAAAAGAAGGCTGAAAAATTGGATGGTAATTCCCTAAGCTTTGCATTAAATGTTGCAAAGAAAGGATCACAGTAAATTTGTGATACACATGTCTGATAAATGTGTTAAGTGCCCTAAATTCTTCAATTTTGATTAAAGAGAAAGGCACATACTTTAGAATATCACATGTTTAGACAGAACACGTTTATATTCTACACATATATTCTATTTATATTCTTGATTGACTAAAGAAACAGGAGAATCAAAATACTACATTTAAATTTTCCTGGGTAAATATTCAGTTAGGACTCCCAGAATTTTGTGGTATTTGATTTAGGAAAGATAGTTCATACATGACAGTGTTAATGGTATGTGTTTCAAACTAGATGCCTCAACTGTATGAATATATTTAGGGGGCTTATATGATCATTGAAAAAAAGTATTGATAATAAATTTTCACTCAGGTGATGAGTAATACATAGTAATTGTCATCAGAGACCTGAAAATACGGTACAGGGTGGATATAATAGAGTTTGTCATATACAGTGATGACGGTGGTTTCAAGAGACTCTGGTGGCTGTGTTGGGGATCAATGGACAGCTGACTTTTGACTTAGATCAAAGGGACCCTATAAGGGTTTACTGGTGGGCAAAAGCTGGGTGGAGGTTATGTGAGGGGGGTCTGTGTGGTTTCCAGTAGAACATCTGGTGTTGAAATCCCTGAATCATGTTGTGCCTTTTAGCAAGACGTTGATGACCATTAGTTCTCTCTCGTCAAGTGAAATTAAAATTATTTGACAATGGTCATTTGCTCTTTGGAGAAGATCTACTAAATGCACTTAAAATTTTTTAATTTAACAAGTGTTAAAATCTCCTGTTCCACTCTAATTTATCACTGAACCCAACATCTTAAGATATCTCGAAACTTCCTAAGTTGCTAATTATGAAATCACAAACCATCATTAAACTGTTCTCTTTTCTTAAGTTTATTTATTTATTTTGAGAGAGAGAGAGAGAAAGAGGGGCAGAGTGAGAGGGAGAGAGAATCCCAAGCAGGCTGCATCCTGTCAGCACAGAGCCCAACGTCAGGCTCGATCTCATGAACCATAAGATCATGACCTAAGCCATAATCAAGAGTTGGACAGTTAAGCAACTGAGTCACCCAGGTGGCCCATCATTAAACTATTCTTAACTTTTATGTGCTATACCAGGAATACATTATTTTAAATGATAACAGTTACCTGAAGTTTTTTAAATAAACAATTTTAAATATTGGGGTGAGTGTTTAAGACATAGATGGGCATTTTGCATTATAATGTAACTTATACATATAATGTTTGCCCAGTTTTTTAAAGGGCAGATTTTGAGACATGTTACCAGCTTAGTATTTGTATTGAGATTATAAAACTTGATTTGCTTGGCACCTGTAGAATCTAAGGCTGACAAGAGATCAGGTAATCTCTCTATATTCTTGATCATTTTCTCAGGGCAGTTCAAGAAATACAGGAAATGGAAAAGTTGTACTTTGAATCTAATTGTTTTTTGAGTGACATTAGATAAAAATTTTAATCAAGCATTTTTTAAAAGGGATGCTGGCATCAAAGTTTAAAGTGTTGTCTTGCATATTGATGGGCTCTAAACTTTTGGAACACATACTTAGAAACATGGTTTCCCCTGTTTCTCTCCATATGGGTGGTTGGCAGTTAGTATACTCCTCACTTCTCTTTGCCTCTTGACTCACTTTCCTCCCAGGAGACAGAGACACTGACTTGTGAGGCTGAAGAAAGCTTGGTATGTTTTCCCCCACACCTTTCTCTTCCCTCTATCCGGATGATATACCTAAAGTTTTGTGCTTTCTCTTTTGCTCTCCATGCCATATCTCCTATCAGGGTTACCTCTGACCACAGAGACGCAAGACAAACCATGTCCAGGGATACCTGAGACTGAGTAAGTGGCTACCCTGGAGGTCATTGTTAGGAGGCCCAGGTATAGTTAGATGTGGTTAGTTGTTTGCAAGATATTGACCAGATTCATCAGTAATAAAAATATTTATGGTCCCTACCTTTGTTCTCTTATAACAACTTTTATTAATTAAAATTTTTTTAATGTTTATTATTACTTTTTGAGAGAGAGAGAGAGAGAGAGCATGAGTGGGGGGAGGGGCAGAGAGAGAGGGAGACACAAATCTGAAGCAGGCTCCAGGCTCCAGGCTGTCAGCACAGAACCTGATGCAGGGCTTGAACTCATGAACTGTGAGATCATGACCTGAGCTAAAGTTGGACGCTTAACTGACCAAGCCACCCAGGCACCCCATAACTTTTTTTTAAATTGAGTTTCATATAACAACTTTCAGTTGGTTCAGAACTCTGCTGGAAACAAGGGAGCTTTTTATTTGGCATCCTCAAACTCCCTCAGTGGGATTGCCTAAAAGGATCTGTCTCATTTTATAGTCTCACAGAGGTTGACCCTGAGTGAAGATTAGAGAGCATATAATTTACTAGGGAAAGGGAGGGAGGTGGGTAAAGGACATGTTATTAAGCCAGTGTCCATGATGATCAACTTGACATTTATCCAGCTGGGGAACTTTGGAAACAGACTAGGGCTACCGCAACCAAGATGTGAGAGACTTGGGCCATTTATACAACACCTTCCATCAGTTATGATTTGGGAGCTGCTCCTGAAGATCATTGATTCTCTGACACTTCAGGCCTGCAGTATGGCAGAAGGTTCTGGAGCCATAGCCAGGAATGCATAGCAACATTATTCATGTACTGGAAGTTGAAATTGTAGCCCATATGTACTGAAATAGAAAAGGGTAAGTGTTATGTAAAGGGCTTAACAGTGTGCTCTAGATGAAAGCTTTATTAGGGTCAGTTGTGTAGTGGACATTGAACCCCTCAAGTGAAACAGGCTTTAGAAGTTCTGGCATTGAGATCCCCTGAAAGTTTATATGACTAATATGATTTTAAATTAAGTTTAATTAATTCATTAATATACCAAGTCTCTGCTTTAAAGAAGCAATATACAAAACTTGGAGATCTGTTTGTAAAGTCAAATCGATATCCCTCTTTGGTTGATTAGTAGGTATCAGTTATAATATTAGTTACTTTTCCTATATACTTCAGTGTTCAAACCTCAAAATTCTCTGAGGCAGCCCTCATATATTATCTCTCCAAACTGGCATGGTACCAGCCAGAGATCTTGAAGTCAAAGTAGAATTAGATTCAAATTCTAACGATGCTATTGAATAACTATTGTCTTTGGTCAAGTTACATAATGTCTTTGACTTTCAGGTTCCCAACCTAGATAATGTAGGTTACATTAAACACCCAACAGATCTGACAATTGAATGAAGTAATGCATGTACAGGACCAGCAGGGAGCCTGGCATTTAGTAGATAATCAGCACAACATTAGTTTCCAGAACCATGAGGAAACAGAGTATTAGAAAAGTAAACTTTTAGAGATCATACAGGTAGCAAGTGTTGGAGATAAAATTAAATCCACTAATGACACTAAATACAGCAGCCATTCCACAATATCAATCATCAATAGAAATCTTTGCCTCTGTTTTTTATCTCCTAGGTGCCATCCTGTTGGTGACTATAATTACTGTCCCTGAAGAATGAAACAAAGACTTCCCACTAAGATCTATTGTAGTCCAATTTATATTTCAGAAGTTTAAATTGATAATTAAGTGATTTTAACACAAACTTTATATTTGAATCTTAACTTTGTTTGAGGTGATATTCTGCTGTAAGTATCTGGTGATAGAGCTGGCATGTATTTATTTATTTATTTATTTATTTATTTATTTATTTTTAACGTTTTATTTATTTTTGAGACAGAGAGAGACAGAGCATGAACGGGGGAGGGGCAGAGAGAGAGGGAGACACAGAATCGGAAGCAGGCTCCAGGCTCTGAGCCATCAGCCCGGAGCCCGACGCGGGGCTCGAACTCACAGACCGAGAGATCGTGACCTGAGCTGAAGTCGGCCGCTTAACCGACTGAGCCACCCAGGTGCCCCATAGCTGGCATGTATTTAAATGATACTTAAATTTTATTAAAATGATGAAGCTAGGATTTGGGCTCTGAAACTAGACTGGGGTTTGAATCCTATTCTACCACTAACTAGCTGCTTTTGTGCCTCAGTATCATCATTTATAGAGTACAGATTGCTTTCACCAAAGTTGCTACAAAGGTCAAATCACTGAATATGTAGAAAGTGCTTAAAATGGTGCTGTTTCCATAGTGAAGTCTCAATCAATGTTATTATTTGGGAGAAAAGTTTCCTGACAGAATGTTGTGTGATATCATAAAATGAATACGTTAATAAATGTGGGATTAGGAGCCTTGGCTAGGAATTTTTTATGTCCTTGCAATAGTTGATGATGATCAGGGCCAGAAATGAGTCTTTAATAGTCAAGAGAAAGCCACGTAGACGGAGACCAAAATGGAAACTACAACCAAAAAAATGTAGAACTTGCTCCTGGCATGTTTCCAGAAGTCTCAAGTTAAGAATAGGCTGATTAGCACAATTATTTAGTGACCAGTAAATTCCTTGAAAAAAATGAAAACAAAAGCAGATAATTGAACGGGTACTTAAGAGATGATATCAAATGTGACAGAGCAGAAGTAACCACCTCTTGTGACATACCTGATAATATATTTACTATCTTCTGCCAAGATAGTATATGTTGTGAATGAAAGTCCTCAGAATGAATGAATCGCATTATCATGAGACATTTGTCCCATGAGCCTCCATGGATAGAAGCGGAGCCTGGGTTAAGGAGGCGGTGAGACAGTCTCACACCATATTTGGAATCACTATCCCCTTTTGGCCCTGTGATTCAACCCGTTCATTTCTGTACCATCAATGTCTATATACGTGGTGATTTTCTTTGTTTCTCTCCTTCAAGGCTGAATTCCTTTGGTGTGCCTAGTCCACCTTGGAACTTAACTCCACTTTTGGGTGAAATTCTTTCTCCTATATCTCCATCAACATTAAGGGCCACACTTGGGAATATGTCACAGAATGATTGGGGAACTTCATAGTGGCCACAGAATGTTCAAAGACAGTGCCAATTGGCAGGCTGCCACACTTACCAAACTCAGAGACCCTCTGAGGGCAGTTACCTAATTGTAGAAGTCAGCCGAACAATATCGTATCTTCCAACCATTTGTACTGTTACATGAACTGAATTTATTATAATGTGTGTAGTTGTTATCAGGAAACATTGAAGATGCTTTTGAGAGTTCATCATTAGTCCATAGGATCTAAATTAGTCCAGGAAGGGGCATTCAAACTGACCTGCCGAGGGGTGCCTGGGCAGCTCAGTCAGTTAAGCGTCCGACTTTGGCTCAGGTCACAATCTCGTGGTTCATGGGTTCAAGCCCTGTGTTGGGCTCTGTGCTGACAGCTCAGAGCCTCGAGCCTGCTTCAGATTCTGTGTCTCCCTTTCCATCTGCTCCTCCCCCACTCATTCTTTGTCTCTGTCTCTCTGTCTCTGTCTCTCTCTCAAAAATAAATAAACATTAAAATATATTTTTTTTAATGAATAAACTGACCTGCCTAAGTAGGAGTGAAGTTTGAAGAGTAGTCCAGTGGTAGAACTCTAAACGGGAAAGGCTCTTTTGGCATTTGAGGAATTGAGCTTTGGTTCAGCTTTATGGGGTCAGTCTGCAGGGAAGTCTAGTAATCAGACTGCCAGAGATTAGAGATAAATAGACCTCTGTAGCTAAGGCTAAAAGTGAATTCTGTATTCTCTTGGCTCATTGGTTTGTGTAAATTCATGCTGCCCTCTAAGTAGTGCTTCCAAAAGCATCTTGTGGGTGGGATGAATCGTGCATACGTAAATGAGTAGGTGAGAGGGCATCAAGAAGGACCTAGAAGAATTAACAAGATGATACTGAGACCTATAAATCCAAGCTTGATCATCTGCCAGCTCTTTGAGGGCTGACTTTGTTCTTAAATGGTGGTAAATTTATTTTCCTTTTATTTTAATTCACAATTAATATTTACCACATTGAATAAACTACAGATATTGTTTTATCATTCTCTTGTGCTCTAATCCCTCTTCCTGAGCAATACCATCTTTTGTCTACTGTTTCACTTAATGCCAATTTATGATGGGAGTCAGAAGAGTCAAATGACCCAAATGGAATCATGGATTTATGTGTATTTCTCTGTGAATACACATATTCACAGAGAATTATGTGTATTATGTGTATTTTGTGTATTATGTGTATTATTTAACTGATGTCATGTGACAAAGTCAAAAATAGCCACACACCCTTGAAGTAACCAACAACTCATAGAAATGTTATGTTCAGAGAGGAAAATTCTGTTTCACTGAATTAGCTTCTTTATAGGGGTAAAGTCTATTTCTTTCATCTCTGGCCAACCTATGGGATCATAACATTCATGCATAAAATCTCAGGGCAAAGCATTTAAGCCTCGAGAATGTTCTTTTGTGGTTTCAATGAAGTGATCAAGAATAGAAAGCATTTTGGAGTGATTCCAAACAAATTCAATGAAACAAAAACAGGGAAGTAGTTATGATACAGTTATACCAATGTGATTACATCTGATGATTATAGTCAACAGAAACGGTCAAAGCCATGGTAATTTTGGGGAGGAAAAAATGTGTTTGATTTCTTATATTTCAAAATTTTTTCTAGCATGTTTGTTGTGGGTCTGAGGCACTAGCCAGGACCATGCCATCAAGGGTCAGCTATGTTTGCAAAAACTATTCCATCAGGATTGGTATAATCAGATGAATGGTCTGTGTCTTAGAGTACAAAAGAATTCAGGACCCAATTTCCACACTGTTTTTGTTCCAAAATGTGGTTGTGAATTGGCTATTGAAAATTCTTAATAGTTTTCCTTCAGACTTATGTTTTTGTTTGTTTGTTTGTTTGTTTGTTTTTATGTCAAGCCAGGACCCCAAACTGATTTAACTTATAATGCAATTGAATACACATGACACTGGCTTGGTTTGTGAATCTCTGAACCAAAGAATCAAGGCAGGAGAAGAAGAGAGAGGAGAGGATGAGTTGGACATGGAGAAAGAAATAGAAAGCAAATAAACATAAAGCACACAAAGGCAGAAATTATAAAAAGAAGGGAACGCAACGTCTCTCCAATTCCAGAGTAGATGGCTCACCCCAGGAAAATTGAGTAAGAAGAGTTTTTCTGGAAGCATTCTGTGTCTCTCTAGCTCTTTCTCCTTCTATTTATCACCCCAGCCTTTTATATCTCTAAACCCTTGCCTAGTTTCCACCTCAAGGTACTTTAGGCACCAGGAGTATATATCCCTCTCATGTTCTATCTCCACAGTACTTCTGGTCTAACCTATTTGTAAAGGGAAAGTAAAAAACAAACAAACAAAAAGCCTAATTTACACTAACTTCAGAACTGCTGCTAGAGTGACAACACTCCCTATGCACTTATATTCAAAAATTATTTAATTCCAAAGCATATTGAATGAGTGGAATTTCAGATGGCTTGAGGATAAGTGAACAAATAGACGTAATACAGAGAGAAGATCTTTTACAGTTCAGAGGTGCAGAAAGCATGCAGACTAACCTTTCTCAGGAGGCTATTCACAAGCTAGCTGTGCTGGCCCTTCATTGCTTCACCCAAAGAATCTCTAAACACTTAAGGTTTTTCAAGAAATCTCTGTCATTTCTAAAGTTCTCTCTCTCATTCTCTCTCTGTCTTCCTACTGGAGTATTAGTGCCAGCAAAGGGGGACAGTGTGAACTCACCTTTGTGTTCCTTTACCCTTCACTCCATTTTCCAGGCTTACCTGGCATTAAGTGTTCAATATCGAATAGTCTTCAAGAGTGTAATGCATGTTTTGTACTTCCCTTCTAAGGGCCAACACGTTAAAAAGTACCGTTTCTATTGTTTTTCAAATAAAAGAAAGCATGGATTTTCCTCCTCCAAATAGAAAGTCATGGTTATATTTCTATGATTTAAAAATTGGAAGCTTCCAATGAAAGTGGGTGCAAGCAAGGAATGTGCTTTTATACCCTGGGCCATTTTCTCTAGAGGTGGAGTTGAGACAACTTGAAACCAAATTTAACTGCTCTTCGAAATAATGGGAACTTTGTGAACAAGGTCACTCTTAAATAATCAAAGGCATCACATCTTCAAAAAGCTCACTGTCATTGCCATGACATTTGATACAGGAGATGCTGGGATGAGAAGGGAGACTTCCAGTCACCGGAAAGATTGCAGCCTAAAATTATATTGGAAGGGTTCAGTAAAAGGGAAGATAAAAAGACCATGACACTGAAGCACTGAAGGGTTTTGATTATTTCAGCATGTGGTCTAATAGGCAACAAATTCAGCAAGATGAGGATTAGCATAATGTAATGAGACCGGGATTAAGGAACCAGAAAACTGTAAAGAGAGTAGCGAAGATTCTTCACTTAGGCAACACAGATCAGGGTAGGCACGAACGAAAGGAGAGAGAAGAGCTGCCCATCAGATACTATATTCTCTTAGAATCGGTCCCCATCTTTAATACAAAGAATGCCTCTGAGCCTAGAGTGTCATAAAAGCCAAGATATTTCCTAGATATTTCACTGGGTGTCAGGATATTTTCTTTTTCTTATGTAACTCACACTTCTTAGGGAAAATGGGACTTTTTTTTAAGAGACAAATTAAATCCCATTTGCAAATGGATCAGTAATGCCAAGTTGTCAGAATTTTAAAACCTGTGAGAAAAGATGGAAGACATTTGCTTCACAATTACCGGAATTTGGGTGACATCACTGGGTGCTAATTGCTTCTTCACAATTGAAGAAGGGGCTTGTTAAAATTGATTTAGTTGGATTTAACACACAGTCCAAGAGCAGATAAATGGAAATGATGTGCTCCATGAAGGAGGTGCTATTAAGAGAAGCAGATTGTTGTTCATGATGGGACTCCATAAAATAGGCATAAAGAGGTTAAAATAGCCATAAGGAGATGATGAACAGTTAGAAGCCAGGAACAATTGAGTCATGTCCTCAGAGACAAATGGGAATATATAATGTACTTTTGAGATCTTAATGAGAAATTTATAGGTATTTCAAGCCAAGTATGATTATTTTCCCTTTCTTAAAGAAACATATTGATGTTACAGGGTTCTTTGAATATTCTTACCAAGTTTTCCTGTTGCTGATCAATTTCCATAGTTAGGACATCTACAATGATGGTCATAGCAGTGAGGATGAGATTTTCATATTCCTATCTTTTTCAAGAAGATACTGCACTGTGGTATGCTCTATTTCAAGACAGAAGGTGTGTTAATTTGTTCTTTGTTTTGTTTCTAGAGTGGTTATGGATTGTCATGCAATGGGCTCCTCAGGTTTTCTAAAGGATTATCTTAGCATACAATCCTATTTGGAATGATACTGAAAAATTTACGGTGGCTTCCATGCAAGGCTTGGGAGCAGAGACTAGAAAATGAACTCAAGAGTAAAGCTCTTTTTATTATCAGTGTATCTCATACCTCATGTCCTTTCTTTTCTTATTTTGGAGGATGAGCCATTTGGGGAAGTTCATTACATTATGTGTGTTGTTCTTACACCAGAATGAGTGCATAAGGCAGACTTCTGGCAGCTACTTCTGAGATGTACTACAGAGAATGGTCAGAATGTGCCCAATGGTGTCCCCGGCTGGATAAAACATGTAGAGTAGTAAGCTGGGTCTCTGTTTGCCTTGCAGGTTGGCATATTTTTGCAGATTGTGAGGAGTACACATTTTTCTTATATGAGCTCTGGGGAGGGGGGAGTCACTCTCTCCAGTTTGCCTCATGTGGTTAAAGTTAGCATGCTTGTCTTCTTTCCTTCTCCCTTCCTTCCTTTCTCCCTTCCTTCCTTCCTGAACTAGATTAATGGCAACTGTAGATTGAATAATCTGGGGATTTAGGTAGTGTGTTATTTGTATTCTTTTTTTTTTTTTTTTTTTTTGGTAGGCAATGGAAACTAACAATATTGAACTTCTTGGGCATTCTGAGATTCTGAAAAACAGTGAATTTTAGGAAATCCTCCAACCCTTTTATGTTCTGGGAACCAGGTTAAAGAATGACTCCTCCCCATAGGACTTAAATAGACCCATGGATGTCCCTCTTGTTTACTTATAAGACCAGACACAGACACTCCAAATTCCTATTCTTTTTCCCTCCTGAACGATCAGCTGAAATGTTTGTCGCCACTGATCAACTGGAACAAAATGCTCATTTGTCAAATTTGGTTAACTTGCTTTCTTCTCCAAGTCCCTGAACTTTGACCTATCCTCAGCTTGAGCTGCAGACAACATCTCCTTTACAGTCCTCAGAGAATAGGCTGCTCTCAGGGTAAAACATTCTCTAACCTGCTATCCATCAACCCAGCCTTTCCCTCCACTTTCCTATGCCTGATTCTTTTTCTTTTTTTTAAATGTTTGTTTAATTTTTGAGAAAGAGAGAGAGAGACAGAGCGCAAGTAGGGGAGGGGCAGAGAGAGAGGGAGCCACAGAATCCAAAGCAGGCTTCAGGCTCTGAGCTGTCAGCACAGAGCCCGACACGGAGTTTGAACCCATAAACCGTGAGATCATGACCTGAGTCGAAGTCGGCTGCTTAACCAACTAAGCCACCAAGGAGCCCCTGTTGATTCTTTCTAAACTTGTTTACTCCTCTCTTTAAAAGAAAACTTTGTTGCCCAATATTTGGAAACACTTGCATATCTTATGGTCTGAGCATTCTCCTTATTGTAACAGTCCCTTCACTATCTCCAATGCCTTACACTAGTCCTTTTGAATGAAGTCTCTCCTAAGTCCAGATTTTTAGTTTTTAATTATTTTTTTTTTTGATTTGACAAAAACTTGTAGACAAAGCCAACAGAAGATATGGAGCAGTTCAAAGACTTAACTGAATAAATAGATCATAGAAAGGACAAACTAGGTAGAAGTAACCAGATTTCATGGAAAGTTGATTTAGATCTCCAGAGTTGGGACTGATGAGCTCCATCCATGTCTTGCCCTTATATTATTCCCCTCAAGAGATAAATTCCAGGGACAGAGAGTCAGTCTTGTCTGACTCAAGTCACAAAAGGGCATGCCAAACCATAAGAGACTCTTAAAAACTGAGACTAAACTGAGGGTTGATGGAGGGTGGGAGGAAGGGGAAAGTGGGAGATGTGCATTCAGGAGGGCACCTGTTGGAATGAGCAGTGGGTGTTGTATTTGGAAACCAATTTGACAATAAATTTTATATTAAAAACAAAACAAAACAACAAAAGGGCATGCCTGACTGGACGTCCTACCAACAGCATATATACTGGAAGAAAGGTGATTCCTCAGATAAAATCTCTGATCCTGGTCCAAAACAGGAGAGAAATGTTGGGTAGGTCTTTACCCAGACAACGGTGATTTACTACTATAGGTATTATACTTACCTAGAAAGCTTAGCACACTTAGAATTTCCACAAAAACAAAATATATGAGAAAATTACAGATTTGCATATACATGGAAATGCAGCTCTATGCCAGTAATTCGTATGGCTAATCTGCAAAGTAACCACTTGATGTCACTTTGATATATATTTTTTCATTCTTTGTCAAACAGAAATAAAATATTAACAGTTATAGTTATATAACATAATTCTCTCTCTATACTTATCTAACACATATTTCAGGAGCTCAGGATGTGATGTAGTAGTAGGGGAAGTCATTAAGGTGCAGCTGACTTTTTGTAACTGACCTAATCCATGTGTCTAGAGAAGAGATTCAATGTCTTCTAACCCTTCCCGGCAATCTTCAGCTTTATAAGCAACTCTGCAGAACTATTTCTCTCTAGCCTTATGTCTTCTCTCATTTGTTTTGGCAGTGTACAGGCATGAGCTAAATTATGAGAACTTTCCTCCCACCAAAAAGCATGTTACATTTCAAATATTTAATAACTAAGCGAGAGTTTGGTCTCTAAGATTAAGCCTAATTCTTTTAGTCAAAAAGCAAGACACTTCAAGACATTCCCTATGTGTGTGTGAGAGAGAGACAGGGAGACAGAGACAGAGTGAGAAGGAGACCGGGAGAGGTATTTCATTTAAAAAGGACTAAATTGGGGTGGCCCGGTGGCTCAGTTGGTTAAGCATCCGACTCTTGATTTTGGCTCAGGTCGTGATGTTGTGGTTCATGAGATCGAGCCCCACATCTGGCTCTGCGCTGACAACATGGAGCCTACTCTGGCTTCTCTCTCTCCCTCCCTCTCTGAACCTCTCCCACTCATGCATGCACTGTGTCTCTCAAAAGAAATAAACTTAAAAAAAATAAATAAAAAGGATTAAATGCTGTTTTAGCAGGGTCGGGTAGTCACTAAGACTTGGATAGAAATCCATACACATTTAAAAAAAATTGTTTTTAATGTTTATTTACTTTCGAGAGAGAGGAAGACAGAGTGCAAGTGGAGGAGGGGCAGAGAGAGAAGGAGACACAGAATATGAAGCAGGCTCCAGGGTCTGAGCTGTCCGCACAGAGCCCAACATGGGGCTTGAACCCACGGACCGCGAGATCATGACCTGAGCCGAAGTCAGACGCCCAACTGACTGAGCCACCCAGGCTCCCCTCATACACATTTTTAATCTAGGGAAGCTACTAGAGCTGTAACGTAGTTGAGCCTGGTAGTTAATTCCATGTTAGGACTGAAATGTCTTTCATTTCTAAGGTGCTTTTGGCATGAGAAGTCAGGGTTCCATGTGGCTGATTCACAGACCGTATGAATTAGCTCACATTCAGCTGATTGATCAATCAGTTTGTTTATTGCTCAGATATAATACTTAGCAAACTGATTGACAGAGCCATGAGGAAAGCCAAACAAAACAAAACAAAACAAAACAAAACAAAACAAACTCATCACCACCAAATAGGACTTCTGGAAAGTAGAAAGCACTATTCTAACATTCATAACAGAGACTCAGTAAACTCTTACCAATTAATTAAAGCAGATCTTGCATATCTGTAAAAACAATATTACTGTAATTCATTCTGCAAAAAGAGACTTTGAACCTAAACTTTTTGGTTCAAATACTGACCCCATCATCTGCTAATTGTATAACTTTAGACAAGTTACTTAAAATCTCTGAGATTCTGCACCTGGAAAATTGGGAATAATAACAGTAGCTAATTCATACTTTGTTTCTGAGAAGATTAAATATGTTAATATATCATAGTATGCTTAAGAGTGTCTGTCACATAGTCGATTTCCACTAAGTGCTAGCTATTTATTATTACTATTATTTTTTATCCCATAAGTATGCAAAGATACCAAAAATTATTTGCTTTGGAAAAGTCAGTTTCTCTGAATTCTAGTTGCCTCTCTTATAAATGACAACTTTTCACCATTGGTCTTTATACATGATTATTTTTAGTTTACAGAATCCTTTCAAAATATGACATATGACAGTTAGGTGCCTGACTTCGGCCCAGGTCATGATCTCATGATTTGTGAGATGGAGCCCCATGTCAGGCTCTCTGCTGTCAGTGCAGAGCCTGCTTTCGATTCCCTCTCTCTCTCTGCCTGTCTCTCTCTCTCTCTCTGCCTCTCTGTCTCTCTCTCTGTCTCTCTCTCTCTGCCCCCTCCCCTGCTCATGCTCTCTCTATCAAAAATAAACATGTTTAAAAAATGACATCATGCAACCTTCACAACAATATTAGGAGGTAGAGGGCACAGGTAAGACTGTTTTTCATTTTATGGATGAGACAGCGGAGGCTCAGAGAGATTAACTGACTCGCCCAAAGTCTTTGTAACACCATGACTTCAATGCGAATGTTTGTGGCATAAACTCCTGTGCAGTTTGTAGGACGATTTCCAGAATCTCCCCAAATATAAGGATACTTACAGAGTTTCTGTCTAGTTGAAGCTTTGAAGTTAGTGGGCAGGCAGCCACTCATTAAATCTCTCTCTCTCTCTCTCTGATTCCACAGTAGCTGCAAGCCTACATAATGTTATCATATTATAGTCTACTTAAGTCAGTTTAAACATGCGACCTTGATGTATTGCTGAAAGCATTACACCCATGTGATTCTGCTCTTCTGGTTTATGGAGAGCCACTCATTTTCATATACATTCTGCCAAAGTGATTTCTGTGCTGATATTTCTGGTGTCAGCTGATCTTGTGACGGAGCCAGAGCCTGACTCAGTCACCTGCTGTGGGACAAAATAGCTGGGGGTCTTTAAGAAACATGTTCAGCTTAACTTCTAATGTCATGGTTCTTCCTAATAGCGTGGATTACAGTGCCAGAGCCTTTTGCGATGGTTTATTAACCTGTCAGAGGCATATCTGTGAATAATAATGAAGCCAGGAGATGATATTACCTTGCAGCATAAAGGGAGTGTTGAAGAGCTTTTCCTGCTCTCACGTCCATTCTGTAGAATGTAATCAAATGCAGCAGCCACACTCTTCCAACCCCTGTGCTTCCTGCCTTGCTCCTTTGCATTCCCTCGACAACCAACACCAGTGCCCAACAATCAAATAGCATTAGATTATCACCAATAGCTTGTTACAAGGAAGAATTCCTGTAATTCTCCAACAGTACAGGTGTGCTCTCTATCGGGGGGAATTTCCATAGCGGTGTCAGTTACCCTGACAGAACCAGCTCTGATTGGCAGGAAATGTCACACATCAGCTTCTCAAGGGTCTGTGAAAGCTTTTATATATCATTATTCACCTTTAAATAAAATACAGCTAAAACTGACACTCAGGTTTGTAATGAGATGAACACCATTGATGTTTTCTGTATAGTAAGGCAGGGAACACATTCTGAAAATTCCCAAAGAAGAAGAGCCATCATTTTTAGTGTGAAATAGCAGCCATCAGAAATGTATTGGGTATCCACTTCATTCAGCCCCTGGCTAGACACTGTGCGAGAACCTTACAATAAGTAAATGAAGCAGAGTTGTCTTGTAGGAGTTCACCACTTCTCTGGGAAGGTAAAGCATATATTCTGGAAATAATTTTTTTAAGTCGTGAATTAACTGGGGCGCCTGAGTGGCTCAGTGGGTTAAACATCCAACTTCAGCTCAGGTCATGATCTCACAATTCATGGGTTCAAGCCTCGCATCAGGCTCTGTGCTGGCAGCTCAGAGCCAGGAACCTGCCTCGGATTCTGTGTCTCCCTCTCTCTCTGCCCCTCCCCTGCTTGAGCTCTCTCTCTAAAAAAAATAAATAAACATTTTAAAAGATCATGAATTAACTGAATGCTTAAATTCAACATAGGCAAGTGCATGACTATGGATGGTGAAGAGAATGCATGTTTTGAGTGATCAGGAAGGGAACTATGGAGGAAAGAAGTGGGTTCAGCAGGAGAGATTAAATCAATTCCTTCCTGACCATCTAACATACAAAAGGTTATGTGCTAAACATTTTGTTTATGTTGCATGGGGGAAGAATAAGGATATCATTGTGAGGAATACCTAGGTAAATTGAATGGAAGGTCCTCATTTTTCACTTTCCTATGATAGAATTCTACATCTACACTCAGACCTGGTATGCAGTGGGGTTGTATACTTCCTTTCACCTTGGTCGTGGCCATGTGACTTCCTTTGGCAGATAAGTTGTTAATGGATGTGATGGGAGCAGAAGCTTGGCATGTGCTGGTCTAGTTGGACTCGCTCTTGTGTCTTTAGGTCTGCCACATAAAGCACGTTGCTGAAATATTTCCCCCTCTGCCCAGACCTGAGGAAGAAAATCCATGGAGCAGATCCACACCCAACACTAGAACAGCTGGACCCCATTATGCAAAAGCACAACTCACCAGCAGAGCTCTTTGGAGCTCAGCTAATTTATTTTTAACCTGATTGAGAGAAGGAGAATACATGTTTTGTATAAGCTACTAAGATATTGGAGTTTTGGCTACACAGCAAAAGCACACTGAGAAAAACAGAAAATAGAAATTAAGGTGGCCCTCACAAGAATTTTAATCTAGAGGGGAAATAATGGCTGATTTAAATATCTATACTATCAAATGACTATACTATTCAATAAGTAGGATAAGTGTCTTGAAAAAAGTATAAAGTATTGTGGGGAAGAAGGTTCACAGGAGAGGTAAGAGGCCTTATGTTTACAAAGATTTCATGAAAATGATAGCATACTCTTAAAGGAAGGATAAGATTTGATCAGATTGTGGGGAGAAAAGGGAAGCAAGGAGAAAGTATCTGACAATACCTAAAAGTTGCTTTTTTTTTGGTAACCCAAGTGTCTGACATGAAGTTTTTGATTGCTTTGATGAGGCATCCACTTCGAAAACAGCTGTCCTCCATAAACACTTTGCCAGATACTGGCCTAGAAAAACAACCAGGCTGCCCATCCCGAAGTGTCTTTGTTTGAGAGCTCTCTGGTTGACTTAGTAACTGACCATTTGATTGCTTGTTTTCCCTTCCCACTCATATGTTTTACATTCACCAATACAGAGTGCACCCTGAGAAGAAACCCTGAGGACCCCCCCTCCCGCCCCCCATAAAAGCAGAATGCCAGGCCTGTGTGCATGGCAACCTTGCTGTGTGACCCCAGCCTACGATGTACTCTCCAGGACTGGTGAGTAGTAAGACTTGTTTTTTTTTTTTTTTTTTTTTCTTTTTCCCTAATTTATTTGATGGTTGTGGCTGAGGTGAGTCTTGCAATCATAATAAACAGCACAAGGGCTGGTCCGGCCACAACAAGGGGAAATATGTGTGAGGGTTCTCCTTGGGCCTAGGTGAGTGCCCCCAGGCATTTCTAGCCAATAACATCACTGTGGAAGGGCTGAGGCCAGGGCACAAAACAATATTTCAGTTTGGAAGGCAGAATTCATTGAGAAAGAAAGCAGTATTTGCATGGGATGATGTATTTGATTTCCATTGCTGCTATAACACTTTACCCCAGAGTTAGTGGTTTCAAACGATACCCATCTATCATCTAGTGGTGTAGGCCAGAAGTCTGGGTGCAACCTCATTTAGCTAGGCTCTCTGCTTGGAGTCTCCCAAGGCTATAGCAAGGGAAGCAGAGCTGTGTTCTTTTCTGGAGGCTCTGGACATATATCCACTACTAGGCTCGCTCATTTTATTGGCCAGACCCAATTCCTTGTAGTTGTAGGACTGAGGTCCTCACATCCTTGCTGGCTGTCAGCTGGGGACTGATCAGCTGCTTGCTTCCTCTCTGACTGCATGCGAACTCCCTCCTGCTGGGGTGGTTGGTCAGTGGTGGGGGGGGGGGGTAGAGTTTGTCTTCTCCTCCTCCCTCTCCAGCAGACTCTTTGGCTTCCCCATTCTGCTTTTAAGGGGTCATATAATGACACTGTAACCAACTGGATAATGTGGGATAGTCTCCCTATTTTCAAATCAGCTGATTAGTAATTACCAGTTGGTAATTTCCACCTGCAAAGTTTTTCAGATGTACCTAGATTAGTGTTTCATTGAGTAACCAGAGGACAGAAGTCTGAGGTGGGAGGTAGGGGACTTCTTTAGAACTCTACCACAGGGGATATATATGAAAATTAGTCTTATCTGAATAAAATTGAGGCAATAGTTAAGAGAGTATAGAGACATAAGCCTGGACAGATAGATTAGAGCTTGAGACTGGAAAGCTTTATATGCCGGGATGGAGGTGATAGAGAGCAATGGAAGGTTCTTGTGTAGAGCTGTCAAAAAATCAGAATTCCACATTTTTATACATTATACAGGGCTTATTGGGCAACAACTTCCTTTGTATACTGTGTAAAAATGTAGAATTTTACAGAACATCAGCCCATTTTGTTCAGGAGAAGATACAAGTTCCAGTTGACAGGTTATTAATTGTCATGGTAATTTTAATAAGATGTAAATTTTTAAGTTTATTTAGAGACAGAGAGATAGCATGAGCATGGGAAGAGAGGGGCAGAGAGAGAGGGGAGGTGAATCCCAAGCAGGCTCCGTACTGAGCACAGAGCCTCATGCGGGCTTCATCCCATGATCATGTGAGATCATGACCTGAGCCAAAATCAAGAGTCAGACACTTAAATGACTGAGCCACCCAGGTGCCCCTGTAATTCTTTTAGTAGTAAATACAGCAAGAGGGATAGGTAGGAAAGCCCACCAGGGCCAAATGTAAAAGATTTTTGACGCTGAGTCATGGGCTGGAAACTGAGGGAAGTGGGGAGGATCAGAATTCACTGTGATTTCAAGCACCAGTGGTTGGAAAGAAAGTAGTGCTGTACCTGAAACACGGAGTGAAATGCACATGAAGAAGGTTAAAGTTTGTGTGGACAGTTTCGGAGAGAAGCTACCCCACAGGCAGTTGGGATATAATCTGGGCTAGAGACCCTGAAGCTATCCTCCATGAGACAAATGCCAAAGTTTGGGGGCACATAAGACCAGTGAGCAACTGGAGAGAGGATGGGGAGGGAACACAAGGAGAGGCTGAGAGCAAAACTTTGAAAAATGGCTACATCTTGTGAGGAGAGATACAAACAGAGTCTAGTGATGGAAACTGAGAAAGAGCAGCCAGAGTCCTAGAAAAGAGAGAAGGAAAATCCAGTGCCAAAGAGGTAGAGAGAATTTAAGAAGGAAATGATTGGTGATGTAAAGTGCAGAAAAATTAGTTTATTCCCGTCTTTGCAAGCATTAGAAGTTGACCAGAAACCAATTTGCTCTAACAGATGGGAAAAAGATCTCCGGTAAGCACATGATGATCTCAACATTGTGGTACACACACATATAACTGTGTTTTTAACTGTGTCTTTCATTTACAAAAATCTCCTAACTGACGCCCACTAAAAGTCCCCAATAAACAAAAATTTCTTGGCTTCAAATACATAGATCATTCAGGAAATGGCAAGGAAAGAAAATTTACTCTCCTTTTCCTTGGCTTCTATGGGACAGAGGTTTCCTTAAAAAAATATCCTTTTGGGGCGCCTGGGTGGCTCAGTCGGTTAAGCATCCGACTTCAGCTCAGGTCATGATCTCGTGGTCCGTGAGTTCGAGCCCCGCATCAGGCTCTGGGCTGATGGCTCAGAGCCTGGAGCCTGCTTCCGATTCTGTGTCTCCCTCTCTCTCTGCCCCTCCCCCGTTCATGCTCTGTCTCTCTCTGTCCCAAAAATAAATAAACGTTAAAAAAAAATTTAAAAAAAAATATCCTTTTAGTTGCCAGAAAAAGGGAGGCCATGATCTTTTCCCTGGAGAGAACACTTTCAGAATAGAGTGGCCTGTTTTCGTCATGTCACAGGTTAGTGTTTGGCAATTATTTCTGATGTTAAAAAGAAAAAAAAAATAGAAATGATTATTAATTTGTATTTGGTCAGGTTACTCGGTTACTCCTGACCAATGAGAATGCACACAACCCCTCTCCTAAATTGTATAAAGTGCAGAAGTACCACCTACCCACCCTCAAATCAAATGTGCTCCTGAATAAAAGTAAAAATTGAAGAAATGTGGCTAGTGATTATAGAGGGGAAAAATGCCCAGATTCATATATGTCTAATTTAAGCTTGTATGTTTTTTATTGTAGAATTGTTCTAGTATTGTATATTGTCTCTACCTCACCCCCAAGAGATTCCATTCATTGACATAATATTGACTTGTGTAAATATTTATGGCAGGACCTCAGCTTCCCATACTTGGATCTTTTATAGTCCCTTATTTTTGGCAGGGAGAGTGAGAGATCTTAGCAATTCAATAAACATTTATTTAGTCAACATTGGAGACTCTTGGCCAATATAGGAGAAACTCTTGTTCTTGCCACTTCATTGGGGTCTGAGAGGGCTCCATGGAGGAATGATGTTCATACTGGTTAAATTTCCCTACGACTCACTAATTGGGTTCAGTTTGGGTGAAACCAACTCAAACTTGGCTGGCTCTTGGTGCTTCCCATCCGCCCCCCCTCGCCCCCTGGTCCCCATAGGACTTTCAGCTCCTAAAAAGCCTTGCCCAAACCTGAGTGGATATGTGTTCACAGGCCCTTTGGTTAGTTGCACATGCCATGGAGAATCCAGTTTTATTCTTCTCCTATGTAGGTACCCCTCCCCCTCAAATGATGCCTGATGACCAAGAAGCCTCTGGAACATGATGCAGCAGTGCCACTCTTTCTGCTTTCTCCTGTGAGACCCCAACACACCTGCCCCCAGGACTGCCTCCTGATGGCCTAAGCTATTGGCTCACAGTGTCAGAGGCTGTGAGGTTCCATAGAGAAAATGGAGACTATCTCTTTTCCAGAGGCTGTCACACTTGTGTTGGCATGCCTCAAAACATGAATCCTGTCTTGAAGCTGGTACCTGCAGTTCTTTGCTTCACAGGGCTCAAAGACTGAGTTCAGCCAGCTAAAAATAGCTGAATAACACCATGCTGTTAATCAGTTTGCCATACAGCTCCCAGGTGCCTGTAAACTCCCTCCCTTTTTCAGACTAAACCAAAACTTATCACAGAAATGTATAATTTCAGCCCATTAACGTATTGGTGGGATATTATGCAATTTTATTTTTTGAATCAAGGTATCTCTGATAGCAAGACATGATCATAAAAGTGTGAAATATGCATCTGTATCCATGTCTAAAAAGGGAAAATAACATAATACTGAATCCTTCAAAAGGAAAAAAAAAGGTTTTCTTGCATAAATTAAGATAAAATTGAAAGACAAAAGAGAATATCAGTAAAATGAAATTGGCAATATTTACAAGACAAAGTATTAGTATATTAATACATAGACTTTTTTTATACACAACCCAAAAGAAGATAATTTTGAATAACAATAAATCAAAGAAGAGATAGAGCTCATAAGCTGATGAAAATAGATGCAAATATGCCAATAATTGGAGTATTTCAAATTAAAATATCAAAGTATTTGTCCTCAAACATGCAAAATTACATTATAGGCAAGGTTACAGCAAAATAGTTACCATCCTCTATTGCTTTTGGAAATGCTATTTGTTGTGAGTACAACTTTGCTGGAATTGATTTTTGACCTGTTCATATCCTTTCACCTAGTAATTACGTATCTAGTGCAAAATCAGATGAACACAAACTATAGTGTTATTTATAATGTTCCAAATTGAAACTAATGTCAACACTTAAAAATATTACGTTGGCCATTGTTTTTGTTGAGTTCATACTTGAACAAAATACCACAAACCTGGTGGCTTACAAAAACAGAAATCTCTCAAATTGTAGGCTAGGAGAGTGAAGTTAAAGTGTTGCCAAGGCTCTAGGGGGAGAATTTGGTTTTTGCATCTTCTATCTTCTGGTGGCTGATGGAAATCCTTGAATTGTGCTTGCATCATTTCAGTCTCTGCCTTCATGGTCATGGTGCCTCCTTTCTCTATACTGACCTTCTTTAAAAAAAAAAAAAATTAACGTTTATTTATTTTTTGAGAGACAGACACAGAGCATGGGCTAGGGAGGGGACGGAGAGAAAGGGGGAGTCACAGATTCCTAAGCAGGCTCCAGGCTCCGTGAGCTGTCAGCACAGAGCCTGAGGCGCGGCTCGAACTCATGAACCATGAGATCACGACCCGAACTGAAGTCTGACGCTCAATCAACTGAACCACCCAGGTGCCCCTCTATACTGACCTTCTAAGGACACTTGTCATTGGATTTAGGGCCCAACTAGGTAATCGAGGATGATGCCCTACTCTCAAGATCTCCTAAACTTAGTAACATCTGCAAAAAGACCCCTTTTCTGAATAAGGTAATATTCTCAGATTTCAGGTTTTCTGATATGAATGAATCTTTTTTGAGGACCACTGTTGAACTCATTCCAGCTATTAAGTTCTTGTGTATCCATTTGTTGGAATAAAGTCATTGAAATCACATTTAGATGGTATGAGAAAATTACCTCAAGAATATTGAGTAAACAGGAAGATAGAATGGTATATGGTCTAAAATTCCAATTTTGTAGAAAGAAATTTTAAAAAGGAAAAAGAAATATCCCACAAACACACATAAAAACAAAGTGGAAAACTTTTTATATCATGATGTACCAAAATACTTCTCAAAATGACCTTTTTCAGAATGGTGGGATTAAAATTTGCTTTCCTTTCCTGTTTTCAGTATTTTTCATCTAAAATGGGCATGGATTTATTTTATAACAAGCAGGTTTAATTTTGTTGTTAAACAATAGAATAAAAGATGTAAAATAAGATGTAAAAAATGAAAACTGATAAGAACAAGCAGTTATTTCATTAAAACAATTAACTGCAAATATATGAAAACATGTAGTTTTTCCGTATACTTGTAATAAACTGGAGAACACAGTAGTAAAGAAATCTAATACTCTTTTTTTTTTTTTTAATAGCTTTATTTTGAGAGCAAGAGTGGAGCAAGGGGGAGGGGCAGAGAGAGAAGGAGAGAGGGAATCCCAAGTAGGCTCTGCACTGTCAGCACAGAGCCCGATGAGGACTTTGATCCCACTAATGATGAGATGATGAGCCACCCAGGGGCCCCCTCTAATACTCTGTTAAAACTTCAAATAAAAACTGTATTGTAATTACATGGAAAGGGAAAAAAAAGAAAAACCCTACTGAGAGACAAACATACTGGAAACTAGAGACCTAGTCTGCATTATTTGATGGTGAGACAGTGTTGAAAAATGCCCTCTCTCTCAGTTGCATAACCGGTTGGCAAACAAGAGACAGAGAAGTCATCGGAGAAATAATGGCACCCAGACTACGGAAAGGGCTGTACACAGTCTTTGCCATCACAATGAGGTTCAGGGATCATCTTTGATGTTCTAAATGTGCTGCAATGGCAAAATCTTCAACCCTGCTTTCAAGGTACGAGCATTAAAGCTTGAGTAAAGTATTTCTTTTCGCTGAGTCAAGGTTACTTACCTGTAAATTGGGAAGCATAAAACCATTTACTTCGCAGGTTATTGTGAGAGTCCGATAATGCACTGGGCATGGAAGTACTTGGTAAAACTGTAAAGAACTCTGTAAAAGTTACTGCTCTCTCTGTTCATAGTACACGTGCACAGTGACCGTGGTCTCTTGGGGCTCATAGAAAGTCAACTAAAGAAGCCTTGCT
Source organism: Panthera tigris (assembly GCF_018350195.1). Classification (NCBI taxonomy): domain Eukaryota; kingdom Metazoa; phylum Chordata; class Mammalia; order Carnivora; family Felidae; genus Panthera; species Panthera tigris. Next base: position 63,696,596 of record NC_056670.1, on the reverse strand, counting down.
GAAGACAATTTTCATAATTTCTTTACCTTCACTATTCTGAATTATTTCCATGACCTTGGGAAGACCAATTAAAAAAATGTGAATGTTTATTTTGAGAGAGAGAGTGTGAGGAGAGAGGGACAGAGAGAGAAGGAGACGCAGAATCCAAGGCAGGCTCCAGGCTCTGAGCTGTCAGCACAGAGCCCAAAGTAGGGCTCAAACCCAGAAACTCGGAGGTCATGATGTGAGCTGAAGTCAGATGCTTAACTGACTGAGCTGGGGTGCCTGCGTTTGAGAGTTAATAATAATCCCTCTGGGACCTTAAACTGAGGGGACAGAGAGAGAAGGAGACGCAGAATCCAAGGCAGGCTCCAGGCTCTGAGCTGTCAGCACAGAGCCCAAAGTAGGGCTCAAACCCAGAAACTCGGAGGTCATGATGTGAGCTGAAGTCAGATGCTTAACTGACTGAGCTGGGGTGCCTGCGTTTGAGAGTTAATAATAATCCCTCTGGGACCTTAAACTGAGGGGAGTTGTTCTGTACATCAACACAGGAATATCACAGTGGATCACTTTCCTATCGTGTGACCAGATCCATTGGACACCCACGGAACTAATTCATTTGGCTGATTTAATTAAAACGGTTGGGTAGCATTTATCTGACATCTGGCAATGGATTTTGGTGGGTCTGTTTCCAAAATAAAAGGGACTCTGGTTTTATCTAATTGATAAGGTTGTAGCAGTTACAAGACTCAGTGATGTGGAGATTTAGCTGGAAAATTCACTTTTAGTGGGGATTTAGGAATAGAGTGAAGTTCAATAGACTTGAGAAATGGGCTAAGTGCCTCAGAGTTGCCTTCTGCCCTAAGAATCTGTTGGGAAAGCAAAATAAAAAAAAAAAAAAAAAAAAAGATCTGGTTTAGCAAACAGTAGGAAAATCAATAATACTTAGGATGTTAATTAAATTTGAAATTAAAAAATGTGCTGTTATGAGCTAGTCTGAGTTGTGCCTGGAGAATGATTAATAGCAGAATTTGAGGATTCTTTTGGTCTAGCTAAAACTCTTCTCCTCAGACAGGACTTTGAGCTCTTTGAAAAAATGGACTTCAGATTGAACTCCAAAAGGATTTGTCAACTCTACGCAGTTTGCTCATGATCCACTAAAGACCACCTAGATATTTAAAAACAAAACAAAGCAAAAAAAACTACTCTTGAATTTCCAAAAAAAAAAAAAAAAAGTTTAGTCCTCCCACAATTTCTCTTTTAACTCACAAATTCTTTCAATAAATTGTTTCTAGTAATTCAGAAGTCAAATTGAATGGAGGGGAAGGCTAGGAGAGGGCTCCTGTTATGTAACAGATCATTAGGTTCTTGCCTCTCTTATACATGAGGAAAATTCCAGAAAGGGGAAAAGTGTATTTTTGCATGCTTGATTTTTCCCAGAATCCCTTGGCTGATGGCAGCCTTAGGAATAACCATAAAACCAAGAGTATTAGGTATCCACACAATATGTAGGTATGATGGTGGTCATTATCTATCTGGGATGATAGATTTGTGCTTTCATTTTTCATCATTATAAAAACTGTACATTGTTGAGGAACTAATAAATCCCAATACAGCAAGCATTCCTTAGATGGTTCCATGATATTTATGGAAACTACATTTTCTTCCTTGTACTTTAGTATTACATTAAAAATTATGTTGAAAAGTTATTTAGGAGCAGGGCACATTAAAATGTAAATAGAGGTAAAGGGTGAGGTTTAATTCTCAACCTGCTACTACTTATTTTAAAGAGACCATATTTGCATTTTTTTCAAGAATCTGGAGTCCCTGATGATCAGGATTTGGGGAACCGTGTTTGCTTTGGAGAAGACTTTCAGAGCCCCTTGAATCACAGGTAAGCTTCTGCCTGCTGCCTCTTTCTTAGAGTGGTTCTGGGTGTTTGGCATCTTTATTGAGATTTGACTCCTAGAAGCATTAAGAAAATACGGACTACAACCCTGCCATATCTAAAATGAATTTACTGCCTCCCCTTCTTTAGATTGGCCTTATCTTCTGCTAGTCAAGTAGTTATTCTGAAAGATTTAAAAAATTAGTAAACTTTTTCTGGTGTTTTGTGCGGGGTGTGTGTGTGTGTGTGTGTGTGTGTGTGTGTGTGTGTGTGTTTTGTCTTATTTTTTGTTTGTTTTGCTGAAGTTTGCAATCAAACATGAATTCTGGGCTATTTAGTAAAAGCAAAGTAACCAGCTTTACCCTTCCATACCTCAATGGACATGAAGCTATTGCCAGTTGCTTCTCCAATAGATTCTAATAAAACAATACTTTTTCTTAGTAATTCACTCTTCTAAGCATGGTTCTACATCATACTAAGCCAGTCCCAGGAATCTCCTTCTCCTCTCCCTGTGTTTGGAAATAGGTGCATGATAGAATTCTGGCCAATAGCAGGCAAGGTAGATCCTTCTTGGAAAGTAAGCTCTATTTGTAATAACAGACACAAAGACCTTGTCTTACTCTGTTGGAAATCTTGGTGTCTAAAAGCTACATATATATGGAAGCCATTTGATGACCCTCAAGAACAAGCCAACAAACTGAAAATGGTTAAGGGAAAAGAGAGGGGATACATGTGTCCTTGATGTTGAACTAATGAGTGATTTACATTGGAGCTGCCCTACCTTGTGTTTTCTTAGGAGTTATTTTCCTTAATATTAAGGAAAATATTTTTCTCTAGAAAAAGAAAGCACAAAGAAAACCCAACACAACATTGACACCAGGATGCAAGTTAAAAGCACGAATAACCGATTCTTACACCAGCTTGATGAATGGAGAACACTTCACATTGCTTCAGTTTAATTTTCTTTTAATTTGACAGTCCTTATATTAAGGTTCAGAACTCAGAATCTCTTTCCCTTTAAAGGCTGAGTTAATCACTTGTTGAAAGCATGGAATAAAGAAGTTGAATCTCTGATGTGTGTGTGCATTTGCACTGCTAAATATCAAGGAGAAGTGTTCCTCTTGAGGCCTAGTTTCAAGTGTATATTCAGCTTTGGTCACGACATCATATTCACATTCAGGAGGTGGGGCTACTATATTGGACAATATAGATTTAGAGGGAATATCAATTAGCATGCTTTTGATGGGTCACGGAAGAAGCAACTCAAAATGGACAAGAAATACAGAGATAAGCTGTCCTAGAACAAGTTCCATGACATCCTTTGAGATTCGGGTTCTTTCCAGAGTTTGGTTCTGCATTCCTTGAGAAGTTGGCTTTGCATCGTAGCTACTTTACAAAAACAGCAGAATTCCACTGGACATGATTTGAAAAGCTCTGAACTAGATGTGTTTTTATATTTCTTTAGGTTATAGAATTCTGATTTATTCTATCTGAATATTTTGTAGAGAAAAGCTTATATGCCTTTGAATGTGCAGTCTTCCTCAGAACACCTAGTGAACCAAACTAGAACACAGAGGGCTTTAATTTTGTCTGAGAAATTCTGGTATGAAGCAAGATGCGTTTGGCAGAAATAGGTTAAATGTGAATTTAACAGCCCTTGAATGTTTTGAGCAAAGCATTCACCAAAATTCTAATGGGAAAAAAAGTTCATTCAAATAATTATAAAATACATATTCAATATGAATTTAAGATACCTAAAGGAAAGATCATAATTTGAAACGCTGATGCAATACCAGCAAGCTTGGGATTTCATTTACCCACTAACACAGTGGCCAGAAAAACCTGTCATCTGTATAATGCTAGTCTGTGTGCCAGATTGTCAAAGGAGACTATTACAGTTTAATAAATACACCTCAACGAACATCTGGAATAAAGAGTATTAGCATTCTTCTGGTACACATGATAACAACAAATACTTTTTTTGTAGTGTATTTATTATATACTAAAAAATTCACTAACTACTTTTAGTGTTTGGGATGGCCTCTGGATAAAGTATAATTCAAGGAAACACATTTAAAAGGGTAGAAATCTGTCATCGCATATATCACACTGGTAAATTTTGATGAACTGTCACTGGTGATTTTAAACAAAAAGCCTCCATTTTTAATGCTTATGAACAAATAGGGTGTATTCAATGTCTCCTGGTTCCAGTCAATCTAGAAATACTTCAACAACAGCTGCTCCAACTGAATTTTGGCTCATTGGGTTTCTGTCAAAACTCAGAACTACAAATACTGCTCTGAAGATAGGAGGCGAGGGAAAACTTCAAGAGTGTAAATGATTTTGAAGCTCAAAATAGCTCACATTGACTTTGGCACAGGAGTTTATAAATCTATTCCTAACTCAAGCCTATTCAGGGTGCTTTGTAAATGAAATAGTTGGCAATATCTGTAAAATCTCATCATCATGAAGCCTAACTTTTCATTCTTCTACCATGAAGGAGATGGGGACAACGAGGCACCCATCGAAGTAGGTAGAGGCAGTATACACAGTGCTTAAGTGTTTGGGCTTTAAAACCAGGCTGCCTAGCTGGAATTTCTGTTCTGCTAATACCGGTGGTAGGATCTCGGACAGGTTGCTCAACCCCTGTGCACCTCAGAGCAAATTCAGATTGGAGATAATGCCACTTCCTAGAGTTGTCAGGACGGTTAACAAAGTTGATCCACACAAAGAACAGTCCCTGACACATAATATTCAATATCTTTAAATGGCTCTTGTAATTGAGTTTATTATTAAGAAATTCCTTAGCTTACTCTTCTCAGCTCACTCATATTTTTTCTTTTTTTAAAAATAGGCAACATGCACATCTTTAGACTCGTTCAAATCATCAAAGCCTAAATCTTAGCAATCTTGATGACCTTTCCATCCTAAGTGGATAGGAGTCCACAGATCCCCTCTGGAGAGCTCTCCAGCATTCTCTCTTTTTTTTTTAATTTTTTTTCAATGTTTATTTATTTTTTGAGACAGAGAGAGACAGAGCATGAATGGGGGAGGGTCAGAGAGAGGGAGACACAGAATCCAAAACAGGCTCCAGGCTCTGAGCTATAAGCACAGAGCCCGACGCGGGGCTCGAACTCACGGACCGTGAGATCATGACCTTAGCCGAAGTCGGCTGCTTAACCGACTGAGCCACCCAGGTGCCCCTCCAGCATTCTCTATCAAGAAATTAAGTACACCTCTTGGAAAGTCAGAAGGGCCAGCTTGGTTCGTTATAGCCTGGCAAAAATTCTTGAAGCAGTTGTGAAGTCTTTGGGTATGGAGCCAACATGTTCTTTTGATAGGCTTTAATCTTCCATCAGGGTTATATTTATTCTTAAAGTCACTTCCAGTTCCTGAAAGATGATTAACTTTACTTTGGACGTATAGCCAGAGAGGTTGCTACAGTTCCTAATTCTCTTAAATCTCTGGATGTGAAATTCCTTTCACACAATATCACTGACCTGGAGTAAGTACTATGTGATTTGTTAACATGATAAAACTAGTAAACCATAGTAGACAGGGTAGCCTTCTGAGGCCTGTGATTTCTCACAGCACTTGTAGTTTATGGCAATATCTTTCATCCAGGGAATAGGTTTGATTATTTTAACACCCTGAAAGATAGAGAATTTGTAGGCTATTTGAGAGGCGGACGCTTGGATAGTTTGCTAACACAAGGTCAGGTTTCTTGTTTTCTCTGAGATAGAACTATTTGAACAAATGCTCTTACATCTTTGTGGTTCTTTTTTTTATCGAGGCCAGGGATAAATTTACATTTAAAAAATTCCATGATTGTCTTCAAGAAGGAAGCTTTTATACTATGCTATTTAGAGATGGGAGGTATTAGCCTGCATTCATTACCTGATTTTTCACAAACTCCTGTCTTCAGCTATAGCTCTGCTTTATTTCAAGACAACTTAATAAAACGTCTTCGGATGAATTTCTCAATCAGAGCCCCCATGACATGTAATTAAGTAATGAAGCTCAGATTTTTAGGAAGGGATTTGTGTTGAATTAGAAGTAGGAGAGATGACTTAACCAGGCTTTGCACAAAGAAAAGTGGAGATGTGTGACAGGGAGAAAATCGTGTAGCCAGAATGACTAATGAACCTGCTGTGGTTTTAAATTATAACATTATACCTAGAAAAGGAGTAAAAAAAAAAAAATGAAAAAAAGCCCGAACTTGTGTTGCTTTTTTGTTGTTGTTATTGACTCTATAGTAAGGCCCACGGTAGTTATTCTGAGTTTAATGTTTATAATAGTCCCTCTCGATGCCTATTAAAATGGCAAATTTCTTTGTCCCACCTAAGAACTGTTAAAGGAAGAGTCTGAAGTTTATGTGCAATGAAGTTTGAGATCAGCTGGCATGAAGTAGCCCCCCATTTGCCTCATTTTTGCCTTGATATCTCATGTGCCTTTGCTAAATTTCTAACCCAGTCAAGTCCCTGCCCATTTTTCTCCCCTGGGCTTTGTTGAGGTAAAAGTGACAGATCAAATTATATATATTCAAAGTGTACAATGTGATAATTTGATATATGTGTACATCGTGAAATGATTACCACAAGCAGGTGGATGAACACTCTGATCACCTCACAGAGCTACCTGTTTGCGTGTATGATGAGGATGCTTACGCTCCTCTCAGAAGATTGAAGGTAGACAGTAGAGTGTTAATAACTGCATTCACCGTGCTGTACAGGAGATCCCCACAACTTGTTCATGTTACAGCTGCGGGATCGTACCCTTTGACAAGCATCTCCATTTCCTTCCCTCCTCAGCCTCTGACAAACACCATTCTTAGCTCTTTCTGGGAGATTTTTTCCCCCTTTTTTTAGATGCCACATAGAAGTGAGCGTATTCAGTATTTGTCTTTCTCTGTCTGGCTTATTTAGCGTAATGCCTTCCAGGTTTATTGGCGTTGCAAAAGGTACAGTTACCTTCTTTATCCTGGCTAATATTCCTGTGTATCGTGTGTGTGTGTGTGTGTGTGTGTGTACCACATCTTCTAAAAACTTAATTTTTTTATTATTGCAACATAATTGACATACAATGTCATATTGGCTTTAAGTGTACAACATAGTGATTCAACAATTCTGTACATTACACAATTCTTACCATGATAACTATAGTCATCATATGTAATCCTACAATGTTATTGCAGTATTATTGGCTATATTCCTTGTACTATATTTTTCAAGTCTATGACTATTTTATAACCGGAAGTTTGTATGTCTTAATGTCCTTGACCTATGTTGCCCATCCCCTCCCCACTCACCTCCCCACTGGCAATCACCAGTTTTTCTCTGTGTTTATGAATCTGTTTTTGTTTTTTCATTTGTTTTGTTTTTTAGATTCTGCAAGTAAGTGAAATCATGTGGTGTTTGTCTCTTTGACTTAATTCACTTAGCTGAATACTTCTTAGTTTCGTACATGTTCTCGCAAATGGTGAGACCTTACCCTCTTTGGTTGAGTAATATTCCATTATCTATAATCTGTCCTCTCACATTTTGATCCATTCATCCATTGACATACCCTTAGGTTGTGTCCATACCTTGGCTCTTACAAATAATGCTGCAATGAAAATAGGTGGGCAGCTATCTCTCCAAGATCCTGACTTCAATTCCTTTGGATATATACTCAGAAGTGGGATTCTTGGACCATCTGGCAGTTCTACTTTGAACTTTTTAGGAACCTCCATACTCTTGCCCATAATGGTTGTACCAATTTACATTTCTGTGCAACAGTGTACAAGGGATCCCCTTTGACTTCAACACTTTTTAATCTGTTGCCTTTTTATTTTTATCAAAGCCATCCTAAGAATTGTGAACTAGTATCTCATTGTGATTTTGATTTGAATATTTCTGATGATTCATGATATTGAGCACATTTTAATACACCTCTTTGCCACTTGTATATCATCTTTGGAAATATTTCTGTTCAGGTGCATTGTTCAACTTTTAATCAGATTTGTTTAATTTTTGTTTTTGTTTGCTATTAAAGTGTTTGAGTTCCTTGTATATTTTGGACATTAACCCCTTATCAGATACTTGGTGTGCAAATATTTTCTCCCATTCTGTATGTTGACTTTTTATTTTATTGATTGATTTGCTGTACAGAAACTTTTTAACAGTCTTACTTTGTTGCCTGTGTTTTGGGGTCATATCCAAAAATCTTCTGCCAAAAACAGTGTCAAAAAGCTTTCTCCCTATGTTTATTTCAGGGAATTTTATAGTTTTAGGTCTGAAATTTAAGTCTCTAATTCACTTCAAATTAATTATTGTCAGTGGTATAAGATGTGAGTCTAGTTTCATTCTTAAGCATATTAGATATCCAGTTTCTCCAATACCACTGTTGAAAGGACCATCCTTTCCCCGTTGTGTATTTTTTGTTTTGTTTTGTTGCACCTTTGCTTAAAGACTAGTTGACAGCGTATGTGTGGGTCCATTTTCTAGGTTCTTTATTCTGCACCACTGGTCTTCATGTCTGTTTTAATGCCAATACTGTACTGTTTTGATTACTACAGCTTTGTAATATAATTGGAAATGAGAAAGTGTGGTGCCTCTAGCTTTGTTCCTCTGGTTCAAGATTGTGTTGGCTGATCAAGGTGTTTTGTTTCATATGAATTTTAGGATTGTTAATTCTATTACTGTGAAAAATGACATTGGAATTTTGACAGGGATTGCACTGGACCTGTAGACTGCATTAGATAATAGGGGCATTTTAACTGTTCTTTCAATTCATGAGCACCAGTTACCTTTCCATTCATTTGTCTTCAATTTCTTTCATCAATGTCCTGTAGTTTTCAATGTACAGATGTTTGGTTACTGGTGGTATTTTTTACCTCTTTGAAAATAAACTTATTCCCCAATGTTCAGAGCTGATGCAGTTAGTAGGAACTTGAGTTGAGTCTAGTTGTTATAATATTTATTTAGTAGTGATCACCTGCCACATGAAGACTATCTGGTCCTGAAAGTCCTGGGGGTCCTGCCTTCAAGATGCTCATGGTTGGGTAAAAAAAAGAGAGAAGCTAATAGATACCTATGTCTGACCAGTAACATGTGAGAAGTACTTACCGTGGGCCCTGAGGAGGAATATCTAGCCTAGCATCAGGGATGTGGGGAGGGTCAGGAAATAAATTCTGGAGGAGATAAAAAGACAGAGGATTCTAAAGTGATGAGCAGCCTTTAGGACAGGGGCATTTGGGAAGATGAGAAAGCAGGATGGGATGGGGAGTGTCATTTCTGGCAAAGTGAGGTTTTTGGAGATAACACATATTAGGTGATTCTGAAGATAAGTCTAGATAAAAGAAAGCAAACCTTTGGATTTCATACTTAGGACTGCAGACTTTGTACTGAAAACAAAGGGAAGGTTGACAAAAGGATTTGTTTTAAATGTACTCAGGCCAGAGATGGCATATAATTAAAATGTAATAGTATCAAGGGGTGGAGATGTTTGCCCATCAAATCAGTTTGCAGTTTAAGGAATAAAACATAATTCTTGGTTCTTTTGTGGATGACAGTGAAACCGCCTTTGGCTGTAAGAACTCAGTCTCGTCTCTGAAATCAATAGATAAGATTAATGGGTAATGTTTACCTGAGCTGAAGCTTTATGCTTTTGGAGTAAAGATATCCTAGCATGCACAGGTGATGCTACTTCAGAGAATATATATCAGCACAGCTCAGTCTACACAGTAGAGGAACTCTATTATCCATAGAGACAATAGAGCATGGTGGTTAGGGACTCAGGATGTAGAGTCTGGTGCCCTGGGTTAAGTCTGAGCCCTGTCATGTTCTATTTTTGTGACCTTTGGTAAATGACATAATCTAAGTCTCTGTATTCTTTTTTTTATTTTTTTAAGTGTGGATGGTAACACACTTCTCAAGAGTAGTTAACATTAGATAATATATTGTTAGGAGTTAAATTGTCCCCCCCCCAACCCCCCACCAAATATATTGAAGCGTTAACCCCTAAGAAGGTATCACCTTAGATTGTGACCTGATTTGGAAATAGTCTGGACAGAGGTAATCAAGTTTAAATAAATTCATTAGGGAAGTCTCTTATCCAATATGATTGGTGTCCTAATACAAAGGGGGAATTTGGACATAGAGACAGGTACATAGGGAGAACAGCTTCTGAACATGAAGGTAGAGATTGGGGTCATGTATCTCCAAGCTAACCAACACCAAAGATTGCCAGCAAACTTCCAGATGCTAAGAAAGAGGGATGGAACAGATTGTCCCTCACAGCCCTCAGAGGAAACCAATCCTGCTGACATCTTGATCTTAGACTTCTAGTTTCAAGAACTCTGAAACCATACATTTCTGGTTTTTAGCCATCTAGTTTGTGGCATTTCATTACAGCAGCCTTAGCAAACTAATACATATGCATAATCTGCCTGACTCATAAGTTCTCAATTATTACTAGTTTTCCTTATTGATGTTAATACTGTTTTGTCACAGCCCTGGCTTCCTACTCACTCTGCCTTACCTGACATTGGTCATTTGGTGAGTGGGCCTTGTTCTAGGAGTTAAGAGGAGGAAAGCCAGAAGTACAATGCGATGTGCGATGCACAGGTGCCTCACAGATATGTGTATAAATCAGGGTCGTTCAGGAAATACTAGAACCAGTTATTGACCAGTCCAAGGCTTGGAATGGTGACATGACAGACCAGCAGAGAAGAGCAAGGGCTTTAGAGATTAATAGTCTAGACTGACATTTTCAGGAAAGCCAACTAACAAATGAATCAACAAAACACAAAACAAAGATTTGATTGTGGACGAAGTGGAAACTGAGCATGTATTGGTAAGATAAAGGTCTGCTTCCATGGTTGTGTATCTTTATTTATCCCTGAATCAAAATATCTTATTTTTATATGGGATTGACTACAACTGAAGACATTTGCAAGAAGGAGGAATATAGAAGAATAGAAGAAGGGAGGGGGGAGGAGGGGAAAGAGGTATGTGTTAAGGAGCCCAGCCTATAGGTGGTGATCATTTCCACCGTGAATGAGGCAGTTGGCAGAATTCCTCAGGAAGGTGTGATGGAACCTATATCAGTGCAATTTATTCTTGAGGGGCTCTTGTGGTAAGATTTGTGAGTCCATTAACTCTGGACTTAATATAACTGGGCTTTGCCTATACACCTGACCAACCATGGTAAGAGAAGGCAGAGAAAATAAATGCAAGTATGTGTGTGTGATAGAGGAGTGAGGACAAGTGATGAAGAAAAAGCAATAAAAAGGGGATATAAAGAAAAAAAAAAGATAGGCACCATGATTAAGCGCCTAGATTCTAGTTCTGTGACTTAGGGTAATTGACCTCTCAAGATTGTGTCTTCATCTCTATAATGAAATTAATAGCCCGCATCTCCTTAAATTATTATGGGGATTAAATTCGCTAATATGCAAAACCACTGTCTTGTTTTTATCCTTGTGTTTTTATTGTGCTGGGCATCTATTGAGATGGTACACCTAATGTGCGATGCCATCCAAAAGAATCTGGTAGAGCCTCATGTGCCAAAAAGGCAGGATGTTCAAAGTCAACAGTGAAGTACAAAAAAGCAAACTGTAAGAGGCAGTGTACAATGTCTTCCCATTTGCATGAAAAATGATACATTTTCTTTCATATCTGTGGCAGAATAAAAAAATGATTATAGTCATTCCTCTATGGACGTTGTCTGGGACACCGTAGACATAAGTAAAAGGAATCACATTGTACTGTATTTTTCTTTGTTACATTTAAAATTTTATCATTTGTGTACTCTTTTCAATGGAAAACAAAAATAGAAATGAAAGTATGAGTTCCTGTCCTGCAATGTGTAAATGAGATTATATGTAAGTTACCATTGGCCTCACAGTTAAAAAGCTCTCTAAAACATTGACTGTGATGATATTAAGAAAGGGGGCTTCCTTTGGCTTTCAATATAATTATGGAATGGATGAAAAATGAGTGACTGAAAGAATGGGGTGTTAGAATTTTAAGTTATGCTATTTGTGTCACTTTGCTGCTTGCAATTTTGGGGAAAGATAAACCACACTTTGTATGGTGTGGTTTACATGCATGGTTAATGTTGGTTCATCTCCATGGTTTCCTAATCTTCTAATGACCTGTAGTTTTGCCAGGGCACCCATTTTCATGTTACCAGACTGGAGTTTAGAGAATGGTCCTCCAAGTGCCCCAGAGATTCTCCACTAAAATGAGATTTCCTGGCCCTATGCTTTCCTACGGAGAGTTGTGTACTTGAGTAAAACTTTTCAGTTGAAGGGGGGGGAGATCACATAAGAGGAATGTGTGCTTTAGAGCTAATAGTGTACAAGTTTTGTTCCTCCAAAGAAAAACGTAACCAAAAAAGAATTCTCTTTAATCTTGATTTGTTGACATTAAACAACCAACAAACAAAACAAGAATCATTATAGATGGTTTGAAAATGTTAATGTTATGCGCTGGATAAAGTTAAATTTTTTAGTGTTAAATTAGGGCAGAAAAATTAGTCTTGAAGGGGCAATCCTTAGCTAGGTGGCTAACTTAGGCCATTCTTCTCATCTTGATCTTCTATAAACATCCTTTATTTATGGGTTTATTTTAGAAGCCACCATGAGTCAATCTATATCCCACTTAATTTCAGCAGACGGGTGCTGGGAAACTTGTGTTGTTTTCTTCTGCTGTACCTGTACCGACAAGAGGCTACCTTTAATTGGTGATTTGTAGGGAAGCAACTAGATGGCAGCTCATTAGTGTTGGAGCTGGTGACTCTGAGGCCATCCGCTGGAAATGAGCTGAGAAAGTTGCCCTCCACTGAAAACTTACTCTGCTAGTATAATGTAACCCCATACCATGTAAAAAACAAAACCCTTTAATACTAAGGAAAATACTTTGTTTTTCTTAATTGCCTGTGCTGTGTAAAGTTAAATGTACTGCTTCACTATATATGTATGCAGCCATGACATTTGTTTTGCCTTGATTGGGAAAATCTCCATCTTAGCCAGAGCATAAGGGGCCTGTGGAAGTGTAATATTTTAAAGTTTCTCCTACTAGTGTCTTTGGTTCCTCTTTGATTACTCTATAGCTGTTAGTTGGTTAATTATATTTTCCAGTCTGCATACTTCATGACAAATAGGAAAAAAAAAAAATTAGTGTGAAAGCACTGTTAGTAAAACACCCAAGACATTAGTTATCTTGCATCCACCACAAAGAATAATGGGTTTGGCTGTTTCCTTCAGTTGGTTTGTGAAATAGATGCTGTGGCAAGTTAACTATTAGGTTTGATTTCCTCAAGGTCCTAGAATCCCAATAATCTGATCGGTTTCCCAGATAATTCTATGTCCTTAAGTGTCAAATAGAAATTGGAGCTCTAGTTCCTAAAATTGCAGCTTCAAGCTTACTTATTTCGGTGCTTCTTTCAGAATCAGTCTTTGATGCTTTCATGCATGCATGTTTGTTTTCAGTCAACACTTACTGAGTACTTACCGTGTTCTGGGTGCTGGTTGAGAAGCTGAAAGTAAAAACATGATGACAAATAACGCAAAATCTGATATGAAGGATCTTTAGGAAACAGACAAGTAAATAGATGATTCTACCCGAGTGTCTCAGTAGTAAATACAGAGTATTCTAAGAATATAGAGGAGGGATACCTAATTTAGACTCTGATGGAGGTGGGAGATACGGAAAGTTTCTGAGATCTGAGTTGAGTCTCAAAAGATAGGTGGATGTCGGCTAGGTAAAGAGTTAGGCAAATTTACTTCTTTAGAAGCTTAGAATTCTTACTATTTATAGAAATGTGGTAAAATTAAGATCCATTAAAAAACTCATAAGAGAAAAAAAACCTATGTAAAGAAAACATTAAGCCTAGAATATTAGGCAGAGGAAAATCTGTAATAAGCTGGGTAGAAAGGGAAGCTGAATCGTAACCTCGTCTCAGGTACAAGGATCAAGATTTAATGACCTGGAGATTCAGGATGCTTTTTAAAAATCATTTCTGGGTTATCTTATTCATGCATTCAGATTTAGTAGGTCTGGAGGGAAGGGCCAATAATAGGAATTTGTAACAAGCCACCCAGGTAGGCACGGGATTTCCCTCCCCTTAATTTTTGTTGCCATCACTATACCCAGCCTCTCTTTTATCCTTCTACTAACAAGTCCAGGAGAGGCTAACATTTTTAAAAAGTATCATTTTAAATGTTAAGCAACAATAGAAAGGACATAAGATAAGAGTCATTCAGTTAGTTAAGCTTATGCAGCACAAGGTCCTGCTGCTACTGTAAACACAATTTAGAGTTTAGGTTTAGAACAGCTTTACATGGACATTCTTGGATTTCTTTCCCTCTTAGTAAATTTCTCTGTGAGACAGCTCATAGCTTATTTCCTGCACCTAGAAGTTTATCAATTGTTCATTTTACCTCTAACTCATTTGGCTGCAAACATCTAAGGTCACCTTGAGGCCCTACCCAGACTCCTTCAGTCCTACTTGGGTTTCCTACTCAGAGGAACACCTTTATCCTTAGCTAATTTGAAAGGATAGATTAATATTTCACTTCTGCTGATGCTCTCTATTCACTCTAAGAAATAAAGGGCCTTTGTTGAATCCTTCCTAATGATAGTGCCACAGGTCAGAGATAACTTCACCATGAAATAATGTCTATGACAAACCATTTGCACATATACCTTTAAGGCACATGCATAGTTCAACTGATATTTATTGAAGAATGAAGAATTACAGTAATTGTGAGTCATTCAGAGGCATGTGTCTCAGAATGCTGATATCTAGGAAGACCTATGGGATATCTTACTTATCTTCTGTCTGACATCAGGAAAAGTAACTTTGCCTTGCCATGGCACTATTTCAAGAACTCCTTGAGAATAAGTAATTATGATGCCCACCTGTCTCAAGTTGTTACCTTAGTTGTAATCTCATGAGAAATGACTGATTAGGGATTATTGGATAACAGGAACTAGGCTACTTTGTTGGAGAAAACAGAACTGTCAAAGTGAAATGATGATATAGTTGGTTTAAACATACATTCATTTGACAAACATTTTAAGAGTGCTTTGTCAAGAGCTTTAGGGATAGAAGAGTAAAATACTACTCATTAAGAGCTTGTAAGTGGACCAAATTCAGTAACCATACTTGATTTAAAACAAAACAAAACAACAACAACAAAAACCCTTGCTTTTCTACAGCTCCATATAAAGTAGTATAACTTTAGACTAACTCTCCGTCTCCAGCCCTGAATGGGAACCTTTCTTCAAAGTGAGTAAGCCAGGGAAAGTAATTTAGTCTGGAGTTCTGAGTTGGAAATACAGTAATTAAATACAAGTCTGGGTTATGTTGAAAGGTGCCCAGCTGCCCAAGAAAATTTAGACACCAGGGCAGGGAGATTGATCCTTGCAATTTTGGTTCAAAGTCTTCAGGGCAACATTTAGTTCTTTTTTTGGAAATTTTAGATCTCTGATATGTACAATGCAACAGGGGAAAAGCCTACAGCAGGGGCATGTGCTGCCTTGTCTCTTGTATTTTTCCTTTTGATGACTTTCAGGCTGTATTCTAATGATGAGTCAGTCAGATGGGCTCATTCTCCTGAGAAGGCTGCTCAATTAGGAGGATACGATAACCTTTGAGAAAGAAAGATGAAATGCTGATGAGCCAACGTAGGAATTAACATTTTCAAATTGCTTCTGTACCAGCTCACAACATTGATAACAACAACAGCAATTATCATTGTTATTTCAGAAAGCTGTTAGTTTCAAAGTGGGTGTGGAAAGTCAAACAAGAGAATAAACCTCCTCTATCTTAGTGACATTTTTGGAGGCATTGTTTTACCCTGATCCTCAACCTAGATTTATAGAATCCATCTCTCTCTGAAAAATCATAAGCAAGGCCCAAGAATATATAAATTCTCTTAAAATAAAAGAAAATTAAGGGGAAAAAACCTATTCCAAAGTACTACTCTGCAGTAGCAGAGTTATTCTTTCTGGGTCCATAGACCTATGGAAAATATGTTTACTAGATATATGAAACAAGCAAAATAAAATCTGCTTTATGTTTTTTATTGGTATGAAGTATTAATGTATGTTCAAATAATTGAACATCATTTACTGAGGATATTTTTGGGTAGACACTGAAAGTGATAATAGGTTTTAAGGGTCAGAGGACAGATAAGATCTCTTCCCTCTTGAAACTTGAAACCCATTGTCCTCTGACCTCTTTACCTCTGCCACTTTGCTACTCCCTAGTCAATGTCCTCCACCTCAGGGCCTTAATATCAAGTGTAAACCGTTGCCTCTCAAATTATCTTTAACGTTGACTTGTTACTTTTAACGTCAGATATATATATATATATGTATATATACACATACATACATGTATGTATATGTATGTATATATATGTATATGTATACATATGTATATATATATGTATCTCCATCCAACTCTGTGATGACATCTTGAAGGGGCTGATGATTTGGTACTTTGAATTAACTGTCAAAAATGGAACTTTTCCCCTCTTACCGTCCATGTCTTTGCCAGTCTATTCTTCCTCTTCCCTTCTCCACCCACAGGATGTGAGCTTCATTCTGTTTGATCTGGCTAAAAAGTTTGCAGTCGTCTGTAATCACCCTCCTTCCTTCCTTCCCTCATTCTCTCTCGCTGTATTTTCCTAAATCCAATTGACAGTATATTCTGTCAATGGTAAATCTGAAGTCTATTTCCATTTCTATGGCTTCCAAATATTGTCTCTACTCTTTTTCTTTTTTAATTTTTTTTTTTTTTTTACATTTTTTATTTATTTTTGAGAGACAGAGCACAAGTGGGGGAGGGGCAGAGAGAGAATGAGACACAGAATCCGAAGCAGGCTCCAGGTTCTGAGCTGTCAGTACAGAGCCCGATGCGGGGCTCAAATTTGCAAACTGTGAGATCAAGACCTGAGCCGAAGTAGGATGCCCAACCGACTGAGCCACTCAGGAGCCCCTATTGTCTCTTCTCTTATGCTATGTTAAGGCATCAAGTTTTCTTACCTGGAATATAAGAAACTGTACTTAATCCCAATTGGTCTCAGCTTCCAATGTTGATCCTTATAGTCTGTTTTCCATAAAGCACCCAGCAAGGACATTTAAAAACAAATTAAGAATTTGGTATAACCTTGGTCAAAACACTCTTGGGATTTTTTATTTTATTCTAGGTAACAATCAAAGTCCCAATAATGGCCTCACACATGGTCTGATCACATTCCCCCAAACTATCCTCTCACCTACCACTTCTCTGTTCACCTCCAACTCCAAACACATCTCTCCCACCAGAGTTTTCACTTGGGCTTCACTTTGCTTGGTATGTACTTCCCCATAAATACCTGTATAACTTGTCTTTCATTTTATTTAACTACTTAAATTTTACTTTCTCTGAGTGGCCTTCCCTGACCAAGCCTTCTGGACTACACATTTATTTTCCTTACTCTACCTTTAAATTGTTTTTAGTATTTTTTATCCTTCCAATCATCTGTTCTTATAGTTGAGCCTCCATTATTTGCAGATTCCATATTTACCAATTCTCCTACTTGCTAAAATGCATTTGTAACGCCCAAATCGATACTTGGAACATTTTCATGGCCATTCACAGATACATGCAAAGTGGTGAAAAATTGGAGTGCCTGATGAATGCATGTCCTAGCTGAGGTCAGACAACTGATGTTCTGCTTACTTCAGTTCTCAAACTGTAAACAACTGTTGTTCTTATAATCTGTTAGTGCCAGATTTTTCTCAGTTTGGGGTCTGTGTCTCTAGTGTTCCTGAAAGAGAAAATACTTTTATTAGATAAGCTTTGTTCAGGCATGAGTTAGTGCTGCTGGCCGTGAGTTTAATGTAAATGAATTAATAACATATATTAAGTAAGGTGTTTCTAAACAGAAACACATACATAAAGAAAAGGTTATGTATTGATTGCTTGATGAAAATGTGACCAGAGGGTTGCAGGTACCTAACCTTTTTCCCCTTAGGAGCAGCGGTTTCATTAATTCAGTATTTGTGGTGACTTTATAGAATGTAATTACAGATTAATAATGAGAATTGATTGAATTTTGTTTCTTTATTTCACCCCACCCTCACCTCCAAGATAGAAACTTATGAGCAAGGATTTGGTGTTTGCTCCCACATGCCCAATACTTAAAACAGTGCCTGACAGATAATGAGTGCTCAATAATGATGTAATCAAAGATAATTCTATTGTAAGACAAATATAGTATGTTAGTATGGTGAGAAATACAATAATCTAGGAATACAACATAGACATTGTAATACAGTCTCTGAAGGCAGTAAGCGGGGCCATAAGGTAGACTAGTCATTAGGCATGCTGATGTCATTTTTTCTGAGGTCTACAAGGGAAAGACTAAGTCAGCCTTGAGAAGAAACAAGGAAAGAGTATTTTAGGCAAAGGGAATAAGAAGTGAAGATACACAGTGAAAGTGATGGCAGCAGGGATTGAACAAAATGAGGGCATTGTGAGCAAAGGGAAGAATGGTGGAGATAAGCTGGAAGAAGCAGGCTAATGCTAGATCAGGAAGACATTTTGTATTTTAGATCTTCTGAGAAAACAAGGAGTACATGGAAATATTTTAAGCAATGCGAATTGATAAATTTTATTTATACCCCAAAGAGACGAACAATAAAGGGGAGACTGATTAGTCAACAAATGGGACCAATTTTCAAATGCCATATATTCTGTAACTGCCAAATAACAATTCTGGGATGGTGTCTTAGTTGATTCAAGTGTGTATACAAGCTGCCATGGGGCTGCTACTTAGATTTCTTGCAAATAGACTTGAGGAAACCATATGGGAATTTCCAGGGGATAGCCTGTAGCTTTCACAGCAGAATATTTTCTATTTGGGAAGGCCCTCTTCAAACACTTGTGCAGATTTTGAAGAAAATATAAAGAGACAAACTTGGGAAAAAGGGAACACTTTTGTGGTCAGAATGATCTCTCAAATGAACCATCCCAATCTGGACATCAGGGAGTGGCAGATGTAACAAGACTTAATAGCAGTGACATATTTTAAAAGTCTGGTATAGTGCTCAGCCTTTAAAATGTGTTGAGTAATTGATAGTTATTATTGTAAACTCTCATAATGAGTTTTGTAGTGAACTAGTTTTGAAGTGTGTAAGAAAAAAAAATTGCCTCCATAATAGATTTCTCCAGATGTACATGTTTAAAAAAATGGTATTTAATCATAAATGAGTTTGAAGTTTTGTTAGGTTAGCGAGTTGGTGTTACTGTTGTTATAATCTCTAGGCCAGAGAGATTGTCAAAGATCACAGTGATTATTTCATTGCTTCTAGAAGATTCACTGGCACTAAGAATGTTCAATAAGTTTAAATTAGACAAAGAACTCTTATTTTTAGTGGTCTCTCAGAATACTGTGTTAAGAATGCTGATGCATAATCTTGACTTGTAGTACTATGATCAACGATTACTGTCTACTATACATAGTTACCCCCTCCTAACCCTAATGTGCCCAAATTTGGTCATGTCTTAAGTAAACTATCTTGGAGAAATGACCTCTGCTAGATCAACATGATGTACTGAAATGAGCATAGAATGACAATCAGACAGAATTGACTTCAAACTCTGTTACATCCATTCTAACTGCATGTGCTTTAGAAAGTACATCAACATCACTACTTGTCTTTGTACAAGGAGGGTAATGATAGCTATATACCATGGCAACCAAATAGGACAATAGATATAAGTTAATGGTATATGGTTGGAACTTGGTAAACATTAGCTCTCTTTAAATTCCCGTTTCCTACTATTTAGGAAAGACCACTTGTTTCAAATGCACAAAGGCAATTTTGGACATACTCCCATCATGGGCCATTCTTAGAATTGAAGGCTTAAAAAAAAAAAAAAAAGAATTGAAGGTTTACTTGTGCTATTGCTTTCCTTCATGGGTTAACATTCTATCCTTCTCTAGCTCTCTTCACTCATTTTGTATAATGTCTGTTTATTATTTTACTACACCTCTCATTAGTGTTGAAGCCAGAAGACCTTTGTCTTCAGGGACTGCCCTTTACTGGGTTGACGTCAGTTCTGATCCCCTTCATATACCTCTAAAGAGCTCTCCTATGAAGAAACTCAATTTTTATCAAAAACAGGAATCTGATAAATATAAAATATCAGGACCTTAATCTTTTTCCCCTCCCAGAAAAATCTATATTTTAAAATGGGTTTTCTGTGAGAGAAAACTTCTTAAAACAAAGATGTAGATGTTAATTTAAATATCTTATATGTTAGGAAGAAATCATAAAACTGGGCAGATCATGGCTGATTTCATATTCCATCTTTCCACATGTTTTTATCGAACACTTCTGTGTACCAGATATGAACTAAACATCCCTAGATTCTAGAAAGGAGACTGTGCCCTTTGTAATCACTAAAGATAGAAAATGGGCAAGAATCTGATTGTGTTCAGTGTTTGGCTAGTGGTTATCACAGAATTTAAATGGAAAGTGTTATGGAATTAATAACACCTGGAAGATCACCTTTATCTGTGATATGATTACAGAAGGCTTCATGGGGCAAGGTGCATTAGAAATATGTCTTCATGGGCGTGCCTGGGTAGCTCATTGGGTTAAGCATCTGACTTTGGCTCAGGTCACGATCTCCTGGTTTGTGAGGCTGAGGCCTGCATCAGACTCTGTGCTGAGACCTCAGAGCCTGGAGCGTGATTCTGTGTCTCCCTCCCTCCCCTGCACTCTCTTTCTGCCCCTCTTTCTGCCCCTCCCCTGCACTATCTCTGTCTCTCTCTTTCTCTCTAAAATAAAATAAACATTTAAAAAGATTTTTTAAGAAATCTGTCTTAATGAAAGGAAGCATTTAAGTAGATATGGATTATATTAGAAGGATGAGAACTTTGTGTATAGCAGTAACACGAAAATGAACCAAATATGTTCAGGAAATGAAAAACAGTTCTGTGTGGCTGAGTTTGGAGTGTGCATATGTATGGGACAGATTTTCACCAGATTACAGAGGGTTTTGAATGTATGCATTGGGGGTAATTAAAAGAATAATGAAGAATAATTATTTTAAATAACAAAATAATAAAAGAAGACTGGGGTGGGTTTTTTTTGTTGTTGTTTATTTATTTTGGGAGAGTGCGTGCATGTGTGTTTGGGGGAGAGGCAGAAAGAGAGGGAGAGAGAGAGTCCCAAGAAGGCTCTGTGTCATCAGCACAGAGACTGTCATGGGACTCAATCTCATGAACTGTGAGATCATGATCTGAGCCAAAATCAAGAGTTGGACACATAACCATCTGAGTCACCCAAGCACACCAAGAAGGAAGACTGTTAATAGAATGGTGTTTTAAAGAAAAACATGGCATTTATGTGTAGGTTGCACTGGAGTTGGGAAAATATAAACTGGGAACATCAAAGGCCTAGTCTTAGGATAAGACAGGAACATGTCAGACCTGAGTTAAGATTGTAAGGGTTAGAATGTAAAGGGCATAATGAATGTAAGATATATGGTAAAGGGAGACTGTATAAGGATTTGTGAATTACTCTCACTTGCAGATATATATTTTGGATCTACACTTGCATGTTGAAATAAATACTAGAGTGAATTGTGGGGACATTCCACTTGGATGTGGGACAACCACATGAGCAAAGCATTACTGTTACTAACTGAAAACCAACAGCAACAACAAACGTTGACATTAAATAATTTCAATGCAGTTGATTTGTGAGTAAAAAAAAATTGCTTCACATATCTGAAATAGTAGATTAAATTTATGTTACAGAGAAGGAGTGAAAAAAGTCATCAGTCATCCACATAAAATATGCATGTCAGGAGAGTGTGCCTTGTGTGCCATTTTATCACATCTTCTCTACACGTTTTTCGGTCAAATGAAATGATTTATCAGCTCGTGCTAAATTGCCAATTCTCAGATAATGTATACCTCCAGCTAGATCATTCGAAAGGATTTATCTCTTGTAGAACACTACATACAAAGTGGCATTGTTTTTCTTCTGTGACTCTGCTTGCAGAGGAGACATTAAATACGCAAAATTATTGATTTTCTTGTTTCACAAATGCTTCCAAAGCTCTTAACTTGACCTTATCCAACCAAAAGCAACCATTTTACATTTGTCAGTGATCACAAGCAGTTGCAGAACATTTTACTGAGGCTGACTTTTCCTTTTCTCTTGCCTTTTTTGCATAATCAGGGCTTGAATTTGGACTGAAGGCAGAAAGGAGAGTATGAGAAACTGAGCCTCAGTTATCTAGACCCATTCATAGATTTCCACAAGATACTGAACCTTGTTGAATCTTCAAATCCACCAACATAGTATATCCTTTTATTTATTTTGATCTTCTTTGATTTTTTTATCAGTCTTTTGTAGTTTTCAGCATATAGATCCTGTGCATGTTTTCTTAGATTTATAACAAAATATTTTGAAACTATTTTAGGTGAGATTATTTACTATATATGAGTTCATACTTATAAATTAATAGTATATAGACATATGATGAATTGTTGACCTTGTATCTTGTGACCTTTTAACTCAGATAAGTTCTAAAAGTTTCTTTTTGGTAGATTTGTTGAAACTTTCAAAGAGACAATGTCATCTGTAAATAGGGATACATATTTCTTCAAATCTATATTTCTTGTTTCTTTTTTATTTTTTGACTCATTGTTAGGTTGGGACTTGTCATAGAAAAGTTATTGTGGGGGAGGCACCTGGGTAGCTAAGTAGGTTAAGGTTCTGACTATTGATTTCATCTCATGCTGAGATTGAGCCCCATGCCATGCTCTACACTCACTGCTTGATGTGCACATCCTAATGTGCACACTCTCTCTCTGTCTCTCAAAATAAATTTTAAAAAATTCATTAGGAATAGTGGGAATTAGACAACCTTGCCTTGATACTGATATTAGAAGAAAAATGTTCAGTCTTGTACAACAAAGGATGATGGTAGCTGTAGGTTTTGTTTTTGCATGGATGCTCTTGATGATTTGTGTTTTTGTGGGTTTTTTTGGTTTTTTTTTGTTTTTGTTTTTGTTTTTCAGCAATTATGGTTTGCTGAAAAATTTTTATCACCAAAAGATGTTGAATTATCAAAAGTTTTTTTTTATGATCACCTGATATGATGATACAGTTTTGCTCCTCTTAGACTGTTAATATGGTAGATTACATTGATTTTTGAATGTTGTGTTAGTCTTGCATTCTTAGATAAACTCTGCTTGATTGTCATATATTATTTTTATGTGTTGCTAAATTTGATTCACTTGTATTTGGTGGATGTGTTTGGAATCTTTTCATAGGATGCATTCACCTATAGTATTTTATTGTACACTTTTGTCTGGTTTTGGTATCACTAATTTTGGCCTCATTTTATGAGAAGGGAGTATTTCCTTCTTTAACACTTTTTGGAAAAGTGCATGTAGAACTGCTATTTCTTATTTAGTGATTGGTGGAATTCATCAGTGAAACAGTCTGGGCCCGAGAGGTCTTATTTTAGGATTTTAACTATTATTTTAATATATTTAATAATTACAGGACAATTCAGGTTATCTAGTGTCTCCTGAGTGGGTTTGGGCAATTTGTGGCTTTCAGGGCATTGGACCATTTCATATAAATCATGAAATGTACATAGAGTTATTAGAGTACTCTTTCGTTACAGTTTTAATATTTTCAGCTTCTGTAGCAATAGTTTGATTTCAATCCTAATATGAATAATTTGTGTGTATTTACTTTGGGAAGCCTTGCTTCAAGTTTATCAATTTTATTGGTGTTCTTAAGACTCTATTTTTCATTTTACAACTTCACTAGTTTCTACTCTTCATTGTTTTATTCTGCTTGCTTTGGATTTATTTAGCTCTACTTTTTCTGATTTCTTAAGGTGAAATCTGAGATTATTGTTCTGGTAGGCACAGACACCTGCTGAGGGCAGCTAACCCAGACACTGACTGTTTAGCCTTGCTTTGCTCCAAATCCCATGCCTCTGTGCCCTGGCCTTTCTGGTTTAAACCTTCCTCAGTCCTAGTTCAGTGAGACTCTCCCCAGAAAAGCAGCACAGCTCCCCACCACACCAGGTACCTCTAAAGTTTGGTGTTATAAAAGTCATCAGACTTGGCTGGATAGAGGTCAGAGTGCACTGCACTGCTCCAGGCAGGCAAGCAATCTGGAGACAGACATTGTGAAAACACTGATCTAAAAAATGCCTAGGACAGACTAGGGGAAATCATTTGCTCCTCTGGGAGGGCTTCCCTGAGAGTAGCAAGCATAGACTCCTATCTCCTGAGACAAAGGAACTGGCTGGCATCATTTCACTTACCCACCCCTCAGTATAAACCAACTTCACTAAACAGCACAGTGCCAACACGGGATGCCTAACTTGCTTATACCAAGCCCCACCCCTGTACTCCACTGGTACTGCTTTTATCAGGCAAGTATGCCTAAGGACCAGTTCAGTGGGCCCCTTCCTGAGAAGACCAGCACAACCCTCCACACACGCAATGTCTACTGACCATAGAATTCCACAATGCTTTAGTTCTAGTGGAAATAGAATCAAGTCTCTTTTAACAAGCAGACCAGAGCAAACCTAGTTAAAACCTCCACACTCTGGCCAAGGTACAAACACTGCCCACTGCAGGCAAGGAGAACTTCTGCAAACGACTGACCTAAAGGTGCACCCAAAACACAGCAATGGAGTGCATGTAGCACATACCAGAGACACTCCCTGAGTGCCAGGCCCTGGAAATTAGAGGACCTCTTCTTCATAAAGCCATTACTCTCAGGAGCAGGAAAATTAACAGGCTTTTCTAACACACATAGACAAAGACCTAGACAAAATGCCAAGGTGGAGGAATTCATTCCAAAATTTGCAATCACATTGATGGAACTAGAATGTATTTTGCAAAGCAAAATAAGTCAATCAGAGAAAACAAATACCATATGATTTCACTTATGTGGAATTTAAGAAAAGAAATAGATGAGCACATATAAGAGAGAAGAAAGAGGAAAAAAAGGGACACAAACCATAAGAAACTCTTAAAGATAGACAACAAACTGAGGAGTTATAGAAGTAGGCGAGTGGGGGATAGGCTAGATGGTTGATGGGTATTAGGGGGGCATTTGTTATGATGAGGACATGGTGTTGTATGTAAGTGATGAATTCTCCTGAGACCAATATTGTATTGTCTGTTAACTAATTAGAATTTAAATTAAAATTTGAAAAGAAAAAAGAATCATAAGGATATGCACTGGGCTTGAGAAAAACATGTACAACATGGAAACCTTACTGCAGAGATAAAACAGCTAAAAAACAATCAGGCAGAAATGAATAATGGAATAATTGAGATTTGAAACTGACTGATGTAATGACCACAAGGATGGAAGAATCAGAGAAATGAATAAGTGACATAGAAAATAGAATTATGGAAAATAATGAAGCTGAAGGAGAGAAAGAATAATCATGAGAGTAGATATAGAGAACTCATTGACTCCACCAAATCATAGGAGTCCCAGAAGAAGACCAGAGAGAAGAGAGGAAAGAAGGTTTATTTGGGGAAATCATGGCTAAAAACTTCTCTAATCTGGAGAAGGAAACAGACAGCCAAATCCAGGAGGCATAGAGAACTCCCATTAAAATCAACAGAAGCAGGCCAACACCAACACATATTGTAGTTAAATTTGCAAAATACAGACATAAAAAAAATCCTGAAAGCATCAAGGCAAAAATCCCTAAGTTACAAGGAAAAACCCATAAAGCTACTAGTGTATCTTTCAACAGGAAGTTGGCAAATCAAAAGGGAGTTGCATGATTTATTCAACATGCTGAATGGGAAAAATCTGAAGCCAATAATACTCTATCCAGCAGGGCTATCAGTCAAAATAGGAGAGATGAAGAGTTTCCCAGACAAAAACTAAACTGGCTCTACAAGAGTATTAAAGGGATTCTTTGAATGGGAAGGAAAAACCAAAAGTGACAAAGACTAGAAAGAACAGAGAAAATCTCCAGAAACCATGACAAAACAATTAATAAAATGGAACTAAATACATATCTATCAATAATTACTCTGAATGTAAAGGGACTAAATAGTCCAATCAAAAGATGTAGGATGTCATGGCGCACCTGGGTGGCTCAATTGGTTAAGCATCTGACTCTTGATTTCAGCTCGGGTCATGATCACACAGTCATGAGATCAAGCCCAGGTTGGGCATGGAAAAGCGTAAAATTCTTTTTCTCTCTCTCCCTCTGTTCCTACCCGATTTGTCCTTTCTCTCTCTCTCACACTCTCTCTCATCTCTCTCTCTCTCTCTCTCTCTCCTCTCTTTCTTTCTCGATCCCTCTCTCTTTCTCTGAAAAAATATTCTAAAAGACATAGGGTGTATGAATGGATAGTAATAAAAAAAAAGAAAAAAAAGAAAACACCTATAAGCTGCCTACAAGGGACTCATTTGAGACCTAAAGACACCTGCAGATTGGAAGTGAAGGGATGGAGAAACATTTCTCATGCAATGAATGTGAAAAGAAAGCCAGAGTAGCAATACTTGTATCAGATAAGCTAGATTTTAAACCAAATACTGTAACAAGAAACAAAGTAGGGCATTATATCATAATAAAGAGGACTATCCAACAAGATCTAACAACTATAAATATTTACATCCTCAACTTGGCAGCACTCAAATATATAAATCAATTAATAACAAACTTAAACTCATTGGTAATAATAATAGTAGGGGCTTTAACACCCCACTTACAACAACAATGGACAGATCATTTAAGCAGAAAATCAACAAGGAAATAATGGCTTTGAATGACACACTGGATCAGATGAACTTAACAGATATACTCAGAATATTTCACCCTGAAGCATCAGAATACATATTGTTCTTAAGTACACGTTAGGCATTCTCTAGAATAGATCAGGTAATGGGTTACAAACCAGGCCTCCAGGACAAAAACATTCAGATTATATCATTCATATTTTCAGACCACAACAATATGAAACTTAAAGTCAACCAAGAAAGAATTTGGAAAGACAATGATTACATGGAGGTTAAGAATATCCTAATAAGAAAGAATGGGTCAACCAGGAAATTAAAGAAGAAATTAAAAAAATCCATGGAAACAAGTGAAAATGAAAACATGGTGGTCCAAAACCTTTGATATTCAGCAAAAGTGGTCATAAGAGGACATAGCAACATAGGACTATCTCAAGAAGGAAGAAAAATCTTAAACAATCTAACCTTAGACCTAAAGAAGCTAGAAAAATAGTAACAAAGAAATCCTAAAGCCAGCGGAAGAAAGGAAATAATAAAGATTAGAGCACAAATAAATGATAAAGAAACAAACGAAAACACAGTAGGACAGATCAGTGAAACCAGGAGCTGGTTCTTTGAAAGAATTAATAAAATTGATAAATGCCCAGCTGGACTTAACAAAAAGAAAAGAGGAAGGACCCAAATAAATAAAATCACAAATGAGAGAGGAGAAAGAATAATCAGCACCACAGAAATACAAACAATTATAAGAGAATATTATGAAAAATTATATGCCAACAAATGGGACAATCTGAAAGAAATAGATACATTTCTAGAAACCTGTAAAGTACCAAAACTGAAATAGGAAGACATAGAAAAGTTTAACAGACTGTTAACCAGCAAAGAAATTGAATCAGTAATAAAAAATCTCCCAACAAACAAAAGTCCAGGTCCAAATGGTGTCCCAGGGAATTCTACCAGACACTTAAATAAGAGTTAATACCTATTCTACTCGAACTATCCAAAATCTAGAAATGGAATGAAAACTTCCAAACTCATTCTACAAGGCCAGCATTAACCTGATTCCAAAACCAGACTAAGTCTCCACTAAAAAAGATAACTATAGGCCAATATCCCTGATGAACATGGTTGTAAAAATTCTCAACAAAATAATAGCAAATTCAACCCAACTTTACATTAAAAGAATCCTTCACCATAATCAAGTGGGATTTATTCCTGGGCTGCAAGAGTGATTCAGTATTTGCAAATCAATCAATGTGATACATCACATTAATGAAAGGGTAATAATCACATGATCCTTTCAATAGAGGCAAAGAAAGCATTTGAAAAAGTACAACATTCATTCTTGATAAAAACTCCCAACACAGTAGGCATAGAAGGAACATTCATCAACATCATAAAGGCCACATATGAAAGAACCACAACTAATATCAGCCTCAATGGGGGAGAACTGAGAGCTATTCCTCTAGAATCAGGATCAAGACAGGAATATCCATTCTCAACAATGTTAGGAGTGCTATAATTTAATATAGTACTGGAAGTCCTAGACTCAGCAATCAGACAACAAAAAGAAAAAAAATAAAAGGTATCCAAATGGGCAAGGAAGAAGTCAAATTTTCACTATTTGTAGATGACATGATACTCTATATAGAAAACCGAACAGGCTGCACCAGAAAATTTCTACAACTGATGCATGAATTCATTAAAACATAGGATACAAAATCAAAGTACAGAAATCTGTTGCATTTCTATACACCAAAAATCAAGCAGCAGAAAGAGAAATCAAGGAATCAATCCCATTGACACTTGTGCCAAATCCCATAAGATACCCAGGAATAAACCTAACCAAAGAGGTAAAAGATCTGTACTCTGAAAACTGTAAAAACAAAGATGAAAGATACTAAAGATGATGCAAAGGAAAAACATTCCATGCTCATGGATTAAAGGAACAAATACTATTAAAATGTCTATCCTACCCCAAATAATCTACACATTTAATGCATTCCCCGTCAAAATACCAGCATTTTTCACAGAGCTAGACCAAACAATCCAAAATGTAGATGGAACTACAAAAGAAAAATCAAAGCAATCTTGAAAAAGCAAAACAAAGCTGGAGGTATCCCAATTCGACTTGAAGTTATATTGCAAAATCATTGTGATCAAGGCAGCATGGTACTAGCACAAAGACAGACACATAGATCAATGTAAAGAGTAGAAAACCCTGTGATAGACCCACAACTATATGGTCAACTCATCTTTGACAAAGCAGGAAAGAATATCCAGTGGAGGGGCGGGGGGGGGGGCAACAAGTCTCTTCAACAAATGGTGTTGGGAAAACTGGACAGCAACATTTGGAAGAATTAAACTGGACCACTTTCTTACACCATACACAAAATACATTCAAAATGGATGAAAGAGCGAATTGTGAGATGGGAAACCTGCAAAATCCTAGAGGAGACCACAGGCAGTAACCTCTTTGATATCTGTTGTAACTACTTCGTACTATATATGTCTCCTAAGGTAAGGGAAACAAAAGCAAAAATAACGTATTAGGATTTCATAAAAATGATTCTGCACAGCAAATGAAACAATCAACAAAACTAAAAGGCAGTCTTAGGAATTGGAGAAGATATTTGCAAATCACATATCTGATAAAGGGTTAGTATGCAAAATATATAAAGAACTTATAAAACTTAACACATAAAAATAAAAACAGTCCAAATAAAAAATAGGCAGAAGACATGAATAAACATGTTTTCAAAAAAGACCTACAGATGGCCAACAGACACATGAAAAGGCACTAAACATAACTTATCATTAGGGAAATGCAAATCCATAACACAATGAGATATCACCTCACACCAGTCTGAACGGCTAAAATTAACAACAGGGAACAACAGATGTTGGGGAGGATATGGAGAAAGAGATACCCTCCTACCCTATTTGGTGAGAATGCATTAGTACAGCCACTATGAAAAACAGTATGGAGGTTCCTCAAAACACAAACTAAACTACCTTACAACCGAGCAATTGTACTACTAGGTATTTACCCAAATTATACAAAAATACTTATTTGAAGGGGTATATGCACCCCAATGTTTATAGCAGCATTGTCTACAATAGCCAAATTATATAAACAGTCTAAATGTCCATTGACTGATGAATGGATAAAGGTGTGGAATATTACTTAGCAATCAAAAAGAATAAAATCTTGCCATTTGCAATGACATGATAGAGCTAAGTGAAATAAGGCAGTTAGAGAAGGGCTAATACCATATGACTTCATTCATATGTGAAATTTAACAAACAAATATGAATATGGGGAGGAGGGGAAGAGAGAGTCAAATGAGGAAACGGGCTTTTAATGACAGAGAACAAACTGAGGGTTACCGGAAGGATGGTGGTGGGGGCAATGGGTTAAATAGATGATAGTTACTAAGGAGGGCACTTGTGATGAACACTGGGTGTTGTTTGCAAATGATGAATCACTAGATTCTATACATGAAACTAGTATTATAGTGTAGCATAATGAACTGGAATTTAAATAAAAACTTGAAAGAAAAAAAAAATGAGCTAACTTTGAAACCCCACCCCCCAGCTTTATTGGGGCATAATTAAAAAATATAAATGGTATATACTTAAGTTGTACAACTTGATATTCTGATAAATGTATACATTGTGAAATGATAACCACAATTAAGCTGCTAAAATATCCACCACCTTGAGTAGTTACCTATTTTTTCCTGTATGAGAACACTTAATATTGATGTTACTTTCAAACTCCAAGTATACAATATTGTTAACTATAGTCACCATGTTCTAAATTAGATCTCCAGAATTCATTTATCTTGGGTAACTGAAACTCTGTGCACTTTGACCAATATATTCCCATTTCCTCCACCCTCTTTTTTCTGACCAGAGTTTTGTTGCTATCAAGCTCTTCCTATTTACTGCTTTAGGAGCTTTCCACAAAATTTGACATGCTGTACTTCCATATTATTTTAGTTAAAAATATTTTCTAATATCCCACGAGACTCATTGACCCATTGATTATTTAGGTGTGTGTTGCATAATGTCCAAATTATTTTCAGATTTGTTTTCTTTTTGTAATTTACTTCTAGATTAATTCCATATGCTCAGAAAACATACTTTGTATGATGACAAGTTTTTTATACTTAGTAAAGTTTATGGCCCCAAATATGGCCTTATTTTGGTGGCTATTTCATGGGTACTTGGGAAAAAAATGTGTATTCTGCTTCTGTTGAATGTTCTATAAATGTCAATTAAATCTTATTAGTTGATGTTGTTCAGTTTGATAGTTTTGCTATTTTTCTATCTCATGGTCTTGGTAATTGGGAGAGAAATGTTGAAGTCTCCAACTATAATTATAGATTTGTCCATTTCTCCCTTCAGATCTTTTATTTCAGCTTCATGTATTTTGAAACTCTGTTATTAGGTAGATATACATTTGATATTGTTACCTATTTTTGGAAAGCTGATATTTTGCCATTATGCGATGTTTCTCCTTTTCCTATTTAATTTCCTTTGTTCTACACTTTCCTTTATCTGCTATTAGTATAGCCAGTCCAGCTGTCTCCTTGCTTTAAATGTTACCCTTTAATTTTTTCTCATCACTTATTGTTTACAATGTAAATAATGAAGGCTGTAATTTATTTCATTGATCTCTGCTTTATCTGCTCAGAGATAGATTTGCATTATTTTGGATATAATTTTCCTTTACCCTTGAAGTTGGAAAAAAATACTGCTTTCTATCATTTGGTAGTAAGTTTTAACTGCATTGAATACAATTTTTAGAATGCTATTTCTATTTCTATTTTAGAGAGTCTATTTCATTTTTTGATAAGTGTGTAGTCAATTTTAGTATATGTATGATACATACTTGAAACAATATCTTCTCTTATTTCAAGATTTGTATATATGTCAGACACTACAAACTGCCCATTAATCCCTTCTATAATATAACTTTTTAATTGGCCCATTGTTTCTTAGAATAAGGACAATATGTTCATCCTCCATGTAGCTGTATCTATCAGTCTTGAGGAACTTCGTGAAGAGGTAGATGTCAGGCATTATTGGCCTATTTTCCTTTGTAAAGCTTGGAATATAATATTGCTGATCATTTTATCATCCAAATTCCATCTTAGATATTAAGAATGTGGGTCAGTCCTTTATGATAGTGGAATAGAAAACCAAAGGAAATGTGGGTCCCTGAAAATTTGGTGGAACAATGTCACACACACCAGGCCTGGAATGACCAACCCTAATTTACAAGTATATTTGTAATGCAGATTTTTATTTTGCGTAAGTATTATTGTTGTAGGTTTTCTGTTACCTACCTAAACCTAATTCCAATTACAGCCTTATGGTATTTTTTCCATATCTTTATTTTTAGTATATTTCACGTGTCATGGTGGTAGACATTACTACTTTATGAACTTATGTCTATAGATTTTATTGACCATCTTTAGACTTTTTCTTTGATTCTCTTCACTGAACCTATTTATGAATGGTGGTCTGATGTCTTGTCCACAAAAAGGAGCTTTTCATCACAGATCGCTTTAAAATAGTCCTTATTCTCTTACTTAGCTCTGCCATTTCCCCTTTCATCTCCATTCTCTATCTGGGAGTATCCTTGTGCCTTTGCCATCAATGAATGTTAAAATTTTATTTTATTTATTTAATATTAAATATTAAATATTTGGTTTATTTAATATTCTGTACTAGTTTGGACATGTTTTTCTAGATTCTCATTCATTAGTGAGAGAGAAAGGTGTTGCTCAAAGGAAGTACCTTGACTTGGAATCCAGTTAGATGACTGTGCCTGTTATGTTGCTCCAAATGAACTGTGATGAATCAAGAGCACTAGATTGTATCCACGATGTTTTAAAGACCTAGAAAAATAGTTTTGGATGAGTTATTTTATTACTTTGTAGTGAAATATGTGCATCTTATGAATATTTTAGTTTCTTCATAGAACAATTACACTCAACTGAGGCCTTCATTTTTTCCCCATCAATCACTTTTAAAGTTTTACAAGTATTCATTTGTAGTCAACCCCTCTTAAAGTCCATAGGCTAGAAATGAGAATCGTGTCAATATCTAGTGTGGGCAACAAATACTTGAACTCTGAAATTCCTCACTAATCCTACTTTTCGGTGGCTAAAGTAATGGACTCTGAGCACCAATAATGTTAGCCATTTCTGGGGAAGGATCCACTTTTCCCATTTACCCCTTAAGGTAAATCTGTTGACTTGTGGGTAGAAGAGTAGGAATCTGGAAAATAAATATAAATTAGAAACTATGAACACAAACAATATCAGATTATAGGGGAAATAAAACTTTAAACTTTAACTTAAACACAAATTGATTAAAAATAGATTTGTATATTTAAATATTATTGACCCCAGTATTATCATTTCTCCCCAAAAGATCTGTACCAGTTTCCTATGGCTGTTGTAAGAATTTACCACAAACTGGATAGCTTAAAAAGAACGGAAATGTATTCTTTCAAAGTTTTGGAGGCTAGAAGTTCAGGATCAAAGTATCCGTAGGATTAGTTATATCTGGAGGCTCAGAGGGACTATCATTCAATGCTTCTATGTGAGGTGCTGGTGGCCAGCTATGTTTGGCATCCCTTGGCTATAGCAACATAACACTAATCTCTACCTCACTCTTCAGATGATCTAGCCCTCTGTGTATTCCTGTCCAAGTCCCCCCAACCCTACCTTTCTTACATAAGAACACTTAAATAAAAATCTCATCCTAAGATCCTTAACCTAAAAACATCTGCAATTTCCAAACAAGATCAATTCACAGATTTTGGAGGTAAGGGCACGAGCATCTCTCTTTTGGGGTTTGCTATCAACCTAAAATGTCCATTATATATTCAGACAAGTGTGGTTCATTTCCACATTCAGAAACTAAGGATGCCTTGGGGGCATGAACAGGATGTGTTTCATGGAATCTAGAGGGAAAGATATAAGTTGGAACATTGATACCCAGGGAGGAGATACTCTCTAAACGCAAACCTCAAACTGTTCGTTATAAGCCTACCTGTGTATCTCCTTAGAATATTGCCACTCTTACTGTGCAGGACAAATATGGGAATTCTATTTCACGCAAATAAATTGCTTTACACAAAATCATTATTCTTACTCTCGGATTATAATGTAACATAATGCTTTTAAAAATAGCTGTTGATTAAAAGCAGGTAAGGATGCACTTGGGCAAAATAAGCGTGGAAGGTCTGAATGATCTACCATCTAAGGTGTTAATGGATTTTGTTGAAAAACTTACTGAACCACTGCTGATGGTTATTTATGAAAATTTAGTGAGAACTGGGAAATGACAGAAATGAATGCCAACACTGTATCAATTTTCCAGGGTAGAAAGAACTGCTATTATAGTAATTATGGTTCAGTGAATGTAACTTAAATCCTTCAATAATGGGACAACTATTAAAAGGAAGAACCTGTAAAAACCTCTCGAAGGTAACAAAATCACGAACAATAAATAGAATTGGTTTATAAAAAAAATTGTGACAGATGGAATTTAATAACTTTTTGATAGGATTACCAAATTAATAGACTATGGAAAGGAAGTGATTGTAATATGTTTTTATTTTATTATACATGATAGTCTCTAGTGAAATTTATATCATTTCAAATTTTCTGGAAAATGAGTAGTGCCTGTAGGTGAAAAACTGCTTAAGTTCTCAAACAGTAAAAAAAAAAAAAAAAAAAAAAGGAAAGAAAGGAAAAAAAAGAAAAAAGGGGGGGGGAGCAAATTATATCGTTTGGGAAAGATTATGCTATTCTGATTCATTTGGGTTTAAAGTGAAAGTAATTTTTTTCCCAGTTTTGAGAGAAGCTGAATTTTATTACTTCATGTGAGATCTTAAAGAGACAGTTTTGTTACTAGAAATCTTATCAGTTTAGAAGAATGAAAAATGTAACACAAAAGTGCATGCCAATGAGACCTGTACATAATGGTCCTTTTCCTCTTGCCTTTATTTATTTATTTTTAAGGGAAGTAGGAATGTGATAAAATTTGGAAGTAAAGTGATCTAGTAGCTAAAAGTACAACAAAACATTTGGACCTGGGCTTTAATTTAGCTCTAAAAGCTGTATTTGGTTTAAGAGGCTCTCTGATGTTTTATTTTTTCATTTATTAAAAGAAAGATATTTTAAAAGACATTTCCTAGTTCTAAGGTATATTTGATTCTTAAGAGAAGTTGCCTTGGGAATATTTGATCCAATAGAGAAAAAAGTTTAAGTTTGAAAGGAGATGAATTGTATTGATACAAGTTAGGGATTGAGGGGCGCCTGGGTGGCTCA
Organism: Panthera tigris; assembly: GCF_018350195.1. Lineage (NCBI taxonomy): Eukaryota > Metazoa > Chordata > Mammalia > Carnivora > Felidae > Panthera > Panthera tigris. The sequence goes on along the minus strand of NC_056670.1, from coordinate 63,661,566 downwards.
GTCGATTAAGCGTCCGACTTCAGCTCAGGTCACCATCTTGTGGTCCTTGAGTTCGAGACCCGCGTTGGTCTCTGGGCTGATGGCTCAGAGCCTGGAGCCTGCTTCCGATTCTGTGTCCCCCTCTCTTTCTGCCCCTCCCCCGTTCATGCTCTGTCTCTTTCTGTCTCAAAAATAAATAAATGTTAAAAAAAAACAAAAACAAAAACAAGTTAAGGATTGGGTTGGGAGAGAAGGTGAAATCAGACCATAGGCCTGAAAAATTGTAACTGAGACAGCACTGTGTAAAATGTATTGCATAAAAGATATAGCATTAAGTATGATATTTACCAAGTATGTTAAAACATTATAAAATTATAAGACCAATTATTAAATGAAAAATCAGAATGCAAAATTGTATATAAAACATGTGCTCGGCCATGTAAACAATATGCAGAAAAACATGAAGGAGATAAGTTGAAACTGCAGTCATTTTTATTATTGCAGGTTAAGATTGGGAGTAATATATACATATATATGACTTTTTCAAATTTTCTGTGATGAAATAGCAATATAGTATTAAACACCCTCCTGAAAAAAAATACAAATTTTTATATGTACCAGTGAAGTTTTTTTGAGAGAAATCATAAAATTGGGGAACATCAAAGCAAGCTATTAAATATTGTGTTAAAATGGGAACTTTATGTATATTATTTCCTTCAGTCTTTAAGACAATTTTTTGAGATTGATGTCAACTTTAATTGTCCCTTTGCATCATGGTTTGAGTTTGGGGTAACACATTGATTAAAAGCTACCAAATGAATAAATAAGAGGCAGTTTAGAAAAGAGAAGACAGATGAAAAGCTTCAGGTGGTGATGTATGATGTGAGACAGTTTATAGAGAGTTCTGTCAGGAATAAATGTGGTCCAAAAGAGATAAAGTAAGGACATAAAATGACACAATTATTTAAAGAGTAAAGAGCAGGTAAAATTGGTGGAAGGTATTGAATTGTCATGGGACAGTGGGGCGTGGAAAAAAAATCCCATCAGAGAGTGATATCTGAACCTAATGAGTGCCATATGGTTTGAAAACAAGTATTTGGTATTTTAAAATTAATACTTGTTAGCATGCTATTGCTTTGCAATAACAAGAGAAGTTGAAACAATCCTGAGAACAGGTGTGAAAATACTGAAGTCAGAATAATTTCCATTGGGTCACTGGTTACAAATGGGAGGCAAACTTAATAATGGATCGAGGCAATTAAAAAATAAACTGATAAGGGCTATTATACATGTGTGTTAGAATGACTACACCTCAGCTTATTGATTGGGCTTGAGGTCACAAAAATTGTCAACCAACAATGATGTGTCACCAGTTGGGTTGCAATAGGTAACATACTAAACAACTTAAGAAGTGTTTTTAGCAAAAGAATCAAATGTAAATCTGATGATACTTCGAGATGTAACATTCAATTGTAAGCAATATAGGGGACAGACAAATATTGGGAGACAAATCATTAAAATCTCTAAAATATCAGAGAAGAACAATCCAGTTTCCTTAACATGTTAATTGCAACAAAAGAAAGAAGAAAGAGGAGCATATTGAATAAAAGAGAATTTAAAAGGAGAATACTAATTGCTAGCAAGAATGTGAAGCACCAGGAACTCTGGTTTGTTGCTGGTGGAGTTCAAAATGTTACAACCATTTTGGAAGACAGTCATTTTCTTTTAAAGCTCAGTGAAGTCTTATAACATAATGCAGTGATCTCGCTCCTAGGTATTTACACAACTGATCTGAAAACTTCTTAACATTGCATGCAAGTTTCTGTGCACATAGCAGCCTTATTCATAATGGCTAAACACTAAAAGCAATCAAGATGTCCTTCAACAGGTGAATGCATAAGCAAATTGGTATATCCTTACAACAGAGTACTCCGTGATAAAAATAAATGAGCTATCAAGTCATGAAATGACATGGATGGATATTAGATGCATATTTCTAAATAAAAGACGGCAGCATGAGAGGTTATATACCATATGATTCCAATTAGCTAATGTCCTGGAAAAAACAAAACTGGAGACAGTTAAGAAAAATCAGTGGTTGTCAGGAATTTGGGAGGACAGAGTAGGGTTAACTATGTGACACACAGGGGGCTTTCAGGGTGCTTAAACTATTCTGTGATACCATGTGTAAGTATATGACTGTATGCATTTGTCAAAATTGAGCTTAATGACAGAGAGTAAACCTTAATGTATACAAACAAACAAACAAAAGCATGTAGAAAGTGGGGGGATTTCATGATGAAATGCAAAATGGAACAAAACAATCTGTATTACAAAAATATGGAAGAACTCACTGAAGCAACGGGAAAAGTGCTAACACAACTTTGGAAATGAGGTTTGTAAAGACAAAGCAAAAGAAACTCTACCCATAGTACTCAGTACTATATGCCATTTGATACAATTTCCCAGAGGGATGTAAGTTGATGAATCTGATACTACAGTACATATACAATGGAATTGAATAGCTAAATAAATAGATAGCAGATGATGTGAGCCAGGTTTTCACCACTAGAGTGAGAATTTACAGATGAGAGGGGGTGAATGGAGTAATTCTTGTAATAAATTAGAGTTGGAGACAAGAGTATGAACTTACATGTAGCTCAATATGCAGATGGCTGCATAGAAACACATCTATATAGGTAGAGGTATGTACATGGGCTAAAAACTACATATATGGTTCTCTGCTCCATCAGCTAAGAGGGCCTAAACAAAATGATACCTCAGTAACAGTGAGTACCCCTAGTGCCCAGAATTTGATTGCTAATACCATCCTCCATTAAAAGGAACTAAAATCCTTAGAGAAAAGGCTGATGGTAGGACTGCTGTGGGAAATGTACAGGGTGAAGCTAGAGCCTGTTGTAGTGCCTGAAAGTAGGGAAGTGTTTAAAAACAAAATGTGGTGATGATGAGAAGTCTCCTGAAGGAAGGCCCAAGGGCCATACCTATAACATTTTGAGTAACGAAAGAAAGTAGTATTGGAATGGAAGCATAAAGCAAAATACATTGTAACTCCAAGTGTAAAATATTTGTGAGTCCATACTGATATGATTAAGAAGTTGAGTGAATCCGTAAGTGGAAAGTTGTGAAAGTATGCCATACAAGGAAATTTCAGATAGTTCTGTAGATGCTCTGTCCTCAAGAAGATGGAGCGTCATTGTTCATGACACAAGTGTGTGCTGCCTGGAGGGTCTTCACTGCAAAGAGTGCAGTGTGAAAAAATGGTGGTGAGAGGGAGTGTAATTTTACAATGGAGACCTGACAAGCACTACCTCAGCAAGGTGGTTGGGGTTAACCATAACAGTAATGTAAGTCATGTGGATAGTGTATACTTCTGATAGGTGATGAAAATGGCACTGGATCTCTCTGATCTTCCCCCTAAAATTCATAACCTCATTTGATCCCAGTGGAGGGAAAGTCTACAAAATACATGGCCAGGACTCCTCTAAACTACCATGGTCGTCAATAACAAAGGAAAGTGAAAAGTTTTTACAGCCAAGAGGAGCCAAAGAAGACATAATAACTAAACATAATGTAATTGAATGGGGTCCTAGAACAAGAAAAGACCTTAGGAAAAATCTAAGGCCTCTAAGCATGGACTCTAGCTCATAATATATCAGTTATGGTTCGTTAATCAAAACAAATGTACCACAGTAATGTAGGATTTTTAATAATAGAGGAAAGAGACATATATAGGAATTTTGTACTATTTTTTTCAAATTTTCTCTATATTCTAAAAGAATTAAAAATAAATTTTACTAAATATTTAAAAATTAAGAAAAGAGAGATAATTATACTAAATATGTGGTACCTCTGGATTGTGATGTAAAGAATTCAACTATACAAAAGAAAAAAGAGGACATTTCAATAGTGATTGGATATTTGATGCTAATAATTTTGAATTATTTTAGGCATGCTAATAGTTTAATGACTTAATAAAAAATATTTTTAGAGATAGAGAAGTGTTCAGAGAGGAAATGACCTATTAAGTCAGCTAGGAAGGAGGGAGGGGGATGTAGGAAGTTTGCATAAAACAAGATTGGTCATGTGTTAATTGTTGAAAGTCGGTAATACGTATTGGGAGTTCATTGCCATATTCTCCTGTATTTTAAATATTTTAGAATTTTTTTTAAGATTGAGAAACATGTATGTTCAAGAAAATGAAGGAAGAATTAGCAGGAAACCTGGAAAACCACTGTCATGGGTTGCAGGGGGTGTGGCACAAGTATATTCTGAGTTTTATTCTTAACTCTATCCAACTTGGAGCAAGTTGATGTTCTAAATGGCTTTAGATGTCTAGAAAGAAATGTACTGCTCACATTTAGGATGATTTCCAAGGGCAAAGGGAAGGTTAGTCTCTGGAAAATGTTTGATTTGACTAGTTTTGAGCCATTTCATCAAAAGAGTTTTTGTCTCAAACTCATCTGTAGCACTGGTCTACCAACTGATTTATAATCCATTGAATAAGTTCATGAAAATGGATGCAGTACAAGTTTTTGTTTTATCAATGAGCCTGATGTTATTTCTTCAAATGCAGACATCACTTCTTTTTGGTTACTTTTAACTTTCTTATCCTCCTCTGCTTAAACATCTTTTTATATCTGTATGTGGAATACAAGTTGATCTTTGTGAAAAAGAATGCTTATATACTGTTGGTGGGAATTCAAACTGGTACAGCCACTGTGGGAAATGGTATGGAGGTTCCACAAAAAAATAAAAAAAATAAATAAAAACAAAAGAATTCCCACATGATCCAGTAATTTCACTACTGGATATTTACCCAAGAATACAAAAATGATAATTCAAAAGGATATATGCATCCCTATGTTTATTGCAGCATTATTTACAATTATTTACAGCCTGTAAGTGTCTACAGAAAAATGGATAAAGAAGTGCGCGCGCGCACACACACACACACACACACACACACACACACACCAGGAATATTACTCAACAATAAAAAAGAATGAAATCTTGCCATTTGCAACAACATGGATGGATCTAGAGGGTATTCTGCTAAGTGAAATAAGATAAAGAAAAATAACATATGATTTCACTTAAATATGGAATTTGAGAAACAAAACAATGGAAAAAATGAGACAAACAGACTTTTAAATATAGAAAACAAACATGGTCACCAGAGGGGAGGAGGGGAGGAGGGTGGGTGGCAGGATGGGTAAAGTAGGTGATAGGGATTACACTTACCATGATGAGCACTGAGTAATGTATAGAATTGTTGAATCAGTATATTGTACACCTGAAACTACGTAACACTGTATAATAATTATAGTGGAATTGAAAAAAAAAGTTCTCTAGAAATTTTCACTGTGGTAAGCAATCACTTAACTTTGTGCAGTTTTGAAAGATGGTAACAGCTGCTTAAACCCATAGTAAATCCATACAAGTCCTTAAATGTGGTGAAAATAGCTTGGTTTTAATTTGGAAGTAGGGCGAGACTGCTGTACAGATGTGCTGTGATGAATTATGACTAGTTGGTTTTATTAATTAATTAATTAATTTATTTATTTATGCACCTATGCTTTGCAGAGTGTTAGGATGTGGCTGTAGTGAGGGTAAAGGCTGAGTTTTTGGCAAACTGCAAATAATCGTGATGTCAGCCAGTTGATTCCACATGTATTCTAATAACTCATTCGATAATAGATATTTTATCATCTTCATGTTGTCAGAAGGTAAGGTTTATTCACTGGAAAGGGTCCAAGTACATCTCCTACATATAAAAACATTTATGCTGTATAATTCTAGCAACGTGAGGGACTTTCTCTGTCATTGTCTCTCCCCTCTCTACTTCCCACACCCTCCCCCTTTCTCTCTGTGTGTAGAAATTTACTCCTTGATCTGGAAGCAGTTTTCCTCAAGTGACACTACTTATTACTACCAGAAAGAAATGAAAATCTTGATATTCTTTCCACTGAATCTCAGTGTCTCTGAGTTCTTAATATCTTTACTGCACCCTCTTGGCATGATCCTCTCCAGAGGATGAGCCACATGTAGAATTTATTTTTTTCATTTCACATGGAGTTTTATGTGTGTTCATGTGTAGGTATATATGTATGTGTATTTGCTTTGCAAAAATAGGACAGGCAGATGAAAATGCTAGTAAATAGACAAAATCTGGAGCCTGAAAAAATGTCAAGCTTACACAAAGTCTGTAGATAACCATTTCACCTTTGGCTAACATCTTCATCAGTAATTAGTCACAACATGTGCCTGTTTGTGGTTAGAGTTGTTGTGCACCTTAACAGACATGAAAACATCTTCATAAACTTATCAAATACCATAATCTGTTGCCTCTAGGATAAAACCCTAGGTGCTGGTTTCAGTCCTCCTTGGGGATCCATTGTCAGTATCCTCTAATCCTATTGCTTGGCATAAGCCATGTTTACTATTTCTGAAATATGTCTTAATCTTTATTCCTCTCTTTGTTCTTTTTTTTAATGTTTGATTATTTTTGAAAGAGAGAGTGTGAGCAGGGGAGCAACAGAGTGAGAGGCGAACAGAATCCAAAGCTGGTTCTGCGCTGACAGCAGCAGAGGGACCAATGTGGGGCTCAAACTCAAGAACCATGAGATCATGACCTGAGCTGAAGTCACACACTCAACTGACTGAGGCATCCAAGAGCCCCTCCTCTTTTTATGTTCTATAAACACCTCTCCATACTTCTTTCACTGGTAGCTCTAATCCTAGCTACCTTTTTTGTGTACCCCTTATGCAGATTTCTCTACCTTCACAAGCTGCCCCATGACAACTTCCTTTTCCTGAATCCCTCGAGCAATAACTCATACCACAAATGGGAGGCTTTCCAGATTGCTGGCAATATGTGCACAAGAACCAAGTATTATGTATCTTTGTATATGAGAGCCCAAAGTTGATGTGATACAAACATTTGTGAGTCTAGTAAATGACAGTTTTTCCAGGACATTGTTTTATCCTAAACCCCAAATGGTTATTGGCTAATATAAAAAAAAGAAGCAAGATGATCAGCCTAGAGAATTGCTTTCTAAAAGCCTATGAATCATGGATCAGCCAAGAGGGTTGCATCATAATTGTGAGAGCTTAAAGAAAAGTATTCAGAGCACCACCTCAGAGAATTGGGTGTGGATTTGTGGATGTACCCCAGAATTTGCGAGTGTAGCCCAAGAGAGTTAGCACTGAGGGAGGCATGTGTGTTCAAATGCAACTGGTATTTTCTGTTAAGCAAAGGCTTACCACCATAGCTGCACATTATAACCACCTGGGATGCTTTCAAATCAAGCTGATGCCAGGGTCTCACCTTTAAAGATGCTGGTATAATTAGTCTAGATTAGGCCCTGGTATTAGCATTTTTAAAAGCTCCCCAGGCAGTTCTAATGTGCAGCCAGGATTGAGAACTACTGGAATCTACACCTTTTAAAATTCAATTCATTAAAACTGCTGGAAATATATCACTGTGGCCTCTCAGCCATTTACCATGCTTTTTCTTTCCCCTCTCTTATTCCACTCCTCCTCCCACCCAAACCAGGAGGTGCTTTCTTCTTTTGTGGAGTTACCTCGACATTTTCCACCACCACATTGTTTTTAAGAATCTGTGTTTGATGAAAATGCATAGTAGCTCGCTGAGTTCACCTCTGAAAGCTGATTGCAGGGGGAGAGGAGTAGGTTAGGAGGTATTTATAGCATGATTTTACCATCCTCTATCTTCTTAATGAGCAAGGGGAGGGGGGTGGAATCTTTGAAAATGCCTTATATTAACAAGATAATGGCCTGTGCTTAAATGGTAGTGGGAACTAATTCTTTGTCTCAAATAAGTCAGCATAGAGCATTAGTTTCAAGAATTAGAAAGAAAAACAAATACTGATATGTTGCCTGTTTCCCCCTCAATCTGCAACTGCCTTTTTTCCCACCTGAGATCTTCATGCCTTTTTTTCCCTGAGAATTTATCACTTTTGCCAGAATTGAAATTTGCTTTGGAAATGATTCAGTGCTAAGTCAAAGCAGCAATGAGTGCTTGTGTTTGAATCAGCCTGTCATCCATTTGAAGCAGAAGTCTGATGCATAATTTAGTTTCTCAAAATGAAAGAGAACATAGTATGTATACATATATACTGCTTAAAGTGAGCTAAGCATCTGGGTGGATTTCTGGAGTTTGCCTCCTTATAGATATGCACAGGTGACAGGTATGGTTCCACTCATCCCTAGGATACCACAGGTGCATGTGTTTTCAGCTTCAGATAATTGCAGTTGAAAAAATAAAAAAAAAGAAAGTGAGAGGGAATGTTCTATTTGGCCTTTGATTAATTGGGTCCTCAAGGCATCAAGAGCTGAGCCTTCTAGTTTCAGAAGCAAAAGAAAGTTATGCCCAGAATACAAAGGCATAAGGATGCACACATCATCCTCCCATGGGAGATTACAGTGCAGCTTGTGGTTGCTATCTTTTAAATTGGCCCCCATCTAAGAGTTGTATTTGTATTCCTATCACTGTAGTTTTGATGCAAGGTTCATGGATTTAACCAATGGAGGTGTTGATGAGGAAATTAGAGTTCCAGCATGTTGGCACCAATTAACTGGTGGTTATTGCAGCAATATTCCTGAAGGAAGAAATGCCCATTAGTTATTGAAGCATAAAATGAGTCACGGGAATGTCTGCCTTATTTTGAGGATAGATTTTTAACCCTCTAGGTTTTTGGAATAAGTTTTTGAGTTTGGAAGTAGCCAAAGAGCAGTGGTAGACAGACTAGAATTCTACTCATCCCTGTCTTTTGATGTATATATGCTTGTGTGATCCCCTTGAGTGTAGGTCCGACTTGGGGCTTGTTTTTTTCTAACCAATATAACAAAAAAGTGGGATCTCACTCTCCTACTAATCAGTTTATGTTATATGGCAAAGATGATGGGATGTTACATTTTGTTATGTGAGACTCCATCTTGGCAGATTGAGACTCTGGTTTTTATGACCTAAGTAGCCATGTTACAGAAGTCTGTGTGGTAAGAAACTAGAGGGAGCCATTAGGAACTGTGCATGGCCTCTAGGAGCTAAGGATGGTTTCTAGCCAATAACAAAAGCTTGGACTCATCAGTCACACAACCTTAAGGAAAGGGTTTTGCCAACAACTAGAATGAGTTTGAAACTAATTCCTTCCAAGTCGACCCTTCAGATGAGAATGAGCCCAACTGACTTGACGATAGCCTTTTAAGACCCAGAGCAAAGGCCTGAGCTAAGCAATATCCAGACTTTGGGCCTACAGAAACTGTGAAAAGGTGTTTTGTTTTAAGCCACTAAATTTGTGCTAACTCATTATGCAGTGATATAAGAATAAAATAAGAAAAAACCTTGGGGGGGCTTTTAAACTAATAAATAATCCCAGTTGGCATTAATTATTTAATTACATGAACCGTGTAATTAAGAGGTAGCAACTTAAATCTGCAATATCATCTTAATCTTCTGGATTGGCAGTGGGCTTTATGAAAATGAAGAACTTTCACTCATTCCTACTAGACACCATACTTTGGGGGTGAGGGGACCAAATGTTTCTGTTAACACGTTGGCATTATGCAATTCCTTTGTGCTCTTTGTTCTCAGAAATTTTCATCATAGGAAAGAGAGAATAATCTTCATTTTTCATCAATGAACGTGCTGTTTGCCGTTCTGCATATCCCAAGGATTACTTGTGAAAAGTAACAAAAGACTTCATTACAGAAGCCAGGCTTCTGGGGCTTGATAATTTATTTGCCTTGTTATTCACTATTCAGTTGTTAGAGCTCAAGGCAGGTAGGTGTCTCGATCTTTAAAGTAGGACAATGATGTGATATATTTCCAATCAGTGGATAGAGGGAAGGTTGGAGCCTACATAATGTAGAGCCAATTAGGCACATTGGTTAGGAAAGAAGAAGTTCTGTATTATTGCATATGGATAGATTGCCCAGTTGTCAGAGAGACATTACTCCATTGCTTTATCTGTCTAATCATATTTTTTTGCCACTCTTAAAAATATAATTTTTTCTTTATATATTTACTAGGATACTGCTAACTTTATTTTCTGCAATCATCTGGACTGTAACTGCAGAAAAGTTAATAAAGTAACATTTAAAACTGTGAGAGGATACCAAGACAGAAAAAAAAAAGTACTTTCATAAATCTAATTGGATCAACATGTAGGTTTATTTTTTGCATAAAAGCACTTATATTCTTTGGCAGGATTGTTTTGTTTTTTTAGTCTTTTTTTTTTAATGTTTATTTTGAGAGAGAGAGAGAGAGAGTGAGAATGAGAATGAATATGAATCCCAAGCAGGCTCCATGCTGTCAATCCAGAGCCTGATGAAGGGCACAATCTCATGAACCTTGAGATCATTACCTGAGCCATAATCAAGAGTCTGACACTTAACTGTGCCACCCTGGTGGTTTTATATAAAAAGAAAGCAGCTTTCTTTTTATATAAAATATGTCTATTGAAATTTAGATATACTTTTACCAGGTGGCCATTGTTCCTCAGTCATAGCCTAAATCCGTATTTCAAAAATAATATAATAGACCCTTGAACAATCTGGGTTTGAACTGCACAGGTCCACATATACATCGCCTTTTTTATTTTTTTTTTTATAAATACACTACTGAAATGTATTTTCTCATGATTTTCTTAACATTATTCTCCAAGCTTTATTGTAAGAATATAGTATGTAATACATTTTAACATACAAAATATACATTAATCAAGTGTTATTGACAAGGTTTCCAGTCAACAGTAGGCTAGTAGGTAAGTTTTGGGGGAGTCAAAGTTGTATTTGGATTTTCAACTATCTGCAGGGTCAACAACCCCTAACCCCTGTGTTGTGCGAGGGCGAACTGTTAAAAAATTTACTACACTACACATTACTAGCACATATATACAAATGGATGTGTGAGATAAGGGATGTGTGGATATCTATCTGTCTACTTCCCTGTTTGTCTACCTGTTTGTCAACTCTCAATTTTATTCCATTTATCGATACATCTGTCCTGATGCCAGTACCACTATTATTTGGATTACTATAGCTTTGTAGATAGAAACTGTTGAAATCGGGTAGAGTGAGTCCTCCAATCTTACTCTTTTTCAAGTTGTGGCTATTTTGGGTCTGTGGCACTTCCAAATGAGTTTTAGGATCAATTTTTCCATTTTAAAATAAAAGGCAATTTACAAAAAGAAGAAGAAAAAAAAAGGAGAAGAAAAGGCAACTGAAAATTTGACGATCTCATTACCATTTTAACAATGTTAAGTCTTTCAGTCATAAAGCCAGGATGTCTTTCCATTTATCTAGCCCTTCGTTATTTTATTTCAGCCATGTTTTATAGTTTTCAGTGTGCAAGTCTTGCACTTCTCGTATTTTGCAGGAATGAGTTAATTTTTATAAGTATTTTGTTATTGGTGATGGTATATCAGAGGTCATTATTTAAATTTCATTTTCATACCGTCAGCTGCTAATATTTAGAATAACAATTGAATTTTGTGCATGTATCTATTATCCTTCACCTTGCTATACTCGTTTATTCTAATAGTTTTTGTTTTTTTGAGGGAATGCTTAGACTTTCCTATGTGTAAATTCATGTCATTTGAAAATAGTAATAATTTTCCATTTGTCTTTCCAAAATGGCTTTTGTTTTTTCTTCCCTAATTTTTTGAACTTCAGTACGATGTTGAATAATAGTGGTGAGAATGGACATCTATTCCTTATTCCTGATCTTAGAGGAAAAGCTTTCAGTCTGTCAACATTTAGTATGAAGTTACTATGGGTTTTCATAGATAAATTTAGCATATTGATAAATTATGATAAATTATAGATTATGATATAATGACCTTAATCTCTTATTACAGTCTTTGTTTTAAAATCTAGTTTGTCTAAGTATGGCTACTCTGCCTTTGTTTTGAGGTCCACCATTAGCATGATAGATCTTTCCCCATTCCCTCACTTTGAATCTATAGGTGTCCTTACGTCTAAAATGAGTTTCTTGTAGGCAGCATATAGATGCGTCTTGTTTTTTTTTTTTTTTAATCCATTCTGATACCATATGTCTTTTGATTTGAGTATTTAGTCCATTTACATTCAGTGTCAAGTGGGTGTTTCTAATGATGTTCTCTGTTCCTTTCTAGTCTTTGTTGGTCTTCCCCCCACCCCCCACTGAAAGAGTCCCCTTTAATATTTCTTGCAGAGCCGGTTTAGTGGTCACAAACACCTTTAGTTGTTGTTCATCTGGGAAACTCTTTTTCTCTGTTCTTCTATTCTGAATGATAGCTTTGTTGGATAAAATATTCCTGGCTGCCTATTTTTCCCACTCAGCATTTTTAATAAATTCTGCCACTCCCTTCTGGCCTGCCACATTTTTGTGTGCAGATCTGCTGTGAACCTGATCTGTCTTCCTTTGCGGGTTAAATACTCTCCCCTTCCTCTCCCCCACCTTGCTGCTTACAAGAGTCTTTCCTTGTTTGTTCATTCGGTAAATTTCTCTATGCTATCTATGTCTTGGTGATGGCCAGCTTTTGCTGAATTTAATGGGGGTTCTCTGTGCTTCTTGGATTTCAATGTCTGTGACCTTCCCCAGATTAGGTAAGTTTTCAGCTATAATTTGCTTAAATAAACCATCTGTTTCATTTTCTTTCTCTTCTTCTTCTGGGATTTCTATGACATGAATGTTATTATGCTTGAAGGAGTCACGGAGCTCCCAACCTGTACATTAGTAATTCAATACCTTTCTTTCTTTTTCAGCTTCTTTATTTTCCATAATTTTATCATCTATATCACTGATTCACTCTAGTTTCATCCATCCTCATTGTCATCACCTTTATTTGGTTTTGCATCTCAGTTACAGCATTTTTTTAAAAATTTTTGTCTGACTAGTTTTTGGGTCTTTTATCTTTGTGGTAAGGGACTCCCTGGTGTCCTCTATGCTTTTCTCAAAGCCAGCTAGTATCCTCATGGCTTTTGTTTTAAATTCCAGTTCAGACCTCTTACTTGTATCTGTATTGATTAAATAACTGTCCATGACTTCTTCCTGTTCTTTGTTTTGGGGTGAATTCCTCAGTCACTATTTTTTATTGTGTGTAATAGAAAAGTCTGTTGTATTCTTGCTTCTAAGAGTAATGGCTATATTAAGAAGAGGCCAAAAAGGCGGGGGGTGGTGGTGGTGGTGGTGATGGCTAGATCCTATTTCTCTTAAAGCTGAAGCCTTGCAGCACTCTATGATCAGTAGACTTGGTGCAAGCAAGGGGTTTGTGCTGGTCTTGTGTGTGTGTGTGTGGGGGGGGATTTCTGTGCTGGTTCTTAGGGGGACTTGCCTGGTAGAGATGCACCCACAGGGGAATTGCATTGCCCTGCTCTCTCTTTCCTCAAAGAGAAGAGTTTGTGCATGCCACTTTTCAGTGAGCCCTCACAGAAGAGCCAACAATCAGCTCTCTTGTGTCCCCACCTTCTACCGGATCCTGGCCTTCACCTTGCCTGCATCTGTGGTGACTGCCTGCTAGGGAGTGAAGGATTCCTGTGTTTTATTTTACACACACAGCTGGGTTTCAAAACTCCAAACTCCAAATTTTAGGGACCTGCACTGATCCTCTGGGGGAGGGTCTCACCACACTTTTTCCATCTGCTGGTTTGTCCCCAAAAAGTGGTTGCGTGACCATGCAGTGGTTCAAAATTTATGGTTGAGTGCAGCACAAAGCCTGTGTCAAATTTTGCTGCCCTCAGCCAATGTCTTTGTTCCTATGCTAGGGAACAGAGCAGCATATTGGGACTGCTGGTTCTTGTTGTCCCTGGAGAGGCCAGGCAGCCACTCCCAAATGCACTCCAAGCATGGGAGCTCTTTGTCCCCATGTGACCCCAGGGGTCCTCACACCATGTAGCCTCTTCCCAGGTCTCTGCCTTTCCTCCTCACAGAAACACTGCTAAGCCTGACAGGCATGACCCCGGCAATGCCATGCACTTCTAAACCTTCAGACTTTGTGCTCTGCTGCTTATAATAGCTTGAGGCAGTCAGGTCCTCTCCTTTTCCCAGTCCATTGTTTTGGGGAAGTGTTTTTGTGGTGCAGTTCATTGCGCACGTTTTCATTCTTTCTTCCTCTCTCGCTCTCTCTTCTATCTCTGTAACCAAGGCTCCCTCCACTTCACAGCACTTGGACTTCTTACCTCCCCCAAATCTACTCTCTGTAGCTCCTTCCTTCCATGATGTATCTGTTTTCCTACTTCCGGTTGTGCAGTTTCGCTCTCTCAGTCCTCAGATTGATTTCTTGGGTGTTCAAAATGATGTGATATTTAACTGTGTTTGAGGGAAAAAAGCAAACTTAGGGTCTGCCTACTCCTCCACCATCTTACCTCCTTCCTGAATATGTTGTCTTAATTTTACTTTCATAATTAAAGGGTAATTCAGTTTGATATAGAATTCTTGGTTGACAGTTTTTGTTTTTTTAGCCGTTTGAATGTCACCTCACTGTCTTCTGGCCTCCGCAAGTTTCGATACTAAATCAGGTTCATCTTACTGAGAAGCCCTTGTGCATGGGGAAATGTCCCTCTGCTACTTTCAAGATTTGTTGTCTCTGACAGTTTGATTATGACAGGTCTAGGTGTAGATATCTTTGAGTTATCCTACTTGGAATTTGTTCAGCTTCTTGGAAACAAGGATTAATATTATTCATCCAATATGGTATATCTTAGCCATTATTTCTTTAAATTCTTTTTCAGATTCTTTTTTCTCTTGTGTTCTGGGATTCCTCCAGAATGCATATGCATATATTGGTACTTGACAATGTCTCACAGGTCTCTGAGCCTCTCTTCAGTTTTCTCATTCTTTTTGTTTTCAGTCTGGATCATCTCAACTGACCTGTCTTTATTTTGCTGATACTTTCTTCTGCTTGTTAAAATCTGCTGTTAAGCCCCTCTAGTAATTTTTTATTCATTTATTATATTTTTAAACTCCATAATTTATATTTGTTTTTTAAATGACTTCTATATATTTTTTGATATTGTTTATTTGGTTAGATGGTATTTTTATATTTCTCTTTATTTCTTTAGGCATGGTTTTCTTTAGGACTTTAAAGATGTTTAATATACCTGATTTAAAATCTTTGTCATTAAAATAAATGTCTGGACTTCCTCAAGTTCTGTTTCTATTGATCGCTTTATTTTTGTCTCTATGGAGCATTCTTTCTTATTCCTTTGCAAGACTTGCTGTTTGTTGTTGTTGTTGAAAATGGACATTTAAAAAAAAGTTTTTTAATGTTTATTTATTTTTGAGACACAGAGACAGAGTGTGAACGGAGGAGGGGCAGAGAGAGAGAAAGACAGAATCTGAAGAGGCTCCAGGCTCTGACCCGTCAGCGCAGAGCCTGATGCGGGGCTTGAACTCACAAGCTGTGAGATCATGACCTGAGCCAAAGTCAGATGCTCAACCAATTGAGCCACCCAGGAGCCCCGAAAATGGGCATTTTAAATGACAACATGACAATTCTGGAGTTTTTACATTTCCTACTGTTGTTGTTATTGTTTCGTTAGTGACTTTTTTGAATTATGTGAAGTCTGAATTCTTAATCATCTAAGGCCATTAAAGCCTTTGCTCAGTTAACTCAACAGTCAATGATTAGACAGTTATTTCCTTTGATACCTATAGTCAATTAGTCCCTTAGTCTTTGTTGAGGATCCATGTGTGTGTTGGGTGTTTGCATTCAGCCAGGCAGTTTATAGCTCCATACTAACCTTTAATTTCTATTTGCACAGAGCCTCAAGATTAGCTAGAAGTAAGAGTTTAGGGCCTTCCTAGGTCTTTCCTCAGCATATGCACTGTCCTGTATATGTGTGCGATCTTCTAGTTTCCTGGAAATATTTTTGAGCTTTTCAAATTCACTTATGGACATTTAATTCCCCAGCTCTTGTTATTAAGCTTTTTGGCTAGCTAGTTGTTTGCCCTGTTAAGCAGAACTTTAAGCAACCACTAAATTTAACGATTAGGTGTGATTTTTCAATAAATGCCTAGAGGCAAAAGGCTTTTTATATTGTGTGTGCTGAGTCAAGTCAAATAAAGTCACTCTTGCAAACCTGATATCCCAGGAAGCCAAAAGACGGTCAAATAAAGAAAATTCCCTGGGAATTGGGCTTTGAAGTCGCTCTAACACTGTTTTGTCTTTCCCAGGTTGTTTTTTGTATTTTGTTTTTTGTTTTTTGTTTTTTTTTACTGTGACTGTGGACTATCGGTTTTCAAGGATACTGCAGATATCAGGAGGGAGACCTGGGAATAGTGCAAGTTAAATTGCCACAAACCTTGGCGTTCTTACAGAGAGTCAGCTGTTTTTCTTGACTAAGCATTCCCCAGATTGCCGCAAACCTTTGGTTAATTTCCAGAGTTCTAAAAAAAGTTTTGATTCTTTTTTTGATGGTGTTCTTTTTGCTTTTATGGAGATGATTTGTTTCAAATTTAGTCCTTACTCCACCCTTTTTCCTGACTGCAAAAATCTGCATCATTGTGTGAATGTTTTTATGTAAGGTTTCACAAGATGCTTATGGCTTTTCCACAAATTGTATTAGGTGATTACAGTATATTTAGAGATGATAGTTTTGAGAGACTGGGGGAGAGATGTGTTAATGTGTATTAGCTTTCACCAAATTCTTGAATAACACTTGTGATCTCTTTATTTTCAGTTGGTGACAATAGCATAACATTCTTGGACTGTTAAGATATTGTCAATAATAGTATCTCAGTATTTCAAACCTAGCTAACAGGTTTGAACCATGATGTGTTTTGTCCCAAATAATGAGAAAGTAAGTACCTGACTTCTACAGTAAAGCACTTAGTAGTCATTAACAAGGCAACAGAAACTTTCCCAAATATCTGTGAAGAACACAGCCCAGACTCAGGCCTTGCTATTTCTCCTCTCAGAAAAAGCATCTCTATTACACTCAGGCAAACTCTTGCTGCTTAAACACTACAGTAATATGTCCTAAAGGCCAATAAAGGAAAGTTAGCCCTTTTATCCCAGAAGGGATTAAAAGGAAGGGATGGGGGGGAAGAGTTGTTCACACATGTACCCTTGTCTACATCTAGGGATGGTTGGAGGGGAAAGCAAGTAGCACAGGTGCTTTCTCCCATATTCTGGGAGAAACCTAATAACATGAGACCCAAGCAGAGCTGAGAGGGGACAGGTGTCCCTAGTGAGAACAGAATGAATTTAATGGTTTGCACTTGTAACCCTACCTAGGTCTCCAAATATTTGAATAGAGTTGAGAGTCTGACTCAGTGCTCATCACAGTAGTGGTGACAGGCCAGGCCAGAGGGGAGAAAGACAAGATGGCAATCTCCAGGAGTTCTCTATGGCAGATTTAGCAGAGAGCAGGCTGCTTGGGTAGGTAGCCTCAGCCAGGTGAGGAAAGGCCTCCTGAGAAAGAATAAACCACATATTCATCTGTTATTACTTAATACAAGCTGCCATATTTCTCAAGTGGATCATTATAGTAGATTCCTAACTTGGTTTCCTGTATCCACTTGTATTCTGTTAGTTTATTCTCCACCCATCAGCCACTTTTCCTTAACCCTATGCTAAACACCCTCCAAAACCAGTGGGATGGTTTTCTATCTCGGAGGAAAAGTCAAAGTCCCATATGACTTAAACCCTACCATCTCTCCCACTTCATCCCCTGCCACTTGACCCCTCAGTCATTCCTCTTCAGCTACCTTGGTCTCCATTGTTTTTCCTCTAACATGCTAAGCACACACCCCTTTCAAGGCCTTTGTACTTGACTTTTTCTTTTCTACAATGCTCTTCTTCCATATATAGACTTGATTCACTCCCCCATTGGCTTCCAATTTCTATACAAATACCACCTTAGTAGAGAGTTCTCTCCCCATGACTGCATATAAAATAGCACCCACATGATGCCTCACTCTCCATGTCCCTTTTACTGCTTTGTTTTTATGTGCTACCACCTGATATATTTTTGGTCTATATTTTGTATCTTCCTACTAAAATATGGAAAGAATAGTGTCTGGGGGATGGCAGAGACTCAATATGCATTTGGTGATTTTAATTAATTAATTAATAAGAATAGGAATAGGAATAGAAATAGGAGTAGGAATAGAACTTAGTGATTCATCACTTATATACACTACCCAGTGTTCTTCACAACAAGTGTCTGTTCTTGAATGGAGAATAATGTACAATCATTTGGGATACCTAGGTTTTTTAGTTAAATTTCTTCCTGTTAACTTAAAGTGAGAGCCATATCTGTATATCTCAAAACTGTGGAATTGGACTCAGTATTTAGACCATTGTCTACTATTGAGGAAAAAGGAAAGGACAAATTATAAATTCTACTTTAACCTCAGAAGTTTTGTTTTCTTTTTTTTTTTAATAAAATTTAGGTGAAAGATCAAAGAGAAAAGAGCTCTGTTGCGTTTATAGAGTAGGAATGTTCATACCATCTCATGATTATTAAAAATCTTCCATAGGTTTTATTCTCTGAAGAGTAGCTCATATCTGATTACTTTTTCTCACATTGTTTTTTTTTTTTTTTGCCTCTGGCACAATTAAAATATTGCATGAAAATGAATAGAAATTGTGAAATCATTTTCCCCAAGAATATGGTATATATGATCCCATCTCATTTCCCTCCCAAATATACTAACATATCACATGGACTGCTTAACTATTCTTTGGTATATGGAAAAATTCATAATGGCTCTTTTTTAAACATATTAAATTATAAGTCATGTAAATAAATGATGCCATGAGGAATATGGCTGTCTAAAGTCTATTCCTCCTGGGGCACCTGGGGCACTCAGTCGGTTAAGCATCTAACTTTGGCTCAGGTCATCATCTTGCAGTCCGTGAGTTGGAGCCCTGCATCAGGTTCTGTGCTAACAGCTCAGAGCCTGCAGCCTGCTTCAGATTCTGTCTGTTTCTCTCTCTCTCTCTCTCTCTCTCTCTCTCTCTCTCTCTCTCTGCCCTTGCCTCTTTCTCTCTCTCTCTCTCTCCCTCAAAAATAAACATTAAACAATTTTTTTAAATGAACAAATAAAGGCTATTCCTCCTGAGCCCTCAGAATCCCAATTCATCGAGTAAACCCAGAGGATCCCCAAATAAGTAATTTCTGGAAATTGTAACTATATTTGAATGTAATGGTGATAAAAAGAATCAGGTTTTAGGAGAAATATCACAATAAGACATTCAGGCAAAATCACTTCATCTGTTTATATCTTTATTTACTTATAAAAATCTCTAGAAACAGCATAGTTTCTCCAGATCAGATCAGATTTGTGAATGTACAACATGTAACGGAAGACACAGTGTGGAAATTTTCATCAGGTCCAGGTTAAGCTAGCAAGCTTTTGCGCTGCGGGGTAGAAAGGGTTCTGGTTTAAGAATAAAGGAACCAAGTTTTTCTTTCTAATTAGATCACTAACCATATAACTTTTCAAATGTGGGCCTCAGGCTTTTTATAAACAAAACAATTGGGTTGCCTGAATGACATTGATGGCCTATTTTCCATGCTACCTTATCACCAGATTGATTAAATTCCCAAAATACTCACCCTCTGATTGACTCATTTTATTTTTTTATTTTTTATTATTTTTTTTTAACGTTTATTTTTGAGACAGAGAGAGACAGAGCATGAACGGGGGAGGGGCAGAGAGAGAGGGAGACACAGAATCTGAAACAGGCTCCAGGCTCTGAGCTGTCAGCACAGAGCCTGACGCGGGGCTCGAACTCACGGACTGCAAGATCATGACCTGAGCCAAGTCGGACGCTTAACTGACTGAGCCACCCAGGCGACCCTGATTGACTCATTTTAAAATAATTGTGCTATTTGGATGAACTAACTTTCATTTGAGGGTGTGAGGGTGTTAAGGCCTAGACAGGAGTCAACCTATTTGGGGTTACTTTCTTATCCTTCGTAATTTTTAGAGAATGTGGCAATTTGCTGAAGTGGACATGGTGGAAAAATCCTTCTGGTTCTCCCACATACAGCTCTTAGTTCACCTAAAATCCTCTGGTTTCTGGGCAACTTTTCCAGATTAAAAAGAAGGTAAGAATTCTGTGTGACTCCAAAACTTCAACCAGTTGAATTCTAGCCTTCAAAATAATAACTCCCCAATTTAAAACTCTACCCAAAACAGCATTTAAAAATTATTCGCGAATATTTTCTCTTTTTTGTTTTTTAAAATAGTAAATACATAAACGAAGACACTATCCTTCATTTTTTTTTTTTTTTAATTTCATCAAGTGCCTAGTTTGAGATGAAGTTCAAGGTTTGGTTATCGAATAACTTATTTTATAGCAGTGAATAATGTACCCTGTAAGACCAGATTCTTGCTGCTCTTACTCTGCTAATAGCTGATTCTTGAAGTTCCATGAATTAAATTCAAGTTTATTTCTGGGAATATGATTAAATGAAAGAATAATGATCACTGACTGATGAATTTATTGGAGGTGGTTTGTTCTACTTAGTTTTAGATTGTCAGCATCTGCTCCGTTAAAAGCATTGGATTTCTATTTGTAATAGATTTATCCTTAAAACAAATGAGATGAGAGGCTATCAGTGTCTTAGATAAGCTCCTGCACACTAACCTTCATATCACATCCTGCCTACAATTTATTTCTTCTCTGAAATATTTAAACAAGTTTCTGAACTCCAGATGATTCAGATCATGACTTTCTTGAGCCATAAAAGTGTTGGCCCTAGTACATAATGTACCCCTGCAACCAAAGAGAGCCAGAAATGTTCTGCGGTGTTCCATATCTAATTCCAGGAAAGAGTCTTTCCAGTTGTCCAGAATGTTATGTAGTCTAAGAGAACTCAGTGAAGATTATTTTATGCTTATACGATATTGCTTCAGAACAAGGACAAATGGTACATCTGTGGATAAAAGTTACTTTTCCGAAGGCAGTCTTCATTCTAATACCAAATTTAAAATGCCCTTTGAGAAGCCCCTTGAAACTGAAAAAAAAAACAAAAAAAAAAAACAACAATAAATCAAAGACCCTCAAACATGTAAAACATGTAAGGTTTATTTAGCTGCTCTGTGGTAATTTTACTGACAAGTTAAGTCTTGATGCTCAAGAAATAGTACTTCAGAAGAGAGCTTTGTAAATCTAGGGAGGATATAAGTCATGAAAAGGCACATTACAGGCCAGGAACTAGCTGGCTAAAATATGAATAAGGGTTATGCATTTTCTACTTTATATATATATATATATATATATATATATATATATATATATATGTGTGTGTGTGTGTGTGTGTGTGTGTGTGTGTGTGTGTGTGTGCGTGTGTGTATACATATACATATATATATGTAAATATACATGTATGTATGTGCATAAGTATACACACAATTAATTAATTTAATGGAGATATTGTCTGAGGAAAGGATTTCTATATCCTGGCAACTGTGGGATTGCAGAATATATTAAGAAAGAAAAGATTAGGACATTGGTACTAAAAATCATTTTCCTGTGTCAACAATGCCACCTGTGCCTGGTCTCATGGGCGTGGATGCTGTAGCCCCAGTAGAATCTTTAGCTGTCTGTAACCTCATGACCTATCTGAACAAGCATCACCAAGTGAATTCACTCCTAGCTTTCTTCCCCACAGAAATTACATGAGATGATGGATGTTTATTGTTTTAAAGTGTTAAGTGTTAAGCAGTTGGTTATTCTGTGACCTACGAATAACCCACGTCCTGTAAGACCCAAATTCTCTCTCTGTTATCTGCTCCTTGAGGCTCATCTTTCAGCACACTCCTCCTGACACCCATAGCTTCTACCTAGCTGTTCTTTATTTGGTTCCTGGAACCCACCCTGCTCCTTGCCACCTCAAAGCCTTTGCATATACATTTATCTTCTTCCATTGCCCAGATAAAGCTATTTTCATTTCTCTTCCAAGTAACTTCTTCAGAAGTTTTCCTGACTGCTCTGTCTATGCAAGATTCCTCTCTGCACACCATGCATTTTCTTCATAGTACTAGTTCTATTTTAAATGTTTAGGCTAATACTGGTTTTCTTTCTCTCCCACTAGACATGAGGTTGCATAAACACAGGACCTGTCACTCCCTTGTTCATTGTATTCCTAGAAGCTGGTATAGTATTTCACAAATATGAAATCATTTAATCTTTTTTGGTTAAAAAATTAAAAGGAAAGAAAAGTTTTCATTTGTGAAAGGTATAGTTATTGATACTAACTTATTAAAATTATAATATGCAAAATTATGCAATATTAATTAAAATTTATTTTACAAGGCAAATGATCCAAAAGCAAAAAAAATGAAGAAGGAAATGGCTAAGAAATTTGCAAAAGGATGGTGCGTCCAGAGTATTGTTTGTTTCAGATAGCTTTCCCACTAAGCAGTATTAAACTAAAGTATTAAATAGGAATTTCTTTGAAGGAATGAGAGACTTACCAAAAACACTGATAATTTACTGGGTAAATTTAGAAGACAAGAAGATTTTTAAAAAGTTGACATTTGTTTGATGCTGTTTTTCCCCTTGAGATAATTTCTAAATGCTGACTATCCCTGCTATTTCTTTCTTTTTTTTTTTTTTAATTTATGTTTATTCATTTTTGAAAGACAGAGAGATGCAGAGTACAAGCAGGGGTGGGGCGGAGACAGAGGGGGACACAGAATCTGAAGCAGGTTCCAGGCTCTGAGTTGTCAGCACAGAGCCCACCACAGGGCTCCAAATGATGAAACGCAAGATCATGACCTGAGCAGGAGTCGGATGCTTAACCGACTGAGCCACCCAGGCGCCCTATCCCTGCTATTACTGAAAGTAAACCTCATGACTGAGAAACTAAGCAGAGCTTTAAATAATCTCACAATGTCTAGGGGAACAAAATATCACAATTCATGGTCCACCAATGAGGAGGAACACAAGTATGCAAAGTAGGCTTTGATCCCCAATGTGCCACATCTGGCGAATAAAAGTAAACTGGAAATTGAAAGCCCTCTAAAAGGAATGAAACAAAGCTTTGAATAAACAAATTCAAACACTGAATTAAGACAGTGGGCCTCTGGCCTTACTAAATATACAAAAGCCAATGAAATCGTTTTGTGCATAGATTCAAAATTACCCTTGAAAATATTTTGAAAGGACTATTACTTAAAAGCACTTTCATGTGGAGAGATTACCCAAATACACCCACCTTTACACACATGTAATCTTCCCTATTAACAACATCAGTCTATCAGAGTTATACAATGGTTACAGTCGTCGAGCTTACGTTAGCACAACATGATTCTCCAAAGTTTACATTAGGGTTCATTCTTGGTGTTGTGTGTTCTGTGGGTTTGGACACAGCATGTGTCTATCATTATAGCATCATAAAGATTACGTCACTGCCCTAAAATTCCTCCAGGCTCTTCCTAATCTTTTCTCCTTCACTCTCCCAAACATTGGCGACTACTCATTTTTATATTGTCTCCATAGTTGTGCTTTTTCCAGAATGTCATGTAGTTGGAATCATACAGTATGTAGCCTCTTGAAATTGCTTCTTCCACTTAATAGTATGCATTTAATGTTCCCCCATGTCATTTCATGATGGAATAGCTCATTTATTTTTAGTACTGAAAGATACTCCACTGTCTAGATGTACCATAGTTTATTTATCCTTTCACTTATTGAAGGACATCTTGGTTGTTTCCAAATTTTGACAAATATAGATAAAGCTGCTATAAATCTCAAGTGCAGATTTTTGTGTAGACATAAGTAATCAACTCTTTTGGGTATATACCAAGGAACACACTTGCTGGGTCATATGGTAAGGGTAGGTTTGGTTGTAAGAAACTGCTAAACTCTATTTCAGTGTGGCAGTACAATTTTTCCATTCCTACCGGCAATGAAGAGAGTTATTCTTGCTCCAAATCCTTACCAGCATTTGGTGTTTTCAGGGTTCCAGATTTGACTTATTATAATAGATACGTACTGGCATCTCATTGTTACCTTAATTTGCATTTCCCTGATGATGTATAATGTGGAACACCTTTTCATGTGTTTGTCATATGTATATTGTTGATGAGGTGTCTGTTAAGATCATTGGCCTATTATTTAATCTGGTTTATTTTCTTACTGCTGAGCTTTGTTTTTTGTCTTTTTTTTTGTAACAGTCCTTTATCCCATGTGTCTTGTAAATATTTTCTTCCATTCTGTGGCTTGTATTTTCATTCTCTTGACTGTCTTTCACAGAGCAGAAGTTTATCATGTTAATGAAATTCAGCTTCTCAGTTATTTCTTTCATAGATCTTGCCATCAATGACATATCTAAAAAGTCTTTGCCAAACCCAAGGTCATATAGGTTTCTCCTATGTTATCTCCTAGGAGATTTATAGTTATGCATTTTACATTCAAGTCTGTGATCCATTTCGAATTAATTTTTGTGAAGGATATAAGGTCTGTGTCTGATTCAGGTTCTTACATGTAGATGCCCAGTTGTTCTAGCACGATTTGGTGAAAAGAACACCTTTGCTCTATCGTATTGACCTTATTACTTTGTCAAAGATGAGTTTACTGTATTTATGGGAGTGTATTGTAGGGTTATCTGTTTTTGTTACATCGATCTACTTGTCTACTTTTTCACTAATATCATCCTGTCTTGATTACTGTGTCATTATAGTAAGCCTCAAAGTCAGGTGGCATCACTCCTCCCACTTCGTTCTTCTTCAATATTGTATTGCCTATTCTGGGTCCTTTGCGTCTCCATATGCACTTTAGAATCAGATTGTTGATATACCAAAAATAACCTGCTGGTATTTTTATTGGAAGTGTATTGAATCTATAGATCAAGTGGGAAAGAACTGATATCTTGATAACATGGAGCCTTACTCTCCATGGGCATAGACTATCTCTACATTTATTTAGGTCTTTGATTTCATTCATCAGAGTTTTACAGTGTTCCTCATACAGGTATTATATATATTATTAGTTCTATACCTAAGTATTTTTTTTTATTTTTTATTTTTTATTTTTTAATATATGAAATTTACTGTCAAATTGGTTTCCATACAACACCCAGTGCTCATCCCAAAAGGTGCCCTCCTCAAACCCATCACCCACCCTGCCCTCCCTCCCACCCCCCATCAACCCTCAGTTTGTTCTCAGTTTTTAACAGTCTCTTATGCTTTGGCTCTCTCCCACTCTAACCTCTTTTTTTTTTTTTTCCTTCCCCTCCCCCATGGGTTTCTGTTACGTTTCTCAGGATCCACATAAGAGTGAAACCATATGGTATCTGTCTTTCTCTGTATGGCTTATTTCCCTTAGCATCACACTCTCCAGTTCCATCCACGTTGCTACAAAAGGCCATATTTCATTTTTTCTCATTGCCACGTAGTATTCCATTGTGTATATAAACCACAATTTCTTTATCCATTCATCAGGTGATGGACATTTAGGCTCTTTCCATAATTTGGCTATTGTTGAGAGTGCCGCTATAAACATTGGGGTACAAGTGCCCCTATGCATCAGTACTCCTGTATCCCTTAGATAAATTCCTAGCAGTGCTATTGCTGTGTCATAGGGTAGGTCTATTTTTAATTTTCTGAGGAACCTCCACACTGCTTTCCAGAGCGGCTGCACCAATTTGCATTCCCACCAACAGTGCAAGAGGGTTCCCGTTTCTCCACATCCTCTCCAGCATCTATAGACTCCTGATTTGTTCATTTTGGCCACTCTGACTGGCGTGAGGTGATATCTGAGTGTGGTTTTGATTTGTATTTCCCTGATAAGGAGCGACGTTGAACATCTTTTCATGTGCCTGTTGGCCATCCAGATGTCTTCTTTAGAGAAGTGTCTATTCATGTTTTCTGCCCATTTCTTCACTGGGTTATTTGTTTTTCGGATGTGGAGTTTGATGAGCTCTTTATAGATTTTGGATACTAGCCCCTTGTCCGATATGTCATTTGCAAATATCTTTTCCCATTCGGTTGGTTGCCTTTTAGTTTTGTTGGTTGTTTCCTTTGCTGTGCAGAAGCTTTTTATCTTCATAAGGTCCCAGTAATTCACTTTTGCTTTTAATTCCCTTGCCTTTGGGGATGTGCCGAGTAAGAGATTGCTACGGCTGAGGTCAGAGAGGTCTTTTCCTGCTTTCTCCTCTAAGGTTTTGATGGTTTCCTGTCTCACATTCAGGTCCTTTATCCATTTTGAGTTTATTTTGGTGAATGGTGTGAGAAAGTGGTCTAGTTTCAACCTTCTGCATGTTGCTGTCCAGTTCTCCCAGCACCATTTGTTAAAGAGACTGTCTTTTTTCCATTGGATGTTCTTTTTCCTGCTTTGTCAAAGATGAGTTGGCCATACGTTTGTGGGTCTAGTTCTGGGGTTTCTATTCTATTCCATTGGTCTATGTGTCTGTTTTTATGCCAATACCATGCTGTCTTGATGATGACAGCTTTGTAGTAGAGGCTAAAGTCTGGGATTGTGATGCCTCCTGCTTTGGTCTTCTTCAAAATTACTTTGGCTATTCGGGGCCTTTTGTGGTTCCATATGAATTTTAGGATTGCTTGTTCTAGTTTCGAGAAGAATGCTTGTGCAATTTTGATTGGGATTGCATTGAATGTGTAGATAGCTTTGGGTAGTATTGACATTTTGACAATATTTATTCTTCCAATCCATGAGCAGGGAATGTCTTTCCATTTCTGTATATCTTCTTCAATTACCTGCATAAGCTTTCTATAGTTTTCAGCATACAGATCTTTTACATCTTTGGTTAGATTTATTCCTAGGTATTTTATGCTTCTTGGTGCAATTGTGAATGGGATCAGTTTCTTTATTTGTCTTTCTGTTGCTTCATTGTTAGTGTATAAGAATGCAACTGATTTCTGCACGTTGATTTTGTATCCTGCAACTTTGCTGAATTCATGTATCAGTTCTAGCAGACTTTTGGTGGAGTCTATCGGATTTTCCATGTATAATATCATGTCATCTGCAAAAAGCGAAAGCTTGACTTCATCTTTGCCAATTTGGATGCCTTTGATTTCCTTTTGTTGTCTGATTGCTGATGCTAGAACTTCCAGCACTATGTTAAACAAGAGCGGTGAGAGTGGGCATCCCTGTCGTGTTCCTGATCTCAGGGAAAAAGCTCTCAGTTTTTCCCCGTTGAGGATGATGTTAGCTGTGGGCTTTTCATAAATGGCCTTTATGATCTTTAAGTATGTTCCTTCTATCCCGACTTTCTCAAGGGTTTTTATTAAGAAAGGGTGCTGGATTTTGTCAAAGGCCTTTTCTGCATCAATTGACAGGATCATATGGTTCTTCTCTTTTTTTTTGTTAATGTGATGTATCACGTTGATCGATTTGCGAATGTTGAACCAGCCCTGCATCCCAGGAATGAATCCCACTTGATCATGGTGAATAATTCTTTTTATATGCCGTTGAATTCGATTTGCTAGTATCTTATTGAGAATTTTTGCATCCATATTCATCAGAGATATTGGCCTGTAGTTCTCTTTTTTTACTGGGTCTCTGTCTGGTTTAGGAATCAAAGTAATACTGGCTTCATAGAATGAGTCTGGAAGTTTTCCTTCCCTTTCTATTTCTTGGAATAGCTTGAGAAGGATAGGTATTATCTCTGCTTTAAACGTCTGGTAGAACTCCCCTGGGAAGCCATCTGGTCCTGGACTCTTATTTGTTTGGAGATTTTTGATGACTGATTCAATTTCTTCGCTGGTTATGGGTCTGTTCAAGCTTTCTATTTCCTCCAGTTTGAGTTTTGAAGTGTGTGGGTGTTTAGG
This sequence comes from Panthera tigris, assembly GCF_018350195.1. Classification (NCBI taxonomy): domain Eukaryota; kingdom Metazoa; phylum Chordata; class Mammalia; order Carnivora; family Felidae; genus Panthera; species Panthera tigris. The sequence continues at coordinate 63,633,809 of NC_056670.1, read as the reverse complement.
AATTTGTCCATTTCTTCCAGATTGTCCAATTTGTTGGCATATAATTTTTCATAGTATTCCCTGATAATTGTTTGTATCTCTGAGGGATTGGTTGTAATCATTCCATTTTCATTCATGATTTTATCTATTTGGGTCGTCTCCCTTTTCTTTTTGAGAAGCCTGGCTAGAGGTTTGTCAATTTTGTTTATTTTTTCAAAAAACCAACTCTTGGTTTCGTTGGTCTGCTCTACAGTTTTTTTAGATTCTATATTGTTTATTTCTGCTCTGATCTTTATGATTTCTCTTCTTCTGCTGGGTTTAGGCTGCCTTTGCTGTTCTGCTTCTATTTCCTTTAGGTGTGCTGTTAGATTTTGTATTTGGGATTTTTCTTGTTTCTTGAGATAGGCCTGGATTGCAATGTATTTTCCTCTCAGGACTGCCTTCGCTGCGTCCCAAAGCGTTTGGATTGTTGTATTTTCATTTTCGTTTGTTTCCATATATTTTTTAATTTCTTCTCTAATTGCCTGGTTGACCCACTCATTCTTTAGTAGGGTGTGCTTTAACCTCCATGCTTTTGGAGGTTTTCCAGACTTTTTCCTGTGGTTGATTTCAAGCTTCATAGCATTGTGGTCTGAAAGTATGCATGGTATAATTTCAATTCTTGTAAACTTATGAAGGGCTGTTTTGTGACCCAGTATATGATCTATCTTGGAGAATGTTCCATGTGCACTCGAGAAGAAAGTATATTCTGTTGCTTTGGGATGCAGAGTTCTAAATATATCTGTCAAGTCCATCTGATCCAATGTATCATTCAGGGCCCTTGTTTCTTTATTGACTGTGTGTCTAGATGATCTATCCATTTCTGTAAGTGGGGTGTTAAAGTCCCCTGCAATGACCACATTCTTATCAATAAGGTTGCTTATGTTTATGAGTAATTGTTTTATATATCTGGTGGCTCTGGTATTCGGCGCATAGACATTTATAATTGTTAGCTCTTCCTGATGGATAGACCCTGTAATTATTATATAATGCCCTTCTTCATCTCTTGTTACAGGCTTTAATTTAAAGTCTAGTTTGTCTGATATAAGTATGGCTACTCCAGCTTTCTTTTGGCTTCCAGTAGCATGATAAATAGTTCTCCATCCCCTCACTCTCAATCTAAAGGTGTCCTCAGATCTAAAATGAGTCTCTTGTAGACAGCAAATAGATGGGTCTTGTTTTTTTATCCATTCTGATACCCTATGTCTTTTGGTTGGCGCATTTAATCCATTTACATTCAGTGTTATTATAGAAAGATACGGGTTTAGAGTCATTGTGATGTCTGTATGTTTTATGCTTGTAGTGATGTCTCTGGTACTTTGTCTCACAGGATCCCCCTTAGGATCTCTTGTAGGGCTGGTTTCGTGGTGGCAAATTCCTTCAGTTTTTGTTTGTTTGGGAAGACCTTTATCTCTCCTTCTATTCTAAATGACAGACTTGCTGGATAAAGGATTCTCAGCTGCATATTTTTTCTGTTTAGCACACTGAAGATACCGTGCCAAGCCTTTCTGGCCTGCCAAGTTTCAAAGGAGAGATCAGTCACGAGTCTTATAGGTCTCCCTTTATATATGAGGGCACGTTTATCCCTTGCTGCTTTCAGAATTTTCTCTTTATCCTTGTATTTTGCCAGTTTCACTATGATATGTTGTGCAGAAGATCGATTCAAGTTACGTCTGAAGGGAGTTCTCTGTGCCTCTTGGATTTCAATGCCTTTTTCCTTCCCCAGTTCAGGGAAGTTCTCAGCCTTAATTTCTTCAAGTACCCCTTCAGCACCTTTCCCTCTCTATTCCTTCTCTGGGATACCAATTATGTGTATATTATTTCTTTTTAGTGTATCACTTAGTTCTCTAATTTTTCCCTCATTTCCTGGATTTTTTTATCTCTCTTTCTCTCAGCTTCCTCTTTTTCCATAACTTTATCTTCTAGTTCACCTATTCTCTCCTCTGCCTCTTCAATCCGAGCTGTCGTCGTTTCCATTTTGTTTTGCATTTCATTTAAAGCGCTTTTCAGCTCCTGGTGACTGTTCCTTAGTCCCTTGATCTCTGTGGCAAGAGATTCTCTGCTGTCCTGTATACTGTTTTCAAGCCCAGCGATTAATTTTATGACTATTATTCTAAATTCACTTTCTGTTGTATTATTTAAATCCTGTTTGATCAGTTCATTAGCTGTTGTTATTTCCTGGAGATTCTTCTGAGGGGAATTCTTCCGTTTGCTCATTTTGGATAGTCCCTGGAGTGGTGAGGACCTGCAGGGCACTTGCCCTGTGCTGTGGTGTATAACTGGAGTTGGTGGGCGGGGCTGCAGTCCGACCTGATGTCTGCCCCCAGCCCACCGCTGGGGCCACAGTCAGACTGGTGTGTGCCTTCTCTTCCCCTCTCCTAGGGGCGGGATTCACTGTGGGGTGGCATGGCCCGTCTGGGCTACTTGCACACTGCCAGGGTTGTGGTGCTGGGGATCTGGCGTATTAGCTGGGGTGGGTAGGCAAGGTGCACGGGGGCAGGAGGGGCAGGCTTAGCTGGCTTCTCCTTAGGTGATCCACTTCAGGAGGGGCCCTGTGGCAGCGGGAGGGAGTCAGATCTGCTCCCGGAGGTTTGGCTCCGCAGAAGCACAGAGTTGGGTGTTTGCAGGGAGCGAGCAAGTTCCCTGGCAGGAACTGGTTCCCTTTGGGATTTTGGCTGGGGGATGGGCGGGGGAGATGGCGCTGGCGAGCGCCTTTGTTCCCCACCAAGCTGAACTCTGCCGTCCGGGGGCTCAGCAACTCTCCCTCCCTTTGTCCTCCAGCCTTCCCGCTTTCTGAGCAGAGCTGTTAACTTATGACCTCCCAGACGCTAAGTCGCGCTTGCTGTCGGAACACAGTCTGTCCGGCCCCTCCGCTTTTGCCAGCCAGACTCGGGGGCTCTGCTTGGCCGGCGAGCCACCCCTCCGCCCCGGCTCCCTCCCGCCAGTCCGTGGAGCGTGCACCGCCTCGCCGCCCTTCCTACCCTCTTCCGTGGGCCTCTCGTCTGCGCTTGGCTCCGGAGACTCCCTTCTGCTAATCCTCTGGCGGTTTTCTGGGTTATTTTGGCAGGTGTAGATGGAATCTAAGTGATCAGCAGGACGCATGGTGAGCCCAGCGTCCTCCTATGCCGCCATCTTCCCTCCAACCAGTATTTTATTTTTTGAGATGTAAATATAAATGCTATGTTTTCAATTTCTTATTAAATTCCACTTCTTCATTGCTGGTATATAGGAAAGCAATTGCCTTCTCTGTATTAATCTATACTCTGTAATCTTGCTATCATTGCTTATTGGTACCTGGAGTTTTACTGTTACTTCTTTCAGATTTTCTGTATAGGTGGTCATGTCATCTAAAAACAAATACAGTTTTATGTCTTTGTTTTTCCAATATGAATGTTTTTTCATCTTTCTTTTTTTTGCATTATTTTTACTCCAGTACAGTGTTGAAAATAAGTGGTGAGAGGAGACACCCTTGCCTTGTTTCTGACCTTAGCTGGAAAGTGCAAGTTTCTTACCATCAAATTTAATGTTAGCTATAAATTTTTTAATATTATCCATCAAGTTGAGAAATTTCCCCTCTACTCCTAGCTTACCTCAAGTTGTCATCATGCATGGGTGTTGGATTTTGTCAAATGATTTACTGCATTTTTTTATAAGATCGTGTGATTTTTTTCTGTTAGTCTGTATATGTGATAAATTACCTTAATTGATTTTCAAATGTTGAAACAGCTTTGTATTACCTGGATTAAAACCCACTTAATGATAATGTATAATTAATTTTATTCATTGTTGGATTTGGTTTGTTAATGTTTTGTTGACGATTTTTGCATCTATGTTCACAAGATATATTGATGTGTAGTTTTCTTGTCAGTTCGTTTTCTGGTTTTGATATAAAGGTAATGCTGCCCTCAGAATGAGTTGGGAAATATTCTCTCTGCTTCTATTCTCCTTAAGAGATTTTAGAATGTTGATATAATTTCTTCCTTGAATGTTTGGTAGAATTCACCAGTGAACCCATCAGGGTGTAGTGTTTTCTATTTTAGGAAGTTATTAATCATTGGTTAAATTTATTTATTGGATACAGGTATATTGTCTATTTCTTTTTGTGTGAGTTTTGGGAAGTGGTGTCTTTCAAGAAATTGGTCCATTTCATTTAAGCTATCAAATTTGTGAGCCTAGAGTTTTGTTTTTTTGTTGTTGTTTGTTTGTTTAAGTATTCCCTTAATGTCTGTAGAATTTGCAGTGATATTCCCACTCTCGTTTTTGATATTAGTAATCTGTATTTTCTCTTTTTCTAGTTAACTTTGCTAAAGGCTTATCAAAGTTACTAATCTTCTGGAAGTACCAGCTTTTAGTTTCATTGCTTTCTGTTTCTTAAGAATCTATTGATTTCTGTTCTTATTTTCTTCTGCTTACTTGCCATGTGATTTGCTCTTCCTAGTCTCCCAACATGGATACTTACATGCTTGATTTTAGATCTTTCTTTCTTTCCAAAAGGTACCTTCAATGCTATAAATTTCCCTCTATGCACTGCTTTTGCTGCATTCAAATAATTTTGATAAGTTGCATTTTCATTTCCATTTAATTAAAAATGTTTAATTTCTCTTGTGACTCCTTCTTTGACTCTTGTGTTGTTCAGAATTGTGTTTTTTAATCTTTGCATACTTTGGGATTTTCTCATGGGATTTTCTCTTTGGGATTTCTGTTACTGATTTCTAGTTTAATTCCATTGTTGTATGAAAAAAAATACATTGCATGATTTCTTTTAATTATGATGTGTTCTGTGACCCAGAATGTGGTCTATCTTGGTAGATATTTAATATTAGTTTGAGAAGAATGTGCATTCTGCTGTTGTTAGATGAATTAGTCCGTAGATATCAATTATATGCAATTGATTGCTGTTATTGTTGAGTTCCACTATGTCCTTACTTTTTGTCTGCTACATGTGTGCATATGTATGTATATATTTTACATAATCATCTGTATGTCTTATTTAAATATGGGGAAAATATGAAGAAATCCATCAAGTTGCTAACTTTGGTTTCAAGTAAGATGAACAAAGAGATGAAGGGTATTGAAGTATGAGGACAAAAGGGAAAATATATAAGAAAAAGAGAATGAGAAAGAGAAGGGACAATGAAGAATAAAATCTATGTAGATCTAATAATCTTAAAATTAATGGATGGTATCTCAGGCTAATAGGATTTTAGGTCATTTTAAATTTATTGTTATACTTTATTCCCTCATTTCCTATTTTGAAGTGAGCATGCAATGTTTACACAAACAGGAAAACGGGCACCTGGGTGGCTCAGTTGGTTAAGCCTCTGACTCTTGGTTTCTGCTCAGGTTATGATCTCATGGTTTGTGAGTTTGAGCCCCACACTGGGCTCTGTGATGACATTCCAGAGCCTGCTTGGGATTTTCTCTCTTTTCCCTCTTCGCTGTCCCTCCCCCACCTCTCTGACTCTCAAAATAAATAAATAAATAAACTTAACAGGAAAACATAATAAATCTGATTTTAATGGATTGGAAAAACTTTTTGAAAGAAAATATTTATGGTTGAAATCTAAAAATGTTCTTGTTTAACTTGAAACAATTTAATCTTACACCTGAAGGGCTTATGAATTTCAAATGGTGAATTTTGACCTAAAGGAAACTAAAGGAAAAAAAAAAATACATAATTGAAAAAAAAAAAAGTTGGTATTTAAACCATAGTCTACTTTGGGAGGTATTTTTTTTTTTTTCAGGAAAATAACTTGGAGGAAAAATATAACCACAAAAGCACATTTATCTAAAGCTTTATATTTTGAATACATAGATTATCTGTCCAAAGAGCCATCCCAGTGTTTAGTATAGAATGCCTTCTCTATTTTTCTTCCTCCCAGCAATAAAGCTGTTAGGAACCACAATAAAGACTATGCATAATGCCTGGTGAAATGGTGAGCTGTGAGTTAAAGAACAATCATAATTTGCTAATTTTTCCAAAATGCATTTAAAAATCCTTTCACATTAATCTCTGTGATTCACAAAGAAGGGAGGCAGGCTGGCAAAGTTTAAATGATTGAAAATGATGCCGGTGGCCTTCTGCAAAATCTGATTACAGCTTTGATGATTGATAGCTTGCCATTAGCACAGAGGGGGAAAAAGCCTAGAAATTGAACCAAGTAAATCAAGCAAAATCTTTCTAGTTTATAGGGAACACTTAGACATGATTCAAAAATGTTTTAACCAAGATTTCATTTTCTGTAAATATATGTTGCCTTCGAATATGAAGTATTCATTTCAGTGACTTTCTCCTGAACTGCACTTTAATCTTATCTTCACGAAAGTCCAGCTTGCCCTGCCACCTTCCCCAGCCTTCAAGGCTGGTGTGATTTACTTAAGTGACAGGGTACCAATCTATTTGTAGTTCTGTTTTCATTCGGCACCTTCTATGGAGTGCGTGTTACGGGGGAGACCTGAACATCGGAAAAAATCAGGAGGTGAGTAAAGAATCTCCCTTTTGCTTAGAAATTCCCTTGTATTTGCTAAATGCCTCATGTCAATTTGACATATAGGACAAGTTGCTACAGCTCATTAATTTGAGCATTAGTGCATTGATGATACATTCATACTTCTGCATAACACCACGGACCAGAAGACCATTCATAGTATACCACAACTACAAAAGATTTTTTCCAACGGACTTTAAGCAGAGAATAACTATCATGGTGGGATTCACTATCAACATGACACAGGCCATATTTTAGTAAACTTTCAATAATTAGTCAGATGAGTTGTGTACAGTCATGGAGAAAATATTTGTACATTTATATACCATTCTTGCTTGTGTGTAAGATAATTAGTTACTGTGTAATAGTATTGAGGGACCTACCATGTCTTTATTAGCTAAACATATATTCACTAACAATGCTGGTAAATATCTGCTGACGTTCACTGTCTCCAGAATCATAAAAAGTTGACTACATGTCACTGTTATAAGCACTTACTCTGTGCCAACACTGTAGGGCCAATATTTACAGAGCACCTGCTATGTGTAAGACTGTATGTAAGGTCATTGAAGTAGAGGCCTTGGCTGTGTTGTTTATTTTAAGTTGAACAAAACGGTTAGTATAGAGTAATTTTGTTTCCTGTGTACACATTTTTAAAATTAATACATTAAGCTATACAAGTCTTGTTTTTCAGTCCCCCTCCTCCCTAGAAAAACCTAGGAAGTAAGTGCTTTTACTGACCTTCTTTTAAGAAATTTAAACTGAAATCTAGAAAAGATTACTACTTTCCCATAAACACACAACTGATGAGTGTCTTAGAGTATTGTTTTCCAGGTAGTTTGAATACTTGAGGACATAATTAGTCACTGGAAATTTTAAAGAAATATAAGATGGCCAGAAAAGAGAGGTTCTAAAATTAAGTCTAGGAACAAGTCAATGAGCCTCTTTGACCTCAAGATATTCTCTCTAGTTACCTACCTTTCAAGTTAGGTATTGGGATTGTTCTGTATTAATCTCCTGTCGCTGCTACAAGTTACCACATGCTTGGTGGCTTAAAACACCACACATTGTTTATGTCATGGTTCTGAATAACAGAAGAAAAAATGGGTTTTTCACTAGGCTAAAATGGAAGTGTTGACAGGGTCGTGTTCTTCTGGAGACTAGAAGAGGATCTATTGCCTTTCTTTTTCCAGCTTCTAGAGGCCATTCCTTCCTTGACTGGAGATCTCTCTGCCATCTTCTGAAGCAGCAATAGCCAGGGAGTCCTTCTCAGGTGGCATAACTGTGGCTGTAGCTTTCAGTCTTCTCTCTCTCTCTAACTCTTCTTCCCTCTTGTACTTAGAAGGACTCGTATAATTGCCTTGGGCCTATCAGATAATCCAGACAACTTCCCACCTCAAGATTTTTTATCTTAGTCATAATGAAAATGTCCCTTTTGTTATATGAGGTCACCTATTCCCAGGCTCCAGGGATTAGAACATGGATATCTTATTAGAACGTGGGGCTTCTTATTCCACCTACTACATGGTCCATACAGAGAATAAAAATAAGTTGGGAAAATACCTCAGAGGCTTTATTTGAATTCCTCAAGAAGTAAACCAATCAGCATCATTCCTCTAAAGCAACAGAATATTAAGATTGTTCAGGAATATGTGTTTTGAGTAAATCAAATTCTTATATACTGAGCACAATTTTGCCTGTATTTGGTATTCTGGATTTATGGGTAAAGACATAAACTGCTGATGGAGCTTCACATTGTCGTGGTTCTGAGGAAATCACTGTGGAAGAACAGTTTCATGCCCTTGATTTCATATACAAAAGGGTTCATGCTTCAAAAATGGAGAGAGAGTTGGAGGGCTCCCTTTTCCTTTTTGAAGGACAGTTTTATATAAATTTGTGGTTAGATCCTTATTGCTTCTCAGGCCATTTTGATTTCTGTACCTGAATCTTGGGAACACATTAAAACTAGACTGCAGTAATATCCATTTAGTCACCTTGCAGGCAGTATTTTAGTAACCCAAATCAAACTGTTCATCTAAGTCGGGTTATTTTTCTTCAACGTGACTTTCCTTAAATTGTTTTCCTGTTCACATTTGTGATTCAATTTCTGTTGTGTACAGGCTTACTCAGACTTGTATTCAAAATTCTCCTAGGTTGTTCTCACATGAATTTTTAAACTTTCATTACTCTCTTAAGGGAGATTTTGTTTTTCTTTACATTTTATTCCAAAACGTGATAAGGGATGTTTGTAGATGCCCAGGAGCAAAAGACATGGTCCTGGAAAGATCTCTGGACTTCTTTCCCCAACTTCACTTAGAATACCTCAGCTTTATCTGGCTTATGCATTGGGTTTCACTGCAAGGTTATTGTTGAAAATAAGTTTCCATAGGTGTTTTAATTATATTGGCTTTATTATACTGGTTTATTATACTATTTAATTATACTGGTTGCTCTCTATGAACTATTTATTTTCATCAAAGATGCCTCTTGACTGGCCAGCAAATATCTCACACAAACTGGCTTTTTACATTTTTTTCTGTCTTTTCCCCCTATCCTACATTATTATTCCCTATCCAGATCCTTCATCCTCAAGGGCAAAATCAAGTTTCATCTTATGTGTGAGACTGTCCCTGGTCACTTCAGCACAGAGTGATCTCTCCCTCTGGAACACTAAGTGTGGCACTTAATCATATATTTCTTGTCTGTTATATCCTTGGTGCTATGCACAAAGCATGGCATGCAATGGTTATATTCGTGGTTATATGCAATGGTTATATGGTGTCCCATGGAGGAAGAAAGATGGGCAGAAGGAAATACCAAAGGAAGAAAAAAAAATGTTTCTGCATGCATTATGTTTAGGTGTTCCTAAACTTCCACTGCTTGGCTTAACTTTTCAGATGTAAATAAAAATCTACCCCGCTGGTTTACAGGAAAGAGAGAGGACAGCAGGTTTCACATTTATCACCTGCTCTTTGATGTGCTGGGTGCATTATATGATCATCCTCTTTAATTTAATCTTCATAGCAATGCTTTGAAGTTTCACCAAAGAGGAAATGGAAGCTAAAAAAGTTAAGCAACATTACTCATGTCACACACACTAGCAGGGCTTGAATTCAAATCCCAGAGTCTGTATGCTCTCTGGATTTTTTGGCAAGCTCCCATGAAGCTAGTTACTGCTTTCTAAATGTCACTGAACATCTGACAGGAAGAAAATACTTATATTGTATTTTTATTGTAGGAATTTTTGTATTGTAGGAATTTTGTATCGTAGGAATTTTATATTGTAGGATAAACGAATGAATTATTGAAAGCATTATTAAAGAAGGATGATGTTAATGTCTTTTAATAAACTACTACTCTTCTATGGTCTACCACTGCCATTGTCATGCCCTAGCTGTTAGGAGCCCAGACACTAGAGCCATCTGGCCTTACCTTCGGTTCTCACTATACCTCACACAAGCCGTAGATCCACAGTTAAATTACTTAGGCTTCTTTGCCTCAGTCTTTTCATTTGTTACAGGAGGAAAGTAGCTGTATTTACTTCTTAAGGTTATTGGTAGGATTAAATGCATTTATCCCAGCTCTTAGATGATAATAACATTTATTGAGTGCTGCCTGCTATCACTGCTTCCACCAACATTTATTAAGTTTTTAATAAATGCCTAGTGTTATGCTTGCATTGTGATTATAAACCACCTAACAGCCCTATAAGCTGAGCATTTTTACCATTCCCATTTATAGATGAGGAAGCTGAAACTTAGAAATTGCTTGCCCAAGGTCATTCAAGTAGTAAATAAAAGAGCTGGACCCAAGCCCATGTCTGTCTGACTCTCATGATCTAAATGACTGAGACTTCATGAAAACATTGGCCTCTATCTTGTCTGTTCTGGCTGGGCTTTTGCTTCCCTGTCTTCTGTCAATGGATTCACTCCTAACACATGTTCATTGTGGCAAGTGTGGCAAGTCCCTTTTCTCCACATTATTGTCTCCATTCATTGCTTTCTGACTATAACTAGTGCCCCTATGACTCCCCAGCTTTGTTGTCAGATCTGAGATTCTACCAAATTGGGAGGTCGTTTGAGAGTTGTCCTTGCCATTCTGGTTTCTCATTCTTGTGATTTGTATCAACTGTATTACACACACACACACACACACACACACACACACAGTCTTTCTGCTTTGGGTTTCCTGAGAAAATTATCTATTATCCAAATGGAATGACATCAGTTAGTCCCAGCACCACAGATTTCTATAAATGTCCTCAGGGCTCAGGGGATATCTTCATCTAAAATAGTGCTCCCAGGAGAGTCCTACTTAATTTTCCCTACTAAAAGCAACTTACCGTAAGCAATGTTGGTAAGGCTGTGTGCCAAGTATGTTAATCTACTGCCTGGAAAATGCTTCAGCCTAGGCTGATCTCTATGACTCTGATGCACTTGTGATCTTCTTAGGAATCACCCACGGATGGAATACAAAGCAAAATACCTGAATTAGAAGGCTGTACTTTGATAGTTACAACGGTGAAAACTCTTAACTTTCTTAATTCTCTCTCTTATCAAAGGCAGAGAGACCTTCACAGACCATTTTGCTGATTCCTGAGGCAAACGAGTGCAGTTAATTATGTAGATCACCTACTGTGTATGACTCAACATGCATGTATTTAGACTTTTTTCACAGATACAGGGCTAGGAGCTCAGAATACAAGCACCTAGAGGTTTTTAAGGAGATGGGAATCCAGTAATCTCAGATGAATAATATGTGACTTGGCATCAGTTTTCTCATTTAATCCTCATAACAGTCCTGAAAGAAACAAACTATTATTTCAGTTTTTACACATGAGCAATGAGAGTCTCAAAGAGGTTGAGTATCTAGCATTTTAATTCAGGACTATTTGGTTCTGAAATCCATGCATCTTCTACCATACCACTGCCTTTGCCAGTGCCCTCTGCCAAAAGGGAACTTTTGTATAACGTTTGTACTTAGGATTGCAACTTTTGCATCAGACAGATCTCAGTTCAAGTACGAGCTCTTCCACCTATAACCTCTATGACCTTGGGTGTGCACACATATACACACACACATGTATATGTTTTTCATATAAATCTACATTATAGGATTGCCATGTGTATTAAATGAGATGCTGTGTTAAGCCTGTTATAAATTGAGTACATAGTAGATACTTAGTAAATGGTAGTTACTGTTACATCATTATTAGTAAAGGGAATTTATGTGGGTCTATCCTGGTTATGGTAAGGAAAACACCATGTGAAATGTACCTCTCTTCTTCCACAGAACTTAAGATAAAGAAATGGAATTAGCTGGTGGGTGAAGTAGGACCTGGTCAGCAGGACTTCTACCATTAACATGAATGAGTCTGCTCCATCCTTCCCTAAGTCCTTCAAGTTTACTGTTCCTTTTATAGAATGATCCTTTTGGAAATCACAGAATAAGGAAAGTGCCTTCTTTTTTTTTTTTAATTTTAATTTTTATTTTTATTCTTTTTTTTTTTTTTTAATTTTTTTTTCAACGTTTTTTATTTATTTTTGGGACAGAGAGAGACAGAGCATGAAGGGGGGAGGGGCAGAGAGAGAGGGAGACACAGAATCGGAAACAGGCTCCAGGCTCTGAGCCATCAGCCCAGAGCCTGACGCGGGGCTCGAACTCACGGACCGCAAGATCATGACCTGGCTGAAGTCGGACGCTCAACCGACTGCGCCATCCAGGCGCCCCAGGAAAGTGCCTTCTTAGCCTTCATGGCAGATCTATACTGAAACTGATTCTCGATTATTCAGTGTCAAGCGATAAAATATTGAGGAAGTTCCATTAAAATGCTAGGTTTTTAGTTAAATGAAGTAAGCCTGCGGAACCTGGTAAGACAATGCACAACCTTCTTGCTTTATGTGACTCTGTGGCACATTTGCCTAAAGAAAGAGAAAAAGTATTCCAATAATACTCTTGAGGAGCTTGAATGAATACAGGATCAATTCTGACCTTTTTGTCCTTAGTGATCCATAAATATAACTTCTGATTTGGAGACTGGATATGGAGTACACCTACTCATTCTCTATTTCAGCAAATATCTATTGAGCTCTTTGCTGTAGTTTCTTCCATCATGTGGAAATGACACTCTGGTGCCCTTCATTCAGTGTGGGTCGCATGCTTATGATACATACTTGAGTAATAGAAGGTTGTGTAAAGTATTATTATAGTTCTAGCAGAAAGGATAAAGGTATGCAAAAAAAAAAAAAGACAATAAAGGACAATACAAAAGTAATAACTATTTTGTACTGGTGAGGTTATAGGGAATTTTGGTGCATATGTGTGTATACTGTCCATCATTTATATCATCATACCTTTGTCTATGACAAAACTCCTAAAGTCATTTTTGACTGAGCTCTATCTTTGTTTTACATATATCATGTCATTTAATCTTAGTTACTCATTATTCTTTATTTTTATTCTGTCCTCGCTCCCTAGGTGATCTCATTCAGTCTTAGGACTTTCAGTGTCGTCTATTTCTGATGACTCTCAAATTTAATTTCTATTTCTGCCTTCTCCCTTGAGCTGCATACACAAACATAGAGTTATTCAGCTTCTTATATTGAATATCTGATAGGCATCTTGATAGCAGAATGTCTTAAACCGAACTTGATACCTCCTCGACAAACATACTTCACTAATTTTCTTAGAAATTTTCTCTTTCTGTAATTTCAAGCTCTACTTTCCAACAACTTGTTAAAGTAAAAAGCCCGCGTGCCATCCTGGATTCGTCACACGTAGATCCAGTGAGCAGGTTTCATGAGCTGTATTTTCAAAACCTATCCCCAGTCTGAACACTTCTATTATTAGCACCCTGATCCAAGCCGACATTCTCTCTGACCTGGAAGACTCTGTTGGTCTCTAATCTGGTCTCCTGCATTTTCACCTGGTCCTTTTTACATCAATTTTCCACGCATTAACTAGGGCAACATTAAAAAACCCCACACCAGTGCACTAATCTGCTCAGAACCATTCAGTGGTTTCCCATCATACTCAGAATAAAATTCTTACTGTGACTGAATAAGACTCTCTCTGATTAGCCATGGATTACCTCCTTGACCACATTTCCTACCCTCTTCCCCATTCGTGTTGCATTAGCCACACTGGCCATTTCATGGTTTCCTGGGCACGCCAACTTGTTTGTATCTCAGCAGCATGCTATTCTATTGCCTGGCCGACTCTTCTGCTACCTTTTCCTAAGGCTTACCCCCTCACTTCATGTATATCTTTTTAAAATGTTTCCTCCTCAGAATCATCAACTGACTGACACAGATGGAACGCCCACCTTCTCTTCCCATTACCCTTCTACTTTTAGCCATTCTTTATCTTCACCTGAAATTACATACATGTATATTCATACATGTCAACACATATCTATATTCTAACTTATATGAGTTCCTTGGTATATATCCTTAGTATATGTTCCTTGTAAAACTCTTTCCCTTCAAGATTACGAATACCTCATGATCTGGAACCATGTCACAGTCTGTACCTATTGCACAGATCAGCGTATAATAATTACTCAATAAATGTATGTCAAATTGAATTGAATCAATACAGTGCCCTTCACATTTATTACTCATTTGCTTGTATAGATTTTTAAATTGACTAAAAGATTAAACAGTCCATCTTTGAGGGCTCATGCAAAGCATTAAAACAGTTAAAATAGAAATACAGGTTTAGCTCCCTGCTTTCAGTTAAATGCCAATCCTTGCTTGGAAGATACACTCTGGTAGCTTACATATACATGTAACAGATCTTTAAGCTCGATATTGAGTAAATATTTTTATTGCCAAATTTGAGTTGAGGAAATTGAAATTCTGCATTGACTTTTAGTGTCATAAACTGTAAAAGCACAAATGATTACTAGAGATTAACTAAATCTACTTAGTAGCTGGGAGAAACTAACAGAATTCCCAAAGTTCTTACAGACTCCATGGCTACAAGCCAAAATGATGGAGCATTGGCCATGTTGGAATAAAAAGATTTTATTTTTCTGATATATGTTTTTGGACTTTGTCCATGAGTCTGTCTTGTCTTTTGTTCTCGATCGGGAAGGTGGCATGCTAGGGGTTGGGAAACCCGGTAGTGAAAATACTGTGGATCCTGTGCGTTCCTCAGGACATCCATGCTGAAATCAAAGAGCAAGTTTCAGTTAATAGCAGATTTTGGCAGCAGTGACAATTACATCAGTCCTGTTGATCCCGTGTCTCTTCCAAGGCCCAGGATTTATTGCAATATTTAGTTGCGATGCAACTCCTAATGCACCTAAATTGATGTTTGTGGTTAAAGCAACATGTTTTTCAGACACACTGGTATTTTACCAACTCTGACCACAAGAAACCTATCTATAAAATAGCCCGGTAGAGTATGTCTGTTCCATTGAGTTATTTTTCTCTAACATCTTCTAGAAGACATTTGATGTTTTAGAACTTCATGAAAACAGCTGAAAGATTGAAACTGTATGAATCCACATTGTTGAATAAGTATATATACTGTGCTATATATTTTATATTAGTTTGATTAAGGCAACTCTGATGTTAGAGGAATATTGCATTTTTATTAATTACTTACATTTTTAAAATATCTATTAATTTTTGAGAGGGAGAGAGAAAGTAAAAGTGTGAGCAGGGGAAGGGCAGAGAGAGAGAGAGAGAGAGAGAGGGAGAGAGAGAGAGAGAGAGGGAGAGAGAGAGAGAGAGAGAGAGAGAGAGAGAGAGAGAGAGAGAGAGAGAGAGAGAGAGAGAGAGAGAGAGAGAAGACCCAGAATCCAAAGCAGTCTCCAGGCTCTGAGCTGTCAGCCGTACATGGGGTTCAAACTCAGGAGCAGAGCTGTGAGATGATAACCTAAATCTAAGTCCTATGCTTAACTGCTTAACCCACTGAGCCACCCAGGTGCCCCTTATTTTTCCCAATATAGTATCAGGTGAAATCTCTCAGCTGGGCATGGCTGAGGAAAGAGTCTGTTTTGATAGAACCTGCATTTCTACTTCATTTCTTCTTCATGTCCTATGACTAAGCACATGGCAGTCCACCTTAAGTTTTTATTTCCTCATCATATCTAATAATTTTCAGGAAATTCTCACCATTACATGTACTTAAAGTTCATTTTTAGCCTTAAGAATCTCTTTGTTACACATAAGAAAAATCCACTCGGGGTGCCTGGGTGGCTCAGTCGGTTAAGTGGCCGATTTCGGCTCAGGTCACGATCTCACGGTCCGTGAGTTCGAGCCCCGCATCGGGCTCTGTGCTGACAACTCAGAGCCTGGAGCCTGTTTCGGATTCTGTGTCTCCCTCTCTCTGACCCTCCCCCATTCATGCTCTGTCTCTCTCTGTCTCAAAAATAAATAAATGTTGAAAAAAAAAATTAAAAAAAAAAAAAAAAAAAAAAAGAAAAATCCACTCAAAATGCTTAGCCACAGAACAGACTTGATAGTAAGGATATAGGACTTTGTCCCAGAACCCGAGTTCAGGGACTGAAATCAAGTCTGAGTGGGGGTTCTGAAGCTTGGGGTTGTACAGCTCTCAAGAATCAAAGCATACTGAAAGAATGATTCCCTTTCTAGACCCAGTTTCATCACTTCTTTTTTTTTTTTTTTTTTCAGCATACCTCCTTCATTCTTTAGGTCCTGAGTTTATAGATCTAGCCCAAATGATGAACCTAAACTGATAAGCAGGAATTAATCCTGATTCAAATAACCAAGACAAAGTGGATTTACCACCTTGGATGAGATACCCATATCAGCAAGGACCATGGAAAGATCACTAGGGCAAAGGGGCTGCAGGGCCCCATTCCTCAAGATCAGCAGCGAAGAATATCGCAGACAGGCATTGGTGGCGTGGGCAGACACTGCAAAATGTGCACGTTGCTAGTACACTTGTCTCTCGGGTGATTTGCAAGGAGCTTTACTCACCTTTGGTATATTAATCTCTAGTCCTGCCTGTTGTTAGTTACTTAACTGGGGAAAGGCTTTGCTTTTTGTGTACAATGCAGCTTCCTACCGTTCTCTCTGCTGTGTTCCTTTATAAGTATCTTCTGGCTCTGTATGGTCAATATTTACACCTTTTTGTCCTTTACTGAACAAACATTCCTTGGTTGTTCATGACTAATACCTCTTGTTACAGAAATAATAGACTTACCTCAAAAGATTCCTTTTTTCTCTGCTTATGGGCAGATGGCCAGGATTGGTAGAGAATAGTCAAATGGTGATTTTGTTTATTCTGCTTATTTTCTCTCAATTGCAGACATACTGGTCTCTAGCAATCCTACTATATAGGTCAACTATATATCTTTTCCCACTCTCCAAACAACTATATATAACCTTAGTGGCTTTCCTCAAGTGTCCTCCATTTTACCAATTCTTTTCCTTCAGCTAATAACTTCCTTCATAATTTATTAACCTTATAAATCAATAGATACTTCTTCATCTTTCCAACATCAAATATACCAATGACTCGCATTTCTGCTCATTCTGACAGCCCTTATCTTACAATGACTGGAATTTTTCTTGCTCCTAAGCAAGGCTGACCCCTAAATCTACCCTCTCCTGCTCAAGGGTCTCAGTACTGATTTATACACATTATCTTGAGCATCATTTTGTCCCTCTCCATTGGTTAGTTCCCCATATCATTATTAAAGCATGTTCAAATATTTCTGCTTTTAAAATGCATTCTGTGGACTCTACCAGACTTCTTACCAATACACCCTATTGTTTTTATTCTCCTTTGTTATGAGATTCCTAAATGTGTGGTATATGGTTTCTGTTTTTACTTGATCATCTTTCATCCTTTTATCAACCCATTATGATTGTTTTCTTATTCCAGCCACTCCACTGAGACCATTATTTCAAAGCTATCAATGACATTTAGGTTGCTAACTCAATAATTACTTCTCTGTCTTTATCTGAAACTTTCATAAGTACTAGCCATGGCTGGTGATTACACTACTCTTCAAACTCTTTCCCCTTGTTTTCCATGACAGAACATTTTCCCAGCTTTCTTCTACTTTGGTGTCGTCTTGTTCTTGACCCACCTTACTAACTGCTCCTCTTCAACTTGTAATGTTGCCTTGCCCCAGGGTTCAGTAATGGATCCTCGTTTTTGTAACTACTCAGTCTTCCTAGATGAACTCAGCCTCATGCCTATAAATGGCATCGATTTGACCTGCACCTTTGAATTCACTAGTCACAGCATGAGTTACACCCACAACGCTACACCTGTATATGTACCTATCTACTTACCATACTGCTTAGATATTCAACAGACATCTCAAACTTAAAAGTTATCAACCAGAATTCTTGATTGCTGCCTATCCTCATTCTACTCATCCTGTATTCTTTCCCATGCAAGTAAACCTTACAATCACCCACTAAGTTGCTTATGTTAATAATCTTCAGCCTTACTTTTCCCTCTTTTTTACCGTATGAAATCCACTACCATTTTTTTTTTTTACTCTACTACTGACTCAATTATTGACCCACTTCTGTCTCTGTATTGCTATAGGTCTCATCCAATCATCAGCCCATCTTGCTTATCTATCTTGAATAAATACATGGCTTTCAATTTTTTTCCCTGCAACACTTTGTCTATTTGCTTCTATGATAAATTTTTCTTAAAAACTTACAGATAACTTGACTCCTCTTGCTGAAAATAAAACCCTCCAGAGGAACTTGGAATCTCACTCTAACCCCTTATTCTTACTTAAAGAATTCTACCAGACCAAGCTTCTGACCAGTCTCTGAATTCATTTCATAGTAGCCTTCCCCAAGTATATCGCAATCAAGAAGAAGAAAACAAAAGTTGCACACATTCAAATGGCTTCTTTATGTCTTCAACACACTAACCTTGCTCACATTTCAAGGTCTTAGTCAGTTTCAGCTGCTATAACAAAACACCAGAGACTAAGTAGCTTAAATAATAATTTCTTAGAGTGTTGGAAGCTGAAAAAATCAAAATCAAGGTAACGGCAGATAGGGTGTCTGATGAGAGCCTACTTCCTGGTTTGTAGATAGCTGAATCCTCTCTATGTTCTCACATGACGGGAAGAGAGCTAGCTCTCTGGCCTCTTATAAGAGTACTTAATCCCATTCATGAGAGCCCAACCCCATGACCTAATTATCTCCCAAATAGTATCACGATGGGGCATCTCCAAATACCATTACAATGAATTTTAACATAGGATTTTTACATAGGGTTTTAAACATAGAGTTTTAACATAGGAATTTAGGGAGGACACATACTCAGGGTTTTTGCAGTAGGTTCTCTGGAATGCTTGTTCCCTTTATTCGGGCTTTCTACCTTTCTTGGCATTGAGATTTCAACATTACTATTGCCTCTTGAAAAAAAAACAAAGTTTCCTTTGACCATCATCAGGTCTCTTT
Source organism: Panthera tigris (assembly GCF_018350195.1). NCBI lineage: Eukaryota > Metazoa > Chordata > Mammalia > Carnivora > Felidae > Panthera > Panthera tigris. The sequence continues at coordinate 63,614,884 of NC_056670.1, read as the reverse complement.
CTACCTTGTTCCTCTGTTTTCATTCCCTGCAGAACCCTTATCTTTTGAGACTGCAACAGTATCTGCCTTATGGTATGTTCTCCATAAATATTAGCTGTTGATGTTTTTCCACAACATTTTGACATTTTGTAGGGCATGTGTTGATTTTGTTTTTTGAACAAACAAGAACATTTAATTTGATTTGAATTAGAATAAATAAGACATAGTACAAAAGTGTGACTGAAAATAAAGCAAGAAAACTGAACCCTACATTGAGTATTTTCAGAGCAGCATGTAATTAACCAAAATGGAAATCTGTTTGTCAGAAGATGGGGTGGGGATGAGAATCCATAATGATTGTAGTTCTTAGCATCCTGTTTTTACATCTTAGCGGAAAGAAAAAACAATCTACTGAAGATTATCTTTATCTTTTACTGATCATTGATGAAGTTTTGGGGTGATGGTATGGTGGTCTGGAGCCAGTGGCCAAGAAGGAATCTTTGAAGATGTCATTGGTGCAAAAAGGTGATTTTATTAAAGCATGGGGCAAGACCCACAGGCAGGAAGAGCTGCACTGGTCTCCTTATATAGGGAGGGGGGTTAGGGATAGAGTATGTCTCTAAGGAATTTTGGAAGCAAGGTTTCCAGGACCTTGAGGGGCTAGGTGTTGCTAGGGAAACAACATTTATTACCATTTAGAAAACCTCAGTCACGAGACCCTTTAGGTGTAAATCGAAGGGCCATAAGCTTGGAGTATGATTGCCAGCATATATCTTGGGGCAGTTGAGATAAAGGAAGTTGACTTGCAGGATCCTCAAGTTTGGGATAATGTTAAGCTAAGGTTCTCTTCCACCCCCAGCAAAGTGTCACGCTTGAGGCAGCTGAGCTCCCAGAGGGAGGTCACTCTGCTGGTCTCAAGGATTTGTTAATGGCCTATAGGAAGTAAGGGAATTTAATTTTTCATTTGCCTTAGTTTCCCACATTACCATGGCAAGAACTTAAACCTCTTTCCTTTATTCTTGGTGAGCTGGAAGTATTCCAAGGAATATCACACAGATCCCACCTGGGGTGTGTGTGGGGTGCTAGCTTGCATTTTGCCCCTCAGCCTGCCTCATGCTCCCTCATTAATCATGACTTTCCAAAGCCCTGTGGTATATTCTTTATGGGAAGATTGAAACAAGACTGGTACTTTCATCTCACGTCTGACCCTAATTTTAGTCCAGGCAGATGGACTTGGGGAATTTTAGTCATACCACTGAGTGGTCTGGGGAAGTTAACAGGTCACATAATTGAGAAAGCTCAGAGAGTAAACTGTGGTTCTCCAACGAATTATTCTTAATTTTATGCCATGTGTTCATGGATGTTTTCTTCATGAATCAAAAAAAAAAAAAGTATGAGGTGGGAGATGTAGAAGATTTTCATATCTATAGATTTAAATATCAACTAGCTATTAATTTTGTATATAGGGCAGAGACCTGTATTGTTTATGTCACCCAGAAACTGATCACTTTTCTACCAACAGTGGTTCAGATTTCCTGGGGGGAACCACCCTGTTATCTCACTTTGGGGTCACAGGTTGTCTGGGGAGTCACTAAGTTGCCAGCTCCAAGCGTGAGTATATTTCTTAGTCTGGCCAATGAGAACACCACATGCCCTTGGCTGAAGTACTTGGTTCAGTGATAGGCAGATAATCAGAGTCAATACCATGAATAAGACTTTTATTGGGATTACTAGGAGAAAACACTCTTTTCTGTTTTTGCCATCTTCATCACGATAGACTAGGGCCTGTATCTCTACTCCATAGTGTAACTCAAAGAGAGTCAGAGTTCAGCTGAACGGGCCCAGTGGACAGAGAGAGACCAAGTTGTGGCATTCTGCTGTATGTATTCCTGGCTTTCTTAGTTATGGAAACTCATAAATTGCAATTGAGGAAGACAGACTTAATGTTCTGTTCATTTTTATGCTACAATATAAATTAACTTGTATTGGCTTTTAAGTTGTATTTATGGTTGTCTTTGTGGTGAGAAAATACTTATTAAGCATAGATACATTATTGAGAATTACCTTTTTACACTACTTTGTGGATCTCATGGCATTGACACTTGGAGGGAGTAACAAAGAGGTTTAAAAACCAGGTCAGGGGGTGCCTGGGTGGCTTAGTTGGTTTAGCATCTGACTCTTGATTTCAGCTCAGGTCATGATCTCATGGTCATGAGATCAAGCCCCATGTTGGGCTCTGCTCTGGGCATGGAGCCTACTTGAGATTCTCTCTCTGACTCTCCCTCTCCCCCTCCCCTTCTTGTGCTCCCTCTCTCTCTCTCAATAAGTAAATAGATTTAGTAAAAGGTCAAATCACTAAGTTTTACACATAAGACTAAAATAACATTGTGTGCCAACTCTATTAAAATAATAATAATAAGAAAACACATGCAACACACAAAACATCTTGTCATACCAATTTTCATTTCCGTTTGGAAAGATAGGATTGCTTTTGTGAAGCAGTTGCATGGAGTAAACTGCTTTCTATAGTTGTCAAAATGAGAAGAACTGTCAAATTTGATGCTTCAGAGAATGACAGATAATATGGTTTGGGTATGTAGAGGATTCATGGAGGATTAGAGACTTGAATTAGATCTTAAAGCTTAGATAGGCAGTGTGTGGTTGGAGAAGATTCAAGACCTTACTTTTGGTGAGGAGCAAATAGCAAAACCTTGGGGTCTTTGGAGGACAATAAGCCAATGGGATTGGAGCTCATAATGTCCCTTAATAATATGGGCTAGTCTTACTATAATGTGCCAAATCAGTCATTTGAAGAATGTGGTTTTGTCAAATCTCAAAACAAAGTTGCAGAGAAGGATTTATTTCCAGTGTACAATTCAGAAAATAAGGTTTTATGCAGTTCCGCAACATGCCTGAATTATCTGGTTTACAGGGCACAATAATAAGTAAAATAAATGCAGCTCCTGTCTTAATGCAGAGCTTGCACTTTTGAAGATGGCACTGGTAAAGTGGAGGCAGTTCAGAGAGAGTTGAGTGCTCCAGTGAGAATTCTCTGGAAGGGTCTCTAAGAAGTTTTTTAGTTGCCCATACAGTGAAGATTTAAGTTGAGTTAGGCTTTTGGTGCAATTGGAAACAACATATATAACGAGACATCTTCATCTGGTCCATGATGTGTCGAGGAAGTATCTTCTCATTTGGAGGAAGCTTTCTTTGCCTCAGTTTCATTCCAGTCTCTCTGGGAGCACCCTGTCTTCATTGCTGGATCCATTCTCCAGCTTGTTTCTGCAGGTTAGAGTGAAATTAGTGTTGGAACAGGAAGGCTAGAACCTGTTCTGCATTACATGCATTTAAAGTCTATTTGTAAATTTTTCTAACAGCTGCGAAGTGGCTTTTTAACGTGTCCAGTCATTGAAATGATTGTGTAATGCAAGTCTTGTCATACATCATTAAGATCATCTTCCTACCTCTAGGCCGATCCAGGAGTGGCTCAGACATTTGGACTGCCCTGCTGAATAATTCCAGTTTGTTTATAGCTACCAGAAATGCAACATTAGGTTTGGTAATTCCAGAGTGACTGCTACATTCAGATGTTCCTAGTCTTACCAGCTTTAGAGTTATTTTGCAGAACCTGTCCTTGTCTTGGTTACCAGGGTGTGGGAAAACCAGTCTCTTGTTATTATTATAGGAGATAATCTTTACCCTGGAGATCTATGTCTTTCTCTCTCACATTTAAATATAGAAATGGAGAACTGGCCCACATTGCTATCCTGTGTTGGCATTAGTGCCTTTGCCTAATTGTAAAGCTCCCTTTGAGTCTTGTGTTGATTTTCTGATTATTTCCATTATCTGTTGCTTCTGTCATGGCAACATTTTCCCCTTTTACATTCAGAAGCAGTAAACTGCAAACATAGTGTTTCATTTTAGTTCATTTTTATTAAGAATACTGGTTACACAAACCTGTATCAGTATAAATATACTAGAATTAAGGCTGAGGCAGTATCCAGGGATGTAACGACCATGTTGGAAGCCAGAATCAGGCATCAAGGTTCACATTCATTCAGAGAAGTCCAAAGCTGGAGAGAGGAGAGCCAGGCGCTAGCCATAACAGGGAAGTAGAAATAAAGCCACAGTAAAGCTAAAGCTGAGGAGTAAGAGTAATTCAGGGCAATTCAGAAGCTAGAAAGCCAGTGTGGGTCAAACCCAGCACACGTCAGATGCTTCCTCAGGAGCAAAGAAAACACTCTGTGGGACTGGTCCTGATGCTGCTGGATTTTATTTTCACTTAGAAAAAAAATCTGTTCAACATTCAGAAGCTTCTACTTCCAGAAATTCTTTAAGTTGCCAAGTGATTTATACGACCCTTGATTGAAAACTGATGCATGGTGCTTTGCATATATTATCTCTGATCCTCACAAGAACCCTCAAGGTAAGTATTTTTACTTCAGTTTTACTGATGAGGAATTTCTAACTCAGAGTGATTTGGTAAATTTATCTAGGATTATACAGTCGTGTGGCAGAACCAGGATTCAGAGCTAGTTGTGTTTGAATCCGGACCTGATTTGGTTTTCTCTGAGCTCCCTCACCCCGCTTTCCCTTTATCAAATGGGATACCAAGTCAGAATGTCCTCTCTTCAGCTGGGGTCAAAACTACCAACAGGCAGAACATGAAGGGATGAAAGCAAACGTAGAATTCAATTATTCTTAATTTATCGTCTGTTCAGATTAGTTCAGAGAAGTTAAGTAACTTTCCAAGGTAATCCATCCCAGTTTTGCTAAAACCATTCTGAAAGGTGAGTGTCTAGATTCCTCGGCCAGTGTTACGTTCCTAGATCTTAGATCCTTTGGACCATGCTACTGAGTGTTGAGGTTTTGAGAATTTGGAGTCTTTGCCATAACATCCTCTCCTCTGTCTTCCCTGACGGCTTGTGCACTTTGAATCCAGAAATGTATTCACTGATCACACACTTTGACCTTATTAAGGCTCGAGAAAGGTTGTCATCCAAATGAATATCCCTGGAGGAAGGATTTCACATTAGAGAGGTCATAGGTGAATGCCTGGTGTCAGAATTGATCCATCATACATGAACAGGCAGCATGTGATTACATTTTTTGGTTGGCGTTGATGCTAGGTAATAATAAATTCCTTTTAGCCTCAAGGGATTTGTCGCAGCTTGAGTTCTGCCGTGGAAAATCTCATCAGTTTAGTAGCAATGAAGTACTCCTCTGAAAAAGGTGTGCAAATGATTTCTGGTATCAAGAAAACAACCCACAGATCCAGTCATTTGCATGGAAATTAGACGAAGCCCTGGAACTTGGGACCTGATTTTGTTTTGGACATCACTGAAAAAGAGAAACACTTGCATGATGCCAGATACCAAGTAACATTTTTGTCAAATCAGTTATAATTTTAAAACTGATAGGAACAATAAAACTAGTATAGTTCTCTGTTCTGCTGGCTTAAACTATTCCATCCACCAAACGACCAGCTACATGTTCTCTCCAAAACAGTCGTTCTCCAAATGCAGCTCCTGGATCACCAGCATTGGGTACTTTAGCATCATAACTGGTGAACTTGTTAGAAATGAAATTCTCAACATGGTCCCCAAATCTCTGGAGTCAGAAACTTTGAGGATGGGAGCCAGGAATCTTTTTGTCAAGCCTTCCACGTAAGCTTGGTGTTCACTAAAGTTTGAAAATCAGTACCTTAAACTTGATACCTATTTGTGTCATCCTGGGCTCCTGTATTGTGACTGTGCTCTTTGCAGGAGTCAGGAACTCAAATGCGTTTAAACCAAGAAGTCACAGGTAAACTTACTCTACTGGTGTTCAAATGTTGTCATAGCAGTGCTTTTCTTGAGCTCTTGGATCTGTTTTCCTCAAGGCTGTTTTATTTATAGGTAGCTTCTTTATATATAAAGAAAGGCACTGGCAGCTCTAGGATTAGAAAGTTCTCTTGGACCTTTTTTTTTTTTCCCCTTCCTGATTGCTTGAGAGTATGAGGGGGATTACTGTCCTTAGCCTCTCTTGAATCAATTGCCATCCCTGAACTAACAATCAATGTAGTCCCTCAGATGGCATATTCGGAGTAGTCAGATTTGGGCCATTGTTCCACATGGAGCCAGTGAATGGTATTGGCACCATTTGAACCACATCTGCTAAGATCCTTTTCCCAAAGGGAGAAGTAAAAAATAGAAACACACAGCAAAACAGAAGTTCATGATGAAGTCATTCCCCTACAGTGGTGTTGTGGGTTGAAACATGCCCCCCACAAAATGTATATATTGATGTCCTACCCTCTCCTACCTCAGAATTTGGCCTCCTCTAGAAATAGTATCATTGCAGATAGGATTAGTTTAGGTGAGACGATACTGGAGAACGTTGGGCCCCTAATCCAATGTGACTAGTGGCCTTATGAAAATGGGAAATTTGGACATCCAAGCACAATGAACATCATTTAAAAATCGGGGCTACTGTGCTACAATCCAGGGAGCTACCAGAGGCTAGGAGAGAGGCCTGGATCAGATCCTTCCCTAGCACCTGCAGTTAGAACGTGACCCTGCCAACATCTTGATTTTTGGCCTCTGAGCCTTGAGAACTGTGACACAGTACATTTACTTTGTTTATACCACCTACTTTGTAATACCTTGTTATGGCAAACTTGGGAAACAAGTGTAAAGGTCAAGTGCTTATTCTTTCTAACGGCTCATAAGGTTTGTGTCAGTACTGTTCAACACTGCCTGCATACTAGAACCATTTAGGTAGTGTATCATTTAGGCTCTCGGGACACATGGCGTGCTCTGTGGGAGTAACTGAAGAGAACTTAATAAACTTATTATTTACAGAGGTGTAGCTAGGGTTATGAGAACAACCAAATAATGGTGAAGCCTCTAGCAGTGTCAGCAGCAAGATGCTGTCAGGAACTCCCTTGAGCTGGGAGAAGGAGAGCTGAACTGCCAGCTGTTGAAGTAGCCAATCTAAGCAACAAGCCAAAAATGAGAGTTAAGCCTTTAATCACTGGCGGAAATTGTAAAACAAGCAAGAGTCTATAACCAGAGAGAGTCTAGACGCTCAGTGTTCCATTGTTCCCCATGGAAGGGCACATCAGTCAAGGGTCAAATGTATTAGCACAGATGTGGGGGTCATCTCAATGTTGAGGGATCCCCAAGCAAGAGCCTGTGGCAGTTTAATGGACCCTTGAGTTGGGGAGTAGTGGGCAAAGGGTGGCAGTGGGGGAAGGGCTAGGAGTGAAAAGAGTTAGGTATTGAGGTAGGGTGGAAAAACATCTCAAGGTTTCCCTGCCTTTCCCTGATAAAGAGGTCTCAGCAGAGGCACTTAAAGAAGACCCCTGCTCAAGGCCTCAGATATAAAGACCTACAAACGAAGTCACAAAGTGTGGAAATGTAAACTATCAGAGTATGTCCAGCCAGAGAAACCTGAGCCCTTGCCTTTAACTCCCATCATGGAGTGGAATGTATTGGTTGTGCACCAAGGCAAGTGTGAACCGTACAACTTTCCCCCATGAAGCCCATCTAGGTAAAGCATCTGTAATTGCCTACAGTCAGGCCTGAAAATTCACACATGGGTTTTTAACCAGAGCCAGACTTCTCAGGTGGCATTATTTTACCAGACTGGAAGAGGCGAAAATAAGGGAGGAGTGTAATTTGAAGCCGGTGAAAGTCATTGTCGTGATCACTGGAGGAAACAGTGCCACCCTCAGAATCACAGGGAGGGGGACAGCATCATGGAAGAACCTCATCCCCCAACATCCTTCCCCTTCTCCAAATTCCCCCTTCCTCCAAATCTATTGGGAGTGCAGAGGGCATGGGGGCTGGGTGAACATGGGGGCAGTTGTTGGCTGTTAGCCTGCCACAGTACCAATCTGAGAATGGCCAGGAGTGGGGAAGCAAATGAAGCATTATCAGCGCTCTGAGATTTGAAAAATTACCAGTGCTAGGGCTCCATCTCTAGAGATTCTGATTGAATTGTTTGGAAGTAGGCTTAGTAGGAATTGTGCATATTAAGTTGTGTAATGAAATCTAACCTTCACAAATTAGAGGCAAAAGGCTTAATGAATTATGGTGAAATGAACACACCCATATAACCACCACAAAGGTTGAGACAGAACATCAATGCATTCTAGAAGCCTCTCTGAATCATCCTTTTCTAAGCTTCTACCCAAAGACAATCACCATCCTGATTTCTAACACCACAGATTTGTTTACATTTTTTTAACTTTATACGCATAGAATCATATTGTTTACATTCTTTTGTGTCATTCTTTCACTCATAGAATCCATCACATCTAAGTGTCTGTCCTATTTCTGAACGAACTTGGAGCAGGACTGCCATATGACTTAGGACGTCAATACTTACCAATCAGAGAGTCTTCTTGACTCTGAAAGGAAGAGTCACTTCAAGTTTGGGATCTTAACATGAACTAAAAGAAGAGTTCCCATTTTGCATTTTCCAGCAGTTAGACAGCTACTTGTCTAACAGCAATAAATAGACATATTTTGGCAGAATTAGTATTGCTACTTTTTAAGCCAAATATGTTACAGCATATATTAGGGATTCAAAGAAGTCTAAGCTGGTTTCCCTAAAATGACATGGATTAGAATGATGCATGAAAAGCAGCTCACTCTGTCAGGCAGAATAGCATGGGCATGACTGTGGAGGCACTCAACATGCTTGGAAAGACCTTACTTGCAGGAAAGAAGTATGCTGTCTTCATCACTAAGTAGAGGTTCCCAGGAAGTTTTTTGTTTAGTGTTATGGACAAGTTGTTTATGCGAGTTGAGTACAGGTGTGGGGTTAATGACTTCAGCAGATTGAAATGAAGTAATGTGCTTTTTGAGGGAAATAAAATGTGTCACATACAGTACAGGGGTGATAATTTCTAGTCATACAAGGTAAACATTTAGACCATAACAGATTCCAGAATCCACTTGTGTATTTTAAAAATGTAGCAAGAGATACAGAAGGTCTGTTATAAGGAAAGACAGTTCATTACCACACACAGACATTGAGCATGAAGGCTGGAAATATATATGTATAACTTAATCAAGCCTTGTTTAATTTCACGTGAACAGTAACTTCAACTTTTAAATTCAACTGAGACTTACTTGACTCTGTTTACTGAGTCAGTGTTGTGTAACTAGGGCCTTATGTCCTGCCGAGTGGCTAAAATCCAGTTAGTTTCCTTCTGCAGATAGCAAATATATTTAGAACTTAGCTTGAAAAGAATGATGTGTGACAAGGGGCTTCTCTATGGGAGAGTCTTATATTTTTTGGAAGAGGAATTTTATGAAATAAGATCTGCTCTGTCTATAGAATTCTTTATAAATACAACCCCTGCAGTGGCATCCAGATTGGACGTACATTGGCAATTTCTTCCTGGTAGAGGTCTTTAATGTAGTAAAGGATCACCAGTCCCTTTGTGTAAGTGGTTATTCATAAGCTATCTTGTTTTAATTACACATAAAGTCATGCTGATGAAGTGAATTCCCAACTGATGCTCTGACTAGGAAACTAATTCAGCTCATACTTTGGGGACACTGGCTCTTGAGAGCCTTGCTTTGAATTATGCAATTTGCTACATAGATTTGTAGCAAATTCTTAAAGGGACTCGTTTTTTTTTTCTTTTCCTTCCCCCCACCCCAGAAATTATTCTTATTTTGACAGTTGTGTGCCATATACTTATAACATAAAACTTTTTTAGAATTTTAAGCCTGTTTTGAGTTTGATTATTCTGGGCAAAACTCCTATTTCTGTAGCTAATATGCCATTCCCCATTCTCTTACCATGGAAAGCATTTAAACGCTGATAAAAACAAAATAATCTCTCATAACTGAATGGTTCTAAGGGGCTTTGAAGAGAACCACATTCTTGCAAATCTCCCTCAGACACTAAGTCAGTGTCCTTGCCTACCAACCATGTCACTCACATTGAGGACTGAGAAGGTAAGGTTTGAAGAGATTTAAATTTGTATGGTGGTGGGGATGTCAATCTACCAATTCAAGAATTGTTTCAAATATACACAATGTGAGTGACTATAGTGATTTTTTTTAAACAAGATGTTTATTTATTTATTTTGAGAGAGAGAGAGACAGCGCAAACACAGGAGAGGCAGAGAGAGAGGGAAAGAGAGACTCTCAAGCATACCCTGCACTGTCCACACACAGCCCGATGTGGGGCTCGACCTCATGAACTGTGAGATCATGACTTGAGCTGAAACCAAGAGTCAGGTGCTTAACTGACTGAACCACCCAGGTGCCCCAAAATAGTGATTTTTAATGAACAGTTCCCTCTGTCTAAGAAAGGATGAGATGCTAAGGTCTCCTGTGTCCAATATATTAGGGTATAATTTCCAAAATATTTAAGATGCTTTTTCTAAACAGTATGATGATGAGTAGGGGGGGTATGAAGATTAGAGAGCAATTTTCTCCAGATGCCCATCCCTGGCCCCTTATAATTCTATGGTGCTACTTTCACTGGTCTGTCACAAAGTGAGAATGCTGTCAACTCTTAATGCTATTGCCATTAATTTTCAATGGTTCTTTTGTCTTTTTCTTTTCTACTTTTTTGATGTTAAAATTATTTAGTTAGGGCATATCATGACAGTACTTTTTGAGAGCTGTTATTGTTGCTGTTTTTTGTTTTATTAACGCACTTATCTGAAAACTTTTTAAAAGCCGATGTCTTTATGCTTGATACAATTCCAAAAAAAAAAAAAGTCTGTAAATGGCAAAAGCCCCCAAACTTCTATTTTATAGGATGCTGTTCTAGATGATCAGAACTATAAAATAGATTGAGACTTATGTATTTCTCCTCTGTAGACTCTAATACGCAAGCAATACTGTAGGACATAGGATTAATGAACTGTTTCCAAGTCACATTTTGAACTGACAACTTAGGAAGAGTGCCACTCTCCTGTTGGTCAATGTTCCCCTTGAGGGAAGGGTTTTCAGGAAGACCTCCTCTAGTTGCACGCTTGTCCTCATCCTCACCTAGATTTTACAAGGAGGAGTTGCTATACATGGGTCTGATTTTTGCTTGACTTTGATTATTATGCATGGTTGTAGCTGACTTTCTCAGGCTCTGTATTCTACATGGCTTGAGTGCTAGGAGGATTCAGCCTGGGTGTGGACCTGACCTCCATTACATTGTCTTTCTCCTTCTGTGATTATCCACCCATGTGTGTAGCTGGAGTTCAACAATATCTGAGATTCGTGTTTCAGCTCACTGGGGGAAGGAGGCCTCTTATGTGGAGTTGGAACTATACTTGGAATTTGTCCTATTATACTTTGTGATACCACTGTTTATACAGTTGTCTCGAGAAAATTGGGAGTGGAGATGCATTCTGGCATAGGACTTGGTTGGGTATTCCTAGATTCTATGGCTATGGTTCCATCTAATACAAACTCAGGTAATACTAACAATACCCTGGTATTATGACAAATGTCAACTTTGCTTGTTCTGAGCAGAGATTTCTATAAAAGTCAGAAGTTTCCGAGATTATTAATGACTGGTTTTGTGCTGATTTTCCTTTAGTAAATCCTTTTCTTACTCCGTTGATCTGCTTATCCCTTCTTCTATCAGATCACTATTTACCGAATAGTTGTGATTCTTCCAGGATGTGTCATGCTTTGTTGCAAAATTTTGTTGGAGATTTGTATGTCTCCTAAAAGACTAAAGCTTTAGGTGTGAGGGCTGAATTCCATTCATCTTTGTATCTCCAGCACTTACCACTGTACCTGACATGTGGTAAACATTCACCACAATTTGTTGAATGAGGATAGGAAGAAAAATGTCTGATACTCATGAAGTTGTAACATTTAATTATATCAGCAGATAGAGTCACCATTGTTCTTAACATGTAATTCTTTCCAATCTTAGTCCTCTGAGTGGCAGCAGGAGCTTTCTCTTCCAACCCTGTGGGTTCATAGGCTGAGTTTTTTGGATTTGAGATTCTTTGGGATAGCTGTAAAAGTGTCATCCATTTCCTCTAAGTGAGGCTGTCACAAATGCTGTCCCTTGTCCTTATGATGCCCATATATGACTTTTTGTTTTTTGCATTATTGAGCAGCATGACAGACATTGACCCAAAGTAATTAAACCCCTCATCTGATCTGATGTTATTTGGTAGTGACAGCAAGTTCTTAGGCCAACACATTACCCAGGAACCCAGAATCTCAAAGTGTATTTTTATTTCTATAAGCTTTGCTTATAATAAAGTTTTGTTTTCTTGTTTTACTTCTAGCACATCTGTTTGCCTTATAAATGCATTCTTTATATGTTTAGTCTCTTGTGAATCATTTTTTCAAAAACAAAGCCTCAGTGTACAGAGAGACTGATTTTTCTTTATAGTGTCTATAAAGAGCTATATTACACTTTTTAAATGTAGTGAAACTAAGAGGAAGAAATCTGGAATTAGTTGCCTCTGTCATCAACAAATAGAGCTTTACCAATGCAGAATAGTATTCAGTAGGTATTTTGACTTTGATAATTTGTTTCTGCTGTATTTGCTACTGCTATAAATTACTAAAGTTTACATAAGTGCTTGAGACAATCAGCCTTGTTTTTTTTTTTTTCCTATGGTTCCGCCTAGTTAATTTAAGATTCCAGTTCTTTTTGTTATTGAAGTCATGACAGTCTCAGGCTGATGCCACTGCAAATTTGATAAATAATGTCTCTAACAACTTCAGCAATATCACTGACCAAATATTGATCCAAATAGACTAGGGAACAAGCCCAGTGGGAAATCAATTCTTAAGTTGCTACTCTTTAAACATGGTACTTTAATCAATTATGAATCTTCTAAATTTTCCTAGTTTCAAACTCATTTTTATGCATTACATATAGATATCAAGGAAGGATCTTCAAAAGCTTTACTGCAACCCAGCCATCCCATGTGTATATTCTCTAACTTAACTATCTTTCAACTCTATGGAAAACGGAATGTGATTAGTTTGATAGTGCTCATTTTCAATTACTCATGTATTTAACAAACCCATTTGTCTCCCAGTGCTCACACACCATTCCATTATAACATCTTTCTCAAAGTTTTCTGGGAAATTACATAAACTTGCCTGTCAGAAATTTGAAACTCTGCCTGTTTTATTCTGTCTTAAAAGACATATGTCCATCTCCAATTTCTTTGCATCTTTCCCATTCTATCGGAGTCTTCCAAGCACCTGATTGTATGTCACATAACTCACATTTCCCGTCAGTATCCCAGGATATCCTTCTAAAGCTCAGCCTGGAATTGTTATAATCTCACTCAATCTCCTCACTCCCTTTAGACTTCCCAATTACTTGCATATAATTTTCTTCTTCAGAGAAGGGGCAGACAATGTAGATGTTGAATAGCTCAAGTGTATCTCAGTCGATCGCCAGCATTGAAACAGTTGTTTTTGTTTATTTGTTTTTTTCTCATTTCATTAATAGTGTTTACAAAGCAGTTTTAGTTTTACTGACAATCATCATTCTGGTTTGTCATGATATCCTTCTTTACATTATCTCTATATTTCCTCACTCATTGAAGCTTATCGCAGGTTTCATTACACAACCACGCCGTTTCCTTTTTTCTTCTCACTGAGGTATTTTACAAATGCATGGTCAGAACGATATGTCTTAATTTTTTTAACTGAAGTATAATTGACACAAATTGTATTAGTTTCAGGTGTACAGCAGACTGATTCAACAACTCTATCCAGTAGGCTAGGCTCACCACAAGTGTAGCGACCACCTGTCACCATAGAAAGTTATTATGCCATTGACTACATTCCCTATGCTGGTACCTTTTATACCTGTGATTTCAAATTACATTTGTTAGAACCTCAAAATCCCCTCAAGCCATCATCCTTCCAGAGTGAAATGCTGTGGATTTGCATCTGTAACTGGAACATGTAAAAAATTGGCTACTTAAAAATCCATGCTAGTCATTTGATAGCCAGGCTTCACAACTACATATATCAGAGGTGAACAAGTAAAATTGTTAATTTTATTCACAGTTACCTGTTGTTTTGAAGTCCATTAAAAGTAGGTCACTTTTATTTCACCAGTCAATATTCTTTTTTTAGGCCAAAGTCAGTTTCCTGACATCAAAATCTCTCAACTTCACCATTACTGAATTTTAGGCCGGATAATTCTTTCTTGTTAGGTGCTATCCTGTGCGTTCCATGTTGTTTGGCAGTGTCCCTGGTTTCTCCAGACCTTGTCACCTGTCTTGTTAGTGGTTAAATTACCCTGGTTGAGAACCACTGCTCTACTAGATTGCTTTGCTCTCTAGAAGATGGAATTTCCAGTTAAGGTCCTGTCATTTGCTTTATCAATTCTCAAGCATACTTCATTTCTTTGACTAGCGAGTTTAGGTAACAGTAATTCATCCATTTCCGCCTTCTGCTTAAGAAACTATCATAAAATATTTTTTCCTCTTATCTTTTATCTTTAAATACCTTTTTTTAAATTAGACATCTGCCCTCAGGTGAATGGATTTTATAGTAAATGTTTATAGTACTGAAATTCAGAGCTATTCTACCTCCCTTTGAGGCATAATTGGGATTTAAAATTGTTATGAGATAGATTTGCCTTTTAAAAGATACAGGTTTTTTTTTTTAAAGAGTTAAAAAATGACAAAAGTACTCACTAACAATATAAGCTTAAAAATAAAGATGTACTGAATGGTGAATAAACTGCTATGAAAGTTTGAATAACATATACAACACTTGATGTAATATGAGAAAGTTTAATAAAGAGGGTAGGACTTTGGATTTTAAAGGAAATATAGGATCAAATGGAGAGACAGAGAATGTAGCAAAATCACAAATGGCTAAACTATTGGTGAACAAAAGTTGCAAAACTCCAGAAAGCTAAGTATCTGGGGGACGTTCAGTTAGCTCAACTGAAGAAGAGTGGTTCAAGGGAAATGGTGAGCATTTTCCGGGGTGGTAGATTGTCTTTGGCTGCTAAACAAATTTCCTCAAAGTTAGAGGCTTAAAATAACTCAAATTTATGTGTTTACAATTGTGTAGGTTAGAAATCCTCATTGGACTAAAGCAAAGAAATTGACAGGTCCACATAGTTCCATGGAGCTCTAGGAGAGAATCTGTTTCCATGACTATTCTAGGTTCTGGAGGTCTTGCATACCTTGGTTTATGACCACCTTCCTTCATCCTCAAAGCCAACAACAGCAGGCCAGGTCTTGCTTATTCTGCTATCTCTCTGGTTCTCTAATTACAGCCAAAGTACTCTGATTTTAAAGAACCATGTGATTAGATTGGGCATACCGGGGTAATCCACTAAAATTTATTTATTCCAGGGTCTTTAACTTAACCATTGCTACAAAGTCCCTTTTGCATATTAAGTAACATATTTACAGCTTCTAGGATTAGGATGAGGGTGGGCATCTTTGGGAGAGGGGTATTATTCTACCTACCAGATAAAATGACTAAATGTAAAGATCCTTGAATAATTGCTAAGGGGTAATGCCTTATGTCCATAGAGAAGGAGGAGCCATTGAAGGGGAATCGAGTTTCATAAACATATCGTTATTACATATGTGAAAGTATGTTTCCATCACTTTAGTAGGCTTCCGTTTTTATTTCTCCTTTTGTTCTAACATTTCTGTGTTGTCCATTTGATCCCTCTGTATCCATGCTTCCAGTTGCAATGCAACCTGGATCCTATGAACATCAAATTATATAGTGGGACTTTTGGCATCCTCCTTGTTGATGTGCTGTAAATCAAAGTGGAAGGCAAATAAGCCAGGGATGGAATAGTGAGACGCATGCCTGGAACAAAGATATCAGCTCCAAGTCACAAGGAACATGTAGCCATGGGATAAAACAGAAGCTAAGATGAAACGTTTCTCCAGAAAAATGATGACGACTGACTGGAGGTTAAGGCAATGAAATGGGCTGTCTTAGTCCTTACAGGCTGCTGTAACAGATTATCCTACACTGGATAGCTTATTAAACAGCATAAGTGAGTTTTTCACAGTTCTAGAGGTTGGGAAGTCCAAGACCAAGGTGCCAGTAGATTTGGAGTCTGGTGAGTGTCCACTTCCTAGTTCATAGGCAGCCATCATTTGTGCTGTGACCTCACACAGAAAAAGGGGTGAGGGAGCTGTTTGGGATCTGTTTTATAAATGCACTAATTAATCCCATTCATAAGGTTCCACCCTCATGACCTAATAAGCCCCTCCAAAGACCATACCTCCAAATAACATTGCATTGAAGATTAGGTTTCAACATAGGAATTTGGGGGTGGGGAGGGCCACACAGTCTATAGCATGCATAAATAAAAGAGAGCAATCACAACCTACAATATGTAACAAGAGTTTAAAATTGAAGCAAAGTCTGCCTCAGTGAGAAATCCTCTTGATTATTCTTGCAGTAAGCGTCAATAACTTACTTTTCCAAATCAAGTTAACCTAGAGCTCACACTTTCATGATTAGCATTTCTCCCTGACTTACAAGACCTGGTAGTCTGCTGATAGGAGAATCATGGAGTATTGGTTACAAAATATACTTAATGATAAGCAGTTTCTAAACCTGCATTATAATCTCTGGAGGGAGAATTTTTTTAAAAATGCATATTCTCAGACCAGCCCAACCTGCTCTATCAGACTTTCCAGGGAGAGATTGGTGATTCTGTGTTTTTAAATAAGCTCCCCAAACAATGTCTCCAAAGATCATTGGGCTGACTATGGAAATCGCAGACATGTATCCTCATTTCACAGAGTGAGGTTAGGTTCCAAAGGAGTTAAAATATTTTCCCAAAGTCATATTTAATAGAGTAGGTGTTGTCAGCCTAAAACTGCAGTCCAGTCATTGTGATATGACCATTTGGTGTGTAGGAAGACATGTGGCACATATCTTCTAACCAATGAAAGTTTTATGCACAAAGCTTCACCCTTGACCTGGACAGCTTTTGGCTTGGCATTACAAATAGCAAAACCTAAAATACATCACTCAAAGAGTTAATGTTATGTGTCTGTGTAGATATATGCTTTCATTTGCTACAAAGCACATATGGACACTTTCCTGCTTCTATCATGAGGAATGTGAAGGCACCTGTTCTAAAACCCCTGGCCTCCTTTCCCCCCCCCATCTCTTTTTTCCAAGTTGGTCTATTGTGCTTGAAATCTTAGGCATTCAGAACTTTCCTTAGGCCTGCATACATTCTCTGAAATCATTCTGGAGAATAAGGTTTTGATTGGGGTGATGCATTTGAAATGTCAGAGGTCTCTCTAGCTCATCTTAAAGAAATAGGGAATGTTGACAGATGTGCTCGGAGAAAATAAGGACTGAAGCAGATCTTCGCAAATCCATACAAACTACCTCAGTTATTTATTTTTCACTTTCTGGTTTTTTTTTCCTTTGAATTAAGCCATGTGTATCATGCAGATAGTTACATAAGAGAATATATTATTTTAAACAGATCCAACCTAAGTTCTAATTACATGTTTTGTTGAATGTTTTCATCCTCTCCTCACCCCTCACTTCCCTAACTTTGCATGTAATGTCTAGAACACTTCTTACCCCATTTTGATTTTGCATTGGAGGACTAATTGGTAATGGCAGAGTAGTTTGGGGGACCATTTATTCACTTCAACAAATGTTTGCTCTGTCCCTAGGTGACAGACAGAAATTGAGGTGGTCTCCATCATCCTCACTTCCTGGTGGTCACACTATTACATGATCTCGTGTGCTTCCACGTAGGAAGAACCTGTGACTTGCTTCTAAACAATAGAATATAGCAAAGGGAATGGGATGTACATAATCGTATCTCACAAAATGGTAGTGTCTCTCTTGCTGAAATATTTCTCACCCTGACTGTGAGGAAGCAAGTGGCTATTTTGGGGAATCTTACATAACATGGAATTGCCAGCAACCCCTGGAGGTGTTTCTGACAAGTACAAGGAACTGGATTCTTCCAACAACATGAGTGTTGACTTACATGCCAAAGGTTAAGTGGGTATCAGTAGTGTGCTGCCAGTCCTTCATGAAGAATGGGTGTAGAACTTATAAATAACAAGGTTCCCCCAAAAGGAATAATTGTTTCTATCATATGTAACATGCAATCTATTGACCTCACTTGTGCTGATTTAAAAGCTCTGGAGCTTTTAAAGATAGCTCTGGAGCTCTGGAGCTGGTTAAAGATAGATTGAATATGCCTCAATATCACTGGTGCAAAATAAACTTTCTTCTTTTCTTTTAAAAAATATTATCTAAAGTCGCCCAATAGATGATATTTTAAAGACTAGGTTTGTAATAGAGAATAATCAAATTCAGAGAATGATGTACCTTGAGTTGCTTAATTTTGTAACTGTCTCTTATTGTATGATTAGTTCTTGATACTTGAGATTATTTTTTCTAAAGTGTTAACTTTTGAAATATTCTGATTAAAAAAATAAGGGATGTACATAAACATAATAAAGGCCATGAATGACAAGCCAAGATTTAACCTCATACTCAGTGGTAAAAAGCTGAAACCTTTTTCATAAGGATCAGTAAAAAGACACATATGCCCACTCTCACCACTTCTATCAAACATAGTACTGGAAATTCTAACTAGAACAATTAGTCAAGAAAATATGAAAGACATCCAAATCAGAAAAGTAAATTGTCTCTGCAGATGACATTTTGTGTATAAAAAGTCCTATGGACTCTACCAAAAAAACAAAAAAACAAAAAAAAAAACAAAACAAAAAACTATTAGAACTAATAAACTAAATAAATTTTCAGGACACCAAGTCAATATACAAACATCAGTTGCATTTTTATAACATAGAAAAAACTATGCAAAAAAACCCACAACAATATAATTTACAAAAGCATCAAAAATAATAAGATACTTAGGCATAAACTTACCCAAGGAGTACACCAAAAACTATGAATTAAATTAAAAAAAGACAAAATAAATGTGAAGATACCCCGTGTTCATGTATTGGGAGAATTCATTTTGTTAAAATGCCAATACAACCAAAAGTGATCTACAGATTCAATTCAATTGCTATCAAAATTCCAATGGCATTCTTCACAGATATTAAAAAAAAAAATCCTAGAATTTATATGGAACCATGAAGATACAAAATACCCAAAGCCATTTTGAGTCAGAAGAGCAAAGCTGGAGTCAGCACATATCCTGTTTGAGACTATATTACAAATCTATAGTAATCAAAACAGTGTGGTACTGGCATAAAAATACACATGTAGACCAATAAAACAGAATAGAAAACCCAGAAATATACCCATATATATTTGATTGATTATGACAAAGGAGCCAGGGATATATAATGGAGAATTGTGTTCATTTCTGAATGTATGATAACTGGCTCTTTGATGTTAGATTAATATAAAACTCTTTCTTATACAAATCAGTTACAAATTTTGCCTTTATTTTTTTTTTATTTTTTCCAATATATGAAGTTTATTGTCAAATTGGTTTCCATACAACACCCAGTGCTCCTCCCAAAAGGTGCCCTCCTCAATACCCATCACCCACCCACCCCTCCCTCCCACCCCCCATCAACCCTCAGTTTGTTCTCAGTTTTTAAGAGTCTCTTATGCTTTGGCTCTCTTCCACTCTAACCTCTTTTTTTTTTTTTTTTAAGCTTAGACGACAAATATTGTCCTTTTGGTCCTTCTCATGCTTGATTTCCCCTGTTAACCCTTTTCCAACACATACTTCTGCAGAGCTCAAACCACCAGTAATGACTAGTGTCAGAATACTGAAGGACTGATGCTATAGCATGACATAAGGCAAGAGCAGTGTCTACAATTATAGTAAATTGTCAAGTGTTAATCAATTTTTATTTATCTTAGTGACTGCCTAGTACCCTGGAACTAGACTCAGGGAGGTCAGAAGCTACCTTTCTCTTGTGGGTGATGCGAGGATGGGGCTCCTTTCTCTCCTAATTTATTCTACAATTCTATTTGTTTAAAAAACAGTGATCATTACATCCACACTGATTTGTATTCTTAACATGTGATTTTTGCAACTTGCTTAAAAAATTGTAATGGCATACAGGAAACATGTATGTGACATGTGATCTTCTCTTCAGTGGCCATTACTGATTGGAACATAAATGGACAGCTGATTTAGGGTTGGCATCAATTCATAAGTTGGTTAATTAAATTATCAATGAAGAATTTGAGCTAAGAATAGACACCAGAGTCCAGCAGTAGTAAAGTGGGAGTGGGAGGTAAGAAAAAGGAGGAGACAAAAAAGTTTTGCTATCAACATTAGTTAATAATAAAACAATGTTGTTAGCAGAAGTAGAAAGAATATCATATCACAATAGATATTGTGTTCATGCTAAAGTCTTACTTTAAAGTAGACATGTGATAGAATGAAAAACTCACTACATTGTTTAATATTCTTTATTTCACAGTGATGAAACTCTTAGAAGTGGATGCTCTTCCTAATCTTTGATCCAAGATTGACAAGAGTTGATTGTCTCTTACATATTTCAAAATCTAAGATATGGATAATTGAAAGACAAATAATTTTGTTCTCTCTTTACCTTGATTCCAGTCACCAGTGATTGTTTCATACATATGAATCATGTTGATTAGCAATACATATGCCTTTGTAATAAACAATGGAGATATTAAGAATAAATAAATGCTGGGGCACCTGGGTGTCTCAGTCGGTTGGGCGTCTGCCTTGGGCTCAGGTCATGACCTCATGGTTCGTGAGTTTGAGCCCTGCACTGTGCTCTGTGCTGACAGCTCAGATCCTGAAGCCTGTTTTGGATTCCGTGTCTCCCTCTCTCTCTGCCCCTCCTCCACTCATGCTTTGTCTCACTGTCTCTGAAAAATGAATAAACTTAAAAAAAATAAAAAAAAAAGAATTAGAGAAATCAGTGACTCATTAAAAAAGAACAACATCAGAATCTTAGGGGTCCCAGAAGAGGAAGAGAGAGAAATAGGGGTAGAAGGGTTATGGGAGCAAATCATAGCAGAAAACTTTCCTAACCTGGGGAAAGACACAGACCTCAAAATCCAAGAAGCACAAAGGACTCCCACTAGATTCAACAAAAACCAACCATCAACAAGGCATATCATAGTCAAATTTACAAAATACTCAGGCAAAGAGAGAATCATGAAAGCAGCAAGGGAAAAAAAAGTCCTTAACCCACAAGGGAAAACAGATCAGGTTTGTAGTAGACCTATCCACAGAAACTTGACAGGCCAAAAAGGAGTGGCAGAATATATTCAATGTGCTGAATCAGAAAAATATGAATCCAATCATCCAGCTACACTGTCATTCAAAATAGAAGGAGAGATAAAAAGTTTCTCAAACAAAAATTAAAGGAGTTCATGACACTAAACTAGCCCTGCAAGAAATTTTAAGGGGGACTCTCTGAGGGGAGAAAAGATGAATAAATAAATAAATAAATATCAAAAGCAGCAAAGATTAGATAGGATCAGAGAACAGCACCAGAAACTCCAACTCTACAAGCAACATAATGGCAATAAATTCATATCTTTCAGTACTCACTCTTACCATCAATGGACTCAATGCTCCAATAAAAAGACATAGGGTAACAATGGATAAGAAAACAAGATCCATCTATATGCCATTTACAAGACACCCACTTTAGACCTAAAGACACCTTCAGATTGTAAGTAAGGGGATGGAGAACCATCTATCAGGCTAATAGTCAACAAAAGTAAGCTGGCGTAGCCATACTTATCACACAATCTAGACTTTAAAATAAAGCTGTATCAAGACATGAAGAAGGGCATTATATCATAATTAAGGGGTCATCCATCAAGAAGACATAACAGTTGTACACATGTATGTGCCAAATGTGGAAGCACCCAAATATATAAATCAATTAATCGCAAACATAAAGAAACTCATTGATAGTAATACCATAATAGTAGGAGACCTCAACACCCCACTCACAGCAATGGACAGATAACTAATAAAAAAATCAATAAGGAAACAATGGCTTGAATGACACACTGGAACAGATAGACTTAACAGATATATTCAGAAAATTTCATCCTAAAGCAGCAGAATACATATTCTTCTCCAGTGGACATGGAACGTTCTCCAGAAGAGACCACATACTGGGACACAAATAAGCTCTCAGCAAGTGTGAAAAGATCGAGATCATACCGTGCATATTTTCAGACCACAACGCCATGAAACTCAAAATCAACCACAAGAAAAAATTTGGAAAGGTAACTAAAGAGTTACTAAAGGTAACTGGAGACTAAAGAACATCCTACTAAAGAATGAATGGGCTAACCAAAAGGTTAAAGAGGAAATTAAAAAAATACATGGAAGACAATGAAAATGATAACACCACAACCCAAAACCTCTGGGACACAGAAAACATGGTCATAAGAGGAAAGTATTTAGCATTCCAGACCTTCCTAAAGAAGGAAGAAAGATCTCAGATACACAACCTAACCTTATGCCTTAAAGTGCTGGAAAAAGAGCAGCAAATAAAACCCCAAACCAGCAGAAGACAGGAAATCAGGAAATAATAAATATTAGAGCAGAAGTTAATGCTATCAAAACAAACCAACCAACCAACCAATAAACAAACAAACAAAAAAGCAGTAGAACAGATCAATGAAACCGGAAGCGGGTTCTTTGAAAGAATTAACAAAATTGATTAGCCAGTTTGATCAAAAAGAAAAAAGAATGGACCCAAATAAATAAAATCAAGAATGAAAGAGGAGAGATCACAACCAACACAGCAGAAATAAAAACAATAAGAGAATATTATAAGCAATTACATGCCAATAAAATGGACAATCTGGAAGAAATGGACAAATTCCTAGAAACATATACACTACCAAAACTGAAACAGGAAGAAATAGAAAATTTGAACACACCCATAACCAGTAAGGAAATAAAATTAGTAATAAAAAATCTGCCAAAAAACAAGAGTCCAGGGCCAGATGGCTTTCCAGGGGAATTCTAGCAAACATTTAAGGAAGACTTAACACCTATTCTCTTGAAGTTGTTCCAAAAAATAGAAATGGAAGGAAAACTTCCAAACTCTTTCTATGAAGCCAGCATTACCTTGATTCCAAAACCAGAGACTCAACTAAAAAGGAGAACTATAGACCAATTTCCCTGATGAACATGGATGCAAAAATCCTCAACAAGATATTAGGCAACAGGCTCCAACAATACATTAAAAAATTATTCACCACGACCAAGTGGGATTTATACCTGGGATGCAGGGCTGGTTCAATATCCATAAAACAATTAACGTGATTCATCACATCAATAAAAGAAAGGACAAGAACCATATGATCCTTTCAATAGATGCAGAGAGAGCATTTGACAAAATTCAGCATCCTTTCTTGATAAAAACCATCAAGAAAGTATGGATAGAAGGATCATACTTCGAGGTCATAAAAGCCATATATGACAACCCAACACTAATATCATCCTCGATGGGGAAAAACTGAGGCTTTCCCCCAAAGGTCAGGAACAAGACAGGGATGTCCACTCTCACTGCTGTTATTCAACATAATATTGGAAGTCTTAGCCTCTACAATCAGGCAACACAAAGAAATAAAAGACATCCAAATCAGCCAGGAGGAGGTCAAACTTTCACTCTTTTCAGATGTCATGATACTCTATATGGAAAACCAAAAGATTCCACCAAAAAACTGCTAGAACTTATTCATGAAATCAGCAAAGTTGCAGGATATAAAATCAATGCACAGAAATCGGTTGCATTCCTATTCACCAACAGTGAAGCAATAGAAAGAGAAATCAAGGTATTGATCCCATTTACAATTGCACCAAAAACCATAAAATATCTAGGAATAAATCTAACCAAAGAGGTGAAAAATCTATACACTGAAAACTGAGAAAGCTTATGAAAGAAATTGAAGAAGACACAAAAAAAATGGGAAAAGACTCCATGCTCCTGGATAGGAAGAACAAATATTGTTAAAATGTCGATACTACCCAAAGCAATCTATATATTCAATGCAATCCCTATCAAAATAACACCAGCATTCTTCACAGAGCTAGAACAAATAATCCTAAAATTTGTATGGAACCAGAAAAGACCCCAAATAGCCAAAGCAATCTTGAAAAAGAAAACCAAAGCAGGAGGTATCACAATCCCAGACTTCAGGCTATACTACAAAGCTGTAGTTATCAAGACAGTATGGTACTGGCACAAGAACAGACACTTAGATCAATGGAACAGAATAGAGAACCCAGCAATGGAACCACAAACATATGGCCAAGTAATCTTTGACAAAGCAGGAAAGAATTCCCAGTGGAATAAAGACAGTCTCTTCAGCAAGTGGTGCTGGGAAAACTGGACAGCGACATGCAGAAAAATGAACCTGGACCACTTTCTTACACCATACACAAAAATAAACTCAAAATGGATGAAAGACCTAAGTGTCAGACAGGAAACCATCAAAATCCTCAAGGAGAAAGTAGGAAAAAACCTCTTTGACCTCAGCTGCAGCAATTTCTTATTCAACACATCTCTGGAGGCAAAGGAAACAGAAGCAAAAATGAACTACTGGGAGCTCATCAAAATAAAACGCTTCTGCAGAGTGAAGGAAACCATCAGCAAAGCTAAAAGATAACTGACAGAGTGGGAGAAGATATTTGCAAATACATATCAGATAAAGGGTCAATATCCAAAATATATAAAGAACTTATTGAATTCAACACCCAAACAACAAATCACCCAGTGAAGAAATGGGCAAAAGACATGAATAGACACTTCTCCAAAGAAGGCATCCAGATGGCCAACCGACGCATGAAAAAATGCTCCACATCACTCATCATCAGGGAAATACAAATCAAAACCACAATGAGATACCACCTCACTCCTGTCAGAATGGCTAACGTTAACAACTCAGGCAACAACAGATGTTGGCGAGGATGCAGAGAAAGAGGATCTCTTTTGTGTTGTTGGAGGGAATGCAAGCTGGTGCAGCCACTCTGGAAAACAGTATGGAGATTCCTCAAAAAATTAAAACTAGAACTACCCTACGACCCAGCAATTGCACTACTAGGTATTTATCCAAGGGATACAGTTGTGCTGTTTTAAAGGGACATATTCACCCCAATGTTGATAGCAGCACTATCAACAATAGCCAAAGTACGGAAAGAGCCCAAATGTCCATGGATGAATGAATGGGTAAAGATGTGGTATATATTCACAATGGAGTATTACTCAGCAATCACAAAGAATGAAATCTTGCCATTTGCAGCTGTGTGGATGGAACTGGAAGATCTTATGCTAAGCGAAATTAGAGAAAGACAAATATCATATGACTTCACTCATATGAGGACTTTAAGAGACAAAACAGATGAACATAAGGGAAGGGAGACAAAAATAATATAAAAACAGGGAGGGGGGACAAAACATAAGACACTCTTAAATATGAGAACAAACAGAAGGTTACCAAAGGGGTTGTGGGAGGGGGATGGGCTAAATGGGTTAGGGGCATTAAAGAATCTACTCCTGAAATCATTGTTGTACTCTATGCTAACTAATCTGGATGTAAATTTAAAAAAATAAAGTAAAATAGTTCTAAAAAAAAAAAAAAAAATTGTTTGGCAAGCTGAACTGGTAGTGAAGTCAGTACTGATGCAACTAAAGTGGAAAATTAAACATTGTTGGACTTTATCTTCTTGACTATCAGTATACTTTCGGTGTGACCCAGCTATATTCCAAGAAGATGCTTATGGTAAAAGAAAAAAATGGGTCTAGACCAAAGAGAGTGAATTAATAACTCTGTGTAACAACATCCATACACATCCACACTACTCCTGTGGCCTTATTATCAAACATATTTTCTGCCGCGAAAGTTTAAGCATGTTGATGCATACGTTAAGTGAAAACCATGGCCAATTATGATATGTACCTTCCAAGATGCTTAAATGATAATAACTTACAGTAAGTCCAATCTATGCAAATTCGTTTTGCTATTGGTGTTAAATGTGTTCTTGTTCAGATTTTCTGACCTCTTAGGGGTCAAACGTGGTGGAAGCGCAGATCTGACTCAACTGCTTTTAAAAAATCTTTAATCAAGTGTTATATCAGCAGGCAACAGATGGAGGGAAAGCTATTTGATATCGCATCAGTAGCAATATGCCCAGCACACGATATGAAGCACAGATGTTTATCTGGAATGGCCATGAAGTTGGAAGCTGAAAACTTGGAAGGGAGCTATTGAGTTCTAAAACCTCTCCAATGCCATATTGTAAACAGGCAGGACAGCCTCCAAGGGGTAGCATTAATACCTGATTCTCTTATGTTCTTCTAGTAATAGAGGATGCACAAAAGCACGTATGCTCAGTACTAAAACCCCAAGTCGGAAATGTCTTTTTCAACTCTGAACAGTATTTCCAATTAATGTGTTTTTGTGAGAAATTTTTTCCCCAATATCTCTTTTGAGTTTTACATTCAATTATTTTATTGTATCTCTCATGCTTTATATGATGAGAGTCTAAACTAATCCTCACACATCCTTTTGCCTCCTTAAAAAATATGCATAGTATAAAACATGTAAGTATCATTTACCCTATAGGAATTTCCCCACCTGCCAAATGGTTGTGAAGTTTTGTTTGTTTTCCATGTGTTTGCTTTTATTGATGAGGTACCATTTTTATTCTAACTTCTCAAGAGACCATTCTTCACTCAGCAAAGAGTGAAAATATGTAAGTCGGCTGTCAATTCACATCATGAGCATGAATGAAATTACATACTTAAAGTGGGATTTCTGCTTTCTGTAGTAGACAGGCCCACTGATACCACTTGCGAGGCTTGGGGAAGGAGGACAAATGGAGAGTGTTTCATCTAGTGCCTACATTTTCAATTATCTTCCCTCATTCCAGGCTGTACTGTGGAGAGCCAGGAGCATGTTTGTGAAGACCTCAGACCATAAGTCCCAGTTCTGTCATTCAGTGCCTTCTTGAAAAGAGCTGCCTCTTGACTCCTAGGATTTAAAGGTACTTCATTGTCATGCTCTGCATTTAGGAGTGAGTACAGGCTGAGGGAAAGAACTACATGCTGCAGGAAGCAGGGTTGGGGTTATTCAGATAGGGAGTTCTACAGACTTAAGTATCCAGAGGGCAGCATAAAGTAGGTATGTGGGCTCAAGTTGGGCTTATTTATTTTTTATTTTTTTGGCCTCACAAAGCCCTTTTCCTACATGGAGGGATACATCTAGAAGAGTGCTATAGCAGGGAACTCAACAGTGTAAGACCCAGGACATTGGCCCAGTTGCCTGAGTCTAAGGTTGTTATTGTGTGTAAATTTTATTCTTTTATATACACAAAGAAAGATAAAATGAATTATGGTAGTCCATACTTAGGCAAAGACAAGTGCCCAATTTGTACATCTTGCTCACTATCATGGACGAACTTTCCCCCATCATTCCATTTATGTTATTTCCATTTGTAGGATTGGGTATATCTTAAGGTGCCCCCCTCCAAGGGGCATAAAGCTCTCTCCTTGAGTATGAATGGGATCTGAAATTTACCTTAACCAATAGAATATTGCAAAGATAATTGGACATCATTGGTTGTATGTCAAAGATGATGGAATGCTTGCATAAGACTCAATCTTGGGAAGTTGGACAGAGAGACTGTTCTGCTAGTCTTGAAGAAGCAAACTGCTGTGTTAATTACCTATGGAAATGTGCACATGGCAAGGAACTGGGTAAGCCCTTGAGAATGTCTCAGTCCTACAACCATAAGGAACTAAATTTTGCCAATGAGTACATGAACTTGGAAGATGACCCCTAGCTTTAAAAAAGATCACAGACTAGTTGACACCATCATTACAGCCTTATAATAAATACACTGAGCTGAGAACCCATTTACATGGAACCCAGATTCCTAACACTGTAATAAAATGCATATGTGTTGTTTGAAGCTACTAGCTTTGTGATAACTTGTTAAACAGCATAAGGAAATGAGTGTATCAGTTCTTTGGAGTTCAGACATTTGTTCTTTCTTGACTTTGTCCTACTTAGTCTTTCCCACAGCGATTAAATGTAATCACTCTATTCTTGTGCAAAGATCCTCGTTTTGTTGGTGCAGGATTGCATCCTTTAAGAATGCCAAATTCCTTGTATTGAGTAAGTACAGGCTTTTCTTAAAAAATTACTTATTTGAGTTACTATAACCGAATAAAGATGATCACGTTCAAAGATGTGCAGATTTTTTGAAGACCTTGCTCATGATGTGTCCCTTTTTTCTTTCTAATTTATTCTTCAAGCATATACTTATTTCTCTGAAATCTTTTTGATTTCTTACTTTGCCACATGACACCGGCAGAAATGTTCTCTTCTTCCTTCCATATGTAAACCATTTTCCTTGATCTGCTTTTAGAACTTCTTTTTAGTCAATCCTTTACTTAGCAATTGTATATGTACCCTTCCTTTCATAATCAAATTATATTCTTCTAGGTTGGAGACAGGGGCAGAAATAAAGTCATTAATGCCTTTTTTATGTCTTTTTTTAAAAGAGATTTTATTTTTTAATTTTTTTTAATGTTTTATTTATTTTTGAGACAGAGAGAGACAGAGCATGAGCGGGGAGGGGCAGAGAGAGAGGGAGACACAGAATCCAAAGCAAGCTCCTGGCTCTGAGCTATCAGCACAGAGCCTGACGCAGGGCTCAAACTTGCGAACCGCGAGATCATGACCTGAGACGAAGTCAGACGCTTAACGGACTGAGCCACCCAGGTGCCCCAAAGAGATTTTATTTTTTAAGTAATGCTACATCCAACATGGAGCTCACACACACAACCCTGAGATCAAGAGTCACATGTTCTACTGACTGAGCCAGCCAGGTATGTCCTGTCTTCGATAGTGCCTCTTCTACTCCTTGGGTAGAATGGGCTCTTCTTAACCACTTGGATATAGAAATGGAAGTGATGTTGTTGAACTGTGCAGTATTCAGCCCCAGCATTCCTCAGCCCACACTCAGATTCTTTGGAATCTAGCAAAACAGGTCTGATGATGCACGTCTTGTTGAGGCTCAGCTGATCTTTTCCATCCTCAAACTGGCAACACCTTATTGATAGATTTGGCAACTTTGATTCAACAAATCCTCATTTGCTTGGAAATTTGGGTGCCATTTAAAATAGTCCCAGCGAAAGAGGGGATAGAGAGAGCCCAAAGTGAAGGATGTGATCTGATTTATAATATACATTTGAAAAATACCTTCTGTTATTTTTAGAAGGACAAACAAAGGCTGAAATCACCTGGGAAAAATCAAAGGAGTACCTCCTATTTCTGCTCTAGTTCTCTTCTTGGCTAGCAAGAGCCAAATGGAGCCTCCTGTGGGTTTTTGTCATTCTTGGTTGAAGCCCTAAATGTTGGCAGACTGTCCCCACAGGCAAGGTAAAAGGAAGAATTGAGACAATAATCAGGGTAATTCAGGCACTGTGTGTGCTAATAGAGAAAACAGGTGCTTGGGGCTTGACTGACCCAGCTTGGAACAAATGCTAGAGATAAATGGCCTTCACACTTCTTTCTGTTTCATAACTAGAGGGAGCTTGAAAACTTTGCCCTATTGATCTCTCTGAAGACAAATCTTCTGTTTCCTCATGAAAAGTGTCTAGATTTCTTTAAACCTCAACTTCTTACAAAAATATTAAAAATCTCAGCCATAATTGCATCATTTCCCATTAACATCTAGGCATTCACTTCAAATAATACTGATAATCTAAGATTTGAACAATTATATGAAAAATGGTTTGAGGCACTCAAATATCTTGTTACAATGGGGGGAATTTAGCAGAGATGCTATGTGTAGAGGAAATGTTAAAATCAATTTGAAGTTTTAAGAGCCTTCTTTCTTTGGATTAAATGTAGCATTAATGCTTTGGGGAAAAGTGTGTCTTGCTCTAGTTTTCTGTGCAGCAGAAGTTGGAGAAAAGGATAGCTGATTCCAGATACTATTGTTTCCTTTATATAGCAGATGTGTTTACTCTGTGATTTTGATCCCAACATCCACTCCGGGGTTAATGGAGATAGTTTAACCAAATTGTCTCTGCAGAATTTCCTTAGAAGTTATAGGGGATATACAAAAATTCACATGTGATATACTCACTTGATTTTAATACATATTTGATTAAATCTGGCCAACAAAACAATTTGCAATGGCAGAATCTATACAGTTCGCTTATAGAGCCAGCAAGTGGAAAACTTCTTAGCTGAAATAGTTATTATATAATGTAGGAGGAAGGGGGCAGTTACCCAAGATCTGTTTATAATCAGCTTTTATGCTAAGAGAATTACATAAAATTTAACTCCATGTCAAAACTGGCATGAAATAACAATGGGTAAATCATGCAGACCTATCCCAGAATCACTGTGAACTTCTTTATTCTCTCTGATTTTGAACATAATTGTTGATTAAATATGAGACCATGATTTAAAAAAAAAAAAAAACCCTTTTACTTGCCTTTTAGCTTTTTAATTTAAAAATGGATTCTCTTTGGTCATTTAGCTTCCATGAGGACTGCTTCCTATATTTAGTTTTCAGGAAACTTCCCTTATTTCTTAAAAAAGAAACAAAAACAAAACAAAAAAAAAACCAACGTATTTTGTTACTTCACTGCAATTCAAAAAATGGAAAAGAAAATAAAGAATCTAAACAAAATCCACCTCCTGATTCCAGCAGTTCTTTCTTGGAAGCTACATGAGAGAGATTAGGTCCCACTTGCCCATGATGAAACTAATACTAGAAAAGCCACCACTCATTGTAGAAGCTTGATGCCATTATCTTCATTGAAAATACAGCAAAGAAAAATCTAAAGCCCCTTTTTATTCTCAAAGTTACAATTGTGTCCTTTGATCTCCAAATTAAAAAAAAAATCCTGTTTAACTCTACCTATTGAAAATGGATATGGTTTACTTCTAAAAGTACATAGAAGAATCAATGATTTAAAGGGGGCAAAAAATTAAAGAGATTGAGTTAAGAGATGGGAAGGGGTAAAAACATTGGTAGTCATTGATTGCTCATTTGGATGTTGATTCATCTTTGAACATAGTTACTGATCATCTATGTCCTGAGCATGGTCCCAAGCACTAAGCAAACAATAGTGCACATTATTTGACTTGGTGAATTTTGCCTTTCCCAATGGCTAGAAAGGCATTCATCATAGGCATATATCATAGGCAATATAAAGGCATTATATTTTTTAAATGAATACATAATTATGAACTGAGATAAACTGTATGAAGGAAAGGAGCATCATTCTTAAACAAGAAAGTAATAACTTGGCTTAGTAAAGTGATAAATGAATAAGAGAGTGATGAAGGAACATTCATTGCTGCCAGAGTGGTATATACAAAGGATATGAGAAGCCAACAGCGTTGAGGTAAGAGTGTAGGGAGAGTGCTTGGAAGGGTGAGCAGAAACCAAATCACATTTCTTTGTGGCCCTGTTAAGGATTTTTATTTTATGTGCAACAGAAAGCTTTTGGACAATTTTAAACACTGTTGCCATAATTAGATCTAATCTGTGACAGGTAAACTTTTAGAGGAAAACTCCAGTAAGTATTATAGAATCTACTTTTGAGTTCTTGGCCACTTATTAACTAGGGGCAATGCCTTCATAACCAGTGAATGTATATGTAGTTGTATAAAATTTGTGCAAAAATTAAACTGTGTCCTTACACCTCATAAGAACAGTTCTAAAAGAGCTTCAACAAATGATAAATTCACCAGTTTTCTTTCAGTTACTATGTCAATATATATTTAGAATTTTGTACATGTTATTTAATTTCTTTTTTCCTTCATTTCGATTTGAATTATAGCATCTGTCAGACTAAATATTTATGTAACAATTTCTAGCTTTATATTGAACTGATAAACCTAATAGTCATTATCAGTAACATCAGTGCACATATATATTTCTTTAATCTTTTCATAAGGGCAAAATACAATGAATTATTCATATCATTGCATAAGTTAATAGTGATCATGGCAAATAGGCTCTTAAGGTAGCCCTAATGATTCCTATTTCCTGCTATTCATACTGATATGTGATCCCCTATGTGGGGATCCTGAATGTGGACCACACCTATGATTTTTTTATATTAGAATATGGTAATAGGATGTGCATGATTATTCATATGTGATTACATGATTTACACAAGCTTGTAATGCTCTTCTTGCTAGAGTTTTTCCATCTCTTGCTTGCTTTGAGGAAGTAAGTGGTCCTACCTGGGGAGTCCTACATGGCAAGGAATTGTGGGTGACCTCTAGGAGCTGAGAATGTCTCTAGTCAATAGTCAGCAAGAAATTGAAGCCCTCAGTTCTATAATTGCAAGAGATTTAATTCTTCCAACAGCATGAGTGAGCTTGGAAAGCAGAAACTTCCCCAGTTGATCCTGGGGATCAACCCCTAACAAATTAGCCTATATTGCAGCCTTTGTGAGACTGTACACAGAAGATCCAGCTTAGCCATATTCAGATTCTTGACACACGGACATTGGGAGATAGTGAATGTGTGTTGTTTTAACCTCTAAGTTTTTGGTGATAATGTTATTCAAGATTAGATCAATACAACAGTGATGATGCCAAAAATGTACTTTGTATGGCAGAAAGGATCGCTATTCAAACAGATTAAATGTTACCAGTCAGTAAATGCACGGAAGACTAAAAATTCAACCTGAGAGTTGATTTAGCAGTATCTATGCATTTCTCTGAAAGAGTTTGTTCTCACAAAGTTGATTGTATGAATGCAGAAAAATAGTTGCCTTTCAACTTGCTCAAGTCACAACTCTTCTGTTTCCTCATCTCTAGAAAGGTAATATTTGCCCTTCTTACATAATGGATTATTATAAGATTAAATTGATATCATTTTAATTAATAACTATCACACCTAGTACATGGAAGCCAATAACAACTATAATATGGTAGCTATTTAAGTGGAAATATGAAGTGTTAATGAGTTCTCCTCTACTCCCTGTGACCTACCATTAATTATACATTCACCTTAGACAGATTCTTCACTTAGAGCTTTTGAATCTTTATCTCTTTATTTGAGTTAAGAAGAGATTGATAGTTGATCTCCTTAGTAACATTCAGTATGTTCCTTCATTTTAGCAAGGGCAGGTGTATTACCATAGTCCTGATTTATAGGAATTCACACGAATGAGTTGTTTACCCTTAAACTCTGTTCTTGGGTGCATTGCAACTCAACATTCTCTTTTGTGAAAATTTAGTGCTTTCCATTTGTCCATGCCTTGCCATTAATATTCGCCTTCACATTTGCAAGCTTGTCACAAAAAATGAATTTATTTTCAGTCCTCTACCATTTGTGCAAATGCTGCTGTCACCGAAGGGTGAAGATACAGACAGAATTTAAATGCATAATATCACAAATGTTTTTAAAACTCTTTTATTAATGCAGTTCACAGCAAAATTAACATAAATAATATTGTTTTTAGTCCATTGGTTCCCAAAAGCTTTAAGATGCAAAAACGTATCTTGGGGAGAAAGGATTCTCAATGTGGTTAGCAAAAAGTGTCAGCAATTGGGTGTAAAATGTGGCTCAGCTGCTTCTGTAAAGTTAATAATTTTTTAAAAAGATCTAAATGATGAGAGATCTTTTTATTGTTGTTGTATGTTTTCCCTATTGGCTGATTTTTCAGCTCATAAAGTATTCTTGCTGCTGGGTGAACCATTTGTGATAGCTCCATTTTGGCTGATTTTCTTTTTGTGTCAATGGCCAACCTGCATCAGAAAGACTAAGTATCATAGTTCAACTTGATAGGGGCACCATTCATCAAAGCCTGGAAAATTAGAAAGCATTTTATTTAAATTAAGACACATCTCTTAAAATGGGGGTACTCAGGAGGCCCCTGGGTGACTCAGTCAGTTAGGCGTCCAACTTCAGCTTAGGACATGATCTCAAGGTTCGTGGGTTCGAGCCCTGTGTCTGGCTGTGTGCTGACAGTTCGGAGCCTGGAGTCTGCTTTGGATTCTATGTCTCCCTCTTGTATCTACTCCTCCCTTGTTTGCACTCTCAAAAATAAATAAACATTAAAAAAATTGTGGTGCTCAGAAAATTGGTTATTTTACATTTTACATTCACTGAATACAAAATATTCAGGAGCAGGAATGAACAAAATCACACAGTCACCGGGTTGAACGTCTTAACTACACTTTTAAAACTTAGCTGTCCCAATAAATGAAAATTAATCCCAACAAAATGAAAATTAATGCATGTCTGTTTAATGTAAATATCTTATTTCTTTAAAACTAAAAAGCTTTAACAAAACAACAAGATGGAGATAGTCAGGGAGAAGTGATACAAAGGAAAATGTAACCTTGGCTAACATTTCTTGAGTACTTACTATTCCATCTCTGTTATGTTGTTTCTACACTGGTTATAAGGTTTACTTCTTACTACTAATCCTATCAGCTATGCGCTACTCTTCTCTCCATTTTACACTAGAGGAATGTGAGATAATGAGATGTGAAACAATTTCACCAACGGCCAGAAAGTTGGGATCTAAATCCCAAGTAGTGAAAGGGCTGGGAACCAAATACTGTCAGGTGGGTTCCAACATGAGCTCACCATAAGGTTTAATGTCGTGGAAGTAGGGCAGGCTTTGTAACCAGTGACACGTGAAACTGAGAGTCTGCTACCCAGTAAAGGTCTCATCTTGGCTACTTAGATCCTTCTCAGTGATGCAAGGGTTTCAAAATAAAACAATTTAGAAACCAAGGATAATATGAACATGACTCAAGTTCTTACCTTGGGTTTTGGAGTACCATGTGAGAGAATCTGTACTGCAACAGTAATTTCCCAAAGCCCATCCCACGAGTCAGTCTCGTATCTTTATCCCCACCCCCATTCTTGAAATGTTAGGGATAGGGACATGAAGAAGGACAGTGAGAGAGCCAAGCCGAAATTATTTTTAATGGACAAAGGAAGGCAGAACTTGAAGCACTCATATATTACTAACTTTTGTTTGGTTATGTTATTGTACACTTAAGGGCGTTGATGATGGTATGTATTTTGGAGACTACATAGTTTGAAAATGTTCATTATTAGAGCTTGTCCAGATAGTATTGGAAACAAAAGTACACAGACTCATAATGACTCTTTGATTTTTTTTCCATATTGCACAATTCTTTCAAACTGAAATAATGCTGTTATAATTATCCATGTGGGTAGGCAGAGATGATGATAAATAAGGACAAGACTTCTATTACATTAATTGATGTTTGTCTACACAACTATCAAGTTGGGCTGGCTGGTTTAAACAAAACCTTTCTCTGTTATTTTGAGGATTATATATAGAGTGTTTGTAAGAGGTTCTGTGTGGGAAATATTGATTGCTAATACCATTTTACTGGATAATAGCTCTTCAGTAAGTTTAGATTTGGAGTACAATTCCATCTTTACTCTTAAGTGACCTGAACGTTCTGTGAGAAGACATTTTCATTTCATCTGTAGGCCTCATGATATCATCACTTTAAGCCACAAACATTGACGAAGGGCAGCCGGTAGCCAAGATGTAGGAGTCAGCTTGACCTTGTGTTTCATCCAAGAGGAATTCAACTTCCAGTAGACTCCTACTTAAACCAACAAGAAATTCATATGTGACCAAATTCACATCAAACTGAAACATAGTTTGGGATGCCTAGCTTTGAAATCACAATTAACTATTTTTTTATATTATCCCCCTTTCCTACTAATTAATTGGCTTCTCTAGGTCTGAAAATATATCTAGAAAGACAAAAGAAAAATGATATTTAAATGTTTAAGAATCCGTCAAGGCGTTATGTTAGAATTTAGCAGGTAGACCCTTCATATTGGTTAATTTTTTAATCCTTACCAGTCTTCTAGCTTAGGGATCATAGCATATTAAAGATACAAAACTGAACTCTTGCCCATCACATATAAAGAAGGGCTGGAACAAGATTTAAACTGAGAGTTAAACAACAGTTTATTTTTGTAGTATACTTTAATTTTACAATAATAAGTAATAGATTTCCCATATACCCCACACCAAGATTCCCCTATTATTATTTTACGTTACTAAGTTGTATTCACTATTAATCAATATTGAAACATTACTATTCATTCCATCCTATTTTCAGGTTTCCTACTGTTTTCTTTTTTTAAAATTTTTTAATGTTTGTTTATTTTTGAGAGAGAGAAAGAGAGAGACAGAGCATGAGTGGGGGAAAGGCAGAGCGAGAGGAAGACACAGAATCCAGAGCAGACTCCAGGCTCTGAGCTGTCAGCACAGAGTCTGATGTGGGCTCAAAATCAAAGACTGTGAGCTCATGACCTGAGCCAAAGTTGGACACTCAAGTGACCAAGACACGCAGGTGCTCCTCCTAAGGTTTTCTTTAATGTTACTATGATAGCCCACACTTATAGAATGGGGAGTTACACTACACCTCCTTAAGGATGGATACATTATTTGGATAAAGTATCCAAATTAATTATCTAGATAAATTATTTGGAATTCTTCATGGGAAATTTGTCTCTTCTCTTCATTGTTTCCTCTATGTATTTATTTATATTAGTATATGTTCATGGATATTTATTTTACACGTTGAGTTGTAATCTACTACTACTTTGTTGCTGCAAGTCTGAAATCCAGATGTTGACAAGAACATACTCTTTTGAAAGCCTCTAGGGGAGGATCCTTTCTTGTCTCTCAAGTATTCTTTGGTTTGGGACAGCATAGCTCCAATCTCTGCTTCTTTCTTCATGAGGCTCCCTTCACTTTCTTCTCCCTGTCTCATCTCTTCTTATGGGTACCCTGGTCATACTGGGTTAAGGCCCATTCAAATGACCTCATCATAACTTGATTCCATCTGTAGCAACCGTGTTTCCACATAAAGTCATATGCACAGGTACTGGGGGCTAGAACTTCAACAGAACTTCTCTGGAGGGATATAGTTCAACCCATTTACAACAGTGGTTTCAAAATTGTTAGCCTATATCTCCACTGGAAACAACTTTTCAACTGGAGTACAGTTCTTATGTACAATTTATTTTGTCTTTAGTCTTACAGAGTCCTCTCATTTCCCAAATATATCAACATTTTTCCTTCCATCCTCTTCAATGACATTGTTTCATACGTTTCCAATACAGTTAGATTTTTTTCATATTCTGCATTCTGACTTTTTTTTTTAAGTTTATTTATTTTGAGAGAGAAAGAGTAGGGAAGGGGCCGAGAGAGAATCCCAA
Organism: Panthera tigris; assembly: GCF_018350195.1. Classification (NCBI taxonomy): domain Eukaryota; kingdom Metazoa; phylum Chordata; class Mammalia; order Carnivora; family Felidae; genus Panthera; species Panthera tigris. Next base: position 63,577,696 of record NC_056670.1, on the reverse strand, counting down.
GCAGCTTCATGCTGTCAGTGCAGAGCCTGATGTGGGGTTTGAACTCATGAACTGTGAGATCAAGATCTCAGATCCCCTGACTTCTTAAATAATTTTTTTAAATTTGCATAAATTAAAGTTTACTCTTTGTGCTGTAAAGTTCTGTAGGTCTTGGACTGGGCATAATGTTATGTCCCACCATTACAGTATCACCCAGAATAGTTTCACCTCCTCAAAAAAACAACCTGTCTTCAAACTTCTCCCATTCAATGTCTGTCAACTACTGATCTGCTTATTGTCTCTATAATTTTGCCTTTTCCAGAGTGTCATCTAAATGAAATCAAACGATGAAGTCCTTTCCTCCCAGCTGCTTCTGTTTAGCGATGTGCTTTTGAGTTTCATCCATGTGTTTGGTAGCTTGAGAACTCTTCTATTAATTTAATAATATTCCATTGAGTGGATGTGCTGCTATTTGCTTATCCATTCACCTATCAAAGGACATCTTGTGGTTGCTTCCAGTTTAGGTAATTTTGAATTAAGCTTCTGTAAGTTTTAAACCCATGCAGATATTTGTGTGGCTACAGGTTCAAATTAGGTAAATAACTATAACTACAATTGCTGGGCTATAAGGTAAGGTCATGTTGAGCTTTGTAAGAAACTGTCTGTCAAGATGTTCTCCAAAGAGGATGTACCATTTTGCATTCCCACCACCAATAAAGGAAAGTTCCCATTGCTCGGCATCATCAGCAGCAGTTGGTGGTGTCAGTTTTTTGTTTTTGTTTTTGTTTTTATTTGAGCCATTCTAATAGGTCTACAGTGATGTGTCATTTTTTAATTTGATTTCCCTAATGACAAGTAATGTTGAGAATCTTCTTATATGCTTATTTCCCATTTGTGTATCTTCTTTGGTAAGATATGTGTTTAGATCTCTTGACTGTTTTTAAAAATTGAGTCATTTGTGTTCTTATTTTGGAGGAAACATCTTTTTTAATGTAGAATTTGAGACTGCAGTGTAGGAAGGATGATCTATATGTTCCAGGGACTCTGGAATGTATTATTTCATTTCAGCCTAAACTTATTCTGATAAGGCAGGTATCATGATTTTATTTTTACATATACAAAATCTAAGATAAGGGGCACTTGGATGGCTCAGTCAGTTGAGAGTCCAACTCTTGATTTTGGTTCAAGTCATGATCTCATGGTTGTGGGATCAAGGTCCACAAGCTCAACATGGAGCCTGCTTGGAATTCACTCTCTGCCTAGCTCTCTGCCCCTCCCCCCACTTGTGCACAGTTTTGCTCTCTCTCAAAATAAATCAGTAATCTTTAAAAAAAATCTAAGATTAAGGGATCAAACCTAACGTATAGAGCACATAGTCATTAAGCAACAGTCATAAGAGGTAAGATGATCTTTTTTCTAACAGACTCTAAAAGTGGTTTTCAGACCTGTCAGACCTAGCCACTTCCTTTTTTGTTACAAATATTTTTATGTCTCATCTAGTGTCACAAGATGATACTCATAAATAAGCTACTTAAATACATAATAAAACAATTCATATAAAACCCTGTAATATGAAGAAAAAAATAAGAGGAAAGAAAATAAGAGAAAAATGTGTTTATATACAAATACTTGTGCATGATTGTATTAAATTATAATTCTAAAAGTAGCACCCACCTGTAATTAATTTAGATGTAAAAGATCACAAGCTTTTCCATACAACACACTCAGGAATTTGAAATAAAATTATATGAGTAGACACTAGAAGAAAAACTAATGTCAGATTAAGTATGAGTCAACTAGATTTGAGTACAGCACAAGAAGGACAGATAATGCTTATGTGAAATAGGGATAACATGCAAGGAGAAATTAGAAAATCTAGAAGTGGAGAAATGAGAAAGCATTAAGTCTTTGCAAGTAAGTTGTATCTAAAAGTCATGCAAGATGTAGAAAAAATCTTTATTGGGTGATACAATCATGCATTGTAGGACATTTAGCATCTCTGCCACTCAACCACTGGATTCCAGTCATAACCCCATTCATTGTGATAAACCAAAACATACTCCAAACTTCCTTAATGCCTCCTATTCTAAATCCATATATTAATCATTGTTATTTGTAGTAAGTAATTTGAGGATTATTGTGACTCAAGTCACGTCATAAAAATTTTAGAGCATGTCAGCATACTTTGGAAAATTTGATGGCGATTATAGTATTGAAGATCTTAAATTGTTCAGCTGATGGCCTTGAATTGAATGGGTTAATTCTTGGATAGCACATAAGCCTTTTGAAAATTAGTAAAATACATTACATAGAATCAAATGCTTTAGATTTGGACCAAAATTGGACCCCAAAATCTTAAAATTGTCCCCCTGGTCCAGCCTCAAGTGCCTCTAGCCACAGAATCAGAATCTTTCTCTGGTAGAAACACTGAAGAATGGGCTGTGAAAAATCATTGGTTTCTTCTTAATGAGCATCCATTAAGTATTGTTACTAAGAATTGTGCTAGGTAGGTATGGAGAAAGCCTGTGTAATAAAAGTCCCTCTTTTTCAACTTTTTAGCCTCATTAAGTCTCAGAGATTAAGAGTATTTGGCAATCACAGTCTTAATAAGCCAATACTGTCTTGTCATCTTTTAATTTTTCCTGACATAGGTTTATGTTTTCAGTGTGGGTCGCCTCTTGTGGTAATACATTTTGTAGATTTATTCCTTTTTCTCTCAAATAAGTGTTGCTGTTATCAGCCCACAATTCTCTTGACTTTAAGGAAGAACTTTTATCATAGTGCCACAGGAACTGAAAGAGTAGTCAAGCTGGAGAGCACAGAGTACAGGGGTTAAGGGGTTTGAAAACTGAACAAAGAAAAAGATATGGCCACTAGGTGGCAATAGCCCACACAAGGTTTATTTTGGAGACCCTGTGACAGGTTTGCAGGTGGAGAAATCCCTTATAGCCCGAGGACACATAGAAGTTACAGGAGAGGGGAACGCCACTGAGAAGGGAAAGAGGGTAGGGAACTCCCAGGAAGAGGAGGCTCAGAGAAGAGGCCTAATATCTAGGTGATGTTGCTCAGCAGCACAGTGGGAAGTCTCTGGGTCACAGAGCTGCAAAGGGTGGCAGCAGCTTGAGGTATGCACAGCCCTAGGGCTTATCTATAGCTAGCACAAGTTAAGCAAAGCTTCATAGGTATGCAAAGTAGGCAGGCTCTAAATACCTAAAAATCTGCTTCTTTGGCTTATATTTAAAACAACAATATATTTAAAAAGGAGTTTGGTGCTTGCAGGCTGTTGAACTGTTTGGTCTCAGTCCACCAAGGCATTAAACCATGAATAGGCAAATACACAGAGGTCAACCCTGGCTCATTTACATAACTGCTTCATCTAACATAACAATATATGGTGGCAAGAATTTGAGTTTGGAATCATAGATAAGGATTTGAAGTCCTTCTTTTATCTCTAATTAACTCTGTGACCTCCACAAATCCCATTACCTTTGAGAATCAAAGCTGTCTCAGGTGAAACAAATGAGTCATAGAGCCAACTAATAAGGTTTGGAGGAAGATTAAATGAAATAATACATGCAGAGAACCCCGGGAATAGAATATTTTCAGTAAATAGCAGTTGTCTTCAGGGTCCTCTCTCTTACTTTGGGGTATGTCTTACTTTGAAGACTCTTGGATAACAAAGCTTCACCAAGAGCTTGCTCGTGGGTCGTGTATTTTGGGAGTGATCCCAGGAAACAGGAGCGGAAGGCCGGAGAGAGGGAATTAGGAAAAGAGGGAAAGCTTTTGTTCAGATGTGGCCTGAGGAACACATTGAATGTGCCTCGAGATTACTCACCAGAAGAACAGAAGTACGGGGAATTGATCTTTGGGCACTTTGCTCCACCCCTCCTAATTGGGTTGTTAACTCCTTCTCCCTTCTGGTCTGCATATGTGTGAGTGCTAGTTGGTTTCCAGAAGCTATCCAATAGCACCAGCACTGCAAAGCCAGAGAGGTAGAATGGCACAGAGTCAGAGCAATGACACTCCATGTGAGATGCTCTTCAGTTACATCTGTAAGAGTCTGGTTGCTACAGCAGTGGCTGGAATACAAAGTGGACCAAAGGATGGTGGTGGGGAGCACATGGTGTGTTTGATGAAGTAGGCTAAGTGAAGTGGAAGAGAGGTGTCTATGAAATAATGGGCAAATCCATCTTGGAAAGAAGGGGTTATTTTTTTTAAGTTTATTTATTTACTTATTCAGAGAGAGAGAGAGAGAGGGAGAGAGAGAGAGAGAGAGGCAAAGAGAGAGGGAGAGAGAGAATCCCAAGCAGACTCAGTGCTTTCAGTGCAGATCCCAATGGCAGGGGAGACTCAATCCCACAAACCGTGAGATCATGAGTTGAGATCTGAGATGAGATCAAGAGTTGGACGTTTAACTGATGGAGCCAGCCAGGTGCCCTAAGAAGGGGTTATTTTTAATAAAACCATGAGCTAACTTACCGATTTTGCAGCTCAGAAGTATAAAGTTTTTGTAGGCTACACATTTTCCAAATCTCCTTGATTTTTGAACTGGTCTAAATTTATGTATTTTGATTGTCTATTTCTCTGTAAGAAGATAAAGTGATTAAAAAAAAACATGGTTTTCCCATTCTATTGAATTCTTTTGGTTGCAAGGGACTGAGGCTTTCTCACTGACTTAAAGCACCAGGATTTTTTTTTTTTTTTTAGAAAGTTACACATGTATTATAACCCAGGGCACATTTTAAGGTAGGCATTGTTAATTTGTGCAATTTCCACCGTACTTGCTTTTCTGAAAGGGAAGAGGAGTGGAACATTTAAAATGTGTGGAGCATTCCTATGACTATTTCATTTAATAAATATACACCCAGGAATGAGCATGAGCTGGAAGATGGGCATTTCTGTCATAGCAACAACATCACAGGAAACCCTAAGGAGATTATAATGTTTAAAGAAGCATATTTTTTGCTTAAAATTTCTCCCGAAAGCAAGACAGTCACGTCATCTGGTACTCAATGAAAGAAACCATGATTTGCTCCGAAGCTAGAAGGAAAAGAAGGGGGGAAAAAGATACTTTAGTTTCTGTAGTGACATTTTCCCAAAGGATTTTCAAGGGAAATGATGACTATCTTCAATGTCTGTTGTATGCAGTCACTATAGAATCTAAACTCTGAGTACAATGTGACACAACTGATAAGCCAGACCAACCAGAGGGAAGGAAACTCAGAAATTCTGGGACCACTTAAATATTTGAGCTCTCTCCTTTTTTGGTATTTTTCCCTTTCTATATCCTGTCGATCATTTTTCCCTTTATGGTGCTGCTTATAACTTGGGTTCACTCACAGCTTTGACATATGAGGACTTTTATGGATCAAATTCTGTTTTAGGGCACCCTTTGATTCAGCTAATTTTCTTATTTTTTTATTATGTTTTTTGCTTGAATTCTTGAGACCCTATTTGATCTAGTCCATTATTTTTTCAGGCTGTAACACTTCAACTGGCCAACCTGAAAGTTTACTGTTTTGGCGTATTAGTGTCCTAGAATCCCATCATCCTTGGGTATATGACAGGGTCATACAGCCTGTGCATAGATTTTTGCAAAGAACAAATGGTAGCTGTGGAAGAGACAGTTTACATAGAAGGGGGCTGTGGCTCTGGCAAACAATCTGAGAATGTGTCTACTTACCATCATTTATTTAGTATAAAAAATAAAGAGTATTCTCCATTTCACTAGCCAATAGTCAGCTAATACCCTGTACATCATTCAGACAAAACTGCCTCCAAAATCCAAGCTTCTTTAGCAAGAATTTGTTTCCAAGGATGCTTGCATTTGTCTTCTCTCTTACAGTTTTTGAACTTTTCTAATTGTCTTCAACATAAAAGACCCACGATTTTTTATACCCTGACATTCTCAATTCTCTTGATTAGTAATAAAAAACAAAATTCGTATTGTAAACTTCCTTGGGGACAGGTGGATTCAGAGTAATTTACAATTTGTGGGCATTAAAACTAAACTTCCTTCTTGTATTTAAGAATATCCAAAGCTAAGGGGTGCCTGGTTGGCTCATTAAGTTGAGGATCTGACTTCAGCTCAGGTCATGATCTCATGGTTCGTGAGTTTGAGCCCCGTGTCAGGCTCTGTGCTGACAGC